>NC_134329.1:10029778-11264022 GCF_964195595.1 Calonectris borealis
TAATAAGGTCTTGTTATTGTGTGCCTGAAGCTATCAGTGAAGATGTAGAACGTAGAAGCTAGCTCTAACTCTATTTCTGGTACTGCTGCCAATGGATGTCAAAATGGGATACAGTTCTCAGTAGCCTCCCTTAACTCTGAGCACTGTGTGGATTACTAATCCATAAATGCTTTAAGGTGCTTATGGATCATGTGATTGTACTCTTTAGTAGTTACATTAGATACTATGTGGATGACAGTCTAAGAATATAAACAAGTTAATTATCTTGTACTTTGTGTTAGAGGTTCAGTGTTCTACCCCCTTTTGCCTGTTGTTGCTTTTATAGTGTTATGAAGATTGCAGTCAGCCAAGATTTACATGGTAATTACTTATTTCGAGGGTGTTGTGAGAAAAAAAAAAGTGTGACCTTTTCAACATCATTTCCCACCTTCAGTGTCTGCTGAAGATCAGTCCAGGCACAAGGTTTGTTTGCTTTTTTTTTCATCTTTATAACTGCAAGTTCAGTTCTCTGGGGAGGCAGACAGTTCTTCCATGCTTTTTTCTTTCCAAATGTATGCCTTGTTCCCCTGAGAGACATTCACACATCCTCTTGATAAAAAAAAAAAACAACCAAACAACAACTTCATTTTGTGTGATGAACAAACAGTGGCTCTGTGAAAACCAAAACTTGGTGTGAACATCTGCAAGTGAGGTGAAGTGTTTGTAGAATGAGGCTATTCTGGAATGCATAACAAAATAAGAAGACACTGGATTGTATATGATAATAGAGTTGAATTCTCTGCCTTTCACTTTCATTGGATTTAAGATGAAAGTACTAGAAAGATATAAACTCATTACCTAATCAATGAAGTAATTGGTTTATCAGTATTTTGTAAACAATATGTGCAATGAGTGTTTCTGGTCAGTGCCTGTTAAAGAATTAGGCATCCACATTCTTTTGTCACCAAAAGCCTTCATCTCCCATCACTAAATCTATCCCCGTTCAAGGCTCACTGGGGTTGGAAAGTCCTGCAACCTGAGTTTTCTTCTCTCTGCCAGGATTGGTACCCTGCAAAGTAGGTTTGAAGCTATTCATGGAGTAGAAAGAAAAAGCAGTTGTTGCTTATACATTGGAGTAGAGGACTCCACTTTTTAGAAATAAGACGTCACTACCTTTTCCAGTATTTAATACACAAGAAGGCTATGGAAAATTTTAGTAGGAAATCTGTAACGTATGATTATTTTTTTTTATGAAGAGGAAAACTGAAAGTATGTACAAATTACAGCCTCAAAATAACATTATGGGATAATTCAAAATTTTACCAATAACCATAGTTTTCTGACAAACTCCAATTTATTTTTTTTCTTTTAGGACTTGTACATAGAGGTTTTATATTTGTTGTGAAACAGAATGTTAGAGGCATGTAAGAGTGTCACTTTAATGATCTCTGCTGACTTCAGACATGAGAGTTACTTGTATCTGTGCATATTCATCAGAAGTCTGTTTTTTCATCAGTATGCTTTATGTAGTTTAACATTTGTTTTCTGTGGATGTGGGATACCCTTTTGTGATCTTTAGAAGATTTCACAAAGCATGTTGAAGTTCTGAAAAAGACTGCAGCCTATTTCCTGTAACAAGTTGTTCTGTAGAAAAGTATGAAACAAAATATGCAGCTTGTTTTTTCTCCAAGATTTCTTCAGGATAAAGTGCAAAGTGCAGCCTTACTGGCCAGATTTAATTCCTGTAATATCATCCTGCTTTTTTTCATTGTGGAATATTTAGGTGGAAAACCAGGAAGTTAATGAAGTTATAATGATGTAAAATAAGTGAGGATAGTTCTATGATATTATCTTTTGCTTGAGTAAGGATTGGTCACTGACATGTGCAGTATAAACCTTACAGATACTAAAAGCAGGAGACTGCAGTTTGAACAATTTTATAAAGACTAGGGAAGGCGCTCGCTCTTCTGCGAGCTCTTCTACCACCAGTGTGGTCCTCACTTTGTCAAAGAGTAGATCCACTCTTCTGAATTGACAATGTTTTAGAAACCCTGTCAGCTGGGATCTCTGGCATGGTCCTGTACACAACTCATAGGCAAACCTTATTAAAAAGCAGGTGATGTATTTGTTGCCAAGGAAACATAAATCATTAAGCCCTAGAAGCATAATGCATAAGTGTCCTGGTTTTGGCTGGGATAGAGTTAATTTTCTTCCTAGTAGCTGGTGTAGTGCTGTGTTTTAGATGTAGCATGAGAATAATGTGATAACACACTGATGTTTCAGTTGTTGCTAAGCAGTGTTTATACTAAGTCAAGGATTTTTCAGCTTCCCATACTCTGCAAGCAAGGAGGTGCACAAGAAGCTGGGAGGGAGCATAGCCAGGACAGCTGACCCAAACTGGTCAAAGGGATATTCCATACCATATGACATCATACTCAGTATATAAGCTGGGGGAGTTGGCTGGGGGGAGTTGGCCAGGGGGCCACTGCTCGGGGACTGGCTTGGCATCAGTTGGTGGGTGGTGAGTGGTTGCATCACTTGTTTTTCCTGGGTTTTGTTCCTCTCTCTCTCTTTTGTTGTTTTCTTTTTCATTAAAATTTTTAAATTTATTATTATTATTATTTTATCTTATTTTATTTTATTTCAATTATTAAACTGTTCTTATCTCAACCCACGAGTTTTCTTACTTTCGCTCTTCTGATTCTCTCCCCCATCCCACTGGGGGGACGGAGGGTGAACAAGAGGCTGTGTGGTGCTTGGTTGCCGACTGAGGTTAAACCACGACAATAAGAAACAAATATTAGCTATTAACATCTACTTTCTCCATTAGTGCCATGAAACCTACATGAAATAGCCTTGCAGTCTCCTAGCTAATGAAAATTACATAACTGAAGAATGAAAAGGTAAAATGAGGAATTACAATTTACTAAGCTCTAAGTATGGCCAGAGTAATGAGAATGCAGGACTGGGTGTATTTTCTTCTCTTGTGTTCATAATCCACTGAGCACCTGTTTATCCTACTCATGTTACTGTATATTATGAATCACATTAAAGGCAAGCCTTTGCCAAGCAAAGCAAGACCAGGCCTACGTTTTCTAAGAGGTCTATTTGGAATATGAAAATAAAAATTAGGAATGGGAAAAGGGAATGGTGAAGTATTTTCTATTGGTTTAAGTTTTAATATCGTAGTCATTTTAAATTTGACTTCTCTGGATTTAATATGTATTCCATTATAATTAGCTAACTCACAATAAGGTTAACACAAAATGTGGTTATAGATAGCATTTTTTTATTTTTGTGTTTTGATCAATCTCAATTTGCTCTTAAAATGTAGAATCTTTTTTCTTCCTTTTAATCTTTCTCTTTCTAGTAATTACATTGGATTCATTACTTTTTTCATATTAATAGTGCAAAGCACCTGGAAACTTCTTGTGAAGAACCCATTGCAGCTACACAGGCCACTCAGTGCCAAACTTCCACTGTGCTTGTATTCTAGCAAATATTTCTAGCAAAAAATGAGGAGGGAAGTGAATTTAGCTCAATTTTTGGCTGCTCTAAACAGTTGCCACTCCTAAGTGCGATCCAGGACCACAGTCAGGACCCCAAGGCTGGCCTATGCTATTGATACATTGTGGTCACCCTTGTTCAGTTTTGGGATCAAGAAGTCAAAGGGAAGTCGAAGTCATTTACTTCGTCATTTGACATTTACAAAGTCAAAGGCCCTTTATTCTCAGATGTTCAACTGATTTTGAACTATTCTTTCTGTATTTGAGAGGAGATTTAATGTTGCTGTCTGAAAAAAAAGGGCTGATTTTACTGTAGTGAGGTAAGACTAATGAAATACTAGGATATGTAACCTCAGGTTCCAAGTCATTTACCAACAGTTTAGTGTAATAAATCAGTTGTTGTTAGCTGGTGAAGTCCATTGTCAGCTTTGCTCAAACTTTATTCAGGCACCATACCTGCAACTCCAAAGAGAGGTCTATGTAAGAACTGAACAAATAGTGATTAGGAGCTTCCAGACTTTGCCCCCACAGCCCTAATGTAGTTTCAGTTAGCTCACATGCAGTTTCTGTTCAGATAAGTCACAATGAAGTAGTGGCACTGAAGTATAATCCGCTTTCTCCAGAGTTTTATGGGACTTTGCCTGATAGCAACCTCAAGGATTTGGCAGTAAGTGAGTAGTAAGAAATTAGTGTATGACACTGTTGACTTTTTTAGCGGTGTAGTTGTAAGAATGTGTGTCAAAACTCTGGTTTGTGAGCCTATGACAGTATGCCTAAATGCAGAAATGAGCTTGCCTAACAGCCTTGTGTAGCAAGGTGGCCTTTGAAGAACAGGAAATGTGTCAGAGATTTCCAGATAACATAATTTAGTTTGAAATGGGCCTCCAGAGACCATAAAGGGCAGGGCTAACTTAGATCACGTTGCTCAGGGCTTTGTCCAATCAGGTTTTGAAAACCTCCAAGAACAGAGATTTCTCAGTCTTTCTGGGCAACCTATTTCAGGGCTTAACCACTTACAATGAAATTTTTTCCCCCTATATCCAGTCACAATTTCTCCTGCTGCCATTTGTGATCATTGCTTCTTGACCTTCCACTGTATACCTCTGAGAAGAGTGGCTCTGTCTTCCATGTAACTGCCCTTTAGATATTTGATGATGACAATTGAATTCCTCTCCCAAATCTTCTCTTCTTGAGGCTAAACAAACCCAGTCCCTCAGCCTCTCCTCATATGTCATGTGGTCCAGGCACTTACTATTTTAGTGACCTTTCACTGTACTATCTCCAGTTTATCAATATCGCTTCGGTGCTGAAAGGCCCAAAACTGGATGCAGTCTGAGGTGCTGCCTCACAAGCTTCCATCAGCCTGCTAGCTGTGCTCTTGCTAATGCAACCCTGTACACACTTAGCCCTCACCATTGCAAAGAAATGTTGCTACTGCTGAGTCATGTTGAGTTTGCTTTCTGCTTGTCCTCTAGCCTGTTTCATGGACTTATTCTGTCCGAGATGCAGAACTTGCGCTTGTCTATGCTGAATTTCACAAAGTTCTTGTTGGCCCATTCCTGTAGCTTCTTGAGGTCTCTCTGAATGGCAGCTCTGACCTCCAGTGCATGAACAAGTCTCTTGCATTTGATGTCATCTGTGAACTTGATGAAGGTGCATTCTGCCCTATTGTCAAGGTCCAGGTCATTGATGAAGATATTAAATAGTATTGAACCTGATATAACTTGTAACCAGCTTTCAGTTAGACTTTGAACCATTGAGCCTGATGGTGCAGCTACCTTTTAAGCTCACTCATCCAGTCCATACCTTGCCAGTTTGGGCTACAATGATACTGTGGGAGACCGTGTCAAAAGCCTGCTACTCCATGCCCACAGAACCAGTTATTTTATTATAGAAGGCAGTCAGGTTTATCAGGCAAAATTGTCCCTTGGTAAATCTGCAACAGCTGTTCCCAGTCACTATTTTTGTCCCTTGTGTGCCTGGAAATGACTTCTGGGAGGACTTGTTGCTCTTCAAATAAGGAAAATTCCTATGTTTTACAGTGTGCTCCTAGCCATTTTCAGTAGCAGAAATTAAAGCAACAGCAGCAAGTTGGTCAAAGACTTATAAAATTCTGCTTTGGTATCTTAAGAAAGAATTACCCCTCGTGTAAGTTTGATCTGTGGTAAGGCTGGATCACTCGCAGCTCAAGTCTGATGTGGCTCAGGCATGTGAACACGATCTCACAGTTGTACGTATCTGACAGAGCACAGGTGCAGTATTTGTGCTAGCTGATAGCACAGTACACAAAAGAATGTCCTCAAATGTGCCATGCCCTGATATCCATGTGTTTTCCTCTATAAAGTAAGAAACCAGAACACATTATATAATGTGGAAGCTTGTGGAGAAATTTATTCTTTGAGATTAGCTTCTTCGAGGTTCAATGTCAGTGAAAACACTGGGCTATGTGCAGACACTTGTGCTTCATGAGTACCGGGATACTGTGCCATTTTTGATAGCAAAAAGCAGCCTGAAACTGCCTAGCAGCTGTCCTACAAGATGCTCTTTTCCTTTCAAAGCTAGCAACAGAGATGTATGCAGACTCCCTTTGCTGAGAATGCAAGTTCCTGCTCATCACGGAATAAATCTAGTGAAAAAAATTCAGAAGGGAAGATGCAACAGATGGAAAAGGCAGCACTACTAAACCTTTTTTCAGATTTGATAAGATGTGAATCAAGCCTGAAGGGCTTCAATTTATCAATCTAAACAGTGTCTTGGTCTGACAGGAGCATCCAGAGTACATGATTGTTCTGCAAGTGTACAAGAAACTACTAGAGGGAGGAGGATTTTGGAATGGGAGAGCCATGTTATTGGGTGGGGAGCCCAAGGCTTATTTGGCAAAGCAGCAACTAGCATGGAGCAGGCACTGAGCAGTGAGAAGGGAAGCCTTGGAACTTGGGACTGCCATTGCTCTATTTTCAGGCAGTTTGGGACTTAAATCCTGCCATCACAATTTGGGAGGTGACAGAAGCCATGTGGAAATTTCTTGGCCCGTTGTTATGGATGCACAAATATTAGTAGCAGGCTTCCTTTGTGTAGTTGTAGGGAGTTAGTTTTACTGTTGTCACCTCTGACAATGAAAGTTGTCCCCTCCTATCTCCAAAATGTTGAACAAGTATTCCTTGATGTATTTTATTTAACAGTGATTTGCTCATAAGGGTCACCTCAGTTCTGACATGGTCTGAGGCACCCTATGTTCAGATTCACTGAAGCATCTAATCATGATGAAAAGAGTCTTACATGGTAAAATGAGTCTCTTTTCTATTATTGCCAGTTGTTCTGGACTCTTAAGGAATCATTAACAAGTAGTAAAATAATAGCCACTCTTAATCTGTTTGGTGTCCTGTGATTGTACAAGAACAATTAGTATTCTCTACCCCTTGTGATCTCTGAAAAGAAGGGTATGTTTTAAGTATTATTTCAGTCAAGTGAGGTAGTTTCTAATGAATAAACATGTAAAAATAACTTTTTATGTGTTTCCTAGTTTGGAGACTTAGCTTTCTTATGGAAACTCCTATTACTGATATGCAGGAAATCTCTTAGAATTTTTCTAAGTGGCAATATAGTGTAAAAATGAATGTTTCTAGATGTGGAAAGAATCCCAACAAGTTACAAATCTACAGTTTTCCATCAAACATACATGTTTATTCACACACATGCTATTTCTTCTGACAACCAGAGGGCCTAATTTGTGTGGTCTTCAAAATCTTTTTTTTTATAAATGGGTGGTTTGTTTATTCTCTAAAGTATTCAGATCAAATTTTATCTGTGAGCACAAATGGAAACTCAAACTCTAATTGTCCCTCTGGGCTACACCCAGAGTGTCCTGGAATGTGAATCTCTCATTCTATCAGTGATCTTTGCATGATGTTCCCAAAACATTTACACCTCTTTTGCATGAGCTTAAAGGAGGATCAACGACATTTGAGGAGTCAGAAGAGATTTTTGCTATTCTGGGACTAATCTCTGAGAGTAGATCGTGAGCTTGTATTCCAGTGTTATGTAGTCCCTCTGGATGTGATCTGTTTGGATGGCAATGGAAGCTACATTCTTATCTGGGGTGACTTCAGTACTCAACCTGATCTACATAGGTAAGTCTTACAGCCCTCAACACAGTTTCCAGTAAGCAACATCCTGATGATATGAAACTTCTTAACTGACACTGAAAAATATGTTCCAAATTTTACACACCCTTCTTAAACAGTGTACTACACTTTGCAACTACACCTGAATCACAGAAGTTCCACACCTGAAGTATTGTGAAAGTAAAGGGTAATTTAAAGCTAACCACTTTCTCTTGCTGTAAGCATGTATAGAGAACCTGTCATCAATGCTTGACTTCCTTGCCCAGTTACCACCCAGTTCACATTAACAATCTTTAGTATGTCCTAGGCTATCAAAAGCTTTATTCAATGTTCCTTGTTTCTGATAGATTACCACATATGGATTTTACGTACTGCATTACAGTAGCAAGGTTGTGGGGGAAAAGCGTAGAAATTATTACTGCAAGTATAAGTAACAGAATAAGTATAGCTGCTAATAATTATGACCTATTCTATGTAACCATTACAGATCATGCTGGGCCCTGAGCTTTCTGGCAGTTAAAGGGGCTGTCAAAAGCTATCAAAGCCCACAGGAGTTTTTTCTTTCAGCAGTATTACTTGGGAAATAGGTGAAGTTGATATGTCTTGCTGCTAAAAGCGTTTTTTATTAGGCTCTTATTGATTTCCCATTCCTAATTGCTAGTAGTATCCTTCTCTGGTTTTAAAGAAGAAAACAAGATGTTGAATCCCCATGCAACAAATATGACAGCTTTTATGGGGGTTTTTTTTTGGAGGGAGTGGGGGGGAAGGGAAAGTATTCCAGGAGTTTTTCTCCCCTCCTTTCAGTATTGGTGTAATTATCATGTACATGGATGTGTTAGTGT
Source organism: Calonectris borealis (assembly GCF_964195595.1). Classification (NCBI taxonomy): domain Eukaryota; kingdom Metazoa; phylum Chordata; class Aves; order Procellariiformes; family Procellariidae; genus Calonectris; species Calonectris borealis. The sequence goes on from NC_134329.1 coordinate 10,038,230, forward strand.
TTCCATTTAACACTGTTGAACTGAATAATTTGGTGTATGATACTAAATGTGTATTCTAGATTTCAGCTACAGATTGTACAGTGGATTGGATGAATGAAAAATATTACTGTAATGACTGTTTTTGATAGAAACTTTAATTTTTTATCAAATCTTGGAGCAAGAGCCTAACACCATTGAAGAGAAAGAAAGAAGGATACAACGCTGATTTTTTTAGTTACATTATTCTAATCTTGGGATGGCTGTTTCAGGAATGCACAGAGCAGCTCAGGGAGGTTTTCTCCCTGAAGAACATTTCTTCTGAAGGAGAACATCCATAACTAAGTATCACTTTCATCCTCTGTATACAGATACCTGTATATCTGTATACAGATATCTATACATTCTGTAGCGGTTTGGGGAATACCTGCTTATCCAGTTAGTCAGGCTTTCTGGTGTTTTGAGTTGTCAGATAACAGGAAAGATACGGCTTTTGAAACCAGTGTATTCCTAAATATTTTCCTTGTTGTGTCTGAGTAGTGCATTCTTAGGTGGTAATCGGCCCCTGCATTCCCTTTAACAAAGAAGGCGGCAAGAGTCGATAACATTGAGAATGCTAATGTCTTCTTGACTGTTGCCTCTGCTTTAAGCACTGCTTCAAATTAAAAGCGCTCTCAGCAGTTTTAAACGTGATGTCTGAAACATCAGCAACCTGTCTACCTGAGAGATCTAACAGCGTCAAAATTGGGAGCGCTGATTTGTTTTAGCAAGAGCTATAGACATTTTGAAGAGTTTCCTTACTGTAAAGAGACTATTACGTTTAATTATCAGTTTGTCTGTCTTTCTAGTTTAGCTCCTTACATCACAATGTGAGGAAACATATTTCACAGCACCTGTAAAGATCAAGCGGGTTTTTGTTTTTATGTGCTGGTGTCATTAAACACTCATCTAAAAATGTAAGCAACCAGCTTATGCCTCAGTCAAAATCCCGGAAATATCCACACCCATCAACATGTCATCTTTTCATCATGCACTGACATTCTGATATACATGGGAAAATCCTCACATAAATATACACATTACATGTACTGGTAAACATATATACCACAGACTAAAATAACATAGATCTAATGTATAAAACTATTAATCTCTGAGGTCCACGAACTAAAATTCCTTCTAGAAATGTTCAGCTTTCTACAAAATAACAACTAAATTCTATCCAAAGACTGCATCACACTGATTAAGGGGGAGATTTAAATGATGAATGTCTATTATTAAATTAATTCGATAAATCTTCACATCTATTTTGGCAGTGCAAATAAAATTATAAAGTTCATGTATATTGAGGTTTCAGTTTTAGTAGCCACAAAGTTTTTCTGTGGCTGACACTTAGCACAATGTCAGAAGGCTTCATGAAGTATTTTAAACAAAATGTATGTAGCTACTTGAATTTGATAGTTCACCAGACTAGCTATAAAACTCATGATCAGATGTAGCTTTAATCAGATATGTACAGTTATTAAAATTATGATGGGAATAAAAAGAATATGCTAGCAAAAACATGTATTGTGAAGCAATAATCTAAATCAAAGCTTTGAATATGAATGAGTAATAACTTTGTTACAGCTACTGAGCTATTTAACTTTTACTTAGCCACGAGCCTGTTGTGCCATTAACGTTTTAAGTTCTGATTTCCACAGAACTTAGAAATTGAGGGATGGTTCTTTTAAAGGGAAGGGCATGGTTGCCTTGGAATTGTCTTATTGCTTCACTCTAGCAGTCGATGTAATGTTCCTTCCATTCACGTTGTCCTAGGAGTTCAATTAGAGGTACAACAATCTTGAGATCTGATATACAGATCTTACGATGATTCCTGTGACAATAGCATTTTATGAAATTTTCAAGTTCTGTCCCTGTCTTGCCCTCAATGATTACTAAAGTAAGAAAATATGTCATTAGTTTATATCATGTGTTCTTTCAGTTCAGGATACGTAGCTCATGAGTAGATTACTTTTCATATCTGCTAGGAAAGTTTACAGACTTTTTTAGATACCAGACTAGGCTAGTGTTTCCCCTGGAAATAGATGCAGGCTACTGCCTTAATGTCAAAAGTAGTAGTTTTATAATAACTTCAATAGTTAGTGTTAAGTTAATTTAAAAGATTGAAACTATAGAACAAATATTTTTTGGTTTTGAGATTTTATAAGTTGGCAGATCAGTAAGATCTCACTTTAGAAGGGATCTCTGTTTCATGCCAAAATAACGCTTGCGTCCTTTGTTCTGTTCTAGATTCTGTCAGAGGTCAAAGTCTGACCAAAAGATACCTCTGCACAAATGTATCTCCTAATTTATCAATATTTTTCATTTTCAGATAATATTAGTATATTTTTTACACTCTTCAAGTTCATTATTTCCATTTATCTCTTTTTTTCAACTGTAATCTGTGTATAGTATTTTTCATTGTTGGTTGGGGTTTTTTCTTGTTTGTTTGTTAGCTTTTCCTTCCCCCTCATAGGGAAGTGTTTCCAGGTAATTCTTTTCACTTTTCACTGACCAGGGATTCCCATGTCTCACTGTTCCCGATCAACTTATTGCTCCAATAGCAAAGAAGTGTTTGAGCCAAATACGGATACTATCTCTTTCAGCCCAGATTCCTTAAAGAATGTTTCTCCTGGGTTCCCTCCAACAATGTTTTCTGTTGTTACTCGTTTTCCAGAAGCTTCATATCGTATTTTGTACAGTATTATTCAGATTTTTTTCCTCATTTAATTTTCCAACCAAACACTGTGCAAACAAGAAGCTTAACTGAAGAGCCCCTGGGACCCTGTAGAGCAAACTGGACATATATATTAGGCTATTACATTAGTAGATTATGATCTTTTCCCTCCTCCAATTAGATTTCTTTAATCGAATTAACCTATCAAATACTACTACTACTACTACTACTACTACTACTACTACTACTAATAATAATAATAATAATAATAATATATTTGTTGCTGCTTATTGCTGTTGGGCAATAAAAACATATCCACAAGGGCTGAGGCTATCTGTTGTTCAAGAGTGATTACATTTATTTCGAGCAAAATAGAGTACGAGCAACCAGGGTTTTCATAAGGTTACCTGAAAAACCGGAGAATTATTTCAGTGGAAGGGGCATCAGCAGCTCATCTCCTGTTCATTTCTTTCCTGTATTTTATGCAAAGGAGATATTATTTTCCCTAAAGCATCTCTAAAACATGAGTGGCAAAAATATTTGTGAGAGTTGTGATAATGATTATGCAGCCACTCTGGATAATTCCGTCTATTATTTAATTTTAGCTGTAATAGAAGTGGCAAATCAGCATGTGTCGATCTCTAAAAAATATTTTTCTGGAAACATTGTTGTAGAGGAAAGGTGGGAAGCTCCCAGGAAGGATTAGCAACATATACAAAATATGATAGATTAGATCATGAGGATAATAAATATGTTGTGTGTTATATAGTCTATGAGATAATAATAATAATTCTGTTTTAATGAGAATGCTACTCAATTAAGAAGTTGCTTGTGGGGAACAATCTGCCCTCTGTCAGGTGGCAAATCTTGTGACAGTCTGCATTGGTTTTGGGGAGTATTTTTTAATCTGCTATTCAACTTTATCAGTTCCAAGGGAAATTTCAAACCCATCTCTTGCCATTAATCCTCCCCTATTAATCTCCTGAATTATTAGAAGGAATAAAACATTAATAAAACAAAAATACATTCAAGTTACCTTATTTGCTGTCTTAGCCTATCTTGCAGGAAGAATACAGTCCTTGGACTGTTGTTTTTATAGCATTGGCAATGCTTATATACTGCAGGGCTGGGCATACTTAGTGATCACACACAGATAATTTAATCAGTTACTGAAGAACTGAATATATTTACTTGCTCAAATTCTGTTGGTCTATCTGCATATAAACCTATTTTTATGTCCTCTGATATTTCTCTTCCGTAGAGAAACTAATTAGAAAATCAGTCTAGAAATAGTGTTCATTTTTCTGATCCTCTAAGTGAATAAGAATAGAATGACCTTGCTTTCTTTCTGATAACCTTTTAGGAAAGCACCTGTTTTCCTACTGTTTTTTTCTTCTATCTACATCATACCTACTGGAGTTTGGATCTTTTTTCCTTTTAGTAATTCCTCTTCTGTGGATTCCACTTTTTAGTTTCCAACATTTTTGTCATCCTTCTGTGACTAATTCTTCTGATTAGACACAAGTTTTGCTCACTTAAGCAAGACTGCACAAAGAGAAAAAGGACTTGTGGCATCAAACAAAAGGTGCTAAATAATCCTCCAGTCTCCTACTGTAACGGCCATCCTCTATTATTAGGACCATTTTAGGAAAACTTCACTGAGAGCCTTTGAGTTTCTGTTTTGTCTGCTTGCAAATATGATCTCTTTTCTCACTAAGTTCATACTACGTGGCTAGGAAATCAGCAAAGGAGGGGAGAGACTTTACTAATGTAGTATATAGCCTCCTGCAAGTAAAATAACTGCAACTGCAAATTTTTGGCTGTTTTTGGCCTTTATTAATTATACAAAGGATCCTGTGTATAAATTAACATTTCTGAAGAGCATCCCAAAAAGAAATCTGCTTGCTTTATAATGAGATTTGGAGGAATGTCAGAGAAAAGGTTAGAGGAGTTCCTCTGTGGGAGGTAGTTTACATCCTAATGCATTTTTCTCTTTGTGGTTTGTTTTTATTTACTCTTGTTTTATCATTTGCCATCTTCAGGAGGAAGACACACAAAAGTTTTTAAGAGACTAGGCTAAATGGCAGCAAGGGCTATAATTCTCAAATTTTCTATGCTACAGGCCCATTTTCTAATGACAACAGAGCAATTGCCACTTCTACATAGTTCATGTACCTGCCCTGTGCCCCATAAGACAGTGGTGCCTCTGTCAGCCCTTGCAGTTTTGTAGTTGGGTATGCAAATCTGTAATTCTGCTTGGTCTCCATCAGTAATCTGGCCTGTGATTTTGAAGTTACTACACCATTCTTGTACAGAATTAAGTTTGCTTCCACTGTGTATAAAGATAGGAATTCCATGATTATTATTTTTTAGACACTGATTCTCCGTTACTGTTTCAAATCTTGGAGTCTTGTTGGTGTGGCCACACTAGGAGCTGTGGACAGGAGGCTGTAGTGTTTCTTAGCCTCTGAGCTCTTTTTTGCAGAGGTCTGGATGAGAATACAAGATATGTTATAGTAGATAAGTTCCTGTCTAATGTTTTCTTTGCTTTACTTCTGTAGGCTGACGCAGAAATGGAATTCATGAAAACCAAACTTTTTGTTAGTTGCAAGGACGCATAGGAGTCTATGTCAATCTTTGTAAAGAAGTGCCATCTACAGCCTATCTTAGGCAAACTGTTTCCTGATAATTAAGGTTAGTAAATAAGTCTTCTATTTTCCTCTGAAATACACTGCAGGGAAGGTTGCAGCTAATGGGAATTTTGGATGCTCAGCAACTTCCAGGGTTAATTTTTTCTCTGTTGGATTTAAAGCTAACATTTCACAGTCCTGTAGGACAAACTGAAGAATGTGTTTTGGGAGAGATGCCTAAACTATCAGAGGACAGGACTGCTTTATAAGAGTATAGGTGCTCAAACAATAGAGAGATTTTTATTTTATTCTTGTAGGTAATCACACTTTATTATAGCTTCTTAGACTTTGATATTTTTTATTAACCACAATTACCGAAGCGTAGTTTACCTAAGAAAAATTTGTTGCCAACCAGCCAGACCTCAATTTCAACTCCTGAGGAAATAACCACTGCAACATCAGTCAAACCTGCTGTGTTTTCTATGTACTGTACTGCTTGTTCTGCTCAGTGTAACTTCAGGGTAGCATTTTACTCCCAAAAGGCAGCCTAGTCAGCTGTAAATGAATAATGATTCCCTAGTATCAAGTAGAGAATAGGACTTTCAGATATCCTCAGAGCCCAGAAATGTGCCTGGCATCTCTCTGCTGTTCTAAATATCTTAGATTTTTCTGACCTCTTTTAGCTCAAACAGAGGATCACAGGCATTGTTTGGGGAAGCTTCCTTATTAAGAGCTGTGAAGATCTGTCTATAATTAGTGTGTTCCACATCTTTGTGACCAGTTATTTTGCTTAGTTTGATTCTGCAGTCAGAGGAACAAATAAAGGGAGAGCAGACCCAAGCTCTGATGAACTTTGAACTTTTTTGAACGTGAAGCTGATTAGCTATAATAAAGAGAACCAACACCACAGCCTAAACACCCTGAAATTCAACACAGTAAGCTCTTGGATCTGAGTCTTGGGGTTCACATGCATCTTTACCTGTATCTGTGTGAGAGATGTAAGCAGCTTCAAGTCGTCTCATTTCCTGAAATACAGGGCTGTTTCTCCATCGAATAATGCTGCTGAGTCGAGAGATGACACAGAGGGTGCCCCAGCTCCTGGACCCCTGGGTTTTCCCCAGGTATCAGGTCACTCCTCACAGTTAATTGCTTACCATCATCATCTAAAAGAACTACATCTTCCATGACTAGATTTACAGGTACAACCACTTTAAAAAAAAAAAAAAAAGTATTCACACACAGTGAGGTAAATATGAGGGTTTATTGCAGCCAAGCCACTCCTTTCCGTGCTCATTCCTTCTCAGACATCTGCTCTTGGATATTAAAACCCTGAGCACCTTTGGCAGGGGGATTGAACTCTGAAATCTGCAGCACCTGTAGCAGAGGAGCAATATTTGGGAAGGAATTGTTGTCTGAGGAAAAGCAGCAGCTTCAACTTGTGTCCCATGGGAGACAAGTGAATCTGAAGTTACGTATTATATAAGACGTAGGGGGTGACAGCAGTTTATCATTAACCTGAACTCTGCAAGAAACATATAAGGAGAGAAAGAAGAAGGAAGCCAGAGAAGCAGCCAGGATGGAATCCAACATAAGGATCAACAATCCTGCGGACATCTCTGTTATTGTCATCTATTTTTTGGTAGTCCTGGCAGTGGGACTATGGGTAGGTTGGGATTTTATTTTATTTTATTTTATTTTATTTTATTTTATTTTATTTTATTTTATTTTATTTTACTTAATGAGCAAGTAGTTTATAGGGTCCTGGGAAAATGGCTCAGTAAATTAAAATGTATAATTCTATAAAGATTTTGGTGCCTAATTGAGATAGTTAATAAGTGCATGGTGGGGAAAATGCGGGTATTTACTAGAGAGGGGATGGTGACCTGGGGAAGCATCCGTTTAGGTGAATGAATGGAACTAGTGGGGAAGGTGGACTAATGAGGTTCATGGGGGGAGGAGCTGAGAGATCTGATCAGTAAAGATCAGGCCAGCTAGAGTCCCTATTAGAAAGCAGGATAGAGGTGAATAGATGGGGTTTAGCACCACGGAGCACAGGGACTGCGGTGAGAATTGGTGGTGTGAGGTGATGCCATAGGAAATAGTGAGAAGAGGGAGTTGCAGGGAGAATGGAGGTGAAATCAATGTGCAGGGAGAGCAGCACGGTGGTGTAACACTAAAACTGCAGCTGTGACTTTTTGAAGGATTGGGGGATTGCAGATCACTCTCAGCAAAGGAGTGAGATGGGTCAAGATTGTAGGTGCCATTTGAGGGCAGCATTATCGTGGCTTTTTTTTGCCAGCAGGACCTTGACTACAGGGTGCAGTGCCATTGAAACTATGAGGAAGGAACAGTTTCAGGGGTGGCAAGTGATGGCAACGACTTTCTGTTCGTGATTTAAGCACAGCGGTGCCTCCTGCCCTTACCGTGGCAATGCTGAATGTGTTGAGGACCGCAAGGGAAAACTCAGTGCCTAATCCAAAAACAAAGCCCAGTGCTTTCACAGCTAATGGAGAAAGGTAGATTCTATCCCATTGGTGTAATCTCAGTGCTAAAGCGTTTGAAGATAATAGGCCAATACTGTGAGCTACAAGGCTTTAAACAGTGGAATGTCACTAAATTTTGGTTTCTTTGGGGCAAGCTCTCCTGGTCACCTGAAGACCTGACCATTAACAAGCTGAGAGGTGGCATTTCCCTCAGTAATCCTGTGCTTGCAAGAAGCATCCCAGGGGTCCATTCACAGAGCAGAGAAGTCAGCTGCAAAAAAATCTTCCCTTTCTAGCAGCTTGGCAATGTTTTGAAGAGCACCAAAAATTTGGGGTGTACACAAAATGTACACAACCTTTTCTTTACCTCTTCGTCATGGTAGTAGAGGCCAAAAATGTAGCAAAAAATCTGAAGCCCCCAGTATACCTGAACACCTTGCTGTCTTGTGGGAGGGAGCTGGGTCTTTGCCATGGAAGTCTGGCTGTTGCTGTAGTTGAACTTTGTATTAAAGGTCTGTTACAAAAAAGGGCTGATTTGTGGCTTGTCAGGCAATTGTGTACTGAGTTATTCCAGGAACTATTTCTTTCCAGCAACAATGTCCTCTTTATTGGACAAATACTTATTCAGTTGCTGTGTGTAGTTAAATGTAAATCTATTGTATTTACTTCCTTTCTTCTGCATCAGAAGAAAAGATCTGGCTAATTTGCCCAAGTCTTCTTTCTTTATTTGCCTGTTCAAAGTCCATCAGAGGAGACAATGGGAATTCAATATTTGGATCAGGGTCATTAACAAAAATCGGAAAAAGCTTCCCTCTAAAGCCCATTCATTCCTTGACAAATACAAAATGAGTGTGTGAAAAGGAAATTTTAGTTGGCTTCTTTTTTTGAACTTCAGAGAGAAGCGGGTACAATGCTGATATGACAACAAGAAAACACATTTTTGTAGATATCTGTTGGGGCTGAATAGTATTGAGTAAAAAAACTGCACGCTTTCTGTTAATGAACTTGCAACTTATAGTCTTTTTTGATGCCTGAAATCAAAGGCATCACACCCCTGATGAAGTGTTCATATGAGCTTTTATTTGAGTGATCATATTTTTGGTTAAATTTAATTTTAATTTAATGTTTTGCGCTGTGATGGAAGGTGATGCAATGAAGCTTGAATGGCTAATGTAGACCTAGATACAAGAATCATTGCTCAATTGTACTATCTTCTTCATCATAACCTTGTTCTTTTTGGCCACTCTGTTTGGCCACTTTACCCTCCCCATATATTTTACCTCTCCATGCTAACTGTTTGTTCTCAGTCTGTGTGTAGCTTGCCTATGATACTTAAAATATGATTCAATCTTTCTTTCTTTCTTTTTTTTTTTTTTCCAGGCTATGTACTCAACCAACCGAGGGACAGTAGGTGGATTCTTCCTGGCTGGACGAAGCATGGTTTGGTGGCCAGTGAGTGCTATATATTGTGTGTGTGTATATAAAGCATATGCATGTGTATGTGTGTCCACTTCCATATGACTATGTCTAGTCCTTAAATATTAAATATGCCTACAATACTGTTGAGACTGTGATGGCTATGTCATGTAGATGCACTTCAAACTCTTTCTCTAGCCATGGTGACACAGGGCAAACTGCATGACAAAAGCTACCAGATAGGCAGGGAAAAGTGCTGGGGAAGTTGTTCATGTTGAGCTCTGAGCTGTCTTGATTATGTGACCAACTTGTTTGAACCTACCATTGACGTTGGTAATGTCAGTGTAGACAAATCCTATGCTTTGTCTTTCAGCCCACTTCAAAACTTTTTAATATTTTGAATTTATTACTTTCACTGCACTCAAAGAAGCTGGCTCACTTTGAGGTTATCACAGAGAAGAATTAATTTACTGACATTTTTCCTCATATTGCTCTATTGTTTCCACTTTTGGTAAAAAGTTCTGGTCTGTACAAGGAGAAAATCCTGGAAATATTATGATAAGTTACTGGTAAAATATAGTTTAAATTTATTTAAAGATTATGTGTGACTTATATTGTTTGTCTTCTGTGGATCTGTATTCTCTTCCAAGGTGGAGAAAAGGAGTCACAGACACAAAACATGTTCATAGTCATCCATCAGGCCTCTGGCAGAAATGATACTAGAAACAATTATGTATTTCTTCCAGACCATACAGTCTGTTTAGTGTGACTTGGAAAAGCAGAAAACTTAGACAAACCTGCATTTTCTGTATTACTTGTGTTGTACATGCTTCCATGTGCTTGAATGGAAATCCTCAACATTCCTGATCTTGCATTCAAGTCTCCAAAAACGTTTTTGCACTTCATTAAGACTTCTCATTCAACATTCCACCCACATGGATTCAGTTACAGGATCAGGGAGAGCGAGAGACTAAATATCTTCTTAAGGTAGACTGCAGAAATACCTACGTATCTTTCAGTCTTCTTGTGCTTCAGGGAGCTGCTCACTGCCTTTAGAAGGAATTGGGACTGGCTCTTTAATGAGGCAATTATGACGACATAAAAAGATTAAAGGCCAATAACAGTAAAAGGTTTCTTCATTTGGTATAGTAGACCTAAGAAAATTCAGGTTCCATTGGAAGATTAAGGAAAGAGAAAGTTTCCAAGTTATTTTAAGATAAATCCCATAATTCTGGGACGAGAGGAAAAACCCAAACAGATTATTTTGCTTAACTGTCACTTTAATCAGTGGGCTGGTTTTAACTTTTTGCAATTCTGTATGCCTGTCAAGGGTGAATATGCCCTTCTGTGCAGATGTAAATGAAGGTGAAAGAAGCAAGGCAGGAAAGATTCACCATAAAAAACTTCTGTCTTGCTACGGTGGCACTGAGAACTCCTAATGATTCCCCTAAGACCCACGGAAGATTATCTAACACTGAGTTCTCTGCCAACACAAAACCAACAGATTCAGCAAGCTCCCTTCCTCCAGTGGGAAGACAAAAGGGATGACCCCACAGTGCAGTGGTTGCTGCTCTCTCCTGCCCTAAACTCTGCGAGCTCAGCATGGATGAAGTGCTAGTCATCAGTGGGGTCCTAGACCACCCCTTCGATCCTTCCCTTTGGAATGCCAGGAGTATCTTTCTGCACCACAAAAATAAACTGTTCTTGCTATTCTTCCTGGTATCACTCAAAATAAACAAACGGCAAGCACTCGAACCACAAATTAAATACCATGTCAGCAGCACCACCTTGGAAAGTTTACCTTGGATAAAAAGAGATTCCAAAACACCTATTCCCATAGTTTAGCAGGTAGATAGGCATGTGCCTACTGGGCTGAAATGACAATACAATGAAAGTATAGAAAGTTCAGTCAAAGATGTGATCTGAGTTCTGCAACAGCTAATGCTGTGTGTATTTTTTACTTCTTCTGTGCTTTGACTTCAGTTTGAGTTTTGTTCTTCAGGTTCTGTACTTTTGCAGACAGAGCTGTCTGCACCAAATTATGGGTTACCTTATATACCTCAGTTCCTGAGGCATAAATGCTAATAGGACAAAGAGTGTCCCCTGGGCATCTGAAGTCCAGCTACGGTTAGAAAGATTTACTGAATAGTAAGTAGGAAGCAGAGTCAAGGACTTACTACACCTTAAACAGAAATGTAACTCAGCTCGTTTGTTGTCACTTATGTGTTGATCTTTGTGAGATAGGAGGAATTAAGGAAAAAAACCCAACAGGATTTTGCTTCAGTTCTGCATGGCTTATTTTCAAGACCATCAGAACTGACCACTGGCACGATTTCTCTGATCTCTGCATCCACTTAAGTTTTACATACTCTCAGAATTCTCCCCACCTGCTGAATCTGACACTGCTGTGAGGAGCCAGGAAAGACAACTCTGGTATGAATAAGATTTGTATTTCCTTTTCTTAGGTAAAGTGGAATAAGAAATTAATTTATTTTGTCAAGTTCCATGAAAAAATAGTGTGAAATCAAAATAATAATAAAATAATCAAAACAAAGCTCTGGTAGAAAAGGAAAAGTTCAGTGAAACAGATTTCTACAGAATCTGTCAGAATTTTCCAGCTGGCCGGGAGGTGTTGTTTCTGTCTCAGAGGACAAAGGTAGAAAGGTATCAGATCAGCCTGCTTGCAACTGTGCTGTTCCAACAGCCATGGGGCTTGTTGGAAGACAGAGACACGTTATTTGATGTGTATTGTATATTCATCTCTCTCACTTAATGAATTGGGAAGTGTATAAATGTGGTTTAATTTGGCAATAACGCAATACATAGAATTTGCAGAGTAACTGGGAAAGCAGAATAAAAACCTACACTTCTTTCTGAAAGGGTGGCAGTAAGAAGTGTACTGATTTTTCCAAAAGTGACTAAAGGGTGATCCCAAAAAAACTCAGGTAGGAAAAATTATATCCTTCCATCAGGGTAAAGTCACATGTTGCAGAGAAGAGTTGTGAGTCAAAGAAAAACATGGACACTGTCAAGGCATAGTTCTCAAAACAAGGGAACGAGAAATTTGTCCAGGGAAGAGTGGTTTGAGAAGCAGCTTCTGCAGGTGACCCATGGGAGGAGCAATACATCAGGGTGAGGCTCATGACGTCGTGCTGATGTGAGGGAACCTCTGCTGTTCTCTGTAAGGGGGGTAAAGGCCACAGGCAAGGTGTGCTTGGGATTGGGGAAAAGAGTTTGATACCGAGCTAACACTTTCAAACAGGAAAGCGGACATCAGGGGCATAGGAGACGTATTAGTAGGTCCTGGGAGGGAGAAAAGCCAAAAGCTGTAAAGTTTGCACACTGTCGCTGCAGCGGTCACTGATTTGTAAATTACATCGTATATGATTTGGAACAGCAAGAGCCGGGATGTCAGTGCATCCTCAAGTTAATGAAAAGAGCAAGGTGAAATGGTCAAGAATAACATGGAAAAAACATAGTGATCATCATCTGTCTGCGGTGTGGTGGTACTTTTCCTGAACAGAGTACTCTTGTTAAAACCTGACCTCTTAAAAGATTTTAAAAGAGTTAATGTTCCGTGTTTGCCTCAGGTTAGTTCAGTTTTTTGTTCCCTCTATCCCTCTTAACATCTTTTGTTCCTTTCAATCAACTTTCTCCTTTCCTTTTCCTCCTGGATCTGTTTTTAAAATCAATTCACTAACACATTCACTGAGAGCAGTTAACACTTCTAGAAAATTGTTTCCCTCTGTCATCGCCCAGTTTCAGCCCAGTGTTCTTTAGGTCATGCATAGGTGCACTGCAGCATCTACCAACGGCAAATCAAGCAATTCCAGTAATCAGCCTGTAGTACAAAAATCTTCAGTACAAAAATACTGCAGCAGTAAATTCTTCAGTAAGACAGCCCAGAGCCCATCTGCCTTCTTCCCTTATCCCTAAAGTACTGCTATGGCAGATTGGAAATTTCTCTTTCCCCTCTGGCATCAGCAGCTAACAGGGTGCAAGCATATTTGGTAAACACTCTTCTTGCTTTAACCCCACTGCAGTTTTAAGGGTAATATGCATTCTCCCAGCTATGAAGTCATGTTCTACCTTTCCATGTATACATAAAAACAGAAAACATTTTTTTAAATTGCATCCATTATTAGCGTGTGTTGATCTCACAGTTCGGCTGCACTGGATGTTCCTAATTCAGAGAAGAAAATTTAGAAAGTGAAGGTGTTATCTGCATTCACATTGTTTTGTCTTTGTGCTGGCAATTGTGTTGGTAATTTTGCATTGTTTTGGTTTGGTTTTGTATTTTTCTTACAATACAGTTGTACTCGGGGTAAAGTTGGGAACACAATATTGTAGCATTGTCAGTGAATACGTCCTGGGGTTTCAGGCACTGAGCCAAAGCTTACTACAGGTGTCAGTTCTTAAAGTTCTTCATTAGCTTGCTTTTGTAACTTGGATCTGCTTGTGAAACATTTTAAGCTTTTGAAACAGGAGAGGGAACACATTAAATAAAATCAGAGATTAATGTGGTTAATCTTTTCTGGTGATTGCATTTCTAGTAACCTAGGTTTAAGTTTAATTATTCATCTCCAGGGAAAGCACTGGACAACAATGCTAATGCCTGGTATAAATGGTATTTGTTTCTTCACGATCATTGCTGGGAAAACACTGTTGCTGTCACAAAGAGATTGGAAGAAAAATTTTTCTTTATTACGAGTGATCTCTCTGGCTTATTTGCTCACATTTGTTGCAACACTTATGACAGATATTTCTTCAGGAATGATATGACGAACTGGTTACATTTCTGTAGGGCACAACTGACTTCTAGAAATGTGTTAAAAAAAAAAAAAAATCTCCCTGTTCATCAATTCCTATGTTCTCCCCACTGTTCTGTTTGTATTATCAGTACAATATTTGGGGGGTCTTAGAGATCCAACACTTCTTAAATATAACTCCTTGTTTTGCTATTGTTTATATCTTCCAGAAGCACTTTCTGAGCAGGTATTTTTGCCATGCAGCTTTCAGAATTTAATTCAGTAATCGAATACATTTTGACTAAAAGTGAACCAAGTACAAAATCTGTACAACTCTCCATGATGACACATTTAGTTCCACAGCCTGTGGAATATGAAGTAGGTAGTGCCAATTAGACAAGTGGGTATGCACTTACCGTTTCCTCCTTGAGTAAGACAGATCATAATTGTCTTCCCTAATTGTTTGGATATCACCCAAATGTAAGTTAGTCAAGTTTTGCAAATATTTTAAAATCTATATTTGTGTCATAAACTTTGCCTCAACTGGAAGAAGATCTTCTCAATAACATCCTGTTGATTCTCATTGTTGTAGATATGATGGCTGGAGTCTCAGGTTTGAGGGGGAACAATAAGAAGGAGTCTTGAAAACTGCCAAGGGAGTTGGTTGTTAATCATTCTCATCATCACCATCTGATGATAAATAGGCATAGTTCAAAATGCCAAATGAATATAATTTTTTCAAGTTACCAGGAACAGGACCTAAGGGCCAAATATTGTTCTTTCTGTTTCCAGATTGGTGCTTCTCTGTTTGCCAGTAATATTGGCAGTGGACATTTTGTGGGAATAGCAGGAACAGCAGCAGCTGGAGGAATTGCCATTGGAGGATATGAATGGAATGTAAGTGGCATGCATTTAAGTGAACATATTTGTGACATCAGGATTATCTGCAGAGGTTAATCAAAATAACATTGCCTAATAATTTAGGACTGTCAAAGTTTGTGCTTGGCAAGACTTGTTTTCTGTACAGACCAGTAAGTGCCAATGTAATCTACTATTTAGCTCGTCCTCCTTGGTCCTTGTCCAAGCCACTGGGAGAATATAACCCTTTTCTGTTGAATGAGGCTTTTTAGAGAGTATTTGAACCAAATAAATTGGTGGATTCTCTTCTCTATACATGTATTTTGATTACTTTTAAAGTATTTATAAAGAGCACTTTCAGACTACAGGAGGTTGGGAAGAATTTACCAGTTTTGTAATCCATAGTATTTTTTACAGCATTTTGCTAGGTAGAAATTGTTGAAGGGGCTTTGATTTCTTCACAGAATATAAGAAAGTTTGGACATCCTTCACAACAACCTGCATTCCAAAAATCTTTTCCTTTTTACCTTCTCCTTCCTCTAATTATCTGTGTGTTTTGCTTATGGTTGCAGTATAGCGTAGAGATATCCAAGATGACTTTAAATGAACTACTTAGGATACCAGGAGTATTGTTAACTGAAACAGCACAGGGATTCACATGAGCTAATTCAGTGCATTTCCTTGTATTCTCAGGCTCTGTGGGTGTGGACAATAATGCCCCTGTTCTGCCTAATTCACCTTCATGGAAGGGATTATAGCATGACACAAAGGACTTAATGAGCATACATAGGTCAATACTTTCCTTGTATATAATTCTGCACAGTGAAAAAAAGCATACCACCCTGAGGGATTTGGCTTTTTTCCTTAGCAAGTAGATGGTTGCTGCAAATAGTCAAGTACTTATATGATATAAATATTTAAGAAGAAGGATAAAGGCTAAAATGAACTCTATAAGATGTGCACGGTTAATCTGTCATCTTTCTCTATTTCCTTACACTAGTCCTGTAACAAACCTGATCTCCCTTCTCTTTGTACCAAAACAAAACAGAACAAGCATTGCTTGAAATTTCATGGTATTCAAATCCCTAGGACCCATATCCTTCTTCAAACATATCCACCTCTAACACTTAATCTCCTGGGAGATTCTCTCTGGACTAATATCAATATACAGTGTACAACAATTGTTGTTTAGAAAGGAGCAATGATGCATGTGTGTATTTGAGCAGATACATTACATAGTTCATTACTTACGACATAGTGGGACTGATATACAAGTTAATAGACATTGTGGAAATATTGCTCTTGACTGTATGATCTGATTCTCCTCTTGAAAGAATTACTAACTTTGACTGTTATCGCGTTTGTGTATCTCTGTTATTCCACTGAAATTATTTCTAATTTGTATTAGTATGACAGCAGAAGCTCACCCAGTATTTCTTGTCCATCTTATGGTTTTGATCTAAGGGCAAAACTTAAAAGATACAGTTAAAAAGCCCTCTAAGCCCTATGCACAGAATAAATGCAGAGTGCAGCTCTGAGAGCAGGGTTTTGTTCTATATTTGTTGATTTAAATATGTACAACTCTATATCAGACAGCATTTGCTAGCTATGTAAGTCAGAAAACTGTGACACTGCAATACAGTAAGATTTATAGTTCACAAAATACACATGGTAACACAAAATATGGTAATGTGGAAATACAAAGTATTTTACTAAATGCATATGGTACATCCTGTAGAGTATGTGGGATTGTTGTAAAACATAAGGCCATCTCACAGAGAGCCAGTGCAGAAGGCAGTTAATGATCAATATAATAATCAAAAGAAGTGCTACTCTCCCCAGTACCTAGATTTGCAGATGTCACAACATACCATTGCAGCATACCTGATTCTGAGTGGGAAAATATCCTGCATTAGTGGCTCTGGGATCAAGATGCTAGCAAATAGGTCTCAGGTAGCAGACTTCACCTCCCTTAATATTTCCCAGTCTTATGGACTGGTTGCATTTTAACCATCATTAAAGCAGGCTCCCTGGGCCTGCTCTGAAGAGGGCTAGGATAGACTGGTGTTGCTAGTGGAGTGGTGCTTTGATACTAGCGGGCAATCCTGTGAGCAGAAATTGACTGTTTTTCTAGAAAATGTATTGTTATCATGTGTGCTTCTCTGGGACATCTAGCATGAAATCCAGACTGCATAATAACTGACAAATTTTTTGGCCAAGGTTTCATTCCCAATTTTTCAGCTGTAAATCAAAGCACAGAGAAGTTGCTCCTGCCCCCAAGCCCTGCAATACCCAGGTTTATGTGGTTTCAATGGTCTTTAGCTACTATTGGGTCTGATAAATGGTCTTCAGGAGTGCTATCTAGAGAGAGGAGGCTAATTCAGCTGATCTTGTCTTGGCTGCAGGCTTTGATAGTTGTGGTTGTTCTAGGATGGCTGTTTGTACCCATCTACATCAAAGCTGGGGTAAGTCAAAACAGTATGTTATGCTTTTCTTTGCTGTTCATGTTTGCGGATCAGGTCTTGAATATTGCAAAGCCATTATGAATGGCACAAGAACTGAGCATGCTAGAACTGTACTATATTATGTCTGTATATATTCAAAAAGTGAGGATTCTCTGTTCTGAGACCTGAGCTGAGAAGTACTTGGTACTCTTTCCTTGTTCTCCTTTGATTCCTGGAGCTGCTTTTCCTTGCAACTGCGTTTGCAGCTCCACCCCCTTTGCCCTCCACTCTTAGACTATTTGAGTAGAAAAAACTTCCTCTAATTTGCTTTATATCTGTTCCCCATTATCCGAAACCTTATCTACCCTCCCTGCAGGTGGTGACAATGCCAGAGTATCTGAAGAAGCGTTTTGGTGGGAAACGGATTCAGGTCTACCTGTCAGTCCTTTCTCTGATCCTGTATATTTTCACAAAGATCTCAGTAAGTAAAACTTTTGCAGCATTTCTTCTATCCTACATTGATCTAAAGAAAAGAAACTCCCATTTACTATATTGCTCACACAATTGGTCAATTGTTTCTGACTTGGAGCCCTTGGTTGAATTAAGGACTGTAGAAATATGATTTTGTGTTTTCTTTATTCTGTCTAGTGAGATTGTGTATCCAGATCTGTTCTGCAACCCAAGTTTTTTTCTTCCTGGCAATGTCTCTTGATGCTTGTTGTGCTTTCTCTTTCTTTTTTAGATTGTAAGGTTTACTTCTACTTATGCTTTCCTCTAGAACAAGTCAGAGTGGAGGAAAACTTGTATTGTATTGCAGTCTATTACCCTAGGGATCCGTGAAACATGTGGCAGGAATTTTTGTCCCCAAACTTCATATTTATCTGTTTTAGCATCCTCTGGTGAACATGCCATTAGTAGTATAGATGAGGGGAAAGAGCAAGATGGCTATGGAGGAAAACAGATTAATAGGAATTAGAAAATAAGGGAGTGAGGAAATGCAAAGGAGGGAAATTATAACAGCTGAGGTGAAAGAAGGGAAGAGGAAAGATTCTTTTATTGGGCAAGTGCATTAAGTAAGTGGTTGTGTTACAGTGAAGTAGTGAGGGGAGCTGGTATTTTCCATATATCTTGAAACTACCAAGCCTCTAAAGAAGTCCACAGTTCAGGCATACCTTGTTTTGCAGAAGTTGCCATGGCAGATTACTCTTTGCCCTCTGAGTGGGAGCTGAGTGATAATGGTGCAATTTAAGCTAAAAGATTGGCCTTTTGCTCTCATTCTCACATCTTCACGATAACTGATCCTTAGAAAGGTTATAAATTAAACAGGTTGGTACTGTGGAGTTGGCCTCAGAGTTGGATTTCCATATATTCAAAAGGCTTAGTTAATTTGCTGTTGTTGTGCTTAACTACCATAATCAGAAATCCCAGGTATGACACAGAGTTCTGGCAGCTCTAGCAGCTGAGAAACTCCTCCAGCCAGATGACTCACAGTCCTATTCTGCAACGCGTTTGCAATGAGCTCATCAAAGTGTTACTTAGGTTCTGAATTTACTACCTGTCCTTTATTTCGAGCCTCTATCATGCCTAAGGATCTGGTCATGGGATTTCACCCCGTTTCAGTTGGAGTGTCTTGCTTCCAGGCAAGACAGGTTCTCCATTTAAGCTTTAAGTGTGGTCATGAGGCTGAAGCACCCTCTCCTGCTCTTGTGGTCCTGTCTTATTAGGGAGCAAAGTAATAGTCAAGAGATCCATACAGCAGCAGGTTACTTGGGTTCCACTCTCCCAGCTTCTCCTCAACCCAATTATTCCAGGTGTGTGTGTGGAATTGCCATGGAGCTGGGTGTCTGTGCCATGTAGGGGAAAAAAAACCTGGTGCACAAGTTCCTCTAACCATTTCTCGTTTCCCTCATCTGCCCAGAACAACTCTGACAGTCTCTTTCCCATGTACAAATGTGGCTCAGATTTCTGTAGTATACAAACATGTCTTCTGCATTGTTGCCTTATGTCACTATATTCGGTAGGGCAGGATTTGCCCATGTCTGGTTTACTTGCCATATCTTATTCCGAATAGGCAGAACAGTCAAAGTCCTTGGAGGTTTCAGGTACTGTCAGAGGATGTTGGACTAGGTTTTTCTATACCATGCTATGCAACACCATGCCCAAATTGTCTCCAGATGAACCAGCTCCAGAAGCAGAAAGGGAAGGGCTGTTCCATCCTGGACTGTAGCTAATTTCTTTGTGCTGTGTAGATATATGCATGCTATGTGAAGCTAGTACAGGTCTCTCTTCCCAGAGGCACGTTGTATATTCAAACATACCCATGTGTTGACAATCCATGCCGTAGCCAGCTTGGAGATTTGCATTTTACTTCCTTGACTGCTGCCTTTGCAAACTCTCCCTTGTGATCTTTGGGGCTTATTGAGATTTGATATAGAAGGATTGGTTTCTGCCCTGCCCTTAATGGGCAGTCACACCTATCAGTTTGACTGGCAGAGATACTTACTGCCGCTTACCCTTGTAGAAGAGTGGCGTCTTGTTTCTAGGGTAGTTATTTCATGTGTTGCTTCCTTGATGTGTTAAAATATTGTCTAATGTTTTTAACAATATAATTATTACAGTGCTTTCCAATGAACAATATAATACGTCAGGTTGTGTAACTCCTGGTATGCTCTTTCTGGCACACTGCCCACCACCACATGATGATCAGATTCCCTTTGCACAGCTCTGTACAAGGTTGTTACCGTATCTCTCTTTTCCTGCACGTATTCTGTGTATTTTTTATTGATTTCTCACCTTGTTTTGTGGCTGATCAACCACTTGCCAGACAAGGCTATGCTGCAAGGTGTTGATCTTTGGGATCAGGACACACGTGATCTTTGAGCCCAAAGGATTTCTGTTGTACAGGTGCCTCACATGTACATGCTTCCTAAGCACGCAGTGCTTTGTGATTAATGCCCATAGCAGCTTTCAGGGGCTTGCTAGCCACTAGTGTTGCTGATATTGGTCATTATGCCAAAGAAAATGGCCTAGTAAAAATAAAATCTTGATGGAGAGTAACTGACTAAATTATGACAAGACAAAAGGGAATTAAGACCTGAATGCTTTTGAAGAAATCAGAAATTGTAAACCAGAATTTCTAAATGTATTACAGCATTTTATTCTTTGGAGAGATAGCTTGTAACAGAAAAGAAAGATTTACTCTATTCAGAGATAAGATAAGGATTAAATAGTGTCCGTAAAAGAGTATTAATGGAGAAACAAGGAAATATTGGAAGGAAATAATCTAACTGGGAGGGAGGAGCAGTGAAGTTGGAAGGTAACTCAGCAATTCAAAGAAGTTGATATTGCTCAGGATGCTAAATAATTAGCTATACATTTCTTTCTGGGGGGGACATTTTAGGACCATTAATACTTAATGCTATGTAGGCTAAACTAAAGCCAAGAAAAATAAAAGAAAGATCTGGGACATAAGCTGGTCAGTGGTCTGAAAAGATAGGAAAAAAATATTCCCATAGAGAGAAGGGACAAGGGATATGGTTTAACAGTCACTGGGGTTAAGAGCTAAATGTCTTGTTTCCCAGATCCAAACTAAAGCCTATAAGAAATCAAATAATCTCAAGCTGCTCCAGAGGCAGAGTTTTGGGAGTGGAGCCTCTGTTGTGATTCACATTCTGCTTCACAATTGTATTCTGCACATGAGGGAAGTAGGGTTGGAGAACCTCTTGCTGCAGAGGCCCATACCTCTTCCTCTTTCTTCAGAGTGAACTAAGGGTGAGATCATACCCTGCAGTCTCGGTTTCAGCATCCCTGGAATGAAGAGGGTTTCTTCATCTGGCATCTCCCAGCTAACCAGACTGCATAACTGCTTATTAGTATATCTGCCCTGCCTTACCTCAGCCTAGCCGTGGACAAAAGCGGTGTAAGTGCCTGTTCTGTGATCACAGGCCTGGTTGTCCTGCAGCCTGGTCTGTGGAACCTCCTGCTCCTCCAGCAAGCTGCCACCTAGCAGATGCCCTGCAGTAATTGTGTGTGCAGGCTTTACCCCAGGGCACATGTAATGTTTATCTTTG
Source organism: Calonectris borealis (assembly GCF_964195595.1). Lineage (NCBI taxonomy): Eukaryota > Metazoa > Chordata > Aves > Procellariiformes > Procellariidae > Calonectris > Calonectris borealis. Next base: position 10,059,571 of record NC_134329.1, read on the forward strand.
TTTCTCAGACCCTGCATAAGGGCAGTTCTTGCAGATTTTACAGCTCCTGAGCTTGCTGCACACCACTATGACCTGTAATGTTAAATGAGGATAAGACTCCCTGTATAGAGCCCTTGTATAGGCGGTGTGGTATACAGAAAGGAGGCATGCAGGAGGGATTGGAGATGAGCCCATGAACTTCATGCTTAGGAGCAAGCACAGATGCAAACCTCTAATGAAAGCATAATTTACAGTAATGCATTACAAGTGCACTGGGATAGATTATACTGATTGTAAACTTGGATAAATAACATTGATGCAAATTATCTCTAAATTAGGAACTGATTTAATGTGATTAAAATCCCAGAGTGTTAGTCTGAAACCTGAACAATTCCTTTCTTATGCAAGAGCTAAAGGTCTCTTCTATTAGCCAACTGACGTCAATTATTCTGACAGGAACTTAAAAATAAAGATAATATAAGATGTTTGCCTTTAATCACCATTTGTCCTGAACCAGCAAGACTAGCTATACTACATGTATGTAAGCAGTAAAAAAAAAAAGAGACTTTTAGAGTAGCAATAAATGAAGAGCACCATGCCGTGTCTTGGAGGTGTCACAGAGTCCATCCCTGCACATAGCAGCAAGTGTAACCTGAGCTAACAAATTTTTGAGCTAACAAATTTTTGAGCTAACAAATTAAGTAATTTGTTATTAAGCTATCTCTCAGTATGTAAGCACAGAATAGTGACGTGACTCTGTGTATAGCTAAAAGGAGCTACTGAAAAAGATCTGGAAATTCTTTGAGAAGTGTTACAACTCTTGTACTGAAAGTGGCATGGCACTGAGAGGAGTCTGGCAGTTGTACTAAAATGGTCTCTATTTTCATTTTGCACTTTTTTGTGTGTGTGTGTGTAGTACTGTAAGGGGGGAGTTGTGTATCTCGGTACCCTCATCATGAAGGTGTAATGTGCCATCATCATGAATTTAAACATTGCTTAATCTGTCATTTTTTCTTTTATAGGCAGACATATTCTCTGGAGCTGTATTTATACAGCTGGCCATAGGGCTGAATCTTTATTTGGCCATAATTATCCTGCTTGCTATTACTGCTCTTTACACCATCACAGGTGAGTTTGCAGAGCAGTCTGATAAATCAAAGAAGTTAGGGGAGCCAGAAAAAAAAGAAGAAGGGAGATGGGAAAGAGGAGAGAAATGAAAAATCTGAAAAGGGAGTGGTCTTTGTTTGAAAGAGAGAGGTGGTGAGAAAAGTTTAAAAAAAGGACTGTTGCTGAGGCATTTGCACAAGGGCTAACGTATTTGTCTTGACATTTCTTTGCCATTAGGTGGCCTTGCAGCTGTCATTTACACAGACACCTTACAAACATTTATCATGGTAGTGGGATCCTTTATTCTCATGGGATTTGGTAAGTAAATCAGATGAATTAAACTGGAATGTTCAACCACAAATCCCACAGTGGCTATGGAAATGGATCCTGCAGTGTGGAGATTTCAGTATTAAATACTTTATTGCTACTTTTACTTTCTGTTTTTCAGCATTTTCTGAAGTAGGAGGGTATGATGCGTTCATGCAGAAGTACATGGAAGCAATTCCATCCAATATCTCCTACGGGAATACTACGATTAATGCAGAATGCTACACTCCTCGGAAGGATTCCTTTCACATCTTCCGAGATGCCGTCACTGGAGATCTGCCATGGCCAGGGCTCGTCTTTGGTTTGAGCATCATTGCTTTGTGGTACTGGTGCACAGATCAGGTAATGTGGAAGCCATATGCCCTGGAAATGCCGAACACAAAACTCTGCAGTCTAGTGTGATCTAGGGGTACTCTTCCCTCACTGTAATTCAAAGCTGGGTCAAAGAAATGGCAATTATTTCAAGACTGGTCAGTGACTTTTCAGTTTCTGGTTTCTAAACCCCTCCCACATGTGAGAAAATGGAATGGGTGTTCTTTCAATTCTTCTTATATACTGTGCCCAGCAGATACTGTGTATAATTCCTTTCTCATTTTTTTGTGTGTGACCATGTGTAAAAACGCAGAGAGGTTGTAATGTGAACATTTACTTAGGAAGCCATGTATCAAATGATCCTTGTTAGACTGGGCCTAGATATGATTCCCCATTCAGTAATATTGAATAGTTTTTTTCCTATTTGTGCGGCTTTCATCTTTGCATGCACAGTCTTGGAAGGATGTTCTTTACATGTCAGGTCTTTCAGTCTGGAGACTCTTGCCCAATCCTTCTTCCTTCTCCCTAAAACCTACCGTCCAGTTTCCCCAAGAGATCACACTGACTAAGTAGAGAAAGTAGAGAAAAGTGTGCTCCTGCAACTGCAACATGTGAATGTGTCCAATCTCTAGCAAATGATCTAGCTGCATTCTGAATTGTGAGAAAGATAATCTTCACAATCTGTAAACAAATGAACAAAACCCCCAATGTTACTGTATCTATTGCTCAGGTAAATATTTTATTCCTTTTTGTTTTTTAGTCCATCTGCTTTAAGAACATCTTGTGAGAAAGAGTCTTACCTCTGAAACACACACTGGATAAATGATATTTTCCTTTACTTATTTCAAATATATCCTTTGATTTTCCTAGTGACAGAAACAGTAAATAGGTTCTTTCACTATCACAGATGTTAAGAAGTACCTTGTATCTGGAACTTGGCATGGTGTGTTCATGGAAATGCTATTCTTGGTTGAGTCATGCATGCTTGCCATGTCTCATTGACAGGTTATTGTCCAAAGATGTCTCTCAGGCAAGAACATGTCCCATGTGAAGGCTGGTTGTATCATGTGCGGATACCTGAAACTCTTGCCCATGTTTATCATAGTGATGCCTGGAATGATCAGCCGAATTTTGTATACAGGTATGCATATGTATGCAGAAATGCAAATTTCTTCTTGCTGCCTATCTTTCACGGCCAATCACTCTCAATTTCCTATTCTCAGTCCCTTCCAAAATACCTCTTAGATTATCATCTTGTCATTCAAATTGTCCAGGCATGTGTATGCCTACAACTAACTACACTGTAAGTATCCACAGGTCTTCCTCTTTTCCCTCACCCCAGCTTTCTGCTAATGCTATTGCTGTCCATTTTAGGGGAGAGAAATTCCAGTGTCCCTCCTCAGTTGTCTGTTTGTTACAGCCCCACTCTGGATGAATGAGTGGAAAATGCTGTCCAGGACTGATACTCTGCTGGCAATCAGAGGAAAAGGGTCATCAGTCACAGACAGCAATATTTTGGTCCATGGACAGTCCCGAGTGCTGTGTGGAGGAAATGCCAATCTCCCTTCTCTCTAACAGTCAGTGTGTTTAACAGCAGGCAGAGAAGAGATGTTCAGGTTGGAGGGAGGGGTCTTAGTGTTCCTCTGCTTGTTTTTCTACTTGCTCTTCTTGTGTTGTTCAGTCCTGGTCTGACAAATTAATGCTGGTTTTTTTTTTTTTTTTTTGATCTGCAGCACTTCTCAGTATTCTTTTAGAGAGGAAAGGAAGAATAGAGGCTTAGAATCACCTTCCTCTCTGCCAGCAGACCAAGGATGATATCAAGCATGTCAATCCAGTGGTTCAACACAGAGACAAATTTTAGAAACTCTACTAATTTGGGAGCAATTTGTTGCTTATATGACCTTGTCTAACCCTGTCTCATTATTCTCTCCTTAGATGTGGTGGCTTGTGTTGTGCCTGAAGTCTGCCAGCAGTACTGTGGCACTGCAGTTGGCTGTACAAATATTGCTTATCCAAAAATGGTAGTGGAGCTTATGCCAAATGGTAAGACACTGTCTGTATTTGTTTGTTTGTTTGTTTGTTTTAGGAAAGGTGAGGTTGCCAGACTGTAAAAACAGGTGATAGAGGGAGCCCAAATCCCGTATTTAGTTAAAAAATTCTTGCTAGAACTATGTACTATTAATCAAAGGGATAGTCTGTATTAGTTGTAGATGTAGGTGCAGAATAGCTACACGCTGACAATGTCAGCTCTCAGCTGGCAAATGGTAATTGAGCTCCCTTTCTGTGAAGGTAAAAAATAACCTACTTTGCTAATGATTTATAAAAGACTGTCTCTGCCAGGATTTCTGAGTTGGAGGCATGCACCTGCAGTCCTTCTGCTAAACCCACTGAAGTGGGAGGAGGAGATGAGGTGGGAGGTGGGAGCTGAAAATATTCTATGTACACATTGTCCCATAGGACACCTGTTCAATGAGAGAATAAGGCACCACTCTGGAGAGGACAATGTATACATAGAAGACAAATTTCTGCAGAAAAGCACAGAGCTGGTTCATAAGGCTAGAAAGACAAATTATGATATTATACAGTCCATGGTACTTCCCTGATATCTTCAGTACTTCCCCGTCATATTATAACTGTTGTACATAGTATTATTAAAATACTACAGTACTTCCCCATACTGTGTTGACTAGATTATACCATCTGGAAAAGTGGCTTACTCTGATTTTCAAACAGTAAAAGAAACTTTTTTTTGCCAAACAGGTGGTTTACAAATATACCTCCAGCAGGTGAACACTGCCTGCAAACAAGAGAACTTATCTCTATATCTCTGGGGGAAAGTCTGCTTAGTATTTTTTTCTTATTATTTCAGCATTTAATCAGACGGCATTCACAAAAGAAGCACCTATGTTCTAAAAGCTCAAGAGTTGCTCTCTCACTGCTGTAAACAGCTTTTCCAAAGCTCAGCAGACATCACCCTCCTTGCATTGCAAGTGAGCGTCAGGCAGGCATCAGCATATAAATATGCCGGACACACTCATAGCTGGCTGACTTGAAAGGGTCAGATAAGCACTATGGATGGTGCCATTTATTGAGACTTTTCACTGAATGCTCAACTCAGTTCACATATCTTTGTATTTCAGGTCTGCGGGGTCTGATGTTGTCAGTCATGTTGGCCTCCCTTATGAGCTCACTAACTTCCATTTTTAACAGTGCTAGTACTTTGTTCACTATGGACATTTACACCAAAATTCGATCACGACCATCTGAGAAAGAGCTTATGTTAGCTGGAAGGTAAGCGCAGCCGAGTCTTCCCCAGCCGTGCAAATATAGCGAGCAATAGATGCATTACAGGCTGCAGTCTCCAAAAAATGCACTAAGTGCCTGGGTGAAAACCTGCTTTTGCAGTGTGTGGGCAGTGCAACAGTGGCCTCCTGTGGCTAGACAGGCTGTCCCATCGTACACTTTCCTTTTGGGAAAAAGAAAGAGCTTGTTTCCAATTTAATTGACAGTGGTGCATGAAATAGCTAAACTAATTCTCAACACTTCCTAACAGTTATTCAAAGGGAACTATTTTAAAATATCTTCATAGGCTTTATGCTACGTCATACTACAGCATCAATGAACTAGTTCTTCTAGTTGATCTGCTATTGATTTGTCTCTAGACGTAACAAACAAAGGAAAAAAGTGATTTTCTATGTTTTGATTGTATGTTTTGCTGTATGCTGATGGATGTTTGACAGACACAATACCCAGCTTGGATTTCTTTTGTTTGTTCAATGGTAATTGGCCATTATCATTGATTTTGCTGGTTGAAATACAAAATGGACATTTAAATTATTGATTAATTTCTGTTTTTTTCATTCTGATAGATGCTTCTAAGCAGGTGGCTAATGAGTATCTGGCTATGTTTACAGGGCATTTATGTTACTTTTAATTGGCATCAGCATTGCCTGGGTTCCTGTGGTACAGTCAGCTCAAAGTGGGCAGCTCTTTGATTATATCCAGTCAATTACTAGCTACCTGGGACCTCCAATTGCTGCTGTCTTCCTGCTTGCCATCTTCTGCAAGCGGGTCAATGAGCAGGTAAGTACAAATTAGGAAACAGGTATTGCATGTTCAATTAGGCATTAGGACAACTTTTTTGTTTTGGTGTCTTTTATAAGCAGCTTCTTCCTGTTTATTTTGATCCTACTACAGCCCAGGGATTCTGTGTTTCCATACCCCTGTACTCTGTGTTTCTGTACCGCAGGGCCTGAGGTTTCAGAGATTAGCAAAGAACTTTTTCAAACTCATCTCATAAATAAACAGTCACCTAGGAATTCCTAGATAGCTTTGAAACTTAGATTATCTATCACTTTGCCAAGAAGTGTGTCAAATGGATAATTTATGGGGACATATTTGAAAGTAGTCTTTTAGGACATTGGCCACCAAACTGTGTTACAAAACATATCACCTTTCACCTTCCTCTTGACCACTATGTATATTGTCAACACTCTTTTAAACAAACATGCTGTTGTTTTATGCATTGTTTCCCATTGCTTTTAGGACCCAGTCTGGGAATCACTGATTTTGATTCATAGAGCAGTGGACTGAGAAATACTGTACTTAGGCCTTTTTAAGTAACCCAGAAGGCATGAGGTCTGTCACATGCTTTGATGGGACCATAGGCCAGTCATGGTAACTGGGGTCTCAGACATTCTGAAAACTCAGTATTCGGGAATTCCATTTCTTTTCTATAATACTAGGAATAACAATACTTGCCTATTGCTCAGGTTTGCTCCAAGGAGGATGAGTTCCATGGGAAAGCCTAGAGAGAGAAGGTTTTTGAATATGGCTCAAACTTTTTTCTCACTATTTTCTCTCAAGACCAGTTCAGTGGTTATTTGTGTGTATATCCAAGAAAAGCCTGTTTTACACACAAGGGATGTTCTATTTCCTATCCCAATATGGCTAAACCTCACAAATGGATTAAATCTTTGTGCCCTTCGTGGAAATCTGTAGCTGGAATTTTACCTGAGTAAGAATTCAGTATAATCCTTGGGGGTTTGGGTAGACTGCAAACATTAAATTTGGGTAAATAGGGGAGACAAGCATCAAAGCTTCTGAGAATTGGAGCCTTGCACAAGATAAATTCTGGTGTTGTAATTATTTATAAGATTTATCAACATTTCTTGCTCAGAATCATTATTCTTTCTGCTAGAAATGGAATTAACTATCTTGTCCCACTCCAAAATGTTTTTGTGACTTAGACCACTGGATAATTAAAATTGTTTTGTTCTTAAACCCAGCATTAAACCTAGAATATTTTAAAATCAGGAATTATAAATTTATGTTACCATCATTAGTTTTTTGACTTCACAAACTCACAGAATGGCTGAGATTGGAAGGCACCTCTGGACTAGTACAACCCCCCCCTACTCAAAGTAGGGCTAGCAAGAGCAGGATGCTCAGGTCCTGTCCAGTTGGGTTTTGAATATCTCCAGGGATGGAGACTCCACAATGTCTCTAGGTAACCTGTTCCAATCACGGTTACAGCAAAAAAGAAATATATTTATGTTTAAACAGAATTTCCCGTATTTCAATCTGTACTCAGACATACTTGTGCGTCTTTTATACTTTGGGCTAGAGTAATATAAACCTAGCAGCAAAACATCCATCGAAAGTGTTGAGAATTAACTGTTAACTAATTACTAACAAGGTCATTAGAAAATAAACCGGACACGTATTTCAGGAGGAATGACACACACTGGTTCCATCAGACTAGAATGGTCAGGGATTTAGCCCTCAAAGATAAAAAGATATGAGAACAATCCTTGATATGTGTAGTCTGTGGCTGGAGCCTGCCCTGTACAAGGAGAGCATTGTGTGGAGATGAATGAACTTTGAGAAATGAGCTGGATAAGGTGTTCTCCATATTTCTCTGAGCTGCTGGTCATTGCCCCTTTCAGTTGTATCAATACACTGAGCTGTAAATACGGTCACTGAAAGTATCTGAGTTAAAACCCATGTGCCAAAGCCAATGTAACACATAACTACCTCCATGTTTCCTCTAGCAACTATTCTAAGCTGTTAGAGCTTATTTCCATGCCTGAAATTGCTAATTTTGGTAACTTCTGTCACTTTGTCTGCAGGGTGCCTTCTGGGGCCTAATGGTTGGGCTGCTAGCTGGACTCAGCAGAATGATTGCAGAGTTTGCCTACGGAACTGGCAACTGTGTGACCCCTTCCAACTGCCCATTCATCATCTGCGGGATTCACTACCTTTACTTTGCAATGATTCTTTTTGGGGTTTCCGCCATCGTCATCCTGGCAGTCTCCTTCATGACTAAGCCCATTCCTGATGTACATGTGAGTATTATTGCAGACCTGCTCCTCAAGAAATGGAACTCAGTGAAACCACTAGTTTTAAACACTGGTACTTAGTATATTACCTCCTGACATTTCAGCTACCCACATCATATAATCCTTGTAAGAAAGCAAAGGAAATACTCTTCATTTATCTGTCAAAATCTTCAGTGACTCTTAATAATCTAAAACATTGACTTAACAGACATTTGGGATGCCATCGTCTTATAGCTTGTTCATGTACTGGCCAGACTGATTTGTCTCTGTTTAGTAGGGCTGTAGATTTATAAACTCATTTTGTTTCACGACAGCTTTACCGCTTGTGCTGGTCTTTGCGGAACAGCAAAGAAGAACGTATTGATCTTGATGCAGATGAGGAGCAGGACAAAACTGATGAAAAAGATAAGGAATCAGGTAATTGTTGAATATCTATAGATTCTATCAATATATTTGTGTATCCCTATTTCATTCCTGAAGAAACATTAACATGCTTGATATTCAAAGACATACTCCCTCCACCCCAACAACAAAACCTCAAACCCCACATATTTAAATGGCTAGTAAGCTGCCTTTTGCCAATCTATCCAGCTCAGTGTAAATCAGAAGTGAAGTGGATTTGAAGGGAGAAAATCTTGTTCTCTAGATAACTAGGTGGCAGTTCTGGGACTAAAACAATGGAGATGCTTTATGTCAGAGGTGGTGTGCATTGACAGAACTGTGTGTGACTAGCATTTGGAATGAAACCACATGAATTCACTTGGAAATAGTGGGTAATAGCCAGGATTGAAGGAGCAAGGATGTGGTGCAAGGCACCATGAAAGCCAGACATCCATCTGGGCAAAACCACCTGCTCTCTTTGCTGGGTTTCTGCTTCTGCTGCCAAATTCCCTTTCATAAATATCCTCAAATTCATTTATTTGTCTTTTAATTAAAAGTGTAGAAAGTATTGAAAAAATGGACTTCAAGCTTTACAGCAAGTCCCTAGGCTGCAAAAGACGCAAGTGACTTCTGCAAAAGGCTCTCTTGCAACATGTACAAATCACTCTTTTTCCAGCTGAGCTGTGAAAACACAATTGATTCTTGTACTGCCCTGTACTAAAATGTTTCCATGTAACTATGACCATAAATCAGAACTGCTGTATTAAATATAGGAACGTCCTCTGTCACAGAGATCTTCTAGTGCATGCAGTGGTCCATGCTTACCTTTCATGACCAGTGTGTTATTCCTTCCAGTTAACGAGGAAAGTGAAGAAGAACCGGGATGCTTTAAGAAAGCGTACAACTGGTTCTGTGGCTTAGATCAACAAAAAGGACCCAAACTGAGCAAGGAGGAAGAGGAAGCATTGAAGAAGAAACTGACTGACACAAGTGAAGTGCCACTTTGGAGAAATGTTGTGAATATCAATGGCATCATTCTATTGACTGTGGCTGTATTTTGCCATGCCTTCTTTGCATAAACCTCTGATTACAGTTCTGAAATTGTACTGTATTGTCAAGCAAAAACAATGACTTGTAGATTTACAGAGTTAGATACACTTAGTATTTTCATTATCTACGTATGTAAAAAATCAGGGTGATTTACTCACTGATTTTGTGATCATAATTTCAACAATCTAAAGATGAAGGCCACTGGGATTTCAAGAGAGAGAATTTCTGTTTAGACATTGAATCAATCCAGGGCTAATAGAGGTTCAGAATTTCCATCCAATATTCTCTCTACTCGTGATACATTTCATATTTTAGGTGCAGAACAAGGCTGCATGAGCCATATTTCATATCAGGGTTTGTGAACTACCTTTTAGGGTTGATTTTCATCCCTTCTTTTTCTGATCATTCAAATTTCTTTTTCCTTTGGCTATGATAATTTGATTACAAAACCCCCTCAACAACTGAAGGACCGTATTATGAATCCAAATTAAAAAATAATTTTTGTTCCCTCCAAGCATGGGATATCTTAAGTAAAGGATTGATGTATTTGACACTATATCTATTATAACTTTCCATTATAACTTTTTTCCCTTTTCCTCGCTTTTCACTGTGTTCTGTTTCTCAGTAATCAGTGGAACACTAACCGTCTGAATTGATTGGATTTTGAAATTAGGGAAAACACGTATTAATGATCTTAATAAGTATTCTGCTTACGATAGATTCTCTGTTTAAGGTTAACTTCAAAAGTCCTCCTCTCTTTATATTTTAATATGTATCTATACTTGAATGTGAAGCTTTTTAATACAAAATACATATATATACATATACAATACATTATATATAAGCACTATATATAATATATATTTAAAATATATATGCATGTTTGTGTGTATATATATATTTATTTCATACTGAACAATTCCCATCTTGGTATGTCAAAGTTAATCTCTACCCACAATTACTAGAACTTCTTTTTCATGGGGTTGGTGTTAATGTATTGCCTCTTTCTATGCACAAAACAATCCATGCACATGCTTAAAAGTCCACACCATCAGAATGCTGAGTTTGCATTTTTCTTTCAAGTACATTTGAGGGCTCTGTACTGCTTTTCTACAAAGCTATAAATCTTTCTTATAGAATCATAGAACAGTTTGGGTTGAAAGGGACCTTTAAAGGTCATCTAGTCCAACCCCCCTGCCATGGGCAGGGACATCTTCGACTAGATCAGGTTGCTCAGAGCCCTGTCCAATATGACCTTGAATGTTTCCAGGGATGGGGCACCTACCACCTCTCTGGGCAACCTGTTCCAGTGTTTCACCACCGTCATTGTAAAAAATTTCTTCCTAATATCTAGTCTAAATCTACCCTCTTTTAGTTTAAAACCATTACCCCTTGTCCTGTTGCAACAGGCCCTGCTAAAAAGTCTGTCCCCATCTTTCTTATAAAAGCCCCCTTCAAGTACTGAAATGCTGTAGTAAGGTCTCCCTTCTCTTCTGAAGATTTCATTGAGAAATAGAATTCGTGCTGTGTGACAGTATGAGTTAACAGTTAATGAAAGAGAATAGTCACAGCTGTGAGATATCAGCTAAACCAGTCTGATTGTCTCCACTTGATAAGTTTGATACCAGCTGGAGATACAGGAAAAGATAGATTTAACACGTCAAAGCAAAAAGCAATAGATCATCTTACCATCTAATTCAGCATCAAGTGTAAAAAGAAGACATTGGTTGCTGTAGTCAAGCTGCACCACGGATCCTTGTTCCTGTTGCACACGTATCGTGGGATGCTGCATTGTCTCAGAGCATTTCAGTATTCTACAGCAGGATGCACTGGACTTGGAATAAGTGCATCTAAATAGGAAACCAGTGTAGTCTCTGTATGTGCTACACCACAATGTTGCCGACTCCTGCAACTTTAATCATTCTCACTTTATAATCTTCTGACAGTATCTTTTCTTCATTCGGATCTAAACCAAAATGCTGTGGATTCTAGTAGAATTGCTGCTCTTCAGTATAATCCCTGCAGTATACTGAAAGGTTTTGCATAGGCCAGATCAAATCAATACTATATAAATACCAGTGTAAACTTTTCTTACAGTTAATACAGTGATAGAGTATTTTAAGGACCATGGAATTAATTATATTTAATGGACTATGAAGACCTGTATGTATTAAAGTATTTGTATATTTTGAAGTATTTGGTGTCCACAAAATGACGGGATTTTTATATAATACGATGGAAGACAGCAAAACTTAATTTGGTGTCTAGATTTTGGTTCTGAGTAATAGTAATGGATGACAAACAAGAAAGAATTTAATAAGGATTGCTCAGATCCCGCTTTGTCATGCTTTGTTACAAAAAGAAAACTATGGTGAAATTATACAACCATTTGGATAAAGACAAATAACACAGATTATTTCCTGGCAGGTTCAGCAGCCTTTTGGGTGACCTCATGGTTAATCAGGCACCATCACTTCATTTTCCTCCCCAGGATTAAAGGATTTTGAAAAACTAACTCTCAGTTTCCCAGGGACATTCACTGTACATCCTCAGCAACCTGCTTCCATTCCGGTCTGAAAACTGGATGTGGTAGAAGGCAGAATTCAAATGTTTACATAAAGTTTGACTGCTGTTTAGAACACTCCTTTAATTTTTTAGAATTTCATAGAAAAATTGCCTGATATTGTGGACAGCTGATAAAACTTTTTATGTTTAGATTAATAGTTAAATGCCACCCCAGGTTGGTAGCTATTGCATTCAAAGCCAGTTTCATAATTTTAAGAAAGTGACTTTTCTTCAGTTCTCAGGGCAACTCTGTCCATGTTACAGTTGTTGCTGCGGGACACTCTCAGACAAAACCCAAAAAGTAGCTTACGCTGTCTGGGCATTCTCATGCTTTAGAAATGGGAACAGTGAGCACATGCTTGTTTCCCACATTTGACTGTAAATTTGAAATACTTCTGGTTAGCGGAGAGACTCCAGGTATATCTCTGGCTAATAGCACAATACACATGCATGGCAAGTACAGAACAATACAACTCTATTTCAGGTGATCCTGAGACATCCCAGCTTATCCTGTCAGGTAAGATATAGGGTTACAGCTTATTTTAGTGGATTTTAGTAGATACATAGAATTATTTTAAATGAACTGCACAAAATAAAATAAAATAAAATAAAAAATTCACCTACTAGCACTGTAAGCCAATTACAACACTGATATATAAAGAACTCCACTAAACAAATCAGATCTTCCACTAAAGAATTACTACATAATTTTCAGGCCAAGTCCTGAAAAAGGGTAACCACTCTTCATTTATGTTTTCATTTTTCTGTATCAAGTATCTCACAAATGTTAATTATTAATGATCATGAAAACACTCTGTTCTTAGAACTCAGAATTTGGTTTTATTCCTATTTTGTTATTGAAAAAGTTCATGCACTGAAATGCAACAATCATTGGGGGAGGGAAGTTCTATGGCATAATTTGGAATACATCTGCAGTAACCATGTTTGGTTTTAACCAAAATGTCTTACCGTGGTGAATTAGGACATAGCACAAGGCTGAGTTCTTCAGGTGTAAGTGATCATTGTGATCAGAGCATCATCAGCAGCTGCAATTGCTAACTGGCTCAACTCCTGCTCAGATCACTTTCTCAACTGCCAAAATTAGGAATGTTTATATGAAGTAAAAGTTGACACAAAAATAAGGAGCAAAGAGTAATGATAAATATATGCATCACCAGCAGTGAGTGGCATTTGGAAGAAAAGCTATAGAGCCTTGGTTATTGTCTTTGAAGAACACTTGAATTCATTGCTTGGAAGCATTGAGCTGGAGGAGACTTTAAAGTTGATATTCCCAGGAACAGACAGTCACACTCACAGAAAAGGGTTGTTTACAGGCTATGGGGTCACATGAAAGCTGTTCTGAGGAAGGCTGCTGTTTTTTTAAAATTTATTTAATGATCTTATGTCCTAGCTGCAGGTCTCCGTGTCCAGCACCTGCAGTGTTACCCTGTGGTAGCAAGAAAGTGAGGGAAGAGAGCAGCGATTAGAGCTTTGTTTAATTTAAAATACAGTATCACAGATTTAACAACAGAGGGTGATACATCACTAAGAAAGATGAGAAATGCAAAAAACCCCGAGATTTTACTTGGTAATTCATGGCATGTACTAGAAAACTTAAAAGGATGGAGTAAAACTGCACTCACTCCAATATCTAGTAGTTGTTCTGATGAAAGACAGTATAACCAGCACCAGTGCCTGAGGTTATTAACCTTATTATTAATAAAATAGGTTGGCTTTTTTGTCCCTCCTGAAGAACACTACATCTTGTTGTCATCTACCACAGGAAGCTGAGAAAAAGAAGAATTTCCCTGGAGCTCTTGTGCCCACCCTCTCCTCACCTGGCACTGCTTAAGGCTAGAGCAGCTGTGTGTGTGCTGTACCAGCAGCTCTCTTACTTTTCTTAAGGTACCTGGAAGAACTTCAAGCTGTGGTAAGTGTGAGCTCATCCTTACTCTGTGCAGCATTTTTATTTACAGTATCACAGCCTCTAACTTTAAAAACTTAGCTTATATTCAAACTATCTTAACACAAATTATTACAATGGTTTTCATTCATTTAGTCTTGCTAAAAATATGTTCTGTGCTTGCACTTTTCAGCATATTAGTTTTGTATGTAGCCACAGAAAAGACATTCTGCCCTTCTGGTTTAATGTAATTAGCCGAATCTGACTTTCCCAGGCTCTTTAGTTTGTCCTTAGATAAATCTCTCACTTCTCTGCATTTTTAATATGACTTTTTTTTTTTTTAAATAGAAAATGTAGTGGTGGGAAGCAAAAATACTCCCTGCTTTGGAACATGAAGAGATAGAATTAAAAGCTGCCATTTTCCAGAGCAGGACAGAATGGTTTCCAACTCCTGGACTTCTGAAAGCCAATGGGGACAGGGAAATGAGTCTGTAGTTGCAAGAACAAAAAGCCATAATATTCTTAACCTTCTGGAAACTTTTAGGAAAAACTAATATAAACCTTTGTGCATTCAAAATGAGCTCGGCCTGGGTGGGACACCAGACTTATACAAGAAGGTCTTGTTTCCCATGAATGCAGCTGTCTTGTCTTCTCCTAGTATCGCTGAGAATTGTTCGGTGGCTAATTTGAAAACTTGGTCTGTGTAGAGTGTAACTGAATTAATTCCAATATTGACCCAGGACCACATTAATTATATCTGGGCCTTAATCGTTGTTGGTTTCAAGCGAAAAAGACAAATCATTTTTCATTGATGTTAAAAATCTGCCTAGGCGCTAATGTCATCATAGCATAGAGCACTGTGGAGCATATAGCGCTAAAATCAAAAAGACTTGCTGTATACACAGCGTTTCTTTTGAAACAATGAGTTTAATTATATGAGGATGCCAGATCCTGACATGTTAATTTAAGTATTTATTATGTGTATGAAGCAGTTCAAAAGGATCTTTAGCATTTTTATGATCAAGTCCATGGCAGCTTTATTATGGAGTATACTCGACTGAAAGCTAAGTCAGTCCAAGGGGAAGTACTCATCAGTTGTGTTTCTTTGATCTAGCTAATTGTTTTACTGACACCTAGAGTGCTAATTAATTGCCCAGCATCACAAATTAGGGACTGTTGTCTCTCATTCCAAAACTATAGACAGCCATGGCACTCCCCATACACATTATATTTCAGTACTCTCCCTAGTCCTTAGTCCTTAGCTGCATGTTGAATGAATGTTCAACACCAAGACAACTGCAAAGCCAGCAAGCACATCTCTAGGACTAAATCTGTGACTTGGGTCAGAAAACATGTCCTAATTTGAGAAAGGAGAGAATGCCCATAGAAAACTATTGGTACTGCAGGCTGCTTATTTAGCATCATGTAACATCACTGTCATCATCTTGTTGGTGAAGTTCATGGGGAACATGACCCAAACTGTTCCTGCCCTTAGACTTGCTAGGACAGGTGACCTTTTTGTTTTATCAGAATGTCAGTACTAGAAGAATTTTAGGATGCATTTTTCATTTTGTACACTGTTTTAAGAGCAACACTGTACTCAGCAGTTAAGTAATAAGAAACCCAAATACTGCTACGGCCAAAGGATATCTTGGGTTAACTCCAATCTGATTTATAAATCAGTGTTACTGTAACTTCAGTACATCTTGTTCTCCTTTGTTTCAAGACTTGGTGTACCTCAAGAAAAAGAAAATCCTTAATCATAAGGATATGTTTTTTAGATATGAAAACTCATTAAATGATTATTTGCTAAATTATAGAATCAAAGTCAGTTTAACAATGAGTAAGAGTACTGAGAGATCCAAACCTAAAAATCCAGGCTTGTGCTATATATTTTCTACTCAATTCTTTTTACCCTATAATTTCTCTTCATGCCACTGGGTTGGTTTTTGTCTCTCTTCCAAATATGTTTGGGGTGAACTTGGATATTTCCTTTTTTCACCATGGGTTTCTCTATTTGTGAAAACTTTTTCAAGGACTTATTCTTGATTGCTTTGATTTCCCATCTACTATTTCAGAGCTGTAATCTCATCTCCCATCTTACAGTTACTGCTTTAACAGGGAGGTTCAGAAATACAATGAAACATACCCCAAAAATTATTGGACATCTTAGTAACTGTCAACATTGGTTGACAGTTGGTCTTGATATCTACGTGCTGGTTTTGTGCCTTGTTACTAAGTATATGGGTGGCCTATAGTATAAGCCCTATAAAATTGTATTTCTTCCTTTTTTGTTACATCTTCTATTAAAACAGGGTATGTTATTTCCTGCCAAATAACATAAAAAGAAAGCATGTCTACATTTTCCTGGGGGAAAAACCACATTGGGACATTTAGTTAAGAGTTTTACCTAGTTGGCTAATTTCAATTACATTTAAGGTCTTTATGAAGAATGTGAAGGGACATTTCAGATGTTGAACTGTAGCTGAGAAGCTCATTTTAGGAAGGAGATTTAGGAATCAGCATATTGCTACAGGAGCAATTGTGTGTTACATTTTAATATACCCTGAAAAATTATTTTGTAAAATAAAAACTTACCTCATAATTCAGGTTCGGTATAGTCGGGATTACAAAGGAGATAGTGTGATATTTCTTGCTATATAAGGTAGATCTGTGCATTGTTCCCTTGTCTCCCACGCTGTGATGGGGTTTGCTGCACTGTACCTGTGCTGTATACTCTCCTGCACTGGCCTCCTGCAGCGTAACCCAGTATGAGACACCAAACATTTGGACAGAAAGATAATACAGCTCTAGAAGCACCACAGATTACAAAACAGTGTTCTGCAATAAATGGGATTATTTCTGCATTAGCTCATGTTCTCTGTAGCATCCTATGCTTCACATAGACTGTTTAACTCTGCCACCATTGTCATACATTGTGCTCTGCTCCTGCAAATGTTTATCATCTGCAGTCCTTCCAATAAACTGCAGCAAGCTGCACCACACCTGAGCATGTGAATTTGAATTATATCATCTGCAATCTTTTTGTCAGTAAACATAGTTTTATAAGTAAAAAAAAAAATTAATAAAGGTTCATGGCTGTTCTGTATGCAGACTTTGAATTTTGGTGTTTATATAGGTAGTACATGGCCAATATAGCCAAATGGAATTACTGTTGTGATTGAAATACCACATTTTATGTTGTCAGATGTAATAGTGCCAAAGAATTGCAGAGACATGTGGAAGGGATACCGCTGGCATCCATATTTCAGAGTCCAGTTAAGGCTTTGTTCCATTTTTGTATTGTGCGTGTATGTAAGACAAGAACATTGATACCATACAGAGCCTTATTTGGAAACAGTTTATATTGTCTTTAAAGTAATGATCAGGCAGATGCTCAGAATGCAGTACTTAAGGTCCAAGCCAGCTAAATTTCTTTTAGTCAGAGCAGTTCAGTCTGGATAGTCTTATTTCTACATCTGAACAAGCTTATTATTTTGCAAATTCGTTGAAGTGTGATACCTGAATTATCGGGAAAGGCTGTGACAGAAGTTTGGAACTGAGTTAAAATGATCATTGTTACTGCATTTTCCTGCAGCAGTTTTCTAAGTGTAGATGAGCCTACCATTCTCTGTTGTTCCCTAGTTCTTTACTGAATATTTAGCATGTTATTAAGCTGCCTCGCTCTCTTTTATTGAACTGGATGCACTCTGGCATCAATATGTATTACGTATGAGTGCCTTATATATGTAAAGTGTGTTTAAAAGGCAGAGTTCCTCCAAGATCCTGCCCAGAGGGAATGAATCCAACTGACTCAATACTTTTAAATCACATCTTTATAGGAGAGGAAATTCACCCTTTGGTTAGGTTGTGGAAGAGAAACATTTTAACTTTAATCATTCCCACAGAATAAGTTTACGCTTTGTAATAAGGGTAATGCAGTTTGCAGCGTGACAGCGGGTTTCTGCAAAGGAAAAGCAGCCCTGACAAATAGCCCCTTTATATAGATGATGCAGCTTCTTTGTAGCTACGACTTGGTAACTTCTAGACATAAAAATACCATGTTAGGGTAAAACCTGAGTGAAAACAAATGGGACTTCCTGTGAAGCTGTCAGCTGCAGTATGACACCTTTCTTGGTCACCTAGAATGGCCAGGATTTGTCCTGCTGGCTTGCTTTATTTCTTTGCCCAGGCCTTCTGCTGATGCCTCTTAAATTACACACTTACAACCGCAGATAGAGAAATTTGCAACATACCTGTAGTGACCTGCCTTGACTACACAGTGAGTAAAATGCTACTGAACTTCCCACCATTTCAACCGCCCATCAGCTCTACACACAGGAACTACCGTATTTCCTTCAGGCAATTTATGTCTTGTTGGATAGACTTGCTTCTACAAACAGCTTGAACTTTCTATGTTATTCTCAATTCTATGAAGTTAAAGGTTTTTTTGTTTGTTTGTTTGTTTGATTCTTTGAACTGTTGAGTTTTTTAAAGGAAAAAAAAAAAGAAACACATCTTTCCAAAATAGGGAACATTTTCAGTTCTCTGTTCTGCTTATCTCCTCATTTCTCTGTTTAGGCAGCTGTTAGTCATAGAATACTCGAGGTTGGAAGAGACCTCTGGAAATCATCTTGTTCAACTCCTGTTGGACTAGACTGTAACTTTAAAATTGGCTTTCCTCTCGCCCCCTCTTTCTCCCCCAAAAGTGAGCCACAATGGCAAAACTTTTCAGTTCTGGCATAACACTTCCATTTCCACTATATTTGTTAATTTTTGTACTCAAAGGATAGATTACAGCTGTACAAAACTACAAAATACCAACTATTAGCACAAACACAGAGGCACTTTTGTTCCATACTATAACCAATTTCAGACAGGGGTCGGACCCCTCTTCTCTTAGAGGCAGTGGGGTCTGCCCCCAATAGAGCTTTACCAAGGGCTACCCTAGTAAAGTCTTTCTGATTTATTTTCCTTTTACCCTAAGCGTAGTGAACTGCACATGGCAGCCTTGAGCCTGACTCCAAGCACACAGAAGGAGAAAACCTGACTGTTGAGATCCTCACCAGCTTGACAACATGTGAGAAATCACTGCAGATAAGGCTCAGGGAGAGGCTGCTGACACATACAGCAAGAGCAGGCTCGGAAGGGGCTGTGAAGTAAAGCAAGGGCTGCTACTAAAACTCTCCTCGAGAAGTCATTAGCTGGGGGTATTGGAGTGTTGCATGGATAAATCTCATCACAGGGATAGGGTTAGGTTGAGGTTCTCTTAGACCAGGGCAGTGGGGTCCATCTCCACCAGATTCACCGCTGGCAAGTCTTGTCAGCAACTCCATTTGTTAGAAGGCTGCTGATAATATTTGGTTATATTTTTGGCTGGGAAAGTCTCATAATTCTCTAGGGGAAGTGCTTCTATGACATTGCCATTGCTTTTTCTGTGATGATGCTCTAAATGGTTTTAATCCCATGTACAACATGTAAATTCCTGTCGTTAGGTCAATTTCTCAGCATAGACAAGTCTGCTGGAGAGGTTAATTATGAACCTTTCTTTCTAATAAAATTAGTGATTAATGTTTGATAGACTGAGATTAAAAAAAAAAAAAAGGAGAGACCATTATGAAGAAAACAAAAAGGATCCTTTTTTGGTATCACAGGAAAATCTTGATAACTCACGAAATAACTCCTAGTGGAGAATTCTAGACTTCCTAACTTTTCCCCATTATTTTTCTCATGACCTGCAAGATATGAAACTGTTGACAGATGACTTTTCAGGAGGAACTGATCCAGAGTAACCGAGGAAGATATTTTTATTTTTGAAGGTCTCATATAATCATGTAACTTTTACAGCCAGAGAACAACAGAGGGCAACAGATCTCTATGAAACGTTACATCTTCAGAAAGGTTTCCATTTGATGACACTGATGGCAATTTTGGCAGCTCTTTTCACTGCCTCACAGGGATCATTCAGACACTGCTGAAATGTATCTGTATGATCTAGGAGCGCCTTGCGGCCCTCTGGTAGTTCAGCCAGCATGGTGAGGGTTTTGATTGCACTCAGACGGGCTTTGCTGGTTTCCTCAGCAACCAACTTCAGTAAAGGTGGAATGGCTTCAGCATGTAGGGCTGAGAATCTCCCTGTTGAGAAAGAAACTTGCTTTAAAATGTGTCATTACATACAAACAACATGCTTTTGAATTGCTACTTTCTACTCTCTGCCCAGCTACAGCTCTGAATGCCCCAGAGGGTGCAGTGAGAAGAGGTAGGAGATGCTCTTGAAGACAAAAGCTAGCTGCCAGCTGTTTATTTTTAAGAAAAAAGATCTTAGTTAACTTTATCTGCCTTGCACATTGTTATTTCATTTGCAACAAATTACCTAAGAATATATGAGGCACCGAATGATAGGATAAACTATTTTAGGGGGGGTTAGATGCCCTTAAGAACATCCTCCATTCTTTTATTTTTAAAGACACTTCAAACACTGAGATCCACTCCTGTGTTGTCTTTGGAAGCCAGGGGGATGGTTGCAGAGGAGGACTGGAACACAACTGCTGTTATTAAGAGTCTTTTATATCTAATTACTCATTCATCACACTGAAAATTTAGCAGTTAATATTTTCAGTGTCATGCAACTTACTTGGGAGAACTACAGACATTATTAATATCCATTCCTCTCCCAGCAGTGAGAAAGAAACTGCCTCTAAGCACAAAAAGAGTTTCCAGAAAGTAGTGCTCCTCTGTTGAGGGCTGGTGATTCTGAGTAGCGTTAGGTATGTGGATCTCTGGGTGGTCTGGACTGGCACGAAAAATGTTCCCCCTCTGGAGCAGCACTCTGGAGGGAAATGACACAAGTGGGGTAGATAAATAGACTAGACACTATGGGGGAGCAACAATAGTTGCTCAAGACAGATCTAAAGAAATGTCCTAATCTTATAGTTTCTTGGAGAGCTATCAGAAACTGAGGACTTGGGGAATGGAGGGTGGCAAAAGTTTTGTTACCAAGTTGCCTTAGAATTGGATTTCCAGAAAGTATCCCAACAAAACTGCCTCTGTCTCTCACCCTGAGGTTTAACAGTAGCAAACATCAGCGCTCCTGTTGCACTAGCTTGGACTTCAGAATCTGTATCTTCCAACAGGCTCACCAGCACGGGAATAACTTCTTCACATACCACGCTTCTTCCTTCTGCATGAGTACTGTGCAGAAAATATGGTTAACTTGCTTTCTTGAACTGCCTCTGCTAACCATGCAGCTACCCACAGCTTCTCCCCATGCCTGGACCCCTGCAGCCCTCCTTCGTTTCATGGCAACAGTGCCGACACAGTCCTCCTCTCTGTTCTCTTTGGAGTCACAATGTTCTGACTGTTAGACAGATGGCAAGCACCACTACCCAGCCACAAAGAAAAGAAAGGGGATGTCTGTTTGTGCCTGGTGTCTATTAAATCTACTTGCTAGTACAATACTGATGACATCGTATTAACCTATGGGTGTGGGCTTAACAAATTTTTAGGCTATTTTTAGGTGACGTTTGGATTTTTTTTTTTTTTTTACTTTCTGTGATACACTGGAGATTAATGGGGCAACAGCATGTAACAGAATGTAGGATTAAATGTGCTGGTGGTCCTAATGGCAATTTAGTTAGAAACCTCACTGTTGAACCCTATACAGATTTTAAAACCTGCTAAATTAAAAGTCTGCAATTAATTCTTCTCCCAGGTCAATTTTCTCTCTTTCTTTCCAGACTTTTTAATGCGGGAAATATTTAACATGGCCCAGCTACTGCAGGGACCTAGAACATAGCTGATGTCCATACTCTAGGTGCAGTTCTGCTTTCTTTGTATGACTCATTTTATCTATACTCTTTTTCTTTTCCTATAAGACCTCGCTTTGTTATAGGACATTAGGAATTGTTTTGTGCCAATTGGTATGTAAACTACATGGTCTGCAGACCTTTTTACACTAGACATCTGTTGAGCACTTTTATTATATTTTGTAACTGCAGGACAGTGGACTTAAGTTGTTCCTTTCATCAAGTGTTTGATATACAAATTTAATATAAAGATTGCTTTTTCTGATCCATCACTGACGTATGTAGCAGCCTGTGTCAGAAAACTATTTCTGTCCTCAATCACACTGAAAGTTTCCCAGGACTTTTAATTTTTTGAGAGAGAGCGGTAAGGGAGCTTCTCCCTACCTCCATAGTGGTCAGAATCTTGTTTTCATATGATTTCTCATGCAAGAATTTTTTCTCTGCAGTGCAGTACCAGGAAGAAAATCCTGATTTCACTGCCAATACTGAAGGAGAAGGAATGACATTTCCTCATCAGCATCTGCTTTCTTGAGTGATTTATAGCAGTTATGATTTTTAGAATGTTCTACCTATGTGTGCATTCAGGCTGATATTGCTTTGTGATATATACGTGAAATGTGATAGCTTCAATGTGTAGTGACACACAACTGTAAACTAATAACACTGATTCACTCATTAAATGAGTATTTTCTTGGGCTTAAGTATTACAGACAGATTTCTTTTCCTTTACCCAATTTCTAACAGGACCCAAGCTGCTCTGCTTCTGATGGCCACTGATGAGTGTGTGAGCTTTTCCTTCAGGATAGTAATGGCACCAGTTGCTAGAGCTTCAGAAGCCTCCACACGCAGACAGTTGGAGAGTGTATCTAGGATTAGCTCCTGGATTCCGTCTGACTCAGTCTTCAACTTGAATACAAGTAAGGGAATCAAACCGGCATGCAGTATGCCAACAGCCCCTACAGAAGGAGACAGAGAAGGAACATAGGTGAGGTGTGAGTGCATTTACTATTTCTACTTGCACTTTGAATTTCTTAATTGGATCAAAATACATATGGTAACTCATTTCCTTACACAGATGTGGGATTGAGAGATGGAAACTACTATAACACTGTTCTGTTCATACATGCCATCTCAGCATTGCTTCCTCAGGAAGCTTCCCCAACAGTCCTGTAAAGACATCAGCCTAGGTAATAACCAAAATGGCAATTGCTCTGATGTTCCCAATTTCTCCCACTATAATATTTCTCCCAAAATTATTCTTGCTAAGAAAATACAGAAAAATATATATATATATGAAAGTCGCCTTATATCCAGCCTTTCTAACTGTTCTCAACGTGAACAGATATTAATAGAGGCTGAGATGTGAGCCTTTAGAGCTAATACTTTGATTCTCCACTATGGTTTCTGTGGGGGAAGTCAAGGTTTTGGAAACTGTCAGCTTCCTCACACATTTCTTTGTAGGAATTCTGTCATGGGGAAAATTTAAATTTTGAGCTTTCCAGCAGTCAGTACTGTTTCACTATCTCCTGAAGGAAATAGCATCAAAGATAGAAAGATCGTCATTTGCCCTGCAAGTGATGTCTTTGCTATGAGCAAGTGTCTGATTTGTTCCATTTTTTACACAATACTAAGTCAGCACTGAAACAGCAATGCCATGAGAAAGAAGAAAGCAGAATGTACTGTCCATGAGTAAGTATGTGAAAACAAAACTCTCCAGCTGTCTTGTTGCTAAGACTGATTCTTTGGTTGCTAAGAGAAATGTGGCTCTTTTCAAAGTGATTCATATATGGTTAGATAAGGAAGTTTTGTGGGTAAGAGTCATCAAGGTATTTTCAAATAAGGAAAAACATACTCAGACAATTCACTCTTCAAGGCTAACAACATTTTAAAAACAAGAATTTTTCCTTGTGCCAGAAAGGCAAAGCAGGAAAGGAAAGTGAAAAAATGTTATCTTTGAAGCTGTGGCTCTGTGTATCACTAGGTGTGCGGGTTGGCACTTCCATAGTAAAAAAGAAAACCTCCACTCTATATTTATGTCCCCTGGAGGAACAAAAAGAAGAAAATTCTCAAGGATCAGCTCCAGCCCATTCATACTGTCCCCATAGGATTTGATAAAGGAACCCTGCACTATTGGTCTGGCAAAGGACTCTGTTGGAGAGGTCCTGGAGAAGGAGGCAAAGCTTGCACAGCTGACTCCATCACCCAGCATTAACTCCCTTGACAAGGATTACAGGTGTTTGGATTGTAGGTTATAGGTATAGAAGTGTTATGGGTGGGTTAGACAACAGTAAGGATATGGCTGGCAATACTCCATGCCTTATGGAGTCCCAGGCAGTAGGGAACCCGGTAGCGAACTGTTCCCATGGAAGTAGCTTAAAGCAGTCTCAGATGGCTATAAATAGTATCCAGAATTGGTTTAGCCACACTTCCCAATGGTCTTTTGAAATAGCCTATGAAAGACAAGATTTTTCAAAGTCAACTTTTAAAACTCCTCCCAAAGTTTTTAATGAAAAGAAACTATATGGCCTGTGGGCATGAAATTGGGATACCCAGATTGCTCACACAGTCACCATGTACACTTCTGGGTTGCTGTGGAAATCAGTATAAAATCAAAATTTGGGAGGTACAGTTTCAGAGGAAGATTAATGAATTGGAGGTGATAGACTTATAAGCTGACATTCCCTGTAGTAAGCACCTATTTATTGTACAGTTGTTTTACCAGATGATCTGTGATACTTTTGAACCAAAACCACATCTGGACTACTTGACCTTAAAAGTAATTTCATTCTTTCTAGATAAGATAATACACTGAATGTAAATGTAAATAAGAGTAGCAAAGAACTGAAGTTTAAACTCCACACTCTTCCAGAGCCTTCGTGCAGCTTTAATTCGCATTGATGCCAATCTTCCTTGGGATAGTGTCACACCATAAGCATTTCATCATATCATTTCATAAGCAAACACTTGTTCTTGCACGGAGTAGTCAGCATTCTGGCTTGAGCCCAGAGAAGCCATTGCTTCCTTTAAGTTAACTTTCCATCTTTCTGTAACAACTATTGCTATAGCATTCTGTCTACCTTTCTCATGCTGGTAGATGTACATGTTTCTTTCCCAGTCAGTTTTCCATTACTATTTTTTTCACTTGCTTTCAAATACTTAATAGCCATTTTTTAACCCATCATCTTAATTTCCATTTTTAGTTTCCTGCAATTCCCTCTTTTTCAGGACTTCCTTGCTAACTTATTTCAGTTCTCTTGATCACTTTATCATCATATTGCCAGTAAGTGCTATCAGCATTCAGATTTCGATTCTTTGTGTCTGTGTCTTTCACCTATCTTCTAATATATTCAACCAATACTTTCAAATAGACAGGACTGCTTTCATTGGCCCTCGCGTTTACTCCTTCCAGTTAATGTTTATTGACTTTCTTCAACTCAGACATCCCTCATTTGTTGCATTTGCACTTCATGTCTTCCTTTGGTGCTAGCCTTTACTATTGTACTGCAGTCCTGAGTGCAAAATATACAACAAAGCCACTTTATGTCTTTCTGTTTCAATAAGGTGGCAAGATAGTATACAGAGTGTTGTCTAGGACAGCTTTTATTTTGTGGAACCATTAAGTAGTATTTATTCTGTGGTCAGAAATACCCATGTAGCTAGTGGGTGCTTATTTTGTATGAACACTCAGGCTGTTTTCATTTTTTTTATAACATGTTTTATTTTACCAGGCCAGGTCTCTATACCAAGAGCTTTCTTATCTACTGTTTTTGTCAAGCTGTCCTATCTGAAATACTATCATGCTACTAAAGGGAGCTTCCCAGATATAAATACAGAAACAAAGATGAATTGTTTGACCTTGTCAAAAGTCTCAATGTGGTGAAGAGAAAGAGGGTGGAGAGGAAAGGTCATCAACAACAACAAAAAGAGACTACCTAACATTGAGACTCAAATTTCCAGGTGGAAATTCGTCATGGTTTTCCCAAGGGAGCCAAAGGGTGAAAGGTCTAGGGAGGTAAAAGGGAAAAGGGAGGAGAAAAAATCAGTGGAAAGTTGTTTGAGAGTTACTTGTAAATTAAAGCAGTCTCAGATCCTTACATCTTACTGAGCGAGCAATAGGAGGGGAAGGTAAGCTGGTGTTTCTTGTAGTCCTATACTGAAAAATGCAGTGGCATCCTCAGGATCTTGACTTTTCATTAAAATACTTCCCTTTCAAAGGTGATTTATCTATTGCAGAGAGTGTTCTAGATACCCTGGGCATAGTGAAGTAGTAAGGAAAATTGTTTTCAAAATGCAAATAGTTGCATTTGCAGCTGCATAGTTAACATCATTTTTGATCTGTTTTTCCGAGAACTTGTATTCTTCCCTTGGGCTGCTTTTTATCTGAGCGCTCATCTCTTCCTTCTCATAACCCTCTGGCCACTCTCATCCTCCCTTTTGTGACCCTTTTTTTCTAATAGGCCCAAAGAGGAGTTGCCATTTATTCTGTTCTCTCAGTATGGCTGCAGGGCATGTAAACAAATTACATTTTGTAGAAGACGAAGGAGTCATTTATAGTACATAACAGTGGTGTTTTGATTTTTTTTTTCAATTACATAAATCAATTAAATCACATTACAAATCCTTTTCCTTACAAATGTCGATTTTCAACTCAAAGCTATTTAAATGTTTGGTTTAGTACAAAGCATGTGCTTCATGCATGGCCACAAAGTGACATACAGTGTAGTATAACATAGTAAAATAATATGTAAATACAGATTCTATATAACATGAATGTTTTGTTAACACCTCAGATGTCTCTTTGCAATGTTCACACAACTATTTGAAATGCTTAGTAACAGCATTTCTACTTAGGAAGGGGCACACAAGGAAAAGAAAAGCAGAGCCAGACACAAGCGGAAGGAAAAATATTGCCTAGCATCATCGTGTGCTATCAACACATCCAATACACAGTGGCTGTGACATCCCAGGATGGGAGCTCACTAACTGTGAGTAGCCAAATGATCCTGACAAAATTTCTAGACCTAGCAGCTCCCTTGCTAGCACTGCAATAGTCTAGCACCATTTTAGAGGTAACAAAGTGTTTATTAAACTAATGAGTGCTAGCACATATTATATAAATTTAAAAATGCAGTGCTTGTATAATGTTTCCTTTCTGAGTGACAAGATGACCGCAGAAGATCCTTCCCCGGCACACCTTCCTTGATAACTCCTTGCTCACTACTGTTTAAATTGGAAAAAAAATGTATTCTTTATACTCCCTGAGAAGACTTCTGAATCATCAGTCACAAGAGCATAGTTTGAGAACCCTGTAGTAGCCAATTTAACGTTAAGATTCAGTATTTTGAGTCGCAGTGCTTCCAGCATTAAGGCTGTGTCAGGCAGTAGATTAAACATAATACTACTATAAAACTGGGCTGAAATTTCTTTCTGGTAAGTTTGGAGCAGGAGGTACCACATTAAAAGAAATAGAACTCATCTGCCTATACCCAGTCAGCTTTATCAAGTCTTCTAACTGAAGAGGAAAATTCTGTTGACATCTTTTGAAAGTCAGAATATTTTCCTCCTCTTTGTAACAATAATTCTTTGTTTTTCAATGATAATTTAACAGGAATAAACAGTAGCAAAGGATGCCTATGCCTAGAGACAAAGAGTATCTCTTATCTTAAAGGACTGAGATGTGGAAAGTCCCTGTTTAAATGAACTGAAGAGCTACTAGGATATTAAGACAACTGAGGAAAACACTGCAGATACCGGTATTGGACTAGAAATAGTAAACAATTCTATTTCAAACCATTTCAAATCTGTGCATTGGCTAAATGCATTTGTCTTATGACAATCCTAGGGATTTACTAGCTATAAAATCACAACCTCAATAGTAGTGTCTGTCATATCCTCACTAAAAATACAATAGCTGTAAACTTTATAAAAGCATTATGGGATCTGCTTTTGAAGTCACTGAGAATTTTTCCAATACTAAGAATTTCAGGATGTTATCTGAATGAAAGACATAATAGAAATTAAGGTTATGAAAATATTAAAAAGTCAGCAGTACACTGGAGAAGCACATAATGTGGCTGCCTCTGGGGATTTTTTAAAAATCAAAAATGTTTCCAGCATTAACAAGGAACAGGAAAGATTGGTCTGATAAACAAGAGATTCCTAATCCTCAGTAAAGAATGAAAGAGACTCCTGCATATCTTGTTTTTGTTTTTAGAAACCTTGCTTTAGCATGTGTGAAATCATAATATCAAAGCACTGCTGAAAATAATTAACATAGAAACTACAACTAGTATATCTGCATTAGCTTCTCTATTATAATTTAGAAATCCAAGAAACAGATTAACTTTTAAAAAAAATTGTCATTTTGGTAGTAAATAAGACTGCCTGTGACCTTCTGCTTGAAAGCAATGGATTTAACAATCTAAATAATTTATGCCCTATGAAAAGAAGAGTAATATCTAAAGAACTTAAAAATTCTGGTCTACAGAATGTCTTTTATCACAGCATCTCTAGAAACCCTGGGGATGAATTAGACAGAGTAGACTTGTCTTTCACATAGAGACAATTTCCAATCTGAAAAATAAATCTTGGATTCTGTTTTTGTACAAGAATTATCTACAGGGTAAGATCAATAATTGACCAAGACAAGTACCCACTTCTGACTGATGTCAGTGTCGGATCCTTTAGTGCAAAATCACCAAAAACACTATGGTGGAAATAATGAAATACGCTGTCTGTTGTCGTAGTGCATAATCCATGAACTGTGGATTGCTGGTCATTCATGTGGCATCACAAGGTAGTCTCCAAAATGAAAGCAACTTTTCCTTCTTTTAATAAAACTGTATTCATACATTATAATATACAAGAAAGTAAACAATCAAAATGAAGGTGAAATAGAAGTAACAAAATAACACAGGCTTATAAATTATTTTCCTAGCTCTAATTGTTGATAGTCTGCTTGCACATTGAAATATAAGCATTGATATCTTTTGCAGTGTTTTTATTTCGCCCTTCAGAACTCTAGCTGCTTGCAGCTCCCATATAATTAATCTTCTTTAAGTTTTCTAAATTTGTAACTTAGTCAACATATAGATACACTCACGATCATCCTATATACCTAAGTATGTGAATGCATGTGCATATGTATAACATGCATTCATCTGATCTTGCATGCATATTGGTCACAGAAATGAGGAAATTTCTTGGCTTTTATTTCTCTGACAAAGTACCTTTCCTTTATTCAGAGAAAGGTTTTAAAAATTGTAAAAATTAAAGTCTGAAAATAACCCAGAAGATTTTTCTTTTCTTATTCTTTTAGATGAAGAAAGAAATGCCATCCTGAAATTTATTAATTTTCTCTACAGGGAAGACTTTGCCAAAATGCATGAAGGAAGGAAAACAATCTGACATACGTACTACTTGCGCCAAAATCCTCAGATCAGTTACTGTAGAGAAAATTAAAGCCTTGAGATAACTACTCCCAAAAAGCTGAGCCTCAGCCACTGAGTTGCTACTCCACTTCAGATTTTTCAGATCAAAATTTGTCCTTTTTTTCTGCCGATCAGTAATGGAGACATGTAGCTATAAGATGAGACTAAAAGGAATGCAACCCTTAACCATAAGAGACTTTGCCGACATTCTGCTTCCACAAGTACCTATTGTGAAATTCAAAGAAAACAGTGAATTTAGTGTGCATAACACAGTGAATATGTTCAGAAGAGAACCTGGACTGGCACATTCACAAACACTAAATTAGATATTGGATTTTATACTCTATACCAAGAATGTACATCAAGAGTGTAGAAGGTGTTAACAATTATTATAGCAGTTTCAGTCACAGAGAAATTGATACTGTAAGGTGAACAGGTTAGCAGTTTGACAAATGTTCATATGATTATTACTTACATTGTAGTAAATTTTAGAGATTCTTATGGAGAAAGAAGGTCTGCTCTGTCACAGAGGCTTGTTGTAAAGATGCGTGAGAGACAGCTCATTTCCTGCACAGATTATTGTCTAGCTGGACAGGGCAAAAGGAGTGGATGGGAAGGAAAGAGGCAAAAAGTTGTTTAAAGTAGTTCTTCAGGTCAGCTGAACAGTTGAGAAGTCATTAAGAGCCGGTTTACCACCACATTCCCTAGGTGCTGTTGCTCAGCCGGTGGCCATAGCTCACGAGCAAGAGTACCATGCTCAGAGGGGAAGGCTGCAGGCTGTTAACCCTCCTGCCCGCTGCAGACCCACGGGCTCTCCTCTGATTTCACAGGAGAGATGAACAGGGAGGTGGGCTAGGCTGGAGGCTCAGCGGCACGAGGGAAGCTTCCTCTGTGGGAAGCTGTATGAGAGCAGACAGCTTCCTCAGAGCCACAGATAAGTCTTGGTATTAATCATATTACTGTGGTGTCTAAAAATGCCTGACCGTTTGGAGAGATACTCTTTGGGGGACTGTGGCAGTGTTTTACACTAATAAAATCTGTTTTAAACTTTTAAGTCCAATTGCCTTACAAGCCCTTAATGTGAGAGAAATGCACAACTGCAAGTTTTCAGAACTTCTACTGAAAGAATAGATTCTTAAAAAATTTTTTTCCTCTTTTGGGGCAGAAGGCCAAAGAATTAAAGCAACATGAATGAAGGTCAAGAAATAGTTTTGTTAAATATCTTAAATTTCTGTATCTCAAAGCTATAGCTGTGCAACTGGAATTCTGCATTACGAAATGGCATTACATAGCAAAATGGCCATTATAACATTTTGGTTATCTTTAACATTCACCTTTAGCAACTAGTGAATTAACCTTTCGTGCTCAGATGTAAAAGAGCAGTCATTTTTTCAGTTTTGTACCTTAGAAGAAATATATAATTAAGATGGTGAAAATATTCTCTGAACTTCTACAGTATAACTGAATTACAATCAATCAAAGGTATATGAAAGTTTCCTATATAGATTTGATTATACTACTGTCAAACAATAAATAAAAATGAGAGGCCTAAAGGAACAAAATATACAGAATTAATTATGTGTCAGATAATGCAGAATTTAATCTTGAAAATTAACATAAACTTGCTTTGAATATATGAATCATTGCACAGACTGAAAATTGGACTGAAAGACTGCAAATAGTGGTAGAAGGAGGAGGTTAAAGGGAATATTTAACTCAGTCTC
The DNA here is from genome assembly GCF_964195595.1 of Calonectris borealis. Lineage (NCBI taxonomy): Eukaryota > Metazoa > Chordata > Aves > Procellariiformes > Procellariidae > Calonectris > Calonectris borealis. The sequence continues at coordinate 10,090,495 of NC_134329.1, forward strand.
ATTTATATAAGCATTTCTTTTTTACATTTTCTTCATTGTTAGAAGGGTGGGAGGTGGGGTTTTTTTTGCTACTTTAAAAAATGACCTGATAGAAACTTCGACGAAGAAGAAACTGGAGAAATTGTAGTGTTGAGAAATCCACTGCTTATATTTGCTGATCTAGCATGCTGGTGAAGCTGCAGTAAGTCAATTTTATCCTACAGTTCACACTGCTTACACTGGTGCCAAGATGAGCACAACTGAATGGTTAGAACTGATAAAACCTCTAGGAAAAGAAGAATGCGGTACTATAGGCGTGTGAAATCCTTTTCTGCTTCAGATGGTCTGGCTTGACAATTTTGTGTGAAATGAGAGTAGAAGAAACACATCTTGATTAGAACCACAGGCCCAGATATCTGCACGACATGAGTGGAGCTGTATGGAAAGGCAGACTGATTCTCCACTTTCCACTCAGACCTGCTACTTTGCAGATTCCACGTTTTCCATGGGAAGCCATGTTCTTAACGAAAACGACTTATACTACTCAACTAAAATTGCATTCTGTTCTGAATGGTTCTACAATAGCGATTTCCAGTATGTTTTAGTCTATATTTTATTTCCAGCAATGAAAAATTCCTAAATCTTAATCGAATACAAGACTGCCAAGGTGTGGGCTGCTTTGAGGATGATTTGTTTTTTGACGTGCCTCCCCAGTAAATGTTGCTCTTGGGTTGAAAGCCTTATTCCTCCAGTGAGCTGTAAATCACAGACGTTAGTTGAAAGGAGTTTATCACAAATAGGAACATGTCTTAACAGTATACATATTTTCTGATCAGAGATTCATTCCTGAATGAGGCTCTCTAAGTGAATGAATGAAGGTGTTCTTGCAAAAAGACCTTTTTTATCATTTATTTGGAAAACAACTAGCGCAGTAGGACCCAAGCCACAACAATGGTGAAATGAACCTGTTACTTAACCTGGACTAAAATATTAGGTCTAGGTTCTGTAAACATGCCAGATTAAACATAGGCACTTCAACAGTGCTTACCTTTAAGAACATTATATACAGAGTACTCAAAACACTGTTAAACAGAAACGGAGAATCATATTTGCAACAATTATAACAGTTACCAGAAACTATTTCATCAGCTGATAGAAATTACTGCCATTTTAATATGCTTTTAAAAATAACTTTGTTATAAGTAAGTCTGAAAACATTAATTGAACGATTCAGTAAAGTGTTTGTTGATTTAATCAGTTCATTTGTTAGGTAAAGTTAGCATAATGTGCTTTGCCCATTCCATTGATTCCATCACCCAGTTAGTAAGAAGGTGATTCAGGTGGTTAAATGTAGGTTTCTAATGTCATTTTAGTATCTGACGTATCACTTGGGACTGTCAGGTATGACTTAAGACCTACAGGACTCAGACATTTCTCGGGTGCGGCTGGAGGCCAGGTGGGATACCCTTGATAGCTGAAAATGGTCTTAGAGGCTTATGCCTGGAGGTTGAATTGCTTCCTAAGTCACTTCCATTTATTATTTGAATTGATCTTGTGCATGTCATTGACAAAGCAAAAACTTTATAAAAGAGGAGTGGTAAATCACAAAAACCAGCAGTCACATTTATGCAATTTTCTATTAATTTATCACTAATGTAGTCATAGACCAAACAGCCTTTTCTAAATTTTTTCACCCCTCTGTCTAAAAATGCTTCACAAAAGAGGTAGTGATTAGTTATAACTGGCTAAAGCTACCACTTTGTATATCTACTTTGTACTTCATAAATGATCAGCAGTTGGTAGATGTATGTATGTAATATCTCTATTGTTTATGTAGATACAAAATTAGCCGCAGACCTGACATGGAATAGGTATACAATTATCTAAACTAATTACTTAGACCTGACTGCAGTATTCCAAATTTTTACAGAACTGCTCTGGCATCTAAAGTCCCCACAGTAAAGCTACCTGAATGTCCTCAGCTCTTCTTCCATAGCTTCCCAGAATTACCTTTGTGTCCTCAAACAAAATTTTCAGTCTTTTTTTTTTAAACTACCAATTTCTTCTTCCTGTTAATCAGACACGACAAGGACAAATAATCGTGCCTGCTAAAATTGTAGCTATATCTCATGGTTCCTACATGAAGTAGAATTACCATGTGTAAAGAATGCAAGGAAATGTGAAATCCAATTATAACATTTTTTTCTAAGCACCTATTAAAAAGATATATAATTCTTTTGAAGCCCCAATTTGATACTTCTTCAGCTGGCAAGAGCATCAGTGACAAAACCAAAAATATTTGAAATCAATATATTTCTTCTTTTTCTTTGTTTGTTATTGCAAAAATTAAACAAAACCTAAATGCCTACCTGTATCCTCAAGTGGGAAAGACCTACTTTCAACTCACTGCTTCAATGAATATTTAATCATTCTTACACAAAGTGGAAAATCTTCAAACAGGAAGACTGCAGGTAGGGAAGAGGGAAGAGGGTATCCCAAGAGTAAAATATAGCCTGTTGCTCAGACCACTTTACTAGGAGATCTGAATGTGGTACTTTTTCTTTTAAAAGCTTTGGCTTCAAAAAATTCCTGGCCCTGTTTAATTGCATCTCCTTAGGCGTAATTCCCAAAGAATCTTTATATTTTGATCTCAAGTGATTTTGTCAGTTGTTCACACTTCACAGATCTTTTGTCGTATACTTTACTAAATGATCCCCACTTTCTTTTTGGCTCCTATGATTGGAGTGTTGGGATGGAGGGATACAGGCTCTTTAGGAAGGACAGGCAGGGGAGACCAGGAGGGGGTGTTGCCCTCTATGTCAATGACCAGCTGGAGTGCATGGAGCTCCGCTTGGGGATGGATGAGGAGCTGTGCAAGAGCTTATGGGTCAGGATTAAAGGGAGGGCAGGGACACGTGACATTATGTGGGGGTGGGGGTCTGCTACAGGCCACCTGACCAGGAAGACCGAGCGAATGAGGCCCTTTATAGACAGATAGGAGCAGCCTCCCGTTCACAAGCCCTGATCCTCATTGGGGACTTCAACCACCCCAACATCTATTGGAGGGACAACACGGCAGGGCATAAGCAATCTGGGAGGTTCCTAGAATGCATCGATGATAACTTCCTTCTCCAAGTGGTAGAGGAGCCAACAGGAGAGGTGCTATGCTGGACCTTGTCCTCACCAACAAGGAGGGGCTGGTGGGGAATGTGAAGGTCAAGGGCAGCCTTGGCTGCAGTGACCATGAAATGGTGGAGTTCAAGGTCCTTAGGGCACCGAGGAGGGCACACATCAAGCTCACTGCCCTGGACTTCAGGAGAGCAGACTTTGGCCTCTTCGGGGATCTGCTTGGTAGAGTGCCATGGGGCAAAGCCCTGGAGGGAATAGGGGCCCAAGAAAGCTGGTTAATATTCAAGGATCACCTCCTCCAAGCTCAGGAGCGATGCACGCCAACAAAGAGGAAATCGGGCAAAAACGCCAGGAGGCCTGCATGGATGAACAAGGAGCTTCTGGACAAACTCGAACACAAAAAGGAAGCCTAGAGAGGGTGGAAGCAAGGACAGGTAGCCTCGGAGGAATACAGAGAAATTTTCAGAGCAGCCAGGGATCAGGTTAGGAAAGCTAAAGCCCTGATAGAATTAAACCTGGCCAGGGACGTCAAGGGCAACAAGAAAAGCTTCTATAGGTACATCGGGGATAAAAGGAAGACTAGGGAAAATGCGAGCCCTCTCCAGAACAAAACGGGAGACCTGGTTACCCGGGATACAAAGAAGGTGGACGTACTCAATGACTTTTTTGTCTCGGTTTTCACCGGCAAGTGCTCGAGCCTCACCGCCCAAGCTGCAGAAGGCAAAGGTAGGGGCTGGGAGAATGAAGAGCCACCCACTGTAGGAGAAGATCAGGTTCGAGACCATCTAAGGAACCTGAAGGTGCACTAAGTCTATGGGACTCGATGAGATCCGTCTGCGGGTCCTGAGGGAACTGGTGGATGAAGTTGCTAAGCCACTATCCATAGTATTTGAGAAGTCGTGGCAGTTCGGTGAAGTTCCCGCTGACTGGAAAAGGAGAAACATAACCCCCATTTTTAAAAAGGGAAAAAAGTAAGACCCGGGGAACTACGGGCCAGTCAGTCTCACCTCTGTGCCTGGGAAGTTCATGGAACAGATCCTCCTGGAAGCTATGCTAAGGCACATGGAGGACAGGGAGGTGATTCGAGACAGCCAGCATGGCTTCACCAAGGGCAAGTCCTGCCTGACCAACCTAGTGGCCTTCTACGATGGAGTGACTACATCAGTGGACATGGGAAAGGCTACAGATGTTGTCTATCTGGACCTCCGTAAGGCCTTTGACACGGTCCCCCACAACATCCTTCTCTCTAAACGGGAGAGATATGGATTTGATGGGTGGGCTGTCCAGTGGGTGAAGAATTGGTTGGATGGTGGCATCCAGAGGGTAGTGTTCAATGGCTCAATGTCTGGATGGAGACTGGTGACAAGTGGTGTCCCGCAGGGGTCCATGTTGGGACTGCTACTGTTTAATATCTTCATCAATGACATAGAGAGTGGGATCGAGTGCACCCTCAGCAAGTTTGCAGATGACACCAAGCTGAGTGGTGCGCCTGAGGGATGGGATGCCAGGGACCTGGACAAGCTCGAGAAGTGGGCCCGTGTGAACATCATGAGGTTCAACAAGGCCAAGTGCAGGGTCCTGCACCTGGGTCGGGGCAACCCCTGGTATCAATACAGGCTGGGGGATGAAGGGATTGAGAGCAGCCCTGCGGAGAAGGACATGGCGGTACTGGTGGATGAAAAGCTGGACGTGAGCCACCAATGTGCGCTCACAGCCCAGAAGGCCAACCATATCCTGGGCTGCATCAAAAGAAGCATGGCCAGCAGGTCGAGGGAGGTGATTCTGCCCCTCTACTCTGCTCTGGTGAGACCCCACCTGGAGTACTGTGTCCAGCTCTGGAACCCTCAGCACAAGAAAGACATGGACCTGATGGAGCGGGTCCAGAGGAGGGCCACAAAAATTATCAGGGGGATGGACATCTCTCCTATGAAGAAAGGCTGAGAAAGCTGGGGTTGTTCAGCCTGGAGAACAGAAGGCTTAGGGGAGTCCTTACTGCAGCCTTTCAGTACTTAAAGGGGGCTTATAAGAAAGATGGGGACAAACATTTTAGCAGGGCCTGTTGCAACAGGACAAGGGGTAATCGTTTTAAACTAAAAGAGGGTAGATTTAGACTAGATATTAGGGAGAAATTTTTTACAATGAGAGTGGTGAAACACTGGAACAGGTTGCCCAGAGAGGTGGTAGGTGCCCCATCCCTGGAAACATTCAAGGTCATATTGGACAGGGCTCTGAGCAACCTGATCTAGTCGAAGATGTCCCTGCCCATGGCATGGGGGATAGACTAGATGACCTTTAAAGGTCCCTTTCAACCCAAACTATTCTATGATTCTAAAGTTTGAGGGGGTTTTGTTTTGTTTTGTTTTCCCCATTCCTTTGCCCTTAATAGTGAAGAATGAGGAATTCTCCTTTTTTTTTTTAAAACATAATAATGCATCCTTGAAGGATGGGTCCTTTACAAAGAACTACATTCCTTTATTTTATATCATGGTATCTCTATCTGTAGCTTTCTTCCCATGGAGGCTCTGAAGGAGTTGGGTTCCATGTATCCATCACAAAACTTAGGATAAGTGAGGACTGCTATGTAAAGTTAACTGCACAGGAAAGCCAGCATATCTTCCAGGGCTCCAGGTGAGCCTCCAAGCAGCTGTCCACCAGCTGCTGGATTTAATGCTTGTTTTTCTAAACTTGGCTTCAGTGGCAACTGAACTTCATTGGCAGTTGAGCCAATGACTGTGAGCTGCAAATACAGTAGGTACATAATAAAACCGTGAAGGAAGGTATGTAAGGCACTTAACATTTTTAGGGTTTGGTTGTTTTTTTCTTTTTAAAATTTTTGTCTGTTGAAAAACTAGAGGAGTCCTTCTCTTTAGTTGATTGTGGTATTAGCTCTAACTCATTATCCGGGTTCACATTCTCAAATGTCTTCCATGATTTGACCTCATGGGAAGAGTAAACAGTTGATATTAAGTGAAACCCTCAGTTACCTGAAGGATGTGAGAAGAAGATAAAAGGGTGAAATCCCGGTAAAAAGTGAATTTTCATCCTAAATGATAAAGCCAAATGAGGTCAGGCTGATACCATCTCCTGGAAGGTGCATTCATGATTTTTTCCCCGACCATCTCACAGTCACTGGTACAACACAACAATATGCCAGATAGTTTTAAATATCAGATCCCAGTCATCTGTACTTGATGTTATTTTAAACTCTTCCATGTGAGAAAAATGGTTAAAAATAAAAATACAGCCTTTTTATTGTTCTCTAAATGTTCTGTTCAGTTCTTCATGCTCAAAGAGAATCACAGACCCATCTATAAATATCTAACCCAGATCTACAATTGTTTGTTAAAAAGAGGGTGTTTGGTAGAAAATTGAATGAAATACAAAATGTCTTTTATTATATTTTTATTACAGACCAGATGTGGCCTCTCAATTTACCCTCTATCATTTGGAGATGTACATTCACCAAGAACATTGCATATGTGCATATAAATATTTTGATGTTGTTATGGTATAATAAAGGGTAATTGATTAGAAAAATCCCTATGGGATTTTCCACTTAAGAACACATTTCTGTTTTAGAACTATTGTCTTCAAACTAAACATGTATGAATGCATCTATTTTGACTGATCCCAAACAGAAAGCAACAGTAAACAGGCAAGGATTTGGCTTTTGGTCAATGAATAGCAATGTCAAGTTGAATGAAACTTGAGCAGTTAAGGGTTCCAGTAATCTGTGTATTAGATGTTACACCTCAACAGCCAAATGCTACTCCCTTCAAATTATAACCTGCTCTGATACGGGAAGAAATGGTGACCTGCCTGACATGCAAGAGGGAGCAGGAATCCAGTCAGATCATCGTGGTTCTTTCAGATTATTGTTTACTATTTCCAGGCAAAAAAAGTAATGCAAACTATTCACTTTCAATATGTAACTGTCTGTTTTCAATCTATCCATATACAAAGAACAAAATTTAGAGTACTGAGCTAAAGAACTGTTTTTATATGCCATTTGACTTTGGCATTTAATCATCTGTATATGCTATTTTGAGACATATATTTCTCTTTAAATTTCTGTGGGAGCTTAGCTACATGTAGCGCAATCAATGCATGCTGAAAGGCCCTATTGAGAACTTCTGGATGCAAGACAAGGTGAGACTGAAGAAAACTGATTTTTTTTTCGGATGAGTTGGGTTTTAACTCTGCCATTAATCAACAGTAAGCTCCCATACTGTGGTGTTGAAATAATAACACCTAAACTTCTCAGAGAAAGACCTGTCGCGTTACTCACGTACTGCTTGCTCAGTAATTCCTTCACTGACAAAATTTCATCTACGGTTAGGTGCCTCCCTCAAAACTGCAAGAAAGCAAGCATTTTGTTATATCAATTGAAAATACCTAGAAGTGATGAAATCTGTAGAGAGTGACTTCCTACTGAGGCTGATGGTAGTTGATGCTGTTATTTCTGCCGAAGTTGGTTAATGTGTGGAAGATGCTTTTTCTCACATGTAAAGTACTATACTGAAGATACATGTAATGTGACAGTTTCTATAGTAACTACTTGTTCTTTATGGAATAGCAGATTAAACCTGTACACCTTGTTATTGTTCTTTTATCCTATTATCTAGACTACTTAGTTACCACAGATACAATTTTTTATTCTATTCCCATGCCAACATAACTATATCAGGGATTTATGCAATTGCAAATAAAGACACATTTGAAAAACAAAACACTATTAGAATTTTAAAATGACCACTATCTGATCATATAAATGCACCAAAAGACATGTGTGCATATATATTGAAAGCTAAAATTTCAAAAAACCTGTAGAGATTATCTTTTTTATTGAAGCAGGGCAAATTTGTGATTTGAATATTATCAGTTTGCTGGGAGAACATGCAACTTATGTATATGACATTTCTTTTTTAAATGCTAGGAGTTTACCAGAACAACTTTGCCAGTCTAGATGTACTGGCAAACTCTTCTAGTGTGAACAAGACCTAAGATTCATTACTTATAGGAAAAATTCCCTCACATGATATACCGATTCATGGCTCTTATTCCTATGCAAGAAAAATAATGTTGCTACATTGTGTTTTACACTAAAATATTTCATTATTATAATTCACTGATGCTACAGCTCTGCTCTGGAAGCGATCACTGGAAGTGATACTATTTACAGGAATCAGATGCTTTCTCCACTGTATTATGTTAGCCTTATTGTGGGAAAAAAATGCCTGCATTCTGTCTATGTCTGAAAGCCTCTATTGCTATCTCCAGCATAAGTGTACCAGTAACAAATTATGTTTATAAAATTAGCAATGTAGGGAGAAATCACATCTATTCAATAATGCAACTAGTATTATAGTATGGCCAAAAAATGAAAAAATGTAAAATATAAATACGGTAAATCCATTAATGAGATAATAAGAAAATTATACTCATTACTTAAAAAAAGCTGTAGTAAATTACACATACACAAATGCAACAGACAGGAAAAGAAAAAGGCAGAAAGGGAAAAGCAGAAGAAAATATATGCACAGTACCAAGAGCAATTGGGTGATGGAAAAAGTGGAATGCAAACAGTAGATAAATTCCATGTAACTAAATAAACTATTTTTTCTCACTTTAGCCTTGATTGCATTATTCTAACATGTGTGTGACTTGTTCCCTCTACTTCATCAGTCCCCTAAAATATGCCCTAAAATATGCATTGCAAAATTAATCATAAAAATCATAATTCTAACAGAGCCATGAACTGCACTACTGCAGAAAACATGGAACTGCTAAATAACTCTAAGAAGATAAATGCATTTGGGCAGATAGGAAGAGCCTATAATACAAGAGATGGAACACGTATGAATATTATGTGCATGAATATTATGTAATGCGTGAGTGCAACACAGTGTACAAGACGAGGAAAAAACCCACAAACCCACTCCTTAACATTTAGGTCCTTATGCGCCACGGAGCCTCCGTGAGAGCGGGGCGGGGGCGCAGGGGCTGCAGGGCCCGGTCACCTCCGGGCGGGAGCTGCCGCCGGCCCCGGGAGGCGCCCGCCGGCCGCGCCGCCGCTTCCCCGCCCGCGGTACCCCCCGCCGTTGGCTTGGAAACGGGCTGGCAGCCTCCGACTCCTCCTCCAGAGCCAGCCCCGCGCTCCCCCTGCCCCGGCTTCCCGGCGAGATCGCTGAGCACCTCCCTGTCTCCCGCGGGGGGCCACCGGACAAGTGTTTCCATTATCGCCTTTAAAAAAACCCGTTTTTTAAAAATTTTATTTTCTAGGGAGAAAATGAGAAAGGGCAGGTTTTTTCTCCTGCTTGGGCTGTGGGGCTAGTGTTTGTAGTCGTGGTGTGTCTGCTCGCTGCAAATCATAGATGCTGATGTGAAAAAGGGCCAAAGCAGAGACGAGAAGCGTCAGTGGACGTGAGCGTTTGTACTGATGGATTGAGGAGGTGGAGGCTGCCTGCCTGCCTGGTGCTGGAGGTGAGTGGAATATTCTGCATTTCTTGCTCTCTTAAATCAGTTTAGCGATGAACATTTGCCTCTCCATGTATTTCCAAAATAAAAAGGGACTTCTAAAGCAAGAAGAAAAAGGTGTCATTTTGAAATAATAAGCTATGCTTTTGCTGGATGAAAGACAAAATGAATGTCACTGTGAAGTAGAAACATTTCGGTGTGCATTGAAAAAATAGTAAGGGGAGGCAGGCTGCTGATACAGTGAAAATGACCTTCTCAAGGGATACTGGCCTTCTATCAGCTGCTGCTTCAGCTTGATCACTTTTTCACAAAATTAAGTCATCTCCCTTTCCTCACCTGGATTGTAACCCATTAATATCCAATACCTGAGCCTTACTAAGATCCATTGCATTCTCTTAATGATTCAGAAAGATAACCCATTAGAGTCCGCCTGTTGGGAGAAGAACCTCTACGCTATGTAGCACCTCCTCCCAGGGAAATGCAGGCTGGCTAACGTTTCATCAGAAAAGGCTCCTAGCTGCTGAATTTCTGTAATAAATCCTCCCTGTAACAGACACATCTGCTCATTCTAAGGATGTGTGGCTCTGCGGAGCCTGGATGCTCTACCTCTTTGTGTGTGTTTATGCATGTGAAGGAATGGGGAGGTTTTTTTATATTAACATGCACCTGTGGACGGCTCCCATCTGCAGTTGTGAACCACAAGTTTTTTGGTATCTTTGTATTTGCATGTTGTGTGAGTGATTCATACACAAAAAAACCCAACCCTCCAATGTTAGCTGAGAGACCCACAGACAAATATATGTCAGTTTAATTTCTGCTAATAGTACTGATCTGATCTCGGTTTGGCTGTTTCACTGTAGAAGCTGTTTAACATATGTTCTTGTGGTATTTATTCTGGAGGCTACTGACCTATCTCGACAACATTTTCCTGTGCAAGATTTGAGAAAAATTCACTAGTTTTCCATTCAGCATTTCTTTAAATCCATTTACTGATACTCTTACACCCACAATTTGATTTTATTTTGGCTCTGTATTTCGTGCCATTGTAGGTCACACCCTTTGGGTGGCCGTCAAAATTTCATCTACAAAGGTTACAACAGCAGGTCATGTAGAAAAACATGGTACTGTGAACATCTACTTGTGGATCATGAAGGAGTAAAAATGAGTGTGTATTTTGTACTTCCTTAGGGGAAATTGTTTCTGACTTTATGGGTATAGACATTTGAAGTCTGAGCTGATGGCTTAGGTGCTATTGTAGGCAGAAATAGTGGCTTTTCTTCAACAGGGCACATATTTGCTAACTGAAGAGATACAGCTCTGCAGAACAGAGACCTTTTTGCCATTAACTTGGCTGTCTCCATCAAATCATTTTGTTGGAAGCTGTCATGCAAAAAGCACAGATCCCTGCCCTTGAATAGAGGACATTACCACAGGATAGGCCTATGTGTATAGAAGAATGAAGTTCCAGTCTTCAAAAGCCAGTGATGGCTGCAATCAAAAGAAAACATCTTAGTTATGTGGCATATTTAGGAGAAAATCTCATGATATCACCCATTATCAAAGCACTGGCTTGCATTTTGAAAGAATAATCCCACTTCTGTGTGCATATGCATGCTTATAAGGAAAGAAAAGTAGAGTGTAAGGAAGAAAATTCTGTGTAAGGCCATGGGCCATTCTGACAATGGACCTTACAGAGATGAATAAACTCCACGTGCTACATAAAGAATGCTACACCTCCGTCTGACAATTAAGTGCTTGACACTTCATTGACCACTGGTGAACAGAGTTGAATGACTCTTCTGGAGGTATTACCTTGAATTTAGCAAGCCTTCAGTACAGCTCACTGTACTGAAGCTACAGGCCTTGGCTTTGAATTTAACTATGATGATCTAAAAATAAACAGCTAGGTAGTTCTGAAGAACTGAAGTAAAAGTGTTCTGGTTGTCTGAGGTCAGATTACACATTGATGGAATAAGGTACATTAAATTTTAAGAAACCTAGACAGAATCAGAAAACAGAAATTTGTCTCTTCTTCTTAAGGAATCTACCTGCTGAGCAGTGGGGAAGGGGATAAGTAGAGGGATAAGGATAACAGAAAATTCAGTAGACAATAAAAGCTTAAATCCTTAAATGGTGAAGTCAGCTCTTCCTCTGCAGCTTAAGCAGATAAGGATTTTGACAGCAGAGTGTGTCTTAGTTGATACGCAGTGGTGAGGCAATATAAGGGAATGATGTCTTTTTCTCTCCCCCCCCCCATCAATTAAAGAAAAATACTCTCAATTCCTTTGGGTTAAATCACAATAATTCCACTTATTTCAGAAGAGATTCTCCAGATTTATGTAACTGAAAATGAGAGTTGAATCTGACTGTTTCTGGTTAAAGTTTTGGTCCTGCTTTCACAGGAGTCATTGGAAATTTTGTCACTAATTTCAGTAGAAGAAAGCCCAGGCTCAATACGAGCATGCATAGTTTCACTGATCAGGTTCTCCCATGCCCTCTAGGAACAACAATGTTGAACAGTTTTATAGCTGATTTCAGTGAGGTCACAGTCTCAATGACAAATTCAGTAACTCTCTACTTGCATCACAAACTCTAATTCATAAATTATCAATGATTTTAATCATATTCTTTTTACTGAGAAAATTGTAGTGTTATTCCCACAAATGCTGTTAAAGTTGACGTTACCCACCTTAAGCAGTAAGAGCATACTACTCAAGAAATTAACTATTTTATTTTACCTAAGAGAACTTTTAAACTAAAGCCCTTTAAAATCAAAATATTGGCATACTTAGATACAATTGTATTATTTATATTTCGTAAGAAAAATTGTCCTAGTTTTATTAAAAAAAAAAGCTGAGTTTTGTTCCTTGTGATCCGCAAAGTATCCAGAATAAATCCACATCCATTAATAGTTACAACACATTCCCTTCAGTCTACTTGAGAGGAGAATTTGACTTATACTTTGTATGTTATAGTCAAAGTTCACATTTTTATTAAACTTTCCAGAATCCAAGAGTGGTGATTAAGAAGTCCAAATTTCAACTACTGTATTGATGAAAGAATAATCACAAAAGGGAAAAACTAGACTGATCCAAAACAACTAAAACTGATTCTCTTCTCAAAGTCACCTGACAATTTAAGGTATGTGGAATACACAACATGACAGAGAAGAGCTAAATTCAGCTTTTATTTATTCTGTTATTAAATCTGGAGTTGATACGTATTAGCAATTTAAGTTATTTTAGCTTTATGCTAGTGTAATCAAGGACACAATTTAACCCTTGAAATGAAAGCTACAGAGAAAATACTCTTCTCTCTCAACTGTTGCTTTTCACTAACACTGAAGGGCATTGGTAAAGTAGGATGGAAGGAACAGATTATTGATGTGGGCCATCATTTCTATGTTACCTACACTTCAAACAGTCGTTAATTAAATACATTTAAAATCACAGCTAACAAAACACATGGCAAAATTTCAGAAGGCAACAGCTTTCCATGTGTTTTTTTACTTCTGTAGCTCAGAGCATTATCTATGGTTCAACAGAAACTCAGCTCTCCCTAGAATCCCATTTTATTATTTAGAATTGGACATCCAGTGTATCGTTAGAAAACAGTTTTACCCAACAAATCCTATTTTCCTCTGCCCTTGTTTTCTCTTTAAGACCGTTATACCAGAGGGCTGTTTCTCCTTTGGATTGCTAAGTCATCACATCAAAAAGACAAGTGTGATAACATTTCCAGACAATTCTATGTTACAAAAATAGCCCGTGAAATTACAAGTGATCATGTTGGCCAACAGAAAAACATAAAGAGGCAAATTTGAAAAACTGAATTCAAATTCTAAGTATCCATTTTGCCCACATACATGAATGATAATGACCAGAAAGCAAATAATAATTTCTTAGGAACTACAACTTGTTAATCTGATATTTTTACAGTAGACTTATTAAATAGTAATTCCCTGGACTTGGCAGTTGGGAAGAATTATTCTCATCACTTTTAGATACCTGTAACATGGACATGTATATGGAGTAGTTGTTAAGGCTTCCCTTATAGTTGATGGAGAGAAAGAGATTCCTACAATGCAATTAATCAGACTGATTTTTGACCACCATCTTAGTCTGAGATGAACTGACCTTTGGAAATTACTGTTTTTCTCCATTGCCTACAAAGAAAGCACTGAGTGACTAGCTCAGAGGTAGCCACATACATGCATATGCTACATCTGGACACTCTGACTGTCTATATTGTAATGTTTAACTAATCTTAACTAGTTAATTATGAAGATATTTTCATGGTTCACCATAAATATTTGTAAGTAAAAATACAGTTGCTACTCCCTACCTACCAACCCTGTTTTCTTTGATAGTAACTAGGCTAGTACACTGGTTTCTTCCTCTAACTGCATCTTAACAATGCTATTGAATTGTGGAGGAAAGACTTCACTAGAACAGTACAAGTAATCCAGATCTTTTATCCAGTTTTACCTAGTACCCCAGGCAGTATTCTAGCATACATTCCCAGTGTGTTTCTACCTTATGCTGTGTGCCTGCTTTCTATATTTTCAAACCTTATCAAGACAATATGGAATAACTACCTTTATCTTCACAAAATGCATCAACGCAAATACAATTAGACAGCATATCAAGTGTTGATGCACAAATACAGTTGACACAGTTGTGTTGTGGAAAGAAAAAACACAATTCAATTGAATTGTAATCAATTCAGATGAAAGTGTCATGGCACAGTAACAAAAACACAGATGGATGTTTAGCTCTGGGGGGGCTAGCTGCTTAGGTGGGGTATGCACCTGGTTATTATACTTCTTCCCTTAAAAGATAAATATATGTATCATTCAAAAGGATACTTACGTATCATCTAAGGGAACATCTTTCTGAAAATAATACAGTTTGAGTTATTAGGTTGGTTTTTTTTAAATAAAAAGTTTCTTCTCTGGATATTTACCAGCCCAAGTCATATAATCCAAATATGTGGAATGTATTAACAAAATATGATTTCATTTGGATATATAATATCCATTTATACATATATGTGAATTAGAGTGCTTTTTTCAGATTGGATGTTTTATGAGGAAAGAAAGTCCAGGATATTAGCTGTTCATCTTCCCTAGTGTTTATGCTATGGGAGAGGATTCAAACCAATACTACATAGAAGTTTTTTTCTGTTTCATTTAAAGGACTAAAGTCCATCAGTAAATTAATGCATATGATGCTAACCAAATCAATGCATATGATGCTAACCAAATCAATTCTAAATTGATATTCTAAAATATACCAGAAAAAACACTGTTGCACTGGAGCATCTCTGTACTGCCACTGAGTTGATAGCGTCCCACAAAATACCTTTGTTGCAACTGGGTCTTGGGAGAAAGATTTTTCTCTCAAGATGCATTTCTGTGCCTGGCCTTTTAAATTTAGCAGAGTTAGGGTGCTATAATAGAAGCCATTTTGTAACGGGCAGATATTTATATATTCTTACAATTGCTAAGAACCTATTGAGCTTTCATTTTGTA
Source organism: Calonectris borealis (assembly GCF_964195595.1). NCBI lineage: Eukaryota > Metazoa > Chordata > Aves > Procellariiformes > Procellariidae > Calonectris > Calonectris borealis. The sequence continues at coordinate 10,105,613 of NC_134329.1, forward strand.
TTGCTTAGTAATGGTAGACTCTCACCTTAATCAGTCATTTCAGAGACATGTTTTTAACCTCTTTTTCAATCCATTTATGTCCATAAACAGATAAACTTACTTTAATTTGTAATTCAGTGACATTTATGTTGGTATTTAAAATGCTAAGGCTAGCGTACTTCGAATTTGAACAACTGTTCTATTATCATATTGTTTCTGTTCCCTGACTAGATGTGCATAAGTCCTCTTGATTATGTTTCCTGCTGTGAATGTTCCCAAAAGCAAATCTGAACTTTGCCTCATGACTGTGATTACATAGGTGTGTCAAGTTTGCTTTTTGCCAGCGTGCTCACAGAAAGAAATAGAATGCTGAAGACTTTATGTAATTTTTTTAAGTTACAGGAACAAATTCTTGGCTACTAATTTCAACAATGTATTAATTAAAGGGATTAGCAATTGTTTTAAATGCAGCAAGATTTTAGGCTGACGTGCACATCAGTGCATTTTATTATATCAATATTCTTTGATTTCACAGGTCAAGTAAATACATAGTGGTCTAAAAAAATGAAAGTATCAGGTATCAACATCAACAAGAGGTAGGAATCTGTGACTTTTAACACTGCAAATTACAATTCTCCATTTTCCCCAAGAGGACTGATTGTACACTGCAGTCCTGAACAGTGCAATTCTATGTAATAGAAGTTAAACCACTGATAAAGTAATAACCTACCACATAGACAAAGAACTGAATTATTGGTTCTGTTATAGTCCCATTCTCTCCCAGTGCAAGCGGGTTATAAACTAAAATTAAATGTTTACAAAGGATATTACCCTGGTCTGTGATGAGAGAAGCCTCTCTCCTTGTTGTGTTGTTGGCCTAGCAACTCTACACATTTTCCCACTTCTGCAGTCAAGGAAACCAAGACAGCCACTGATATTGTGGCCTCTTGGGATCATACCTGGAAACTGCTGAGATTTAGGCAGCTCCAATCTGGCTCTACAATGAAGGCTGAATCATGAAAAACCATTTCTCCCTATTCAGATCTTAAACTTCAGATCCCTATTCAGATCAAGACTAGGAGTATCTGAGTTTCTCTGTGTTTTTGACTAATTCATGTTGCTCTTCTAGTTGTGTCTTCTAATACTGGAAAGCAATGAACCCCAAGTAGAAAATACTGCAATATCCTAATTTGGAAATCATTTAGGCATGATAATTTTTGTAAGAATTGATCTGAGAGAAATGGGTGATGCCTATTATAGCAAAAGTGTGCTTTAAAAGGAAAGTTGGGCACAGAGTCACATGGAACTCTGGGATTACCTTAAAGTACTGTGGACATAATTAACAAATGATGGGAGAATTTCTCAGTGAGCAGGAAAATCACCTTCCTTCTTACCTCTTTGAGTAGTTCTACTAATGATATTATCTTACTTTGAGAGAATTTCAGTCAAGTGAAATTCAGGTGAGTACAAAGACAGTAAGGTACTTTCTCATGATTCTATAATCTACATTGCTTCTATACTTTTCCACCAGTCTTTCATAAGAATCAAACGGAAAAGGCTGACCAAATAAAAGTTTATAGTATTCCACAAAAAAGGACCGATAAGATAGACAAGCAATTAACAATTACCCAGTATCACCTGGGTAGGATTACCCTGCTCAAGAAAATATCTGTATTTAGATGTTTAAAAAGTAATTTTAGTTGGTATTATCAGGGCAGTGGCCAACTGAAAAAGGCAAGAGTTCCGTTCTTTTCCATTAGTGGGAAAGCACGGGTCATTGTCCATGAAAACCAACATGCCTCCCATTCCATACTCAGCCTGTAAGTCCGAACTAAAGATTTTTTATTAGGCTGGAGATGCCTCCCTACATTATTCTAACTAGGATTACCCAAATGAGTTTGGTTGTCAGAATCAAGAAAGGCTAAATTTGATTAAAATCCTGAAAGAATATAGGAACTCCTGCTGATGGTAAGACTTTTATTCCTCATTGAAAATAACATGGGAGTGAAAGAATTGAGACACTTTCCTTCTTCTTGCTGTAAAGTTATTATTGAATAAGGTTGTCTTTTGATCACAACCAATAAAAACGGCATTAAAAGTGTACCACCTTATATAGGCAGCAAAATATTATGGAATAATGCTAGGCAAATATCTTAATTATTTCCAAAAGTATTTTTTAAATAAAATTTGAACTTGCTTTGTCTATGTTTGCATTTGGTTTCTACATGTCAGAGTAAATTATATATGGAATGTGCACAGTCCTCAGAAATTAACCTGGTTTCACCTACTTTATGATGAAACATGAAAATATTAGCAGAGAGAATTTTGAATATATTATTGTCTTGACAAAATACAGTATTTAGGTATCTTCATACAGTATCTTATTCTTGGTGTTGCATTTCTCCAGATATAGGCAGTCTGTGATTATCAAAGGTTATCTATACGACTGTAACTTTGGATTTTGGATACTTTATGTTTTCATGATTTATCCGTCAAGAATTTTTTATAGAACTCATCGAAAGCTTACATAAACAAGTCAATTCAAGAAAATAATAAAGTGCTTGTGAATAATTTTTAAAGGAAGCCAGATGGAATGCTGTCAATCTATGCAGCATTGTTCTTATTCAGCGATGAGATATGATGTGCAAAAGGAATTTTTCTTAGACATATTGTTTACTATCTGTCTTTACTTACATTGTGAAGAAGATTTATATTTGATGGAGTTACATTTAGAGCATATCAATCTCATTGTTTTCTTGGTGTCTGCATCTGTTTTGTCAGAATCATCAGCTATAGATTCCATATTTTGTAAGATGTAATTTAAAAGGATATATTTTTTCAGAGTTATCTAGTAATAAAATCCATATGAAATACTATTTTTCACTACAAATAATTTCTCTAGCTTGTATTAGGATTGGTCAGAGGCAAGTGGAGATCAACAGAATATAAACAGTAGAAGGTCAAGATTAAAATATTTCAGAAAATAATACAGATGTGCAAAATTTCTAGGATTTGGCTCTTCCTTTTAACTTTTACAAAAGCCTTTAGAAATTGCTGCCTCCTGCAACCAACACAAAAAATGGAAAGGGACAGTTAAAATTATTTTTGTACAGGGCACCCATTTACACTACTTAATGGCAGACATGAGAATCTTAAATACAAACCAAAATTGTACCTCATTCTTAAGAACTGGAAAAAAAAAAGGTTTCAGAAAAGTCAAGGAGACACAATCAGTATTATGATGACAATCTACTATCGTATTCTGCTATTTCTATGCCATTCCTCTGTCTCTAGAAGAGCAAAACTACTTAAAACTTTTACTGGATGTTTCCCTAATGCATGGAGTCTTCAGTGGGCAAAGAGATGACACAAATTGTTTGCATTATTCCTGCTGAAGTATTTGGTGCAAAATACACTTTGGGAGGAGGAGACTGGTATTAAGTGTGTATGTCAGTGACATTGCATCTTAATGGGATTACTGCCAGCTGGAGGAAATTGAAACAAAATTCGAATAGCTTCAAGGTGGATTGGCCTGAAAGCTAAGTCAGCTCTGAGCTCTTTAACTATTATTTCCTTCATTTGTGCTTTTGGTAAAGGTGGGGAGACACCTTATCAGGCATTTTCCTAGAGTTGAGAGGTAAGAAATTTTATGTGCACTTGCTTTCTGGAATGTTTGTAGCTTTTTGGGTTGATATTAGGTAATGAGTTATTCTCTTACTACTAAGATGCATCCTGTGGGGAATTTTTCAGCCTTGCAACAACGAAGACGCAAAAGCTGTTTGAAAGTTACAGATGGTATTAGGCAGCAGTACCCTTATCATCTTTTCTTAGTGTTGTGGTTTAACCTCAGTCGGCAGCTAGGTACCACGCAGCTGCTTGCTCACTCTCCCCGCCCCCAGTGGGATGGGGGAGAGAATTGGGGGGGGGGGGCGGGGAAGTAAAACCAGTGGGTTGACATAAAGATAGTTTAATAGGACAGCAGAGGAAGAGAAAATAATTATAATAATAACAACAATGATGGAAGAATATAGAAAACAAGTGACGTACAATGCAATTGCTCACCACATGCTGACCGATGCCCAGACTGTCCCTGAGCAGCAATCGCTGCCCCCAAGCCAACCCCCCCAGTTTATATACTGAGCATGACGTCATATGGTATGAAATATCCCTTTGGCCAGCTTGGGTCAGCTGTCCTGGCTATGCTCCCTCCTGTGCACGTGGCAGAGCAAGGAAAGCTGAGAAGTCCTTGACCCAGTATAAGCACTACTTAGCAACAACTAAAACATCAGTATGTTATCAACATTATTCTCATGCTAAATCCAAAACACAGCACTATACCAACTACTAGGAAGAAAAGTCTATCCCAGCCGAAACCAGGACACTCCAATACGTCAATTTAAAAGTCTTGGGGTATGCTGTACATGAAGCAAAACATAACAAAACCTATGCTTTTAAGCACAACTATCCTGGAAGGCTACAAGTAGTTATCAGGCAAGAAATGGTATAATACTTAACCAGTGGTACCTGAGAACAAATCACTGAAAATGCAGAACCCCCACCTCACACCTGCTAGCTGAATAATCTGAGTGGTCTCAGAAGTGTCCTCATACTCTTTTAACAAAGTTTTCACGATAAATTCTTTTTCTGCTGTGCATTGTGGATATTGGCCCCCACTTGGTAAATCTGCTTTGTGAGTTTAGGGTGAATTTGGAAGCTGGAATCCATACAGCTGCAACAGCCTTTGCACCTAATATGCCTTGCTGAGAAATTTGTGTATGACCTTTCCATTGAGGTATGGATACATTCTGAGTAACCTCCAGCATATATATTATTTCTTATCGCAGATCTGTGCCTGTTTCTTGTAATTGTTATTACAACAGTATCAACAGCAGATTTTTAGTGAGCAAAAAAAACCCAAAAAGATAAGTCATCAGCTTTTTTCCTGCATATCTCATGTATGAAATGCTAAATGCCAACTAGAATATTTAGGAATCCATGGCTTCTTATCAGTAGTAAAATTTCAGCTTTACGTGCCATCTTAATAGTAGGATACAGTGTTACCATAAGTAATTTTTTCTGGTAATACTTGAAATGAGAAATGAATAACTGAGGATCCATTGCTGAATAATGAATAAACTAAAGGCTCAATTAGCACCTTTCAGCTTTAAGATAATTTTAGTGCCACAGCTATTTGAGTCAAGAAGGGATGTCACTGAAAGTAAAAAGAACAAAAGAGCAACCATTAGAAATGCTGCTGTTAAACCTGTACTGTGTGGATATAGTCATACATTTGTCTGGTTTGTGAAACTCTCACTTAAGCTATTAGGACTACCTCATGCAGAAAAACCTGCAAAATTTGTTTTTATTACTATTAACAGTAGCAGTAGATCATGTATGTAATATCATAAATCAACCTATCAATTCTCAATATTTGATTCAAGAGCCTACTTGAAACAAAATGAATGAAACAATTAGCTCACAAAATGGTGAGCTAATTAATTAGGTACCTTAAAGAAGAGGAGACAATTCTAGTTGGTGTGTGATCCAAAAGGGAAACTTTTCTGACCTCAATATAGGAGAACTTGTACAATAGGAGAGACAGATTATTTGCAGACAGAATTTAAGGTCTAAAGAACTATAAAAATGCAGAACCAGTCACAGGTTTTAGTAAAAATACAGAAATTGTGGTTGCATGCTAGGGAATTTGCAGGACTATAGGGAATAAAAAATTTGTAATGGGGGAAAAAATCTGAATGCTGAAAATGTCCTTCTATACAACACAAACTTGAATAGGACTAGTAATTACCCTCCTCCCCCTCTCTCTGCACATGCACACATATACACACATATAAGTACTAGCAGTGTTAACAGAACACCAAAAGAATCATCAGTATGTGTTACAAAATTTGGAGCTACAACTGCTAATACTAATAGTAGTAGTAGTACAGTTACCAATGCATAGCTGAAAAATAACAAAATATTAAGAAAGAATGGATTTTGGTTTATCTCTAATAACAAAAATAAATCCATCTATCATTTATATGTTTCAGGTTTGGGAAAAAATAACTATATACAAACTTGCTTGAGACTGAAAAATAACAACTTTGCCCAGACAAATCTAAATCACAGCATTCCTACATTATTGTAAATATCCAGATTAAAAATCCATGCAAACTTCCTCAAAAGATGGACTTACACTTACCAGCTCATTTTGTTACCTATGCTTTTTTAAAATAATGACTATTAACCAATATACAATACCTACTGGTTTATTTTTGTTATAGACAAAAATCTATTCTTAGAATGATATGGAAGCAATCCACGATACTGACAAAATCTGTATAGCTCTATAACTAAGCCTAGTCATCCTGACTAGGTTTTGTCATAGTATGACTCAAAACCCATATGGTCAAATTTGGCTTCTGTTCTTATAAGGTTGACTAGACCTATGAACAAACATACATAGTGAATACCAACAGAAGCCAGGCTTGGAACATGTGCACACAGGGAAGAAATTAATCTTAAAATACAATGATACTGATCATGCTTCAGTATCGACTAGTAATACAGTAATGATGAGATCATATAAAAATGGGGAGCTGAAAGTTAGACTATTCAATTTCATATCTATTCTTACAAAAGTTTTCAGCTGTAGATATTCATATACAAGAAGAGTACAAATCATGCACTAAATACTAAATTTTCATCAGTAAAACTGTCTATGTTGCTGGCAGTTAGGTATTCTTCTTGTAATGTTTTTAAATACATTATGTTTACTTTCATCCTGTACAAAACAGGATACAGGCTCATTTCAAAACCCACTGAAGTCAACTAAAAGGCTTCCCTTAAGTGGATCACAACCATAGCACTTCACGGGGTTTGGGGTTTTTTCTTCTTATTTTTCCCTTAAACAATGACAGAGGTATTTATTCTGCTTAGGAAGAACTATGAATATTCTCACCCCGAAAAGTGTCACTTATTACAGGCTGCCATTTCACCACAACTACTTAAGCAGAGTTCCTCTAGCTCATATTGCAATCTCATTTAGTAACAAGTAGAAATATTCTTGATCTCAGTAGAAAAAACAAGGTTGAATAAGAGGAAAAACCTAACATTATTTAAGAAACTTAACCTCTCCAGAGGATGAGCGGTGAAAAACACGCTGAGAGTATTGCACTGCTGCTCTAACTGTGTTCTCTGGATAAATTAGGCCTTCAGTCTCTTCAGATAATTAAAATTATACCTTTTCTCACTTCATCCATAACCAAATTGCTTATTAAAGGACATTTTTAAAGTCTGATGAAAGGAGTTTAACCACTCCAGTACTCTCTAATGTTTGATGTATGTTTAACACAACAAGCTAGCAGGGCTTCTCATAATCCCTAGTTAAGAGCCTGCACAAAGCAACTCAGATTCCTCTGGCTTGTGGTGGTGGGTGTGTAACTGCGGTAACTGCAGCTGGGGTGTAATGATGGTGTGATCATCCCTCCAGAGAGAGGGAATTGGAAAGGAGAGACTGAAGAGAAATCCTAGCAGCTGCCAAACTTTGAAAAGGATGTTAGGTTCTTTATGGTAGCAGCAATTTGTGGTTTTGGGGTTTTTAGGGTTTGGGTTTGTTGTTTTTTTTTTTTTTTAGAGGGGGGGTGTTAGTGGAGGGAAAACGGTAGCTAAAGAAGTTGATGCATCAAGATACCAAGGCCTTTTTGCTTTATTGTGTGTGAAAAAAACCCTTACTTTGTATAGGTCTGCACAGAACTTCAATAGAGAGGCTATTATTGGTAAAGGTGGCGATTTGTGGCAAGTCTTCCAGTTCCTGTGTGTAGAAGGCTACTCAAGCATGTATTGAACATATAGAAGTTGATACATTTTTATCTTTCGAATGACTGGACAACTATTGAATGTAGTGTGACATGAAATGATATAGAAAATAATTACAAATTTAGTGAAAGCAACTGTAAACATTCAGCTTAAGCTGGCTTACTGAAAAAGTAATAATGCTATGTAGCACAGGACTGGAATTCTAAAGGACAATTCCAGAATAATATTAGAGCTTTCAGGCTTGTTGTGAAAATTGGAGAACCTCTTAAGGTTTGTGTGTTTGGTTGTTTTTTTTTTTAATTCCAATTAGTTATTAAAAATGTGATTTGTTAGAAAGACCAATGGACAACTTCTATACTGAGAGCCCATTGAATAAAAATAAAGCTATTAGCAAGTCCTCAGTGTCTCTGATCTTAAGGACAAAAACAAAACCTTGAAAAGTGCAGAGAAGCGATGGAGGATTGTTTCTAGATCACTGAGGATACTCTTACTCTTTGCTTCATATAGCCCAAACGATGTAACAATTCTAGTTCCAGTGAAGACTTGTGCTTGGAAAAAAAATGTGGAGCTCAGCAAGGCATACCTAATCTGTACAATAGAGAAAGAGGATCTTTTGGTAGTTGAAAACTTGGAACTGAATTTAAGCCAGAAGAGTGCTTATTGTCCTTTATCATCCAAGACTAAACTCATTTATATGTAAAATATATATACATTTGCTTCATATGTAAAATGAGTTGAAGTTTTGGGGTTGGTTTTTTTTTTGTTATGCCTGTCTAGCTGTTGATTAATCTGTTAAGCTGCAGATTCATGTGCTTTCTTAATTATTTTTTCTGGCCGCACATTTCTTTTGTTCTTTGTTCCACTGTGACCAACTGTCAGCAGAAAGGATGAAGATTGTGCTTCTCATACCTCAAGGGTACATTTGGGGAAAGCAGATCATCGAGTACTCTTTTGCTTAAGAATTCTCAGACCAACAATGTAAATATTAATTGAGTTTTTTCTAGGTTTAGGGAGTTACTGAGTACACAGGGAAAATGAGAAGGTAGAATTGCAATTCTTCACATAGACAACTAAAGTTTGCTTAAATTCTGTTACAAGTACCAAATAATGCATCTACCCTGTGCAATGTAGTGCTGAATGCAGTTACTTAATCTAGCTGCAACTGGGCTAATATATCTAGATGGCAAAATATTGTAAAAAAAGTATTAGGTTAGATTTTGAAACCAGGAGCTAATTAGCCATTGTACAATGCTGTACTTAAATGCCTCAGGTTGCATAATTGTGTTTTGTAAAGTAGATGTATATCTGTTTTTTTGATTGGGTCCAAAGCAATTTCATATCAAAACCAGAACATGGGCAACATCCTTCATATTCAGCTTATAAAAGAGGTCCTTTGAATCAGAGATAGAGAGTAACTATGATAATGGCTCAGCTGTCTGAGATGTACCTGCTGAAGCTCTTGCATGCAGCAGGATTGTAAGACTGTCAAAGCTTCTGAATTTCAAAAGAGAAGCAGAATGAGACCAGGCGTAGGCTGCAGCTGTAATTTGTGCTTGGCAGCATACAAGTCCTCTCCCATGAGTCACACTTTAGAGAACACTGTGGATTCTGTTTAGCCTCTTGGGATTTTTTTTTTTTTTTTTGCCTGGGCTGCAGTCTAATACTTCTTCTACTCCTCCCCTTCTGTGGATAAAATCATGTTTAATCTGAGTTGTTAAGATGGAAGCTAGGAAATCCACAGTTCTGATGTAGATACTTTCTGACATAGTTCATATGATTAATTTTATATGTGGCCCAAGGCTGGAAATTGCTCTCTATCCTCCCTACCAAATTTATCCCTGATAATAGCCCTGCTTCTTATGCTGATATTCACTCGCTTCCTTCTTTCTTTCTCTTGTTGTGTTAGGAACAGCATTTTAATGCACATTTATGTCTTGTTGTGAGGCTTTGTCAGGTTTTCTTTGTCCTTCCCTAAATTAGACCATCATGAGAATTATTGGCTTTATTCTTTCACAGTCCTGCTTTCCTCTCGTACTCTTTTCCATTTTGACCAGCTCTTTGATGCTCTTCCTGCATCATGTTGCTCTTTCCTCTCATGCTTTCTTTGAGCCACTCTCTCTGAACTCCCTTATGCTGTTTTCTCTTCACATGAATCTCCTATATTCCTTTTTTGACTTTATCTCATGTTGATAACTCACTGCTTCCGCATAGTCATTCAACCTATGTCTGCTTTTCTGTTTTTTCCATTCACCAAGGTTCTTTTGATTTGTTCTCTGTGAAACATTACTCATTCTCTGTTGCTTAGTTCCCAGTTTTAACTATCACATCGCCAGAACGCTCCTCCCATGCTCTCATTCAGCCTTTCTGTGAATTCAGTGTTCATCACTTCTACTGAAACTGTTTCCCATATTTTGCTTTCCTCCTTCCAAAACCTTTTGCCCTGCTTCTCAAGGTCTGTCTTGCCAACTTGCAGCCCTGATTCACTCTCAACGATGTCTTTTCTCTAGCAAAACCATTCTGGTGGAATTCTGATTATCCAGATGACATTTTTCACCATGGATTTATTCTCTCCTTTTTTTTTTTTTTAATAGTGTAATTAAATTCCATATGTGCAGACATAGCACCTAGCTTCTGTGACTTTATTCTCTCATTCTTTGCCTTAATTTTTGCCTCTTCTCTGGTTCTTTCCCTTAAAACACACAAGCAGAACTACTGTGATTTATTTCAATATAGAGTCTCAAACATGCTTTTTTATCCATCATCACAGATAAAACTTGTCTATTGTTTCCATGGTTCCCATTTACTGGAGCATCTTCTCCTTGCCTCTTGCTTGGCCTCGAGCTTCAGTCTTTGAATCTTCACTGGCTGCTTTTCCCTATCACATTAAACAAAATTCTTGTCTTCAGGACTCCATTATCTGTACCCTAGCTCTCAGGTTCTTACTACAGAGATTCTGATTTTGACCTCTGATTAGCCTGTACCTGTTACTGGAACAGTCTAAAACAAGCATGGTTTTGCTCTTTTATGTGACCTTTTATGCACAGGAAGAGAAACTTCCTTTTAAAAGGCTACATTGTTATCCTGTTTCAACTCCCTCTTTAACTTTCTTTTGCTATGATAACTACCAAAATTTCCTTATGCTTTCATAAGGTATTGTGTGCAATAAGATTGAATAAATGATAGAAAATTTGCCACTATATTCATGACCAAACCTAACGTTTACTAGTTTTTTTTATGTAATAAACTTATCTCCTTAAGCTCTGTAAGACCTGTGAAACAGCAACCCTGTAGTATGTGAGTCTTAGCTCATGTATCACCCACAAAAGAACTATGGTAACACCAGTGATAAAAGCTAAACAGCAACTCTAATGAAGACATAACCTACACTACTGTCATCACCTGAGGTGCCTACAAAACACTGAGTGGATACTGCATTTTGTTTGTTGCTTTATTACAAATTTTTAAATGAGTCTGATGTTTGTATGTCCCTAAAGCAGATGCTATGTGTGGTGCTTCTCCTCACCCTTGTCTAGCAGCCAGGATTTTCTGCACACCCACTGTTAGACCCACTGTAATATTCTTGTAATATTTCATTCTTTACAGAAGTCTAAAGGTCACCTCTAAAATGACTGCTGTGGGAGATTCTGGTCTTAGTTAAATCACTATGAAGCACAAGCAACTCCATATGCAGTCACTGACAGTACTCTGGATTTTCAGCAACACAACTCAGAATAGAACTGTTGTATTTTTGGCTCTATTCAAGAATCAGTTGGTATTATGTACTGGTTGTGTTGATGCTTCTTCTCACTGTTTCACACTAGTTTGTTGATGTTGCTAAAACAGGTTATTATTTAAATGCCTACCAAGTATTTAGGTATTAATGCTTTATAGGATTTATGTTTCCAACTTTCTGAAGTAAGTGGGGTGTGCATAGTTAGAAGAAAAATAACTAATAGGTTCTTGTATTCTGCTGTGGTCTGGCTCTTAGCTGAGTTGGTGCAAACTTTAGTGCCGCTAACTAAAGATCAAAATCTATCTTTATAAAAGTAGGGGTTGAATGCTCGGTTTATAAGGAATACTTTGTTTTCACTATAGGCTCTTACGTTTCCCTTAAACTTGGATCAAGTCTATATGCTAAATTTTGACTGGGTGATATACTTAGTGGATACCACTAACTAACATAACTTGTATTTCGATACTGCTAAAGTATGTTGGGTGTTTTCCAAACAATAGACAAAGATGTGATGTTTAAACCTATGAATATAATATCTCACTGCAGAAAATCTGTTCTATTATATATCAGTTACATCTAGATTACATACTGATAGGTCTATGACTACATGTAATAGCAGCAAGTCACTTTCTTTGGGTTCTCCACTATTTCTTTGTAAAAATTCCTTCTGCCATGTATCCTAGGTGGCAATTCTAATAGCTGAGCTCAGGTTTTACACCACAGATCTGAGTATTTCTATAAAATCACAGTGAGAATCAGCAAATGAGAACCTAATGGACCTACCAACTATCTTTCTGGAAAGTATGCTGGAAGCAGTTGTCTGTTGGGCAGTGCTGACATTAACAGTCAGTGCTGGTGACAATAAGGAGCTCATTGTATGGCACTAGTTCTGGTCAATGTCCTTCTCATCCCCTGCCCTGGACTGAGAATTTCTGAATTAAATTTTTTTTATCATTGTCCTTATACCTTTGTCGCGAATGAGTGGTTTAGAGGCCGCTTAAAGAATCACCGTCAAAGAAATTAGCAGAAAGCGATTTTAATAGAGATTTATAAAGGTGCGACCTAATAGGATTCGATGGCAAGGTTCACTCTATTACTTATTACAAGGGTGAAATATATATAAAGGAAAATCATCTAAGGGTTTATATTTCAGGGACAGTCTAGGTTTCATTCACAATTTAGCAACACTTGAGTATTAACTAATCATTAACAAACTTTAGTAACGCCTAATCATTAACTATTTAATATTTGCAAAGTAGGTTAGTAAGTCTACTACAATCACAACTTAATTACAGATTATGCTTACTATTAGTACACACACACAGAGAAATGGAAATTTCTGAGATCAACAAGTGGCCCAGATCAACAAGTGTGCCAGGGAAGAAAAGGGGGGGTATGAATACACCACCACAACCTTCTTCGGTAACCTTGATTATCCCTAACATGCACTCATACCTGCCTACATGTATGTGATGTTTTGGGTTATAATTTGACTTTCCTTTAAGAACCTCTTCCTTACTTAGCAGCTTCAGTTATTCTGTATTGGTTATTGTGTGTGTGGTTCTGGTCTGGATGTGTAATGTACTTTAGCTAGACTGTGCTATCAATATGAATTTCTTGACTGACTTTGCTATAGCTCTCATTTTGTTATCTATTGCCCAGACATTAATTCATTTCTTGGATCTACCTTGGGGAGTTAGTGTAGAGGTTAGACCTTATTTCTTAAATAGACATCCAGATGGATCAAGTGAAAAAAGATTGCTTTTTCAATATTTGAATATATACAACACAGCTACCACTGAGGCTGATTATACTTGAAAACTCAGTGCATTTCCTGATCACAAACAGTATCTCAAGTTGGGCATCTAAGAAATGAAAATCACAAGCAGACATCATCTTTTAAAAGATGGGCTTAAGGGAGTTAATTAACATCACACAGAACCACCATGACAAAGAGGGGTAGAATTCAGTAGTGTCCAGCCAAACATTCAGCTAATTAAATCATGCCACTTCTTGCTTCCCTCATCTGGCTAATAGAATATGCATCTTAACTGTTGTAACAAATAAACCAAAAAAGACAACATCTTTATCTGCTATGTTCTCTTGTTCGATTATTAGATCTGGCCCATCCTTTGTTTTGGATGGGATTATAATGCCTTAATATATACTTAAAATTTTTGCCATAACTTGTACATACAACTTCTGAGTATTTGAGTATTAATCCTTAATATCCTTCTAAAATATCTCAAAATTTCCCAAATGATTTTTTTTTCAAACAAAAGAATCTTAATTCTATCACAAGAGGTCATATTGGTATCTGTACAGCTCATCTGTCAAGTTGAAGCTTAGATTCAATAAAAACGGTGAACAGCCCCAATAATAGGTTGTTTTCCTGTATGTGGAAAAATAGAGGGAATATCAGCGATTTCCACAAATACTTGCAGGCAGAAAGTTCATGATCAGGTTTGGTAACTTTGGTTTATGCTTCTTGGCTATGGAGAGACAGGCATTCTAGTGGATACAGATTGTTTCTGGTTTTCCTTAATATAAAATCTTTTCTTTTCCCTTCTCCTAAGCCTCTAGACCAGGTCCAATTACCCTTGCCTAGCAAGTGGTTTCTTGAAATGGAATCTTTCTCTACTCTAGCTAAAACTAAAATTTTTCAAAGTCTGTAAGTTAAACTTCCTATTTTGTGAGAATGGCAAATGCACATCCACACCATAAAGCTCATCTTCTGTTGAATTTCACATCCTTGGCTCAAAGTTTGAAGGTATAGCAGTATTTTAGAGAAAAGTTCTCAATTTCTTTTAATGTGGATGAAACAATTCATTTTTCCCCAAGCGTTCTGTTCAGAAGTGCCCAAGCCATTTTTTGTATGAAAAATTTCCTCAGACATTTATTTAGAGATAGGTATCTGATGGAGATTTTTTCAACGTAAGTACCTTCCCAAGGCTTTTAGCAATGGAAAAAAGTGACACAAATAATATTGTCAGCCAACAGCAACAGAAAGTTGTACTATCAACGAATAGGTTGCATTAAGAAAAAAATTAATCCAGTTTTTTTCTTCCTCTGTCAGCTTTTTTCCTTCCTCTTCTTTCAGATTTCAATGATTGTCTAAAGAGAATGTTAGTAATGTCTGTGGCCAGAGTTTTAAAACAACTGTATTCTGTAATAAATGCATTTTAATCACCATACATTAAAGAGTAAACTAACTTCTGTGAAATTATTTCAACCTTGCATTTATACTGCATGCATGTTTGGGACTCTTTCTGGCTGCTTTCCCCCGATTCAAAAATCTGAATCAATTTCCCCATTCCTTATTAGTCTCAGTTCCTCTCTTTTTTTAAAAAAAAAAAAAAAGTGATGCCTACTTAGTAGAACGCTTGACTTCTTCCTCAGTCAACTACCTTGGGTATTTGCTGATATATCATACTCCCTCATGTCTTTTTGTCTTTCATTAATACTGTAAGAAGTGACTGAAAGTTAAAACCTGCAAAAATAAGGTTTTGTTAAAGTACTGGAATCCTCTGTGGATGTGTATAATCATTAGAAACTGATTACATTAGGTTAGCTTACACTTGTAAGTCTTAGATGTGTGCTGTGCTACTTGCTAGATTTGCTTGCGTTTGCTTTTTACATGGGTAAGGGCTCAGACAGGCAGGTCCACTACCTCTAAACTTTCAGATAAGTAAAGAGAAAGAAGCAGCAAACCAATAAGCTGGGAAAGTATAGTTTGGGTAAGGTTTTGTTTTCTTCCTCTGGTAGTGTATGTTCTGTAATACTGAATAGAATATCAGTCCTGAATTAACCAAGATTGCTGGCAACTATAGCTAAAACTGCTGTGGAAAGTTTGCTGCAACCTTTTGAACTTCAGTTTACTTTCTTAAATTAGGTGCTGCTGGGGAAAAATTATATGTATCATCTGGCTACTAGAATGGAAATACGGTAAAAAGCTGAATAAGATTAGGCTCCTAAAGCTCTGTGCATGTGGGCTGGTGGTGTTGAAGCTAAATTATTAGACTACTGGTACCACTTGCATTTGAGGGAGAATATAGCTTTGTGCCTACAATGCCAGCTGAAATTCCTGTTGCTAGCAGCATACTGTATGCACAGTCTCTCTATTGACTGTGATAGTAACAGCCATTGGCTTTATTCTCAGCCTAGGAGTCAGCTCCTTTCAATAAAATCTTGGGGGGGGAACACCTTTCAAGGCAGATTCTGTAACTCTGCATTCCGAGATAATGTGCCAGGAGCTAATGCAACAAGAGACAATACTTGGATCTTTCCTTAGGGAAATTTTTACAATTGAATTGTGTTGTTGTAACGTCATTCTTCTTTCCCCTTGGCCCCCCATTACTTGGGAACATGCTGAGAAAAGGGATAAGTGTTTATGATTGCAAACACACAGATCAGTTTGAGCAAGACAGAAGTGATGGATAGGGGCAAAGAGCAAGCCTAGATATGAAACCAATGATAATGACTGGTTTTATTGGCTATGAAAGTATGGACAGAGAAAGTGCTAGCACTAAACAGCCTGCTCAGTTAAATGGGCTTCAACAGATTTATATAATCACCCAGTGCAGAATTTTCCTCAAGTATACTTCCCACTCCAGAAATGAATTTTTTGGCATTATTTCTTTGATAATCGAAATAGATTACTGTTAGCTCAGGATTTGGGGCATGTTAATTTTATCTTGTGGGAAGAACTACCCATTTTAGTCATGACAAGATAGCCCATATATATAATCAGATTTAACAAATATATTTTCTTAACATTTTGAGCAGCTTCAATTACCAGTAAAAGGCAGATGTATTAGTTTAGATGCATATATGCAGTATAATCTGGTTCCTCTGGGGTTTCCCCAGTTCAGGAAACCCCCCTGTACGCCACGATCCCCGGCTCTGCTGTGGAACGTTCCTGCACAGGAGCTGATCGCCTCTGCAAGGCTTTAAACTGACAGAGAGTAGATTTAGATTAGATATAAGAAAGAAGTTCTTCACTATGAGGGTGGTGAGGCATTGAAACAAGTTACCCAGAGAAGTTGTGGATGCACCATCTCTGGAAATGTTCAAGGCCAGGTTGGATGGGGCTTTGAGCAACCTGGTCTAGTGGAAGGTGTCCCTGCCCATGGCAGGGGGGTTGGAACTAGATGATCTTTAAGGTCCCTTTCAACCCAAACCATTTTATGATTCTATGATTCTATTTGATGCAAAGAATAAGATTTTTTTCAAACAAAGTTTAGAGAGAAATGTGCACAGTGAAAGGAAGCAATAGGGCTTTCCATTAGAGTAACTGAAAAGACTTTTATCTAATTAGAAACTTACAGCCATGAAATACTTGCATTTTTAATATGAAATCTGATCTAAAAAAACAGAAAAAATTCTAGACTGCTGTCGTGGTTTAACCCCAGCCAGCAAAAATAAACGCCACGCAGCCGCTCGATCACCCCCCCCCCCGGTGGGATGGGGGAGAGAATTGGGAGGGCACAAGTAGGAAAGCTCCCGGGTTGAGATAAAAACAGTTTAATAATTGAAATAAAACTAAGTAGAACAGTAATAATAACAGTGAGAACAACAACAATAACAGAATACACAAAGCAGGCAATGCACAACAGAACCGCTCACCGACCGCCGACCGCGTGTCACGAACGGGGGGCGAGCCCCCCCACACACCTGGTTTTTATACTGAGCATGATGTCACATGGTATAGAATACCCCATTGGCCAGCTGGGTCCACCACCCCGGCTGTGCTCCCCCCTCCCGGTGCAAGCATCACCCAGCAACAGCCAAAGCATCAATGGGCCATCAACGCTCCTTTCACACCGAACCCAAAACACAGCACACCCCCCAGGCTACTGGGAAGAAAGTTAACCCTGTCCCAGCTGGAACCAGGACAACTGCCTTATTTTCTGAGTGTGTTCCAAGAAAAAGTAAAACTGGTTAAAGGAAGTTCATCTTTATGTAGCCAGGACAGTAAAATGTAGTAATATAATAGTTTGTAAAGTTACTCTTTTTCTGAACTTTAAAAAGTAGCGACTGTGAATGTGGAAGTTGCTTTTCAGTGTATGTGGGAAAACTTATTTAAATAAATCAAACTTTCTTACTGTAGTGAACTATTTGGAAATAGTATCTACTACTCTGCTTTACAAAACAATAATATAATCACCTCATTGCATTCCTACTTGAAATAGTGAGATCCAAATATCGTTGCAATATGTACCATAGGAAAGACTAGACGCCAAAAAAATGGAAATTCAATAGTGTAAAACTCATTTACACAGAGTTTGCATAGTCCTGGTCTTCCCTACAATAAGGAGGTGCTACTCTATCCTTTTCTGTGTTAAACATATTAATGAATGGCAAGCAGAATAGTTGATATGTAAAACACTGTGGGATATGAACGATGCATCTGAACGCATTGTGGAAATACGCAATAGGAAATACTCTACAGAACATACAAGCTGTCTGAAAAGAATAATTTTTTCTTGAAAGTGTCTTTCTACCAAACTGCTTGTCATAAGCAATTGTTGAGGTCAATAACATAAAGTTTAAAAAAGATCTGCTTATCTTATATTGGCATAATATCTCCAGATTTATCATAAGTACTGATGCATTTTGGAAGGAATATGTATTCTCTTGCTTCTTGTCTCTAGCAAGCCTCTTTTTTCAGGATGAAACTTGAATAAAGAGAGGAGAGGGCGTTCTTGTAAAATTTTTCATCTTTAATCAGAGAGATGTGTAGAAAATGTCACAAAGAATTCGACCAGTGTTCTTATCAATGACATGAAAACGAAGCTTCCAGTGATGAGGACTTAAAGGAAAACCAATTTTAAATGTTCTGAACATGTCAGAATAAGCGTGATTAATGGAGCCAACTCTAATTTTTATATAATTAAAATAAGATTTTTGCCTGATATCTAATACAGTAATTTCATTCTCTCTGTGTGGCTGGAAAGTTACTCATTAAGAAACACCTTCCTCAACACTTATTTTTCATCTTCTATGACCATTGGAAAAAGCCAATTATTTGAAGAAAGTATAATTCCTCATTTTGGATTGTTTTTCTTTCCACATCTTAGAGTAAGTAAAGTTGTGCTAATTACCATTCTATTAATGTGTATGCTATTATATTAATTTTCTGCTGATTAATCTGTTCTTCATGTGCTAATGTCCTTCTGATGTGCAAAGGGAAGTAAGATAAATACAGCTGATATTAAGAGTCCTCTGTAGAATTTTAGACCAGGTAATAGCAATACACAGTGCATTTGGGGCAAAGGATTCAGACATCTTTAAATTTAAGGTACCCAAAATGCTTAAATTACAAGCCTGCTCATACGCTATGGTCCATACAGGCAAAGACGACAGATAAGCACTCTGAACTGTCACGTAGAGGTGACTTGATGTACTGACTAGGTAACTAGTTTAGAACAACTGAGAATAAGATTGTCATGGTTAGTTTCTGGAATTGGTTACTGTAGAAGTCCTGTTCTAGTTAATTAATTTCACCTATGTGGATTTGGGATGGATTTACAGGCTGGTGTTAGAGCACAGAGATTAAAAGAACATAGTGAGAAGGCAGGTTTAAATAGGAGCAAGAAAGAAGAGGGGAAGTTGAAATACTGTATAGGAGATCTTCATAACTGAGTAAAAGCTGCTGTTCTGAAAATGTGTGTGTTAATTGTGTTCTGGGAATCAAAGGGAAGACAGGAATGAGTGGGATATCGAAGCACATTTTAATCAGTATACTTCATATACGGGTTTTTTGAGTGTTCACTTTTTGTGGTCAGAATTCCAGTTGTGGAATTTTGCGATTCTTTGCAACAATCATCTATTCATTTTCTCCAACTAAAATATAATGCTCTCCTCAGTACATCAGTACCAATCCTAACCTATATTGACTCATCCTGGTAGTCATGAATTTTATCCTGGTCTACATTGGTTCAACTATGTATTTTCCTTAAATAGGGTTAGAGTTAGGAAGGGATTTAAAGATAAATATAGAATCAGTAAAAGTATTTAAGAGTGAGTGATTGCAAGCTCAACTGTCCCAGGCTAACATCCCAGGAAGCTTCAGGAACAAATATGTAAAACTGTGATCCATTGACTCTGTCTAGTCTCTATACCTTTTTCTCTGACGTTAAGGGATTAACAATGATTGCTATAACTGTTTGTCCTTCCATACGCACGTTTCACATTCCCAGATACCTTCAAATTTATATATTGGAAACTGCTGAAAAGGGATCCAGTGTGATGCAAGAATCTGCCTAATGCCAAGACGCTGTTACAGAACTGTAGACCCCAGAGATGCATACCAATGCACGGGGACTTGGATCTGAAAGCAGACACATAGACTCTACCTTTCCACTTGTCAGCCCATCATAAATTAGAAGAGATCTGTAAGTGACTTTAAACATGTTCAGAGAGAAAGCTATACAAAATACAGAAACTAAGATTAGGATAGCCCACCATGCCAAAAGATTTAATATACAGGTAACAGATGAATAGTAATACCTCTTGCTAAACAGAAGAGTCTGAGATCATTACACTTGTTTCCACCACCTGAGGAATGAAATCCTAGATATGTAATTTATTTCCCCCTTCTACCCTCTCAAATAAATGTTCTAAGAATGATGTTTTTTCATGTAAACGTGAGATGCTAAGAAACTTAAAAAGCTGAGCTTTGTTCTTTATTTTAACCATATAACTCTTCTTCAGTACTGCAGCTGATGTAATTGTCCTTATCTATATCTGTGAAGCCCCCGCCTCAAAGTTTTTATGCTGTGCTATATCTCAATTAACATTATTTAAAGGTTAGCTAAAGCTATTATTTGACGTAATTAACTTCTACTATGGTGACAGCTACTGGGAGGGTAAAGCAAGATCTCACTGAAATCCCTGGCTTATAATGAGTTTTGGTAAGACAAAACAAGAGCTGAAATTCTCAACAACAAAACAGTATCTTACAAAACATGAACTATTAAATGTATATGCATTTATGAATACACATATTACAAATTAAAATAGAAGTCATGTAAATGTAAGTTCATATTTTTCAACCAGAGCATTGGTGGCCAAGTAAGAATGAGACCCACCTCATCCTGCTGTATATCTATGCAAGTGAATCTTATCCTATGATGCAGGGAAAGGAAAAATATATATTGGTAAATCCAGTGCTTAGGTATTTCAAATACTTAATTACAGATTACTATTTTGGAGTGCTGAAATATCTTTCGTCCACTAAATTTTCTGCTGTGATGCTTAAGAAAGAGAGAAAGCAAAGTACATGAGGTTGCAAGTAGTTGTAGTTCAATTATTTTCTCACAAAAGCTAAAGGTTCAGCATTTGGCTTGGATCATTCTGTCCCTCTCCTAGTAGTGTGGAAGTGGGAGCAGAAAATCCTTCCTAGAAAAGAGGCAAGTTACTCACCAATCAGCTACTAGTAATGTGTTTTCCCTCTGTGAGAGGTAACTGCTTCCTGCTGTTGCCTTCTGCAGAGTTCCAAATAGTAGGCTTAACCCCTAATTTGGGAAAGAATAATTGCTCTAACAGTCACTGAAAAGCTTTCAGTCCTTGCTTGGGATGGCATTTCCTGTGCTTTTTGCATGAAACATTCGCCTTGTAGTCGCTGTTCACTTTTACTGCATCTCAGAATTTACTGTATTAAAAATGCAAGAGAGGAGGCTTAATAACACTTAGCTTGGCTATGGAAAGAAGCTTACCAAGTTTGTTGTAGTAGTGCATCACTTTATGGATTAAGCAGGATGCAGGTAGTATATTTAACAGTACTGTTCTCCACGGGAAAAGAAAATCTGTTACTGTATTCTGCAAAGATCAGTAACTCTCCCTTTTACAAAATCATGGAGCAAAGTTAATCACCTCCTTTTGCTTCATAATTTAGTTATTTAAATGTTCAGTGCAAACAGAAAAGTTGAAAGAAAACTCAGGAGGACATCTGTCTGTGTACAAGTTATTGATATAAATAGAAAGACTGGGAAAAGTAGTTGTGAGTCTGTTTCGTTTTCTACTTCAAGAAAACCAGTCAGAACAGGACTGTACAGTAAAAGCACTGCCATAAGCTCTTGCTGAGGGAGAAACTGGGGCACAGCTCAGCACTGTTTGTTTTCATGTAGGTTTAGATAATAAAACACAGAAGGCTGAAAGGGAGATTTGATTTACTCTTGTTCAGAACCCACGTTTTCTTAGGTCTGCAAGCTTCAGCTGTCCCTACGTTTTTGCTAGGGGTTTAGATTTTTGCTTTTCTTTACATATTTTTCCATCTGTATTTTCTGTTTGGAATAATAAAAGGTTTAGAAGTCTAGAAGAGGAGGAGAAAGTGAGTGGTTTGCAGCAAGGAAGCGGAGTCTCTCATTTCATTCATTTCTTTTCTCATTGTTTGGCAGGTGGAAAGCACAGATTTACAGAGCAGAACTGGATCAGCTGAAGAAGTGAGGGAAGAGAAAAAAAACCAAGTACAGCACCACTGAAAAGAGCTTCAGCTTTATCTAGCAGCATCACCACAGCAACCAGAAAATACAATTAAAAGACAAGGGCTAGAGCTGAGAAGGTGAAAGTGCGGCTCCTTACCTTTAGACAGAAGGCAGCAAAATAATTATGCAGAACATAATAGAGTATTTGATGGATCTAGCCAAATTGTGGCAAAGGGAAGTGTCCCTTCATTAACAGGAATGTGCCACTGTTTATGCACTGGAAAGGGGAGTGCCATGAGATCTACTGAAGAGACTATTTCTGTGGTTGCATATCTACATGTGTTTGCACCCCTGCTGGGACTGAATTAGGTGGTACAGGCATCTTGGATCATCAGGTATTGGATAGCGACTTTTTTTCGTTCAAGGTGTACCTGGCACGAGAACTGAAAGACACCGCAGATCTTTTTCTGAGACGCAGAGTGAGCCAATCTCCAGCCTTTCCCTTCTGTAACTGCCTGCTATACCATGGGATGTCGGCAAAGCTCTGAGGAGAAAGAGGCAGCGCGGCGGTCCCGTAGGATTGACCGCCACCTGCGCTCTGAAAGCCAGCGACAACGAAGAGAGATTAAGCTCCTTCTCTTGGGTACCAGCAATTCTGGGAAGAGTACTATTGTAAAGCAGATGAAAATAATTCATAGTGGTGGCTTTAACTTGGAGGCTTGCAAGGAATACAAACCTCTGATTATCTATAATGCAATTGACTCCCTCACACGTATCATTCGGGCTCTAGCCACCCTTAAGATAGAATTTCACAATCCTGACAGAGCATATGATGCTGTGCAGCTTTTTGCCCTGACAGGCCCAGCTGAGAGCAAAGGTGAGATTACCCCTGAGCTTCTTGGAGTCATGAAACGGCTCTGGGCAGACCCTGGTGTGCAGGAGTGTTTTTGCCGCTCCAATGAGTACCACCTAGAGGATAATGCTGCATACTACTTAAATGACCTAGAAAGGATTGCAGCACTGGACTACATCCCTACAGTGGAAGATATTCTGCGTTCTCGGGACATGACCACAGGGATTGTAGAAAATAAGTTCACCTTCAAAGAGCTGACTTTCAAAATGGTGGATGTGGGTGGACAGAGATCTGAACGCAAAAAATGGATCCACTGTTTCGAGGGGGTTACAGCAATAATTTTCTGTGTGGAGCTGAGTGGATATGACTTGAAGTTGTATGAAGATAACCAAACAGTAAGTGCACCTTCTGCTCCTTATTCTCTTTCCTCCTCTTCCTTTCCCCTTCCCCAGTGTTTGGCCTTTTTTTTTTCCCCACCTCCCTACCCTCCCAAGGCAGTAATCCTTGAGTTCCCAGCCCAAATGTGATTTCCTTCCCCTCACCCCCAACCTGTAGTAAAAAGCCAGAAGCTATGATTCCTTTATTTGCATAGTTTTCCCCACTGGACATATTTATTTATTTATTTATTTATTTATTTATTTAATGTTACTTTTGGGAAATGGAGGTGCTCATCACATGATAGCAGATTTTTTTTGTGTGTATGCCTTTTTGCTAAATGTTTTATCTGGTTAAGTGTTACTCCAAACATTACTTAAAATGTAGACAGTAATGACATCCTGGTGTACAGAGATGGTTAATTTGGACACCATGTTTTGCAAGTCCTGGGAAATTTTGAAGCTAAAATAGTAATAAGTAACAGTTTTCTCCCCATTTTTTCCAGGATTTTCAATTGGAATTTGGGATGAAATTAATTTAAAAAATAAGAAATCAGATATAGTTTTTAATTAGTATGGAACTTTTAAATTAATTTTCTTTGACTGTTTTTGTTTATATGGCCAATTTGCCTTGTTCAATGAATAATTGAATAATTCCTGTTTAATTTCCTTTAATGCTATTAGCTTCTGATTTTCACAGCATGCAAATACCGTAACTGTGGAAAAATATATGAACACTTACGCATATGCAACTATGTGTTTGCTACCACATCACCTGGTTTAACCTTTATAGGGTTTTATTTCAACTTACTTTTTGACAGCCTTGTAAAACATGGTGCTTAAGAGATGGGAGTTTGTGGGTAGGAACACATAATGCATAATGATTCTATTACCTAGTGGTTCCTAAACAGGCTGTATTTATGTTTGAAAACAGCTGCCTTTCAGGAATAATTAAAATCTATACTGTAAAATCAGAAAGCTAACCTTAAAATGCTTCTACTTCTCCTGTACTCCCTTACACATCTTCAGTTGTTTTACATTTTAGAAAGCTTGTTCACAAATATCAGTTCCTGGAGTACTCCAGAACACCAGAATCCTTGTTCTTTTACAGCAGGTGTATTACATATATGTTGTTGGGGAGGAAATTGTTCCAAGAAATTTTTATATGATGTTTCAAATCTAAATGGATCTCAGTAAGTTTACAGAAGGGGATCTTTCAGCCAGATCTAATGATCTAGTTTTGGCAGTCCTCTGTGGAAGAGGATTACTAATCAGCCTTAACTGTTGTTCCTTATCAGACACCCCCGCCTTTATGTGTAGTACACACATCTATATTAAAGTTTCTTTACAGAGTATCTTAAGTCAAATGTTGTATACTGCACATATATGTGTAAAAGCTGTATCATCTGTGTGACATCCTTTAGTGCTTGTATGGGTGTGACACCACTTTCTATGCAGCCATCTATTTCCTTTTCCCTTTTTGCCCTAAAATAATAATTTCAAAGAACCCTTGAAACTCTCACAACTGATTACCAACTCATATAGACTTCTCTAAAATGGTCAACTGGGGGAACAGGTTGGGAGAAAGGCGAATTTCCTCCATAAACAGACTCAGTGGAAGGGAGTACTGAAGCTCTACATAAGATGTCTGTTGCAATGCAGATCCCTCTGTTGTGAATTTTCTCTACCCTGAAAAGCTCCAGTCCCCTGTCCTGGAGAAGGGGCCAACTGTGACCTTCTTCACTGTTGTTTATTTTGTACTGGACTTGTGTAATGTCAACATAGTTGCATACCTGATTTTTTCATTAAAAATTGTTTATTGAGAGCTCCTGATAATGACTGGAATAACTGCAATGGCTTCAATGGCTAAATGTGAAAGACTCCCAAAAATTATTCATATTTTATATAACACATGCCATTCACCAGATCCCTGAGGCAAGGTGAACTATATCAGTCCCTGAAACAACTTCAGTGCCTTCTATCTAGTCTGCTGTTTATACAATATCACTTATCATAGAATCACAGTACAGATTAAAATATTGTCAAGTGACTTAGGGGATTCCCCAGTTCTGGTGATAGGAATTTATAGCAATTGAGGTGGAGAAACTCCAAGAGACGGAAGTGGTTAAAGAAAGGAATACCATAGGTGATACTTCTGACATATTTTCCAGAGTTTGTATCAGAAGTTGACAGCAGTCACTGAGCTAGAGTTGGAGGAAGATGCTAATATTTCCTTCCAAATCGTATGGAAAATGTACAAACCAAAAAGAAACAAATATCAGACAAAACCCGTAGAGTAATACTTCCCAGAAATCTCACCTCTGGCTTTTTGTTTGCTTGTTTGTTTTTACTGCCATATCTCTCAGTAAAGTCTTGTCTGTTCAAGTTCTGGGTTCTGCAACCGACTCCTTCCCTCCAAACCAGCATAAGACTAGATCATCACCGAAGAATATAGGTGAAACTATTCCCTCCACATCCCATGCTTGTAGGAAAGGAGGTCTTTACGTATCACTTTATACAATCTCTTATCATTATTGGTACAGTGATGTGACATTATTTCAACTCATTTGTACTTTTAATTTCTCTGTCAATATTTTTGGTTTTTAATACAGTTTCTTTACAAAGATTTTTCTTATCAAAAGGGAGGTAAGTGATAAGTTTGAGAAGCGATTATACTTAGGTTTGAAACAAGACTACAAAATAGTTTCCAAAAATATTCCCTTTGTTTTACAAGCTTGCCTTATGTGGTTGAATCCCTTTTACGTGCACTTCCTATGATTCTTCAAGGGAAAAAAAACTTACGGTCAAGAACATTCACTTAAGCTGAATTTTGATAAAACTTTTCAGAAACACTTGAATTTTACTGCAAATTAAATACTCATTATGGGTACTAAATCTTTTACAAAGATTTTTCTTATTAGAAGGCAGCTAAGGGACAAGTTTGAGAAGCAGTTATACTAGGTAATGAGAAATATCAGACCAGAGAAATTTATTTTAAGGAAAAAAAGAAGATTGTTACCTAATTTTTAGCAGCTTTGTCAGGTTTGTCTAGATCTTTCTGTTGTGCCTTCATCATTGTCTCCATGTATCTGAGGTTATTTTATGAGTATGGAATTCTCTCTTAAATGATTTTTGCAAAGATATGATATTTCCAAAAATCCTTGTCGGCACGGTTTGAATTGGCCCTTTTTTGTTGGTATAGCTTATCGCATATATAATATTTCTCTATTCTTATCTTCTGTAGTGATTTTACAGCTTATTCACTGCACTTCAATTTTCTTCTCTGTACTACTCTGACTGATTCACCATTCAGTGTCCTACACATGGACTTATACTTCATTGTCTGGAGATTCTTGTCTTGGCATTAGTGCCTTCCTATTGTAACAGATTTCTATATCTGATTTTTGTTTAGTAACCTCCTCTTGACATGAGAGAAGCATTGCCCCTAATTCTTTCTCTTCATTTTCAGAGATATCAGGAAAAGCATATCTTATTTATATCTAGACCCTGACTAGGAGTTAGTTGGTTTCTGGCAATTCTTTAGACCTTTCCTGCATTGCACTTCAGATTTAAAAATAAAAAAGAACTAGCCCAAAGGGAAAAAAATCAATATACTCTAAAAAATCCTTATGGATGTTCATTTTGATTCCAGTATCTAGAATCAAATGAAGTAAGCATCTGAGTTATTTCAGAGTGACATTGAAGCCCACTTTTACCTAGTGTTTTAACAGCCTGGAGGACTAATCTCCTATGATTTCTTTTTATCCCCTTTCTACAACTTGATGTTCCTTGGTGCTACTGCTTATAGAGGGTACTCAACATTTAAATTCAGGCTTTTATCATCCTTTAGCTTCCATGTGTATGCAACCACTATCCAAGTATTTGCCCATCTATAAAATTAAATTCTGCAGATATATTTTTATTATCTGTGGAGGAATTAGAATACAGATGAAAGATGTAAGAACAGTCATCTTCCTGAAACTCCTACTTATGTGGCAAAAAGGAGAGGAACACTAATAGCATTTCAGAGGGAACCTGACTGTATAATCATAAAGAACAGATTACCTTTGGCCCATCTTTCTTTGGCTGTTATGCTTTATCCAAACATACATCCATAATTTTGCTGTGTAGAGATGGCATGTTCCAGGTGTGCTGAATACACAATACAGTGTTCAATAGCTCCGATAGCTAAACTATGAGAAGTACCTACATTAGTAGATCATTTGAACTGCAACACTGAGACTGCCACTCATGAAAAAAGCCCAACAAATAATAGTGCTGCTGAGTCTAAAATGCTTCCTGGTGTAGTATCTATGGCAAAGAGAACTATTAAATAAAACAAGTCCATTGCCAAACATAACTTGCTGCTTGACAGAGTGTGTAAGAATCTGGCTGATTTATAAACTGTGAAAATTGAGCAAATGATCTTTATGAATATGATAACTTCTGTGCTTCCTGTTGACAGAAGTGGATAAATGCTATGCATGACCTCTGTCTTTATTGATGATGCATTAAAATAATGGTTGACAAATACGGTAAAAATTGAGAGAAAAATTAGCTAGTTCTGCATATGGGTAGGTCCTGAATATAGCTAAGTTGTGAAGTCTGTTCAGGGTGAGAGTATTGTAGTGACAACAATGTGCAGAAGGGAGAACAAAAATAATGCCCAAACTATCAGTTGCCTGGACAATTTTTCCTTTGTGTGTAATTTTAAGAGACAAAGTAAGTTAAACTTTATACTGCCTGGAAACAATTGAGAGAAGAGGAAGACAGAATTTTTCTGGGGCTTTTGTCTTTCTCCTGCTACGCTTTATTCTGGGTAACATCACTTGCAGAGGCAAAATCATCTGAGTTAACAGTTTGTAGATCTGGCCAAAGCAATATTTTGATTTGTCTGTTCAACATAGGTGATATTTAGCTGCTTACTAAAGAGCAAGATAGTGAAAACTATAATTTTTCACTTTTTTTTTCTCCACCTTGTGTGCTTTCCTCTGTCACTCTCTATAACAATATTTTTCTTGCTTGTCTAGGGTTATCTGCAAATGTGATCTGCATCTGTTTTCATTTCCACAATGTCTTACACTTTTTTCCTACCTAACATGTAATAAATACAGCTTTATCTTTCCATGCATACAGTTAGTATGACTCCACTAGGTAACAGCTGCCTCCTGTTTTGACACAGTTGTAAAATTGGTTTGTACAATACCTTGGGAATGCTATTGATTTATTATAAGATTATTATTCCTGACTAGCACTCTGAAAAGGTTACATTAGGTTTTTATATCCCCATGCTGATTTCTTCTCTATCATATCAAATAAATTATTTGTGTTAGTTTTCATGGTCCTTAGCAGCTGATTGACCCATTCTATCTTTATTTACATATTAAGGCGTCATCTCTGGCCTTTGATAATTTTAAATTATCAAGTGATTTTTTTTTTTTGCCTTCTTACATGTTGCATCCTGCACTTAGGAGGAGTTTCCTGTTAATACCGAAGTCTCATCTTTATTTAAATTTCTCCTTTAATGTGTGCTAGAGAATGTTAAATAATCTGTACTCTCTCATGCCTCTCACCCTGAAAAGGAGTCTTGCAGGTTCTTTGCAACTCTCCCCATCTGTCCATGTGTATGCACTCAGTTTTTTGTTTCATACCTGCTATACATTCTGATGGATAGTTTTCAATTTTCCTCTACAGTGTATAGCTGCAACAGGGTTCTAGACCAGTAGAAAGATTCTTCAAAGATACAATAATAAAGTAAATAATGAAATGAGTTAAACATGAATGTGTGATTGAGAATTCTTGAGGTCAGTAGTTGCAACAGATTCACACGGTGCAAGATATACCAAGTAAAGGTTGTACACAGTTTCTGGCTGTATTCAAAACTCCTAGACTAGGTAAGGTGTTTTACTGTAATTTTAAAATTAATTCAGAGCATGACAATACAGAGGTAAATAAAATACTAAGACATCAGGAGTGGCAGAATACTCCTAAATATCATATGCATATGAAGTAGAGTGGCATAGTTCAGGCAATTGCAGTTTCCAATCAGTTTTTACTTCTATTTGCTAAAAATATTTAGGTTTATTATGCAAACTTCACAATAAACTAAACATACTATGAGAAACATTAGTGATATATACGTAGTTTGGAAATTCACTTGATTGCATTGTAAGGAGCCAAGATCCCTCTGAAGCCCAACGCCAGGAATAGACTAATGAGGGTTATGTTCAGAACTTCTAGAATCCATCAAGTGGGTAAAGAAGTGTTGATATCATCTCTCATAATACTGTATGTTGTCTACTTAATAATCGCAGGAATAGGAACATGTCAATACAAAAAAAAAAAGGAAGAAAAATTCCATCTTGGTCTGGAAAAGCAGCTACTTCGGGTTATTTCTGTAACTGTGATCAACAAAAAAGTAGATAAAAGCTGTAAGAACTCTCTGTGGCATGCCAACACTGGAGAGAGTAGTGGAGTCCAATTAGCCTTAAAAACTAGCAGAGATGCTGGAACAAAGAAGGAGGATCCTTACAGCTTCAGAGTGAGTTTTGGTGGTGGTGGATTTTTCAGAAGTTTGTTCCATTATTATAAGTCCATATTTAGGTAAATATATTCTTCTATAATTTTTCCCCCCTTAGTAATACAAGTGTAATTTGGCGTACACCTGAGCTTTCTATACCGTTGGGATGGCAATCCAAAAACCCTCCAGGATGTTAGAACACTTCTTCAGTGTGTATTCCCCATATTTTTCAGTGTATCCAAAATCCCCACTGATTCGGAAGACAGCTGCTTTGTTTGATAACATAAAAAACATAACTAATAGAAATTTATTCATATGCCTTATTCCTAATGTGTGAATTTAAAAGGCTCCCTAGCTTAGAAAAACAGAGACATCAGACATAGCTCTTCTACCTGTGAATGTAGAAAGACACTGCTTCCTGAAATGGAGGCTGATAGAATTTTTTTTGTTGCTGTTATTTGGTGGAGTTACTACCTTACTGTTTAGAGAGCAAGAAAACAAAAGGTTGTTCTGAAATTTTACTCCTGAAATGCCATAGCACTCATTATTCGTGCTGGCTAGTGAGCAAATCCCTCCTATAATGTTCACTTACTAAAACTGTCTACTTTGGAAGTTGGTAACAGAAGAACTCGTAAAACATTTTACAAGCTTTAGCAAAGAAAATTGTGTGGCATGCAATGAGAAAATAGGAAGTGGTCTTGAATACCAAAAGCCCTACAAGGTTTGACAGGATTAGTAATAAAGAAAAACCGAAACAGTTAAATAGTACAGCAGGCAAAATCATGTATGAAATCTAAAATTACTTAAGTACCCATTTTTGAAAAGCATTACAAGGCGAATAGCAAATACTTAATCATCGTGAAGGTATTACTACTAACATCACATTACTTGAAATCATGTTCAAAACAGTTTTCAAGAATAGCTTTTGTTGTTATGATGCATGCACAGGTCAAAAAACTGGGAGAAACTAGTAACTTAGACTAGAATATGCAGACACATGAAAAAATAATACCAGGAATAAATATGGTTCTTAAAAAGGAAAGTCATGCCTTCTAAAGTTGATGATAACTCTCTGTGTGCATTGGTTGGTTTTGGGGTTGGTGTGGTTTTTGGTTTGGTTTTTGGTGGGTTTTTTGGGGGTTTGATTTGGTTTGGGTTGGGTTTTTTAAGGAAGGAGGAAGTATGCAGGGAGATGAATCCGGATGCTGAAACCATTTTACTTTGGCAAAAGGGTTTTGACAAAGACTTTTTTTGAGAGAAACTAGTTCTGCTGTGGCTTTCCACTGCCACAATAGGGAAGGCTTGTCCTGAACAAAAAACTGATTCAAGGTGGAAGGAGTAGGCTCTGATGAACAATTCTTTTAGTGTAAAGAGATAGCAGAGGAGCAGTAGATGCTCAGCAGCTTACACTGTTTAACATATTCCTAAATGATATGAAAAAGTTGCTGTTCAGTCTGACCTACTACTGATATTTTCAGTAGTATTTTTACTGATATTTATTTTTCTACACTATGCTTTAACAGGAAATTTCCCTTTTTCTCATGCTGAAAGACTAGATCCTTGGATAAGCTTATCTTATATATCACTGTTGTCCTTGGAGATGGTGCCTTGCATAAGGAATGGTTTGTTTTTCTGGATCCATTTCTCCGCTTTTTATAGTTCTTCTGGATCTTGTTAATATGGAAGCATGAATGTCAGCTATCTGCCATAACTCTGGTGTGTACCATTTTGGAATTTCAGGTAGAAATTTCTTTAATACTTTTAAGAAATAACTAAATTGTTCTTCTGCAAAATCTCTGAATTGAATTACTTCCATGAATAAAAAAATCTCAGTGACTTGGCATACAGCTGTAATTAATTTTAATTCTGCTATATTGTTGTCTTTGTCCTGGCTGGTGTTTACGGTATGTTTTAATGTAGTGTTATCTGTAAGTATAGTTACTTTTCCTGTCATTGACTAAGATATTAAATAAGCTTGGATGTTAAACAGATCCCTGTAGAATCTGCCTATACTTGCACATATTTAATAATTTGCATTTATTGCTGTTGTTTTACTGCTCTTTCAGCCATTTTCAATAGGCGGAATAATCTTCATAGCCAGGAGCTTATTCTTTATGCAGGGTCTCCACATAACAAGCGAGGAAAAACAGCATAAAAATTGAAGAATTTGGGAGACAGGCATATGGGTAAATAGAATACCTGTAACACTTTCAAATGACTTGCCCAAAATCATGTAACACACTGGACACAGAAAGAAGAATGCACAGTTCACCTGATTCAAAGGTGTATGGGTAGACTCAGGATGTAGAGACTTCCTGGAAAGTTATTCCTAGTAACAATTCAGTATATGATAGATGGTGTTACAAACTCCATCAGAGTTCAAACACTATTATTTGGCTGCCAGTGAGTGAGCTTCAGCACGCTGGATCATCAGAAAACAATTCTGCCACGTTATCTACCCTGCTCTACTAGCTCCTGTAGCTTACTGAACAAACCTACTCCTTGGTCACCCAGGGGAATGTCCTGGGGATCTTGGGCACTGGCAGAGTGTTCTGCTGTCCATATCTTAAGTATTATCACATCTATAGAAATGATGTACTACTGTATTGTTAGGAACTACAAGACTACAAACCAGAGTTAAGGTAAAAACAAATAGTTATTTGTAAAACTGGAAAATAGACAACAATGTTTGGAACATGTTACTGACCCCTGTTTGAGACTAGGGCTAACGTTAACTAAACTGGTTTCTTTCCTAATTTCAAGTCGTCCTATAACCTGATCTTTATCATATACAATATAAAGTTTTGACTCTTCAAGAGAAATGGCAGGTGGTTTATCAAAGATTACAATGTCATCACATTTTTGTATATTCAGATGATGCCACAAAATGAGAAGAACTTGCTCATCGAGTCTCACCATCAAGACAAAATGAGATAATATTATGAGGTCATATCTCAAATTTAAGAAACTGCTTAAGCTTTGGGCTACATGAAATTAAAAAAGGCTTTTCTTTAATGTCATGAATTCAAAGGCATATGTTAAGCTTTGATATAACAATGCACAGTAAGAAGAGCAACATTTTCACAGTTGAATGAAAGTAAGAGCAAGGAGTACTACAATCCAAGTAACCCAGAATATCGCAGCATAAATTTTCAGAATGTGTGTTTACTAAGACTTGCGTCATCTTGCAATTGTTGACATGCATATAAGCCACTTGCATACTCATTCCCATTGCAGGCAGTACTGCAATTAAGCTAGAGTAATACGATGAGTGGTGTTAGTGCTTTTGTTTGTGGTGTTAGTGCTTTTGTTTGTGGTGTTAGTGCTTTTGTTTGTGGTGTTAGTGCTTTTGTTTGTGTAAACTCAAAATTCCTTACATTTCTTATAGCATCATCACTTTTTTTGTTTGATGTATGTGGTATTTCTACATAGGCTTTTCAAGAGTACGTTCTTTTGAACAGAAGTCACGTGCTAAGAAGAGAAATCACGTGCAAGTAAAAATAATTCTTGCATTGCTTGCATTACAGTGTTGCCATTCCACCAGTTTTTTTAACTAAAAATAATAGCGTCTAATACTGAGAACACTTAGGTAACTGCCATTTTTCTGGCAGTGTGACAAGGCTTCTACGGGAAGTTTAATTTCTTTGAAGATACTGTTAGACATTTCAATATCTTGTTGACTCATTATGATACAGTGCACATACCAGAAAGAGAATTTGGAGTTGTAACAGCTTGGTCTATGAAAATATCTACTCAATGTTCAATAGTGGTCAGAAAAGCAAGCAACATTAGGAAAAGACTAAGGAAAAATCAGAAAACAGTATAAAATGCAAAGCATGTCTGCTTTCAGAACGTTATCTAAATTCTTGTTCTCCCATTTTGAAGAAAATACATTAGAATTAGAGCAAGCATGACCTAAAGTACAGAATATTTTCAATAAAAATAACAAATAATAGATGGGGACTTTTTCCCCTAGGGAAAAAAAAAAAAAAGATGTACAAGTCAGGGCAACATGATGGGCATATAAAGTAACAACTGACATACAGAAAATTGATTTCTAATCATTACCTATTGTCTTTTTTAAGAACCAAGGATATTGAATGATATTATTAGCTAAGATGTTTAGAACAAGGTAAAGGTAAAGGCAGCACAGATCCACAGAATATATAGTGAAATTATGGAGCTTGCTGCCCGAGTATGTCGTGGTACCAAAACTCTGCACAGGTTTAGAAGGAATAGAAAAATGTATAAACGAAAAATATATCAAGACCTATTCAATGTCAAGATAATGCTTTTGACTTGGAAGTTCTGAGTTCAGATCTTGAGAAGCAGCGATAAAATACCAGGGAAGTATTTGTGTTTCCCCAGATCTTAATTTTCTTCCCCTCCCCAAATTATCTATTATTAGCCAGTGTAAGACGTGGAATTTTGGGTTAGATGGATCTTTGTCTTGGATGGCTCTTCTTTTCTTTTTTTTTTTTCCTTATGAAAAGTAATGGATGAGACAGTATATGCGTGTGCCATGGATTTTTTTTTTTTTTTGATTGTGTGCTACCAAGACTGAATACTTACACCTGCTTCTTGGGATAGATTTTTGAGTATCAAAATGCATTTTTTTAAAGCCATTAATAGGCTTAGTTAAATTTTGAACCTGTCAACCAATGGCAGTGTCCCTGATTATACTTCAAAATTAGCAGATGATGAATAACTCCTCTACTCCAATTAATTCAGTTCTCTAACTCCTGTCACTTATTTTTTAGATATTTAATCTTGATACTGTCCTTTCTTTCCATTATTAAACTGATTGAAACAACTTGCTTTCAAAATACACAGTTCAGTCATTCTCTGTGTACTTTCCTCATTATTTATTGATTGGTCATATTTTACTTTATAAATAGGAACCAATCCCCAACTATTTATCATCAGCAGAAATAAATTATTGATAATAGTTTAACACAATTTAGCATAAAATCCATGTAATGGAAGTAGCATCTTTAGAAGCAAGAATCCTTCAGCTCATCAGTTATGGGGAGAAAGCTTATGACTAAACTGATTTTATAGAATAACATGATAGTATGTCATACATACGCTACATTTACTTCAGGACAGCCTGGCCCTGAGCATTTTTTCTTTTTTCTCCTAGAACCCCTCCAGTTTAACAACCTTATGTTCTCTTCTTCTGCTGTTTCCCTGGCAACATGGCATGGTAGAGTGTCATATCAGTCGACAATGAGGTTTGTTTCAGCTGTGTCCTGCCAAAGCTACCAGAGTTTCTTGCAATCTGAGCTTTCTCACTGCAACTGTGACATAGCAATGAGAGTTTCTTTACATTAATATTTGCCAAAATCAGTTGGAATTCCATTGGTGTAAATGTTTATGCAGTAGTGCCCTAATAATACTGGCTAAGGATGTCATTGGACTTATCTGAGTAGTTTTTACTTTGTTTTTACATTGTTTTTACAATGCCTTTTAGTATTAGGTGTAGTCCAATAGTATGAATTATCCTGGCAGTGATACAGAAAGGGATGGTTCTAATAGCAGCTTGCATTGTGCCTTTGCTGTTCTTCATAGATCAAATGAAAGCAGTAATTAGAAATAAATAAATAAAAACCCAACAACCCATACAGGGAAAAAGGAAAATAATCAAAATTAATTGGAAATGTGAGAGGTTAATAAGGGAGGTTAAAGATATTTAAAAAAAAAAAAATAATCAAAGGCTGACAAAACTAAATGCAATGTGGCTGTGCCTAAAATGTCCTGGAGGCAGTGTTCTGCAGAGCATCTGGCTGTCATTGCTATCTGCAAATCCAGACTGAGACTTACATAATTTAAAAAGGTTTCAAAAGGTTAATTTGTTTTGTTTAGCTAATAAGATTGCTAAGTACCTGCTTAGTATATAAGTATCTGAAGGAGCAAAAAATGGTCAATATTTAAAGAAATACATAATCTAATGGAGAAAGGCAAAATGAGAACAAAAGGCTAGAAGCTAGGTCAGATAAATACCAACTTGAAATAGCTTTTTTATTTATTTTTTTATTTTTTTAGGAAGGAAGTTGAACCAGTTGAACCAGCTTTTCTGGAAGATAGAGTTTAGTCAAACAGCCATCATCAGCTACAAATGACTAGGTTTAGGACAGGGAAAACCCAATAGATGAAAATGACCATAGTTGTGATAAATGGAACTTAGACCAAAAGATCTGATGATCATGATACTCTAATATTTATTTATACAGAGATAAAATAAAAGCCCAAATGATAGCCTTGTTATTTTTATAAATTAAACAACACATTCCTGCTAAATCCTTCCATTTTAAGATCTCCCATCTTGATAAAGAGATTCTGTGTGGTTTTTTCTTTTTTTTTTTTTTTTCTTTGAAACAGCATAGAATATGGAAAGCAGAATTACATGCATTTGGTGAAATGCATACTGAATGCATATATTAAATTATATAAACCTGCTGAGATTATCTATAAGCTCACCACTAAGGAAGAAAGGGAGGTCTCATTCTCTCCCTCCTGCTTGTTCAACTCTTCAGTGAATTACTGCTACCTCTCCTGTATGTTTAATAGTCAGACCAGTTATCCTCAGGGTATTCAGCCCCCTGATCTGGAAGACAGGGACAAAGAGCAGAATAAACCCTCTATAATGCAAGAGGAAGCAGTTAACAACCTGTTATGACACCTGGACACTCACAAGTCTATGGGACGGATGGGATCCACCCAAGAGTACTGAGGGAGCTGGTGGAGGAGCTTGCCAAGCCACTCTCCATCATTTATCAGCAGTCCTGGTTAACAGGGGAGGTCCCGGACGACTGGAGCCTTGCCAATGTGACGCCCATCTACAAGAAGGGCCAGAAGGGGAACTACAGGCCTGTCAGCCTGACCTCGGTGCCAGGGAAGATTATGGAGCAGTTCATCTTGAGGGCGCTAACAAGCCATGTCTGGGACAACCAGGGGATCAGGTCTAGCCAGCACGGGTTCATGGAAGGCAGGTCCTGCTTGACCAACCTGATCTCCTTCTATGACCAGGTGACCCACCTAGTGGATGAGGGAAAGGCTGTGGATGTGGTCTACCTGGACTTTAGTAAAGCCTTTGACACTGTCTCCCACAGCATTCTCCTAGAGAAACTGGAGGCTCATGGCTTAGACAGGTACACTCTTTGCTGGGTAAAAAACTGGCTGGACAGCTGAGCCCAGAGAGTGTGGTGATGGGAGTTAAATCCAGTTGGTGGCCGGTCATGAGCGGTGTTCCCCAGGGCTCAGTACTGGGGCCGGTCCTGTTCAATATCTTTATCAATGATCTGGACGAGGGGATTGAGTGATCCCTCAGTAAGTTTGCAGACGACACCAAGTTGGGCGGGAGTGTTGATCTGCTGGAGGGTAGGAAGGCTCTGCAGAGGGACCTGGACAGCCTGGATCGATGGGCCGAGGCCAACTGTATGAGGTTTAACGAGGCCAAGTGCCAGGTCCTGCACTTTGGTCACAACAACCCCATGCAACGCTACAGGCTTGGGGAAGAGTGGCTGGAAAGCTGCCCAGAGGAAAAGGACCTGGGAGTGCTGGTTGACAGCCGGCTGAACATGAGCCGGCAGTGTGCCCAGGTGGCCAAGAAGGCCAACAGCATCCTGGCCTGTATCAGAAATAGTGTGGCAATCAGGAGTAGAGAAGTGATCGTGCCCCTGTACTTGGCACTGGTGAGGCCGCACGTCAGTGTTCAGTTTTGGGCCCCTCACTACAAGAAGGACATTGAGGTGCTGGAGCGTGTCCAGAGAAGGGCAACGAAGCTGGTGAAGGGTCTGGAGAACAAGTCTTATGAGGAGCGGCTGAGGGAACTGGGGTTGTTTAGTCTGGAGAAGAGGAGGTTGAGGGGAGACCTCATCGCGCTCTACAACTACCTGAAAGGAGGTTGCAGTAAGGTGGGTGTTGGTCTCTTCTCCCAGGTAACTAGCGATAGGACGAGAGGAAATGGCCTCTAGTTGCACCAAGGGAGGTTTAGATTGGATATTAGGAAAAAGTTCTTTACGGAAAGAGTGGTCAAGCATTGGAACAGGCTGCCCAAGGAAGTGGTTGAGTCACCATCTCTGGAAGTGTTTAAAAGACGTGTAGATGAGGCGCTTAGGGACATGGTTTAGTGGGCATGGTGGTATTGGGTTGACGGTTGGACTCGATGATCTTGGAGGTCTTTTCCAACCTTAATAATTCTATGATTCTATGTTTCTACCTCAATACTCGTGCCAGCTCTACTGTTCTTTGGGCCCTTTGCTAAAAAGATATAACTCACCTGTCAGAAGATTATCCAGTATTTCAGTGTGATTGATTTTCTGCTGGAATCCTGAGTATATCACTTACAGAGGAGTCCAGTGAGTTTTAGATCTGTAAGGCAAACAGTAGGATCCCATGTCCAGAAGCAGAGGAAAATCAAAAGGTAGATGAGTCAGACTTCCCCATTTTGATATATCAACTGCTAGAGCAGCTAAATCATCCTATATAACTAAACCTTACTGTAAGATTTGTTATCTGTGTATTTGGGAAAGAAAAGTAGGAAAGTTACACTATTGTAGTTACAGGGAAGACATCACAAACCTCCGTATCTGCATTTGACTGAATGTTAGATTTTATGAGCTACTCAGGGCATTAGTACCAGATGGTAAGTATTAATGTTACCCGCTGCTTTTTATTTTCTTCTGTAAAAATCAGAGCATAGGGTAATAAGATATGAATAATTTCTTCCCTAAATGCAATCACTTTAAATACTAGAATCATAGGGGTTTTGTGACAGAAATTAGATTCTCAGTCAATTTCTGCTATATTTTTTCAGGGATGAAACAGATCAGGTATAGATGGTAGGGCACAGTTAAATTTAATTCTTACTCCTATTCTTGCCTTCTCCCTCATTCCAGTATCTATTAGCAGCTACTTTTTGATGCTCTTTTTTATGTTATAATGTTTACCACAGTGAATTACTCACTGTCTTAGAAGATGTGAGAACAACAGTTCAAAGATAAGGAATGAAAAGCTTGTGCTTGATAGAAGTATAAGAGAAATTGTCAGAAATACTGAATTTCATAAATTCCCAAAAGAGATGCTAGAACAATCAGCTATAATTTTTTTATAAGTAGATTAGAAAAAGTATTAACAAAGAATGGTGTAGAAAACAGTCCTGCAAAATATACAATTAGATGATGAAAATCATTATATTTATATCATCATATACGTGGCTTAATATTTGAAGTCTTTGTTTTACTGGGGAATAAGTACTGGGAAATTTTATAGAATTCCAGCAGGTCGTATTATAGATATTGATTTCATTTTAATAACAATATTTTTCAAATAACAAAGTGAATGAGAATATTATTGCCACTGATTTTAGTATGAGCAAAGCCAGGCTCCGGATTTCAATTCTTTGTACTTTGCTTTCTGTACTTCTGTGCTCCTTGCATTCACTATTTGCTGTGAGGAAATTGCTAATTTTTATTTACTCATTTTCCTTATTAATCCTGCACATTCTCAATTGTTTCCTTCATTGGTAAATAGATCCTGGGCGATATCTTGTTGGAGTCTTTGCTTTCTGATGCATAAAGTTGACTTTCCTATTTAGGAACCAGTTTTATACGCGTTTTGTTGTATTGCTCAATGTATAGGCACAATATAGATAGGGAAGCTCTTGTACAATAAAAGAGCGTGCAGACTTGTAGGACCGTGGCTTAAGCTGAAGCAGGGTGTGAGATAAATTGAAGGAGAAATTGAACTGTCACATAATTCCACTGGAGCAATCAGCTATGAACATATTTACAAAGAGAACAGAAAACCTAAATGCAAGACTGCTCCACTTTGAAAGTAGAGAAAACAGCTTCACAGAAAAGTACATTGAAACAAGCCTATCAATTCACAATCTTACAACGTATCATTTCTATGCAGAGAAGTCTTTACTTTTGGTGATCTGCATATTATTTCCTCAGTCCCCTCTTTTTCACTTCCTATATTCTTCTCAAAATCCTTTTCCATTGCTCATTTTCATTATGGATTATAGCTTACTGGCTTTATGAATAGTTTTCTTGTACACAACAAACTTCTACAACCAATTTGTAGACAGTCCATTAGGCAAAGCTTATATAAATCTGTAATCGATATTCCACTCTTCCAGTTACAGAAATCATATCAGATACAAATATCTTCTAAAACATCATCTTCTAATAAGGTATGCCTGACATGAACCACTTAACTTTTTATTTAAAGAAATCGGGGGGGGAGGGAGGTATTTCATTGTATGCAAACTTAAATGTGCAAAAAAACCTCCCACATAAAAACCTGGAAAAGTTTGATTTTTAAATCAAACTGGAATTTCTAAGCCAATTTCAATTGCTATTTTTCCTGTATTTTTTGCTTTTCTTTTGGTCAACAGACACTGGTAACTGAGCTCCTTTCAAATTATTTAATGCTTTTAAAGTGCACTTTAAAAAGCATTAGCCTGTGAAGAAATTTAGAACAGCCCTAATATAGCATATCAGTTTGCTTGTTCACTGATAAAGTGAAATAGGATGATGCCTTCCATTAGAATGGTGCTGCCCATCTATTCATAAGAAACAATGTAAAATAATGTTAGAAAAGAATGCTTTGGGAGATTTTCCTACTCTAGATCCTATAACAGTCTTTGTTGATTTCTAGATAAAATAATGCTCATAGCAAAAAGGAATACATTTCGTTTTCTAAAACAGATTAAGAAAGGACATTAGTAAAAGCCTCATTAGAGAGTTCTACACAATGTTTTTCCTGGAAAATTCACCTTATCTTTAAGAAAATCCTTTGAGAATGTTTTAATGTAGCTAGTGGTAAAAATCCAGTATCATGTGCTACTTTTTCTAACATTCATTTACTAGTAATCATGCATTTATCCAGCATAGTAGTTCAAGATATATTTCAGATGCATCTTACAATTCTCAGTTCATTGTCACTTGTTCAACAAGTGACTAAGTGAACAGAAACAGTGCCATGTTTATATTATGGTATCAAATCCTTACCATAAAGAAATGAAAATCATTAATGTGTCAAAAGGTATTTAAGAATGTATCAGATAAAGATATTTCAGGAGAAATAAGGCATCATACAGCTAACAAATGAAAAACAAAAACATTGATTTATCAGTCAAACTGGGAAAAGCCAATCTTGCTCATCAGTATGATTATTTTCATGACTGCAGTACACGGAATTAATTCCTAATCTGTAATATCACCATTATGTCACCTTTTTTAGT
The DNA here is from genome assembly GCF_964195595.1 of Calonectris borealis. Classification (NCBI taxonomy): domain Eukaryota; kingdom Metazoa; phylum Chordata; class Aves; order Procellariiformes; family Procellariidae; genus Calonectris; species Calonectris borealis. Next base: position 10,146,568 of record NC_134329.1, read on the forward strand.
TGACATAGATCGATAATAGTTCCTGCCAAAAGTGCATCCGTTACACAGCAGTGCAATGTCAGGTAAGGTGAAGCTATCCAGTAAAGAGAAGATGGGATATTAGATAAAGTCTTGGCTCACCAAAATGATTATATATTGAACTTGTAGGTCACACATAGAGTAGATTGCTAATATTTTTCTATTGTTTATTGCCTGGTATGTGAACTCTTTCCCCATGCATAAAAACTTTAAAAGAATCTTGTTTTTTCCTTCACTGTTCTCCCATTTTTAAAAATTATTATTTATTATCTTAAAGTTAGGTCACATAAATTAGTTTTCAATTTTGCACCAGAGGCAGAAAGAGTCATAGATAGTCTGTGTTTAACATTTATGCAATTGTATTTTTGCTGAATGAGTTCTGTTCCATGGTTTTGGGTCTTTTGCTCCAAAGCTGACAGCATCTAGCTTCACTGGAAGGTAACTGTGAGTGATTAGTCAGAGATTTATTTGAAAATTATTCTGAATATGGATTATACAAATGGTATCATTTCAGTCAGTTGCAGGTTCAACTTAATCTGAAGATTTTACAGAAATTATAATCCTTTTTCCACTAAGGGCTTTCGGAAGGTGCCTTTTCAGTTTACCTTACACAAAAGATTCTAAGGCACGCTCATTAAGAAATGATCAGTGATTTTGGAACAGCTTAACAAATGCTTTTTTTTATTCTACTGTTTCCCTGTTATGAAGATGAGCTGCCACTGAACAATAGGGAAATTACATGATTATCCAAAAGTGCAAGCTGGAAACCGAAGGTTTTTCCAAGGTAATAAATCCTGGATATAAAACACCTCCACTGCTCTTAAAATAAAGAGGTAAAGTGGTATCTGTGTCATCTTCCCCACACAGATATTATTATGGCATGTGGCATTGTGGCATCTCTGGTGACACAAAGAAGATAAAGTTAAAAAAAAAAGAAAGTCAGCCTTTGCAAACAGCTGTGTAATATGACTGACACCTACAAATGCACCTTCCAGAAAGAACGATCTAGCTGTTGCAGTCTAAATCCCCTAACATGTTTACTCAAAGTATCTTATCTCCAATAGCTGTTTCATGTCCTGCTGTTCTGTCTCTTTATTCATCAGACCTATACACATAAAATATCCTTCCTCTAAATCCTTGATGTTCCTATTGATGTGATCCTCTTCATTCAGTGTTAGTATTTATGTCATACATTTCCATTACAGAGCCCACTTCCTAGAGCTGAGGCCTGAATTGCAACATTATAATACAGCATTCCAAATGAAAGGATACGTACTATTTTTTAAATTTTAATTATCAAACTTCACAGAAAGATGCTGTCAAAACAGCTTATCTGTACTGACTGTACAACAACAATTCTTAAACTTCTCTGTATTATGATGTTTCTTCTCTGTGTTATAAAACCCTCATCTTAACTGCTCTTTCTTGATTGTTCTATCATCTTGCGTCAATGGCTTAATCTTCCTTGTTCTGTCTTGCTTTTCTCAGTTCCAGATTTGTATGGCTTATAAAAAAAAAATCTTCTTGAAAGAGATATTTACTTAAACAGTTTTTGTATCGTAACAATGTCTCAGGGCATTTGTTGCATGCAGAGCTGAGATAATAGGTTTAATGGACTGGTATATTACCCTTCTTTTGAACGTTTTTCAAAAAATGATTTACTTATAAACATGCCAAAATCCATGCTGATTTTATAGATAAAGTCTAATAAACATTTTGATGGGTCTTCATTGGTATGCACTGGTCATCTGCCTTATGATTTGCAAGGTTTTTTTGAGAATAACTTAATGCAGACAAGTCAATACAATGTTCTTGACTTTGACTGCTAGAAGTGACAATGCTGGTTTTTTTGACATATTGACGTGTTTATTTTTATATACATATATTTTAAAAATACTTTTGTTCTCGGAAAATGAAAAACATACTAATCCTCTACATAGTAAACATTCTAATAGTGAGATTTAAAATGTTACATATATTTACTGTTTGTTTTTCATAGATTTTTAAAAATTGTCTTTATATTAAACACCGTGTTCCATTCTCCTCAAGGGTCAAAGTATTATCGTGGAGTCTGCCCATGCAATGGTCTTTTAAGGACTGGAGCTTATATTTCTGATCAGAAAAACTGACCTTCTAGGATATAAATGCTTCTTTATACTATTAGAATAATTCAGTAATGCTTAGGATTCAAATTTCTGTAATTAATAAAATAACCAAAATAGTTACTCTGAGTAAAAGTCATGAATAAAAATATAGATAATTCAGTATATTTCCTGTTTCCAATTAGATTTTATGTAATTAAAAGAATGTTAAGGTTTTATGGCTATTTTAGAACATTAAATGTACTCAGAGTTCAAATGTATGAGAGCCTTTTTGAAGGGGTGAAATTTTTATTGCATTTTGTATCATATGCTCTATTTGCAATAAGTGAAAGGAATTGGAAGCCTTATATGGGTGAGACTTTAAAACTTAATTAAATAGTTTGGAGTTGTGAAATATTTTTTCAATTACAAAAGATGATTCTATAAGTACTTTTAGTTTTGTATTTTTTCATTGTGTCCTAATTTTGTTTCTTTTGCCCACGCACTTAGGTATACAGTTATTCTGTAACTGCTGCCAGATATTGTAACAGAATTATCAAAAGGAGTGTGGATGCTAAAGGAGAGAGAAAATCTGGCTGATTGTAGTAGGACCCATTATTCAGACATGAGAGATGTTGAAGGCAAGAGCTAGGGGAAAGGGGAAGAGAAGCGTGTCCCTGCTGGCAAACATATACAAGCACTGCTAGGTGATCTCAGGAAACAACCTTTTAATTTTTAAATAGATACTTTCTATTGGTGCAAGGGAGAGTGGGAACACAGGCTGTTTCTTCCCCAGATTTTATTTTCAGAAGCATGAAGAAATCCTGTTGCTTGTGTGGGTGGAAGAAAGGAAAAGTGAGATTTCTCCCCCCACCCCCCGTGCTCTTTGCTGACTATTTATGTAATACAGTTATCACTGCACTGTACAAACATAGCAGAGACCTGATTTTAATCCTATGTTAATTTTACTACGTATCGATCTGTTTCATGCATTGCTTAGAAGTAGCCTGATGTTACCACAGCCTTGGCAACAAGTCTAATTTAGAGCTCCAAATCTTTCTTTTTTCTTGTGCTGCTCACTCACATTCTCCAAAATGAGCTGTTTTTTGCTGGATCAATTCTACTGAATCGCATTTACAGTGTGACCTCACAAACAGACATGATGGCATGATGGAGGGACGTTCCACTCCACTGTAGGAGTAGGGTAATTCCTTTTCCAGCTTCATTGGCAAGGTCAGCTTATCAGGGAGCTATAGCCTAATTCTATGGCATTATAATTTGTCATTGGTCAGCAGCTAGTCTCATATGAAACATACATCCATAGAATTTTTCCAGTACCCTTGCAATACAAGATTAATTATTATCATACGATGAAAACAAGGATGTTGAATCAAAGCCATGTGTTCTTGATATGGAGCAGCTCTTATTGTAGCTAGAAGACAACTGCATTGAGAAGCTGAATGTATCTGTATTTCCACATTATGGTGATAGATTTAATCTCCAAAGATATAAAATAAAGGAGAGTATCACAGAATAAAAATTTTTTAAATTGCGGAAAATGCAGAATATATCTAATAAAATTTAATTAAAAAGCAAATTTAAGTACCGGTTTATGAATGAGACATGGAAATACAGGAGGTATGTTTGTTTCCGGGGATGTTTAGATGTAGATTGGGATCACATATCTCTATGTATTTCTAAGAGAGAAAATGGTGTAGTAAGTTTTAATAGCAAAATGAAATGTAATATACAAAGGAAAATAATTATTCGGTCTTTTCTCAGTGAAGTTGAAAAATTCCGTTTTATAAATATATTAGAGGCTTAAGTTATATTTTCACCTTCATCCTGCTATCTTGTTTAAACAGCTCTTGCTGTTTTAATCCGCAGTCAAGGCTGGAGCTATTACTACCCTGAGTGTAATTATACCTTCTGCCTACTAGTAGAGGAAGGAGAGAAACTGTAGGTTACCGAGTGTTCACATTTCCAAACTACATGGTCACTAAATAAGCTGTATACCTCAGTAACTATTATGTACCAGCCCCTCCCCTTTCCTCAATATTAATGGAAAAGATAGAGCATCTATTTAAAACAAAAAAAACAAACAAACAAACAAACGAATAAAAAACCCCAAAACACCCCCCCCCAACAAATAGACACCATAATATTAGCAGACTAGAACACAGACATTACTATAATTTTCTCTTGATACTATCTGCTAAGTTGGTTAATCCATGGAATTCAGTGTCCAAAGTGGGTCTTTCCCATTCAGACATTAAATTCCACAACATATCCAGTGATCCAGCCTTAGACAAGATTTCAGCCGCACAGTGATCCATGATAGTTGTAAAGAAATCCTTTAATAAATTCTCTTTGAGGTGACAGTTAAATAGAAGTTAGGTGGGATGTCCTGAGTAAAAAGGAGTGATGCAGCTTTTCTAAAATGTTACCACTGCTATTCTGCTCAACAAGAAATTTAAAACAAAAAGGCCACAGTGAGTCAAAGAAATGTCACCTTGTTCTGAGAATACAAAACCCATTCTGTACTCAAATCATTCAATTCCTTCTTCAAAACATGAATATTTAAAATAGAAAAATGCATTGACAAAAAATGCTGATGTGAATAAGTGAAGACAGCACTCAAGGAAATCAATTTTTTGAGAAGTACCCTTACTTCTTACTTTAAAAACCAACCAAACAAAAAAACCACTACAAAAATCTCAGTCTTCAGAGCCTGACTGGTGGCACTGGAGCTTAGTTCTAACTAAACAAAGATTGCAAATTTGCTATCCTAAAGTGTATTTCAAATCTAGATGCAATCAGTGCTTATCCCATGAGGTCCACTTCACTGGTGAAATGACTGGTCTTCCCTAAGATACATTACATTTCATTGTAATGAAATATGCAGGGATGTTCTTGTACTACTGCCATCTCTGGAGACAAATTGATTGTAAGCATTCCTGTAACCATTTCTCTGGAATCAAGAATCACAAGGAGCGTCAGTGCTTTTCTAGAAGCTTTTAAAGCTGAGTAGCATAAAATAGAAATATATTATAAACCTTTACTGTAGAGTCTACCATGATACCTAGATAAATTATGGCATGTGCACTTCCTTTACTTTCTCAACAAGAATAATTTTTAAATAACGTACATGGTAGAAGGTAGTGACATAAATTGTAGTTTCTGATTATTGCTAGTTTAAATTGGATTTTCAAAACTGCCTATTTGAGGTCTGAAAAAATGAATATTCTTGGGAAACTCTGTGAGGAATTCCAGGCTTTATACTTATAAGGCATACAATAAATGCACCATACCAATTCATCATAACACTCTTGATAGGAATAAAAATAAGTCATGTTGCTGCAGATATACATATATATATGTTTATCTACATATAGTCACAACAACTGCAAAGTATAAGAAGCAAGAGATCAAAGGTATATTTGCCAATTATAGGTGTAATTTGAGGTTGCCTAATACTGTTATATCAAATACAAATATAAAAAAGCGCCATGTTTCAAATTGTCATGGGACAACATTAAAAAGGAAGGCATGGCGACAGTTTTGGGATTCAAAGTAGTTTCCTTGTTAATAGTTTTTGACTGTTGCACAGAACATTATTATATCAGCACTGCAGTTCTAAGAAGCCAAAATATACATTGCTTCTCTACTGTATTTTATGTTGAACAGTATTACATTGGTGCTATAGTATAGATAAAATGTTTGTGCACTGTGATCAGGTTTAGGTTTGCAGGAGGTATAATCTACAAGGGACTGAAGTGGGAAGCTAGTACTGTTAACTGTTTCCTCCTTATGATTAGCAGAAAGGCTAGCATGCAAATTAAAATTGGTTTGGAAAAAACCTAGGTCAAAAACAAGATATAAAACTTGGTCATTTGTACACTGGATCAGGTGACTGTCATAATGATTCCTAATAGCAAATGTATAATAAAGACAAAGTAATTGAGAATGTCTTTTCAAATCAGGATGGACACTTTCAAATTTTCTTTGGGTGAAAAAAGAGGTGTGATTCTCTGTATGCTTTGCCATGTTCTGCTTGCATTATTCTAAAGTGGGCTCGTTTCAATAGGTTTATCCCTTTTTTTTTTTTTAAATCCAAATTGGTCTGCATAATAATAGATCTGATCCATTTTGTGCTGGTGACAGTGCTTGATTTCCAGCTCAGGTGCTTACTTACTGATATTATCTTATTTGTTAGGAGTTTTAAAAGTTATTTTCATTTGAAGTTTTCAGAGATGTGCAGAATTGGGCTGGTGAAGTTACAATGATGCAGCTTAGAAGACAAAAACCTTGCCAAAATAATAAACATGCTCATTGTTAGTTTGAATGGAATAGACTTATATTAGTCAATGGATCTCTAGTTGCTATCCTCCAGAATATGTGAATGATTTGTTGTGTAATTATTTTCAGACCTGGATTTCTGACAATAGCATCTGAAATGAATATAAATATTTATTAAATCCATGGGCAGAAGTTAAGCAGAAAGAATAGTGTTTGAATGTGAAAATGAGTATGGAAACTTGTCATAAAGTGAATAAACAGATATATAAATGCATATATGTCCATATACACCTATATATACATTCCTTGTTCATTGCCTCTGGAAAATGGTGAATGGACTTACATACAGAGTAAGTGTTGTGGTTGCTTCCTGAGTCACATTAGGGTTGCATCTGTACCAGTGTAGAACACTGTATTAACTAATGCTAATAAACTAAGAAACTCAGAAATAAGTATATCATAGAAAGAGGACAAAAAAGGTGTTTGTTAGAAAACAAGCAGTTTTGACTTTATATTTGTTCTTTCAACATTCTGTAAAGCAAATAAAGTTTATATGTAAACTTCATCAGACCCTTATAACTAATGCAGAAATAAGAAAGAAAAGTGAATTTCTATCCTCATACAACACCTCAATTCAACTGGATAAATAACTATATTATTGAAAAAAAAATTCAATCGAAAATAAATCATTGAAACACACATGAAAAAAAGAAGTTTTTTAAAAGTAATCTAGACTATCCTTAGCACCACTGCAAATCCAATAATTTTTATCGTCTCCTACTTAGTTGTATTATCAAAAATTTATGCTGTTTTATGTCTAAATGACATTTCATATACTGTTCCCTGAATATTCCCCGAATATAGCCAAAGAAAATGACTTCCTTTAATTTTTATCTAAGTTCTTCTCTTCCATTTCTCTATCACCTGTCAAACTAGTTACTGCTGAAGTTCCATTTCAATACATAACAAAATAAATTTTTATTCGTGTGTGTGTATGTATATATATATACATATATATATAAACCTACTAGATATAGAAACAGTTGGAATTTCAAAATATGGTTCTGAACATGGGGAATTTTAAAGTAGGTGTGCTGACATGATTGACATGGCATGGATTTATGCGCTAAATAGTTAATACTGTATTCATCAAGGGTTTTGAACTGCATTTGGTGATATAGGTTATTGTACTTATAAAAAAATCTCAAATAATTTTAGTAAGTGCCATACAGTTATTTTTGCAATACCTGCACATTTCAACAATTATTTACACACACACAGCATTACAGCAAGACTTGAGGCTGAAAATTGTAGTATATTTTTTTCTACTTCTAAGAGTATAGATGGTGTCTTGGAATATTTCTCAAGATTCCATTAGGTGCTAGAGAGGCAGGTCTGCCAAGAGGTGATAATAACGGCAGTCTACACCGTATTTAAGAGCCCTTGCCAGTAAGCAGATTGAAATCTCTTTAGTCCAGCTGCATGCGCTCAGACTCCTGCCATAAATCTCATCTGGCCTTGTGGCAGACAATGCTGGAAATCACCCAGGAAAGGCTTAAGGCAGACTTTTCATGTTACCTGTGTAATGCCACTGCAAGGGCATATAGGATGAGTGGCATATTGGATGAATGGCAGACTCATGCAACATCCATAATGAAGAAAGGTGAGTGCATAATTCCTGCATTCAGAGATAGTAAAGACATCCTTCTGGCAGGAGCCACAGTTTACTTTTGGTCCTGATGCGTAAATGTGGGCTTGCATCTATGATGAGTAGTTAATGTGTTCAGATTTCAGAGAGGAATCAGTCCTATATTCAGTATATAGTTCACTGCCCTTCTAGCACCTATAGTACAACTACTAGGACAACTAAATGTACATTTTTAATCAAAGTCTGCTTCTGTCTATGTTTAAATAAGTGCAAGTAATTGTTACTTGCCCATTTTAAATTGGAAAATCTGAAATGCTGTTAATGTGATTTTCATGGGTCTGCTCAAACATCAGGTTTATAAAATTATTTTCTCTGTGAAGAAGACAAATTTTACTTTGGGTTTAAAGATTTTAATATATTGGCTGTTGACAGCAACCCAAGAATTTCTGTTTCAAGAAACATACCATTTTTTATTAGAGAAGATATTTTGGTTAAAATATGTGATCATTAGTACAACATGTGCCTCTGTAGCAAGTTTAAATCATCTTCTGTTCCCTTGAGAAAGATTTCAACTTCTAGTGGTAAAATCTTAGCAGCATTTTATTTTGCATTGTTCTGGGAAGTCTTGCATTTCAGATGGAAATTCCTGGTTTCTCTGCAGGTCAGATTTATACTACCTATTCCTCCTTCTCTCCCTGTGAAAAACACATTCTGGGCCTATTCTCCCCAGAATACATTTGCTTATGCATATGGTCATTTACATACAAGGAGCTTACTTTTTGACTGCCTGCTTCAGCAATACAGCATCTGCCATATAAACCATCTCCTTATCTCTTTTTATGAATATTTTAATGCCAAGAATATAAGCACACTTCTCTGCTATTTCCATGGAAACCTGAAGAGGAACCTAAAATGAATGCAATGGAAAACAGGTTGGAAGAGACGGTATCTAGAGTTCTCACTCTGTGCTTAGGCTAAGTTCAAAACTCATTGGACCAAAATTATTCTCTGCTATAATTAATTATAGTATTTCTGACCTAATGTATAATTACCAAGTTGAAAATAGAGAAGCAGTACACAAACCAAAATCAAAATATAACCTTCTTCCTTTTAATGGATTGAATAGAAAATCATTCTACATTTCTTTAAGAAATCAAAGAAATGGACAAGTGATAAGCAGGCATGCAAATAAATGAAGTCCTTCAAGATTGCAAAAGCTAGTAACTTTGTTAGTTTTTCTCTTCTTTCCGCTGGTATAACTCATTCTCAGAATGTCTCTTTCTTGATTCAATCCAAGATCCATTAATTAAGAGCTCACCAACCAGACAGCAGTTATTTTACAGAGACAACACTAAAAATTTTTTTGTTGGAAAAGACAGGCAGGCTGTTAGGACTACTGCATTGTTATTAGCATTGAGTAAGCCTTAAAAAAAAAAGTTAGTATGACTTGTAATTCTGTAATAACAGAAAAGATCAGATACTCAAAAAACTTCCTTTTTTCTCCCCTATTCCTCTACTCTGTTTGTTACCCAAATTGTCATTAGTCTACCAGCACTTCCTATGATGTGACCATAATTCCTCTTGTGATACCACAAGCAACAATCAAAGCAACAGGATTTTTTTTTTGAAATAACAGTGCTGTTTTTATGGTCTCCTGAGAGCAGGAGAGACCTATGAGACACCTCCTTGTGAACAGGCCCTCACTGTGTGTAACTTGATTAGTCTTGGGGCATCTGACATGCCTCTTGATCTCAGTTATCAATTTCAGTTGAAATTATTAGATGGCAAAGAAAAATAAGTAATATGGTATACTTGGACATATAAGGAATTCCATAGTTTAGGAAAAAAAAAATACTACAGACTACAAACTACATAAAATTCACATATATAACGAATGATAAAATTTGGGAATGGATGTACAAAAGGAACAGCCCTATCTTCTAGCACTACAAATTCTAAGATTAGTGTAAAGCACCACAAGAACTTTTCCCCAATGTAGGAGAGAAGGAATTTTAGAATAGTACAGTAGGATCAATTTAGAAGTAGCTACAACCAAGATCCTTTATCAGATGCCGATACACATAAACACTTCTGCCCCAAAATGACTAATGAGTCTTATTGTACCAGTTTAGAGATGAGAAAGCTGGGGAGAGAAGACACTAATTCTGCCCTTCTGCAAATGCTATAATCTATGCTGAATTTTTTTTAAAAAAAGTTATCCATTTGTAAGGGAAAAAATATTTTCACCCATTATTAAAAAAGAAAAACAATAAAAATCCCACAATTTTAATAAGATCTCCTTAATATTTGGAATGGCCCTTGTCTCAAATATGTTTTTTTCTCATTCCTTTGCAAGTTTGAATTAATTTTAACTGTGCAAATTCCTGAGCTAATATGAATAGTATAGACCATCATTAGGGAGATCCTATCGGCCTCTAATGGTACAAAATTATATAGGCACTGTTTCTCATCTGGAATGTACAAGTCTGAGGAGGAAACAGAACTGGAAGAGTGAGAAGGTTGGGAATAAGTTTAGATTGTGAAGCAGTGTGGGTGGAGGATGAGGTGAACTGGGGTTTAAGCGATCTGGTGAAATCAAATAATCAAGAGTTAGTAAATGAGAGAAAATTGTTGGTGTAACCTTATTTTAAATGTCTGGTTTCTCTATATTTTGATTCAGGCTTTATATGATGATTTTTTCCATGGATTCTCTGCCTCATTCAGTGAATATAATAGGTTTTCTATGATTAATGAGGGCTTATGTGATAAATAAGACTATCAACTGTAGGAACACTGCCATCATCTATTGCAGAGGGAGGAAAATGTGAAATGAATGGAACATAGGATTATAGGAAAACAGAGAAAGTTCATATGGCTAAAGCGGCTGAATGCTACTCAGAATAATTGTACTAGATCCTGGCATAGGTCCATGTTCCTTTCTGGTTCCAAATCAGTTTCTTAAATAAAAACTTTGATAGGTAATCCCACATTCTTCCTTACTTTTCTCAAAGGACCTAATTTGAGATCCTGTAATTTGATTTGTAGTAGGACTGATTACTCAGAGCTACATCAGATATCAATGATAGCTTGAAAAAACTATTAAACTTTGTTAAATAAATAAATACATGTGCTGAAAAATTAGGTTCTAGAAAATTAGGTTGGGTGTCTAGAATTACTGGGTTCCTTCTAACTATAATTTCTCATTCTATAGATCGTATCATTCCCTATTTATAAGTTGCTTTTAACAGTACCTCTTGATCTGACAACATGCTGTGAAAACAAATGTAGCCAATAAAATATTCAGATATAGTAATTATAGCTTGAGAAGAAACTAGTAATTCTGTCTTTTGAGAAGCTCATAAATAGTAAGCTTTTAGTAAAGCATGAGTGTATAAACTGAGTTGTGACAATAAAGAAAAATATTGACTAGCACATGACATTGTCCATCTTGCAAGGTGAATGAGACGGGGTTCAATGAAGAAAAAACTACGTGTTCATGTAACGTGAGATTTATATGAGTAACACTATATAGGCAACTATGATTTCAGCATTTGACACTTGAGCATTTAAGTTTGCAATTTTGATATTCTTCCAGTTTAGATCCTTTTTGTGTTACATTCTAGAGTAAGTTCCTGTAAATAGGTTCTTACTGCAATTGTAATTATTTTTAGAAATACCTTAAGAAGTAAGGTATATCTTAAGAAGTGATATATGCCACATATAATTAATTTTGTTTCATTCTCTCTTCATGGCATATTGTGTATTTCTGTATATTTACATTTTGTGGTGGTCACTAGTTCCTGGGAGGTTCATTTCATACTCTGTGATGAAAGATCTAACAACACTGAAGATAAATCTTGACCTTGATTCAGTGTTTAACATTAAATCAGTGTTAAAAGCAGAAATCTACTGCAGATTTTTGTGCTAACTGGGATTGAAAGATGAAAGTTGTTGAACAGCTAGTAGATAGTGGACTTCTAACATGACTGTAAACTTACATTTCTGATACGAGCAGTTGTTACAAGAAATTTTCTATGCAAAATGGTGTGTATATGTGTGTAATGTTTTAAATGTCTATAAAAAGTTAATTTTAAAAGATATTTGCATTTCTTGCAGAAACTGTTGTTATGATATAATTCTTTACTATTAATATTCTTCAAAATTTTATTTTTCTTTCCAATATTCTTATAATATACATTATGGTGACTGTAAATGAAAAAATGTACTTTTCTCGCCTGGAGAAAACAGTGTGATTCGTAAGATTCATAATGCACTTTGTTGGTGCAATACAGAGCCATGTTCTGATGGTTTCAATTTTCCAGTGCTCCGGTAACATCACTAGAAATATTCCAAATTTACAGCAGTGTAATTGTAAACCAAAATGGACTTATTCAACCTTTCCTTTAATTGATGGAGTCTTTCCACCTATTTTACAGACTCAAAATCTGTTTGGACAGATGGCAATAGTGAATCTCTCCCTTTTGCCAGGTGAAAAAAATGAAGACATGTAGATATGATTACTTAGTTGCTCATTTCAGTTGAATTTGGTAAAGCATAAAATGAAATAGTGTCAAAAGAAGGGAGATGGCCTGATAACACAGGCGGTGGTGTAGCTAACCCTCTGCTTAGTGAGCACCCACCCATATATGGAAATTGCTTAAAATAAGGGCTGAGACACCAGGAGAGCCTAGCACCAGAGCAGTAGAGATCAGAAAAAAAGACAAAAATGGTCTGATGAAAAAGTGTGTGGATCATTCTCAGAGTCTACACAAAGTGGAAGAAATGATCCACCAAAAGGCTGAACAAATTTCACATCAAAGTTAATCTCCTTTTTTTTTTTTTTGAACAACTTTAGCAATAGTGATTTATACCAAAATGGAGATTTACATCATGTGACCACAATGTGGTTTAGGTTTTTTAAATTCAGTCTTGAGCAACCAAAATAATTTTTACTTCTTTGTCTGCAGCCCAAGAGCCTAGAACTTTCATTACAAATATGGGAGAAGCATTTTTTCAGAATACATCACCATTTCTTTCATTCTTCTGCAATTACTCTAAAATAACTTCATGGAAATTATCTCCTGAAACTGATTTGATCTAGTAAAGCTGCTTAAAACCAAAAGAATTTATTGAAAGCAAAGACAAGATTCTTTCTTTCTCCATGCTGCTAAACATGCTACTTTTGTACTCCTCAGTACTCCTCTGAGCTTATGCAAAAAAGGCCCAGATTTAGACCTTCTATTTGGTGTTGCTTTGCATTTTTTCATTTAGCTTTCTTTCTCTGTTCCTTTTTCATTCTTGACTCTGAACACTGACCCACTTTCCCTACAGCCTTTATGTTTCTTCTAGGTTAGTAAGAGGCAATCTCAAGACCAGCATGATGGCAAGAACTATGTTAGAACTATAGGCAAGGCTGCTAAAAGATCCGAAATAACCACTTGCTCCTGAAGTATGCTATGTTAATCTTGCAACGTATGTGGGATATAAAGGGAAGATAGCCATTGTTCCCACAAGAGCTCTAGCTGCACCAAACTCTCTAAGCATCCTACCTAAAATATCTTCAAAGATGCATTAAAATGAAAAGTGGGTGCTCCTGCAATAATTTCAGCTGCTTAAGCTGTGAGGGCAAAATGCATCCTTCTCCAGGTGTCATGCAATCTAGAAATAGTCTCAGGTTTTATGAGTATTCATTCCCCCTGTCTCCCCGCCGCAGTGAATTTCTCAGTATAAAGTGGTATTTACCTTTTTATTGTATGATAGGCTGTTTTTATTGTTCAGATACTACTGAAGAATGAAACTTACTGGCCAACTTTTTCCAGTGAAAACTGGTTCAGCATCAATGTGGGCCAGTTTTCTTTCTTTTTTTTTTCCCCCTGGGTCTAAGAGAAAATATCATTATCCTCCTGTCATTCATACTCTGGTGTCGGACAATGCAAATTATTAGAGGTCAGTACTTCTAGTTCTACGATCCTTTGCCTGCCTTTTTGGAAACACTCATTGCTTCAAATGACAGTGAAGTTTGTAAAACAAATTCTTTTTTTTTCTAAACTGGATAAGACTAATGGGAAAAGAAAAATTGACCCATGTAGCAATTTTACATGGGTCATGTAAAGGAGAAGTTTTCACCAACAGGGAATGAAACAGCCGATTTCACAAAAAAAATGAGCTGTTCTGACAGCCATAAATACAGAACAGTTGTACTAGGTCACAGCAAGTATCTGTGTGCAACTGTGGGCAACGGTGGATATTTAGGAAAGAATATGGGAACAGATCAAGCATACACTGATACTTCCTGCAATATACCCTACCAGATACCTGAACCAAGGATTGCATCAACATCTCTCTGTTTAAGTGCCCTTTTAATGTAATTGTTTTTTGGACCCAATTACACTTTTATGACTTTTACTATTATTATTATTCTCTAACACCTCATGACAGAGTTTTACATTTAATTATGCACTGCATTGAAGGAATACTTGTCTGCTGTCAGATAACTGAATTTGATGTTTCTTACTTCTTGCATTGTAAGAAATGGTGCAAAAATCATTCACTGTTCACCATTTCCATACCATTCATGATTTTATGAGCTCTACTGTGTTCTCTCCCAGCTATTTCTTTTTCCAGGCTGAAGAGAACTAGTTTATTTAATTTTTTTCATATGATAGTCGTTCCATACTTGTGATAATTCTTGCTGGTTTTCTCTATGTTTTCTAATTCTACTAACTGTTACAAATGATCCTTCATCTTACTTGTATCTATTAGCTTTCATAAATACCCAGAGAGTCCTGTTTTAAAGCTTGATTGTGTCAAAATGAAAACCTACTAACTTGAGAAGTCCTCTTTTTATATCATAGTTTATCAGGTTGGACTCTTGTCACTGATGTTTCAGATTTCAAATGTTTTTTTATCCAGTGAAAGGGCATTCACAGGCAGATTTTGCAATCTGTCCCCCTGCCATTATTCTGTTACACAAAATTATTAAGCTTACTAGTGCATTCTAGTGGCACACTAGTGGCAAAAAGCAGTGGAGTTCTTTCATTTTAAAAATATTAATTTTCTCTTATGTATGCAATATATTGTTTCACTTCAATTAAGGCAAACAATTGTCTAGGTGACAGGAACCAATATTCACCCTGTTAACACCCTTCCCTGCCCCCTCGATGTATTAGAAAAATGCACATTTCAAAGAAGATGCAATGAAAAGCATTGTTTCTTTACACAGAGTCTATCAGCCAGAGCTTGGGTTATGCATAAACTATACAAAAGCTAGGTTAGTCAATAGTCTGCAATAGTGAATAAACATTTTTCTTTTTACTTGCATATTCTCATGTAGTTCTCATACAGATTTCTGCAGTATTTTAATAGCTTAGGGGCTACTCTAAGGTCCAGAGAGCTTGAAAGAACAGAAAACAATAAAAAATGGGTATTCCACAAAGGCCACAACTCCATTCTTTCATCATCTCCTTTTCATCCTGCCTCACCAACGGGATAGGGACAGTGTAGTATAACTCTCTCCACCAAAAGGATAGCCCTTATGCTTGAATTTGCCTCTTCGGGATGAAAAGTTTGAGATCTGCTCAGAACTGCATGCATAAAATTGACTTCTCATTTATGGATTCAACTATAAATATGTTTTTACAATTCATGGAATTATAGAAATGTAGGCTGGATGTGATCTCTGAAGGTCACTTATCCTATCGTCCCAGCTGAAGCTGGACTATTGCCAACAGTAAATCAGGCCAACTATGGCTTCATGTAGTTGGGTAAGGAAAATCTCTATGGATGGAGATTTCACAAATTTCTAGGCAAATTGTTCCAGTGCTGTGCTAGTCTTCTAGTGAAAATTTTTTTCCTGATCTGAACCTCCCAAGCTGCAATTAGTGTTCATTGCTGCTTACTCTTTCATCTGATACTGCTGGGAAGAGTTTAGCGTCATCATCTTTGTCACTATGCTTCAAGTAATTGTAGGCTGTTATTAGATCACTCTTTAACCTCCTCTTTGCCAGCCCAAACAAGCCCAGTTCCCTCAGCCTCTCCTTGTAGGTCAATCCACCGTTAAGTTACTTATTGCTGAGACACAGAAGGCTGATATTAAGCTTAAAGATCTCAAATGAGGACAGCCTAAGTCCCAGACCACTTTATGTGTAAAACTATGCAACATTTCAGCTATGTTGAATATGTACTTGAAATGCTCCTTTTGCCCTTGAGCTACGCAAATAATCTAAAGGCCTGAAAGAAAACAAAAACAAAAAAACCATCCCACCTAAAAACAATGAGTAAGCATTGAAATCAATTGAAATATGTTACCAGGAATAAAAAAGCTGGCCTCTATTACCATATATATAACTCAATCTAAGGATAAAACATCCAGACATTTACAATTAAAGTATGGATGTTCATGCTACTTTGGATATATTTTCAAGAACTGTGAGATTTTTAATTAATATGATTTTAACAAGAAAACTTCTTATACTAGATTTTTTTCTAAACTCCAGAAATATGCAGTTTTCTTGGACTACTGTACAATGCTTTAAAAAACCCCACCCTCCAAAGCAAGCATAGGTATGATATGCTGCTAATTTGCTTCTTACAACTAAGTTAAGAACTCTCTTAATTTGTACTCAGGAAACCTTAATTTTCTGGCACTGTCAAAGACACTGAAGACTTATTCTTATACTCCTTTTATGGCATCTTGCCCTCTTAAAACTGCTTGCGCCCCAAAATAATACACAGAGAAGCACAGTGCAAGCTCCCATAACTCTTATGTCAAGTGGCTCATGTAGCATAAAGCTTTGTTGACCTTTAAGGTGGTAAAAGGAGAGTGTTAACCATTGTTTGCTGAACAACAGAAACATCGCAATCTTTCCTTTAAGGAGAAAAAACAAGCTACCCACCCACTTTAATGATTAAATGGAGGCCTGTGAAAAGAGGTATATTCCATATTTATCTTGTGTACTTTTACTGCAGCCCTGGCAGTGCTGCCCTGGCTGGACACTATCTATGTAATGTGTAGATTTTAATATGTTGGCCCATTGCGACTTTAAGTTTCTTTTGGCCTGCATCAGCTGCAGTAGCATTTCTTTTGCCAATCTGTCCTTATTACTCCTTCCCAGAAATGTTGACTTGTGTTGCTGTTCTATCAGTCATAGGACCAATATTGACTGCCCCATATTTCTATTCTCGTGAACATACCTTTTTCTAGAACTTTCCTCTGGACTTGTAATTCTCTTATGAGAAGTGATAAATATAGCACCTATCACATGCACATTTTATGACTTCTAAATATAATTTTCCTGTACTTCAGCTTGCTTAGAAGATACGTATAGCTAGTCACAAGCAATAACTCAAACTACATGTATTTCTCCACTTTTATTCTGCCCCCTTCCATGGTGTGGAACAGCCTTTAATACCTTGGCCAGACATACTGGAGTAGCCTTTTTCTGGATCTTCTAGCATTTCTATTAAATGATGAAGTGCCCCACTCTTTCTGATATTTGAACTCAGTAACCTTTTCCTCTGTTCTTCCAAGAGTTTTCTATATATCCTTTCTTTAGGTTCTCTTTAGTTTGTAAGTCCTAGCAGAAGCACCAGTTGTCCTGTTCCTTTGCTTGGAAATCCCCTGGCTCAAAATCTAATCCTCCTGTCAGGAAATTTAATCAAACTTCTTTCTCAGCTCAGGCACTCTCCTTAGTATAATCATAGCCTGGTGTCAGACTGTACTTGCTAGGATTAACAAATCAGTATAGTTTCTTATCTAAGAATATAAAACAGTTTTGATAGATAGTATTGGAGTGGTTTACCCCAGTCTGTCATTGGCACCCATATGTAACTACTACATAACAATGCTTAACTTATCATGTACTTCTACAGACATGACTTGCTGTTTCAGTGCACACCTAAAAAGTTGCACAGATCAATTTTCAAAGATAAACGTTCAGGACTCTGTTAAAGTAGTACTCCCAATTAAATCTGTTTTGTCTAGTTTTGTCCACAGTAAGCGTTAGTAACACTACAATTCTTTTCCAGTCACAGAGATCATACATGATAAAATATTCAGAATGTTTTCATTGTCATCCTATACAATAGCCAAGATAAAGGTCCCCATGTAATTCTTGTTTATACTGCCAGATTCAGTTACCATCTACTAAAGGCAGTAGCAATACTCCACAGCAAATCATCAAGAGAGACAGTATGCTGCAGTACCGTTTTGTCAGGTTTATTTTCCTTTTCTTCTCTGAAAAAGAGGTATCAAATATTGACGACTGCCCCCTGTACCTGTTCTACATTTTCATGTACAAACTGTAAGTATAAACAATTACGGGACATTATCTTTAAAACAATGAGGAATCAATTCAGTAGTTTACAAATTTTGTTTGCTAGTATAATTTTTCCTCCTGATTTGAGGATAAATCTGTTTTAAAAAACTGGAAGCAAGCTTGTTTCACGCTTAATACATTTTTTTGCCCTCACCATATAAATACATATCTTCCTATCCAAAATCACACAAGATTTCTTCAGGGCTCCACTTCATAACATCCATGCTTCTCAGCCTTCTACATGCTCATTTCATAGTGGTTCTTCTAATATAAAATTTCTTTTATCATTGCTTTCAATTTCCCTTTACTGCGGTGGCATAAAGTATATGTATATACATAACATGCCATGTTAGTTTTCCACCTTTCTGCACTTCACATTCCTCTTATACATGCAGGACACTGAAAGGAATTTTGGTAGGAAGGATAGACATAGACGGCATGTGCACGAATATATCCATATGATAGGTGCTGTATTGACATAGCTGCTTCTCATTATCCTGACCTCCTTCGTGTTTTGTTTACCACTGTCCTGGTTCCGGCTGGGACAGGGTTAACTTTCTTCCCAGTAGCCTGGGGGGTGTGCTGTGTTTTGGGTTCGGTGTGAAAGGAGCGTTGATGGCCCATTGATGCTTTGGCTGTTGCTGGGTGATGCTTGCACCGGGAGGGGGGAGCATAGCCGGGGTGGTGGACCCAGCTGGCCAATGGGGTATTCTATACCATGTGACATCATGCTCAGTATAAAAACCGGGGGGGGGGGACGGGGGGGGCCTCGCCCCCCGTTCATGACACGCGGTCGGCGAGCAGTTGCGTTGTGCATTGCCTGCTTTGTGTATTGTTATTGTTGTTGTTCTCATTGTTATTATTACTGTTCTACTTAGTTTTATTTCAATTATTAAACTGTTTTTATCTCAACCCGGGAGCTTTCCTACTTGTGCCCTCCCGATTCTCTCCCCCATCCCACCGGGGGGGTGTGATCGAGCGGCTGCGTGGAGTTTATTTTTGCTGGCTGGGGTTAAACCACGACAACCACGTAACTGGTCAGGAATTCCTGCAGTGGTTTTAGACTAATGTAACATATTAATTTGGTGACGGGATAATGAGTTTGTCTGCTTGTAGAATAAGTTAAGCTGCTAAGTGACTTAAGAACACTTCTTAAGTGTTCTTAATTCACAATGGGACTTACCCTTCTATGTCACCCTTTCTAATTTTGACATTTTAGAATTCCCAACATTTTCCAGGAAAACTTTGGGATCCTAGGATTGGAAAGAAAAGGTTTGGACAGGCAAAACAATTCTGTCTAATCAAACCCCTATTGGTTACCCTGTCCCTTCTGGGAGATGCCAAGGCTAGAAACAGGTATATGCAGGACAAGACAGGTAGAGTGTTTTATCCCAGTTTAATCCTACCTCATTGAGGTTCTTCATTTCTTTATTTGAGAGATATATAGAGTGAATTGGATTAAGTCTATTTATTTCTCTCCAACAGATAGTTAGTTTCTTCTTTTTGATTTTTAGATGAAAGCAATTTTTTTTTTAACTCATGAAATTATCATCATCGTTCCCCATTTAGACCCACAGCCACCTGATCCTAAGCATTCTTGTAGGAGTCATCTTTCTTTGAACAAAAGATGAATCATTCAATAGTCTTTTTTTTTTTTTTTTTAAATCAAGTCTCTCTCACCCAGCACTGAAACAGGACTGCCTAACTGCTAGACAGGAAGGACCTTTCAACTAGCACTCAATCTAGACTTTTTCATACGAAAAAGGTATCTCTTTATATTTATCCAGGCTATCTCTTGCTTTCTGCATCATCTGTATTTTTTTCTGCAAAATTCTTCTGCTTTCCCTCTGCTTTCCATTATACATTTATTCAAACATAGTTTGAATTCCTCAATTGCTTTGACTGTGACTGTCTTGTGCAATGGTATTTCCTTCGATTTATTTTGTAGACTGTCATTACTTCAGAATAGATTCAATTTTTTTGTATAGTACCCTTAAGGAAAAAACAATGTTTACTTCCAATGGATTTAATTACCTTTTTACCCCACCACCCCTTCTTCAAATACTTTAGCTTCACCTGCTTTCTTTAGAAGGTCTTAAGTTATGGATCTCTAAACAACACATTTGAAACAGAAAGAAAAGATCCATGCCATTTTATGATATAGCTCATAGCTACCAGCATATGCTAAATGCCAGCCACTATCACAAGGAAAAGCCTCAACAGGAAAATAGCAACAGCTTCCACCGGTTCTTCCAAGATTTACTGTCATTTAAAGATTTTCCAGCTTTTCTGGAAAGCAAACATTACCATTCCTGCACCAATTTTATTCATCATTGTTTATGGTTTACACAAGATAAATTTTATTTAGTTTAGTTAAGGTTTTCACAATCCCCGAATGCCTACCAGTTTTAAAATAATGATGAAAGAGAACTAATGATTGAAAGATAAAGTTCTTAGGTATTTAGTACAAATGGCAGTTAATTCCCCTATTTGTGATAGTTTTTTTCTTCACAATTTTTCATTTTTAAGTTCAAAGCTCTCCCAACTGCGACCAGAAAGCTTTAATGTGAAAACTGTGAGGAGATACTACATTCCAATTTGGCTCCATTTACCAAGTGATTTTTCTAATTACTTGCTATCTTGTTAAGAGAGTCTTCCCTTTTGAAAACTCGTAGTTGTTCTGGAACTCCTTGCTGCTAAGCACACCTCTACTGTTCTGGAGGATGACCAGAGATGTTTGTAGGTTTGCAAATTATTGGAAGAACAGAGAGCGCCATCTGTTCCTTAGCATGTTCTTTCCCTTAAGCAACCATTTCCTTGTTCTCATGCTCAGAGAAGAATTTGCAGTTAGCCCCCAACAAGGCCATCTGGATAAGCCATTGGCATTATCTTGCTTATACCCCAGCTTGTGTATAATTATGAAATTACAGCAGCACATTTTTTCTAACCACCTGGCTAGCTACCCCCGCTCAAGATTCCTGAACTGGAAAAGACACTGCAGAGAAGAGGAATACCTTTTCCTATCTTTATTTTTTTCTCCATGTTAATAGAAAATTTTTATAACTCCTTTGGGAGTTGTACAATAATTTATTCTATCTTTTTATTATAATAAGCCATAACCCTCTCAAGTTCACTTCCCCTATAATATGTACAGTAGTTTTACGAGAAACGAGCCTGTTCTGTTAGCATAGGAGCATATGAGTGGATACATTATGTATTTTTAGGGCCAGATTCAGTGTCAGCCTTCATCTTAGAACTGTGGACATACCACTTCTTATTTAAGATTTTCAGATATATCAAGGTGTCATCTGGCTATAAAAAAACTGAAAGTCATGTCATGCATTGCCGTTTCAAATGTGATTGATGCACTGCACAAATCATAAGCCACCACTTAAAATTTATAAAGGCCTTGTCTTGCCATGCATACTATTTTCTCTTAGGTTTGAATTTACTTGTTTGTCATTTAATTCCACGCGGAAAGTGAGATTGAACACGATGTGTTTCATAGTGTCTCCATGTTAACAGGTAAAAAAAATTTTCCAAGTAACTTCAACTAGTTTTCTGTTCTTCATATGGAAGTACGTGCTGCCTGTTTTTCTTTCCCTAAAGTTTTCATAATTACATGGATGACATCTTACTGTTATTTGAAAACTTGGGTTTTCCTTTCTGATATATTTCCTCATTGTCCAGTGGTACATTTTCTTACTTTTACTATTATAGTTAAATTATGAAATGGATTTTTGGGGGTTCATTTCCCAAGGTATATCATGCATTTATACCATGCAACCATAGTCTTGCACTGGTGTAATATAGCCTGCATCTTTGTTGGAAATGATTCCTGATTAATTTATTTGCATTTTAACGAAAAGAAATCCTATTTATTTTAGTTAAGGTTTTTATGACTTTCAAATACCCACCAATATTATAGTAATGATATTACACTGAAGAATAAATTTCTTAGGTGTTAGCTACAACAGTTTACTAATTCTTTCTTTACATCATGTAAGAGATCACCAAGTTTACATTAATTTAAAACCGTCATTCCTCTTGTACATGTTCATTACATTTCACAATTTATGGAAGGGTTTTAACTCCCTGATTTTGTCCTTGGACTACAGACTCCAGCTGAGGATTTGGTAGTAGAGGGACAGTATTATGATTCACTACAAAATACAGTAATAAATACAAACCTCTTAAAATGCAATATCCTCCTGGCATGAATGTTCTGAGAGTTGGCCAGAAACCTGTATTAGCTCTAAAATGCTTTTTTTTTCCAGACAATTAGTAGCAAAAGCATTTCAACTGAGCTAAAAATTTCTTGTACGGTTTTATTATCAGCTACAAATTCAGGGAAGGAAAGAAGAGCATGATTATTTGGAAAAAGACCTATGATGTTTTTAGGGGATTATCTGTTGTGTCAGGATTTGCATTGTGAAAATGAAAAATAAACCCTCAAACAGATTTTTAAAGCCACGTTTTTACACCTATAAATCCGTCTGTATATAAAGTAGGCTCAAAAGTCAGATGACCCCACCATTACAAAGGAAGAAGTAAACAAAATACCCCAAATATAGGGACTATATAATTTTGTTCATATTTCAGTATGCCTCAAGAGGCTTATGAGTTAGATTTCAACATGGCTACATACTGCTGCTGTGGCAGTGCCAGCCATCATGGTGCACCCTGGTGCTCTTGGAGCTTTTGAAATAGAAACTGCCAAAGGTCCGTGGTTTCAATCTGTAAACACAGAATTACTCACTAAAATAAATAAATCAATTCCTTCATGGAACTCTGAAAACAGAGACTGCTTCTGTGCTTTGAGGAATCAGCTAAAACATTTTCTTGAAGAAAATAATCTTGATCAGTGTCTACTAATTAGTAGCTTTTGAGTAATGTATTTTTGGTTGTTGAAAGATCAGTCAACAGGTGGGAACAGAGAGGTTCTGTGAAAAGGACTTTAAGAATAGTTAAAAATATGTTAGGAACGACATATGGTATATATGATCCCTCGAGGAACTTTACAGTCTTGTTTCATAGAATCATAGAATCATTAAGGTTGGAAAAGACCTCTAAGATCATCGAGTCCAACCGTCAACCCAACACCGCTGTACCCACTACACCATCTCCCTAAGCGCCTCATCTACACATCTTTTAAACACTTCCAGGGATGGTGACTCAACCACTTCCCTGGGCAGCCTGTTCCAAGGCCTGACCACTCTTTCAGTAAAGAAATTTCTCCTAATGTCCAATCTAAACCTCCCTTGGCGCAACTTGAGGCCATTTCCTCTTGTCCTATCGCTAGTTACTTGGGAGAAGAGACCAACACCTACCTTGCTACAACCTCCCTTCAGGTAGTTGTAGAGCGCGATGAGGTCTCCCCTCAGCCTCCTCTTCTCCAGACTAAACAGTCCCAGTTCCCTCAGACGCTCCTCATAAGACTTGTGCTCCAGGCGCTTCACCAGCTTCGTTGCCCTTCTCTGGACATGCTCCAACACCTCCATGTCTTTCTTGTAGTGAACACAGTATTTGAGGTGCAGCCTCACCAGTGCCGAGTACAGGGGCACGATCACCTCCTTACTCCTGCTGGCCACACTAGTTCTGATACAGGTCAGGATGCCGTTGGCCTTCTTGGCCACCTGGGCACGCTGCCGGCTCATGTTCAGCCGGCTGTCAGTCAGCACCCCCAGGTCCTTTTCCTCCGGGCAGCTTTCCAGCCACTCTTCCCCAAGCCTGTAGCGTTGCATGGGGTTGTTGTGGCCGAAGTACAGGACCCGGCACTTGGCCTTGTTGAACCTCATACCTCAGCCTCATAGCCTCAGCCTCAGCCTCAACCTCATAGCCTCAGCCCATCGATCCAGGCTGTCCAGGTCCCTCTGCAGAGCCTTCCTACCCTCCAGCAGATCAACACTCCCACCCAACTTGGTGTCGTCTGCAAACTTACTGAGGGAGCACTCAATCCTCTCGTCCAGATCATTGATAAAGATATTGAACAGGACCGGCCCCAGTACTGAGCCCTGGGGAACACCACTCATGACCAGCCACCAACTGGATTTAACTCTGTTCACCACAACTCTCTGGTTGGTTTCTGCCAATCCAAAATACTTTTGACCATGCTAAAACTGTTAGGCTTGAGTTGCTTCCAGGCTTTCTTCAAGAAACATTGCTGCTTTGAAAAAAAAAAAAGTTCTGTATAAACTGATTCATTATACCTTTTGGAAGCACTGGGAAATCAGGTATCAGTAATCTCCAGGAGTTTTACCAGACATTTTCAGTATTATTTTTCTCTGTTATTTAAATAAAAGATATCAAATCAGCTGCCTTACTTTCACATGGCAAGGCATGCCACTATATTAAAAGTTTACAAACAGAAAGTTGCTCTTCCTCTGATGGCTCCTCTGAAGTCACTAAATTCATGATCTGTACATATTACGAAACTACCCATTATGTGACTGTGATACAAAGTGAGACCAAAGGCAACAGACTGGGAGGATTTGGAACTGTATCCTGATAGATCATTAATGATGCCCGTCATTCACAATACCCCTCCCTTCCATCATGCCCTATGCTGATCAATAATGCGTAATTTAATTAAATTTGCAATATGGACTATATGGACTATGAAGAAATTATATTAAATCTTATGCAATCTCATGATCTGAGAATACTGAAAGTAAGAGATACTCTAAACAGAACAGGATTTATTTTCTTAATCTAGCAGGACAGTATTGCAAATTCACTTTGTCTGAAGGGGGAAAAAAAATCATGAAAGATACATTGAGTTAAGAAAACAAGACTCCACAAATACATGAAACAGCAATCTGAACAGTTTTTGTACAGTTTTTGTAGAGATCAGTTTAAAGAATAATCATCTAAATATATGCATCTCTTTATGGAAACTTAACATGGAAAAAAAAACCATAGATATTTAGCTTGTTTATTATTTTTAAGGAAGTTAAGATTATTATCTATATTGCTGTATATGAAAAGCTTTCTTCATATTTTATCCATAGTTTATCAGCAAGCAGACTTTAAAGAGCTGAGTGTACAAGGATTCTTTGCATCTTGTGACCAGGGTGCAAAAAATCTTGATGTTATCTCAAAACAGAGGGAATGAGTGTTGAAGATAAAACAGGAATAAACCATGATTCCTCACAACAATGTTTTCAGTAGTATAAAGCCTAAACAAAAAAAAAAGTTAGAAGGAACAATAGCTAATATTATAGCCGTAGGCTAAATATTAACTGTAGGCCTGTCATTTGGGTAAAAGCTAAAAGCTTTACAAAATCAATTCATCTGGACATGTGAGTAGGAATACTGAATTTCATGCTGTGATTAACATCACATTGGTTTACCTACTTGAAATGATTGTGAGACCTATGCATTGGATCAGGTCTACAAGAAGGAGATATGCCTTACAGTGTTCTGAGATTTTAAAGATGCTCAAAAATGGCAAAAATTGTTTTGGGGTGTCTGAAGAGGATTAGATGGGAATGATGAAAAAGCATAACTTAGACTTTGGAATCTGATATGAAACTGGCCCACGGAGGTCAAAATAGCAAACAGCATTATCACCAAGTTGAAAAATTAGTTGATGTTAATTTTCAAGAGGAGAATAATTGGCACACAGCTAAAAGACTCTTCTAGTTAAAATACAAAAAATTAAAGAAATTAAACAGACATCACTGCAAGAATTCCAATTTTCAGCCTATGTTACCTCTGTCTCAGAGCCTATGAAATCTTCAGAATCTATATAATTTCCAGGGTTTTTTAATGTACCTTGTTTTGTGAGTATTTGTTTCTACACTTTTTTCCTAATACATTTGCTGTACAGAAAAAACTGATTCAAAATTTTCAGTCATATATCCTTTTTCTACTTTCAGTAGTACATGAACACAGCTGAAGTGGGACAGAATAAAGGCCCATTTATTCAAAAATTATAGTTTTATTAATTAAAATTATTGCTGGGTATTGAAAAAGATTGGAATGAAACCTTGTTGCTTAATTGTAAAATGCCATGCTTATCAACATTCTCTAAACATGAATAGGATGACTCGGTTGAAAGAGATGTTTTCCTTTAAAATAGAAAACATGAGTGCATACCTTAAAAATTTTTCATGTTAGATGAATATCTGACTAAAGTTAGTCAGATAATGATAACGCTGATGTGCCAATGAAACCTAACAGAAATAAAGACCTAAGTTGTAACGTGCTGGAAAACATTGACCTTAGCAAAAATGCCTGATTAAGATATTTTCTATATCTACTTTTGACAATAGTATTTATTTTAATCATCTAGAATATTTTCTATTCAAAACATTACATTTGTTTTGTAAACCCATCAATAAACTCAGCTTTCCAAGAGTACTTGGTACCATGGACAGCTCCAGCTGCATCATGAGTGCGTGTTGAATTTTCCTGATGTGTTGCTGCTGCAAGACAGCCATTGATTTTTAACGGACCTTTCTGCTTTCAGCAGCATTGGATTGTTATTTCCAAATATGTAATTGTGGTGGTCATCCTAAATTGTCCATAAATGGAGTTTGTCTACTCAGGGCAGCAGACATAACACGTCGGGCTAAACTCAGCTTTCACCTATAAATATACAAGTTGTCTCACTACAGTAGAATGTGATTCTTGTGTATTCTTTCAAGCTTACTATTATACAAGGGGGAGAAGTAAGGCAAGGGAAAAATTCTGAGTATGTATGGTGTGCTAAACTACACATCTATTAAGAGCAGAATGTTTCTGTAGTGTGAAATCCTTAGAAATTACTCATCTCTTTTATTTAAAGAATTTGTTTATAGTGCTAACCTAAGTTTGAACATAACCATGTTTTCCCAAGTTACCCCTATTGTTTTTAAATCTTCAGTTTTAGACTTTCCTCCATAGTTCCCAAATATTTTAAAAAATAAAGGAAAAGGTAGTCTGTGGTGAAATGTATTGTATTAAAATAAGTGAATTAAGATCCCTGAAATTTCATGGTCAGGTAAGATGGACAGTCACCAAATAAAACAAAAGTTGTTTCTAAAAGCAGATTTTGCTCATTGATAGACATAATAATGTATTTTGTGTGCTTTCCACAGTTATGCTGAAACACTGTTGTTGACCCTGTTGTTTCCTCTCTTACAGAGTCGAATGGCAGAAAGTTTGCGTCTCTTTGATTCCATCTGCAACAACAATTGGTTTATCAACACTTCTCTCATCCTTTTTTTGAATAAGAAGGATCTGCTGGCAGAAAAAATCCGACGCATCCCCTTAACAGTCTGTTTTCCTGAATACAAAGGCCAAAACACTTATGAGGAGGCAGCAGTCTACATCCAACGCCAGTTTGAGGACTTGAATCGCAACAAGGAGACCAAGGAGATCTACTCACACTTCACCTGTGCCACTGATACCAGTAACATCCAATTTGTCTTTGATGCAGTGACGGATGTCATCATTCAGAACAACCTCAAATATATTGGCCTCTGCTAAGAATCCTCAGGCTTAATCTGTTTTCCTGAAGTGATAAAAAAGGGGCTAACCACTTCCACTTCTAGTGGAAAAAAAATGGGGCAATGCTTAGTAGCCCAAGGAGAGAAAAGGGGAAATCTGATGTATGTACACAGTTCCTCTTATGCCCCCTTAACCCACTACATTATTTTTCACAAACATATGTTCTGGAGAGTAAAAACCTCCTCTCCAAAAAACCACACAAGACCCCCACCTCCACCACCCCCAGTGAAAAAAAACCCAACAACTCAAAAACCCCAAACAAAAACAAAAAAAAAAGAGATTGAGGCCTAATTCTGTGGAGATGTTTTCACCACAGTCACTGCACTTTTATTCCATTTGTTTCATTCCATTTCCTACAGTGGGAGTGTTATCATGTTCTGTGTAAGAAATAATTCTTCATCCAGTTGTCCTAAAACTTTACTGCCATGAAGATATAAAGCTGGTGAGTGACAGATGAACTCGTTTGCAGGGTGTAGAGCAGAATGGTTGTGTTGGGGAGAAAAGCTAGTTCAAACCAGAAGCTACAGAACAGGAGAGTTTAAGCAAAATACTACTTGAAGTTGTAGAGAACGGGCATGCATCCACAATATTGGTACACACAGCCAAACAGTATATACACATACATCATGTATGCACATGCACATGACTCACAGCTATACTATGTACACACTTCTGCTTTACTTTACTGTTTATCATGGACACCTTGCCTGTTAAAGGAATTGTTGGTGCGCAACTGTTCTGTGATTTCCAAACTGACTAGCAGCTCTTTCTGCTCTTTAAGGCTTCAAATATGCAGCAAAACTACATGAAATTAATCTATGAATAGGCCAAATTAAGGTCAGTGTTTCTTCTACTGGTAAGGAGTTTTATACATCGAAACAGTCTTCTTTTACATCTTTTTTTGCCAAATATTGTGGTGTTTCACAAAAAACAAACTATATTTAAGAAGTAGGTTAGTGTTCCTTTTTTAATACAGATTAAAAAAAAAAATCACAAGGCAATTTTTTAAATTACTGTTGTGGTGTCTGGATTGCTGAATGTGAAAGCTGACAACGGACAGTTCTGTTCCACTGCTCCAAATACATTCTGGGAATTGTAATATTGTAACAGATATTCCAAGAAGCAGGAGCCATAGAGATTGTGTAGTATATAGCCTCCAAAGTCTTTTTTTGTTGTTTTTTTAATTATTTTTAAAATGTGATGTATTATTAGAAGGTTAAAGATGAGCGATATGAACAATAACTAAATGTCTTGATATTTCAATTTAGTAATTTAAATTATTTACAGTTTAGTGAAGTTAAGGAAACTGAAGAGATGCATTCCTCAGCTCCAGGTTTCATCTCATAAAGAAACACTACTGGATGGAGTAACATTCCAGCAAAAGTTTCAATGCATAACAAGCTCTGTGGGACTATACTGAAAAATCTCAAATGGATCATATAGACCTAAGTCTTTGGTCAGTTGATTCTTTCCCCTGCCATAGCAAAGACTTCTTAAAGACTTCGGTGTAAAGTTGGTGTGTATATATATGTTTGATAATTGTAAAGCACATACGTACACAGAGACACAGACACATATGCACACTGGAAAATAACCTTCTACTTTTGTTCCCCCTATGTACTATGATTAGTGCAAGAAATCTCAGCCAAGGGCTCTAAGAAATTTAAAACAAAATGGTTAATAACATCAACATTTAAATTGTCCACTTAAAAAAATAAATAATTCAAATGATACTGAATGTGTCTATAGTGTGTTCATTAATTAGTGTTATGACAGTTACTTAATTGGATAATGTTTGTGAAGTTTTCTTTCCTTTATGACAGACTGCTGAGTTTTGTTTATTTGCTCCAGATCTTTCTCCTCAGTTTATTCACCAACATTCAGCAATTTCAGTCTTAAGCAATTACATTTGAGCAACTCAGTAAGATTTAAGGGATGTGTTCCCATTTAATATCTTTACAAATTCTGAATGCATGTTATGGTTGTATTTTTGGGGGAGATGGTTAGTAGCAATTTTAGGAAAGAAGTTATAGATCAAGATCTGTAGGAAATATCAAGAAAGAAACTTCCATGGTATCTGCAAGATACATAAGAAGCCTACCTATATATTGTCTTACACAAGCAGGTACTTTGCACGGACATCTATGCTTAGAAATACATGTCTAGGTGTAAGCACATATATAAATTTTTGAATAGCGCCTTAAGTTCGTCTCCTAAACCTGTATTTAAAGATTGAAAAAACCTGAAAAATATGTTCACATTTTTGTACTATCGAGCTTTCAGCAAGACTCCAAAAATCAATATGAAATTCTGTCTGGCTCATGCTCATGAAAAATTAGACTTTACAAAAAATCTAAATGTTTTTTAAAAGTGACCATATAAGGTGATCTACCAGCATAAGTTTTATTGATGGTTTTTCATTGAAGTTTTCTTGAAAATTCCATCTCTTCAGACTATAACAAGGTTCTTCCAGAACATCCTCTAACTGAAATCTTTAAAAGTCTGGATGTACATTAAGAAAAGGTGCAACTCTTGTACAAACAGCATAAACTCATAAAAATCACTTGTTAGAGGATACTAGATCAATAATATCCCTGGAGTTTAAACAGAATTTGACTTAGAACCCTTCACCCCATTAATAATTTCTGAGACCAGCTGAAAATATTTGATAGTGCTTGGGTAGTTTCATTGCTTTGTTTGCTTCTCGGCATTTCTATAAAATGCATCAAAAAGTCCTAATCTTTTTTACCTTATGTTTAAGAATCCTTCTTTTGACCTGTTTGAGGGTATCTAAATTCAAGCTAGGATTTTTCTAAGTGACCTGGAGACTTAAGCTAATGATGATCTGGGACTGCCAAGAGAACTACAATACTCTTGAAGGCAGTGGTTCAAGCAAAAATCATTTTTGACCTTGCTAGAGAATGCAACCATAACTAAAAATAGTCTCTGAGGCTCAAGTCATGAGTTAAGACTTTCAAAACTCTTCAGTCCAGACGTAATCAACAATGGAGAAAAATCTGTCTAATTCTGAATGAAGTATTTTATCCCTGTACTGAAGACACACAGCCCCTTTAAGCATGCCCTGTCAACTGTTACACCTGAAGGAAGAGGCAAAAGAGACAATGAGGCTGCGCCTTGAAGATATAAAAGGTTTGTACGCCACTCAGGGAGTATTTAAGTCTTATTTGTAATGAGAAGATACTATTGCCTGCTTGTGGTATTTGCAGTCAAGCTGCTTGACTTGATGAATTTACTTAAAGCTATTTATGGTAATTCCTAGTATATTCCATAGAGATAGTACAGGATCCTCTAAACTTCGTTTACCATTAAAGTGCTATAATTTACTTGAGAAATTGCACAGTTATTTCTAGTCTAAATTGCTTTCTATAGCATAATATCCTATTATTAGCCAGTTCAATTGTGAAAAAGGTATAAAATGAGTCAGGGCTTCCTTTTCCAATGAATGGAAGATGTTAGGCCTCCTTCAGCTCTAGCTTTCATGGTACTGTGGCCATTTCAGACTAGTGAAAGAAGTGACAAGAAAACACCAGCATTCATTAGAGCATAGCTTCAAGATAAGAAAGCTGGGTAGGAAAACAAAAAAAAAGTGTAGTCAATTATGAGGAGGGTAAGACACATTTTATATTAAAAAATAAATCTTTATTCAACTAAGAAGGTCCTTCCAGTAGGACTTGTAATACTTCCATAAGTATTACAGGCAACCTACAATAGAAGTGGAGAACCTAAGATATTTTAACAAAGGCCTAAGGGTATTTCTAAAGAAAAGGAGTCAGTTACATTTCTCATTGAATGAAGGCTATCTTGGGAAGGAGAAAAGAAATTGAAACACTGCCATGTGTTCCTATTTAGCTTAAGAAAAGCATAGGCATGGGGATGAATAAAGCAGTAAATAATTAAGTTTAAATGATCCATTCACATAATCATGTTCTCTGAATAGCAATTCTTTGCTTTTAACTCTTTAATCATTTAATTTCGATAATGGTTTTGATCTTAGTATTCTGAGTAACTTATGGTTACGCTATTTCACATCTGAAGAATTTAAGATGTTAAAATAAATTCTGTTTTACAGAAGTAAAGTAATTCTATTTTCTGATTGTATAAGAAAACTGAGGCACAGGGAAGTTAAAAGTAAAAAGTCTGGGCCAAAGACAGCTGCTGAAATGAAATCCATTGACTCTTAGTCATCCATCTGGATAAATCATGCAATTAAATTTGCATCTATTTTCTCAGTTCTCAGGTTTATCAGTGATGCATCGCACTGCCACCTTAAAGAACTGCATTAGTACAGCTGGGATTTCACTTCACCTGGGCAACAATGACATTCACAGAAGAGATAATCCATCTGCTGCAATAAGAATGCCATCTGTCCTTTTACCATTTGTACTCCATACAGCAAAACAAGTTTCAAAGGGAAAAAGGTATCCTTAAACATTCCTTATCCACAGATCCAATTGGTTATGATTTTCCAAGGGTGGAATAGTAGAGACACGGAGGGTCGGTAAAGTAGGAGAAATATTATCTCTTGGACTCTTCCCAAATAGAGGTTCTGGCAAGCTTAAAAATCCACTGCCCCATCCAATCCACCTCTATCTTTGTCTAAAAGGATTAAGTACCCATAAAAGACAGGATAGATGATGGGTAAGAACTATTAAACTTTTCCAGTATTAACCATATCTTAGTGAAAGATTTTTTTCCTAGAACTGTTTTTACAGCTGTTATTGCCCAGGTCATTTATCATTGTATAACACCCTTTCACTAAGTATTGTGTGTCAACTATTTGTTTTCACAAAGAGTGAAAGTTTTGCTATTAATTTTTCCAATGTCCTTAACTTTCTCCTGCTGCTGGTTCTTCTCTGTCTTCTATCCTCTACTGAATAAATTTATCTATCTTATTTTTGTCTTTCTTCTGCCCCTTAACTCTTGCCGCTAGGTTGTTTTTTCTTCTGGAAATGTTACTCCTCAGTGTTCTCCCAATCTTTGTGGATTTTCCCACCTTTTGGTTTTTAATGATCCCACTGTTCCTGGAGGATACTAGTATACATCCTTAAATTCAGGAATCAAAAATAGTCTGCAAGTGGATTTGCTTAAAATAACCACACTTTCCTAAATTACTCCTGTTTGGCCTGGCATAGAGCTAACTGGAGTCACTGACCACTTCCCATTTAACAGCTACACTTCATGCGAAATGCATGTACAGCTTATGTTCCTTTTGTTGAGTGTGGAACATACTGCTTTATGGGCCCTGCAAATTACCTCAGCTCTAGAAAACATCAAAAATCTAGCTGTGGCATGGTATATTAGTTGCTGACTTCCTCCAGCTGATACAAGGTACATCCTATCTCATTATCTGGATGTGAGGTGTAGAAGTAAATGCAGAGAGGAAGACAGACAGTTTCTTGGCTAGCTAAAGAAGGCTGAATTACCAGGCAGAGACTATTTCTGTGTCTGTAATATGTCAAATGAATTATGTCAGGCCTTGTGACTCTCACTACCTATTAGAAAATATTTGCTGTTTTCCCTGATAATTCCCTAAATTGTCTCATAGCAAAGAAAACAGTTTTAGCACCTTTCTGTTTTTCATGTAAGTAGGCATCTATGAGTCCATTCTACAGTAACACAATTCTGCTCAAGGAGTTATTTTCCAACCCTTAAATACAGGCATGTATATTTTTATATATATATATATATATATATGTATGTATGTATGTATGTTATATTTTTATCTAAATAAAAAGAATACATGGCTCAGAAAAACACCTTTTTCCAACGGAAATTACTCAGAGATGCTTTCACAGACAAGATGCTAGCTCAGCTTCTACACCATTGATCTTATAGACCTGCATACCTCATACCTGACAGGCTGAGGATCACAGGTTTTTTCTATTTCCCTCCCTCCCCCCTCTCTCCCCTGCCAAAACTATCAAAGGACATTGTGTGAAAATCTGGTCTATAGAAAGCTATGCAAGACTAACTTAATCTAGTCAAGGACTTCTATCCTGAACAAGTCTTGGAGGCTTTTAATAGCACAAACATTGACAGTGGAAATGGTCAAAATCTAGCATCATTCCAAGGCTGAAGAAATTAAGCTTTGGAAGAGAATTTCACCTAGAAAGGTATGACTCAACCAAGCTAGAATGACACTGCTAGACACATCATGCTCTCTGAGAGATTTGAATATAGGATCAGAAGATAAAGATTAAATTCTGCTTGCTTCACAGATGTAAACAGTTCCTCTATATTCATTTTTAATTTCTTATAAATAGAAGAGAGGGGGGAAAAAGTTGGCCTACATGCATACACAGCATGATCACTGCAAATATATTAGGATTACACTAAATGTTGAGAATTAATGAACAGAAAAAAAATTATTCAAAACAGACAGAAATATCAGGTTTCTAATAAGGTCATTCTCCTTACTTCCATTTAAAAGGAAATTGTAATAAAGGCACTGATGCACAGAATTTACCAAATAACTAATTTTACAATTATTTAAATGCCCTCTTTTCATACTACTAATTACCCTTTTCTGCCTTTTGGAGGCAAAACTCCAGAACCATTCCCCAAAACAAGTCTCAATGTTAATTTGTTTTGGAAAACCTGATTCTTATCTGCCACCAGTACCTGAAGTGGGAGAGGTAAATTGAAGAAACTGGTATCAGTCTTACCTCAAGAGAAGCCTCACTGAAAAGCAACTACCACTCAGAGAATTGTAGCCTTTCATGTAAATATATGCAACTTTTCACTAAACTGGGACTGTAACATGATTTGGAAGCTGGTCTTTGTCTGGCAGAGGCTCCTGCTCACTTCAGAGATGCTGCGAATCCTTTGCCTTCAATCAAAGGCAAGGTTTTGAGGAGAGACACTGCTGCAGCTGGCTCTCAGCTTTTGCTGAGTTCTCAGCTCAGCAGGGATTGGATAATCCTTCCACTCCAGGAGGCAACTTGATTTCTCCTTGTATAGTATAATATCACATTTCTTGATTATCACCAAACTGGTTTTACAGTTGTGACAGTTCCCATCAGTGGCTCCTGACCTAAGATTCAGATGCCTGCAGGGACAAAGATGGAACAATAGGAGTACACCTGAGTGGCAGTATGGCGTACCATTACATATCCTCTGGTTTGGGCAACGTATTTTGATTTATGTGGAATTCTTAATAACCAACATTTTATGTTTTGGCACCACCAAGAGCTAGCATTGCTTACTGCTACAGTAAGTTTCTAAATAGAAATGATGGTGCTAATAAAATGCTTTCTATATAACCCTTGTTCTTAGTCCCTGCTTTTTAGAAAGTGTCTAACTGCAAACACTGAAAAAAAAAGCCCTCACTTCCTCTCAGGGCCACATGGATAACTTTTTTTTTAAATTGCTTTTTTCTCCCTAGAACTTTTATTCATCCTCCAGTGAATGTTTTCTGCTTACGTAGCTAAACTTCCAACCTACTTAGTAAATGCTTTGAGTTTCAGGAAATAGAACCCAAAAGCAAGCATGTAACATTAGTTGTAGTTTACATCTGTAAGTCTCAAATTCATATCTAAAATGGTATGTACAGCAGCCACCAAACCCTGAGGCAGTTTCCCTGTTTAAACTGAAATCTTTCCAGTCAACTTAAGTTGTGCATCATGCACAGAGCTGAAAACTCCATCAGCAAAAGGAGACAAGTGCTAACCTCCTGCATTAGCCTACTAGAGAGAGCGCCACATCTGAAGGTTGGAGTTAATAATAAAATTCAGTACAGCAGGGACTGAACAGCAAGGCTTATTACCGAATTATGCAGTTCCAAAAGGGCTAAGAAGAAGGCCTTAGCCAGTATGGATGAATGGTTAATAATTAATAGTGATCTGCAAAAATTTGGCAACTTTTATTTACTTTTGTTAAGTTTTCTTCTCCCGTAAGTTTCTATTATGATCCACACATTTACAGGATGGTATCTATCTGTCTACACAGGTAAGGGAAAGAATTCTTTAAAGGCAGTCAGACAGATCAAAATTTACTTAAGCTAAGTCCCTGTCTCATTTGATTTGAAAATCTGTAAAATGGATAGTGAAATCAAATTAACAGAAAATCTGGTTTTCTATAGTGATGTTCACAAAGTTATTTAGCCCACCATATTAACATTCTTCCTATGGATTCAATTAAGTCTTTTAGGACTTTAAAAAGGGTTGTATGCGTGTAAAAATACATCTTTATATTTTTAGAATTCACATACACTCACTCAGCAAGGCTTTAAGCATTCATTTAATTCTTTTTTAAGCACCAGTAATGTAACAGAATTCCTCAGACAAGATATTTTCCCATAAATTTAAATAGTATTGCTTTTTAATTGATAATTTCTATCTACTGTAATTTTAATTTTAAAATTATCATTTTCATAAACTGAAAGAGTAAAGTTTAAGACTAATGTTCAGATTAGAAAACTATTGAAATTATAATCATAGAATCTGGAAATAAAAGTAACAAATCAGCATAAATTCCGTTAGTGTATAAAATATTTAGAAAATTATAAATATATGTAATAAATATAAAGAAAGCATTATGTAAACATGTAAAAGGTACAACGACCTATTCTTCTGGCAAGTCAAAACAAATTCTCAGCTTGGATTCCTCTATTTAGACTGAAACATTTAAAAGCTAGATGCCTGACTCTGATGTAATCAACACAGCTTCTCTTTATCTCACTGGAGATAAATGGACATCACCAGAGCAGAACTCATCTCATCCTAAACTAAGCACCTATGATATGTCGGACTTTTTGCTCCTTCTGCTATACAGGGAGTAGGCCGACTAGCTCAATTTGACATCTGAAGTCAGGTGTAATTTATCACGTTTTTAACTTCATATCTTACCAAGTCAATTTAACAATTTTACCTAAGGGCAAACAAAATTGGAATAAAATATCAGAAAAAGCAAACTTCTTCATTGTTCCTTGCATCACCCCCAGCTTTGTTTTTTTTAAATTCACCACCCGAAAGCAATGTCAAAACATACATTTAAGAAACAGGGCCTATGAGCCTGAGGTCAAAAGATGCATTAATAGATAATCTGTGGAATACACAGTACAATGGATGGTGCCTTTACTTGCTCATTTGTCTCCTCCTACACCACTGCTTGCAAGGAGCGGGGAAGGCATAAAACAAATTTCACAAGATTTGTACCTCTTAACACCAGAAAAACTTTCTACAAACCCTGTGTGCTGTGAAATTAGTGCACCATGATGAACAGCTGAACATAATTTTGAACAGAAGAGGACAAAGTGAATTTTTGATGCAAGATTCTGAAATACAAATTCAAACATGCAGTCCACACAACCTATATCTTGAGCACGTAGCCTTAATTTGCCTAAAACGTAAGAAAATTAACAGATCTAGCAGGATCAGCCCCCCCAACACATAGGACTATTCACAGATGTATTGTGTTAACACAGGGCATTTCACTTGTTATCTATGCAAAGCATTTTCTATGTTTTGGCTAAGTATTCTCACTATTATTACACAATTTGCAAATTTTTAGAAGTGCAAAAACAGGTCTAAAAAACATGGTGGTCTCCAGCAATAAAATAGATGACAGTCATAGCTTTTAAAGTTTTCTGATAGAACCCAAAGAATAAATTCTCATAGGAAAACTAACTAAAGAAAATTAAGAGGAGCAAAAATAGAAAAGATACTGAAAAAGATACTGAAAAAATCCCTACCTTCCCGTAGTTTTGCCATCATTTCAAAAATCTGATGTGTGTTTTTCCGACAGATATCTACTGGATCATCCAAGAGCTCAATGAGGACAGAAATTACACCGCTTTGGATCAACCCTTGCCTACAAACAACATTGGAGGACAGATTTAACTAAGCATAATAAAACTCATATATTTATGAGATGCTTAATCTTAACGAAATATTCTTATTTACATTGCACCTATCTTGCCAAAACTTAGAAATTCTGTTCTTATTTCTCACTGAAACGTCTTTATTGCTTTCCATACCATTCAGTAAACTCTGGAATTATACCCACCTGCCAACGTTATGCAGAGTCATTATATAGAGGATTTGTGTTGTTTTTTGTCGGACAGTACTGTCATGATGTAGCAGCAAAGTCTTCAGGTTATCCAAGAATCCTATGAGACACAACAGTTCATTTTAACATTTCTTACCTTCAACATTAATTTAAAATAGCAATACTCATTTTTATCTCACAATTTGAAGCGCAAACAATCAGAATTTTCATCTTGTCCTGATGGTGAAACTCTCATTGTCGTATCTCAAGGAGGGAAGAAACTTTCAAGTTTCAAGGCCTACTGCCAAAAATGCCAGGCTACAAACAAGCTGCTGACTTCTAATCAAGTTAAAGTCAGTGGAACTATTGATGTTTTTAGAAAAGCAAGTGTTTGCAAGATTGATGCCTACATTTTTTTAAACTTTCTTTAAGTGTAGCATGGGCTATGTAAAAACACACAGCATTGCTTTTCACATGTAGAAATAAATTTGGTGAACTATTAATGATTATGTGTATCCATACATAGCACTGACCAAAAAAAACCCAAACAAACAACAATCTCGCATTGCTTCAGCCGTTACTGTTAATCAAACAATAACTTTAAAAATTTTGAACATGATTATTGGTATCACTTATGAGGACAAAAACATGAAGGAAGTAAATGGAGAAAAAAGCAGTAATAAACCAGAGGACTTCTTCAGTGTTACATAATGAGCTATGTAGATACACAACAGATTGCTAAAAATTGCAAAGATAAGCTTTTGTGGTTAAAGATCACCTAAAAGATGACTTCACGGATTTTGCAAATGAACTTATAAACCTTATTTAAATATTATTTTATTAGTTATTAATTAAAAGGTTCATCAGAGGTTTTTGCCTGTTATTATTACAGAATCTGAGATATGAGTATTTTGAGCACGTCAAGCACGAAAAATGCAGGAAGGTACCACTGTCATACGTCATACGTGGTAGAAAATGTCTAATGAAGGAAAAAAAAAAGGATTTGCCTTTTTTTCCTGCTCTAGGATAACTAAAAGCTTTTTCTTTTCCCCTTTCTAAATAAAATATATTTAGTAGTTTTATGTTATTAGAAATTCATAAACTCACTGCTTTGTTTTTTTTTGAAACATTCATGGATAACAGGATTAGAGAAGATTCCAAGCAAATGAAATTTAACTAAATGTCAAGGGGGTGGTGGGGGTGTGTTTGGACTAATTAAGCTTTTTTTTTTAATTAGCCTATTATTGGAATTAGGCTAAATTGAGGAATTAGCTAAAATTGAGAATAAACAAAAGAAAAAAAAGATTCTGCGCTACTTTTGTATTTAGGGGTTGATAAAACCTACAGTGAGCCATTGATAAATCCTAAAGTGAGGATACTCTTAAAATAACTGTCATGTATATGGCATTATAATATTCTTCACCTTTTTAAGGTAAAACAAAGAGAGATTAAAACCAAAAAATCTTCATGGTCATTTTGTGTCATCAAAGATATAGCAAGGAAAAAAGCAGCACACAAAAGTAAAGTGGGGCTTTTTTCCCCCCGCTGTGTCAAAGCTTATGACAACAGATCACTTACCTACTTCTATTGCCTGGTAGACATTTTCTGGGTCATGGAGCAGATCGCAGAGTGCCATCAATGCCCGCTGCTGAGTCAGCAACTCAGGAGACTGTAACTCCTCATTCAGCTTAGGAAGGGCCCTCTTTCCAAATGCAATAGGAGCTTTTGTGGGATCTGTATCAGGGGGAAGGTTGGCTGAGATACGAGCATGTGCCATCCCAAATTTTCCTGGGAAGGATTCTCCCTTATCCCTAAAAATACTCCAAAATTATGGTACCTGGTGACTGGACAGATAATGTACCAAAAAGACAACTACTGACTTCAAACAGTGCTCTGTGTCCTAGATCAGCTATTTTAGCACACATTCATTGTTAGGAAGCTATGAAAGAAGAAGCTGGAATGATTCATGGTCATCAGCATTAATGTCTGTTCATCAGCGGAATTGTCTTATCTGGTTTAATTCTCTACTGAACACTGTAAAAAAAAAAAAAAAAAGAGAGAAAGCTTAAAATTGCAAGGTGAGGGAGGGAATGTTTTTCAAAGGATTAAAGTGAAGTAGTCCAATATCCCGAACCAGAGAATGGGCTCAAAATAGTATTAAAGCAAAAGCAAATAAACCGCCATTTAAAAAAAAAAAACATTCTTTTAAAAGGAATCTAGTTTAAACCCGCCCTCAGAACTCGTTAACGTTTGAAAGAATCGGTGATGGCTGACCTCCCCTTCCCTTAGTAAGGAAAACGGCGCAGCTGACAGAAGCATACAACCTCCAATATTGAAAACTGCTTAACAAAAAAAAAAACAGCTGCAAAGTTAAAACAACTGCTAAACAACTGCACTTCTCTCTTCAAAACAAAAGAAATGGACTAAATAAGCAAAGGCGCCCTGTCCCACCAATATGTCACCGCCTCAGCCCGTCCCCGGCTCCCGCTCCACAGCTCCTGCCAGCTACGCCAACGCCTTTCG
Source organism: Calonectris borealis (assembly GCF_964195595.1). Taxonomy (NCBI): domain Eukaryota; kingdom Metazoa; phylum Chordata; class Aves; order Procellariiformes; family Procellariidae; genus Calonectris; species Calonectris borealis. The sequence continues at coordinate 10,186,956 of NC_134329.1, forward strand.
CGCCCGCGTGCTCTGGTTGCCACAGCAACCAGCTCTTTGCGTACGCCCCACTCCGTGAATAAAAAACTACGCAGCCAAGCATACTGATTCTGGTCCTGCGTCAGCAGCGTAAGTACCGCGTTTGACGGTGGCTGATGCGAGAGAGTAGCGTCAACGGCGTAGTTGGCGAATTGGAAGGCGGGGCGGCTGATAGCGCGCGACTCGGAGCGCTGCTGTGGAGCGCCGCGGCCGGTTCACCTCGCGGAGGCGAGTGCGTGAGGAAATGGGGCAATGCCGCCATGGAGTTGCAGTGTGGAGGCCGGTTTACGTCGCTTCTCTGCTAAAGCATGGAGGGAGGCTCTCTTCTCACCCCCTGCTTTTAAAGTAATTTCAGTTGAACAAAATTGAAAAAAACTCGGATTGAACAAAGTGGTGGTCGAGTTAATGGCAGAGAGAGAGCAGGCGAGTGCCTTGAGGTACAAGGATTGAAGGGAGCTCAGTAGCTTTGGAATAGGTTTTCTTTCCTAGTCTTCTCCAGGATGTCACTATTAACAGCTAGAATGTGTAGCAGGGGTTTCCATTTGTCGTGGTCTAACCCCAGCCAGCAACTAAACCCCACGCAGCAGCTAGCTCACCCTCCTCTCTGGTGGGATGGGGGAGAGAATCGGGAGGGCACAAGTAGGAAAACTCCCGGGTTGAGATAAAAACAGTTTAATAATTGAAATAAAACGAAGTAGAACAGTAATAATAACAATGATAACAACAGGAACAACAGAATATAAAGCAGTCAATGCACAATGCAACTGCTCAGCGACCGCTGACTGCGTGTCACGAATGAGGGGGAGCCCCCCCAGGTTTTTATATTGAGTCACATGGTATAGAATACCCCATTGGCCAGCTGTGCTCCCCCCCCCGCCCCAGCTTCACCTGCACTTGGCAGGGCATGGGAGGCAGAAATGAAAAAAAAAGTCCCTGGTGCAAGCATTGCCCAGCAACAACCAAAGCATCAATGGGCCATCAACGCTCCTCTCATACCAAACCCAAAAGACAGCACACCCGCAAGCTACTGGGAAGAAAGTTAACTCTGTCCCAGCCGGAACCAGGACACCATTATCTTTGGGTAGTTTCACATAACTGTATTCAAGACTTAGCCATCTTTTTCAGTATGATTCTTCTAAAAAGTACAGTGTTCAGAGGATGGTACACAGGGAGAATGTATCATTGCAATGTTGCTAGCACAGCTTAAGGGTGCTCTGGATTGTCAGATGCGATCTGGCATCAGGAAAGAAACTCTCAACAGCTTGTGCTATAAAAGGTTAGTTCTCTGTGCAAATAGAGAAGTTGTTGAGATATTTTTCATTATGTTTGAGTAACAAGTATAATAATCAAAGTTCTTAAACTGGATTTTACAAAGCTAAAGTCATTTATATCAGCCCGATTAAAATAAAACACAGGAATAAATTCTGGTTTGTTGATCTTCAAAATCTATAAAAGAAAAATTACTATTTAAAAAAGTATTTTCTGGAAAGGATTCATTTTTCTGCAACATTGTAGAGCAGAAGTAGACGCTATTTTCCTGAATTAGATTAGACTTCCACTAACTATATATTTCTAAAGTTTCACCCTATTTCAACAGGAAGAACATGAACTTTTCTCAATGTAGAAGGAGCAGGAGAAGATCAGAGACTTCTCTTGTCCTTCAGTGTTAACTCTGCTCTCAACCTTTTGGCGTGAGTTGTTTTGTCTTGTCCTTCACTGTAGCTGGGAATACTGATTTTTGGTTAGTGGTCATGACGTTAACTTATTTTATGTAGAGCTTCTCAATGCCTTCCTCAAATCCTTTGTCTATCCACAAAATCTGCTGGTTATACTGTTTCTGCCACATTGATGTAAGGAGGGTTGTGATGCCATGGAGACACTATATTCCCAGTCCTCCCTGGATTCACTGAGATTGTTGAATTGATTTTTTTGTAGCTTAGTTAGTGAAAGGGCTTTAGCAGATAAGCAGTGAGTCAGCCTATGTATACATGACATTTTTACATGCTTTGGATGTGTTGAACTAGAACTAGGAGAATATGGAGAAAGCACATTAGTGTTTGAAACTCTTACCAACTGGCAGGGTTTTCCTTTTTGTTTTCAGAACTATTATTTTAAGACACTAACATTGCTATAAAATCATTCAAACTTACTAAAAGGGCAGGAACACACCATAAAAAGGGTCTAGATCTTTCTAGCTTTATAGGGTCACAAGTAGCATGATAAATAGAACTATGCATATGGTAATAAATAAATACTGTAATGTCACCTTCTTTGGTAAATAACCTCTCAGCTGCAAATCTGGATTCTTTGGGAGGAAGTGGGTGTTTCAGCATGATTGAGATCACATGAGTGCCTGAAGTGATTTAAAAGCAATTCCTCACAAAAGGGAATAAAACATTAATTCTAAGTAGTGGACTAGCAATTTTGTTAAGCATTATTCTTAGTGTGGGGTTGTAAAACACAACTGTAGTTTTTTTGTTACATACTTACTCGTTGTTTAAAATTACTTGTCCACATTGATTTGCCCTTGAACTTTTTTAGTCTGCTGCAGGAATGGGAGAGGCTTGTCTCCTGGATGTTAAGAGGTCCAAGCCTGTTCCAGCATTATCAAAATACGTCTATTAGAACATGAGAGCTTTCTTTTGTCCTGAAATTTGGAAATTTAAATCCTAATGAAATAAATAGCAAAATCTTTTAGCATCCTAAATTACAGTCTAGCATACTAAATGCTATATAAACTAATGAGTTGATTAACAATACAAAAGAGCTGTGTGATTTCTTATTCCTTGTCTTTAGTGTTTGGTACATTAGAAAGCAAGATTACTAATGACTGGAAAGACATTTATGTAATTCAGAATGTCTCATTGGTAGCATGCACGTCCTGACTCTAAAGCTGAGATGAAATCAAGTTGAAATTTGAAAAAATCCCTCAGGAGTTTCTTTATAATTGGTACTATGCTTAATATTCGCACTGTAACAGTTCCCTACTCCATTAGTTCCTTGTCTGCTGGGTTAATCCTGTTCTTTGTATCCATATATACAAACTATGTTGGAAGAAAACGGAACTTTTTTCTCATACAGGATTAGGGGACCACTGGGTTTATTAAGGAGCAGTTTCTGATCAAAGGAATCTGTATGGCCACTAAAACCAGTTTGTTCTTTTAAAACGAGGGCCCTATGTATAGTTGAATTACTCCAACTCCGCCTTCCCAGTCTGAGGGACAAGGGGAGGAAGGGAACTGTTGCAAGCTTGTTGCTATGGCCACGCAGCAGCAGGCAGAGCTGTTCGCGTGGCTGGGATCCTGCTGCATCAGCTGCTGCATGGTAAGTCCTTCCTTACATTTTGCTATATGATGAATGTTCTTATTAGAAACATTCTTTTGAATGCCAGTAAGAAATTGGTACCCTATTAAGGGTCCCCTCCCCCTAGCCCACGAGGTTTCATTGCATAACCAAATTGATATGTCTCAAGTGGGATATCTAAATGCATTTTGATTTTCATGTGAACATTATTCTTTTTCCAAGTCAGACTGTCTACTGATTTTGCTCTTTCTGAGCTGATCTTTGATGTTGAAATATGACAGTTTCATCTTTCCTCCTTTCTTCTTCTGACCAAATGAAATCTGGTATCCCCTAATGTTTATTAATGTACTTAGTGCAGAGGCATTTCAAACAATGATGAGCAAGGTTTTTAAATTAAACACTGCAAAATCCTTTGAGGGCTAAACTGCAAGCACTTATGTTGAAATAAGTGAACAATTCTCTGTCCTCCCAGGGTATTAGAGTTGGTGCCTTGTAGTTTCAGAAAGCCACTATTTGCTATTACAGCTATGTGTACTGAAGTGGTCCCTTTTACATAAGAAAAAGGTTTTCTTTAATGCAAATAAAGTCAAAGAACTGCCAGTTGTACTGAAAGGAAAGAAGATGATGAGTCTATAAGAACTGTTAATTATTTTTTTTTTTAATCACGTTTTCCCTGTATTGAAGCAATTCCTGAATACTATGTTTCTCTTTACATATTTCCTGTCTGGTAGAATTTAATTGAATTTGGAGGATGAAGTCCAACCTAATGCATTTGGTTCCCCCAGTGAGTAGGGACAGAATAATCTCCCAGTTTCCCAAGGTAGGCATTCTTTATCCCTCTGGTCACAGTATGTAGCACCTGCAACATTGAGATATCTTTCCCTTGTACTAATAGTATTTTAATGTAAGGTACAGTTGTTGTCTTCTGCTAAAATTACAAATTGTTTAAGGATTTCTTTCAAAGATGAATGTGACCTCATGTTCCCATTCATTGCTGATATCTTTAATAATAATCCTCATTTCTTCTTTTAACCTTTACAGAAAGTGACTCTTGCCACAAAAGGGTTATAATATCTATCTTGTTATTTCAGCCAAACATTAATAATTGCCTGCTTAAAGAGTTCCTACACCAAGGGGAAATAAGAACCATAGCTGATATTAAATATGCAGAAAGTCTAATTAGATCTATATAGAGGTTTTGGTTGAAGAATTTGAGGCAATTTTCATTTTCTGTTTGTATAGGAACCTTAGTCATACAGTAGATCAAATGTAGTAGGCACAGTAGAAACACAGACAGAAAAAATCGTTCATGTCGCCAAAGAGTTTTGTACTTGAAGTATAATAGAAGAGTTAAACACAGGGAAGGATAAGGAATTCCCATTCTGTTTTTTCAGTTGTTCAAAAGATCCTTTTAAGGGAGTTAGCATTTTTTCCTTGCTTGATCTCAGCCACATATTTTGCTTTTCATTTTATGAAAACTACCGCAGTTATTTTAAGCAAATATAAGGTAAAATACATTTTCCTCATTTTTAAATAATGCCTAATTAAAAACTAGTAACAAAAACAATGCTTCACACATATAAGAGATCTAAAAGACTTTGTAGTAATAATGACTTGCTGGAGTATGCTCCCATCTGTGTTTGTCTTGGGTGTCTTAGATTACTGGAATAATTCAAGGTACTTGCTATTGTACAGAATGATGAGCAAATGTATTTGACTGTGGAAGTTTAGCTAGTGCTCGGATGCTGACACTCGGAAAGGTGGTCAAATCATGGCGCTGTCCAAAGAAGTTTTTACAAACCTAACTGTGGGGAAGCCTTACTGCCTTCTAACTGAAGCTACCCCTTTCCTTTTGCCAAGGTGTCCCTGTGCTTGACAAACTCTTTGAATTAATCTTCTTACCTACTTTTGCCTTGGTGATTTGACTTCTTGCAAAGTAGATATCAGACAATTTATCCCAGTAGCTGTTCTCTCCTATTTTCAGTGGTACACACCTGAGGCCTGTCTGCAGCTCAAAGAGCACTTCCATGGGGAGGTCAGGACTGCTTGTCAGCAGAGCACTGGAACAGTTGGGTAAGTTTGTAATAAACCAAGTATGCAATAAAGAAAGTATTTTAAGCTCTTTATAACCTGCTTCCTTTATAAGCTTTTCCTCCCTCATTCTTCATCTTCCTCACTCCAATGTGTTTCAAGGGAGCTAAGCCCATGTACGTGGCAGTTCTCTGACCTGCTTTACAGTAAATGAATAAAGTGCCTCTTCTTCCCATAAGTGTCAAAGATACTTTTTCTGCTGGCATAAGTAGTGTTGAAAAATATTTGTTTAACAACAAATAGTTGTTTAGCAACTTTGAACTAAATCCTTAGTTCAAAAGATTAATTGACTATTTAAAATTAGTGTTGAATTTTGCACGTGCAGGTCAGTATGGCAACCAAATTCTAGAGCAGTTATAAAGAATAGGGCAGATCTAGCCTTGCTGTATTCTCTCTTAGTGTTCCAAATGAGCAGTTAATAAAGGCTTTGGGGGGCTATAAACATACAGCAGTTCTAAGTTGCTTGAAACACATAAGAACCTAGTTTTAGTCTTTTAGAAGTATACATGCTGAGAAGTTGTCTTAAATGTTTTCTCAAAACTGGAGCAAAATTCTGGTAAATATATAGCACTGAAAAATCAAAATAAACTATTCTATGCCCTTGTAATATTCTTTAAGTTGTTTTTTTTCACACCATCTCTCTCCCAGAACTGTTACTTGTACTGATTTAATTCCTGAAGCAAGGCAAGAAAGCTAAACTGTGTTAGAAATCGTCCGTATTCAGTTAAAATAAATAGCTGTATGCTTTAGTGATAAATGCTTCTGTGTTCCACTGTGAAGGATCTTTCATAAAGTGGAGCTTCTATGAATATTGACAATTAGCTCACTATTCTTTCAAATCTAGAGTTTTTGTTTACCACAAGACTTATCATGATATCCACCTTTAAATGGAACTTCATTTCACTAGGGAGTCTTGCTAAAAAAATTTGAAGCCAAAATATGTCTCCTTGAGAGACATCAGTGAGTTTATTGCTTTTTAGAAGCACAGTCAGTGTCTTAGTTTCATGTAAATTTGTTACAAGTGTCGGGACAATTTTGCTAGCAGACATGCTTTAGTGAATTGAGGCATTTTTTCCCCTCTGTAACCAAAATCTATTTGTTTTTTTATTTCCAGAGTAAAACCAACTCTCCAGTTCATTTATTCTGGTAACAGAGTATAGCTAAAAAGCTTTACATTTGGCTTTGTGAATAAAATTAAATCACTTTCCTGTCACTGCTCTCTAGATATGATTATTATTAGGTCATTTTTTGGTGGGGTGGGGGTAGGAGGGACAGGCAATTGAATGTTTTGTACAGTAATTGTAAAACTTGACAGGGATAATCATTATCTTCCTTTTCCATTATCCCAAGAAATGGAATATTTCTTTGTCATTTGGGAAGGTAGTCTGAGAAATGCAGTAGCTAATGGCTATATTTAAGACTCTCTTGATATTCCATCAATGTGTTAAATTGTCTAATCTAGGGAGTTTTTTTCCCCAATATGAAATAATGGAACACAAACCTCTAAACCATCACTTACAAAAAAGTAAAAAAAGCTTTTCCCTTAAGGTTGTTGATTTTATTCAGTATTTTATCAGTAACAGTTAATCAGGCAGAGATATGGCCTGTGGCCACCCAATTAGTGTTGACTAGCACACAAAATGCCTTCTTTTTTCTGAAATGTTACTCCTGCAGATTACCAGTCAAGATTTGGACTATTTAGAATAGATAACTTGGAATCAGCATCACATGGAAGCCTGATATAACCAGAAATAGTACTCAATAGAAGATTAATTCCTTTGTTTAAAAAGCCATTCCTTGATACAAAAGAACGTTAAACTTCTTAAGCCATTTTTGTAGCATGTGCACGGGAGATGTCAATCCAAGTTTAGGTAACAAATACACTTACATTCACTTATCCACCTGTATCTCCTAAAAGATACACTACATTTCAATTTTAAGAATGCAGGCTGAGTCACCTAAAGCCCATCTGCTGTATTCTGTGGGAGGACCCAGAGCAAAGAGGATTATTTGCATGAAGCCAGCTTCAGATTAATATTATTCCAGATAGTCAGAAAATGTATTGGCTCTAACCATGTTGGGTTTTTTTCCCAGAGGCAAATTCTGTAATGGGCTATTTTATTATCAGCAATTTCTTGTTTCTGCACTTAGGACTTGATTTGTACTATTAAAGTCAATGAGAAACTTGTGATTAATTTTAATGAAAAGGATGCAGATACTCTTATAGTCTTATGTGCAAACTGCTACATGTGTATACTTGTAGTTAAAGCAATTTTAATAGAATAGAATTTATGTCCCACTGGATTATATTTAAGAAAAAAATATGCAGAGTAAGAAATTAACTATTTCTGCTCCAGAGGGGTTATTTTTTTTTGTGACCTTCTTTTTCTTTCTAACAATTTAAGACTCTGATCCTGCAGCACAGCGGCATTTAGGTAAACTGGAGTCACAGGTACATGTGCTCATCACTTGCAATTTAAGCATCTAAATCAGAATTTTTAGAGAGAGAATGTTGAAATTGCTACTAAAAACATGTAATGTTTTCAAATATTTGTAACAGGCTGAAAATATCCAAAGTGGTTGTGGTAGGAGACCTGTATGTTGGGAAAACCAGCCTTATCAACAGGTACAGTATAGCTCAGCAGATGGTTTGATTCTGCTCTTTCTCAAATAAATGTTATAATGTTTCCATTCCTGTCCATTCAGGGTAGTACTTCATGGTTCTGTTTTGAACCATGGTTTTGTTATTAAATAAAAGACAAAACAAAGTCTACAGTATGAGACAGGCTTGATATACCAACACAGAAAGTAATGCTGCGGCACTTCAATCAGTTTATGTTATATTCTGAACTATTTTTATCCAGTCAAATATGATACAGTGTTTCCTTAAGAAATCTAGTCTAAAGGCTAAACAATCAGAAGGTAAAAAAAAAAATCTTTCCAGTGTCTGAGTCTTGGTTTCATGTTTTCTCCTTACTTGTAGGGTTGTTTACTGAAACATTTTAAAGTCATCCTTGTGTGGGTACCTGTACTCATTTCTACAGCTGCAAGACTGTAGAGGAAGCTCGAGTTTTTCTGTACCTTATAAAATAAGACAGATAAAATGCAGAACGCCTTAAAGAATAGTTGTTTGATTCTTTACCAGATGTTAAAAACAGCTCTTATGCTTTTTGTATCAGATCACTGAATTTTAGCTTATGATCACTGTGACAGTTTTCTGTCTACGTCTGCATTTTATTATTATTATTTCTTCCATGTTCTTAAGAAGATATGAAAAGATTTTAATGTCATTGATTAATCATTTGGGTCATTATTTATGACCCAAAATGTATTCCCTTGTAACTAAAACTATAAGATGCTGTATCTTCCTTGACAGGCCAAAGATATTTTATTCTGATTCTCATCTCATCCTGAGAGCTTATTAGATGTATATGCTTTCTAGTTTGTTATCCAGTATCTCCTTTTTTTTAAATTAGTTTCTTGGTGTTTTTATATATGCTTCTGCAATATATAGCCACTCCACAGTTAGTTAATTCTTTTCTTCATAATTTACCCTAGATAGTGTTAGTTTTGCAGTTATTTGTAGCTGGGTGTTACTAGTATCTCATCCCTTTTTTTTATTGCAGATTTTGTAAAGATAATTTTGACCGAGACTACAAGGCAACCATTGGAGTGGATTTTGAAATTGAACGTTTTGAAATAATTGGAATACCATACAATCTCCAGATGTAAGTTGAAACAGCATGGTTAAGTGTTGCACAGAGTACAATCTCAGCAGAGCTTGAATTGTTGCAGGCTCTAGTGGAATAAACATTTAAAAAAAATAATAAAATTGCACAAAGAATAATGTGATCTGAAAAACATGTTCTGTACCTGGACTTGCAGTTTTAGTAAAAGTTTTACACTCTTGGATTTCTCATCCCTAAAAAATGTTACAAGTTTGTCAATGAAAATTCATCTTGGACGCCTTGTGCCATTTCAGTGGAGTTCTGCCTTTTTTAGTCAAGTTTTTTGAAAGAGAAGTGGAAGCTTTTGCCACAGAGTTTGTCCAGTTCTACTGTTACACCATTCTGTCATTTGAGTTTAGTAGGTGTTGTGGTTTAACCTGGCAGGCAGCCAAACACCACACAGCTGCTAGCTCACTCCCCCTCCCTCCCCCCACCCCCACAGTGGGATGGGGGAGAGACTAAGAAAAAAAAGTAGAATTCGTGGATTGAGATAAAGACAGTTTAATAGAACAGAAAAGGAAGGGGAAAAAAAATAATAATAACAACAACAACAACAATAATGATAGAATATACAAAATGAGTGATGCACAATGCAATTGCTCACCACCCGCTGACCAATGCCCAAACAGTGATCGCTACTTCCTGGACCACACCTCTTATTTATATACTGAGCATGACATCATATGGTATGGAATACCCTGTTGGCCAGTTGGGTTAGCTGTCCTGGCTATGCTCCCTCTCAGCTTCCTGTGCACCTGGCAGAGCATGGGAAGCTGGAAAGTCCTTGACTAGAAGACTACTTAGCAACAACTAAAACCATCAGTGTATTATCAACATTCCTCTCATACTAAATCCAAAACACAGCACTAGGAAGAAATTTAACTCTATCCCAGCCAAAACCAGGATAGTTGGCATAATAAGCACTGAACTTGGCTTTACTGGGAATTTTATTCCTGCAGCCATTGAAATGAATGGTAAGGTGTCCAGTGATTTCAGCATCTCTCAGTTAGGGACTAGTTGATTTTACCTAAATCGTAGAAAGACTTGAGTGTTTTTACTAGAATGTGAACCTAAAATCTTTGATTTTCAGCTTTGTGTCTCCAGACTATTGGGAATGCTGGCCTTCTCTCACCTCCTTTGCTTCTGCTGAAGGATGTCCTTTGGTATTTCCAGCGGCTAGTAATGTTCTGTAGTGGGCATTATTGAATCATCTATGCTGTAGTATGACCTAGAGCAGAAATAAGATGCTTTGCGTGAAGTATTTTAGTGCATGAATCTTATAAACTTTTTCACTTAGGAACACATTTTTTCTGAGATGGCATTGATGTAAATAGATGGCTAATGGGATTTATTGAAAAATACTTAGAAATCCATTTCCCACAGGTTTCAGTTTCATTGTGTTTTTGAAAATTCTGCCAGGCACTATCCTTTTGGAACTTGAGTCCCTCTAAAAATGTAGACTGATCATAGAATCATAGAATCATTAAAGTTGGAAAAGACCTCTAAGATCATCGTGTCCAACCATCAACCCAACACACCATGCCCACTACACCATGTCCCTAAGGGCCTCATCTACACGTCTTTTAAATACTTCCAGGGATGGTGACTCAACCATTTCCCTGGGCAGCCTGTTCCAAGGCCTGACCACTCTTTCAGTAAAGAAATTTCTCCTAATATCCAATCTAAACCTCCCTTGGCGCAACTTGAGGCCATTTCCTCTCATCCTATTGCTAGTTACTTGGCAGAAGAGACCAACACCCACCTCTCTACAACCTCTTTTCAGGTAGTTGTAGAGCGCGATGAGGTCTCCCCTCAACCTCCTCTTCTCCAGACTAAACAACCCCAGTTCCCTCAGACACTCCTCATAAGACTTGTGCTCCAGGCCCTTCACCAGCTTCGTTGCCCTTCTCTGGACACGCTCCAGCACCTCCATGTCCTTCTTGTAGTGAGGGGCCTAGAACTGAATACAGTATTCGAGGTGCAGCCTCACCAGTGCCGAGTACAGGGGTACAGTCACCTCCCTGCTCCTGCTGGCCACACTATTTCTGATACAGGCCAGGATGCCATTGCCTTCTTGGCCACCTGGGCACACTGCCGGCTCATGTCCAACTGGCTGTCAATCAGCACCCCCAGGTCCTTTTCCTCTGGGCAGCTTTCCAGCCACTCTTCCCCAAGCCTGTAGCGTTGCCTGGGGTTGTTGTGGCCAAAGTGCAGGACCCGGCACTTGGCCTTGTTGAACCTCATACAGTTGGCCTCAGCCCATCGATCCAGCCTGTCCAGGTCCCTCTGCAGAGCCTTCCTACCCTCCAGCAGATCAACACTCCTGCCCAACTTGGTGTCGTCTGCAAACTTACTGAGGGAGCACTCGATCCCCTCGTCCAGATCGTTGATAAGGATATTGGAAAAGACCGGCCCCAGCACTGAGCCCTGGGGAACATCGCTCGTGACCGGCCACCAACTGGATTTAACTCCCATCACCACACTCTCTGGGCTCGGCCGTCCAGCCAGTTTTTTACCCAGCAAAGAGTGTACCTGTGTAGGCCGTGAGCTGCCAGCTTCTCTAGGAGAATGATGTGGGAGACAGTGTCAAAGGCTTTACTGAAGTCCAGGTAGACCACATCCACTGCCTTTCCCTCATCCACTAGGCGGGTCACCTGGTCATAGAAGGAGATCAGGTTGGTCAAGCAGGACCTGCCTTCCATGAACCCGTGCTGGCTGGGCCTGATCCCCTGGTTGTCCCGGACATGGCCCCTGAGCACCCTCAAAACGAACCGCTCCATGATCTTCCCCGGCACCGAGGTCAGGCTGACCAGCCTGTAGTTCCCCGGATCCTCCTTCTGGCCCTTCTTGTAGATGGGCGTCACATTGGCAAGCCTCCAGTCATCCGGGACCTCCCCTGTTAACCAGGACTGCTGGTAAATGATGGAGAGCGGCTCGGCAAGCTCCTCCGCCAGCTCCCTCAGTACCCTCGGGTGGATCCCATCCGGCACTATAGACTTGTGAACGTCCAGGTGGCGTAGCAGGTCGTTAACTGCTTCCTCTTGGATTATGGGGGGTTTATCCTGCTCCTCGTCCTTGTCTTCCAGCTCAGGGGGCTGAGTACCCTGAGGATAACTGTTCTGACTGCTAAAGACGGAGGCAAAGAAGGCGTTGAGTACCTCAGCCTTTTCCTCATCCTTGGTGGCAGCGTTCCCCCCTGCATCCAATAGAGGATGGAGATTCTCCTTGGCTCTCCTTTTGTCATTAATATACTTGTAAAAGCATTTTTTGTTGTTGATGCATCAGTATTTTGCCAGCTGAAGCAATAAGGTTCATGAGCTACTAAACATCAGGTTGCTTTATCTGCAGAATCTTCAGTGGCTGGGTAGAACATTTCCGTATGATAAGCACTAGTGCCCCCTCTTGCTGAGAGCTTTCCATACAAGGTAAATTTGCAAGTATCTGTGACTGGCAGTACTAGGCTATAACAAAAACCCAAATTTCTGTAGTGCTGGCAGTAGCTGAGAGGACTGCATATCATGTTCATTAATAAGAAGCACTTTCTTGATTTTCTTTAATGGTGTACCTGGTGGACTGAGCTGTAGGTCTTTAATTGGTACTGTATGGACAGATATCATATCTAGTAGTTGCAAGATTCTGATATGGGCTATACATGATTTAGCACAGAAAATTTTCAAAATCAGATGGCCCTAGAAATACATGCAAATGACATAGATGAGGAAAAAATGTTTTAAGAAAAGGGTATTACCATGCAGAATATGAATATTTGACTTGTGTCTCCAAAATAACCAGTATTAAAAAAAAAAAACAAAAACAACAGAACAAAACAGAGCTCAAATGTCTTCATTAAATAATAGAGCTTTACTGTATTTCTATCAGTAGTTAATGAATAACATGTTCCAGAGGGTAACACTTCTCTGACGTCACATTCTTCTCCAACTTGTACCAGTCTGCTGCTTCATTAGCATGTTTACTCAGGTTACACTGGGTTTCATTAACCTGAAATTTCTTTTTTTCCCCCATTGCACAGATGGGACACAGCAGGTCAGGAAAAGTTCAAGTGCATTGCATCTGCTTACTACCGAGGAGCAGAGGGTGAGAACAATATTAATTTGATCCTGGCTGTGACAGGAGGTTGTGCTTTATATGGAAACATATATGTATATGTGCTCCCTGGAAAGGTACCTTGTGGACACAGTGTGGTGGAAGGGATTGTCCGTTATTGGAGAGAAGAAGGAACAAAAAAGCTCATGAATTGATATGTTGTCACACCTGCAAGCTCTGAATGTTCTGATGATGCAGTGATAAAAATTGGCACTTGTGTCTAGGGGAAAAAGAATTGGGTTTGGGTAAGATTATTGCTGAAGTTAGAAGTGGATACTCCTGGCATTCCCTTTGGTAAGAGACAGTTTCTGCAGGAATTAAAGTGGTCCCAAAATAAAAGGAGTAATAGCACTATGGACTGCAGACTACAGGTAAAGAGTAAATAAGGTTGAAGACTGAGGACTTCAGTCTTACTGGGTGCTGGAGAAAGAAGAGGAGTGAGCAAATGGATAGTCTTCCATCTCCTCTGTGTTAAGTCTGCTCTTGTGCTTTATATGTAAACATTCTCTCTGTTTAACAAGATGAATTGGAGAGACTTCTGATACACTTTCTAACTTAATTACTTTTTTCTGTTCTTGTCTTTTATTGCAGTTATAATAACAGTGTTTGATCTGGCTGATATCCAGACTTTGGATCACACCAAGTAAGTTTCTGTATTTTGGCTTAGCCTTTACAGCTTTTACAGCAGGTTTAATTGCCTTGGGTAGCCTGTAGTTGCTGAGAACTTGCTGGATCATGAGTGTGTTTTCTATTGAGCTAAGAAATGAAGAATGACAGTCACTTGTTTGGATTATGTAGGGGGGGATTTTTCTGAAGAAAACGCAGAGCATATATTTGAACTACTTACCCTTGACTTCCTTTATAGTCAGTGGAGGGAAAAAGGCACTTCAGTAAGAGCTTGATCCTTCCAAAACTAGACATGCAGGAAGAGATGAAGTGCACCCCAAAAGCATCCTTTTTTTTTTTCTCCATTTGCTATAAACAGAACAGGCTGGCATCTGATGTAAATGGTGAAATTGATGAGGTGCATCTCATGCATAATGTCTCAAAAGCCTCTCATTTTCTAGGTGCACTGCTAGCCCGAAATTATTTTCTTTCTCTAGTTTCTGTAGTGATTCTGTCGGGAGATAGGCTGTCAAAAAGAGGAGAGAAAATTAAAAACTCAAAGTACATGTAGATATAGCTAAACTTACTGATTCAGATACTTGTAATGGTTTGGTTACAACAGCACACTAACTGTTATGAGTAAACTTGTTCTGCTTTTAGTGCAGGCTGCAAAAGCCTACATGGGTCTATGATCCACATTGTTGTCGCCAGCTCAGAGCGTATATATTTCTAACATACTGTTGTGACTGTAATTCAGGTACATGTTTCTTTACAACCTGTACTCTGTCTTATTTGAATGTGTATTAGACTATTTCCTTAGATTACTGCTGTGGTACTTAGCTCATTTACATAGGACTTTGTAAAATAATATATATATTAGCGTCTCTACTTGCTGAAAATAATTGAAGCCTGTGAACCTGATTTCCCACACATGCACGCACTCCCTTCCCTCCTTGACTTGTGTTGGATGACTCAAGAGGAACTTGATTGCCAGAGTAACAAAAATATAAAAGCTTATGAGACAAGAATCATGCAGCCTTCATAGGGAGCTGTTTTATAATGCTGAATAGATTATTTCACTGTTCTTTATTCCCATTTGTATCTAATCTACTATGTTGTTCATATCTTTTCCTCTGCTTCTTGTTTTCTTATTCCTTATGTCGATCCAAACTTTACCCCCTCCCTTATACTAATAAATACCCTCTCTGGATGCTAAAATCATTGCTGAATTTGTGCTCTGCAGTGGGCATGTTTGAACTTTTCCTTAGTGAAAGGCATGTATTCAAAGGAGTTGGAATAGCTCCTGGTCTCTTTTTGTCTAGAAAAAAAGGCTTTTGATACTCTCACATAAGTTCATCGTCTCACTTTTCTTGTGACCCCATTATCTGTCACTTTCTCCTATATTCCTCAGTTCCTCTGACTGATTCTCTCATTTCTCTTTTGTTTTTCAGACAGTGGCTAGAAGATGCATTGAGGGAGAATGAGCCAGATTCCAGCTTCATCTTTCTAGTTGGAACAAAAAAAGATTTGGTTGTAAGTAAATTGAATGCAGATAAGGAAATCAGATTTCCCCTAGTTCCTCAAGTGATTTCCCTTACAAGTTGTACACAATGTTGTTGAGATAAAGACCTTGAGGGAAAAACCTAAACAGAGAGAAAGAAGATCACAGGTAAATAGAACAGCACACTTGGAAACAATTTAAGAAGATGCTTTCTGAAAAAATGGGTAGCTAGTGAAATATCCCTATTTCCATTCCTTGCATGGCATTTTTCAAGCACGTACAAACAGTTGAAAAGGCAGGGAAAAGTTGGGTGCACAAAAGACAGAGTACCTAATGATCTTGAAGGTTTTGTTTGGTTTTTTTTTTTTTACGGACAGCGTGTTCATTATTCAGGAACAGGGAAGAATTCTTACTTAATTGAATGTCACATCATTTTCAGAAGAACAGGATATAATGTATTCACCCTATACCATTCTGAGTCTTGTGTTTGTCTTTCTCTAGCTATCAATACTTAATTCTTAAAGATTTCAAAACAAACTTGCTTCTCCTGCTGTTTAGTTAACTTTTTTATTTCCCACCCCCCCCAGCTGCCACAGTATCACGCAGTTTGTTTCTTACTCTTCACTGAAAATAAGTCCCAGAAAACTGCATGTCTGTCAGTTTTTCTTGTACTTCGTGTTGTTTATGCTGCTTTTTCTGAGTTGCAGTAAAACTAAATCTGCCAGACCTCTGAGAACACAGATCTGAAGTCTTGTCTAAGCTAGAATTCCTTGCTGTAAGTTAGGTTTTTTTTTTAGAATGACAGCACGTTCAACTGAAAGGGAGACAAGAGTAAAGCGAGGATTGTGGGTTCTAGCTATTACTTCAGTATGAAGCCAGTGTCTTCCCAACTGGATTCACTCTACTTCTCATCTTGATGTCACATCATCCTTTCCAAATTTTTAGAGTTCTCCTCAATTGTGCAGGGGTTCCCCATTGTAAGACAATGCACAGAAAATGGTACAAAGAAAGACGACTGGTATTGTCCATCATAAATGGGCTGGAAATTGAAAGCAAACAGCAACATACTGATACGGTTGATCACAGAGAATAAATGAGAGGGGAAAAAGACCTGAAAATTAAGTGCAAGAGAGCAAAATCCATTGAAGGGGCAAGACATTTCAGTCTTAAGAAGAGATAAAAAAGAGCAAAAATAAAAAGGGGGGAAGGCCATTGTGTTACAACATAGTAAAAATAGATGGAGTAGAAAAAAGGATCTGAGACAGAGACAAGAGAGGTTAAACCCAAAGAACCATTGTGATTAGTTGGTCCTGCAACTCTTCTGCTGAGAATGATGGGGTGACAAGAATTTAAAGACCAGTAACTGGGCTGTTGTCTTTATAGCTCCCTACCACACTATATAGTTAGATACAATGGTCACACTTGTTAACTGTTGTTTTGTTTCAATGCTGTGGGAAGTAAATGGAGACTTCCTTTTTAAAAGCAGTACTAAGTACTTGAATATTCTTGCAATCATGTCTGATTGCACAAGTGCTAAGAGAAGGCCAGAAAGGCCTCTGTGAAATCTGCAAGCATCACAGTATAGGTGATAGCAGTACCTCTATGTCATTATCAGCCCAGATACACTTCTTATGTTAAAGTTATTCCATGTTATTTACTCAGTCAGATGCTGTGTGTGAAAGGACAGAGCTAGATGCCATCCGCTTTGCCAATGAGATGCAGGCAGAATACTGGTCAGTTTCAGCCAAAACAGGTAAGTTACTGCAAAGGATGTAAAAATAGCTTAACCACAAAGGCTTATGTTAAGGTGGGAGGAAGTTAAAGTTCCTTATTCTTCCATTCCCATGTTCTTGGATTTGTTGCTATTGGAAACTTCGGGTTTATTAATGGTTGATTTTATTTGAGCATTTTTATGTGTGCTTGCACTGTCATGTTTACAGAAAGGAGTACTTGAGCTGCTGTGCAATGTCTAAGCATGTTTAATTCATAGGTAGTTACATAAATACACGTGTGCACTGCTACTCAACATTAGCAACGAAAAAAGATTATACCACAAACTGAATTCTCTCTGTTGCTGACTAAAAATAAAAGTACAGTACAGGGTACAGTATTCCAGAGTAAGAAAATGATAAATTCGCTCTGCAGTGATCAGAATGGAGGACAGATTGTTGGAGAGGCCTGTTCTGTCCCAGTATTAAGCAGTGATCTGTTCACAGATGTGCTTGTTATGCTTGATCATGTGTTGATGTGCAGTTGTAAAAACACATAATTTCTGTCCTGTTTCCTAGGGGAAAATGTCAAAGAGTTCTTTTCCCGAGTTGCTGCCTTGGCCTTTGAACAGTCCATGATAAAGGAGCTGGAGAAAACTGCTGGGCACATGGCCCAAATTGGGGCAGGAAACCTCATCAGTATGTTAAGTTTCACTTTTTGTGTGTATTTTTGTTGTTTACAGTCTGAAGTATTGGGGAGGTTTTTCAAGCATTAAAACCTGTTTCAAACACCTGCAAGCATATTCATGTTAGTGTCTACCTCAATTTCTTTGACTGGGGCTGCATTCAGCTTTTGTTACCCTTAGTTTTGGATGGTATGATTTCTTGTTGACTTTATAACTTTTTTCTTTCTACAGAACTGGAAAAGAACATGATGGAAGTCCCAGAAGGCAACACTCAAGTCAGCCTGAGTTGCTGCTAACTGTCAACTGTTTCTGCAAGCGCCATGCTTCTCTGCATAGAGCACCTGCAACAATGAAAGCTCTCAAACCAGAAACAGAAAGTTTTATTTTTGGAAATGAGGGAGGAAAAACTTATCCAAACTTTCTTTCTGAGAGTTCCCTTGCTGCTGCAGGGTCACTTGTGCAGGATGGTACAATTGTTACATAAATCTTTCTTTGTGTAGTGGAAACATAACATCCTTGTCTTAATTCAAGAAGAAACTGCAAGTCCCATGTGCTCATCTGTCTGCCAGAAATACTTGTAGAAAAAAGTTATGTAATTTTAGTGTGTTGTTCTTTGATAATTCTCTAGAAGTCTTAGTGAAGTTGTGTTCTCATAGGATCAGAAAACAAATGGCAGTTCAGAATAAAGGGTGCTATCCATATGTTTTTGCCTTTTAAGACCATAGTATAAAATAAATCTGACTTGCTTTTATGTATTCCAAATATTTTAAAACTGTTCCAAAAGAAATATTTTTAAATAACAGGCATGGAAGTACACAAATGCAGACTGCATAGTTTTCACTATGGTTTCTCCATCCAGGAAAAATCGGTATTATTTTTCATTTTCCACTTGAGAATCAGAGCCCAGCATTTAAATATTTCCAAGCCTAATAGAAGTCCAGGTAGGAACTTTGTTGTTTTATCTGTCTAATATTTTGAAAATGTTACCAGACAAGAAAGAATGCTATGCTTTTCCACTTTCTTGAATAAGAAGGAATGGTCACATGGAATAGAAAAATTAGATTTCATTTATTCCATCTTCCAAAGAGGATGCAGAATTCTTCTCTGGATTGATCTTCATGAATATTGTCTACACTGCAGTTATACTTTGTGGCTAAGAGTAATGACATTTTCATTTTATTCTAACTGGGTTTTTTTGTTTCTGGTAATGTAACATGATTCTGGAACCATACTAGTCTCAGTCATGAACTTGTCCATCCCTGTCTGTGGCAGGAACTCTGAGCTGGTAAGGTTAGATTCGATACTGCTGCTAAACTCTTAGTCACTCTATCTGCTTTTACTGGACAAGATAATTTGATCACCAGATGCTGGGAGCAATTTGCTCCACTGCTTAATAGAAGCAGTAATAGTAGAGAAATAGTTTTGCCATTTTGTGAAAAGACTTGCAAGTGTATGTGGGTTTAGAGGTAGGGAAAAGATAGAGTTCTCCAAAGCAGACACATGCTTGTTAAGCCCTAAGGTACTTGCCGCATGAAGATGTCATTACTGAATGTTTATGGTAGAACCTGCTCTCTGGACATGTTGCTGTGACTTGGTGTGCTGGCTGGATCAAAAAACCATTGCTCCAGTTTTGCCTTTTCAAATACCCTTTGACATAACCTTGAGCAATTAGTTCTTTAGAAATTACAATCATTGTTTAATGGGGAGAGATTAGCTCTGGGTACCACTGAATTTCATTGAAGTAAAGCAGCTTTACAATGCTCTTCTGCTCTTTGGGCAGCAATGACTGATGCCAAAAGATATTCCTGTTTTAAAAGTCATTCCTGCTGACAAATGACATATTGCCAGAAATTTGAATGACAAATGATGTTGCCAGAAATTACTATAACGGATATTTGGTCAGTATTTGTGAAATTGTATTAGTATGATTAATTATGATAATTAAGTTTAAACTGCAAAAGTACAAAAGAAGTGAAAGGGAAATACTGGAAAAATTAGAGGGAAATAAAATGAGTGTATCTCACTAAATTTTAATATTCAGTTCCGAGTATCTAGTTAGTGGTATTTCTCGAAAGATAAATGAGATGCTGTGAATCTTTTGCTTGCACTATACCATATGAATTTATGGTCCTTCAAAATTACTATAAGCACTGAAATGAAAGAATTAACAAAGGAATCAGAGTGGGGCAACAAGACTGCTTCACTAGAAATCTATCAGCAGCTTATAACTCCATACTGCTAAGATTCAAATCCAGCATTACATGCTATGCTGGCATTAAAAAAAAAAAAAAGGAACATCATCTATAATGCTCTAAATTTCATACTGCAACTATTTTAAACAGCGAGAAAGAAGAAAACCTATGGACAGTTACAAGTTACAGTTTCTTAAGATAGTCATTCAATCATTACAGAAACAACAGTATCTGGAAAACTGATTATAATAGGACCTTTCAGATTTGAGCTGCTGAGAAAATCAGACAAAAAGACATTTGTTAATAAATCTATGCATCAAATTGAAAATATTCTAGATTCTCTGCCATTTTTTCCACAAAAATTGTTTGATAAGAAATAGAAAACAGTGGAGAAAAAATGACTTAAACATCCTTTTTATTACTTTTATTTTCTTACGATGTAAGTTAGAGCAGCTTCATAGAATATGATGAATAGAGACCTAGGAACTCTGTGTCTTTTTTTATTGGGCAATCTTCACTTTGGCAATTGTGCTGATTCTGTTGGCAAAGATGCAAATGTAGCATTTGGTGGAGAAAATGAATATGTGTGGGTATGTAAGGAGTTATTTATCCAAATGTGTAATATTTTGACCTTATGATGTTCTATGTATTTGTTCATCTCCCAAATCTGTTTCACAAGGATGATGAATATACACTGCACTTGTACCATGTGCTGCACTGAGTGGGCAGCATAGCCATGGTCTTCATGTTTACTGAGTTTGAATGAGAGTAGAAAAGATGGTTCACTCTACTGCAGCAAATCATGTTGCCTAGGCTAGGTGCTAGGTTTCAGTGCAGACATGTTAGTCTTTGCTGCTGCAAAATGACTTAGTAACAAATCTAAGAAAAGATCAGGATTCCAGTTTTCTTTTTCCCCAAAAAAATATATCTCCTAACTGTTTCTTTCATTGCTGAGCTCAATTATTGTACAAAATCACAGAGATGCAATCTCTTCAACAATCACGTTGCTTTGAATATCAACTGGGACAGTTTCTTCTAGTGATTCAGTACGTTGCTTGATGTCATTACTGGTTTCTATCTTCTGTAGAACTTCACATACAAATGCAATACTCTGTCAGTCATTAACTATCACTTGACAATGGTCTGACTCCATCCATTGTATGACTGATGCTTTGAGACTGGGGTTTTTTTGGTTGGTGGGAATTTTTTTGTTTGTTTTTTGTTGGTTGGTTGGTTTTGGGGGGTGTTTTTTAGCCCCACTGAGACTTCCCCTGCAAAGAACTCAGTATTAATAATTGATCGTCTAAAGTGAATCTTGGATCATGTTGCAAATGATGAATTGCTTAAGAAAGCACAAAGGAAACTAACTTTGGTAGAAAAATAAATGTAAAGTTGCCAGTTCTTAAATGTTTCTATGGGGTCTATGTTTTATCTATGCATGTTAATCCATTCTATCAGCAACTTAATTGGCTTTGAAGAAGCCTTGGTATTGTGGAAAACAATGTTGGAACAACTGTATTAACTCTAAACATAGGTAGACTGAAACATGATTTTTATACCAGTTGAAGTCCTCACAGCGATCATGGCAACAGATGCAGTGCCAGCTTCCTTGTGGAATTTGCAGCTGAGAAATTGGAGAAGTGAAATTTAGAGGCAGTCTGAAGCAAAGTTAAAGAGCAATTGTAATAATCAATTGCCCAAAAGAAGTACTAATGTTATGCTGTTTCCTGTCTTAGTAAGTAGAAACTAATGTGTTAATGAGTTCCTGTTTAAATAAGTATGCATATCTCTTTGAGCAAAACAACTGGTGATGGATCAAAAGCCATTTAAGAGACAGTTCATTCCTTACTATAAAAGCCTTTCCTTTTAATTTTTAGTGATGTTGTTTCTGCCTTTTGAGTGATTATTTGACACTTAGGATATTATTATTTATATTCTTATAGGTCATGTGATTCAGATCTTTCTGAATCCTGTTGGTTCCCAGCTCAGGCTCGTCTCGTTGTGGTGCGACCAGAATCCATTCTTCATGAATAAATCTGTCCCCCTTCTGTGTCTTGTCAGGTTTTCATCAATAGTTAGAGATCATTCTAGGGAGTACAATATAACATACCGATGAGTGAATACTATAAACTCCTCTCTGTATCACATCCTCTGAGCATGCAAGTTAAAATGAAGTGTTTGGCAAGTTGAACTTGTAGGAGAATCTGCATTTGGTAGTGGAGATGGTTGATCAGTTTCTTGTATTTTTGGCCAGAAGGTTGTTCTCATGGCGAGAAATTGGTGTTCTCTGAATTCTAAGGAGGGGAGTTTCCATTTTTCTGGGTTCATAGAGTGATTTAGTCTGGGTGGGACTTCTCGAGACTTACTGGCCTGGTCAAACTCTACCACAGAGTGCTGCTTTGTGCTACAACAATATGGTTTCTTAGTTTCAGCCACAGATTAATCAGAAATCATGTTGTATTTCTCTTTAAAAAGACTCTGCTTATGTGCTACCATTTTTTTTTTCTTCTTACAAAACCTCTGATTCTCTCGTGTGGGATCATGCTGAAGAAAGCGTTCAGAACTGACAGCTCAAGAGGTTTTAAGACAAAACTGACTAGCTCCTCTATCCCACAAGAGGGAGCGCTAGGTCACTGTAGTACTAGTTCCGTTTCTAGCCCGAGAAGGGCTTTGCAATCTCTTGTAGGTCAACAGAGGTACGTACTGGACAGTCTGTCTACAGTTTAGCCCCCTCATCACAGGATTCTCAGTCTCAAATCACAGATATGTGTCTGCCACCAGAGCCTTAATGAAATTTTGTATCCTATTAAAATAATACACTGTTGAATGCATGAAGTATTAGGAAAAATTCAATTCCCACTGGAATTTCTGATGTTGTAGTACCTCAATAGATAAAGCGGGTGCAGGTGTTTAATAGTATTATTCGCTAAAAGTTAAGTGTGCATACAGAAATCCCTCCTCTGACTCATCAGAATTCTTACTACCTCCAGAAAGGGCACAAATGTCAGAAAAGTGAATCCAAACAGAAAAAACTCTAGACACAAAAAATCAGAACTATGAGACTTCATTAAAAATAATGTATGAATTCAAAACATATCCCTATGATGTAATATACCTGTCATTATTATAACCATGCCAGTACAGTCTTAAACTTCATATTACTAGAAATATATTGCATGTCAGAATTTCGTTGTTCAAACTGGCACTCAGGCAAACAAATAGCAAATAGTATCAATGGTGAAAAGCCAAGATTGAGATTTCTTGAAAGATTTATAGAGGTATTTACTAAACATATAGATGTTATTATGATTTAGACTATAATCTGTTTACCACATAGGTCAGCCAATGCCTGTATGTGTTAAAAGCTGAGGAAACAAGTTCAGGAAAAGAGGCTAAAGCCAGGAAACAAAAAACAAGAGGCATGAACTATGCAAAACTGAATACATGATTAGCCATTTGTGATATGTCTGAAAATATAAAAAAAATATTTTGTTTGGCATATAAAAAAGCATGAAGAGAAAAACTGTTTAATGGATTATGAAACATTACGTATTTCAAAGGTAAGAGAGCTACTCCTGTGGACTCGTGCTTTTCATTCTTCTGGGATTTTATTAGTTCTTGTTGGGGACATATTCCACCCTCTTTTCTAGTAACACGTACCAGAAAAGATATACCTCACTGCAGACATGAAAGAAGCAGGTTTATGGGGAATATGAGGTGTACATATCTCACTTTTTCCTATAATCCAAACCGGCAAGATGGAACTTCAGATGTATTTGTTACCACTTTTTCAGAGATTGAACTCTTACACGGAAAGGATACAGGGCTTAAGCAAGACCATGTAGTGTGATTTCAGAAGGAGTAATATTCAGCAGCCAGACTTTTGTTTAAATCATTTGCCACCCTTCACCCAGAGCTGAGGCGTGGGACTCTGAATTATTTGGGCTAGGATAATATGCAGGACAAAAGTGAGACTAATGCCTGAACAAAGCAGCCTTTATTGTTAATATCATAGTGATTTTGGTGTACCAGTTGCCCATCTCAGAAATCCAGCTTGTCATTTCTTGGCAAGGAAGGAAGGATTGAGTGAATGACAAGCCTACTACTAAACAGCACTTACATTAGTGGGGGAAAACGTGACCCTTGAAGGTGAGCTGCATCAGTGCCTGCGGGGAGAGTGTTGCTGTGAACACAAGAGAAAGTACAGAGATGTGCTGGTGTTTATCCATAATATATGAGGACGTGGATGTATGGACAAGAATGGGTACCTGCCTATGCACACAAGGATGTGTGTATGATATGTTTTTGCCCAGGCTTAGATATAGTCATGTCTATCTATGGTGATGTCCAGGCCTGTGCCTGCAAATGTGAGCAGCCGTGGACGTACACGAGTTTGCAAATCTCTGCCTTTGTCTCACCGGCAGCCACCTCCGAGCGCGCCGTGGGGCAGGGTGCAGGGCCAGGCCCCCCAAGCCCCGCGGGTCCCGCGGGCACGGTCTCCCGCAGCCGGCCCGGGCTGCCCCTTTAAGAGGCCCCAGCGCCGTGTCAGTCGCTGCGCTTGGCTCCTTCCCTCTCCTCCCCTTCCGCAGCGCTGCGATTCGGGGCGCCGCCGCCAGAGCCGGGCCGCACGATGGGCAGCCGCGGGCAGCCGCCGCGGTGAGGGGGCTCCCGCGGGGCGCTCTGGCACGGAGGGGTAGCGGCAGAGCTCGCCGCGGGACGCGCCGCCGCCTCGCTGCTCTGCGCGGAGGCTCCGGAGAGCGTGTGCGCCCGGAGGACAGCACAATAGCCGGGAGGAGGAGACAGGGAAAGGGGCAGGGGGAAAGGAGGAGAGAGAAAGAGAAAGCACAACACGGGGACTGGCCAGGGGAGGACGGAGCGGAGGACTCCTGAGCGTGGCTGCACTGAGGGCCGTGCCCAGGACGGCAGCAGCAGGAGGTGGGTGGGTGGGGGGGCGATATTTACCTTCCCTCGCCCGCCCTGAGACTGCTCCTTTGTCCACCCATTTTGAAGTGCTCTGGGATCGCCGGGGTGGGAGCATTGTTGTTCGCTAGCAAAAGATCAGTCATGCCGGGGAGAGAGTAGCGAGCGTACGGGGGGCTGGGACCGGCAAAAACTGAAGGGGAGGAGAGACTGCTCCGAGGATTGTCGTTTGCCTCCCAGTTTCCCTGCATGGACCGTGAAAGAGACGCATTGAGTTGACCCTGCCGGAGCTGTTTCTGCTTCTACATGTGAGATCCGGTTGGTTTATTCTCTCCACCTATCTCTCTCCAGCCTTCTTCCCGTATTCTCCGCTTACTCCTGTATGCAAAATGGTGGACCCTGTGGGGTTTGTGGAGGCTTGGAAAGCACAATTTGCAGACTCTGAGCCTCCTAAAATGGAGCTGAAATCTGTGGGGGACATTGAACAGGAGCTAGAGATGTGCAAAGCGTCTATCCGGAGACTGGAGATGGAGGTCAACAAGGAGAGGTTCCGCATGATTTACCTGCAGACTCTTCTGGCAAAGGAGAAAAAAAGCTATGATAGACAGAGATGGGGTTTTAAACGTGTTTCTCAGTTGCCTGAAGGGGGTGCAGAGCAGCAGATCCAAGACCTGCATCATCACCAGTCTGCTGACCAAGACGAATATGAAAAAAGCAAGTCACACCACGGGGAGGAAAACTTCAAACCCAGGATACCCTCTCTGCGGAAGCTCTCTACCCAGAGCGATGGGTCAGACCTGTCACCTTTGGACAACCCCCATCGTGGAGAGGGAGAGCAGGACAGGTGTAAGTACTATGGTGAAGAGAAACTGAAGAGAGTTCTAGAAGATACGGAGAATCGCTGTGATACAGATGGCTCTCCTTCAAAACACAGATCGGCTTCCACTCGCAGGTTAGTGGGATCTGTTGAGAAGGAGGGATCATTTGAACCCATTTCTAAGGAGAGAGGGAGCAGCACCAGTGTGGCAGCCCTAAGGTCCAATTTTGAGAGGATTAAAAAGGCTAATTCACATTCTTCTGGAGATAACAAGGATGTTGTTGAAAAGCCATTTTATGTGAACATGGAGTATCATCATGAGAAGGGCCTAGTGAAGGTCAATGATAAAGATGTTTCTGATAAAATAAGCTCCCTTGGTAGCCAAGCCATGCAAATGGAACGCAAAAAGTCTTTGCACTCCCTCCCTTCTAACATGGTACCCAGCTTCAGCGAGTTCCAGAGGCCTGCTTACAGGGGAAAGTCCTCGGAGAGCAGCTTTGGCTATGATGGAGAGTATGAGGATGCTGAACTGAACCCCAGGTTTCTCAAAGATAACCTGATTAATGCCAATGGCAGTAACCGCTCACCTTGGCAGCCCATGGACTTTCAACCCTATCAAAGTATCTATGTAGGTGGAATGATGGGGGAAGGAGAAGGTAAAGGACCTATTCTGCGAAATCAGGGCACAACGGACCAGGAAAAACATCTCACTTGGCCCAGGAGATCTTATTCCCCCAGGAGTTTTGAAGATATTGGAGGAGGATATACTCCTGATTGTAGCTCTAATGAGAACCTTACCTCCAGTGAGGAAGACTTCTCTTCAGGGCAGTCCAGCCATGTCTCCCCCAGCCCCACCACTTACCGCATGTATCGGGATAAAAGCCGTTCTCCCTCCCAGAACTCTCAGCAGTCCTTTGACAGTAGCAGTCCACCAACCCCCCAGTCTCAAAAACGGCACAGGCAGCAGCAAGTCATTGTGTCTGAGGCTACTATTGTGGGTGTACGAAAAACAGGACAGATCTGGCCAAGTGATGGAGATTTGCCTTCTGGGAGATGTCACCAGGACAGCTGCTTCCATGGGGATACAGGTGTGTACCAGCTTCTTGTTTAGTCTTTTAAATGTATGGAGCAGGAAATGTGGCATCATGGAAATGAATGGGAGAGGTTTTCTAGGTGCTCTAAGGGGGCAACTGTTTAATGTGAGAAGTCTGTGGTTATTTTGTAGTTGTCGTGTTTTAGGAAGGTCCTGCAGAGGTATACATCAGACTGCATTTTAGGAATATAGATTGGATTCCCAGAAGGGTTGATTTAGGCTTCTCTTGAGAGGATCAATGGAGTCCCATGTTAATCAGTTCTTAAAGTTTCAATGTGAACACTGAGGTAAAAAGGGGCCAGAGCTGTTCAGTATTCACCACCAGATTGTTCCCTCCCTCGTATTCTTGCACTGAGTAGTTAAACTCTACCTCAGAGGTGGTAGTGTGCCAACATGCCACAACCTGAGGGTTTTGCTGGAGCTTTACCAATAATGATGCTTGCTCCCATAATCTTGTTTTTTCCTGTCTGTATTAATTGGAGTGCTAGATTTTTGTTCTGTCTCGTGTCATCCTTCAATTAACTGATTGGAGGTGATGATTGTGCAACCCTGTTCTTGAAGCTTTCTGCTATCACTAAGTGAGGAGGAACTTGGAATACCAGGAAGCCCTGAGGGAGAGCTGTTAATTTAACTTCAGCAGAGTCAAAATTTTTGTTTGGGGAAGAATGGGCAATGTTTGAACCCATTCTTATGTAAGCCATTCAGGCATGCAGGTGTGTCTGTGGAATTGCAGTGGATTTATAGTTGGTGAAAGAGGCAAACAGTGAACTATAGATAGATTTATTGAATGTATGTGGACATCTGAATCTATTTAGCAAGGCAAGACACATAATCTAAGTAGCATCTTGTGCTAACACCAGTAGTCTTCTATGCAGTAAATGAAAGAATCAAATCCAGGAATGAAAAAAAAAAAACATTATGGTTGTTTTGCTAGACTTCTATCATTCTAAATCTGTGAGTTATCTTGTGGGTTTTCTTTGTCTTTGAATCTGTCATTTTAATAAGGGGTTAACATGTTAACTTCAATGTGACTGAATTCCTGAAGTAGTAGGTGAATTGAGAGGCCTATCAGAGATGCTGTCATTTTCTCAGGTCGTGTGAGTTCGGTGTATTAGTTCTCAGAAGAGTAACTTTGCTGGAAGGAGATGCCTTGTTTTACTTTCCCTGCTCATTGTTTTTTGCCAGCAATACTTTTGGGAGCAACAATGGAGGGAGAACTCTTCCCTGCCCCCCTGCCATCCTTACATCCCATTGTTGTATTATTGGAAGGCTGTACAGCTGTAATGGATGTTCACTGTACATGAAATCTCAGCACCCAGTCCTCACAGTGACTTCTTCCTTATCAGATTGTATATACATACTTGTTTTCTATCTGGGACTACTGCATTCTTGTTCGGTTTTATGTATCTGTTTGTATCTTACAGGTAGTGCTTGCAATGCAGGGAGAGGCTGGATCTTGTGCTGGTTTAAACTGAGCTGCAGCCATCTGTCTCTGCTCTTGTTTACTGATGCTCTTTAGATGACTGGGAAGCCTCCTGGCAGTTGCAATTTTTGCAGAAGAAAACAAAGGGGGAAAGATAGCAAAGGTTGATAAAGCTTGAGGATAAATTCAGCTTTCAGAAAGGCAATAGATAATTTCTATTTTTAAATAATTTAGCTGGGATGCAGTGATTTAAAAAAAAAATGGGCTGCTGAAAAGTTGGAACAGTTACAATTCCTTGTTGTGCTGGAAAGCTTTGTGTCTTCTTGGTAAGGATGACCACACAATTGCAGGCAAGGACCGACTGTAACTGATCCACCTTCTGCTTTCCTCAGCATAGGGGGTAACATGGCAAGCTTAGCAGGAACCTTCACCAGATGGCTAGTCATTACTATCTTGCGCATTAGCTGGTGGCAACATTTTACTTAACCAAAAAGGCTTATGCCTTCAGGAGGACTGTGTTTCTGATTAATTCATACTGAGCATCATTTTATAAAAATTTTATTTCTTTCCTGATTGGGAAGAATTTTGATCTGAAACCAATTGGCAGAACCTCTTTTTCATAAAACAAAGGCATGAGTGATCACTGTGTGATTAGCTGGCTGGCTACCATTCCCAACTATCATGCTCTGATGTGGACTATTCTCTATCACCACATGATATGAACGCAGTTCACAGATCCAGCCAGCTTTTCCTGCACCTGTGGTTCAGTCACTGGTTCTGCCAGGCTTCCCTGAAGTTTTGCTTGAACAGAGAGTGCAAGTTTGAATCACAGCAGGTTCTGGCCAGCCTTAATGTTAATTAGCATCAAGTGGGATTTGTTCAATAGTATTTGGCTTCTTTGTGCATTTTTTTGCACAAAGCAAAATTTTTGTATGCTTGCTGGCTTTGCTTTTCATGACTCTGGCCATAATAATGCTGAATGTGGTGTGGACAGGTGCCATGTGAGCTTTCTGTCTGGATCTGCTGTCCCAGTGCACCTTGAGCTTGGCCAGTGGACACGTGCTGTTTTGTTCAAATTCTTTCTTGACTTCACAGTCAAGTGATAATTTCCTACTTTTGTATTACAAAAAAGGACTAGAAGAAGGTCACCTAACTCTCAAGGGAATCCAAGGGATCCAAGCCAAAATTCGAATCTAGGTTCTTGGAGATGCGTTATCAAAAACCTTAAATCAGACCAAGGTAGTAGGCTTTCAGTTTTTTCCAAGGAGCAGAATGAGTGCTTCAAGGTTGAGATTTGGTAATAACTGTACTTTCTATTAAATGTACTTAATGGAACCTGGGCAAAGATATTTATGTTAGGATGAATTATGTATCACTAATTTCCTGTAGTGGGAATTAGAAAAAAAATCACATCTTAATTCTCCGCTAAGCTTGATTATTTTTACTATGATTGTGGAGGAAGAACAAGATTTTTAAAATTCTGTCTACTGTTAAACATTAGTTGCAGAGACAGCCACCTGTTGTGCATTTCTGCTTATAATCAAGGGGAGAGTTGCATAGTGCTTTTATGCAGTGACGAGGCCTCGCAATGGCCTCAGTTGGGTCAGTTTTTTAACTAGTAACAGTTTGTTAATTGAGGAGCACACTGGAGTTATTGCTTGGCTTTATAGCCTGCTTCATAAAATCAGTGCATGCTCTCTCATAGCTCTGTGTATGAAATGATTTTATCTATCTGTGTAACAATATGGAAAAACTCTGTCTGGAGTCCACATAGATAATATTTACCTGTAAAGCTGCTTCCTTAAAGCTGCCGCAGTAGTGACTTCTGTTCACTTGAGAGGACTTGATAGTGCTCTCCAGGGAGTTCTGCCCGGCTCTCTCTATAGAAAGCTACCAACAGCCACAGTGCTCAATATAAGGTCAGTTTGGGGATATGTATAATTTAATTCCATTGGGAGCAAAGTTTTACTTATTTTAGCCTCTACTAAATGTGAGAGTGCTGAATGTCCCCTTGTGAAGAGCATGGAGCATTCTCTATATTTTTAGTGAGTTTGATGTAGACAGGAAAGAGTGCTGGAATTTATCTATGCATGTGAACTGCAAGACTCAAAATTCCTGTTATCTCAGCTGAGCAGAATGCCATTTTAAAGTGCATACTTACTTAGAGCGGTAGATTCCTCAGTTTTTGTATGCCTTAAGTGCCTGACCAAATAGGCAAGCATCTGAATTTCTTGCTTTTAAGGTAATCCTTGACACTACTTAATTTTAAAGCCCCAAAAGGCGTGCAGTATGTCATCATGGAAGGACATTGTTCTGTACCAGTTTCTGCAGAGGTCTGTTCCTGAGTTACTTGCATCTTCTGAGTTCTTGGACAAGTTTCTTAATTCTGCACTTCTTCCACTCACTATTGTATTCTGTGGATTTTACAAGATGTAGTTTGAAAAGTGCTTTGCAATGTTTTAGCAGTGCAAAAACGACTCATGAGGGAACATGCCAGTGCTGTTACTGCTGTTTAGAAACACAACTTTCCTTTGAGCAACTGAGGCAGACTTCAGAGAGGTAGTGATTCCTCCTTCCGAGGATCTGAAATGTAGGAACTTTCATAATGTGCAGCTTGCTTGTTAGTTTTAAGGGCTGCTGGCTACAGGTCCTGCTGTCAGTCTGTGACTTACATTGCATCAGGAATGAGGTTTAAATTTTCTCCGACTCTTGTTTAGTTCATTTTGCTATTACTTTTTAAACGTGTTTTAATCCTCTGCTGTGATGGTCAGTGGATTTCCTAGGAGCACTGATGACAAGTGCCTCCCCTTTGCTTTCCAGTGATTTAGTGGCTTTTGAGATTATCAAGCTGCTTGTGCTACTACTCCCCTCTTACTAGTCTGGGGGAGTGAAGAGCTCCCTCTCTTTCTCTGCCGGATTTCTCTTTCTCTCCAGCTGAGTTTAGTGGAATCTATGGAGCTTCTGCTTTATCTCCCCAATGACTATAGTGGACTCTGCAGTCCTGGTTGGTTGGTTGGTTTGTTCCTTCTTCCACAAACAGTTGCTAACCTTTACGCCGGGCTTACCATAAGTAATGGCATGTAGGTAGATTTTATTTTGCTTTTCTTAGGTTCACCCTAGATCATGGAGTTTCTCCCACCTCAACGTTCAGGTTCTTCTGCAATCACAAAGCACCTGCCTTTGAAATGAGAGTGTAAACCAACCCAGATAGTAGTTGCCCGACACTGGGAAGCCCTGGAGAGTGCTGATGTCACCTGATTTGTCTGTGTGAAGCTCATTTTTGTGGTCCACGACAGAGATATTGAAGTGGGACTGGTTTTCCTGTGGAGTAAGTAGACAGAGGGCTATGAATTCTGCAAGTAATGGGTTAGGTAGAAAGCTGCTGGTCATCCCTGCATAATTACCAACAGTTTAAAAGTGGTCTGTCTGGCTGTAGAGATGAGCCCACTTTGTGCAGTTGCCATCGCTGCGTGAGGGCCTACCAGGCAGGCAGTGACTTGTGGCTGGGCAGGTGAAATATAATAGCAGTGCACAGGTAAAGTTTGGGAGTGTTGTAGGAACTCAGAGCTAGGGCCAAGCTGCAACAGAGCCATGTGGTGCATCCATGCTGTGATGACCACAGACTAGAATGCTGTTCTGTATGCCAAAACAGTTGGACCTAGGTGATTTCAGCATGGTGATTTCACAGAGGCAGGGGCTAGACACCTAAAGCATTGCAGTGAATGCCACACAACAAGACAATAACGCCTTTCATTTGAGCAGGAAACGTGTAGACAAGTGGAACCACAATATTAAGTCTGTGGCTCAGTGAGCTGCTCCTATGGTCCTTGCTGACTGTGTTCAAAGTACTGAAAAAGCACTGGGTTATGGCGAAAGCCACGCTGACAGATGTGTATAAATGTGCACGCTGACAGATGTGCATCCACTCTGCTTCACAGTTGTCAGCCTCTGCCCAAATGGTTTCAGAGGAAAAACACAGAGAGGCTGCTATTTCGTACGAAATTTTGGTCTTGTCCTGAGAAGTGGCAGGGAGAGTTGGAAGCATGCATGGGCTTACTGCCTGCTCCAGTGCACTACCTCCTCTGAGATGGAGGCTTCTTTCTAGGTGGCTGAAGGAAAAAGAAGAGAAAGAAGGAGTAGAAAAACCTGATGTCTTGGTACTTTTTTTGCACTGGCTTCCTTTTCTGGATTAGAAAGCTCTTCAGCTGTTTTTCCCGTGCAGAACCAAAGATGAGCAAGGGAGCAAAGAGCTGAGGATGGAGATGAGCATGGTGGAATTGGTTAGGGTTTGGAACTAATGAAGGGACTGGGCTGGTAGAGTGAAACTAATGGCTGTGTGGAGGAATAGGCAAACATGAGGAGAAGATGGGTCTGTCTTTAGATTGCTATAAGCAGTGACCATGGCTTATGAAGTGATTTACTTGTGTGTGTAGGTGATGGACTTTAAAGCAGTGAAATACATTGGGGAATGAGGTGCTTTGGTCTCCTCTGTTTTCTCATCTCTAGCAAAGCAGTTGCACAAGTGTGTGGTTTTAACCTTGAAGATTTTCACTGTTTAGTGTGAGTGTACATGACCCTATGTACAGACTTCCAGAGGTGCAAAACTGGAACATTTTACTTTTGATTCTTGGAGTTATGCTCTTTGAAGTTCAGACAAAGAAAGCTAGGATCTACTAATTTGTGGAATTAATTGCTCTACCACCTTTCCTAAGTGCTTCCATTTGTCTAATATCTCTGGTTTGGATATTTGGATAAAATGCTAACTACTGTGTTCAGTCACTCCTTCATTGACAGCTTGCTTTTCACTGCCACCAGAAAGTTTCACTGAGGTGTGAGCAAAGGTAGTAAACTGAGTTGGGTGGAATGGGGAGTAGGCATCCTGAGTGACAGACTTGGGAGGGGGAAAAATAAGGTTTAATTAGAAAATTTGCTAAATCTTCAAGTGTGGGTTAGGAAATACTTATTTGAATACCGAGCAGCACACTATAGCTGCTGCTGACTCTTAAAAGGAGTGTTGGGGAAGGGGAGGGTGATTTGTAATCTAAGGTTGACTTTGCAGGCTTTCTGAAAGATGGGCCAGCAAAGGAGACAGAAGCCTGTGAAGGTTTGGGACCCCGTAATGGCCTGGAAACAGGTCTCTATCTTCCAGTTCTAGCACATTTAGCAGTTCTCTCTAATGCCCTCCCTCTCTCCCCAACCTCTTAGGCATAAACAGTTACTGTGCAGAGGCAAGGGGGGGCCTGTATTTCAGCTTCAAGGAATTTTGGAGGTCAGTCCATAAAGGTTAATGAGGTGAGACTTGGCAAGCTGTTTGAGGAGAATTGCTCCATTTCAATTACCATAGGGAAGCATATTGCTGTTCATGAAAATCAGACTGTTCATTGGAGGCACAGCTTATCTGGAGCTTGCTTTCCCCCAGAGAAACCAAGACTAGCAGGTTTTTTTGACTGTCTCGTCTTTGATTTGTTCTGCCCAGTCAGATAAGCATGGAAAGAACAATAAGGACCTGATCCTGTTCTTTCCCTGGTGAAATATCATTGACTTTAGTAATCTCTTGCTGACACATGTAGGGAAAGAAATGGTGTGCTGGTAC
Source organism: Calonectris borealis (assembly GCF_964195595.1). Lineage (NCBI taxonomy): Eukaryota > Metazoa > Chordata > Aves > Procellariiformes > Procellariidae > Calonectris > Calonectris borealis. The sequence goes on from NC_134329.1 coordinate 10,220,740, forward strand.
AGGTTGAATGGCAACTTTGCTGTGCAGATAGGGGGGTAGACTGCACGTGACAACAGAAATGCTGGCATGGATTAGTTTGGGTGAACTGCATGTGAATGAAGTACTTCCAAAACAACAATTTGAGTGTCTTAAGTTACAAAGCAGGTTTTGGCCAGCTCACTGATAATAAAGTGGATTGCTTTCCTGATCATATGTTTAAATTACATGTGATGTCAAAGTAACCATAAACTGTAAGTAGATCCTTGAATGTTGGTCTGTCTTACTGCTGAGGCAGTTCTACAAACCCATAACTTCTCTAAACTTTTTTTGAGTTGTACTGTATGCGTTTTAAACAGTAAAACTGTCCTGCGGACGACCAGCGTATTTCTGTCACAAAATCTGGTTGTGATTTGCAAATCTTCCTGTTGCTAAAATAACAAAAGCATGTCTCCCTTTTGTCTTCTTCCCAGCTGCCAAAATGGTATGTCTCAGACCCTTTCTTAACCAGATTATGGCTGGTGTAGTAATCAGATTATTGCAAATGTAATTGGAATCTCTGTTTCACAGAAAGCTCTGCCCAAACGTGGCAGCTGGAGCCGAGTTAGTTGCTCATGGCTACATGAATACATGAGGAGTATGTGTGTGAGAATCTACAATGATTGCCCTGTAGGAAGAGTGAATTAGTAAAATTCAGTCTGTTGGTTTATACTACTGAATTGTGCCTGTTGGTATTACAGCCCCTTTGCCTAGTTGTTATCTTCTGTTATTGTGTTACTTGCAGTCATTTCACCAATCCTTGTTGCTTCTGGGTTTTTTTTTTTTTATTTTGTGGAGGGAGGAATTATTTTCTAGGGAGAATAAATCCCCCACAACTTTCCTTCTTTTAAAAATATGATATAAAAAACCTGTATGCTCTTTTGGAGCTTCTGCACAGGCTAGGTCTCACTCTGAAGTATCCAAAAGCCCCAAATTACTCACAGATTGGTCTGCGACAACAGGATAGTAACAACTGTAGCAGGCTGCTGTGGATCACACAGTATTATGTGAAATCTAATAAGCCAGCTTTTGCAGTAGTTACTTAATAGTGAGCAGCTCGTGTGTTTGGACTCGGCAGCTCCTCTTCTGTGTTTGTGCCCTGTCCTTGATGTGTGGAGAAGTGCACTGTGCAGCCTTGGCTCGCTATGTCTGTTTACTTCTTCTTAATGACTTTAGAATATTCTACGCTCAACACTGAAATGCAGCTACTTCGCTGATGGGATATGTGCCAGCTATTATGTTATCAGAAATTATATATTCTCTTGGCTGCAAAGCTAGGTAAGGAGTGGCCATTTAGAACCCACAGTATGGGTGAGGCTGCTGCAGGCTCTAGTGGCTGGGATAGTTTTTTAAAAAAACAAACAAACAAAAAAACCCCAAAACAAACAAAAAAAAACCCCAAAACCAAAAAAATCACAACACCACACAAAAAGCCATAAAAAAACCAACAAAACCCTCAGTTACCTACAGTCATATCTATGTGTTCTTTTAAAATGGGCCAGCAGTTTCCCAGAATAATCTGTTCTGAAGAAAAATACCTCATTCACTACAGCATCAGGCTTCAAACATGTCTGAGCTGCTGAAAAGTAAATGTGATTGGTCTATTGTCACTAGGGAGGTGTAACGTACAAACACAGAGAATTGTATCTGCTGCAGTCTACAATTACATAGCACGGTATGATTTTGCCCAGGAAGATAGTAATGGCCTCTCAGCCTGGCTGGGCTCAGGGCTTCCCAAAAGAGATTAGATTATGGTGCTTAGTATGAGCCAAGACACAGAAAAGCATGTTTCTGTGACTGTTAGCATCCAACTGCTTCAGTCCATAGCAATCTTCATTTTTGCTTCCTGCTAACTTCACTCTGTTCCTGAAATTTTTTTTGTAATGGTCAGCACTGACATTACCACGTGAAGTTTCAGAAAGTAATAAGTTGAGAAAGTGAGTTGATCACTGCTGGAAGACTTCTGTGTGTTCCCCCCGTCCTTGCCCTTCACCTCTTCTGCAGACTGTCCCCTTTGTTTGAATCCTTTTAGGTTGAATGTTTGAGTGTGGGGGTTCCCTTCCCTTCCCTGTGTGTCTTGTGTACTTCTTGCTTTACATTCTCCTGAGGTGGTCATTGGACCTCTCAGTCTGATAGGGATGAAATCACTGTCATCATTCTAAGAAAACATAGTAATGCCTCAGTCTGGCAATGTTCTATCATTGTCTTTGAGGAAATTGTGGTATTTGCATGAATATATTTGACTATATATTGCCAGCAAAGAACATCCTGTTGTAAACGTCTGTTGCAGTTCTGCTGTCTAAGCCTAATTGTGGTGGATACCAAGCATAGTGCTTAGCTGCGATTAAAGGTGCCTTGTATATGTCTGCAGCCTGCACCACATCAGTGACTGCAGTGAAGAACAGCACATCTTACGGGCTGTTCCTTGTTTACTTTTCTTGTTTTTCTTTAATAAAAAGCTGATGAGTGAAACCTGAATTGCAGAGAGGAAAAAAATCTGACAAGCTATAGTCTTGATGAAAATACATTCTTCAGCCTTGGGACATACACCACTTCTCTAGCCTTATATTGATCATCCATAGCTCCTGATATGGGGTAGATAGGTATCAGGAAGAGAAGGCTTTAGTCAAGTCTAAAGTATTGTCTCAAAGGTGCTCTTGGCTTCCTAACTTGCTGGAACAAGTATCTCTCAGCTCACATAAGCATGCTCCTCAAAGGCCTTCAAGAACTGCTTCTAACTATGACAGAAAACTACTACACTTAACACAAGCAATACGTTGGGGCTAACAATCACCTGAATAATTGTTTGGGTGAACCTTCTGTTCAGCCTTTTCTCCGCTAGTTTCTTTCCTAAGGAACTTAACTGTAGGAATGAAGTATGTTGAGAATCATCTAACTCGTTTGGGTGCTCCATGGTCTGCCGTTGCCCTCTTTCCTAGGAGACCTGTGATCCCTTGATTGTAATGAGACCAAAAGTTCTGTTCCTAACAGAACTGCATGATGAGCGTGTATCTGATCAGATGGAGGGGTCTGGGTGGGAGAAAGGGGATTATGTGTTTAGTCCTCAAGTATCTTCAGAAGAGCCAGTGTGTGCTCCCCTCAACAGGGAGCCTAGGAACCACTTGCTGTCTTACACTTAAGCAATAGTTCAGATTTTTCTGCCTTTGGCAGACCTGACTGATGGTCCTCACGCTCTTTTCTGATGATAGGGATCAAGAAAATTCCCTGTTTTTCCTTTGGTATTTCAGGTGGAGTGTTGAGCTACTGGCCTGGCTGCCTTCTTGAATTGATCTGTACTGAATGACAGTAATGAGAGGCTGATTGCAATTTTGAGATTGTTTATGTGGTCTAATGCTCTTGTCACCTCAGATGAGGGCTGGGTTCTGCTCCATGTGAGTGCAGGAGCTTTCGTATCTTATGAATTTAGGTCAGGGCGTATTGAAGAAAATTACTTTCCACTTTCCTGTATTCCCAAGTGATGTTTGAACACATAGCCTAGAGAATGCAGATCTGTCACTGCAGCCATTTAGTCTTTGAAGAAGCACTTCCTCAGTTTGAGTTGCTGAATTTCTTGAAGGTCCTCCTAAGCACAGCTGAGCAGTTACACAAACCCATAAGCCTTTCCCTTTGCAGTTAGTGAGAAACCACACTGCTTTGTATAGATATATATACATAGGATTTATATATCATTTTGACCCTTTCTAATCCAAATTGGTTTTGCAACTTCTGTATGCACTGAGTGAAATAACTTTATATTAGTAAACTGGTGGTCAAAGCAAACTAAAGATTTGGAGCTACTGGAGTACTGGTTATCATGAAACCATATCAGAAACTTCAGGTTGATGCTGATCCCTCTCTACTTCAGTATTAGGGAAGAGAAGATGATCTTGCTTCTTCTCCAGTAGTAGCACTTGTCCATCTTGCTGAGGGGAGGAGTGGGCAGCAGCCTGGAACAGAGCTGTAGCATCTGTAAGTCTTGGGAGGAGACAGTGTAAGGTGGGGGGACATATGTCGCAGGAGGATGTAGGAGACAGAAGGTCCTGTTGCAGTCTCCACCTCAGAGGTACATCACAGCCAATCTCATCTCAGCAGAGTTTTTGTAGATGGTTGATAGTATCACGATGTTTCTTTTAGTACCCCCCACTATTAGCTTGAGAGCTCCATGACAGTGTCTGCAATTTGATACTGATTTTATCTTTATACTCCTGTTTGTGTTTGATGTCTCTCACCACTGAAAAAGTCTGCATTGTACTGAAAACTTCCACCAGGGAGGTGAATTGGTGAGATAATGCTGACCCTAGCAGAGGAGAAAATCTAGCACCCCTAAGGTAAGTAAAGAACTGGGTGTGCCTAGAAGCAGCAGGTGCCTATACCTGTGCCATGGAGGGCAGGCAGGTATTGGTGCACCAAACTCAGCTTCAAAGGAAGCCCCTTGAGTACATCCACGGGAGTGGGGCACCGAAGGACACTCCCAGTAAAATCCACCTGGTAAGAATATGAATTCTTACCATACAGTCACAGAGCTGAAGTCAACTTGCCGTTATCAGACTTTTCCTGTATTGCTAAATGGGTCAGGGTTCCCATCAGGAAAAAATATTATCCTAATGGAAAAGAGGTAGAGTTTGGAATAACTAGCAAGGAAGGAATGAGAGAGCTTAAAAAATCTTGGCTGGTTGGTTGGTTTTTTTGCTTGGATTATTGGTTTTGTTTTATTTAACAGTTGGACACACCGATGGCTACTCATTGAGAGCTGTAACAGTATCTCAGGAAAGACTTGATCCAGGACTTGCTGATGTCAGGGGATTTCTAGTGACAGTTCTGCTGTGACTGAAGCTCTACAGCATTAGCTGTATGTTTCTATATAACTACCTGAACCAGAGTTTCCCAAGGTATCTTGATTTTGAAGTATGGGCATGATCTCTGACTTCGAAAGAGCTGATAGGGTTTTCACAGGCCTAAGTTACAAATGTTTTAAAATTACACACGTGCAGCTTATGCTGTCCAGTTTCAGTAGCAGTACTGCAGATGTGGTTGAGAGCTATCTGTGAGCTATACTGAGCAGGCAGTTCAAAGACGTAGTTCTGTTTAAAGTTTCTCTTACCTTTTGGAGAACTGTCCATATGCATCTGCCATGCCTCCTGGACGGGTGCTATGGAAACAGTAATGCAGTTTGGAAAGCATTTGTAATTTAATAATTCTTTTAGTACCACTCTGCCTCTGCTGTCTTAAGAGGCAAAAAGACAAGAGAAAGTGATAAAATTGTGTTTACAACAAGACATTAGATACGCTTTTTTCAGTTTGTCCAGTCCTCTGAGGTAGGACTCTGTCAAAATGAATTTTGGTTAGGTAGGGGTTTTTTTAGTACACATGGAGAGGAAAATATGTCTATTATGTTTTTAGAGCATCTGAGACAACAGAAGAAGATGCCTTCCATTCAGCTGGGTGATTGTCTGCAACAAACATAAGTTCTGTTACACCATGGTGTGATCTTAGCTGTTTGAATGTGACTGACTTGTCATGTTTGTGTTCAGCAAACATGCCCTAGCCCTGACCTTGACTACCCCCAATTTATTCAGGCTTGAGCACTGACCTATACATAATTTGTTGTGGTTTCACCGCCTGGTCAAACTAAAATACATACTAATGTGATCTAAGCTCTGCTTTGTTTTGTGCTTGATACGTAAATGTAATAAAATTCATACTGCAGATAAAGGGTTATGCATCTTTCCAGAGTTTGTGCTTGTCCTCCATTTCAGTACTTGTATGAAATCTCAGTATCTCCACTTAAAGCAAGGAAGGAGACTTGATTATCTGTTATGTAAATGAGTTCTGAATATATGTGTGCACAAAAAAATCTGAAGAGGAAGAATTTTTGAACTTAAATCTTTTATTCTGTATGTAGGTGTTTCAGACTGGTTTCAATGAATGTGCAAATATGCACTGGTGCAAAGATACAAGCACCCTCGTGCATGTTCCACCTAAACTTTGTAATAAGCTTTTTCTTGTAATTAGATCAACAGCTGGTTAAGGAAACATTCTGATGCTAAAACTGTTTTTCCCATTAATGGACACTTGCCACGTAGGGCTGATGCACATTGCAAATAGGCTTGTTTAATAGTATTTCATAGTTGGTTGTTTTGTGGTTGTGGTTTTTTCTTTATAAGGAAACCGGTCATTTGCAAGTTTTTTTCAAACACATGTAAAGAATGAAAAGTGAACTTTAAAAGAAGAACAGCCTTGGGTTTATAACAAGCTTTTATCTTATGTAGTGATTTGCATAAATAAATTTCCAAGTGTTTTAACGAGGAAGTGTGCAGCTCAATTTTTCGAGGTGCTGAAACTCAGGCTTCTCGCTGAATTTTGGTGAGCCCTAGTGTCCTGGAATCCAATTCAGTGCATTTCTCCTGGACCACACTTCTTTTAGCTGGAAAATGGATTAACTTCCTCTATATGTATATGTTTAGAAATGAGTTTATATCCATATATAACTTTTAAAGGAAAATACTGTAAAAAAGAAAAACCAAAACACAACAAGCTCTGTTGCTGGAGGCTTGCCCTTTCTACAATTCATATACTTTCTTCCACTACTTCTTTCTTCTTAATTCTGTGTTCCTATTAACATTCATTCAGTTTCCCCTCTAAATAATTAAGTTCAAAATCTGGGTTGCATTTGACTACCTATGGCTGTGATTGGTTCTGCTTATGTGTTGATCTCTGGTTTTTCCACTTTTTACTTTTTTGTTGTTGTTTATGTGTTTAAAATTTGAAGCAAAGGCTGCCTTGTCTTACAACATGTACTTGTATATGTCTTCCAGTATTTTCATATTATGCGCCTTGAGGCTAAGTCTTGATTTAAATTGTCTTTTGTGATAGCGCTTCATGCTGTGGCATGCTGCCCTGTCAGTTTTGCCAACAACTGTTCATTTGTAGGTTCACGCTGAGAACTGAATCAGGGAATTTATCGGTGGGTTTTTTCTTTTTTTTTTTTTTTTTTTTTTCCCCCAAGCCAAAACCAAACAAAAATCACAAAACTCCTCAAACCAAAACACAAAGCCTCTCTAACCATGGATCCCATCCATCCTCCCCACAAATGTTTGTGTTGGAGCAGCAACTGATTGGTTGGTGTTGGAGGGGAGAGAGTATAATGCCACGAAAGACAATGTATGCTTAAACCCCCAGTCTGTTGGGATTCTAAGGTTGTCAATTCAAATAACAATGGGAACATTAATGCTGTGAAGTCATGTTAACTTTAGCAATTTCACTTCTGATTAGCCAGCTGCTTTGGGATTTCAGGACGAGGTTTGGGGTATCCTTTGAGCAAGAGTACCTCTTCCCTAGTCAGATGCTTGTTTCTGTTGTTGAGGGGTGGGGGGGAGGAAAGGTAGCCTAAGGGCTTGCTGACTGGAAATGGGGGAAAAGATATATTTACAGCCAGTATTGTTTGTGAGACAGACCAGATGACATCCTAGTCCATGTGACTGACTCCCCTTTCAGTTGCCTATGTAAGTACTTCATGTTTTTAATTATTACATCAGCAAATACATTGACTGTTTAAGGCCAGGAGAAAATGGAAAAGAAGATACAATTACTCTTTTTCACTAAGACTAAAAAAAGTCTCTAGCTTCTGCTAAAAGATCAGGTCATAAATCATCTGGAAGGAGGACTGTATGGATGTCAGGTCAGCACAGCTTTTAGAGAAGAGTAGATCACCTTAAGTAACTTGCATTTGGTTTCTAGGAGTGTATGTGTGAGTGTTCATGGGCTACGATTTCATATTATATTTTATGATGTAATTACTATAATGAGACATCTGCAATATTACATCTTACAACTATGTAGTATGTGAGTATTTTCCCTTGATGAGTGTTTTTGGGGAAGGGGAGCTTTAGAGGTTATTGCTAGGTCCTCTTACACTTGTGTGCTTTGAAATATAAAATGTCATTGTCCTGGCCTAATAATGCAACTAAGACTTGTATCGAATAGCGTGATTTGCTTAAAAAGCTTAGTCTAGAACAAGGAGGGGGCAAGGGTCATCAGGAGAAAATAGAGATAGCTTACAGCATTGAAACATCTTTACAGTTACTCTTTTGAATTTTATTTAGGATGTTTACTTGCCTCCCAGATAAGACTTCTATTTTTACCTGTGAGTGCTGGCTCTGCACAGATTTGTGAGCTCTTCTGACTTAACTCTGCTGAATTCCTCCCTGTATAGCAGCCACATGCTAGATTTCTGGCTTCCAGCTTCTCTTGCTCTTTCTGTTCCTGTTCAGTCCACAAACACGGAAAAAAATGCCCCACCCTGCTGACTCATTGTGCCCAGAGCACTCTCTATATTCCTGAAATAGGATTAATATCTGAGGCGGTTTGAACAACTCAACAGAGATGGGTCTTGTTCTCTTCTGCTAAACCTCTTTTTAAAATAGCTGGTTTCTTCTCTTAGGCCCATGAATCTTGTCTACGTGCTCTACCAGGCCTCAGCCCCAAGGTGATTTCCTTATCTCGTATTCATTTAAAGGGCTTTTGCAACAGATACAACTGTTGTAGAAATCAACTAATATGTAGAATAATCCTTTTAACAGGTTTATCATGATACTCTATTGGGTATTTAAGTGGATTTAACTGCATCGCTTAATATGTCCTTGAAGATAGTTCCAAATGAAATCTGCTGCTGTCAAATTCTGTCATATCTCTGTATGCATACCAAGTATGCCTGGGAGATGTCGGGCAGTGCTGTAGGCAGTGGGGAGGGGTTGCTATTTATAAGGGAAAACTAGGAGTAGCAAACCACTTATGCTGTTTACCATCATGCTATCTACAGCTTGGTCTCTCAGATAATACTCAGAAAGTCTAGTTGCTCTGCAAGGACTCGAAAGAGGTTATTTCCATCTTAAAGGGCAAACTCATGTTCTTCTGCCTGTTCTTCTCTGCACCTTGCGCAGTATGCAGTTGTCTAGTGGCTCACCCCAGGGGCAGCTGTGCTACTGTATGTATCCCTTTAGCTTGTTTTGCTTTGGGATCAAAGGACTGTGTGAAGGCAAATGTCAATTATTAATTCTTGGTTTTAAAAATACACAAAGTGACACATTTTTCCTTTGATTGAAGTAAACAGCAATCTACTTCTTTCCGTCAGCATACCGTGCAGGCCTGTTGTAATGTCTCAGGTTTTGAGTTCTTGCAGACAAGTGCATCCTGAAAAGGGCCGTATTTGGCAGTGAAATAGTCAGTAAAAGGCCTGGAAAAGAACGTTACAACCTTGAGCACAGCCCTTTGGAATGTAGCAGGTTCCTGATAAGGCAAAAATTGGGTGGGTGAATGTTTTTCAGAGAATCAGGCCTGTAGAAGGGAATAGCGTTTTAAGATGTTGGGAGTCCTGTCTTTAAAAAAATCTTGGCCTTTGTCTTAAGTATACTGAAATATAGTTTTAATTATATTAAAGTCTGTGTGAAACTTGTGAGTAGGGTCAGTTATTTAGTTTCGAAAGGATAACTTGTCCTCCTAACATTACAAAGTACTGTTTTGGAGGTTGCCTTTAAAAAATGCATTTAAGGATCCTATATCTCTCTAGGGATTGGGGAGGAGAAAACTCCATCTAAGATTTTCTGCACAAAACAGGAAGGATACACACTGTTGAGACTGGATTTTTCTTTCCAAATCTTCTCTTGCACTATTGTAACGATATAGGCTTATCTGCTCTTGAGATCTGCAGCTGTTTCAGAAACATGGGTAAGTTAAACTAGCAATAGCCTGCTCATCCAGGGAGACTGAAGCTCTGGTAATTCCAAATAAAGTGCCCAAGATCAGCTACAGAAGATAGGTCTGGGATCTCAACGCTGAACTTTTGTTCTTAGTTCTAGAACTTAACCTCTAAGACAGCCTCTACTACATATATCTCATCTGTGAAGTGAGGTGGTAACATCGATGCTAAATAACCTTTATGCTGGCTCATCTCTGTCTGTGGTGGTTAGATAAGCATGGTTTAACCTTTGTTGTTTTCACCAGTTCTGCTAGAGCCCTGCAGTGGATAGGGCCTAAAGGGAAAAGCTAGTTAAATCCACATAACCATCTTGTCTTTCCATTATTGCTGCCTTTTTGTTGGCTTATTCCACAGTTACTTGAAAGAACCATACTGGTGACCTCAGCTTCTCTTATGTAACCAACCAAACAGCTATTTTTTAATTACTAATGAATGTAAATGGACTGAAGCTTTAAAGTAGTTTGTGTCTCGTTACCAGACTCCTTACTAGGAAGCTCTTCTGTCTTTTTCTTTCTCTCCAAACGTTTCTGCGGCACCTAGCACAGTAGAAGCCAGGGTTTTGACTTTTGTTCACTTACTGCAGTGCGAGCAACACTTCTTTTGCCCATAATTGTTGTTAATTGAATGATACTTTGCAATACAGAAATTATGTGGCAGGAGAATATTTCAGTTTGTTTAAGAAATCAACCCAGCCTCTAGCTGGCAACAATAAAGAAGACAGGAATTAAAAAAATTCCAGTTTTCCTGTGCTACAGGATTGACTTCTAGACTAACCGGCTTTTCTTATTTACATTTCTCTAAAGGCAGATCTGTATGTTGGGTTTTTTTGGGGGAGTGGGTTGATGTTGGTTTGGTGGTTGGTTTTGGTTTTTGTGGGGTTTTTTTTTGTTTGGTTTGGTTTGGGTGTCTTTTTTTTTGTGTGTGTTGTTTGTTTTCTAACTGCTTGGAAAGGTACATTTACAGTAAAGGTCATTTGTGTTTCAGATTGACTTACTAACCAGTAAGTTCCTGCCAGAACAGTACTCCCCCTAAATTTTAAAGCCTTCCAGGTAGGTCTCATTAACATTCTCTTGTAAGATCAGTGAGAGAAGCTGGTATACTTACTCAGCAAAGGAACGCAACTGTATTGTGACTGTGGTATACTAGTGAAGCCTAGAAACTTTCAGCATCTTCTTTGCAGCAGCTTTGCCCAGGTTCTCACTGTCTGGTGGTCTATTTATACTCCTTGTACCTGTTGTTTTTTTTTTTTCTATTATTATTTCCAAAGCTCCTTTTCTGGGCCCTCTGCTTGTTCTACCTCTTAAGGAGAACTTTAAAATCTTAAGTTGCTAATGCTCTGAATCAGCAGCTCCCTAAACCAGTCTCTGTGGTGAGTCTGTTTACACTAGTATCAAGAAATAAGGTGGTACTGTTCGAAGGAAAAAGAAATACCCAGCCCTTAGGGAATGTACTGTCTGAATGGAACAGTACCTACACAGCTCTCTTGACTTTCTTGTGAATATCTGCAGTGTTAAGTCCTCCGGTGTATGCACCGGCTGTTACTCATCATAGGCTTTTAATCATCAGAGCACACCCTGATGCACAGGCATCAATGTGATAGACTTCCACAGTCACACAGTTTGTTAGAGAGGACTATACCCCCTATTTTGAGCTAGTGTTGGTAGGATTCCTGCCCTTCCTAATGCAATGGAAGGAAGAACTTGATTTCTGCATGGGGGAATTGCTTTTTTCTTCAGGGTTATTCTCCCTTTTGCCCAGCTGTGCAATCTGAGCTGTCAGATACTAAGTCTAGTCTATCTCCTTATCCTTTGCTATGATTTTAGTTGCTTTTTTCTTGACCACTGAGATGTGTTCATTTTTTCAGTCCCATAAAGTAGGATAACTTCTGCCCTGCACCTGGGACCAGAAATGTATCTTCCTCAGAAGTGGCTGCAGTCATCTCGGATGCTGACTTCCCTCTTTGTTGACAGAGTTTTTGGTTGTCTGGGTTTTCTCCCTTCTCGGTGTCCTTTACCATTCCAGTCTATCCTGGTCTCCTGTCTGTACATGCCATCCATGGTTCAGTTTCACATGTGATTAGTTTTCTCTTTAGTTTGATCTCTCTATCCTGAGACTAATTAAACCCTAATTGCTTTCTGATACCTGGGTAAGAATCCTTTCTGTGTATGATTTGCTTCTGCACGAACCCACACTTGCTCATTAGACTAGCTTAGCCATATAACTGAGCCATACCCTCAGCAGTTTTCAAAAACCAGATGCATTTTATTTCTGAGTCTTCGTGTCCCTGTCTCAACATTTTGCTTTTTAGTCTTTCCCTTCCCTCCACCCCTAGCCATCATCTGCTGCTAGTACAATGCTTTGGGGCAGCCCTGCAATGTGGCTGGGAGGGAGGAGGGGGGAAGGTTGCATCTGTAGCAGCAGCCTTGGGGGAGCTGTGCATCATGTGAATAGGACCTCTGAATTAGGCGGGCGAGGGCTAATGGACTTGGCTGGGATGGATGCTTCTAGCTCCACTCCTGCTAGAATGGTTATTGTTTATCCTTCATAGGTAGCACATGTGTTTGAGAGTCTCAGGTGACTGACGGGAGTCAGGCTATAGTAAAGGAGAATGTATGAAGGGAGAGCGAATAGCTTGAGATACCTGAAAGGGTGTTAAAACAGTAAAACTGCCCTTTATCTACTCACAGCCAGGTGTTCTTTTACCCTTCACCTTTGATACCCCATGTCCCCAGGGGTCACTGTACTTCTATAAGTTGCAGAAGAGCTGCAGCTGTACTGAGTAGCAGTATAGTTGTAGCAACTATACTGTATCTGAGTTACTCAGTAAGTACAACTCTCATCAAGAAGGTTTGTGAGACTGCTGCCAGGGAATGTATAAGCAAAGCCTTCAGGAAAGGGCGGTATTTCTGTGGATTGCATCCCTCTAAATTGTTGCCAGGACTTTTTTTCCCCCCTCTCTTTTCTGACTGCATTTTTCTGAAAATTGCGCACCCAGTACTTGAAGTGATGTCTGCAAATAACACCATAACAAGAAAGAGTATCTGGGTTATATTGCTCTGCTTTCACTTGTAAAAAATGCTGTGGCACCATTTCTAGCTACAAGATATAGGCAGGGGTTTTCCAGAACAACTTGTTCATGATCCAAAATGGACCAGCCAGAGGGTAAGCAGCTGTCACAAACCAGGGTTAATAGGTTGCCTGTCTGATCCATCCTGAAATGTCTGACCTGTCAATGCTGTCAGAATCTGGATATATGATGGAGAATAAGCCATATTTACATAAAATCTTGGAGGGTGTGTGAAAGAGAGGTGAAGTTAAAGGGGTGGAATTTAATCCCTTGCTTGCTGAACCATGAAGGTTTGCTTTGTGTTGGTCTGCTCCCCTGCGCCTCCCTCCTACTTTAATGGCTGTGATGAATGACAAATGCAGGCAGAGCAGTGAAAACAGGAAACGTAATCACTCAGAAATAACTGGTGGGAAAGGGATGGAAGAAACTGTAAATAAAGGAACCCCTGCTTTCATGGGGCAGCCCCACAGAGCAGCTAGTGGCTTGTCAAGGAGAAGGAGCTGCTATTCTCTGAGGTTACCAGGGGGTCGTCTTGAACTCCTGGTAGGGAGAGGAAGGCCTAAAAGTAGGAGAGCTGCGGTCTGTCCTGTGTTGGTTTTGTTGTTTCTTTTGGCTTTGTTTCTTTTTTAAAAGAACGTTTAGAACCACTTGTCGTGCCTTAACTACAGTGTGAGTTTGGGATGGGGTGTCATTTATATTCACATATTGTTTATAGGTTGCAGAGGCCCTCAGTTTTCTCTGGCTTGTGAGAAGTGAGCATTGCTTCTGTATTGTCATTCAGTCATTTGAGAGCAGAAGGGGTGGAGGAGAGGTGACTGCATTAGCTCTATCTGTGCAGGGGGAGAGCCATTCAGAGCAGTTAGGGCTGCTCAGCTGGAGCTGTTTTGCCTCAGACTACTTTTCTCGCTTTGCTGCCGCTGGGCCCTCCGCATTGATTGCTACTATGTAAAAGGGGATGGGAGATTCACAGTGTTGTTGCACACCAGCAGAGTTACTGGTTGGGGGAGGGGGGTGGTGGTGCACAGAAAGAGTTCGGATGGATGCAACAAAAGCCTCTTTGGCGGTTGAGCGTTTTAGGAGGCATCACATTGCTGGTTGGCAAGGTTGAAGGCTCAAGGTTACCCCAAAACTAAATGAGTAGCTGTTGAAGCAGTGAAGCCTGCTTACCTAGAACTGGTAAACAAGGTTCTTCTAAAGCATGCTCCAATCCAGCCTTCCTCAGCTCCTGTCTGCTGATCACGTTAGTGGGGTCAGTAGAAGGCAATTTGTCTTCTGACTGCACACAGTCCTGTTGCATTGTAATACAAGAAAGCCTGAGTTGAATGGGATCCCTTTAGTATGGCATGGTACAGTGGAGGAAAGTGGGACTGTTGAGGGGGAATGTGCTTTGCCTCTTTGCACTTCTGTCATCTTCTTGTGGAAGATGAAGATGATGATTTCCTTTGTAAATTGGTTTGAACTTTACTTGACGCAAAGGGAGACAAATCCATGCCAGAACTGCCTGTGGGTGTGTCTGAACTCTGCCCCATGGCAGCTCTCTTCATTAGGAATGGCCAGCAGCACCACAGAGCTTTGGCTGGGTTCACTTGTTCCAGTTAACTTTGGTTTGGATGCCTTTCCTGAAGCATGCTGGGCATGGCTTCTTTTTTTGTTTTTTAACTCTGTATGGATAAGGGATCTCTAGCAGTTGTATAATATCTCCTCTGTAATAGATAGAGGGAGAAAATAAGTTATATGGATCAGTACTTTGAGCCTTTTGTTCCAAACTGGAGTCTGCGTTAATGGAAGAAACAGTCTCATGCCTGTGCACATGAACTGCTAGATGAAGTTTGGTTGGTAGTTGCATGGAACGTAGCAGCAATTTGGATGCTGTAGAGTCTGGGCTCGATAAAGTGATACAAGAAGGGTAGGTGAAAAATTGGATGACATGTCTGTTTATTTCCTGTTTTCTTATGACTTCTGTTGGTGGAGTATGGATCTATAGCAGTGTTTATTTAACTGTAATTAAGTCAATGTTAGAGAAACTTACCTGTCTATATTTTTAGGGAGTTTCAGCCTATTTCAGCCACTACTTGTATGTTTGTAAATGTTGTAAAAGTTTGAGAAATACCATTTGGGTCGCTCTTGCACTCTGGCCTCTGTGCAGCTCTGCTTCCATTCTTGACTTCCTCAGAGTGCTGTTATTTATGTATTTACCCCATCTAACCACTATTAATCCAAGAGTTTAGTGCTCAGACTTCTGCTGCCTGGCCTGCCTCTTTAAGTTTGCAAGGGTACATGCAGAAAACAGCTGTCTGTAGACCAGCTGACAGCATCAAAAAACAGAAGGTGCTGTCAAAGCTGAGCTGGTGTTAATTGAGTTGGGCTCTAGAGTATAGTTCCATACTTAGCTTGGAAATTGCAGGATGGGCCAGTGCCTGAGAGGAGTGTGGTATGTCTACGTTTGAATTTCTCTGCTTACTTGAGTTTTAGAGGGATAGTGATTGTTTAGCTAGAGAAACACAGAGAACCAGGGGAAGGTGCAGAAAAAGTTCAAAAAGGGGACACATATTGTAAATGTTATCTAAGCATGTTATATTGATTCTCCTATTGTCCCTCCCACAGTTACTGTGCTCGTTTTGCTTACTATTTTCTCTTATGTTTTAAGGACTGAACTTGGAGGACTTGGCTCTGGAGAAAACTGTAGCTTTTCCTGCTGCTTAGATTGACTTGCTGCTGCCACCACCCTCCTAACTTGCTGCATTCGGTTTCTGGGGTCTGCTGAGAGCTTTCACCTGTTCAGCTACTGCTCCCCTTCTGTGGCTTTTTAACTTGCCACTTGTTCTGATCCACCTGTTGCCTGTGGTATGGGAGCCTGTTGCATGCCCCATTATGGTATCTGCATGCTGGCTGCCTGGCTGTGGGGCAGGACTGAGATCCTCCAGCAGCATGCCAGTGCTTGCATAGTGCTCAGTGGCACTTTTGGTTGTTCCAGTCATTAGTCACCTGGATCTTGCCAAAAGCTGGCTGATGGAAGCTGTGGGTTACTGTGGCTAACTAAGATGCTTTGGCAGACAGGCTTTTCTCCTTTCCTCATCCCAGAAAGGCTGCAGGCAGGCAAGGTTGTACTGTGCTTCACTTTTTCTTTTTTAAATTCTCCAGCCTTAGGTGGAATTTCTCCAACATTAAAAATTAGCCCTCAGAATAAATAACTGCAAGCTGAAAGGAAGGAGAGGACGTCAATACATGGGCATCTGTGTGGTTGTTCCATTGCCTCCCCTGTTTTCTTGAGTCCTTTTTTCCATGCTTGCTGATGCTCTCTCCTGGGTGTGTTAGGGGAGAACACTCTCCTCCCAGCCCCCACACCTCTCCCCTGCAGCTGCCAAATGAGAGAGGCACAAAAGATGTCTGTATGCTTGCTTCGTGGGCACAGCTGACAGCTCAGCAGTGCTTTGGAAACTTATGCTCTGCTACAGGTGCTGGGGAGGGGAGTGAGTTGGGTGGGGGAGGGAACACTCTGGTGCTGTTTCCTTGGGGACTGGGCGGAATTCCTGCATTTTTATCTGCTGCAGTGAGGAGCAACAAGAAGGGTTCCTTCTGCCACATAGACACTATAAGGCCTTTGGATCGTCAGCCCTTTTCTGCCTAATATAGCAAGATGGGGTTTCCTCTGCCAGCTACACAGATTGCTTGTGAAAGAACTGTAGATTGATTTTAGAGTACAAGTGCCTTTGTCAAGGTTGTTGTGCATGTCTGGAACAAGGGTTATTTCTTTTTTTAAGGGGAGGATTTTGGGGTCTGGTTTGCTTTTCAAAAGTTCTGTGCGTTGTCTCAGTGCTACTCTGTCACTTGAAAATATTCGTCACCTTCAAAGGGATTAGTGAAGGTAGTTCTGAGCCTTTCATAAGAAACCTACCCTAGAAATAGATGTATTTTTAATTACACATTCTGAACAACAACACTGTGAATTCTTCTACACAAGAAAGTCTATTTCTTCCTATGCAGAAAATGTCTTGGAGGCTGCAAATTCAGCTCTGATTAACAGCCACTTGGATCAGTTGGGAATCTTTTGTAAATTAAAATGTACAGGCAAACTTTGTTCTTCCATTGTTTAGATAGGAAAGGCTGGAGGGTGGTGAGAAGAAGTAGAGAGGAGTATGGAAGACCTGTTTTTGATTGTGATAGGGATGCCAAGAAGTTCTTTGTGTAAAGGCTGGGGTAAAGGAGCAATCATCTTTGATAATAGAAAGACTTTCTGTCTATAGTCCTTGTGTTTAGGTACTACAGAGAGTGTGCTATCTCCAGTTACAAAGGAGTGAGCTAAGGATAGCGTAAAGTGTGACAAAGGACTTTCTGCTTGTGTCTAAGAAGAAAACTGTCACCTTATTACATGACTATAGTTTGGATTTATAAAGCTTGAGAAAATTACTGCTTGGGCAGACATTCATTGAAAGCTCTCAAGATGAAACAAAACTTAAATTTTCTAAATTTTCTTTGATTATGTTTTTGCTGATAAGCTTCATGCATCATCTGCCAAGAAATTACTAATCAACAGGAACAGAGTGATGGCTGTCCTCAGGTGCAAAGTCAATTTGGTAACTTTTGCACATCTGAAGTCAGTGCCACTCAAGATGACAGTATCTGTTACCACAGTTTTCTGGTTGTTGTGGTTTAACCTGGCAGGCAGCCAAATACCACACAGCCGCTCGCTCACTCCCCGCCCACCCCCCCAGTGGGACGGGGAGAGAATTGGAAGGGTAAGAGTGAGAAAAACTTTTGGGTTGAGATAAAGACAGTTTAATAGAACAGAAAAGGGAAAATAATAATAATAATGGTAATGATAGAATATGCAAAATGAGTGATGCACAATGCAATTGCTCATCACTGCTACTTCCTGCAACACACCTACCGTTCATAAACTGAGCATGACGTCACATGGTGTGGAATACCCCGTTGGCCAGTTGTCCTGGCTGTGCTCCCTCCCAATGCTTGTTTTGTTTTTTAAGCTGAATGTCCTTGACTAGCAGGGTACTTAGCAACAACTGAAAACATCAGTATGTTATCAACATTCTTCTCACAATGAATCCAAAACACAGCACTAGGAAGAAATTTAACTCTATCCCAGCCGAAACCAGGACAGTATCCACCCTTTATTCTATACCATTTATGTCATGCTTAGGTTTCACATTTTCTGATACGTTCCACCACCATCTTTCTTGTCTTATATATATATTTAAATATACACACAGCTATCATTCCCTTAGTCTATGGGCCATCCCTCTAAAATGTCCATTGAGTTCATTTAGTCCATGACTTTGGGCTCCATCTGTCATAACAGTCTTTCAGGGCAGGAGAGATGGTGTGTGGTGTTGGACTGTTGCATCCTGAAGCCAGTTCTGATTCCATTATTGCTGCGCTCATCTGGTTCTATCATCGTTGCACTTCGCTTAATTTCATCGGAGTTCATTCTCCATTAATCTGGGTGATTTTTACTGCTATACCATTGATAGCAACCACAGAAATAATAATATACAATATCGTATAACAATTAACATCATACGATTCAGTTCATTGGCTATTTTCACCCAAAATCAAATCCCCTTGAGGTACACACCGGACTTCCCCATCCTTTCGCATTACCCACCAACTGCACCCAGGTCCTTGAGCAAAAGCAATCCCACGGATGGGTTTTCCCTTGCCAGAGGCAGGAGTAACCCAGACTGTCTTCCCCAGCATATTTCTTATGTGCACGACAGGGACTTTATCTCCGTCTACTGTACATAAAAGTTTTGACTGGGCAGGGCCAGCTCGAGTGACAGATCTCCTAGTGTTGACTAACCAGGTGGCTTTTGCTAAATGTGTGTCCCAGTGCTTGAATATCCCACCACCCGTTGCTCTCAGTGTAGTCTTTAGCAGCCCGTTGTATCGTTTGATTTTCCCAGAGGCTGGGGCATGGTAGGGGATGTGATAGACCCACTCAATGCCGTGCTCTTTGGCCCAGGTGTCTATGAGGGTGTTTTGGAAATGAGTCCCGTTGTCTGACTCAATTCTTTCTGAGGTGCCATGTCGCCATAGGACTTGCTCTTCAAGGCCCAGGATAGTGTTCCTGGCGGTGGCATGGGGCACAGGATATGTTTCCAGCCATCCTGTAGTTACTTCCACCATGGTGAGCACATGGCGCTTGCTGTGGTGGGTTTGTGGGAGTGTGATATAATCAATCTGCCAGGCCTCCGATGCTTTCCCACAAGACGACAAGACCCATCAGCGAACAGGGCATATTGCTTCTCGTTTTCTTGTAGTTTGTTATACAGTGGGGCCTCTTCAGCACACGTCACCTCCTCCTCTGGGGATATTCCGAAATCTTTGCCTTCTGGCCAGTTCGTGGATCACTTCCAAGATTCCTGGGCGACTGGGATTTCCTATTCGGGCTCGTTGTGTGATCAGCGCAACCCACTTACTCCACGTAGCATCGGTTGCATGATGTGTAGAGGGGACCCTCCCTTTGAACATCCAGCCCAGCACTGGCAGTCGGGGTGCCAGGAGGAGCTGTGCTTCAGTGCCAACCACTTCCGAAGCAGCTTGAACCCCTTCATATGCTGCCAATATCTCCTTCTCAGTTGGAGTGTAGCGGGCCTCGGATCCTCTGTATCCCCGACTCCAGAACCCCAGGGGTCGACCTCGAGTCTCCCCTGGTGCTTTCTGCCAGAGGCTCCAGGTAGGACCATTCTCCCCGGCTGCGGTGTAGAGCACATTCTTCACACCTTGTCCTGCCCGGACTGGCCCAAGGGCTACTGCCTGAACTATCTCCTGTTTAATTTGTTCAAAGGCTTGTCGTTGCTCAGGGCCCCATTTGAAGTCGTTCTTCTTCCTGGTCACTCGATAGAGAGGGCTTACGATCTGACTGTAATTTGGAATATGCATTCTCCAAAAGCCCACAATGCCTAAGAAGGCTTGTGTTTCCTTTTTGCTAGTTGGTGGAGACAAGGCTGTTATTTTATTGATCACATCCATTGGGATCTGACGACGTCCATCTTGCCATTTTATTCCTAAAAACTGGATCTCCTGCGCAAGTCCCTTGACCTTACTTTGTTTTATGGCAAAACCGGCCTTCAGAAGGATTTGGGTTATTCTCTCCCCTTTCTCAAAAACTTCTTCTGCTGTGCTGCCCCATACGATGATGTCATCAATGTATTGCAGGTGTTCCGGAGCCTCACCCTGTTCCAGTGCGGTGTGGATCAGTCCATGGCAAATGGTAGGGCTGTGTTTCCACCCCTGGGGCAGTCGGTTCCAGGTGTACTGGACACCCCTCCAAGTGAAAGCAAACTGTGGCCTGCACTCTGCCGCCAAAGGGATGGAGAAGAACGCATTAGCGATATCAATGGTGGCATAACACGTGGCTGTC
The DNA here is from genome assembly GCF_964195595.1 of Calonectris borealis. Lineage (NCBI taxonomy): Eukaryota > Metazoa > Chordata > Aves > Procellariiformes > Procellariidae > Calonectris > Calonectris borealis. The sequence continues at coordinate 10,240,957 of NC_134329.1, forward strand.
TTTGACTCCAGTTCGTATTGAAGTTCCAGCATGTCCAGCACAGCAGCACTCAGTGGCGGCGTGGCTTCGTTCAGGCCACGATAGTCCACTGTCAGTCTCCACTCTCCATTGGACTTTCGCACTGGCCATATGGGACTGTTAAAGGGTGAGCGAGTCTTGCTGATCACTCCTTGGCTCTCCAGTCGATGAATCAGCTCATGGATGGGAAGCAGGGAGTCTCAGTTCGTGCGATATTGCCGCCAGTGCACCGTTGTGGTAGCAGTTGGTACCTTTTGTTCTTCAACCCTCAGCAAGCCCACAACAGAAGGGTCCTCTGAGAGACCGGGCAAGGTGGACAGCTGTTTAATTTCCTCCGTCTCCAGGGCAGCTATACCAAAAGCCCACTGGTACCCTTTTGGGTCCTTGAAATACCCTCTCCTGAGGTAGTCTATGCCAAGGATGCACGGAGCCTCTGGGCCAGTCACAATGGGGTGCTTCTGCCACTCGTTCCCGGTCAGGCTCACTTCGGCCTCCAACACAGCTAACTCTTGGGATCCCCCTGTCACTCCAGAAATACAAATGGATTCTGCCCCTTTATAGCTTGATGGCATCAGAGTACATTGTGCACTGGTGTCTGCGAGAGCCTTATACTCCTGTGGATCTGATGTGCCAGGCCATCGAATCCACATAGCTCAGTAAACCCAGTTGTCCCTTTCCTCCACCTGGCTGGAGGCAGGGCCCCTCTAGTTCTGGTCATAGTTTCTCACTTCTTGCAAACGCGAGTCCAGAATTTCTTCATTACAATCCAAAGATCAGCCTTTCTACTTCGTCTCAGGAACTGTTCACTGGAAACTGGACTGTCTTGAGACAGGTTTTTCCTAAAAACTGGAGCAGCATTTTTCCTGGAAGAACCCCCTTGTGTCATTGTTTTTCCTTGCAACTCACGTACCCATGCCTCTAGGGTCAAGGTAGGTTTTCTGCCTCATGTCCTCTCCATGGTCACACAGGTAAAACCACAGGGTGCCCCATGGTGTGTACCTTCTATATCCTCTCTCTTGAGCAGAAAAACGCTGACTCCTAATGGCTGAGATACTGGTCCGTACAGGCGGAGAACAGGACATATCTTCTTTGAATTGCTGGAACTCCCGGGACAGTTTCTCCACAGCCAAGACGAGGGAGGAGGAGACAGTTTCTTCAAAATCCCAGAGTCTGCTAACCACGTCATCCACCGTTGGTGCTTGTTCCTCTTTCCAGCACAGTACTGCCAACGAACTGGCATACGACGCTCCGTACCAACTTCCGCCACATGGGTCGCGTGCACTGGACTTCATTTTCGGGCGTTTGGTCGTTGTCCAGGTCACTATAAACCACCTCCAGCACGCCTAATTCTCTCAGGTACTGGATACCTCTCTCCATAGTGGTCCATTTGCCTGGGCAATATATAACATCTTCCTTGAAGGGATACCTTTCCTTCGCTCCTGACAGCAGTCATCTCCAGAGGCTGAAGGCCTGTGCCCTTTTTGCAATTGCTTTGTCAATGCCCCCTTCCCTAGAAAGGGATCCCAGCTGCTTGGCTTCCTTCCCCTCTAATTCCAGGCTACTGGCCCCATTATCCCAGCATCAGAGCAGCCAGGTAACAATACGCTCGCCTGGATGATGGCTGAAATCTTTCCGCATATCTCGCAACTCATTCAGGGATAGTGATCGGGTGGTTTCTGTCTTGTTTATGAGTTCTTCCTCTTTCTCCTGCCCTCCTTGTGATGGCCCTGCTTTTCCATCATCCCTTTCTAAACGACTTGACTTCTGCTTACAAGATTTCTTCTTCTGTACAGGGGCTACGGATACCGGCAAGGGTTGGTCCTCTAGTTCAGCCGCAGTGCCCGTCACGGGGGTTGGAGTAGCCACAGCGCCCGTCGCAGGGGTTGGAGTAGCCACAGTGCCCATCGTTTTGTCATCGGATCTAGAGACCTTCTCTCGCCCTTGAGGGTTCTGAATAGTGTTGAACAGGACTCGGTAGGCATGGGCCAGGCCCCAGCATGTTGCACTAATCTGGGTCTCTCTGGAATTGCCAGGGTGACAGCATACGTTTTCCAAATATTTTACTAGTTTTTCAGGATTCTGCACTTGTTCAGGGGTGAAGCTCCAAAACAGTGGAGGTGACCGCTGTCCTAGATACTTGCCCATACTATCCCACACACCCTGCCACTCAAAAATATCGAGCCTTGGGGCAGATCTCTGGGTGGTGGTGTTAAATAGCTGTTTAACCTTAAACAAGGCCTGAAACACATTCAGGAGACATAGCAATAGGAACACACTGATTTGAACATCCCAAGGATATTCAAAATCCTCAGGAGCTATTGTAATCAGCCTGGAGGAGAAGAGTAAGGTGAAGGAAGCTGTCCCCCCTGTAAATTGGCTCTCCAAGGAGAAGGGGTGAAAAGTGTGATTATTAATAGTTTCCAAAAGATAGCTCCCGAAGAACAGGAATGACGGCAGTGCTGAATACAGGCTCCTGATCAATAATTTTATCATAACATAAACCAGTGTCACACAGTATAACAAAGTGATGACCTTAATCCATTTCCCAGAGATGATAAACCCCACATAAAAACTGATAATCAGCAGTATAGACAGACAGTAAGGTGCTACATACCAAAACTCCAAGAACAGATCCAACAACTCTGAGAGCAAATAAACCAACATTGTGGCCAGTGACTACTAAACTGATATAATGAATGCTTATAACAAATTTGTTTTAACCCGTTCGTGTCAGATGTGTCGTTATCTCAACCCTTCAAGCCCCACGTTGGGTGCCAAAAAGGACTGTCGTGGTTTAACTTGGCAGGCAGCCAAATACCATGCAGCTGCTCGCTCACTCTCCCTCCACCCCCCCAGTGGGACAGGGAGAGAATTGGAAGGGTAAGAGTGAGAAAAACTTTTGAGTTGAGATAAAGACAGTTTAATAGAACAGAAAAGGGAAAATAATAATAATAATGGTAATGATAGAATATACAAAATGAGTGATGCACAATGCAATTGCTTACCACCCATGCTGACTGATAACCAAGTAGCGATCGCTTCCTGGAACACACCTACCAGTCATATACTGAGCATGATGTCACGTGGTATGGAATACCCCGTTGGCCAGCTGGGCTAGCTGTCCTGGCTGTGCTCCCTCCTAATGCTTGTTTTGTTTTTTAAGCTGAATGTCCTTGACTAGCAGGGTACTTAGCAACAACTGAAAACATCAGTGTGTTATCAACATTCTTCTCACAATGAATCCAAAACACAGCACTAGGAAGAAATTTAACTCTATCCCAGCTGAAACCAGGACACTGGTTTTAATTTAGTTTTGTTTCTATCTCCCTGGTAAAACATGAAGTGGTTCTTGCATTGGCTTGTTTCTTTCCTTCAGTTTAGCGGTAACCACACCCAGAGTTCAAGCCCCAGCACACTTTACATTCCTAATTCTTTAACTGCTGAAATACTCGCCAGAAAGTGCCAATAAATTTGTTTTGGGGAGTATGGCTTTTCTGCATGAGTTGAAGTATCTGGGAACGTACTGTAACCTCGAAAATCTAAATGTGTCATGTACACCTATGAAATCCTGAAAAAGAAGGTTCTTCAAAGCTCTGTCTGGCATATCTGAAGCACTGTCTGTGTGAAACTTGGTGATTGAGAAAAGCCTTGTAGTACCAGCTCTGAAATCCTGTTCATGTCTCGTGTTGATTTGTGCATGTGAACATAGAAGAAATAAACTCCTTTTTGCTCAAAAGAAGTTGGTCTGCAGAGTATGACACTATTTACTTAAGTCTGATTCCAGAATGTTTTAAAGCTAAATTGTTACAATTGAATCAGTATCTTCCCTTATGATGATGGTTAATTAGGGATACCCTTTTCATGAGAGACTGTGTCCTCTTCTAGCTGCAAAGCTGGATTTATAAATGAAAATTAATGGAATAGCTTGATGGAAAATCTGCATCTTTTGGTTTACTTTTCTGTAACATTTCTTTGCTAGTCCAATTTACGGCTTTGTACTGAAGGTGAAAACTGGTATGAGTCAAGGGTGATTTAATAAATGAATTCACTTTGGGAAGGCCTCAGTAACATGATTTGTCTCTGAGAAAGCAGCCAGACTGCTTGTGCTGGTACAGCAGGGTGATGTTCCCACAGCGCTACCCAACTGGACTAGCAAGCTGTGACCTCTCCTGCCAGGAGCTGCTCCTTCCTGCCTTTTAGTGTCTGCTCCTCTCTGGGAATGCAGTCCTGCTGTGCTCAGAACTCAGGCTGTAGAAATACCTACATAATTTCTTAATTCCACGTGTCAGAGAAGCAGCATATAAAGCATGTAATCTTTACAATAATCCTACGATCTTATTGGCATCACAGAGATGTGGTGGGATGGCTCCTATGATTGGAGTGTTGGGATGGAGGGATACAGGCTCTTTAGGAAGGACAGGCAGGGGAGACCAGGAGGGGGTGTTGCCCTCTATGTCAATGACCAGCTGGAGTGCATGGAGCTCCGCCTGGGGATGGATGAGGAGCTGTGCAAGAGCTTATGGGTCAGGATTAAAGGGAGGGCAGGGACACGTGACATTATGTGGGGGTGGGGGTGGGGGTCTGCTACAGGCCACCTGACCACGAAGACCGAGCGAATGAGGTCCTTTATAGACAGATAGGAGCAGCCTCACGTTCACAAGCCCTGATCCTCATTGGGGACTTCAACCACCCCAACATCTGTTGGAGGGACAACACGGCAGGGCATAAGCAATCTGGGAGGTTCCTAGAATGCATCGATGATAACTTCCTTCTCCAAGTGGTAGAGGAGCCAACAGAAGAGGTGCTATGCTGGACCTTGTCCTCACCAACAAGGAGGGGCTGGTGGGGAATGTGAAGGTCAAGGGCAGCCTTGGCTGCAGTGACCATGAAATGGTGGAGTTCAAGATCCTTAGGAGGGCACACATCAAGCTCACTGCCCTGGACTTCAGGAGAGCAGACTTTGGCCTCTTCGGGGATCTGCTTGGTAGAGTACCATGGGGCAAAGCCCTGGAGGGAATAGGGGCCCAAGAAAGCTGGTTAATATTCAAGGATCACCTCCTCCAAGCTCAGGAGCGATGCACGCCAACAAAGAGGAAATCGGGCAAAAACGCCAGGAGGCCTGCATGGATGAACAAGGAGCTTCTGGACAAATTCAAACACAAAAAGGAAGCCTAGAGAGGGTGGAAGCAAGGACAGGTAGCCTCGGAGGAATACAGAGAAATTTTCAGAGCAGCCAGGGATCAGGTTAGGAAAGCTAAAGCCCTGATAGAATTAAATCTGGCCAGGGACGTCAAGGGCAACAAGAAAAGCTTCTATAGGTACATCAGGGATAAAAGGAAGACTAGGGAAAATGCGAGCCCTCTCCAGAACAAAACGGGAGACCTGGTTACCCGGGATACAAAGAAGGTAGACGTACTCAATGACTTTTTTGTCTCGGTTTTCACCGGCAAGTGCTCGAGCCTCACCGCCCAAGCTGCAGAAGGCAAAGGTAGGGGCTGGAAGAATGAAGAGCCACCCACTGTAGGAGAAGATCAGGTTCAAGACCATCTAAGGAACCTGAAGGTGCACTAAGTCCATGGGACTCGATGAGATCCGTCTGCGGGTCCTGAGGGAACTGGTGGATGAAGTTGCTAAGCCACTATCCATAGTATTTGAGAAGTCGTGGCAGTTCGGTGAAGTTCCCGCTGACTGGAAAAGGAGAAACATAACCCCCATTTTTAAAACGGGAAAAAAGTAAGACCAGGGGAACTACGGGCCAGTCAGTCTCACCTCTGTGCCTGGGAAGATCATGGAACAGATCCTCCTGGAAGCTATGCTAAGGCACATGGAGGACAGGGAGGTGATTCGAGACAGCTAGCATGGCTTCACCAAGGGCAAGTCCTGCCTGACCAACCTAGTGGCCTTCTACGGTGGAGTGACTACATCAGTGGACATGGGAAAGGCTACAGATGTTGTCTATCTGGACCTCCATAAGGCCTTTGACACGGTCCCCCACAACATCCTTCTCTCTAAACGGGAGAGATATGGATTTGATGGGTGGGCTGTCCAGTGGGTGACGCATTGGTTGGATGGTGGCATCCAGAGGGTAGTGTTCAACGGCTCAACGTTCAGATGGAAATTGGTGACAAGTGGTGTCCCGCAAGGGTCCGTATTGGGACTGCTACTGTTTAATATCTTCATCAATGACATAGAGAGTGGGATCGAGTGCACCCTCAGCAAGTTTGCAGATGACACCAACCTGAGTGGTGCGGTTGGCACGCCTCGGGGACGGGATGCCATCCAGAGGGACAAGCTCGAGAAGTGGGCCCGTGTGAACCTTATGAGGTGCAACAAGGCCAAATGCAGGGTCCTGCACCTGGGTTGGGGCAACCCCTGGTATCAATACAGGCTGAGGGATGAAGGGATTGAGAGCAGCCCTGCGGAGAAGGACATGGCGGTACTGGTGGATGAAAAGCTGGACGTGAGCCACCAATGTGCGCTCACAGCCCAGAAGGCCAACCGTATCCTGGGCTGCATCAAAAGAAGCATGGCCAGCAGGTCGAGGGAGGTGATTCTGCCTCTCTACTCTGCTCTGGTGAGACCCCACCTGGAGTACTGTGTCCAGCTCTGGAACTCTCAGCACAAGAAAGACATGGACCTGATGGAGCGGGTCCAGAGGAGGGCCACAAAAATTATCAGGGGGATGGACATCTCTCCTATGAAGAAAGGCTGAGAGAGTTGCAGAAGAGAAGGCTTCAGGGAGTCCTTACTGCAGCCTTTCAGTACTTAAAGGGGGCTTATGAGAAAGATGGGGACAAACTTTTTAACAGGGCCTGTTGCAACAGGACAAGGGGTAATGGTTTTAAACTAAAAGAGGGTAGATTTATACTAGATAATAGAAAGAAATTTTTTATAATGAGGGTGGTGAAACACTGGAACAGGCTACCCAGAGAGGTGGTAGGTGCCCCATGCCTGGAAACATTCAAGGTCAGATTGGAGGGGCTCTGTGCAACCTGATCTAGTTGAAGATGTCCCTGCCCATGGCAGGGGGGTTGGACTAGATGACCCTTAAAGGTCCCTTCCAACCCAAACTATTCTATGATTCTATGATAATGTTGCCACTTTTTTTTCCTGTCACAATTTGTAATCTGTGAATATGCGTGGACCTGTCATCAGGCAGGGTTCTTCATTTGAACTGGCATACATCCTTTTTGGTCTGTGTGGCCTCTGGGGTAATCGTTTTCAGAACCACTTCTTTGCCGCGCTCCCACTCTATAGATGTCTACTTAAACAGACTCGTGGCTTGTCCATTATCTCTTCAGCTTGATGCCCTTGTTGTCACTGTAAGGTGACATAGGGGGGAAAGAGGTTTTTATCACTGCAGTAATCCTTAGACAGCTGGTTCTTCTAGTGGTGAAAAACTACTTCATACTCTCCAGGAAACGAATGTCTTCAGAATTTGTTGAATAACTCTGTATGACTTGTCGTGGTTTAACCCCAGCCAGCAACTAAACACCACACAGCCACTCGCTCACCCCCCTCTCCGGGAGGAGGGGGAGAGAATCGGGAGGGCACAAGTAGAAAAACTCGCGGGTTGAGATAAAAACAGTTTAATAACGGAAATAAAACAAAGTAGAACAGTAATAATAACAACGATAACAACAACAGTAACAGAATATACAAAGCAGGCGATGCACACTGCAACTGCTCACCGACCACTGACTGCGTGTCATGAACGGGGGCGAGCCACCTCCCCTCCTCCCCCCGCCCACTTTTTATACTGAGCATGATTTCACATGGTATAGAATACCTCATTGGCCAGCTGGGTCAACCACCCCGGTTATGCTTCCCCCACACACTTGGCAGGGCATGGGAGGCCGACAAAAAAAAAAAAGTCCCTGTTGCAAGCACTGCCCAGCAACAACCAAAGCATCAGTGGGCCATCAACGCTCCTCTCATACAAACCCAAAACACAGCACACCCCCCAAGCTACTGGGAAGAAAGTTAACTCTGTCCCAGCCGGAACCAGGACATGACTGCAGCCATAATAAGCTGTGATGGCAGACAAATGCACGTACAAGTTGGTGGCTGACACCATTTTTGTGCATGCATAATGTCCTTATCTGTGTTCTTTTGGGTAGCTGTTGCAGTCTGGTCTTACTTGCTCTACTGTAGTAATGTCGAGAGCTCCTTCTCTAGGAAATCTGGATTTATAGTGTTCTGAAAGCAAGAGAGATACAATCCTTTACATATGCTATAGAAGATGTAGTTCTGGTGTTACAGTTTGCTGTGCACACGTTATCAAATGTTTTAAATGTCTTACAGAGTGTGTTAATTTTTTTTTTTTTTTTTGCATCACAACATGCAGAATATTTTGTGGTTCAGCAGTAAGGCCTTTTCTCCTCACTTCTGTACAGTGCATAAAATGTGAGTTCCTTTGAAACTCTTGTTTCAGGAAAAGGTACACAATTTGATTCATTGACATGCTGATGTTTTGGCATCCAGTATAGTCCATATGCGTATAATGTAAATTTGTTTGTTTAGTCAGCATAAACTCTATATGTCTTTGGGACCACATAACTTTTTCCTACTTGCTAAGTGTGCAAGACTTGTGTGCAGTGGTTTGGTCCCGTGGAGCATCACATCTTCCTCTGCCACAACTACCCATGTGTCATGGGCAAATGTTGTCATGAAGGTGAAAGTTATCCTTACTCATGGCAGAGTCTGTGCAAAGGCTTCTCTTCCAGAGTCAGTGTCAGGAGGCAAGGGCTCCTGCAGAACTTCATGCAGGTCCTAATTTCCCTAAATATTTAAATGCATGTAGATTATCCATTGATGTGTGTGCAGTGTGGTCTTCCTTATCTGTGTATGCTGCACAGAGTATGCTGCTTGTATAGCTCCTGAGCATACTGTGTAACTTGTCAAATCTAAATTAGTTTTCAGTTACTTGCCCCAGGGTTACTCCTTTTCCTTTCTGAAGGGTACTTTCCTGCTTATTTTAATTATGAGTGTTTCTTCATTCTATTTTAAATAAAATACCATAGACAAGACTTTCTTGTCTCTTAAGGAGCACATGCTCTAAAGCACTGGAGTATTTGACTTTTTGGTGTTTTTTCTAGTGTTTTTGGTGTTTCTTCTAACCATATGTTCTGACATATAGTCCCACTGACTTCAGTAAAAAGAACTTTCTCAAATGAATTACAAGAATCTTTTTTTAGTAACAATCTCTTTAATATTTCATTGTCCTGGCCCACAAAAATCTCAAACTTTTCATTGGGAAAAAATCCAGTTTCTGAGGGAGAGACCAGACCTGTAAATTTCTAAGCCCATAGTAAATATTTCAGTTATTGTGTGTAGGGATCACCTCGGGAGTTCAGACTAGAAATGTCTCTGAACGTAGACTATCTGCTGAAGATCCGTGCTGACGAGCATCCACGTAGGATTTGATTTAGCAGGAGAAATCAGCTTGGAAGTGGTAGCATGGAGAAAATCTACATAAAGTACTAGGCAGCATTTTGATGAACAAAGCACATTCTTCCAGTGGAGAAACATTGTCTCAACTGTTTGACTAAGAATTTCCAAATGTTTGATAATACAGGCTTGTTTTCTTGCATCTCATTTCTGAGACCTTATTTCATCTTAAGTCTAAAGATGGAACTCCAGTTTTATAATGGCAATTGCCGTGCTGATAGCTGTCTTTAGGAACGTGGCAACAACTTAAAAGCGTCGGAGAATGCAGCGCATGAGCATAAATAAGAAACACAGTTGCTGAAAGGGGCTAAGGAATTCAGTTAATCTGCTTGTGTATTTCTCAAAATGCTGTCCTTTTTTATTCCAGGGGACAAGCTTTTCTCTAGCAAGATCTGCAGAGTGACATGGGTACAAGATACAAAACAAAAGCAAGTTTTAAAAATGCATCTGTTCCAATGTAGCTTGAGGTGATAAGAAATCAAGACTTTACACTGCCGTGCTGTTTGGAGACAACATACACATTTAAGGTGCACCAAATAACTTTTCACACACCCTTCTTAAATCATACCATTGTATTTTGGGACAAAATAAGAGGCACGACTTTGGAATTTCCTGGCATTTGTTGAAGCACTAGAACTACAGTATATTAAATCCTCCCCCTCTTCTTTTTTCTCAGTCCCCTCTTTGACACTTTTAAGTGTTGCTACCAATGCCCCCCTGCAAAGCATGAGATGGCAAAGCTTCCTCATCTGTTAGACTGTGGTCTTCAAATTCTTTTGTGTTAAAGGGAATTAATGTGGCTAAAGGCTGACTTAGAAAGCTTTGCCCAGTACGTGTTGCTCTCCAAAGAATGGTTATGTACATCAGCTATTTGCCCTCAGTTTTGCTAGGGAGGAAAACTAATTTTCTTGCCTGAGGAATTGTAAGATTTGGTTACTTCCTGAGCCTAAAATAACGTGCCCTGCTGCTTAAATCTTGTTAGTAAGCTGAGACTTGTTGAAGAAGCATTTGCTTCTTCCACTCCTCAACCTGTCAAGTTTTCAGATTATCCTTGCTTGTGTTCTGCTGGTAGAGACCAGGTGAAAAATAATAAAGCCCCTGCGCTTATCGGTGGTCAGCACTGACTGAAAGGGAGGGCTTATCTCTCCTCCCCATGTGTCCTAGAGGAAGCCAGGCTGAAACAGTGAATCCCAGTTCTTAACAACAGGAAAACCCGGAATTTGACTTAAAGGGGACAACAAAAAAAGACACCAAATAATTGGGATTGGTGTCAAGTGGCTGAAGCTATATTTGTGGTCTGCTGAGGTATGGCAGTGACCCAGCTGCCTTCCCATTGCAAATACAGAGCTCCTGGAGCAGTGGAAACTACTCGGGCTGAACCAGCAGTCTGGTCATTTGTGCTGGAGGTCAAGGAGCATCATCCTACAGATTTATTTTTATTTATTTATTGAAATTCTGTAGAAGGATGCATAGCAGGTTTCAGCTCAATGTAGACAGTGAGGCTCCGGACTGTGTTTATACAGCCTGTGTGTGTGAGCGGAGCGATGGTGGTGGGATATAGACAGGAGCTGGCTTAATCTTTGTCTTTGTTAAGCTTCCTCATGTTGCAGTACTTTGACAGTGGATGTGATGTTGTATTCCAGAGCATGATTTTAAGAGAAGTGGAGGATGTGTGAGAGAGGGATGCCCTCATACAATGCCCTTCCTACCTGTAAGCTCTCAAAATAATAATGCATCAGTGTTCAGGAAGATGCAAAGTCAATTACTGTATAAGCTTGTCCGAAGACTAGCTGCTGGGACCAGCATCCATGAAATCACAGCTGAAGGAAGTGCGTAGGGGAAAAACTATAAACGTTATGAATTTGTGACTGATGCAGTTTTTTCTCCATGCCCTTGCAGAAGCTTTGGTAGTAGGAAAGGTAAAAGAGGAGTAAAGCATGGCATCCATACAAGCTTGATTGCAAAATAGTGCATTGTGGCTTGGTGATGGTGGGGATATATGTAAGATTTTGGGTGTCTTGGATTTATGTAGTTCTGAAATTCTACTGTTGTGTGTGGCAGTGTGTTTTGTTTGTTTCTCTAGTAACTTAAAGGTGTCTAATTTTCCTTGTCTCAGAAAACTGTTCCTGAATGATACTTTGGAATTTCCCCTCTTTGCAATTGAATAATTCGGTCCTTAGCTATGTAGACTATCCTAATTCACTTACCAAACCCTCCCTGCTATGGAAATTTATTTGTTGTATATGTACTTCCTGGCAAGTGGCTAGCCTAAGGAAAGTTGAGTTAATGTTACCTGTAATAACTGACTTTTGCCCAAAGATCTTGAAATTTTTTTTTTTAACTTTTACTTTAAGTTCTGAGTATAAGTAGATATTATCTCAGTTTAAAAATGAAGGAAGTCAAGGCATTGCTGGATACTAATCTGGTTCTTCCTAGAGTCTTAATTATTTGCTTGCTGAACAAAATATTCTGATCTCCTTAGCTGTTGTCTTTGTCACATGTCCTGATAGTAATGAATAAAATAATAAATTTAGCACATCTGTACATTTTAGAAAGATAAACATTGGACAAACAGCCACATTTCTGAAATACTGGGGCTCAGCCCTTTACATGAAAGGAATTGCTGCCCCAGATGGTTAAACATAAAGGGATTAGATATACAGCAGGATTTTGTGCCTTATATTGTCTTGTGGTGCCATGCTGTCAAACCTTGTAAAAGAGTTTCCTAGATATTTTTCCAGTGATTGCTGTGAATCACTGACTGTTATTTTTTTTTAGTCAGACTTTGCACATATGCAAGATACAGAGAAGTACAAGTCTGTTGTGCCACTTCTTATGAATAATGAACTGCCCAAGTGATACTGGAAGTAGTGATAGGTTTTGCCAGTTTCCAGAGCAGTCTGATTACATTCAGAGAGCTGAAATGTTATAAGCAATCGAATTTAAGTTACTGGAATGCTCCTAATTTCCAGCAGTCCTGGAGGCGTGGAAAGTGCTTTCTGCCTTGGATTTCCTGCATGTCAGGACTTCCTTTCTCCAGCTGTCATTCTCAGAGAAGCCAGCTTCTCTTTGCCATCCTGTCTCTTTGGATTGAATTCTCTGTTTGTCACCAGCTCTTCTACTCTTCTTTTTCTCCTCAGTTCAAATTTTTGTTCCTCCCCTTGCAGAGAGAAGCTTACCTAAATTAAGCTTTAGTCATCCTAATTTGCAGCTCTAGCTCACTCGGTGCAAAGCTATTTCCCTGTAAGTTAGTTTTATCCTTTGTGGCGGAATTTTGCTGTAATTCTTATGTTACCAGGATCATCCATTAACTACTGCCAGGAGAGGCATTAACTCACATGCACATATAATCTATTACACAGCTGACATTAGATGTGTTCCCCATGAGAGGAGGAAAAAGATTTCAATTCCTCTAATGCAGTAAAAATCTCTGTAGCTAGGATTTTCTGACCCTTTCGATGGAATACTGAAGGAGCATTCAGAAATTATTGGGATTGTTTGCTTGTACAGAAAAAAGTTGTTTGATGGGTTTCAGTTTAAAGCAACTGCTTTTTTGTGACTTCTGTTTCAAGTCTTTTCTTCAATCTTTTCTTCCACTTGTTCTGGACAGTACTGCAGGATGTCTGTGCTCCATTTCTTGCAAGTAATGACATCCCAAGAAATACCACTTCTTTTTCCATGTGCGAGCTCTTTTCATCACTGATTGAGAGCCTTGCTCTGTAGGATCACTGTCATGGGCTCTGATGTTTAAGGAATGGAAGAGGTTTTGGCATTGGATGCTATTGTGTATAATACTTCTCATATCTAGCATGAGAACAGAGGGAAAGACTAACACTGGGAACAGGGAAATAGGTTTGACTAGACCTGTTGTTGTGTTGTAAGTAATTAAATATATAAAATAAGTAGCTGTAGTAGTGGATTATGTTAGTTTTCAGTTACACATGGTGAAACTAAATGAAAACCTGTTACCTTTTAAAGAAACTAAGCAGGAGGGGCTTGTCCAAGGTGGTTCCCTCCTTCCCTTATATTGAACTCAATAACCATGGGCAGTGGAGAGGGAGAGGTTTAAAATACCCAACAACTAGATGGGGAGTAACTCCTGACATAAAGGCTTCTATTCATGCCTTCTTGCCCCCCCCCTTCTCATTTCCCTTAGATATATATTTTATACACAGCATTTAGGCCTATTAGTTGAGCTGGTTTTGGTAAGTTCAAAATGGGAACGTGGTGTTTTGAGGCTAGGCACTAAACCACAAAACTAGCTGAGCTGATTGCAATGATGCCAAAAGCTTCCTGGCATATGATGCAGCCTTGGCCTCTCATTGTTTGCAGGCCTCCAGATGTGGAGGGCAGTGTACACGACCCACACTGTTGCATTCTCAGGATCTCACTAGTGTATGGACAGCATTCAGTAGCAAAAGTGGGTTCGAAGGAGGTGAGAATCTTTACTGGATGTGTCCTCTTCAAAGTTTCTTATCAAGCTGCATAGGGCAACCTGCTGTGTTGCAGGCCAGGTATCCTGGCATCTGTACAGCTAAAGGGTGTAGCATTCTTCTTTTATGAAAATGCTTGGGACAGTGAAATAGGAATATTCACATACAAAAACTTTTCCAGCCTTAACTTCTTGGCAGACCTTGTGGGCTAAGCAAGAGAAGTCTGAGGTTCATGGAGGGTACTGGACAAGAAGAAGCTTTACATTCTGGTCAGAGAGAAGCAATGGGGAGAGGCAAGCCTGTCCTATCTAGACGGCAGATTAGAGTGAAAATGCCTTTACTGGGAGAGAGGGACATTTTAATTCTGGACTGTTTATATGCCCGAAAGGTGAGTTTGGGTTTGAATAAGAAATTGTATATCTAGAGGGAAGCTTATTTTGCAATATGGTCATTCCAAGTTTTTGCTGAGAGGTTGGTTTTAAACACCTGTTTATTGAATGCACAAGCTTTCTTAATGCCTGCTAGTGCACATCTCTCCACATTCCCCAGTATAAGGCACAGCATGATGGCCTGTGCTCCCATGTGCCAGTAGTATCTGCTGGTTTTTTACGTGCACCTGGTGAGAAATAGCATCCATCAATAATGTCCTTGTAAGACTAGTGCATGGGATGCCAAGACATGTGATGGTCTCTGGTAAGCACTGGTTCCACTTGTGCCATTTGCCTGCCCTAGAGTGGAGGAGGAGGTCCTAAGCTCCTGTGTTTAAGGGGTGCTCTGAGGTTAAGCACCGTTTGGTGCACTGCTAATAGCTCTAGAGTTAATACTGTCATCTGACAAGACCCCCTGTGGCAGTAACTGCTTTCCCCTGATCATTGAAGGGGGTTCATCCATAGTGAGTGCATGCTGGGTTGTTATGCCTCTGTTATCTAGCGTCTGTGTCGTCCCTCAACACCTTCTGCTGGGACAAGTGCCAGCCTCATGTAAAGAGCCCCCTCTGAGAGTAGGGGTTGGCCAGTAATCCCTTTAGAAAAGTCTGTGCACTGCGAGACCGCTGTGCTGCAGATCCTGCTGTTACTAAATTTTGCGTTTCACCCTTGGCTTTTTGCCAGGTCCCATGGGGAACTTGGTTTCCAAGAAGCAGTTACAGAAAAGGAATAGTGGCTGCTCTTTACTAAGGACCTATCAGTCAGTGCTCATCCTCCCCTGTGGGAGGGAGGCAGCCATGGAACGAAGGTTAACATGTTAGGCTCAAATCCTCATAACCAAGACACATCATCAGCAGGAATACTTTGTGGTACTCTATTAAAATAGTCCCTTGTGTGAGCACTTCAGGTCCTGAGACTCTTGCTGCCTTTGCCTCTGTGACCCTTTGTGCCTTTTTGAGGCAGAACAACTGGTGTGCATGACTTCAAGTTAACTTTAGGTTCAGTTTATGATTAAATCTCCAGGCTTTGGAAGAGGGACCTGGCAGTTGTAAGGTCCTGTAGTGACTTGTAGAGAATAGGGATAGTGACTAAGGTTGAGCAACCAAGTCCTTTGGTTATCATTCAGTTTATGTAATGTCCAGGCCATCATACTGCTATCCTTTGACAAGGGTCAGCTCTGCTTTTTTTCTCTTCTTATTCCCCTCCCATTTGTCAACATCAGATGCTTATCATAGGCAGAGGAGAAACTTTACCTAATCTTGCAGTAGAGTTGGACAGAGTGCGGATCCTCATGCTCCTTTTGGAGAGGGTCATACTAATCAAAGGCAAGGGACCCCATCTGCCTGACATAAAACTGAGGATTGACTACTTAATCTGTGAGAGGTAGTTGGTGGACACAAGGGCACACTGGCTTCACCTAGGAAGTTCTCACCTTGCTCACTGAATTCACTGAAGCCTTCAGCTTCATGAAAGCTTTGTGTTAAGATTCATTATTACACATGGATCATCAGTGCAGGTGCTTATGAAACTTCACATTTTTTCTTGGCTGTTACATTCAGGAGTAATATGCAAAAGAATGAATTATGCTTGTTTAGTTTCTCTTCTCCTCTCATTCCCATCTGTTAAAAACAAACCCATAAACAAAAATGAGGCTATTCCATCATTTTTCATCTCTTCCAGGCTGCTGTTAAAAGACAGCTTGCCCTTTATAAAATGATCAGTTGGTACTGAGCTCCAGCCCATTTTTATTTTAGGATAGAAGAGGCATGTTTCACTTCCTGTAGCTCTTTCTGCGTCTAGCCACTTGCGGTCCACAAGCCCCGTGTTGCTGATGTGAAACTAACAACTTAAACGGTTGTGATTATTAAGAGGAAGAAAGTGCCTGAGGATATTTGTCATCTCTTGTGTGTGAACTGTTTTTCTTCCATTACTGCTTGATGTCATTCTCTTGCAACTTGATGTGGAATCTTTAACACCTGCTGTTTTTATAGTCTACACTTTTTTGATTGAAAGCTTCTTGGCCAAGGATCTAGGCTAAAATTTGCTCAAATAGTTTGGGTCTGAATCTTATTTTCATTAATTACTTGGGCTTATGAGGTACCAGTGTGGTCCCAAAAATTCAACCCCATGTCCTGTACCACTACTGCCCTTTTAATTCACCTTCCCAAGATACCTTCCTTCTTTTCTATTTTTAATGTTTTTGTTCTTAGGAGAAGAAATGAGGATTTGGGACAGAAAAGAAGCCTCTTGAAGGTGATGGTGGTTGTTTTGTGGAAGTGATGTTCTAAACAGGATTTCCATTGCCACATACAGCTTTTGTAATAAAATATATGCCCACAGCACTGGGTGAGTGTATTTTATGAACTATATTAAATCTGTACTGTGGCACGCACCATTCTGAAGAAGTAAAACAAATCCCAGGTTAAGGGTTTTTTTTTGGTCTGTCTTCCATTTTGGCCAAATCCAACCCTTGGGGCAGGAACCAGCTTTCTATTTTATGCGACTGGATATCCTGCTCGGCACATTGGCTAGCTAGTCCCACATAGCGACTTACAAGTAGTATTTCTGTCTTTCTGCTGTAGTAATATTGATAGGAATCTTGTCTTGTCCCACTAATTCTTCAGTTATCTCAAACCTATCAAAGTGCGTGAGTCTGTCAGACAGTGTAGTTGTTGTTTAAAAATGCGGCTGGAAATGAAAGTGAAGCATCAATCCAGGCAACGTAGCGGCATGCAGAGGTTTTGTAGAAAACAGCTACTGTGCTGTTGAACAGTATCTGCTCTGTGCAGCTTGCAGTCTAAAACGTCAGAACTTCTATTTCGGGGCTGTGTCAAGTTGCTTGAAGCTTTTTAGGGTTGGACTAAGCATCAACACAACACGTCTTCCAAGTTTCTGTAAAAGTCCTAGTAAAGTAGTATCTAAATATAGTGCTGATGTACAAGTGTTCCTTTATTTTTCCCCCGTTGTGTTTTACTTGCTTCAGGTTGTACATTTATTGCTTTTAAAGAGGGTTGGGTTTTTCTCTGAAGTTTTCACTCAAAATATTTGACTGCCTACAAACGTGATATGAAAGACGAGATTAAAATAAATAAATACATTTCCTATAAAAGGAATGAAGATATGAGGAAGCTAAGTTTTAGAGCAGCCAGCAGGCCACAGCTGTACTGCGTGGAGGAGCGCAGCCATCCTTCTGGGTGTGTGCTCTGTTACTGGCACAAAAATTAGATGTACGTACAACTTAGTTCAGAGTAATATCTGTACCTGGCTAATCTTTTTGTCTTCCAAAATGGTCCGGTCAAGTCAGAAACCATGGCCTGGATCTTCTCCCTCTGACGGTGGGAGCATAACTGTGAGGATTTCTTCTGTCGTCAAGCAACTGATCCCCTTCCAGTAAGCAGTTTATGCCATCTAAGACTTTTGTCTGCTTCCGGACATGCCTCTGGACTATGTAAGGGGTTTAGGTTGACACCATTCCTAAATCAGTTGTTTGGGGGTAGGTGGGGTGAAACCAGCTTTCAGTGCAATACAAATTGATGTGAATTTGTATTTCCCCACCTCTGTTAAGTTTAATTGAATGAGGGCAAAGAATCATTTAGGTCTCTATTCTTTCTAAGGTGTCTAGTCAAGATGCTGAGACCATATGTGTACTTGTAATGCATTTGGGCACAAAGTTCTGTTATCTCTTGCCCCACACAAAGGGCATTTGGAAGCTCTGTGTCTGTGGCTTGAAGATTTTGTATTTTGTCTCAAAAATTTGAGGTTTTTCTCTTCGTAGCTGTAGGTGGGCCACCTTAGAGCTTCTCTTAGTGGTTCTTGTATTTGTAAATTCTTTTTCCTGTCAAAATATAATTTCGATGTCAGTTTATGCAGAGCATCTAATATCCAGGGTTTCACGGCCACTATTCAGGTGCCAGTCACAGGCATTCAGGCCTGCTCATTGCTTTGGCTGAGCACAAGATGCTTTTAAGCCCCTTGTTTGAGTGCTGCAGTGAGCAAAGGGATGAGCAGCTCAGTGGTCCCTGACACAAAGGGGGGCGGTTCCGATCACCACCTGCCTGCTGGGAACTGCCCGGGGCTGTTCTGTTGGGGGTTGATAGCTCGTGCAAGACAGCCCCTGTTCCAGCTACTCCCACTTAGCTTCCTTTTTAGTGCTTTGTTCTCTAGCAAAATGTTGCTTGCAAAGGGGGGAGGGAGGCGATCCCGGGCTATTATCTGCTAAGTAGGTCGTAATTCTGCTAAATAATTTATTTATTTTTTTCAGGCTTGAAATCAGAAGCAGGCCTTAAGTGCTAGTGTCAGAGCACTGTGATTATCACTCCTTCTGGAATTTCAGTGCTTCATCTTGGGGAGTAGTTGTCTGGCTCTTTTGGGAGGGGGATGCCACTGGAAATAAAAGGAGAAAGTAACTCTAAAACTACGTGGAGAAAGTGTTTCTTTTGCTGCTATATTGTTTTTAAAGTTTTCTTTCTTTGAACTAGCTCCTCTGGGGTAAACTAATTCTCTAGGTCTGCTTCTGGCTTGTGTTATGCTCTGGACAAGCTGCTCAGGCTCTTTCTTGACCTGTTTTTATTAAGCAATGGAATTTGGAAATGAAAGTGTTAACAGCAGCAAGCACCATCATTGGCTGTGTCTGCTCTGTATGCGAGTGTCCATGCTGTACTGGTTAATCTTTTAAAATCTTACCCTGCTGTGCAGACGGCTCAGTAGGAGTCTGGTGTGGATTCCTTGGGTTCAGCCTGTATTTTGGCACAGCCAAATCCTGTTCTCAGGTAGTTGGGACAATGGATCAATCATCTACTGTGGGGGGTGTGTGTGTGTGTATATATGTATGTGTGTATGTATACACACTTGGTGTATATAATTTGTGTTTCTTGCACTTTGTGTCCAGAGTGTTTCCCTAACAAGCTTCCGTCACCACTAGGGAAAGCGAAGGTCTTGTGGGGACAGCCCCCTCCCCGAAAATCTGCTTATTTTGTGACTTGCCTGGGAATGAGTCCTCACTGTTGACAGTCCTTAGCTACATCATCTGCAGAACAGCAATAGTGCAAAGGCTTCTCTAGGGCCTGTAGCAGAGAGAGCTGTTTTCACAAGTAAATCCTTCTCGTGCTTTGCCCTCTTCTGCACTGGCTGATCTGAATTACAGCTTCTGAGTGCCCTTGAAGAAGTCGGTGTGTGGCAGTCACAGATGCCTGCACAGGCAGCTGGGCTCTGATCCTGTCTGTGTCTGTATGCCTCTGCATAGCCACAGCTCTCCTTGAAGTATAAGGGAGCCAAAAGAGCTCAGTTCTTGGCCTTGGTGCAAAGTTACTGTATGAAACTACTTTGTGATTTTCTGGGCATGAGGACCTCTAATTGTTTGTTTTGAGAGCTACTGTCTGAGCAGGAGCTCTGCTTTGTATATACAGGTTTGGGTACAGAAGAAAGCTGTTGGGGAATACCATCATCTACATACGTTGTTGTATCTCGGTTGGGACTGGTGTGGTCCTGTTTTCCTTTGGATGAAATTCATTGCATTCTAGTGCTTCCCCTTGGCATGGCTTCATTGTTGGCTCATTCATGCTGTGGGATGGCAGGGCTTAATGAAATGGTGGTGTAACACATCTGCGTTACCAAAATAAGCTCCCTCTTATCCCATATTTTAATAAAATCTGAACAGTCAATGATGCTGAAGTGTAAAACAGCATTCTTGGTGTCTAGAGTACACCATAAGCTCAGACTGAGAGATCTTTCCTCTCATCTGCTCTTCAGCTTCTCTGAGAACTCTGACCGGCACCACTGTGCTGCTTGTTCTTGAATCATGTTTTTATGAATTTATTCTTCACAATCATAATAATTAGAGGAGGACTTCCAGTTCTAAAAGCAGATTCCGCAAAAGAAGTACACAGTTTGGGAGGAAAGGTGGTATGGTATGTCAGGTGAGAACTTAGTAGGCCAGAGCAAACTTTGACATGTGATCCTAATTACCTTCATCTTGTCTAGTAGTTTCAAGGGAAAAGAGATGGGGAGTAGATGGTGTTTATTAATGCTGGTAGGGAGCTGTGTTCTACCTTAAGCGTCTAATTAAAAAAAAAAAGTTTCTGTAACTACCTTGCCGTGGTTATGAATGACACAAAACTGTTGTTTTTTCTTCTCCAGCCAGATGACAGGAAGACACTGAGCTTGGGCAGCAGCTGTGTTCAGGAAAGGTTGTTAGTGGTGTAGGCAGAGCCATCTGCCTAGCAAGGCATTTAGCTTGGGTTGCTTGTTCTAGGCCAAGATGGTAAATCAATAGCTTATTTTTTACAGTGTAACAAGTAAGATGTCAATGGCTAGATTTACAGTGTAAACAGGAAAATGGTGGCTAGCTTTATTGGCTTCTTAGTGTCCTAGCTGCACTAGTGAGAAAACAAAACAATATGGAAAAAAAAAGCCAAAGCAACTCATCCTGAAAGAGGTTGAAGATCTAGAAACAGAACAGTATTCTTTTCATGTTTACTGGAGTTTTTTGGGTTTTTGTTTTGTTTTGTTTTTAATAGACTTTAATACCCCCTGCTATCTAGGGCTGGTCCTTCCTTCACTTCTCACAAACCTGTCAGTTCTGTTAAACTCTTGTTTTAACAGGCGCTTTCCTCTCTGCATGACAGGACTTTTGGTCTGCTCTAGTTAAATACAGGAAACGGAATGTATACATCGTGGGTTTTTTTGTTAACAGATCGTGCTGTGGCAATTGGTCCATTTTGTTTCTATTAATTTTATAATCTCTTGCACTTCTCTGAAGATTCCTGTTGCCAAATGTTGTTTGAAGTGGCTGCAAAACTCTGAGGCAACTGTGAAGAACAAAATAGTAAATAGTATGCTGATCATGGTTGGAATTTTCATCCATTCACCTGACAAATGATAGAGCCACACTAGGTATGAGAGAAGCAGCCCCCCATGTAGGTAGTACATGCAGTTTCCTTTTAGGCTTTGTTACTAGATTTCTTTTTAGAAATAAAACCAAGGCTGTAGTTCAAGCGCAGCAGTAGTGCTGACCTGAACAGTCATGTTCAGGTCCCATCCTACCTCTGTGCTTGCTTATGCTGATGCATTGTGTGGAGATGATCAGTGAAATGGAACAGGGAGCTGCTCTGGCTTATAAAACAACACCCTTGCAAGTTATTTTTAGCTTAGCCAGCTCCTCCTGTGGTTTGCTGTGCTCTGTGCAAACATGTCTGTTACAGGACAGTGGGGGAGACATGGACAGGAACCTACAAAGAGAGTGGAAACTGCTTGAATCCTAAAACTTTAGCTCTCCTAATGCAGCCCCTGCTTTTGTTGGGAAATAATCTGACTCCTAGGTTCTTCTCCTTACAGCTGTGTGTGGTTTACTTATTGGTTTTGTTTTGGTTTTTTTAACCTTATTTTTCATGGAAACCTTTTCTCTATTTCAGTCAGCTTGCACCTCTGATTTAGTCAGTGCTAAACTTCCTGGAGCCTTTGGTGCAAAGCCACATGTACTTATGGATGTATCTGCCTGTCCATGTATTTTTATACTGAAAAAAGTCTTTAATTCTGAACGACCAGGCCTAAAATGTACTTTCTGCCTGTTAGACTTGCAGTGAATGAGAACAGCTAAACTTGGTGCACACTCCTGAGTAAGGAATGGAAAGGAAAACTGGAAAGGCGTTCCAGTTTGCTCTGGGATTTACTTTGCCAAGAACATCCAGTGGCCTGACTGCCAACATGAACTGAACATGGAAACCTTTCCAGCCTGCCTGGGAAAACATAGAACAGGAGAGAAATCTAAAGACATAGACCCTGGGTGGGAACAGATTCACTTTCTGTTCTCTCCAGGGCAGGAGTCTGAGGAGCATTGTTGTGGTTTAACCCGGCAGGCAGCCAAACACAATACAGCCGCTCGCTCACTCCCTTCCCCCCCACCCCCGCAGTGGGATGGGGGAGAGAATCGGAAGAAAAAAAAGTAAAATTCATGGATTGAGATAAAGACAGTTTAATAGAACAGAAAAGGAAGGGAAAATGATAATAATAATAACAATAATGATAGAATATACAAAATGAGTGATGCACAGTGCAATTGCTCACCACCCACCAAGCAACGCCCAAACAGCAATCACTACTTCCTGGACCACACCTCTTATTTATATACTGAGCATGACATCATATGGTATGGAATACCCCATTGGCCAGTTGGGTTAGCTGTCCTGGCTATGCTCCCTCTCAGCTTCTTGTGCACCTGGCAGAGCATGGGAAGCTGGAAAGTCCTTGACTAGAAGACTACTTAGCAACAACTAAAACCATCAGTGTGTTATCAACATTCCTCTCATACTAAATCCAAAACACAGCACTAGGAAGAAATTTAACTCTATCCCAGCCGAAACCAGGACAGGTATTCATCCATGTTATGGGGTGTTACATTGTGCCATATGACTTAGTGGTAAACGTTTAGGAGAAACAGTAAAAAAAAGAAAAAAGGCAACAGGAGTTTCACTGTTTTGGGCCCTGGCCTGCCCTGTGAGTTAAGTATTCTCACACTCTTCCTTGAATGGAGCAGAATTTCTCTGTCTTTACCTGTTGGCAGCATATTTGCAGCCAGTCATGATGGGATCATACCTCATTCATATATGTGTGTGTTTACTCACTGATGTTTAGGGGTCTAAGTGATGGCGATTAAACCTTTTAAGTGCCTTGGAGGCCACGTAGCAGCTAGTAGGACATAGGCATTGTCAGCCATCATAGAGAAATGTTCAAGTCTTACCTTCTGCAGTAACTATGGGTAACTTTCTTTCCTAATGTTAGTTACATAGAGCGTGCTTGTAGTATATCCTAAAATTGCTGTGGAGACACCTTGTATTTGAAAGGCCACATATTCTAAACGTGTAACCTGTTTTCCTCCTAATCACAACTGTTACCATCAGTTGGACTCCTCTGTCTAGTTTGCAGTGTGCAATGGTTGTGCTTCCCTCCCAGTATTTCAGTTTGATTGAAACTGATCCAAGTGTTAGATGTCTTAGAGAGATGGGAATTTACACCTGTGCTACTTTTCCCTTGCCGACCTCTGTGGCATGCACTGTGTCAAAGCCTGGCTGAATGTAATGTGTGGATGACAGCTTGGTCTACACTCCTTAGCATGTAACGCTCCATGGTTGCTAAGCCAGAGTTGTCTGAAGACAACTGAGGATGAGCAGTGGGGGAAGTTGTGCTGGCTGGCAGAAGGGAAATCTCTGGAATTTGCATGCTACAGTGCAGTCTTTCTGGTAAAAGATGGACTCCCCTGGATGATCAGGTTAGCTTCCAGAATTTTTCTCTCACGATAATGACTCTCTCAGTAGCCTTAGTGAGCAGTTCTTTCTGTCCTGTGTGAAGATGCCTTAGGCTTCCCTGAGGTGGAGAATGGTCTCAGCAGTCCCAGCTTTCAACATCATGGCTGGATCTTGGAACTTCACTCTGCATGGGTATTAGATCTGTGTGAATGTTAAGTCTGTCCCCAGGAAAATGCCAATCAGAGCAAAATGCAACAGCATGTCTCCATAACAGACTGCTACAAACAGATCAGACCTGTCTTCTAGTCTCTGTGTGAACTCTTCATGGAATATATGGGCAGATTAAAGAACTCTGATCTTTGTTTTTAGATGTTTAATGATCTGTGTTTGACACTCCTAAAAGGTTAGAAGTGGACTGTAGTTAATTCATCTCCTAAAGACTTAAGGGTGCTGTCTGCTACAAGGATAAAGCTCATCTGTGGTAGAGTCAAGTTTCTTGGAGGCTGGTTGACGTCTATGGCCTCAGATCCCCTCGGGGAGGGAGGGTGGAGAGAACCACCAGCTGTCTTGCTGCTTCCATATGCAAGGTACATTGCTTTCTCCTTCTTCCATCTCAAAACTAAGATGCATTTCTCAATCTCTACATGCACGCATACTTGTGCACTCACATGCACACACACAAATAAACCCTTACCCTTACAAGAAAATGAAACATTGGGTAAGATTTACATGTGACAGATACTTGTTTCTGCAGCCGCTAAACATGCTGCAGAAAGATGACCTATTACAATGGGAGAGGAGAGCATACAAACCTGAACTGGATATGGTGATTTCAGGAAAATCTGCTGAAGTTTTGGATTCACAGAACTCCTTTTTTGGTTGCTGTATAAGCTGTAGTTGTCATTCCAGTGTCCAGCTATGTATTTAGCTTCCTGGGGTACTGTTCCCCTTTCGTCCTATTCCCTAAAGAGTGTTTCATTGCAAGCTGTTTCATACAGCAAGCTTTCGGAGCCCATTTCATGCCTGCCTGCAGAAGGGAAACTACAGCTTGGCTGCATTGTATGAAACTGCTTATTTAACTCTGCCTTGGTTTTGTGTGCTGATGGGTGTTTCCTGTGGGTGGGCTGTGTTATGTATTTCACTGCAATTCTACTTCTGCAACCCAGGTTTCCAAACAGCTTGTTCAGCAGTGGTAAGCAAGATCATCCTCTATGGACATTTTTCTTCTGTGGTAAATGATGGGGTGCCTTGTAGGAGTCTATCAGTTAGCACTGATAGTTGGATTCTCTTCACGTACTTAATGGAGAAATACAGTTTGAGGCCATAGGCAAGCTTGGAGCTAGCTTTTGTTACTTTTTGCCTTTCTGGTTTCATACTCGTCTAATACTAAAGAATGAATTTGCAAACTAATGGGATTTTTTGTTGCTAAATTAATTGGTTTTGTATTTGAGTGGGGCCTTCAGGTTTCACTAAACATCTTTACATGTAGATGTACTGTCTTTACATAGAGAAGAGATACAGAGCATGAAGGAGAGAGTTTGTTTTCAATCTGTTTAGCATCCTAGCAGAGCCTTTTCTTCATCAATCTGAGAAGAATAAAGCCATGGAGATTTGACATGGCAAGCGTATCTTTTTTTTTCCTTTTGATACTTGATCTTCATTCTGAGATGGGCTCCTGATATAAGTAGACAGCATAATTATTGTTTGTGGATCTCAATTTTGTGCAGAAGTGTAGAAAGTATTGAGTGCGTTTCCTGGTTTTGGAGATGGTGATTCAGAAGGTGTCAAGGAAATAAGCAAGATGCTTAGTTTTCCATAGTTTAACTCTTCTATTTTTTAGAAAGTGCTGCTGTATTCCCTAGGCAACTGCATTCACAGCTGATCCACACTGATGTACTTCTACATGTGCTCAGCACTGGGCCCGAATCCCTGATCCTTCTCCAAGTCGCCTGGCCAGCACTAAGAAATAAAACTACCTGATTCTGTATTGTTTATCACCAAGCAAACAGGAGTATGTAAAAGCTGGAGCTAAGGTCGGTAAGGCATATTAGTAAGGTTAAAGGTTAGAAAAAAAAAAAGTGTTGCATTCTGGTAACTTATCCCCAAACCAGCCATGTGTAAATCCCAGGAATTGACTAAGCTTCAGCCTAAAGGAAACTCAAGCAGTGTTTTGCTAATATGATGTCTTCAGTTGCAGTACAAGCTTTTAAGTATAGCCACCCCTGAACTACCATGCATGTATCCTTTCAGTTTGGATTTCTATGCCATGAACTAAATCAGAGAGCTGATCCAGCTTAGAAGGGAAGTGTCAAAGATATTTTTCTTTGAGCTGGCTGATTTCTTTATCTGGACCATAGACATCTGTGGGGTTGCAGAACTAAGGGGATAAGAGGGAAAAGGGCCATGCAGTGGTTTATGGCTTGGTGGGGGAAACCTTAAACCTCTATTGCTGCCAAGACAATGCATTGTCAAACTGTGGCCTCACATTCCCTGGCATAGAAACACACAGTCAGAGGATGCAAACTGCCTTAGCCCTCTCCTGCTCTGCAGCTGCGGGAATGTTTTTTGAGTGAGTATAGACATTACAAACTTGTGCTAGCCTTGGTACCGTTTACAATGAAGCCACAGTGATGTGGGGCTTTGGCAGGAGGTGCAACTCCCCCTCCCCCTCCAGGATTCTAGGTATTTACTTAGGCAGGCAGGTCTGAGCTGCTGTGGCTTCACCGCTCTTTTAGCAGGATTAGCTGGAGCACAGCTAGCTTGGAAGCTTCTCTGTATGCTGCTGTTAAGCCTCTCAAGCAGCTATGGATGTTGTGATGCTGCAAAAGTATGACACATGCATTTGAACCATTGTGTGGCCCTGGATTAGACAGAGCTAATCTTTCTTTTTACTTAGAAGTTAATT
This sequence comes from Calonectris borealis, assembly GCF_964195595.1. Lineage (NCBI taxonomy): Eukaryota > Metazoa > Chordata > Aves > Procellariiformes > Procellariidae > Calonectris > Calonectris borealis. The sequence continues at coordinate 10,267,427 of NC_134329.1, forward strand.
TCTTTTTCCCTTCCTGCTTTCAAGTTAGATCTATGACTTGATTTCATATTCCCAAAGAATGAACGTGGCACCCAGCAGGAAGGGTGTAGGCAACAGGAGAAGGGAGCAGTGTTGCTGTGCTCTCTCTGATTGCCAGTGAATTTGTGACTAGCAGTAAATTTGTTACATTCTTCCTTACCCCCTAGCCAGGTGAAATTTGAGGCAGTGAGGGAGAGGAGCAGTTTAAAAGAGGAGAGGAACAGGAAAATAAAGAAAAGGAATATTAAGTTTGAAAAAAAAACAAAAGAAAATGAAAAGGGGACAGAGAAAGGAGGTGAGAGAATGGAAAGCAGTAAGTGAGGAAGGGGATGGTGGAACAGACTCATAAAAGCTGGAGCAAAGCAAGGCCAGGGAGGCCATTGCTGTCAGAACCAAAGGTGGAAGTAAATGCTTGAGGTTTTTAGCAGAATGTGTGAATTGATGATGAGCCTTTGTAGCCCCAGGTAGCTCATCGCACATAAAGATTGTGCTAGTGCAGGAGAGGGGTACTGTAAGAGAAAGTCAGAGGGCCAGTGGTAGAAATAGCTACTCTTAGGTGCTGAGAGGGCTTGTTTCTGCAAGTCACAGCTGCTGCTCTTCTCCATGGGATGGGATCTCTTACAGGTTACTCAAAGAGGAGGAGAAAGCAGCCTGCTGGTGAGGTGAGAGAAGCATGACACACGTGGGGTAGTGTTCTCAGTGTCTCTCTCTGGTGTTCTCTCAATACAACATGTTTGAGCCCGTCATCCTTGTATGCCTACCCTTTTTCCTTAGTTGTCCCTTGTCAGCAATTGTCTGTTATTCCTGTGTTTCATCTTTCTCTGGCTTTGATGGTTACTGATGACTTACTGGCTGGCCCTAGAAGGAAAATAAGAACCCTCTTAATGCTCACCCCACCTGAGACACTGTCTAAGAAACCAAGTGCTCTTGCTTGGGCCCAGCTGCTGTCTCCACTTGCCATCTCCAACAGCAGCACCCAGAGCTGCTGGAAGTGTCTGAGCAGGTGAGCTCCTGGCTCTAATCTCTTTGCTCTAGTCTTTTTTGCTCCCAGGTAGGTCTTTTTTGCAGCATTGTGCTGGGTTTAGGAGATCTGAATAACCTAGTTACCCTAGCAACAGGGAAGAGTTTCCCTCTAACCACAGCGATACAAGTCTACCTCTGTTATTAGTGTTAAGACTTGCGTAGTGTATCTGGCTAAACTTTACTTCTGTTGGAAAAAAGGTAGAATAAAAGCAAGAAGGTCCTTCTACCTTGGAGATAATTAAAATCTCCATAGGTGGATTTCAGTGCTGTGTGCAGCAATAATAGAAAGAAGAGGGATTATAATTACTTCTAAGCTTTTTAATTTGTGAAGGATCCCTGGAGGATACAGAAATAAAGCTTTAAATTCTGTGTGGAGCTTTCTATGCACAGATCTCATGGCAGTCTGTGACACTGATAGATTCATTCCTTGTTGAGATGTGGTTGTTTTGTTTTTATGGATAGGGAGACAAAGTGATTCAAAGGTAGGCCGAATCTTATTGCAAAGCTATGAATAAATCTCCTCTTCTGAGCCCAAGTCCTCCACCTGCCCTTTCCTTCAGTTTCAGATAAAGGTTTCTGTGTGCAGTAGGAGACAGAACATGTTGTGGAAGATAAATGTGTGAAGCCTGCTTTTTAGCAGGAGAAAGTGAGGAAAGTGAAAATACTGTGATTTCACTGCAAGCCTTTCTGCTAATATATTTTAGTCTGCATTCACTCCCCCATTAACAGAAGTGGAGCAAACTATAAATTTTGAAAGTGAGCATTGGGAGTGAAAGAAATATTCCTGCCTTAATTTCTGCACAGCAACATGGTCTTGTTACTACATGTGTGCAGGAGAAATTGGTTTGGATAAGAGTAGTTTGAAGAAACTTCTAGGAAAGGAAGGAAAGAAGGAAAAAGAACTCTTGTTTCATCAAAGGCATGAAGTCTACATAAGCGCCCAGTTCCTCCTTGGATAATGCCAGTGTTAAATTGTCAGTAGTATCTTGCAGGCTTCTTGGGTTAGAAAGTTGCACAAGGGACAGTTGAATGGAAAACAGATATCTGCACTCCTCCTAAAGTTATATGATGTTAGGTGGGTTTTTTTGTGTTCTTTGGTGGTGTGGTTTTTTTTTTATATGGCATAAATAGTGCAGAGATGCAAGGAGACACCCATCCTCCCTCCTATTTATAATTCTGGTTTCTGGAGTCAAAACAGTCCCTTAAACTTCCAGCCAAACAGAATACTATCCATCTTGTGTATGAGGAGGTATTTTTACTTTTTCTTTTTGGTGTTTCCTTGCCTGTTTGGGTAGTGCAAGGTGGGGGCCATGCTGCCTTCTCTTCCACATTCTTTTAGCCAAAGAGCTTTTGAAAATTCCAGCATGAGATTTGTTTGGCGTGCAGGTGTTGTAGACATTTAGGGTCTCTAAATATCTCTTTTGTTTGTGACTGAGCATCCTTATTTCAGCAACTCCCTTTCAAGCCTCCGTTTACCAAATCAACTTAATAGGGTGTCTTATAAATGGTTGGAGAGCTCTGGAAACCTCTAACATCTAGACAAAAGTCCCTTCCAGAGAACATGTACCAACTTTTTTTTTTTTTCTTTCTTTCTTTTTTTTTTTTTTTCCATTTCTGTGGTCTTGCACAATCTAATGAGTCTTTTGAGGAACTCGGAGAGCTTGAGCACAAGGTAATACTGCAAGCCGGTGGGTGACATAAAACTCACTGAACTTGTTAAAATAATATTGCCATGGTCCTCCAGCAGCCTAAAGGCCTCATATATAGCTGTTATTTAGCTGGGTGATATTTGGTACAAACCAAGACAGAGGCTCACTTCTACAGTGAGTTTATTGTTGGATTTTCAGTATATTGTTTGCATAAATTCCGCAGACCAGCTCTCCCTCCTGAATAAGCCACATGGATCAAGTTTTATTCTGTTCCACGCAAAGTTCACATCCTTTACTGGAATGAGTCATGCTTTAACTGAGTTTACATGCTTTAACTGAGGGAGGAAAGTGGGCTTTAAAATGTTACTCCTCCACCCTGCCTTAGTGATGTATAACAGGATTATTAGTATGCTTGGCAGCTGCTGCTTATTATTTTCACAGAACCTGGATATTTGTGAAGACAAGTAAAAATTGGTTCTACTTGTGTTCAAGTGTGAATGTAATGCATAATTTTAAACTTATAAGACAAAAAAGTTATTCCTTTTTTTGTGGCTTTGTCTTTCATAAGGCTCGCCTGCTACTGTAAAAGCGGATCTAGCTTATCTCCCTGTGCTTATGTTTCAGTTTTGGGAGAAGAGTGGCATTTTGTGACTTGTAACTGAAAGAGGAGGAGGAACTCTACCATTTTGTGTTCAGTGGCCCATGCATGTCTATTACTGTTACGCACAGGACAGTTCTGGGCATTGACAGGTGAAAGTGCTTCACGGGCCCATGTAACTCGTATGTAAGGTTGTCTCCAGCTTCTCTCAGGCAAGATGTGTGTGATGCGGTGCCACTGTGCAGAAAGCAAATTTTGGTCCTCTGTGTACATTTCTTTGTGCAGAGTGGTAAAAGACCTTTTAACCTATGGTAGAAGGGAGCTGCTCCGTGTGTCCTTAATACAGATTTTTGCAGAAACAGTCTCTGTACGCAGCTACTAAAGATACCAGAACCAATTTTACTACTCGTCTTTCCTGCAGAAGTTCATTGATTCTCATGCAATAATGGTTAATTTGACTCTTCATACCACCATCTTTTTTGTTTGTTTTTTGATTGGGTTTTTTTGGGGGTGGATGGGGAGGGTAGGAGGGAGCAGGGTGGCGGTTTGTTCATTTGTTTGAGGAGTTAGTCTCAAAATTGAGGAGGAGGGGCAGCCAGCAGAAGAGGCCTCTTAGGATTTTATTTTTGGCAGTAGGCCGGTTCACTTGACATGTAAGACCTTTCTTTCCTAGTCCTCTTGTTCCTGAGTGGTCTGGAAAGAGTTATGTTTCTCCCCATAGCTATGTATTATCTATGATTGCTAAACTGGCAGGGGCATCACCTGTTCTTGTTCTACTGAAAAAACAGGGTCTGTTACCCTAACCCACTACATTCCTAAACCCAGACTGCGTAACTTTTATGGAGCCTGCAAAAGAATTTATTTTTATGCTAATGCTTTTGAAGGAAAACTTGAGGGAAGGAGCTGTAATTAAATGAACACCAATGTTAGATATTAGAAAGGATTTTACCTTTTAGGACGTAGAATGAGTGAAGTGAACGTTTGGTGACAACATGAGTTTAATTAAATTTACGCCTCCACTTGGTCTATATTTAACTATCACTGACTCTGGGTTTACTGATAAGTAATCATAATAGCTGGGAGGCAGGCAGTGCCTTGGTTGACCAGCCTGTCTCCTGTCCAGCTTGACTCTGACCAGACAGATTTTTCTCCTGTGTTTTACAGATGCTTCATTCAGTGGCACGCCGCCTAGCTATGCATATGATGCAGACCGTGCTGAAGAACAGAGGCGACATCATGATATGATGCCCTATATTGATGACTCACCATCATCCTCACCCCATCTCAGTTCCAAGAGTCGGGGCAGCCGAGACACCCTATCTTCAGGGTCTCTGGAATCTACAAAATCAGTGAGTCCTTTCCTGCCTTTTTGGAGTCAGCAAAGCCTTGTAGGTTTGCAAGGGGTAGACTGCTTTAACAGGGAGCGAAGACAGGGACTACCAGCACCGTAGGACAGATTACCTGACATCATATAGCAGTGTCTGATTGATATTGTATATTTAAAGCTAAATTGAGGCTTCCAGCTAATGCTAAGCCTAAACTTCAAGGATGAGTGTTGTGTGTATGATTTTTAAGCCTCAGTTTTTCACCCGTTGTGAATTCTAGTGAAGAGAATTGGTGATTAACTGCTGTTGAGAGGGTCTTGAAATACCTGATATTTTGGAAAGGAGACTCTGGAACAAAACATCCTACCTTATGATGTTCACACATCCGTGGGTTGTGCCTTTCACAAGGAAAATAAGAGTTATTTTCAGGTAGGTTAAAGGCTTTGATAAAGCATCTAGAATATAAGATGTTTCCTTCACCCTGTGAAAATGGAATAAGAGGAATTAAAACTGCCAGCTCTGAAGTATGGTGACTTTGGGTGGGAGATGGCCACTTCTTATAATGAATTTGACTATTCACAAAATAGCTATCTATATAATCAATTATAGTAGATACAAAGTTCAGAAGGGACCACCTAGCCTGACCTGTGGTTTGATGTGGACCTTCAGGCTATCTTGCTTTATTTTTACTTCAGGTTCAGTAGCATAGCTATAGCTTGGAACTTAAGGAGAATTTCTATTTTTGTTTCTACAATAGTCTTAGTAGAGAGTCTGCTGCTTGCTTTGGTAAATAACTATTGACTCTGCTGTCTTCACAATCAAAAATGTCTTAGTTTCAGCTTGAATTAATCTGTTTGACTTTCAACCTTTGTTTCTCTTTATCCTTTTGCTTCCAAGATTGTAGAGCACTTCAATCCCAAGCTGCTGTTTCCTTGAATATCTTTGTCATCTGCAAACTTTTGGTTTCCCCAAGTCATTCATAAAAATGCTTAATAGCACAAAGACAACTGTCACTTCCTTCCTACTGTACTTCTAAGAAAGTGTAGCCAAACAACCTTGAATTCCCACATTGTAAATGACACTTTGAAATCTGTCATTTAAGTGGTTTAACTTATGTGTTGGCTTTATATTGTTCTGTCCTATTAATTAAGATGTCATGGGAGAAGAACATGGATATTTTACAGATATCAATGTACATGTAAATCAACACTATCACCTTTATCAGACAGTTTTATTTATCTTGCATCAAAACGATTTCAAGAGTCTGACAAGTTCCACAAACCATTGCTACTTAGCATTCATTATATACATCCTTCTATTACTCTTTATTGGTTAGTGCCATGTCATATGCTTCGTTACTTTTTCTAGGATGAATGTTACATTAAGAAGCCTACCTGAGACAGTGTTCTTGTTCTTCTTTTTCATTTATAAAAATGCATTGTCAAGATCTCTTAAAGCATTATTAAGTACATATATTGTTGATGTTTGCTTAATTTTATTTGACTATAAAGTATGGAATCTAGTTATCTGGTCTCCTGGTTTCAGCTGGGATAGAGTTAACTAACTTTCTGGTAATTGGGGGCTGCTGTGTTTTGGGTTTGGTATGAGAGGAACTTGATGGCCCATTGATGTTTTGGTTGTTGCTGAGGGGTGCTTGCACCAGGGACTTTTTGGCTTCCCATGCTCTGCGAGGTGCACGGGAAGCTGAGGGGAGAGCATAGCTGGGGTGGCTGACTCAGCTGGCCAATGGGATATTCCATACCATGTGACATCATGCTCAGTATATAAACTGGGAGGAGTGGTCCAGGAAGGGGGGCTCTTGCGGCTCGGGATGGGCTGGGCGTCAGTCGGCCGGTGGTGAGCAGTTGCATTGTGCATCGCCTGCTTTGTATATTCTCTTACTGCTGTTGTTATTATTATTATTACTGTTCTACTTCATTTTATTTCAATTATTAAACTGGTTTTATCTCAACCCACGAGTTTTCCTACCTGTGCCCTCCTGATTCTCTCCCCCCATCCTACCAGAGAGCGGGGGTGAGCGAGTGGCTGCGTGGGGTTTAGTTGCTGGCTGGGGTTAAACCACGACAGCTGCTTATGCTTCAGTCTGTTAATTCTGAGATGCTTTTTTATCTCTCAAGATGAGAATTCTTGTGATATGTAAGAGGCTTTTGAATGAAGAAATGATCATTAGTAAATTCAAAAGCTCCAAGAACGTTTTAATATTGGCTTAAGATTTCCAGGTTATGTTTCTCAGGATGAAGGAAAAATGCTGTGTGACTACACATGGCTGAGAGTTATCTTCAGAGAACCAGTTATCATAGTGCCTATGACTGGAGGCCTGGAAGAGACACTGCCTAATATTTAATCTTGTTCTTTATTTATTTGAATATTGCCTCATAAGCATTTAACAGTAGTTAATTTCAAAGTTACCTTAATAATGCTAGAAGGCTGCCTTTTTAAAAATAACTTTTAACATAAATGGCTGCTTTCTTCTCTCTGACTGTAAAAATATGGTTTATGGCTTCCAAAAGAAAGAGGTGTCTTGATACAGATTAGACTTCTAATTGTGAACCTCAACCGCTTCAGTTGATCCTGCCTGTAATTAGTCCACAAATGATAATGCAACTCATGAAGGACAGTCCATGACAAGGAGGAAGAGACTAATTTATATATGGTTGCAGTATTTCCCAAACAAGTTAAACTTTCTGTCATCACGAGTTGTTAGGTGGCTTTTACTGTAGTTATGTTTTCAGCTGTAGTGGAAAAGACATCAGTAACAAAATTAAGTGTCAAACACACTGCTGAGCCAAGCGCATAAAATGTGTTGGACCAGAAATGCCAGGACATATGTCTTTTCTATTTTCTTTTTCGCTACACTTGATTAGCAGAAAACATTTTTTGTTTACATGTGTTTGCTTTTATAGTTGTCTCCTTGCCCTTTTACTTCTTTCTTAGGTGCCTGCAATGACTTCTGAAAATTTTAGGTTATCTTTATGACCAGAGTCTAGAAATCAATAGTTAACTGTATGTCACAACACAACACATGCACTATATACACCACTTCGACAAAATATTAAGATTGTGAAGTCACTGAGAAGTTAAGAAATGATTATGGTTATCCAGCCTTGCCTTGTGCCTATAGCCTTGTCTTGAATCTTTATGATAACTTTCAATTATGCAATCATATCTGATTTTTTCTATGGGGCTGCTGCATTGTTCGGAGTATATAGTGAATGATACTCACTGGATTCAATATTTTATCTCTAGAGCTATGTGTACACCTTATTTACAGGACACTGTGCAAGCTCTGCTCTGAGTACAAAAGTACTCATTTCCTTTTGGCATGACCATTAACTCCAAATACAGTTGGAATGCTACACAGGTCTTAATTATCCTTGCAATGTTCCTTTGAGATAAGAGGATGGTATGTTCACTAACCACAGGTAATCAAGGCAGACAGATTATAGGAAAAGCATCTGCTCATTTTGGGTGCTCAATGTGAGATGCGTAATGTTCTGCAAAACCAGATTCTGACTTTTAATGCAGTTTTCTTCACATTTAAAGTAAAATCCCTTTAATTTCACTTGCAACCAAGTCTTAACAACACTCCAGTCAGGCACCCAGAAAATGGAAAACATTGCAAACAATGATTTTTTTTTTTTTTTTAAAATGTAATTGTAATTTGCTTAGCATCACACAGACATAGCAGCATTCTGGTGTGATGTTCATCTGCCGTATCCATGAGACCAGCCTTCCTCTTGGAGACTGGGTTGTTGCTATCTGGATATTGAGGGCATTTTGCTTTGTCTTATTTTGTGGGCTTGCTCTGGGCTTTGTATTTTTTTGCCAAGTGTTTGACTAAGTTTTTCCATCTCCTTGTAGCAGCTATAGCCTTTGGTTGGATACTGCATCAGGGTTCTACCTGGTCTACCCAGCCACCGTAGAGAAAGTGCAGAGTGGCAAAAGCAGTGTCTCTTTCTAAAAAAGAATGAAGAGATACCTCCTGGACTACTTGTGGAGATGCTTCATGTTGTTCCCTCAGTGTGTAGGGTGACCAGCTCCCAGCACCTCATGTTCTGTATTCCAAGAAGTGAGGGCTGCAATTGACTTCCAGAAGGTTTGTGGTGTTCTACACCTTGTCGTTTGGGATGTTTTCCAATCCCCCATACTACCTGCATCATATAAGCAGACTGAAAGACGCTGGCTGGTCTGCCTCCAAACTGTACCACTTCGGCCACCTTTTATGTATTCATATTCCACTTGCTGTGTGTCCATTGCACAAACATCTGTTGCTATCCAAGGAGGGTGACGAGATGTACCAGCATTAGTTTTGTCTGTGACCCAGAGAGGACATAATCAACATGGGCATTTGTAGTGTGGATCTCAGCATCCCCTGACTCGTCATTTTTGTGGTAAGGTGGCCTTAACAAATGTTTGCGTTGAGCAAGCTAGGTCGTACCCCCTCTTCTGGCTCTTCCAGAATCTCGTGCTGAGCTGCTGACACGTGTCCTGGCATAAAGCCAATGCTTTTGCCAAACTTTGTTGCTCTGAAGCAAGCCTAGAGGGAAAGAGAAAAAGGAGAAATAGGTTCCAGTAATGCTTAAGTTGTTTGTTTATTTAACTTGACAAGTGATTTAATTTTCCTGAACCTTGCTTTGTGTAACAGTTGAACTGTTGTGATTGAACTTTTCAAAACTTCTGGAAACCTGTCTTGGAAAATGTCAGCCCAAATATTTGCCAAATAAGACAGTGCTGGTAGCTTCAGAAGGTGTCAGACAGTATTTGTAATAGGTAGTGGTAATTCCCAGAAAGAGAGACAATGTCTCTGTCTTCCCCATACAGCTAAGGTGAAAAGTGGAGAAGATACCTGGATAGAGTTAGAGGAGGACAGAGGGAGAGCTTATTCTTGGGGCACAGGAAAGTGTTGGGACTGGAAAGTTAGTGACTGACACCCTTCACTAGAGAAGAGTTATTGCCAAGAGTTTTGGAGTGGGTAGCTTGCAGCTTGGAGGCTAAAGAGACTAAGAGAGGACGGGAAGCTTCAGTCATCATGATCCTATTGCTGCTAGTCACGTGGGGAGAGATTACAGTGATGGGAGGAGTAGAAATAAGAAAGGCCTTTCAAGATCTGCTCACCAACAAAGCCAGGCTCAAAGAAGTGTGCGGAGCTGAGGGTGTGAGGCTCTGGAGGGCACCCTCTGTGCAGGGCAGCCAGTGGAAAGGCAAAGCTGGTTCCACCCCCCGAGGAAATGAGGAGAGTCACTTTTCTAGAGTTTAGAAGATGAGTTTTTTGCCAAAATAGATCTCTCCAATTCTTATATATCACGCCTAGGGAGGCAGGAGTGCTAAAGCTGAGTGACTAACTCATACTTTCTCTTCTGTTTGGAGGGGAAATTGGCTGGTACCTAGTGGTTTCCAGGTAGAATTTCTCTTCCCTTTTCTGCTGTGCAGTCCATGGTTGGCACAGCATTGGCAGCTGTTGCCAGTCCTCAGTCGAGATTCTTTTGTTCTCACTATCTGCCAGCTATGCAGAAAGCAGGGCTGTGGCAGAGCACGTTATGGACTTTTCTCCTAGCTTGGTCCCAAGGAGGTCCAGAAAAGTTGACCTCTGAAGCTCCATCAATAAATGGGATTACTGCTCTGCTTGTTACTACTGTTGCTAGCTTGTCCTTCCCTCTCCAACGTTTCCAAATCCTTCTTCTTTCTTCCTCCTAGTATTTTGTTTTGTTTGGTTGGTTTGGTTTACTGTCACTTTCCTCTCACCACCCCCAACAGATGCAACTTTTCCTTTTTATTCTCCAACTCTTTGCTCCTTAAGGGCTCTGCCTGGATGTACAGCCCTTCCTGAGGAGAGCTGGCACACCAGTACTGATGTTATAAATAATGTTGGCTCCTCTCCCTGCTCCTTCCCCTCCCTGCATGGAGCATGATTGGCTTGATTACAGAATTTGCCCTGTTTAATATCACCAAAACAATGAGACACCTCCAGCCTGTTTAGCAGAAGCTTTCAAAGATATTTACACTTTAAAAATTGAAATGAATAGTTTTTCTCTTTTGTAGTCTGTTAGCTTCTCTATGAAATTCAGGGCTATCCTTACGGGAAACCTCTCCTTTGAACACATTCATTGCACAGCATATGAACATGCTGTACCAAAGGAAGGTCTGAGAGTTAAAGTGCCTTTTATACACCCACTTTGAATCATTGATTCTCTTTACAGAGCCGTGCTGGCAGCAACCACTTTGCAAAGTCTTACACGTTGTGGTTTCTAGATTCTTAATCTGCATTCTTCTAACATTTGCAAGAAAACAATTACTGCTATTAATTTAAACAACAACCAGAAAGCCCCGAGTTCTTTAAACAGAGACAGGAAGAGCTGAATCTGTCTAATCCTTGGAGCTGGTGAATCTCAGTCTTGCAGTAATTGAATACAACATGCAATGCCAACCTGGTTAGTAAACTAAAGTACTTAGGCTGACACGCTGTAAACACATTCAAAACAGTCATGGCTCAGGGCCAGCGTATGCACGCTCTCTAATATCTTCAGTGCTTCTAATCACTCTGACTGGCCTTGGTTCAGGTCGCAAGATGGCATTTATGACTGTGACTCAATCTTTTGGTTTTTAAGTCTTTGGAAGAGCTAGAAGCACCATTCAGTTGAGAAGAAAACACCAGAACCTTATAGGCATGAGATACGTGTTGAACTTCCTTTATACTGCTTTCTACCTTGCTTTTTGTTTTCTTTTCTTTTTTTAAACGTAGTTCATGAGGAGTGGGAGCAGACCACTGATTTCTTGCTTGCTTGTTCAGAACTGGCTGGGTGTTGAGTCCTCATAGCTTCCATGGCAGACAGACAGGAATGCTCTGGCTGCTGCCCCGTGATAGTCTTGTAAGATAGATTCATTCTGAAACGTGTGGGTAGAGAGGTAGCCAAAAGATGGAGGGGCAATGGAGAAAGGCTAGAAATGGATGCTGGCATCAGGAAGGTAGGGACAGAGTCAGAACACGAAATACTAGTCAGACTTGTACAATTAAAAAAATGGGCTAACCAAGCTGGGCAGGAAGCATGGGATGGACTGCTGACCACCTGGCACTCCCTGCTGAGTGGTTAGAGTTTGCCAATACAGGCTGCTCCCACATGCTGCTGGGAACATCCCATCTGCACTTTGGTTAATAGGTGTATTTTCCCCTAGCTAATGCGGCCTGGTAGTGTGGTACCAGCTCCTCCCCTTGCCACAAGCAGCTTAAAGATTTCTGACTGCTTCCTTCTTGCCAGGGTTGGGGAAAGGAGTCCTCAGCCTTGGCAGGACTCCCTGAACTGGTGGGGAGCTTGATACCTACGCCCAGGATGTTCCCTCTCTTAACTCCCTTTCTGCCTGGAGTACAGAAACAGAGCAGTCAGTGAGGCTGTTGTGGTCACAGCATTGCTTTTTGTTTCGCTTTTTTGTCAGATATGGGCAAAGCAGAAAATGCCCTTGGCACTGGGTGCATCACATCTTGGCGTGCTGCAAAGGGAGAGTGGAAGGACAGTCTCACAGTATCTCTGCCTGCTAATTGCTGTGTCTTGTTTTGGGTGAGCAGGTGAGCCTGTTTCCAATTCTGTGAGTGAGGAATGTTGTAATACCAAATAACAAACTTGCTCCTCTTCTTCCTGACGTTGGCACCAGCTCCCAATGAATTTCTCTGTCCTGGAGTAAGTTTCATAACAAGTGTGACTTAAAAAGCACCCTGGGGCTGAAGAAGCACAGGGGCTGTTTTCCAGACGTTTATCTAGCAGCAAGAGCTGCTGCTCAGTGCAGCACCAGAGGACATTGTCAAAAAAGGCCTCTCTCAGCAGGAGACTCATGTCAGGGCGCTGGCTCTCAGGAGGAAATACAGAGTGGCAGCACAATGCAGGCAGCAGCGCCATGGTGTCGTATTGATCCCTGCCACAGCAGGAACAGCAGGAGGTCATCTTTTCACGTATGAGGAATCTGTATGTAAATTTGAGGTAGTGCATTGGAAACCTTGTAATGTGCTATGTGATTGTTGGATAAACTCTCCTAAGGGTTTCTTCAGCAACTGCTGTACTGTAGCTTAAAGCAGCCAGGCCCTGCCCTGTCTGGCTGCATCTGAGGCTAGAGTTTTGCAAGCATCACGCTTGGAAAATGCTCCTATTAAAAAGGGTTAGGACAATACCGTAGACTTTGCAAAGTGACTTTGAGGTAATGACCAGGAAGGAAGGCCTCTAGTGTGTCCTGGGATGTGTTTGTCTCTCTGAAAGCACATCTCTTTCAAAGAGAGTAAATTAACATTCAGGCAGAAAATGCTGTCTCTGTCAGCTGACAGTGCCCAGCAAGAACTGGCTTGTAAATTAAAGCTTTTATTTGTGAAGAGGAAAACTGTTCTCAGCGCTATAAGGAAAACTGTTGTGCCACTGTCGTGATGGGGAAGTTTGAATAATTTAAATAATTTGTCATTGTGTGCTGCTCTTTACAGATGTTACAAACATACCCAGCTAGTTTTTAAATCCTCGCCTCCTCCAAGAAAACCTGCTAAAGATAATTATAGTGCTGTGTCAATATTGACCAGTTACCTCATCCTCAGCAGTGGGGACTTTGGAGCACTGTTAGTTTTTCTCAATGCTTCTTTGTGAAGCTGCATTTTTCTTTTGTAAGTGTTGTAAGAAATCTTTGGAAACCAAGAAGTATTGTGTTTTTCTTGCACCAGGGCTGCTGGAAGCTTCACGCAAACAGCTACATCCCTGCCTCTTTGGATGAATGCAATCTTTGCTGAACATCTTGGGGCTGTCTGTGTTGGTTATGTGTACATACCAAGCCTTACAAAATGGCCCATGAGGTGGACCTCCAGGCACTACTGGTACAGAAATCATAAGGAATGGTCATAGTGTTGTTGCACATTTCTGACTGAGCTGTAACAGGCAGTCACAGGGGTGCTTGTAGAGCACAGAATCTGTTGCAGCATTCATTTTACTATGAAGTTTGTCTGGTGTTTTTCTGAAATCTTCTGAACACGACTGTTGAATTACAAATTCCTAGCTTCTTTGAGATGCCCTTTCAAGATTTGAAAAGGCACTGTGGTTCTTACTGAACCTCACTGAAGGGTGGGATGCAAAGACAAGTTCTTCTTTCCATGTAGTACCTGATGTGCGTGTAAATTTTACTCATTTCCTTAGAACAGCTTCTGTCTGCTACTTTTATTGAAGAGGTGATGGTGGTATTTGACACCTCACAAAATTTTTGTAAAGTATTTGCTGCAAGGTCTTTTAGCCTAGAAAATAGCTTCTGAAATTTAATGAAAGCGTTCAGAAATCAGGATGGTTATTGATGAGACTGAATCCAGAAATATCTGGGAGCGTGAGGATCCGTTTCTTTCTTCATGTGGTGCGTAGGCTCAAAGTGACACTCAGAATGTGATCGTTACTGTAAGCTTACCTATAGCCAAAATACCTTCTCTCCATAATGAGCCTCATATAAACACCTGCAGGGTTCAAAGCATAGGACCCTAAACTAAATGGAGCTTTTTTTGTCAGCTATAGAAGGGCTTTATGTTCAGCCAGTCCTCCTGCTGCTGAAATCAATAGCTGAAGATTCCTCTGGTTATTAACAGGAGTAGGATGGAGCCCCAAACAACCTACCCAAAGCCCTTGAAAAGTATCTACCCTTTCAGATCCAACTACTGACTTGATTCTCAGAGATATTTAACAACATAAAAACATGGCAAGAATTGTAAAAAGCCATTTCTGTGAATGACAGAAATAAAAAGAACTGGAAATAAGATTCTTTAAAAGGGGGTGTTTTTCATTATTTATAACCTTCATTGTTTGGCTACATTTTCTTCAGTGTTTATGGAAATATTCAATTTCACTTTATCAGGTTAAACATTTTTCAGGTAGCAGTTTTGAGAGGAAGGATAGTTGAAATTCAACAGAAAGGATTACTGCTTCTCCTAACACTTGATGTTAGTCTTCCCTTGATGTGTGCATTTGCCCATGAATGTTTTTATTTTTTTTCTCTCTTTCTTCAGTTGTTTTGGTTAAGAACTCCTTCGTGGAATCCCAATGCATGTGCATTCCAAGCAGTGCCGATTATTCCGTCCTCTAACTAAAAATAGACATTGTGCAAACTGGCACTGAAAAATAATTTAGTGAATAGTAGAGAGTGGGAGAAAGAACAGCCATCTTAACAGCAGTGTCAGGCTGTAACTGCTGTATATTCATGTGCATCTGTGTAGATGCAGGGGAAGCAATCCTGTCTGCAGAGAGAAACATGGTTTTGGAGTAAGATCATAGAGAACTCTCGTGGGAGGAGGGAGTGAATTGCACATAACCAAGGGTCCCTAAGATTTGTTTAGTAGGATAAATTCTGAATTTTTAAGTTTTGTGTTTTGAATTTTGTGAAGAAGTCCACATACCTAATCGAGGTACCAAAGTTGGATGACTAAAGCTAACACCTGTAAATAATCTAAGTGACATCAGTTGCTGGTAAATAAAAATTTCTTTCATGTTTTATGTTTGCATGTTTCTAGAAACAGGACAATGAGCACAGGTGGGTTTTTTGTTTGGTTGATTTTTTTTAGTCTGAAAGTAAACAAAAAAACCAAGTATGCTGTGGTCAGCTAAATGATACCTTTTACTCTCCATCCTCATTCTTGTTTTTTTCTTTCTCCCCCACCCCTTTTTTTTTCTTCTTTGTTTTTTTCTTTTTTGTTTTTTCTCCTTAACAACTTCTTTGTAGAGTGAGCCAGACCTGGAGAAAGGCCTGGAGATGAGAAAATGGGTCCTGTCAGGAATCCTAGCCAGTGAGGAAACCTACCTGAGCCACTTGGAGGCTCTGCTGCTGGTAAGTGCTGGTGGCAGATACCATTTCAAATACCAGTACTTGAATTTTCACTGCTGCTTCCATCCAAAGTTTCCCAGAACTTCACATATCGTGGCTACAAGTTGCTGGGTGCAAAGGGTACCTGGCTTAAAGAAAGGGCTGGATATAGCACAACCAGGGAGTTATTAATGTGGTAGTATCCAGGAGCCCTGTCTTTCAGTGCTGTGCTGTTTATTAGACACATTGCTGTATAGCTGGACAGAGGTTAAGGAAATGGAGTGCAAAGGGATTTTAATCGCACCATTAATATCCTGGGAAAATCCACCTACCAGGGGTCGCTGATCCCCATGAGAAAATTTGTTGATGTCTAACTTTCAGGAGTTGTGTGAATGCAAATATCACTTATTAATAGGATGAAAAATAACTCTGTGGAGGGATGTGTTGTAATGTGGCAAGGGTGAATGTACTTGGTTTGCATGATAACGATTTCCTTTATTCCTCATTTCAGCCTATGAAGCCTTTGAAAGCAGCTGCCACCACCTCTCAGCCTGTGCTGACTAGTCAGCAGATTGAGACAATATTCTTCAAAGTGCCTGAGCTCTACGAGATCCACAAAGAATTCTATGATGGGCTCTTTCCCCGAGTGCAGCAGTGGAGTCACCAGCAACGTGTAGGGGACCTCTTCCAAAAGTTGGTGAGTCAGCTACCATCACCAAAGCTTCTGTTACCTCTCATTCATCTCACAGGTACTGGTGCAATTCCCTTTGGTGACTGTGCATAGACCAAAGGGATGAGAGCCCATAGAAGGATTAGATGAGAGGCTTCTAGCTTTGCCTCACTGCAGTTAAGGACCTATAGCAAAAGTGGCTGTTTCATTGCCTTTGATTAAAGACTCCAGCAAGCTATGCTACTAATACAAATACAATTTCACAGAAATGTTGAATCTCCGGGTGTCTGCAGTGTCATCAAACCATTTGCTTTCGAGGAAGATGGAAGAATGGCAGTGTTAAAAAGGGTACTTTTACTTAACAGCGAAGTGTTTCTCATTATTGCTGAGCTCTCTCACACATATTTCCTTCTCTCTGTGGTGCTTTGCTCTATCTTGTGCTGATTTTCTATGGTCATCACCTTTGGCTTTGCTTTTCTACCACCATCCTGGCCCCAATATTCCTCTTGCTGCTATGCTGATGCAGCCAACCTGTTGCTGAGAATCTCCAAGCAACCTAAACAAAATTCTCTGAGTGCAGAACAGGACAAAGATATATACAGCATATTCCTGAGGCTGAATTAAAATTGCTGAGTTTCTGAGCCAGGTGACAAATCGTTTGCATTCAAGGAGATTCCTTTGGCCCCTTTAGCCTCTCCCCTAGCATGTGCAGAGAGCAAAGGATTAAAGGAGCTGGTTTTTCTTTTTTAGAAAAGAAGAGAATCTCTGCATTCCTGAGGTGCCTCTGATTCTCAGTGTAGGAGTGACATTCCAGTGAGGGGTTTATTGGATGGGGAGTGCGCTTTACCAGGGTCACTCAATTGTTAGCAGCTGTGTAGCTCAGCACCAGTCCCATCCCCTACAGAGCAGGGGGGAGATGGGCCTGGAAGATGATGTTTTCCATGCACGCCAGCAGCTCAAGATCAAAACATGGGAATCTGCTTTTCACTGCCAGCATGTTTTAGCCAGGAGGGGTCAAGTTGGTGTCTTAGTGAGTAGTTCATGGTATGCAATTTCAGCAACTGGTTTAAGAAGACAAAGCCACCTGCTGCTGGTTGCTGAAGCAAAGATATAGAAGGCTTCTGAAAGTGGAAGCCTCACAAACTGTATTGAAAGTGTAGTGCAGCAATGAAGATAGCACTAATTGAAGAAGACCTAATTCTTTACCACTGCTGGCTGTTGAGCAAGCTTTGACTCACTCGTGCAGCTACTTAGGCCTTTGTTTAAGACCATTTCTTGCTGGTGGTGATCACAGATCCAGGAGTTAAGCCCTTCTGGCACTCTATTTATGTTCCCCTGATTTCTGTGCATTTATAACAGAATTGTTGATTTTGTTGGATTAGTATTGGAAGCAAAGGAGCAAATAGCCCTAGTGCAGGAAGCTTTGAGCTAGCTTAGCAATTTCAGTTTCTGGTGGTTTGGTACAGTATTTGGTACAGTGGGAATTGCGAACTCTTTGCTGGATGAGATAAAGCTAATAATTCTTGGCAGGCAGCGAGAAGCAGCTAGATGAGAAAGATGGCAAGAACATCAGGAATTACAAGACATCTATACAGGATGTACATCATATCTTTTGGAGCAGACTGTTTACTTGTGGTCATGTCATGCAATCTGATGATAAACACTGGAATCCTTGTTATTATCCTGAGGTCCCTGGGGACATTAATTTTCTTTAATATCACGCAAAACAAAGCACCGTAGATTGAACTTACAGATAGTGCATGCAAGGAGTTTTAGAATTTCATGTGGCCTGGCACAAAGTACGATCCATTTGCAACATCAGTGACTGTTATTCCACCTTTTTCCTGTTGAAACTAAGGAAAAGAAAAAATAAAAGACGCTAGGCATGTGGGAGTGAAATATTCTTCTCGGTTTTGGAGAATATTTGTACGTATTTTTATAACTAAAAAGGAAACACTTTAGAACTGTTTTTAGAAATGAAGAAATATTTAGCAAATATTATCACTGGTGGTTTTCAGGAATGGAAAAAATTTTAACCAAAAGCTAATTATTTCTATCAAAGCATGTTTAATTTTCAGTGTGTTCTTTTAAATTGAAAAAGAGAAAACTTAAAACCAGCATGAAAACTATGTGTGAGCATTATTGCTTTGATTGGAAGCTCAGTTTTTAATGAAAAAGATGTTTTCATGACGGCATGTTTAGAGGAGGAAAACAAAAGCTTAGAAAGACTCTTCAGGAGTAGCAGGAAATGAAAGAACCACACAGGAATGGAGAAACTTTAAAGCTCTGCCATGTTAGCTGGCATCATCCAAACCTAAATATCATAAGCCCTGCAAATGATCAATAACTCTGACAGCAGCTTCTTCACAGAATTGTGCAATACAGATTTTATTCTCTTCACACTGCTGGGGCCAGGTCATCCCTGGCATAAGTGAGCACAGTTTCCTTCAGCTTCAGTAATAACCGTGTTATTTTGTATAAGGGTTGAGAGTGGTTCCTAATCTTTCAGTAAAATGTGCCCTAGGAAATAGCTCACTGTTTCTTAGCCTCTGTTAGCTAAAGAAATTTGTGCAGGGAATGTTCTCCTGAGAGTGGCTTTTTCTTTTCCATCATCTCTTGCACAAAGCTCCATAGAGAATGGGGAACACAATGATTATGACAGAGCAGGAGAGGAAAAGAGCACTGTCTGTGGGAAAGTTAACTGCTCTGCCTGTTGCACGTCTTGGGCAGAAGTGTCAGGGAAGTTGCAGAAATAATAAGGTAAGTGCAAGCTCTTCCGATAACAAATTTCTCTTTAATGGAGCCCTTTACAGCACTCCACCTGTTGGCTCATTACTGACCATGCACTTGCAAGCATGTTCAAGCTGCTGTTTACAGCACAGCCTGTGCAGCTCTGCAATACAAAACCAGCTCTGCAATTCAGACAAGCTTGGAAGCTACCCAGGGATTTCCCGAGCTGAATCTTATGTTCTCTGGCATGAATATGGCTGCAATTCCTAAGTCAGCAAACGGCATCAGTGCTAAGACTCAGTGATAATAATGGCTTATTACTGCACGCTGAGGCCTGCTCCATCTTCTTCTGGACCAACTGCATATTTCTTCTGCTGGAAAAACTGCCATTTTCTGTCACCTAGTGCTGCAGTTACTGCCTTCCAAATAGGTTGTGCTCTGGATCTCTCTTCTGTATTTTCAGCACTCTGCTGCCCTTATAACGATGTTCACTGCAGATATGGGTTAATATCTGGGTTTGATTTAGTGTGTCCATCTTGCAAAAGCCAACAAGTAGCTTACTGGGGTCACATTTGTGCTGTTGGGCTGAATCATTCCTGTCTGATTCATATTTTGTGGCAAATAGCCAGCAGCTCCAGTTACATCAATGAGCTAAAATATTAATAGATACTAATCTGGCAGTTCAGAAGGGAAAAATAGATGGCAGTAATAAGTATGTGTCATTCTTGCAGGCTTCCACATCCATCACAAGTGAACTTGTTCAGCATAGATGTAACTGGGTGCATGGGAGCACCTGGGCTGGTTAAGCAAAGCTGAGAGGTCAGAGATGTTTTTCTGGGCCTGCTCAGCATTCCCTGCGATTCTTTGGCATGAAGGAACATGACCTGATCATTAGATACTGAGGCTGGCCATCCCAAACTGTCTTCTTCCCCAGCGTTTATTTTATTTTGTTTTGCTTCCTGCAGGCCAGCCAGCTGGGAGTGTACCGGGCCTTTGTGGATAACTATGAAGTTGCTATGGAGACAGCAGAGAAATGCTGCCAAGCCAATGCTCAGTTTGCTGAAATCTCTGAGGTAATGTCAGACACACGAGCCGTCTGAATCTGACTAATACCCTGCGATGTCACTCCTGTCTATCCTCCAAGTATCTTCGCAGCCCTGACTTCTGGAGGAGTTGTGAGCTCCCGTAGACTCACTGCTTCAGCGCATGTTCTTACAGCGATTTATACTTTGGGCTAATAGAGGTTATCACACAGACAGCCTTTATGTGCTGTCCCCACCCAGGGAATCTTGTAGAAACCGGCATTGCTTCGAACTTCTCAGCTCTGTGCCACCTTCATGCGTTTCTAGAAGCGAAAGCTGTATTTGAGTTTCTCAAATGTTTCTATTGCTAATGATGATGTGGTGAAAAAAGCCATCCTTAATGGCTTGCATTATGGCTGTCAGTGGAATTGTGGGCTTCACTGGCGTGGAGAGGAGGAGAGGGTAGCTCTCTGTTTAAAAAGGCAAACATGTCAACCGTAATCTATAATATTATTCATTGGGCTGCTCTGATTTCCTCTCTTTAGGAGAAGTACCTTGTGTCAAAGCATTTTGAATACTTTTTCAGGCTTCCCAGGCCACCAGCTTTGCCTGCAGTGCGTGGTCTCATTGGTTCTTTTTATTGTGGTGATTATATCTTGAAGAACTCAGTTGCGAAGAAAACATGAATGTCTCATCTGTGTCCTTAAAAACAAGCAGATAAACAATTAGAGCTGAATAATACTGGGGGCATTTATTGCTCTGAAAGAAATCCTAAGTACATTCAATATGACATGTCCCTTTAGATTTTTATGATAAAGAGGTAAAATACAACATGTTCCCTCTGTGAAGTGAGGGAAGCAAGGCTTGCCTTTTGGGACCTGCTGTACTACTCACCAGAGCGCAAATGTCTTCTATTCTCTCCTTTCCTGAGGGTTTCCATCAGGTGCTGGTCCTTTCATAGTAAAGTAGCTTCCCTTGTGCTTACTTTTCTTTCAGTACTGAAATGCATTTCATGGACTTTCCAATTTATTAACAGTAATATGTATAGATAGTATTATGGTAGTCCCTAGAAGACAGAATAGAGATTAAGGCCCCAGGGTCCTGGGCTCTGTGCAAATGTGATCCCTCAGTTTTGCTGTTTTCTGAAGGATAATTCTGAAACCATGCTAGTATCTACTGTATTTGGAATTATGGTGATGATACTTTTGCATTTGTGCCCTGGTGAGGATTTCAGAGCTCAGCACATTAATGCATGTAGCTTCACAGTCCATGTGCAAAAACAAGAGTCACAGGCATTGTTCCTTTTCCGCCACGAAAGAGAGCTGACTTGTCTAAGGAAGTATAAGGAAGTGTAACCTGGGGGTACTGAATCCCAATCCTGTACTTTATTTATTGGTGGTGTACACATGCTGTGACAAGGCTGCATCCTTATGGACATGTCTTTCTCCTGCAGGTGATTTAAAAAGTCCACCATCCCTGTCGCTATAGGTGGTTCCCTGCTTTGCTGCATCTCTATTGACATGCACTCCTAAGAAAATTACTTAATATTTGAGATGTGTGCGTGCCTGTGATATGGCAATGGTGGATTTATCAAGAAGGGAAGCAGATTTTTCCTTCACTGACTTGAACTGTGATAGAGCTGTCCTCCATTCACATTTAGGCCCTCCCTTGGAGGAGCAGATAGTCTCTTACATTCCCATGTGATATTTCAAGGTGATTGACTGTCTGCTACATGGGTTTTCTTTTTCTTTCAGAATCTAAAGGCTAGAAGCACAAAGGAATCTAAAGATCAGACGACGAAAAATTCCTTGGAAAGTGAGTGATCCATGCAGAGGAGACTGTGGTTTGTCAGGATTGTGTGGAGGCTGTTGCCAAACCTCCACTCTCCCTTTTTCTTTTTAAATGCTGGAAGGTTATGGAGTCTCTGCTGGCTCTACCTGGGAAATCAGTTCCCTTTTGCTAAGTAGCAGACCTCATCCATAGTAAGCTGCATGCACCCATGGGGAAGCCCCAGCCCAGCTTAAAACCTCATCAGTCCCTTTGGGCAAAACCAGGCCAACCAAAGGACTGCTGTGATTTTAAGAGAACGTCTGCCACCCAGTGATAGCACAAACTCAATCCTAGCAGTTACAGTTACATGGTTTTTGCCCTATGGTAGCATCTAGAGAGCCTGGTCAAGATCAGGTTCCGTGGTGCTTGTCTCTATGCACGTAAGTAGAAGACAACCCATGTTACAAGAAACTTCCATACTCGCTAATAAAAAAGCCAATCCCCTTCCTGTTTTGGCCTATTATCAGGATTTGGAAGCACTCAACATGTCTTGCTGAACTCCAGAAGGAGGGATGCACTGCCAACCTTTCAGGGACCTCCTTGGCATCTTTGAGAGTGCAAGGCCCGATTCTGACTTGTGGCACCAGGCAGGTTGCCAGGGAATTGTCGGAAGTGTGCCATGCTGCGTGCAGTTGTTCTGTACTACCTTGTGTGCTCCTCATCCAGTGTCTGGCAGGGTGTGCTCACAAGTGGGCATCTGTTTGCTGTGGAGCATGTTTATTTCCTCTGTGTGTTTTATTGGCTGTGCAGCACATTAACCTTAAAGAAGGGAATTTTCCAGTAGCTCATTGGTTCATAAACCTGTGCCTGTACATTCAGTTTGCATTGGACAAGTTGCTCTGTAGGGGCTGTATTTAGGTACCTCTTCCTTATGTTCCTGCTGCTTTTTTTTCACAGCTCTATTATACAAGCCAGTGGATCGAGTGACTCGCAGCACACTTGTCCTGCATGTAAGTATCTAAATGGTAGTTTTCAAACTTTAGGCCCCTTTCCTGTTTTCTTTGCCCTTCAAATTTTCCACGGAGCTGCAGAACTGCAGAAGAGTCATGCTGCATAAGAGCCTTTTCCCTTTACACTAAGGGGAGGGAGTCCATAGGTAGGACCCTGC
Organism: Calonectris borealis; assembly: GCF_964195595.1. NCBI lineage: Eukaryota > Metazoa > Chordata > Aves > Procellariiformes > Procellariidae > Calonectris > Calonectris borealis. The sequence continues at coordinate 10,290,215 of NC_134329.1, forward strand.
TACCTCTTCAGTGGTGTTACCAAGAAGTGCGGAGTATTATGCTCTTCCTCTAGAGTTAAAGCCTTGCTCTAATCTTGAGCATCTTGTCCTACAGCTCTAGTTAGGGGCCCTCAGACCCTTCTGCTTTCCAGTGCTGCTCATGGTTCTGTTCTTTGTTTATGTTCCTGGTGTCAGGATTTGCTCAAGCACACTCCAGTGAGCCACCCTGATCATTCACTCCTGCAGGATGCTCTGCGGATCTCGCAGAACTTCCTCTCCAGCATCAATGAGGAGATCACTCCTCGTCGGCAGTCCATGACTGTAAAGAAGGGGGAGGTGAGTCTTCCTGCTTTCGTTATTTTCTCAGTTTCTAAATACTGGTCGTGCCTTTTCTGTAGAGCGGACTAGGAAGTTACGCTATTAATTTGTTTGTTGCTAAGATACAGTTTATGCAGTGTCCTTGTTCTCTAAAGGATGTGGTACAGCTCCTCTCTGTTTTCTGTTTGGAAAACAGTTTGAAAACCCAGAGGAAAAGTATGATTAGAGTTTTGTCCTTAGCATTGTTATAATCATGTTTGTCATACATAATTTCTGGGATGCATATTGCTATTCAGTAAATGGATTTGTATTTTACCTGCAAATTGAAACCAAACAGGAAGCCTGGGAGGAGAAAAAGGTGAGGAAACATCAGAAATCATAAAAGATTAGGAAAAGCTGTTTTCCAGAATCTTCGTTCTCGCCATAAAACTCATTTCTTGCATCCTCATTTCTAAAGAAGACTGTTGTAAATGGGACTAGGAAGCAAAACAAATGGACTGGGTTGGGAAAGCTAAGGGAGGTGATTGACTCCTAAGGGTGTAATATAACTCTTCTCAGCTCTGCTAGGAGCTGGACTACACCCAGAAAGTTCTAAGATGTGCAGTTCCTTTACCTGCATGCGAGGTTGTGCAAGGAGGGCATAGAGCTACACAACGGTAAAGTCCTGCATGCCTCAATGGGCTTTATTCATCTGCCTCGTAATTTCATTAGAAAGCAGTTCAGTCCTTCCTGATGAGGAAAGGCCAGGACTGACAGAAGTATTAAGAGAGAGAACCCTTTGCGCTCTCCCTCACTGCACACAGCTTGCACTGAGCCCAGGGAAGAAAAGGACTTGCTTCAGTAGGAGATCGGACAAAAGAGAGGTGCAGCTCAGATATTATATGTGTAAGAGGAATTGTGGCAGCATGCCATAGACAGTGGCTGATCAAAAGTGATCCAAATCACCCTGTACAAAAACATCTCCTACAAAGCCCAGGAGATTGTTAAGATACCATGAACCTTCATGATGTATTCCCAAATCCTGTCAGCTAAACATGCTTGCTTTTAAACTGATTTTCAGCTGACAAAGATTTGCTAGAAGCTGCAGTGCTGGGAATTTGGTGCACTTTGTCCTGCAAGTCTTGCTCATTATCAATTTTGTCAATTGAGGAAGTCTGCAGCTGACGGAAGAAGAGGAGGGGCTGAACAATTGGAGGCTGAGGTAGAAGCTCAGACATCAGTCACCAGGGCCTCAGCGGTAGTAGATGGGCTCATTAAAGCAGATGCTGATTGAGTCGTAGCAGAAATCGCAGGCTAGAATGCCCTCTCGCAGGGGAGGGAGCATTTTGTGTTCTGTTGTCTGTCAGCATCTCAATGAGGGATGCAGGCTTTGAAAAGTGTCATGCAGAATCCTAATGAGGTGCCAGAGCCCAGGCAGAGGGGCAGGCTCAGGAGGATGATCCTGATGATCTCTTTTCGGAGTGGTGTATTTGTCAGATCTTAGAAAGCAGGAAGGTGAGGCTTGTCATGGTGGGGCTCAGCAGGCCTGTTCACACTCTCACTGGTCCTGCAGTGTCCCCCTCCACGTGGGGAGGGAAAGAAGAGGACATACCCAAGAGGAGGGCTGTGGGTGTGCTGGAGGGGACTGGGAACCGTTTGCGCTCTCCCTCACTGCACACAGCTTGCACTGAGCCCAGGGAAGAAAAGGACTTGCTTCTGATGCTTCCCAGAGTTTGCGTTCCACTCTGGGGATCTGATGGTGGATACTTTCTTCAGTCATTTGGCACCAATATCCCACGTTTTTCAAAGCAGCAATGCCCCAGTTGACACTACTCTGTGTCTAAAGAGTAGGTATGTTTGCTCTCTGCATAGTAATCCAGAGACACAAGTCTGCTCCCAGCCACTACATGTGGGTTAGTGATGGCTGCTCCTTCCTACAAGCTACTCAGCTTGGGGTCATAGCTGGGTTTTGTTTATGACTGTAAATCTTTCCTTTTCTACTTATCCTTTCCTCCCACTCACCTTGCTTGTGCTTCCCCTAGGGTGACAGGACAGTGTGCGGTTTGCATCTCCTAATTGACAGCTCTCAATGCATAATACATTGTTTATTTTAATGAATCACCAGCTTGCTTTGATGGCTTTTTTCATTATTTGTTTTCCTCCCATTGAAATTTCCTTGGTGGAAAGGAAGGAGGGAAAGCAGCCCTTTCCCCTAATGTATGGCTTAGGTGCTGATCTCAGTTATCTTTTTTCCCCAGTCCTTGCCTGTTATATGGAATATTTTTCCCCTTTGAGTGCATTATGGGGAGGAGTCAAATCTCCTTTGCCAGCCTCTTGCTCCAGCTCTTTTTTTTCAGGATTGCTTTGAACTGGGGAAAGCAGCCAGTTATTAATCTCCCTAGTGACAGGCTGCTAAGGAGACGAGTGCAGGAGTGCAGGCTTATCAGCACAGTATTCCTCCCTTTGCAAAAGGTGATTCCCAGCTCTGGGAGCATTGACTCAGTCTGACCTGCCTGCTGTCTTCCTGTGTGATGTCAGGTGTCCTTCCTGCACGCCAGCCCCCTGGTTCTGCTTGGCTCAGTAGGCTTTTTTCCTAATTCTAGACTTATGCATATAAACTGAAAGTTTTCTGTGATGCGTGGACCTGGTTTAATTTGCTGGGCTGAATGAGTATTTCAGGTAGTTCAGGGAGATGGGAACAAAGGGAGTAAAACCATTCACCAGAGGGACAGAAGGGGCTAAAACAGGGAAGGCAGTATTGGTGGGTTAAGCCTACGAATACATAGTTTGGTCCTTGCTGCCTGCCAGGCTGACTGTAGCTAGTCTTCTCCGCTTTGTGGTTTGCTGAGGGCTGCGGTACGGAGGAGGCAAGAGAGCACCAGCCCCAGTCTGGCAACACAGGGGAGGCAGGAGGCCTTATCTGGGCTTTTGGGTCTATTTCCATTCAGCCTGATCTGCTACATTCTCTTCTTCCCTCCTTTTCTTCCCATCTTTCTACTTTTATGGTTTTACTTTTTTACTTTTTTTGATGGATTATCTGCAGGTATCCACTTTGCCAACCCTCTAAATAACCAAACAAATGCATGGAGGAAAAGGGGGTCTGAGTAGCACTGTACCTTCTGACTCAGAATGCAAGTGGTGGAGAATCTTCCACCCCTTAGGACCATCTTATTTGCTCACTGCTGATCCTTCTTCACCACTATGCTCTTGGCTTAAATAGGGAACCTGTTTAAGGTTCTACTGGGGATGGTCCCTTGGGGAAGCAGGAAAACGAACGCTTTGAGGTGAAGGATGTGCCACTATTAAGTGCCAGAAGGAAGGGAGTAATAACCTTTCTAGTTAACAGAGCAGCTATATGGACTGAATGTTTTTTTTTTAACTAAGCTTGGATGCAAATGACTGTAGAGCTTGTGTCATCTTTTCCTGCTAGAAGTAAAGGCTTATGTTTCCAGCTAATTCAGTCCATTCTTGTAAAGCAGGAATTAATGAAACTGCAAAAAATTGCAGAGTTCATTTGGGAGATTGTGGTTTCTTTCTTGACTGCTGCTCGTCTAATGCTCTTTGCAGGGTGTTGTTTCAGGGCAGTTCAGACCAACCTGAGTGGTGGTGGCTGCCATTCTGCCTTGCACCTGGCCATGCAGTCCCACCTGCTCTGAAGTGTTCACACTGGTATTTGTGTGATCCCACAGTGGCATGGAGGAATGGAGTTGCCTAAAAACGAAGCCTTTTTGAGTTTTGGGTCACTCTGCTGGCTGAGTGGCTTAGTGTCTGGTCTCATCAGCACCAGTACAGACAAGAGGGCTGACAGGCAGTTCCTTCTGGGATCAAGCCCACTAGATCACAAGTTGGATCAACTTGTGCTACTGTACACCTTTTCCCTTGTCCTGGAGAGAAGAGGCTGCTTGGCAAGCTGCTCTACCATGTTTCTAAATGTGGTTTTAAACTGCAGTCAAGGGACTGGGTATCATTGCCTTAGGCTCCCATTTAACTTGGTAGAGACCAAGTGTGCTAGGGAAGGGAAAGGACAAAGGACATTTGCAAGGGAGCAGAAGTGCAAACTAAAGCCTTTGAAAAGCTGGGAGCTAAGGTTAGACGCAGGCAGCCACGCACAGCTTGAGGCCTGGTGCCTACTGCTTCTGGAGGCCTTGGGCAGATGTTGGCAATAGAGCACTCAAAAATGATCTTGGGTGCTTCACACTCTATCTTACAGCTGGATTCAGAGAGCTCCTGGTGACAGGAGCTTTGGAAAGAAAAAAGAAATGCTCAAAGAGAAGCCAGTTTAGCTCCCTGGGCAGAGTATCCTTTTGTTCTGCAATGCTGGTCTTGCAACACATGCACACACACAAGGAATCATTTTCTTCCTACGCTCTGCAGAAAGCCAAACCACCTCTTCCTCACTGACATATGCCAATACCCATCTCCTGCTTTTACCCTCCTCCTCCTGTATCACACATGTTCCAGTCCTTCCCGGGGCTCTCACCCACACATGCTGCAGGCCTCTGCTGTCACCACATCGGATGAGCTCTTTCCTCGGCACACAAGTCAGGAGACGGCCTTTTGTACAGCTGTGGTTCTGGATGAATAGATTTTTAAATTCCACTTTTTGTAATGTGTCTCAGACAAGCTGGTGTTCTAACACACTTCCTGGAGTTAAACAGTACGTGATGGCAGCAGGATTTATTTATCATACGCAAACAGCACAAAAACACTGTAGGATGAATAGATGAGCATACAAGTAGTCGTAAGATTGGTAGCAGAAGAGGGGGAGATGCTCACTGACAGAGGTAAGAGGAGGAGGACAGCAATAGGCAATCCAAAGAGGATTTCCAAGCACTGAAAGATGTACAGGGAGAGCTCTTTTGTCCAGAGCACTGATGTGGGTGGGAGAAGAAGCACGTGAAAATATGCAAAGGAAAGCAGGGCCTAGAAAGGAGACTTGGGACTTATACTGCAGCAGTACAGCAGCTTTGCAAGAGCCACTGAAGGTAACAGTCAGCCCAGGCCCTGTTTGAGACATTAAAGATGATCCTAATTCACTCCATTATGATACAAAATAGGAAGTTTTCCCCCAGGCCTCCTGGAACATCTTTCTATAGCTGACCTGAGCTCCTGTGCTGGACACCTGGCAGTCTTGGGGCTGTGGGGCTGTTGCGGAAGCGAGGGGGTCACTCTGCCACTGTACTGCCACTCTGATCCTAAGCTTATGTTTTCTTGGATGTTTATTTGGTGTTTCTGTACTCTGTATGTCATTTCAGAGTATTTTAGGAAACCTTTAGCACCTTTGGTAACGTTAGCAAACAGAGTAACTTTGGAAACGAGGTAGAGAGATGGTTTCCCACATATAGGCTATTATATGTCATGTACAGCAGGACCACCCAGCCAAAAGACCTCATGTTTCAGGAGACCCTGTTTAACCGGAGGCCACCAAAGAATAGCTGTTGCTGGCCCTGGGCGGGGAGGAGTTGACCAAAGTGGGCTTTGGTTCCCAAACTGCTAGAGGCGGCCTGTGGAGCTGAGGTGGCACAGGTGTCTGACCAGCAGGAGTCCTGTCTGAGGGGGTTCCTGGCTCCCCCAGGGTGGGGTAGGATGGGCTGACTCATGTCGGGAGGTCCGGGAAGGTGCCCTGCTCTCCCTCACTGTGGGGTTTGGCAGGGATCTGGTAAGCCAGTTGGGAAATCCTTTTATTGTTTCCCTTTGACCTGCTGAACCCTCCGAGCAAGATGAATCATTTGCAACGAAGGATGTGAGCCTTTGCTGGAAGCGCTCCTCCTCTGCTCCACTGATGCTGAGCAGCCTGGGGCATGCCTGTTGTGCCCAGCCTTAACAAGCCCTGTTTTCCCGAGGGAAGCTGGTAGTTTAGATCTAATATCAAGCTCCACACCCCTGTGAGGAGAGATTTCCTGACTTGATCCACAAATGTTTTCTCCTGTCCTCTCCTCCCCAGATACTTGGTTGCTTTTGTGGCAGTTTACCCCTGCTGCTTGCTGAAGGGAGACCTTCCCAACTAGCTCATGAGCAAGAAGATATAAAGAATGAAAGGTCTGGGAAGCTGAGTGTTTTCCTCTGAGTGGCTGACTGGAATACATCCCTTTCACCTCTTTACTTCTGTTCCAGTCAAGCTTAGGAAATACAGCTTTGTCTTCCTCCCACCCAGCTCTCTTTCTCAGACATCATGCTGCCAAAGACTTTTTGCTGCCTCATGGTAGCACTGTGTCTCATGTCAGTCAAGATATTTTGTCCCCAGCAGTGTTAGCCAAAATAAACTCAGTGTAAATGACTGGTACCTCAGTCCCAGATGGGAAGTATGAAGGCTGTTGAATCGCACCCCTGTTTTGGCATCATATGGCTGAGCTTTCTGCTTGGGTTTTGGGGAGATGTGGGACAGAGAACATGGCTGCTTGGAGGAAGTCTGCTTGGATGGTGACAAGCCAAGGACCGTGCAGCAGCAGGTTAGGTGCAACTTCAGAAGGCAGGAGAAGGGGTGGCCTGGTTGGACCAGGCAGGCCATGTGCGGAGGTCTGTAGCCTTGCTGCAGGGAGTACTGATGGGCTCTTCCTTTCTTACTTTGTGGAGGCCTGACATAAAGGCTTCTAGTCACTGCTGCCTCTGTATGGGCTTCCCCTTCACTTGAGGACACGCTTGTCTTCAAAATGCTGTGGTCTAGATGATGGTGCTGAAATACTGCCAAAACCAGAGGGCTGATCTAGGGCTGAGCAGTAGTCTTTCACAGTCCTCCAACAGCTCTCATGGGCCTGTGCCCTCTCTTGGCTATGAAGAAACACATTGCTGGCCATTTTGTTGGCCTGTCTCTGCCATCAGAGACATCTTCCCAGGATGGGGTGCTGAGTCTGTGCTCTGGACTAGCCTGGGGTATTTTTCAGCTAGGAATTCTTGGCAAGGTGCTGAGCTGGGGTCTTGGCTATCTCACACACTGTCAGTACCTGGCAGAGAGGGACAGAAGGCCACGTCAGGACCAAGCCATGTCCCTGCCAGGTAGGGAAGGGACCATGCCACATCTGGCTGGGTAGCAGAGATGAGTGAGCTGTGAGAACATCTTTACACCTACAAACAATGAGCAGAGGTTGAGCTGGCAACAAGCAGCTATTCTCATTGCCCCGGAGGAGCTGAGCTGATTTGCAGCATAATTAATATGCATCAGATCTAGAAACCTGAGATCAGGATTTTGGCTTGCTCAGAAAATATCTTTCCCTGCTTCATTATTGCTCCCAAATGAAATTCTTTGCAGCTCTGTAGTGTTTTTGCTACTGACAACATACCTCCTCCTTTTCATTTATTTATTTTTAAAGCTCAATGTTTCTAGTTTCCTACCTGGGGTTTGTTCGCCAGGCAGGAGGGGGAGGCATGCACAAGTGCACATCATCAGCAGAGACATTAATGCAGGCAGGCGTTCTCTCCAAAACCACTGAGAAGCCAGGAGGAGCACGCCCACCTAAAAATAAACATTAACATATGTACAGGCCTTTCTGAGCCTGAATCACTGCTGTATACCAGATCTCCACACACTCCTGCCCGGAGACGGTGCAACAGTCTGCTAGGGAGCAGCCTTGCTTCCTGGCACTGTGGGAGAGATGCAGTTTTTGCTACTACTCACAGATTTTCAGGACCTTTGTGTAACGGAAGGCAGCACCAAGATGAGATGCTGACACTGCTATGTATGATTTAACAGCTAGCTCTGGTGCTAGTGCAGCTGCAGACAGGAAAATGCAGACTCTTAGTCCATGTCAGGAAGTTTAGGGTGCTATAGCACAGTGTGTGGAAATAAGAATTATGTCTGCAAGGGCATTTCTCTGCCTTGTGTTCCTTCCCATGGTGCCTGCTGGGCTCAGGACTGATGTGGTTTGTTTTCATTTTGGAGAGCCAAGATGGGAAGAATGGTAGGCGGAAGGAGAGGCAGCGTGGGGGTTTGCACTCCCACACCCTCTGCAGTAAATGTGTTCAGGGCATGTTAAGTCACGCAGCAAACAAAACCCGTGGGGCGTAACCTGAGAAACTGAGGCATCAGTTCTGGTTTGGATGTCCTGACCTTGCTCAGGTTAACTGCTTTCCTGTTGCATACTGCTGCATAGCTGAGCACAGCTACCTCTTGGAAATGGACAGTTTTCGTGTACGCGTTTCCCAGCATGGGGATCACAGAGATACTGCAGGTCAGGAGTGAGTTGTACTGACAAGGCCCGAGCATGGGCCTGGAGAAGGCTGACAGTGAGACAGCAGGGGGAGGTGTTGGTTAGCGCTGGACAGTGTTAGCAGATCTCTCCTATCCCCAGCCATGGTGCTGTCTAGGCATATATGGTATGTGTAACGTGTCGCTCATTGGTGTCAGGGGAGCATCCTCCTAGCTCGAATAGCAAGGAAATAGAATGGGTCAGGAAAAAGTACCTTAGTGTACCTGTGTGGAGAAGCTGATGGTTCCTGCTTGTTCTGGCTGTGAAGCAAGGCAACACTGACAGTTATACATATTGGTGGGAATAAAATTTGCCCAAAGTTGAATACCCCTGACTTCTGTTTGAAAATCAGTGGGAGATATCTATTCCAGATGTGCACTCAGAGTCCTATTGATCTTGACATCAGAGCAGAAGGCCTGAGTGTAGGGCAGGGCTTGAAATTCCTGGCTTGGTCACTGGTAACAGCACACAGCCATCTGTCTCAGTGCCAGTGCTCCAGCCTTTTTATCTTTCAACTATGGAGTCCCCATAAGGGAATGAGGAAAGCGATGCTTCTGCCTACCAATGTGTGCCTCTTATTTCGGAGGTTGTAAAGCTCACTGGAACTAGAAACAGGAATAAAGGCATCAGGGTTGTGCAGCTTCTTTGCATCTTCTAGGTTTGGGGAATGTTTATATGATATATAAAAGAGATTTAAATAGGCATGGGGTGGGGCATATCGAGATGGTCCTATTTAAACACAGGCTGATAAGGGACTACTGAGAAATTTGCTAGATACATGTTTTGTTCAGGAATTATCCCTTAACAGCACTTGTAATAAAGAAGCAGCAATGGCATTCAGCTGTTAATGTTGACAAACTACTGTTGTGAATGGGGAGTGGAGGTGTTCGCTCCTCTTTCTCCCTGGCGGGGTACCTTAAGCTGAATGGCTGGGTAAGTGACTCCTGAGAAGAGTGGTGTTTGCTGCTCTCTGCTGGTTTGTGAGGGGATGATGTTGCTGTCAGTGATTCTGGCCCTTGGGTACGCAGAAGCTGGGCAATGACTCACAAAAAATTGCACTTGGGCTCAGGAATAAGTGATGGAGAGAAGCCTGAAGTCTGACCCAGAACCAGATAATAAAGGACATGCACGGCCATATCTGCCCCTGGGAGAGAGGGCAGCAGCAGGGAGCAGAACTTACAGCAAGGAACATTTAATAGCCTTTTTTCTTTTTTCTGAATTAGACCAATTTACCGAATTGGCTCTGGTAGGAGTCATGTCTAAGGGATGTGTTGCCCCAGTGCCAAATCTGGGCCTCATATTGCACTAACTGAAAGATTTTTTCTGTTTTTTCACCAGCACCGGCAGCTGCTGAAGGACAGTTTCATGGTGGAGCTGGTTGAGGGGGCTCGCAAGCTACGTCATGTCTTTCTTTTTACTGATCTGTTCCTGTGTGCCAAACTCAAGAAGCAGATTGGAGGGTGAGGTTTTCCTTCTGGACTATGTGCTTTGCACCTCAGCTTCAGCAGAATCCTGGGTTTAGCCAGCAATTTTAGTTGAATATGAATACCCCAGACCTGGGTAACCATAATCCACAAGATGTAGTTAGACAAAGAATGATCAGCAAGGTAGTACTGTCTATTATATGAGACCTTGGCCAAGTCCTGATCCCTCAGGAAAGGTTAATTCCTCCCGCCCCTGCCCTGAGACTTCCTAGGAAAATAGGATGTGCTCTAGCTGCTGGTATTCTGGACAAATGCCATTCATTTTTCTACTTCCCCTTTCTTTTAATAGGTGACATTCTTCACTTTCTTTTGTTACTAAGGTTATTAATTTTGGCCTTGCAGCTACAGCCATTTAACAGTTCTGCAGAAAAAATGGAAAAGGTACAATAAACAGACTATATGTCAACCCCAAAGTGCAGCTATACAAACAGTTTTGTTGACATTTTTCACAAATGAGGGGGAAGGAACCTGCCTCATTTGGTAAATGTTCTGCTCGGGGAGACCTCTCTCATCTTCTTGCCCTTGCTTCTACGGAGGCTTCAAAGGGAGAGCACACAGGACTGAAACAGTTTGCAAAAGATCATTGTGGTTTCTTAGGATGAAAAGAACTAGATAACAAAATAAGTTGCCTTGTTATGTGCTGTACTGGCTATTGGCCCTTCTAGGCTTTCTTGCTGGAAAGCAGCCCTTTACCAGACTTTTTCCAGACATGGGAGTCACAGTGAAGTTGTGCTCATTTCTGTATCTTATGCACTATAGTCAGGAAGGACTTGTGGGAAGGGAGAGTGAGTGTTGCCAAACACCGGTAATAGTAAAAGATTTGGACCTTCTGTCTTTCAGAAAAAGCCAGCAATATGACTGCAAATGGTACATCCCGCTCACTGACCTTAGTTTCCAAATGGTGGATGAGTCTGAGGCAGTGCCCAATATCCCACTGGTACCTGATGAGGAACTGGATGCCATGAAGATCAAGATATCCCAGATCAAGAATGACATCCAGCGTGAAAAGGTAAAAGGGGTGGAGCACTCCATGCGAAGTACAGACTCAGTGTCTCTGCTGAGATGAGGTGCTGATAGAAGCAGCATTCCCAGAGCTGCACAGCATCAGGAGTCATGCTAAAACAGACTGTTCAGCAGAGGCTTGTGGTGCAGCTCTGTTACCAGTGATATCCAGATGCTCTGTAGCCCATCGTTGCTCGTGCTAGTGCAAGGCTTGAATGATGGTGTCCTGTGAGGAGGCAAAACCAAAAAGACCCTGTAGTGGTACCCAGTAGCTCCTCTACTTGTATGGGACCACCTGTGACTGCTATCCCTGAGCATCCATGTGGAGGGTGGGGCTCTTATGCTGTGGACACGAGAGGGACTGGGAGTTCGAGAGGGACTGGGAATTGGCATGCCAATTTCTGGCTGTTAAAGTATTGATCCTGCGAGTGATTTTGGTCAGAAGCCATGTACTTCTGAATTTTTGCAGGCTCAGTTATGCTTTTGAAGCTTTTTCTGACTTCACCAGTGTCAAAGCACCAGCAAATATACAGAAAGCACCAATTATGCTGACTGGACTGTCTGACACAGATATGGTGTCTCTGGCCCAGGCTTCTCTTTGCTTGCAAGACATGTTTTCTCAGAGATGTTAGACTCCAAACCTTCCTGGAACCCAAAAGAGAAGTAAGAGTTTGAAAACTGAAAGCCTGCTGGTGTGTAGAACAGGATATGAATAACATTGCTTATACTGTGAGAAGCCTATCCCCCGCACTTCCAAAGAACATGCTTCTGCCTCTCTGCCCTGGCTGGCTTTCCGAGAGGGCTTCCTGGAAAAAGTAAGATATTAGGAGGAACACTGTGTGGAAGCCTTTTACTCACAAGGTGCAGGTGTCTTAAGATACATGCTTCAGTGCCAAACTGGGTTTGGGTCTGGGTTTTAGCCAAGAAAAACCTTGTTTTTACCTGACCTCTGTTGAAAATGGATCAGTGGGTGGGAGAGAATTTTGGCAACAGGGTTCTGGGCAGCTTCTAGAGAAGTTCCTTAGAGTCTCCTTAGTTAAGGATGCTTGTGAAGAACCTGGCAGTGCTATGGCTGCCTAGTGATGCTGCTGCAGCCTCTGGAAGAGAAAGTAGAGGGTATAGCTGGGACAGTGGCCACACACCTCTGCACCTTCGTCTGGGGCAGCTGGAGTTGGGGAACAGAGCCACATCTGAGTTACTAGAGATACTGCAGCTAACATCTTCCTGAGCACTTGGGAGCCCTGTGGATCCTGTTGACAGCATTTCTTCTGCCTGGGGCCATTTGGCTACTCACAGAGGGAAGGGACTGTGGATCTTAAAATGTCTGTCGGCGTAAACGGGGGCAGACGTTGGAGAGTGACGTGTGTCCTCTCTCTCCCTCTCTCCCCCACCCTTCAGAGGGCCAATAAAGGCAGCAAGGTCATTGAGAGGTTGAAAAAGAAGCTCTCCGAGCAGGAATCCCTCCTACTGCTGATGTCTCCCAACATGGCCTTCCGGGTACACAATCGCAATGGCAAGGTGAGCGGGTCTTCTGGTCTCCCCAGTGTACAAGACAGAGGTCAAGGGGGGGCGGTGTGTGTGTTTGTGTACGCTGTTGTACAAGGAGGTCTTCATGCCCTCTACTGTCTGGTCTGAAAACACTTTCCAAGCAGCAGACACCTAATCCTTGCTACACCAAAGGTTGTGATGAGATCTTGTGATGAGATTAGGATATGACTAATTTATATGCAACATTGGCATTTAAAAAATAACATTAGAAATTAATCCCCTCCCTCAGCACCTGCCCTGGCAGAGCAATAGGAACAGTTCTCTTCACCTAAGATAAAGCTCTGCAGCAGCTGCCTTCTAGACTCCCCTTCAAATTCAAGGCTTAGCACACTCAGAGCTGTCTCCTCGGGACTGTATGCTGCCCTTGGCACCAGGGATGCTGAATGGTTGTGAACAATCTCCTTTAGCACTGTGAGACGCTCAATGTGCCAGAGGTATCCCCTGCTCTGGCAGTGCTGTAACTTGTCACTATGGCCTTTCCACGCACATGGCAAAGGATTCTCATGAGATCCTGTTACTACTCTGAAAATTCACAAGCTGGTCACTGCTTCCTCATCTTGCATCAGTGTCTAGGCCTGTGGTAGAGGCTTTTGGGTTTCATGGTGCAACTGTTGTGAGGAATAGCACAGAGCTGCCATGGGACCTCGTGCTGCGAGGGATGCAGCTGTTGTTTGCAGGGTGGAGCTCTGTGAAAGCTCTGACTGCAGGAGTCCATGTTGGTACCGCTGGCCCATTGCTGAGAAGGCACACTGACAGAGTCCTCTGTCACTGACAAAGCTGTGAGGTAGCTAGAAGGACAGTATATCCAACAATTGCCACTGGAGGAGGGTGGTAGGCAGGCAGGCTTGCTCTCAGTGGTCAGTCAGACTAATGCATATCCCATTTTCTTCTGTTTTCCTGGGTAGAGTTACACATTCCTCATTTCGTCGGACTATGAAAGGGCAGAGTGGAGGGAGAACATCCGGGAGCAGCAGAAGAAATGTGAGTGTCTCTCAGCTGGGCATTGGTACAAATACTGTGATCTTATTAAAAAGCAGGAGTCCAGAGGATGAGGTGTGGGGCAGGGTTCCTTGCGAAAAGAGAGATGTGTGTTGAAATCCACAGCACAACATGGATGTCTTCTGTCTCCCCACATCTGAGCCTTCTGGGGGACTTTTGCTTGCAGCAACATGTAGAGAATGTGTAGGGAGAGCACTTAGTAAGTGTGTGGAGATACTCTCCCATTTACCCTAGAGATCAGAACTCTCTGCAGTTCCAGGTAGAGGGAACAGCTGCACCCTTTTACCTGGCTCCAGTCCAAAGAAACTTATTTACTTTTTTGGTATGGGTGTTTTTTGGCTTTGCAAGAAAATAAGAGCCCCTCCTTGTTTCCTGTGAACCATCCTGAGACTTTTTACTCCAAGGAGTAATTAAATATGCCCTCAGTACAGCTGGGCTGCAGCAGCAGTACAGACCTGGGCACCATGGTACTGTTGCTGAGCATTGCCCAGGGAGCAACTATCCTACGTATGCCCAGAATGAGGGAGCATGTATCCAGCCTCTGCTTTGAATTTTAATTCCTCCCTCTTTGAATCTCCTTTGCAGGCTTTAAAAGCTTCTCACTCACATCGGTGGAACTCCAGATGCTGACAAACTCCTGTGTGAAGCTTCAGACAGTCCACAACATCCCCCTCACTATCAATAAGGAAGGTGAGACCTTTATGCTTTCACATGGTACAGCTGCAGTGAAAACCTACATCTGCCTGCTTTTGTGCATTTCGCCTAGAACTGCTCTTACTGTTTCTTTTTGCTACAGGCTTCAACCTGGTGATGAGTTACAAACTGAGAGTTCCTGTAAAACAAAAACTGAGACCATATGTACCCAACTTGTGTAATTTAGTTGAAGTAGATGATGGCGTACAAAAAGAGAGCAGCAGGAACAAGAACAATCTGTCATCCCAATGTTACTTGCTGCAACAATAAAAACACAAGATCCAAATTATATGGCTACATCTAAATTAGTAAAATATTCCTGGACATCCTCCAGAATATATTCATTGACTATTAAATGGTCTTTACATGCAGCCATCATGACGGGGATTGGAGTGCCTGTTGGAGTCCTGGCCTGGGACAACTTTGAACTATGCCTGGGAATCCTTTGGAAGAAATTGGAATTCCTTTGGAATCCTTTGGCCAAAATTGTGTCAGAGACCATCCTAAATTAGTATTTAATCTGCTAGTATAGACTTAGCCTCTATATTTTACTTTTTCTCCCTTGAATTTCTTTCATGATGTCTTGCTGACCCTAGAAATGTCACTGTAAAAGCCACACATTGCCAGAAGGTGTGTGATTACAGGTGAAAGTGACACTGAACCTGGAACATCTCCTCTTTTGCTGAAATGGCTGGATTACGTGCTCCTGCCATCCTTTTTAGGGACAGTTTACCCTCTGCTCATTAACCTGTGTAATATCAGTCTCATCACTCTGTCTTTCACTCTTGGCTTCTCTGTGAATGTAACAAAATTCCTTGGGTTTTTGTACAGATGATGAATCCCCAGGTCTCTATGGATTCCTGAATGTCATTGTCCACTCTGCTACAGGATTCAAGCAAAGTTCAAGTGAGTTGCAGCTCTGTAATACACACAGGTATTGACAGGGGTTAGATAATTCAGGTGCTGTGACAGCTGGGCGTGGACCCGTTTAGGATTGCAGCATCTGGGATGATGGTGAGGAGGAGAGCTGATTTGGGGAATTGGAATTGAAATCGGGACATTGGTGTAAATTTAGCGGAATGCAATTTTTTAATGCTGCTATTAACTCTCAGAAAGATCAGGATCAAGGATCAAGCAGGCAGCATTATTTTTTTTAGGCCTAGTCTGTTGGTACTTTTTTTAAGCAGTGTTTGCTAATTACCCAACAGTTTTAGATACAAGTCAGCCCTTATCCTGCATTCTTTCAACTGTATTTTGTTTTGCAATGAAAGAATGGGAAGCATTCTCTGACATACAGAATTCTCAGTGTGAAGAAAGAGGTGTTAAAATTCAGGGGAGTGATTTGACAGAAGGATCAAAAAAGGTGAAAAAATAGAGTGAAGTGGACACCTGTAGAAATAAACATGCTTCTCAGCCATTGATGAGGATAATCTAGGAACAGCTGCAAAGCTTACCTAGCCATGTGGCTGGAGATCTGTTCTTATCTAAGCTGCATGTGCAGTCTCAGGAGGAAAGGAGTGAACTGGATGTACATGCTTTCTATCAGCCTTCCTCCTGCTGAACTACTGAATTCCCAGATGCTGGCTAACATCGCTTACAACATAACTTACAAATAGGGGCAATGTCTACAGCTCATTACTAGCCCTTCAGAAACACCAGATACCACATAATTAACCACTTTGTGAAGATAATGAGTTTTTGATGGCTGGCCCCTAAGCTACTCTCTGAGGGATATTATACTGATGCTGTTCTCAGTGAAATTGGTTCTGATGTGTTGATGGGGTCCAATATCTACCTGGAGAAGTTTCATTTCTCATTGGTGTACACCTTCTGCTCATTGTGGATTGATTTGGGAAATATTGGATAATAGCATACACCTGACTCATGATAGAGGTGAAGGGCTTGTCTGTGCTGAGGTCCTTTGTACAGCTGTGCTGGTACTCCAGCTTCATAAAGGCAATTCTGCTGGTCCAGATGATGAGATCTGTGCTGGATAGTGTTACTTGTACTAATACAGAGAAGATGCAAATGAAAACACACCCTGAAAGTGATCAATGCACGTAAGGAGATTCTAGAAATTTTTAAAAAGTTTCTGTCCCTGTTTTTCCCTCCTCAGATTTGTACTGCACATTAGAGGTGGATTCTTTTGGGTATTTTGTGAACAAGGCTAAAACTAGAGTTTACAGAGACACCACGGAACCCAACTGGAATGAGGTAGGTTGGATTTTTCTTTGTGACTTGTCCCATGTGCCAAACATCAACGCACGACGAGCAGAAAACCTGCAAATGGAAGAACTTGCTGCATGCTCAGCACTTGTGCTGCATATATTGCCTCTCAGAAAAAACACTTTTATGCCAGTTTCATTTGGCTGTCAGGGCTTGCAGAAAATTTTCTTTTGGGTTATCTATAGTTCAACAAACATTTCAGTACAATTGAGTCTTATCCAGCATTTCATCATTTAAACAGATGCATGTTTGATTATTTTTTTAAAGACACAAGTGAAAATATGTTGAAGAAGGAGGTGGTTTTGTTTATTTGTTGTGGGGGGAAGAATTAGCTATAGATATTTTGCCTGTTTACAGCCAACTCAAACCTCCTGGGGAGCAAAATTAAATACAGGGAAGGTGGGTGAGTTTGTTTCTTTGAATGGTGCTTTGCTGAAACTCAGTGAAACCTGACTAAGGAGTGAACCATCTTAGTCTCCGATTTGACCACCTTATATATACAAAATACAAATTTGGTTTATTTCTAGACCAACTCCATTAGGGAGGAGGTTTTGGTCAGTCCTTAAGTTCTCCCTCCTGATGAGTTTCAAGGAGACTATATTGATTATTAAGAGACTAGTTTCTGCTGTTATGTATTCATTGCTCTTTCCTTTCCTGGTACTGTGCAGGAGTTTGAGATTGAGCTGGAAGGCTCACAAACTCTGCGGATTCTGTGCTATGAAAAGTGCTACAACAAAACCAAGCTCACCAAAGAGGACGGAGAGAGCACAGATCGCATAATGGGGAAAGGACAGATCCAGGTAAGACTATGCTTAATTCATTCCTGCTACCCTTACTGCAAAACATGGACTTTTGAATCCTGGAGTGCACCAGGGAGATTTTTTCCTGCCTCCTGATTGTCTCAGCATTGGAGATTTTTCTCCAGATAGTGAGGTATACAGTGTGATTCATAGGCAGGAAGTCAGCAGCTTTTTCGCTCTTGCCTTGTCCCCTATGCCTATTTCAGTACCCTTATGGCATAGATGTTTTTTCATGAAAATTTACGTTTTGGTCTCTGATTTGCCTGTTAACTTCAAAACTTCCAGCACAGTATATAGGAACTGCACTGTCACTGAGCCCTGGGCACTGTTGAGGATGCTCCACTTGTAACAAAAGAGGAAGCCATGAATATACTATGCCCTCTGTAAATCATGTGGAAGAAATGCTGCCTTCTGTACGTGCTGGAAGTTGACTGATGTGATAGCAAAGCCTTGGAGGACAGGCTTATTGTCCTGATAACTGCCATGTCCAGAGTTTAGTCTCCAGGACAACAGGCTGCATCTGAGAGAGATTTCCACCGCTGAGAATCAGCATGGGATGCTTTGTCTATGTGGCAAATTTGTAATACGATAGGGGAGGTGATGAGACAATTGCAAACGGATGCTGCTCGCAGGGAGCTGCTGTGTGATAAAGCGCTAAAGCTCCATGCAGGAGAAATCAGGCCGCTCAGTGGAGGACAACATGGAGAACATATGTTCCTCCTCTTCTTCCAGTTTGTTGTACTGTCTGTCCACAGCTTTAGGAGGGTGTTTAAATGCTTGCTCTGAGAACACATTCTTTGTGTTGGACTGGCTATTGTATAGAGCAGAGACCCTCCCAGATACCTTGTTCTTTCTGGTGTGCTGAAAAATACCACCAGTTCTCCTCCATTTACATTTGACTCTTCATCACTCCATGGATGACACCTTTCTCCAACAGTTGAGTGATGGTCACACAGGCCAAGGCTATTTGTGGGATTTCAGAAACAGCTCTGATTAAGGGCGGCCTGCAGGATCGTATCTCACCTTTACTCTAGAAGGGTTCATTGTCTAAATGAGTTTCATTCGACCTGTTCCTTTCTCTTCCTCCTTGCAGCCCTGAGGCTGCCATGCCATTTTCAGGCAAAGCTTCTGTCGCCAAATGCATGGTGGGTGTTTGAAAGAGAACTTGTGTACAAATCAATAAATGCTAGTACAGGGTGCCTCCTATGTATGTCTCTCAGGCTAACCAGAAATCTGTATGTCCCTTCTGCTTACAAAAGCTTATTTTCCACAGAGCTGAGCAACTACAAAAGAGGAAGTTTTCAGCCCTGAAGTGCCCTGGAGATTTGTGTGCTCATATTGGAGTACCCTGAAATCCCCTCTAAATTCTTCAAATATTTTACATAGAATGATTAAAAAATGAATAAAATCTTTTAAATTTTCAAAAAATTTTTTTTCACGAGAGTGGGCAATTTTATGCACAGCACTTGTACGTTCTGTTAAAACATTTTATACTTAAATTAATAAGTAAAAATATTCTTTGGTGACACTTGAATATTAATTGCTTCTTAATTGTTTTAGAGAAACCTAAACAGTGGAAAGTAAAAAAAAAAAAAAAAACAAAAACAAACAAACCAATAAAAATGTTTTTGATTAATATGCAAAAGTTGCATTTTGTTGTATCATAAAAGGCAAATGCAAAAGTTGTCTAGCTTTCAGTAAATCCCCCTTGCAATTTATAAAGAAACTTGGTGAACTCTCAGAACATCCTCTTAATTCTCAGTGATTTCTGTCCCATCACACAACTTTTTAACGCTATTGAATAACTGCAAAGAGAAGTCATAAGAGAGTGGTAAGATTTTGGGTTGATAAGAATTATTAAAGGGTTTTATTTTGTTTTATTTTTAAAGCAAACACCATTTCTCTATTAAGAAATCATAATAATGCAACAACAAAATCAAATTACAACCTGTGGCTGAAGGTTAGCTGTATTAATGCTGTCGGCTTCTTTTCCAATCACTGGTTTTATAGTAATTTTCTTTCAGGATTTTTCCAGGTGCTTTTACATTAAGTTTTGTTTACTTTAGAGTTGCTAGTGTATCTAGGGCTCTCTGTTTTGTTGTTGTTGCATTGTCATTATTCAGCCAAAGTCTGTTACGTGTAAAGGCAAGGTCTGTGAAGTTGAATGAGGTTTTTTTTCCTAAATTCCCTTTAGTTAGAAACTCTGGGAACATCAAGAGTCGTGTCTGCATCCTCCTGCTGATAAAAACAGGGAAATTTCTGTTTTGGCTAAATCGCAATGTATTGTTAAGCCATGTATTATTGTAAATCTGCAACTTCCCACTACTGGGATTTCTGACTCACCAAATTTTCTGAGCTGCAGTGATAAAGACAATGCATCAAGGAGACGAGGACTGTTTTGGCTGTGAAATGTTTATTAAATCTCTCCATTACATAATGGCATTGGAGGAAGGAAGACTGGAAATTGGTCCATGTGGTCAGAAGCTTCCAGGAATGGGCAGCAATTTTAATAGCTCCCATTGCTCATATTTTCTTTTCCTATGGAATATTTTATTTACCTGTTTTTATAGCCACAGTCAAGAGCTTAATTGCTTGCCAACCTGGAAGTTTTATCCCTGAAAAATAAAACCACAAGGTTTTAACATGGGAGAACCTCCTGTAAATGTAGAAGTGAAGTCCTCATCAGACCTTCTGGGAATGGCAGCACTGGATGTGCAGTGTTTAACTAGGCAGCACGCATGGTTGGGGGCTTCTGTTAATCTCAGGCCTGAAAAATACAGAGAGAAGGTGCTATTCCGGGGTACACTGTGAAACTGAAATTATTGGGGGGCTTGGGGGAGGAAGAAATGGACATCATCTTATAGGAGGAAACATGAGGCTTAGTTCAGTTGTAAGCATCAGCTCCTCTTATTTTGAACACTCTCTCTCTTTTTTTTTTTTTTTTTTCCTTCTTCCCCTTCCCGTTTCTGTTGTTACCTTACAATCCATCTTCTGCACTTGGGAGGCTGGCCCTTTTGCTCTTTGAATTTTGCACGTCATGTGGCAGGCACGACCCCATGTTTTGAGTGTAGCAGCCTTTTGTTTGGTCCTGAGACTCTGCATCTAAGTGGGCACATATGTCAGCAAAACTGGCCTCTGCCTTGGGAACAGACTGCATGAGTAAACTGATACTTCATCCTGTGATCTATCTCCTCCCCTTGGTGCCTCCTAGAAATGCTGTTTCCTTTGATTTGTTTTTTTGTTTGGTTGTTTTGTTTTGTTTTGTCTTTTCCTGCATGATCAACTCGGGCAAATCATTTCCTTCTCCCTCACAGCAGTGCTGGAAAATCAGAGAGGATATGACCCTAGATCAGTTATTCTGTGGTAGCAGTGCAACACCATTCCTCTGTTGCCATGCAAAACAGTTACTCTTATCTGCTTAATTATCTGGGATGTCTCATAGCAGTGCACATAGCTATTTCAGACATCTAGGTTGCTTTCCATGTAGAACAGATTGTCACATGCTGTACCTCCCAAGTGTCGACTCAGAAAACCTTTTACACACTCGAGTTCATTTAAACAGTTTGCTCATGCAGAACAGTATCCCAGCAATGAAAATAGAGTGGAAATGAAGAAGGCAATGGGTCATGTCTAAAGGGTGATGGCGGGAAAGATTAAGATGTCAGTGGGGAGCTTTGAGAAGAATGGGGTTATGGCTGGATTGGGAGTTTCTAGCAGCAGTGAGACTCTGACAACATGTATGTCACATCAGTTACAATTAAAAATTGATGGAGTGTAAAGTTGCCAGGGAGATTTAATAAAGGGAGGAAGTAATGTGAATAAATAGCATAAAACATACTAACCTTAAGGTTGCCTCAGTCCTTGCTCCCAGGCATTTCATTTCACTGAAGCTTCTTTGTTTTTATTTCTTTCTGTATGTTTTCTTTTTTTTCTCGGGGAGGGGGGGGGGAAGGGGAACATCAAACTCTCTGTGGTGGCTTCCTAAGGCAGAGCACAGACTCCCTTCTTCTTAGTGCCTGGCTTGCATTTTTATTGACCAGCATCCTCAGTTCACCTTTTTCCCAGGTCCTCACCACTCTGTGTTCTGCACACTCAGCCTCTATTGACTGCTATACACTGTCTTAATTCAGCACTAAGCTGCTGTGAGGGCCAGCGACTTGCACCCAGAAATCCCTATGGTGCTGGGCCGCTTTGTTTTATTGTTTTGTGCAGGATACAGAGAGGCATTTGCTTGATTCATTAGTGAATTTGGGGCTGTAGCTTGCCACTGCAAATGCTGAAGAACAGGCCACAAGGGGACTGGAGGTGCTGGGGGAGTAAAGACAAACTGGTTTGTTTGTATTTTTCCTGCGCAGCATGCACTTTTGGTGGGGACTGTGCAGACAAGCCCGTGAGAGACTTTGAGGGTTTTAGCAGGTCTGTGCGATTTGCATAGGTCATGGAAACAACACAATTTTTCACAGTTTCAGTGGAGATGGGAAAGGTCCTTTTGTCACTCAAACCAAGCAACTGTTTGAAAGAAATGTTTAGAGGTGCAGTAAATTACACTGTCAAATTAATGCAGAGGCAGCCATTTCACAGTGCCTCTCCCTGCTTGAGCTGGCAAAGCGAGTGCTATGTGCTTGCTCGCGTGGAGCAGCCTCCTTTTGGCACGCTGTCTGTAGATTGCATTTTTCTACTCAGTGTTCCTTCTTCCAGGTCATTGATCTCCAAATCAGGCCAGAAGACAGCATGACCCCATTTGTCACAGGCCTCTTTCTGTGCTGGAGCATCATGCTCACTCTTTGTCTTCAGTCTGCTTTGTAACCTGTCTGCCCCAGCTGCCCTTTCCCTGTGTTGCTCTTGCTGGCCTTAGAAGGTCAGTCATCTGTAGGGTCTAGGACTGAAAGCTTGCTCAAAGTCTAAATGACATTCGTAGTTTCCTGTTGACTCTGTTATTTCCTCCTGTGACTTTATCAGACTGCTAGACCTGGTCTTCCTGTCTCACTCACTCAGTATTGCCGAGAGCTTACTCAAGCTTTGTTCTTTTATTAGCTTCCATCATTTCGCTTTGTTATTTAAAAAGCATCTTGGGGAGATTTTTTTTTTTAATTGCTATTGTTATTGCTAGTGACTTATGCAGGGTTGGCTCTGGTCAGCCAGACCCACTCCCTGGTGCTTGTTCTCCCTAGCTGTCTCCATTCAACACAAGCTGTTCTCCAGCAGAAGTCAAACAGCAGGTGGGGAGTTAGGGGGTCCTGCCAGCCTTGCCACAGAGTTCAGAGATAAGGGAGCAAGAGGTAGCAGCAGGTACACCCGCAGTCCTTGCTCAGCTCCAGTAGTTACCCAGCAAGGAAGAGTCTCTGTGAGCTCCCAGCTCCAGCACACTGTTTTTGCTAGTCCTTTGCAGCCATATGATATTCACTCTTGAGACTTTGTTTGGCTCGTACCTTTTAACAGCTATTTACTTGCTTTCGTTTTGTACGGTGGTAGGTGTTCCCTGGTCATCATCGAGACATAACCAGTAATACCTGTCAGCTTAAATAAACTGTAACTGGACCCTGCTGGACTCTTCCTTTAACTTTTTTGGCAAATATTCAAAAACCTCTTTCCCCTTCAGTCTTAAGCAGTCTCTCTCTGCTACAAATAATACACTCTCATTCTAAAAGCATATGGAAAACTGCTTCTGAGCCAGAGGATAGGCTGTGGCTCTGTCTATCAGCAGGGCCATTTTGGCAGCTTAATTAGATGACTGTTTAGGCAGCTGGAGATCAAGCTTTCAGGAATACTGAAGAGCGTGGTTGCTCTTAATAGGAAACCAGACACTTCAGAAATGGTTTCCTCTTGATTCTGGGAAAGAATGCAGTTGTTGAAAGAAACCAAACTTCCAGCACGGAAATTCAGGGAAGAACTGCCTAGATTCTGGCCAACTTGTAGGGACTTTGGCCAGCCGCACAGGCGGGGGCGGATCTGTTACGCCAGAGTTATAAGCAAACCCTCCTGGCAAGCAGTCTGTTATTTGGGTTTGCTAAAGCACTGAAGCTAAGCACTGCTGCCCATTGGCCTCCTGGACTTTTGTGCAGTCCTAAAATGTGGGAGCTACTGGTTACTGACTATTCCTTACAAGGGGTCTTCAGGAATTTCTGCCAGAGTTGCACCTACAGGAACCAGTCCAATTCGACAGGAAAGCATGTGTGTGCTGGCAGCATCCCACTGTGGGCTCACGTCCGTAACAAAGTGCGCAAAGATAAGGTTGGCCTGATTTGCTTGTCTGTTGCTTCTTGGGGTCTCTGCAGCATGAGCAAGCAGGGAGAAACTTTTCTCTCTGTTAGTTGTCTTTTTTGGGGAATGGGGAAAGGCACGGGGGGACTTGTCTCTGTAGCTGTCAGCAACATTGGGCTAGTTTGTTAATGATTTAAAAGAGAGTGTGAGCATGATTGCATCTGAGATCTCCCAGAATATACTGCAGCTGCCATTGTTTCAACATTTACCTCTGCCTGTCAGAGAACTCTGCTTTTGCATGGGGTTCTGCGAGAGGGAGGAGCTGTGCTGCAGAAATAGCTGTAGCTACTGAGTGTCTTTTTGTTTGCTGACGACAGTAAACTCAAAGCCGTGAGTCTAGTCCAGTTGCCTCCTTCCAGTCTTACTGTGTCTCAGTGTTCAAGAGCCAGGTGTTACAAAGCCATTTCAGGAGGCACCGAAGTCTGCTTGCTTTGGCTGGTTCTGATTGCTGATAGAAGTCCCCATGCAGACAGGTCGTTTCTCTCTTTTGCCAGTCTAGCTTGAGCTGAGTGCCACTCTTCAGCTATTCAGATGTGTTTGGCCTCTCCCAGGCAGTATTGGAATTGCTGGGTGATGTTTGAGTACTTGAGTCAGCTGTTCCCGAGCCTTGCAACTGTCCACTCAAAAGAGATCAAGCAAAGCTGAAAATGGGAGATCAAGGCTTTGCATCAGAACTTGTTTCTGCTTAATGAATTCTTGCAATAGCAGGGCCAGGTGTTCTTCCTGCCTCCATTCTCAAGTGGAAACAAAAAGAAGAGGCAGGTTGAAGTAGGACAACTTTCTATGATTTCTGGGCCGATTTTCTCCATTTCTCCTCTGTGAGATCCTGACAGAGGTTTGGTTTGTTTAAACTTACTTGTCTCTGTATGGATCACTTCATATTTCTCTTCCTTGATTTCACTGTTAGGATCATTATGTCTTTTGAATTCAGTGGAACATACTCCTTCTTGGAAGCTGTTAGCTTCATAGCCAAGAGCTATGAAGTTCTCCAGCCTGGCTTTTTATTTCAGTGCAGTAATTTCACACTCATCCAACCTCACCTGTCTCTAGAAAACTGCAGAGGGAGACAGTTTCCTCTATTTCAAATCAGAGTTATTTCAGAAATCTCTCCTCCCTTTTTCTGACTTCTAGCCCTGTGGGATGGGACAAATTTGGCTGTCTGTTAATGTGTGTGTTGTGCTACAGCAATAAATGCAGTCTCTCTTTCTTTGAAAGCTAAGGTTATTGGCGTTCAAACATTGATTTTGCTTGCTGAGGTTTCCTTTGTTGTTGAGCAGACACTGCACATGTTGCTGGATTTTCCATATGTGTGAGTCCTCATCAGCCCTGCTTAGAGAACCACGCAATATCCGAGTGTCCCGTTACCTGAAACCTGGGAAACCTTGGAATGTGTGTTTTCCTATGGAAAAGAAATAACATGTTGAAAGTGGCAGTGCTCTTCTCACTTACAGAAGCCTTTCAGGCTAGCTGATTTCTCTGAAGTCTGTTCCTAGCTCATGGGTAACTTCCGTGTTTTTCAGCTGGACCCACAGGCGTTGCAGGACAAAGATTGGCAACGGACAGTCATCTCAATGAATGGAGTAAGTATGGAAAACAGAAGTTAGCACTGCTTCTTCTGTGCTACCACTACCTCTTACGTGCTTTATTTCTTTGCTCTTCATTGCAGCATAAAAAAAAAAAAAGAAAAGAAAAGAAAATGTTTGAAATGTAACAGCTGTTCTCTTTTATTCAGGTTGAAGTGAAGCTGTCGGTGAAGTTTACCAGTCGGGAGTTTAGCCTGAAAAGAATGCCGTCCCGGAAACAGACGGGGGTTTTTGGGGTCAAGATCGCTATTGTCACCAAGTGAGCTGATAGGTCACATTTCTCCCTATTGTTTTTTAGAAAGCCAACTGGCCAGTGGGTTGCCAGTGGCCACTGAGGGATTTGTCAGTCCAGTCTGCTCCACTTGGGTAGTAGTGTAGATGGCTGTGGCTGCATAAAAGAAATGCTGTACATTCTCTGAGCTTCATTTTTTGCAGGGGGAAAAAACAGTGTGCACACAGGCTTTGAAACCTGGGGTGTTTACTTGCAGCATATCACTTTTCTGAGTTCCGGAAATACCCCTTGCCCTTTTACTCTGTAGTTAGCTGACTTGGTCACAGATTTCCGGAGCCACTGAACAGTGATGTTGCCTTTCCATAATCGGAAATGTTCAAGTTCTTTGGATCCCGTGATATTGTTTTAACCCCTGATCTTTTGTCATGAATCGTTTGCCAGAAGAAACCTGTTTGTTCTGTTACATAGTTTGGGAAGTGTGGTATTTCCTCCCTATGGAATTGCATTGATCTGAAAGCAACAGTGTTGGTATGTATCCAAGGACTGTTTGGGAATCCTCTGATTACCTGCACGAAGTCGCAGACTCTAGGGGCACTAGGACCTGGCCAGAAGCTCAAGTGCTCAGGGCAGCTGCAGAACAGCCAAAGCCAGGCTAAGACACTCAGAAAACGTTCTCCAGTTTTAAAAGGAGTTTTTCAGCTCAGTCTTGATTGCCTGCTCAGACTTTCTCCCACGCCATTTTCCAGAAGAGGTTTGCACAGCAAAATGATGGGGTGATTTTAGCCAGCCTGGCTGGCTGGGGTAGCAAGCATTGAGGGCATGGGCTGTACTGAACTCTTCTATCTGGCTTTCTTAAGGAGAGAGAGATCAAAGGTGCCTTACATAGTGCGCCAGTGTGTGGAGGAGATAGAGCGGCGTGGAATGGAGGAGGTGGGCATCTACCGTGTCTCTGGGGTTGCAACCGATATCCAAGCTTTGAAAGCTGCCTTTGATGTCAGTAAGTATTTGTTTCTGATGTTTTTCCTTTGCACTGTGAGAACCTGCGTGAGCTCCCTGTCAGGTGGCTATGCTATTTTTAATCTTACGTTCCCCAAGAAGCATTAAGAGGTAGAGATTCTTGCACAAGGAGAATAATTTTAACCCTGGCTGCATGTTTTACTAATACTCTTCAGCTACAGATATAACCCAAGACACATAATGTGATGGATCCTTATACCAAATAATGCATTTGTTATTCTTCCCAGCAGACATGAAATGTTGGGTTTGCCTGCCTTGCCAAATCTTTGTAAAATGGTGGACACCTTCCCCAGGGGAAGCGGCAGCAATCAGAAGTCGTAATTTCCTCACTGTTGTGCGGTCTCCAAATTAATAGAAGTCTTTGAAATTAAGAATGTTTTGTGAAAGGAAGTCAGCAAAAAAATTTTTTAAGCTTGATTAGGAAGTGTGTTTACAAAACTGGAGTTGGGTGGTCAGGGCTCCCGAGTTCTCTTCTTAACTCTATGTCTAGATTTATGTGTGCAGATTGTAAAATTAGATAATTTTGACCAACCTTTGTAAAGCTTTCTTTGATCTTGAGCAGAAAAAGGTTCCTTACTGGTGCTGCATTTAAAAGAATGGTGTGTGTGTCCCAAAAGGCATCCAAGATCAGGCAGATGAAACACCTCCAAATTGCTGAGGTACAAAACGTGAAATTCTGCCCTACTTCCAGCCTCCACGTGATGGTCCAAGGACCGCTCAAGCCACACTCGACTGCCTTTTGATGCAAGCAGTCATGAGGCCTGTGCCAGGTGCCCAAATTCACCCTCCATGCACTTTTTCTTCACTTATTTAGTGAAATTTCTTCCTTCTTGTATTTTCTTTTCAGTCCCCCTAAGCTACCACATTGATTTATGAATCTTCACTAGTGCAAGTAAGGGTGTTTCACATTTTGAAAAACAACTTTTTTCATTTATAGCAAACGCTGTTTTACACTAAGCTTCATGAAACCAGCGCTGGCTCTGATGGTTGATCTGTTTGTTTTAGGGAAAGGGGGTGGTTTTGTTGTTCTTAATAGTAACAAAACGGAAACATGAGCCCTGAATTGCCTGTGTACTTTATCTACACTCAGTGGGGAGTTAGACAGCCTCAGAGTCTCTTATTCTAAGCTGTTAGAGGCAGGGAATTGCAATAACAACTGTTGTCAGTAACAAAAATTGAAATGCATACAAATACAGTCAAGCAGGGTTTGTTCCAGATCAGGCTGAGGTCGCTGGCACATCATAACTAACCCTGGGTAGTGTGAGGTTCCCTCTACTTGATTTAAAGCTATAAACTCTTTGCAGTCATCTGTACAGCACTTCTCAGTTGTCAGAAGGTAGCTCATTTAATCTGGAGAAATGTAAACAGGAAAACACTCAGCTATTTGGGCAAAGACAAAGGATAAACAACGAGAGCCAAAGCAAGAAAAAGAATGAATGCAAGGCCAGCAGCTTCTTTATCCTGCTTCCCCTCTTCCCTCTTTCAGATAACAAAGACGTGTCAGTGATGATGAGCGAGATGGATGTCAATGCAATTGCAGGCACCTTGAAACTGTACTTCCGGGAACTGCCCGAACCCCTCTTTACAGATGAACTGTACCCCAACTTTGCTGAGGGCATTGGTAAGTAGAAGCAGAAATAACCCTTGATAGTCAGGTCTGTGTTAAAGACACTTTTCTGTAGAAGGCTGCTCCTAAAGCAATACAAAAACCGTATTTATAAAGTTAGACAGAAGCCTGGAACAAGCTGTTAGGGAAGTGAAATGGAGCTCAGAAATGAGCGTTGGAATGACATATTCTTCCTATGAGCTTGAATATGGGCAATTGCCATGCCTTTTTATAAGTCGAAAACGTCCAGGTTTCTGAAGGATAGGTTAAGAATAGAATGACAGCCGACTTGTTGAGACTGTGCTTGCTGTTTGCCCCATTCGGTCTTCCAGGGAAGCCCTCTTTGGGGGGGGTGGTATACCTTGTCTTATCTTGATGTAGGGGAAAAACATCATAATGGTTGAAAAGTCTGAAAGCATTTGAACTGCTTGAGAGAAAAGGATTCTCTACGTATCTATGAAATAAAGGAAAGAGATCCTGTGGGGTATTGATGTGCAACTCTGACCTTCCAACCTATGATGTAATTACAGTCCATTCAGGACCATCCATATTTGTTGGTTTGGGAAATAACACAATCAGTCAAATTCTTGTTCACTGCTTATGGTGATGTTTTGTTATTTTCTGTCTTGCAGCACTTTCAGATCCTGTTGCAAAGGAAAGCTGTATGTTGAATCTATTGTTATCGCTTCCAGAACCCAATCTTGTGACATTCCTTTTCCTTTTGGACCATTTAAAAAGGTAATATGTGGATCCTTTAGACACGTATTTAATGTGTAAAGCATGATTGTTTTAAAAAGAGGAGCCTTTTCCTTGAATTTGTGCTGAATCGCACAAATGAAGAAGCATTTGCCAATTTGCTGTGAATGCTCATCAGATAACTATTGTCTCATACTCACTTAGTGAGGCACTAAATCCTGAATTCCATTCCCACTTATACTGAAAGGATTAGAACTGGAGGAAAGGGGTAACAAAAGTCTCAGGGCTTATCTAGTGTAAATGCAAATTCCTGCTGCAATATTGCTGCAAAACTGCACCTGCATCTGGATACAAAGGTCGGGAAAATAGTACAAATCGTGAAGCTTTGGCCGTGTTTAAGGACTTACGAGCCCTGTCTCAAACGGTGTCTGCAATCTAATATGATACATTTTTAAAAGTTCCAGCACTTCTGCTAACTGGAATTGTCAGTTCGTTGCTTAGACTAGTCTTTCTGATCTTGTCTCTCTCTTTGTAATATGGTTTTAACTGTGGAAAAGTATTTCCATGTGCTTAATATTAATGCAATAAGCTTGCTTAATACATGCACAATGTGTTAATTTACGTCCGTATTTTGTACATACCAGAGACTGTCACTAGAGAGATGAAACATAATCTTGTGACTGAGGTTCTGGATTAAAGTCCAGGAAATCTGGGTTTTACTTGTGTTTGCGTTGCAGACTTTTCTGCCCGTGGATAAATTTTTTAACCTTTGTGCCTCAGTTTCTCATTTATGAAACTGGAATGAAAAACATTCCTTTATTCCTGTCCCACTTCTGTGTGTCCAGACAGTAAGCAGCAGTCCCCTTCCCAAGTTTAAGCCGTTCTGTAGAGTGCCTGGAGACTGTGGTTGTGTCAGATCAAGGTGTTCTTTTATAAAGTTCATTTAGGCACATATGGAAAAAGTGGTTGATTGAATGTATCTAAAACTTGTTACAAAAGGAATAAATATGGTTTCTTACTTAAGGACACTTCTAAACTCGGATATTTATAAAGATCTGTCTTGTTCATTGTTTCTTCTCCCAGGGTTGCTGAGAGGGAAAGTGTTAACAAGATGTCCCTGCATAATCTTGCAACTGTCTTTGGACCAACGCTGCTCAGACCTTCAGAGAAGGACAGTAAAATCCCTGCTAACCCAACTCAGCCTATCACAATGACTGATAGTTGGTCACTAGAAGTCATGTCCCAGGTAAAATCCTAAATGTGCTATTGAATCTTGTGAAGACAGTATCTGGGAAACGGCAGTCCTCTAGCAAGACCTGGTTCAGCCATCCTTCTATGTTTTCATGACAACTTTTTTGAGAAACATAAACAACTTTCACCCTTCCACAGACATTTTAGACTGTTTGTAGAACTCTTTCTTCAGGCAGTTCAGTTTGCATCTGTACTAATACAGCTTTTCATGAAAAAATGTCAGTTTGCACGCTACTCTGTATGTTTCATGTTTGTGCATAGTAAGATTTTTTGAGAGCTGTCTTACAGCGCCATATTGCTAGCCTGGGATAAAAGGACCATCAGTGTTTTTCTGTGATGCTCCTCCACACTTAAACTATCTTCACTGATGCACAACAAAATTCTTTGCTAAATTCAGATTTCTTTGGCCGCTGCTGCCTTTTGAAGGCGATGCAGAGAATTGGAACATAGAGGCTGTATTAGCTGTCAGGCTGTTTTGTACTTTTTTGTTTGAGTAATGGCAAATTATAGATCAGATTTTTGCAGTGCAGTGGAACACTAACACCATTGTTATATCCTGGAAGCTGAAAAGAGTGCCTCTGAAGCACTGCAAGTTTTAATATTCCTGCTATTACATACTGTATTGACACAAATACATAACTGCAAGATGTTCCTGTGGAGAGAGCTGTAGGCATGTCTGCCAACTCTCAAATAGCCAGGATAAGAATGAGTTAACAGAGCTTTATTATTACCTCTTTCTTTCTCTTTCCAGGTTCAAGTTCTTCTGTACTTCCTGCAGCTAGAGACTATCCCTACCCCAGACAGCAAGAGGCAAAGCATTCTCTTTTCCACAGAGGTGTAAGAGCCTGCAACACCAACAGGACACAAAAAACTGCTGTTGGCATAAATCTGCCACACCTGAGAAAAAGACGACTGGTGTTTCTTCAGACATTACTGGCCTGTTCCTATCCTGGGGAATTATGGCCCTCAGTGCTTCTGCTGTTTGTTAACCAGAGACAAGCTGAAGAGAAAGGAGAAAAATCTCTACTTTTGATTGGTAGGACCAGAACTGAACTGGAGATGGAGCTGTGCAGAATCTCCACTAGAAGGAGCAATAGCACTTGAACAAATGCACCACAGAGTGTGGCTCTTATTCTTGCTGGGAATGTGACAGAACGTATTCCTCATTTTATGGATTTAATTTATCATGAAGAAACTTCAAGATTTCTACTGGACCACTTGATAGGATACCCCTTTTTGGTTGAGGGGGAGTTAAAGGATATATCACAACTGTGTCTTTAATAACTGCTGTTTTTAAAGTACTGTTCTAAGCCACAAAAATAGCATTGCTTTGCAAGAGGAGAGGAGAAGGGAAGGGTCTGGGATCTAAGATTCCCTCCTCAGAAATTCAAGTCTTGATTTGAACAGGGTTCTAAAGAAATGAAACAGTTTTGCATACAACTAGAACTGAGGGTTTGTTTGGGGCTTGGGTTTTTTGTCTCATCCACCTGTTCCCTTGCAACTCTAGGGAAGGAGATGCCCTGCTCTTGCCTATGTTGCACTTCTGATGGGGTTTTTTGGGTTAAGGGAGCCAGACCCAAAGATGTTACACTATAAATAAATATAGCAAATTAAAGAGAGGCAGGGAGGATTAGAGTCAGTGATTCTGTTTGTGATTCTGTTGGTTGTTTGCAATATAAAAGCAGGGGCAATATCCAGACAGGATTGCTAAATTCCTTAGACCCCAGCAAACTTAATGAAAATTATTTGGGAAGACTTAACATCTTTTCTTTGCAGAATTATTATAATTTGGGAATTATCACTGCAAAAATAATTGAAGCATTTGTGGACAAAAAAAAACCCAACAACAATGGTTATCAGTTTGGCTGGCTGCTTACTCCAAACTTTTACCAGAATATCTTTTTTTTTGATACTTGAATTTTTGGAGGCTTTGTACATTGCTTCTACAAGAGTCTTTTTCTGATAGACACAAATACTTTGATAAAATGTATCAGAATGTACTTTATGGACAATCTAGCAAGTATCACGCATTGTGTATTCTCCAGAGATTCCAACCCTGTTTAGATAAGAGCAGTGAAGAAATTTCTATGGGACTACACACAGCAGTACAAAAGGTCTAGCCAAATACCAAGTTTGTGTTTCCCTGCCTAAATCAGTTAAAGCCACAGAGGTTACATAGCGTAAAGGGCAGCAGTATTTGTCTAGGGAATTGAAAGCATAATCTAATTGCTGGTATCCAGAGCAAAGTATTCTGGGTATGAAGCAGTTGTGCCAAACACCTTGGGGAGGGTGGGAGTGATTCCATTTTCATAAACTACTCCAGCCCCCTTTACTTCCTACCCTGTTATGCAGCATCCATTTAATGGCATCTGTCCATCATCATCCTGGTGAGAAGAAAAGTACAGCTTGAAGACAAGGGAAGGAATCAGCATGAGAAGGGGAGGGAGGGACAGATTTTGAAAGATTGGTAGTTAGGCTGTCAACATCATTTGAGGGGAAATACGACAAAGAAAGCAACCCCTGTTATGCTGAATTTCACATTTTCTGATGGGTGATCTGCAACCTCTCAATTAAAAAAAAAACCCAAAACAAAGGAGTTGTTCAAACAAATGGGAAGAAAAAAATTAAAGGGAAATGATTTTGTAGTCACTGTAATTCTGACTGCTGCATAATATTAGAAATTATTGTACTGTGAAGTTGCAAATTCAAAAAGGAACAAACATAAATTTCAATTTTGTGAGTATATCAATATTTTGCATGCTTTGTAAAGATTCTTATAGGAATTTAATACTGCTTAGTATCCCTCCCTCCTTAGGTCTGGGAGCAAACCTCTTTGTAATGTAATGTACAACAAGAAATTCCTTCTCTTGTATATATTTCCACTACATTCCATGCTTCTGAACCCATAAAACAGAAAAAGTGTTTATAATAGGAGGTGCTTTTTTGGGGAAGGGAGGGAGGGAATGAAGGCAAGGAAACTTGAAGGCTTAAGATTTTTTTTTTTTTGCCTTTTTGAAGGTAAAATTTAGTCACAATCCTGAAAAACATTGACTCAAGAAAAGTCATGCAGACCAGTAAACCACACTCTATGGGTTTGTTTTTATGTATTTGTTCTTATATTTACATAGCGGTTCTATAGCAATCCTTTTACTGCAAGCTGCACACCTACCCATTCCAAGCTGTTGTTTGATATATCTGAGGCAGTAGTACTGCTGATGACTTCATTTAAAAGGGAAAAAAAAAACCAAACTACACCAGGTGGTTGGGTGATAGCCTTTTCCTTTTGGTGTTTGGAATCTGTAGCTGCTCTTTGCAGTGTTGAAACTGGAAAGCAATACCATTATGACTGTGCCAATTTACTTTTGCCCAACTTTTTTATTTTTATTTATATAGGAAGTTAATTTTAATATTAAATTACTGATCTATAGTATGTAACCATGCGAAAATTGCTTTTGTTTTGGTTACTGTTACAGGTTGTTGCTTTTAATCTGTCATTACAATGCTCAGTTCTAATGTAACATTATCTAACATGCAGGCATGTGGATCAGGGAAAAAAGTTAATTTAACTTAACCCGTTAATTATTTCTGTTAAGTATGAATATGTTTTCCCCAAAGCTGGTAATTTTGGGCTGGAAAAGATAGCACATCTTATTGCTGATGATGAAATCATGGACTGATTTGAAACACAAGAATTGATTTCTTGAATTTTCTTTAATTTTGCAATTAAGTTTTTTCAAATAGTCTTATGTTTTCAGAAATTAAGTATTTCCAAAAGGCTTTTATGTTCTTTTCCCAGGGATGTTGCTTGGGTTTTTTTGGGTTTTTTTACTTTGTTATTTTTTTAATAAGCCTTATCATACTTAAACATTGGGGGAATTGCAAAACTTGGCTTTAGAGAAGGCCTTCTGATTTCTACTCTTACATATTCTCTTGTGAGTTGTGTCAGAAAACCTAACTCTTCCATTTTTTATATCAAAAAGGTACATATAAACAACATAAGAGCAAACTAGCAAAAAATTACCCTTTACATGTGCATTGGGAGTTTATGCTCTTTCAGTCTCTAGTCTATTGGAGAGACCTTTCTAAAAATGTAGCTCTCGGTAACAGGAATCTGAAATGTTAAGACTTTCAACTAAAGAAATTCAGGTGATTAAGATAGTCTGTGTATCTCCAGTTTAAGGAGAGGAATGCTAGTTTCCTAGCATTTAGAAACTATTTTTAAATTCTCATGGATTTTTTTTTAACACTGAATAGGTTTTGAAGTAAAATTTAAAAAAGTTAAGTAAAGCAAACTATGGGAAAAGTTTTCAAAGATGGACAAGGAGTAACAGTTACTGGATCAGTTTCAGCTTTGTGTATGTGTGTGCTTTGTATGGCAGGGGAGTGTCTGGAACCAAATTGAAACACATCCATTAAAATGCTGCTGGTGTTCTTTATTCTTGCACAATTTTAACAAGTTGAGGTAGTGGCTAAGCTATTTCAGGCTGTATTTTAATGCTGCTATTTTTCAGTGTATCAGCTAAGGGCAAAATACAGCAGTGTGTTGACTATATTTGCTGATGCCCACTGCCTGCCTGATTCTGACCTTCAGTTCCTAATACAAGGCAATCAGCATGCACCGTATGAAGCAAAACTGCATCTTTTTTGTTGGCCACAAGGTGGTGGAACCACAAAGTATGCTTATGGGAGATGCAGTATTTTTAGAGTTTATTCATTTTACCTGTTTAAAAATCTGGTTTATGGTTGTTTATGTTAGTTTCCTATGAGTTTATTTAAACAAATGTACTGTTCTTTAAAACATACATGGATCTCCAAACTTGTTTGTCGCCCTTGTAACACTGGAAGTCATCACAATGTGTTCATTTATCTTGATGTACCATTCTTTCAAGTATGTATAAAATGTAAAATGACCAACATGGCTTTAAAATCTGATGGCAAAAACCCAACCCTCTCTGATTCCTTACTGGTTAATCCTTTTGTTTCAGTGCTTGGTCATCTACTGGGATAACATCATCAGATGTGGCATTCTTATTATGGAAATTTTAGTAAGAAATGGGAAATGTTTTAAGAAAAAACCCTACCCTTTCTCTTTTTATTATAATTCAAGAAGACAGGGACTTGTAATAACAGAAGACCAATACATTCATGCTAGATTTAAGGAATTTTCTTCTCTTCCTTGAAGAAGAAAAATTTGAAAGGGCAATTCCTAAGTAGATACAATCAAATTAATCAAATTCTTGGTGTAGTT
Organism: Calonectris borealis; assembly: GCF_964195595.1. NCBI lineage: Eukaryota > Metazoa > Chordata > Aves > Procellariiformes > Procellariidae > Calonectris > Calonectris borealis. The sequence goes on from NC_134329.1 coordinate 10,325,320, forward strand.
AGTAAGTCACTTGTTTATTCCTTCTTAAATTTGTAGTCCAGGTATATTTTTCTCTGTAAACTTTGCTAACACTGTCATAGAACTGTTACTGGAAAAATAAGTCTGATGCCGTTCACTTCTTTTAACATAGGGTGTGTGCAACTGAGATACTGGAGCCTTAGATTAGTATTCTGAACTAGAATGAAGTGAATGTTCATATACGTTCTATGAAATTTCTCATTGAATAGAATTAAATACATGGATTGCCCTTAAAACCAAGAGAAGCTCTAAAGGAAGCACTTACCGTTAATGATTATTCCTTAACAAGGTTTTAGGGACAAAAAGTAACACAAATGGAGAAAAGAAGCATAAATAGGAATCACTTGGATCACATGGTCTGGAACTATAAAGAAATCCTCATTTCACATTACAGAAGGCTTATGCCCTAGGTAACGTGAGCAAAGACTGTCTTGCCAGTAAATAAACATTAATATAGGAATGCCAGGAATTTAGCTACCGTAGCCTCTTTCTTGCTACTGAAAATTCACAGTTCAGTGCTAAGAAAGCAAAGCTAATCACTTGCTCTCTACCTTTTTTTCCCCACTGTGGCAGTAGATAGGGAGGAGCAATAGAGCCCATGTATTACCATAGGTGAAACACCACTGGAAAGAAGGAAAAAGCTAATAGAACCAGGAAGTTAGACTATCGTTTACGCTAAAAGTTTCTGGGCTGCAAATGATGAAATGGTTGAAACAGTAGGACCAAAGCAAACCTGAGTGTACGTGCTATCTTGATTCTCCTCCTTCTATGAACATATCACTAGATTTAGGCTTCCAGGTCAAGCAAATACATAAATGGTATTGCCAAGAATTAGAAAATTATTAAATGACCTAGTTTGCCTCCACTGTTGATTCTCTTTGTGTTACCATGTCATAGTGGAATTGCGGGAGACCATTGTAAAAACACGCAGGTGAACCATGTGAATATTTTCCATGTCATGTATTTCCTACTGTCATGTTTCACCTTTCAGTAAGGAAGACTCCTCCTTTTCCAACAGAAACCACTTCACATCATTCTGTACTGTAGAAATTACCACACCAGGAGGTTCAGTTTGTAACGAAGCTATCCCTGGAGATAACTAAAGTATTTCCAGTCTTCTGGTGCAGAATGGACCAGGTACTGCTAAAGCTCTGGGCTCGTGTAGGCCTGTTTTGTGAGTTAAGTAAGATTCTATTATTTATACCTGTTCAAGGATATTTGGGAATTAATGATTACAGCGTCCCCAAGCCTAGCCAGAAGTGTTTGCTGTACTGCTTTGTCTTAATTGCAGTCATGTTCAAATCCTCTTGTCAAAAGTCATTCATCAGAATGGAGAAAACTTCCCCTCCCCCCCCGGAGCTTTTGTTTGTGTAATTGCTGCAGTCTTTCTCCCCAGTGGTAAGATGTTCTAAGAACCCAAGACATTCTACAGGTGAACCATTTCTCTTAACATGCAGAATGATTTATATGACAAGGCCATTTTATATCCCTGTACGAAGGAGCAGGCTTGTGTCCAGAAGGAGAATACAGCAGCTTTCTGCAGATGACCCAAAATGAGGATCACAAGGGTTAGAGCTCATCAGTGAGCATATGGCCTTGGTCCTTAGATGCTCACATTTCCCCTGGGCCAGTTTGAGTGAAACCCAGAAGGCAGTTACAGGAAGACTCATCCAGTTCCTTCTTACTGTGCCTAATTGAATGATCAAATGCCAATGAACATAGAGTAGCTCAAATTTCCTCCATTTTAGTCTCATTTTGGGAGAAATTGGGACTACACTAACCCTAGGGATTAGGTTTTCAGTCAGCTGAAAACTGCTCCATATCTAAAAACTATTTCATATATAGTAGGTAGTAATGTAAAAGCTGCCATAGCAAAAGGACATTTCTTTACAACAGCCTCTTCTAATCGCTTCTTTACTGCTTCTCACAGCCTGAGAGAAATCTTGGCTTGGGCTTCACAATTACGTGCAAAACTTGCAGAATCCTGGATAAAACTTAGCTATGCAGGGACAGATGTTTCAAGATGTTTCAAGTCGGGTATCAGTACTAAAAGTGATTACCAAGGCAGTAAACAGAGGGTAAGGAATTGTTGTGTTGGATGACTAAGAAGCACCAGAATGAAACAGTGAATTTAAATATGATCTCACAGCAGGACACTGTGAAATGCTGTCCTTTCTGTCTGTCCAGCAAAAAAAAAAAAACTAAGCCTTTTCTTGCCTATGATGTAAGTTGTGTAGTTTGTTCTTATCTCCAGTGTAACAAGTGTTTATAATCCATGAAGAATTTCAAGGAAAGGAGTTAAGACTATTTATTTAAATATAAATACAATTAAATTATATAATTAGTGCTAAATTATCAGGTGTAGAAGACAAACAACTTGTTATTGTTTGGATAATTTTGGGTTTCATCAAAGTTAATATTGTTGGCATTGTTTTAACTCTATTATGTTAAGGAGTCAGTTTTTGACATTTTATACTGCTGTTGCTAGTGCTTCAGTATTTCATAGCGCTCTGATTTTGGAAAAGAAAACCTAATCCTAATAGTTTAATACTGAAAGGTGTTGAAACTGTACTGCTGAATGTATCTCAGTTTAGGCCCAAAGAGAGGGAAAAAGGAAAAGGAAAAAAGAGGGGGGGAAATTGTAATTCTGGATTTTTTTTTCTTTTCATTTTCTGAGAAAAGTGGTATGAAAAAGGGATCCATAAAACTGTATTTGGGGGAAAAAAAGTCTAAGGCATTTGTAGCCTTTCTTTGTACACAATGTTAAATAAAATCTCCTGTATCTATGTTTTGTCAGGTTCTTTTGGTCGTCTTTAACTAAAAACTGGGTGTACATTAAACTGAATGTGTGAATTGCATTCATTTGAGTTTGCTAGAGGTATGCAATTTAACAATGGTGTTTCAAAACAAAAGCTATTTCATGTTTTACAGGGAAAAAGCTATATAACTTAAAATCTAGAGGTTAGTACAGGGTGTGGAAGTAGTTTACATTTAAGGTAGAGAAGTAGCTGGGCAAACCAGTCCATTTTCAGATCTGTATTAATCCTTTTGTAGGAGTACTGCTTCAAAATGCACCCAGTCTCAAACCTTGTAACCTTTACATTTGTGTGCAGAGCACTTTAGCTGTAGTTACATATTTGCTAAGAAATCAGCTCTGGCCTCTAGTACTTCAAACATTGCATGAAATTAGGGTTTTTTGTAGGAATACAAAATACAATATGGAAACTGAATCTGTTATTTAAATAAAGTTCTCTTGGTGCTTTATTTAAATCAAATAATATTTAAATTATTAATGTAATTAAAGTACCTTTATATTTTAATATATTCCAAATTTAATATAAAATATAAGCCTCTCTATAATAAAAAGATACCTGTTCGAAAGCTCTCTAACTGATTTTCATTGTGTGGATCACAAAGATGCCTTGTCTCAATGGCAATATCCAAAGCAGGGAAAAATGTAGCTGACTGTACAGTGTTCAAAACTACACTGAAATGAGATGCAGGTCAAGAAAAAATGTCATGCTTACTCCTGAATTGGGAAAAGAAGGGGAAACTCAATGACTATTATTAATGCTTCCTACCAGTGGTGTATCTGTATAATATAAAATAATGTCAAAGTAGTTTTCAGATAGCTTCAATGTGGAATTCTTATGCAAAATGGTTCTCACTCAATTAGAAAGCATACCTTTGTAGTGCAACCACCCTAAATTAAGATGCCCCTGAGTGAGCCTGGAAGGCGTCACACAATCATAATATCTCAAGTTGGAAAGGCTCCTTGCAGGACTACCTAAAACTAAACCATGTGACTAAGAGCGTCGTCCAGACGCTCCTTGAACTCTGACAGGCTTGGTTCTGTAGGGAGCCTGTTCTAGTCACAGACCACCCTCTCAGCGAAGAACCTTTTCCTAATGTCCAGTCTGAACTTCTCCTGACGCAGCTTCATTCCATTTCCTCATGTCCTATTGCTGGTCACCAGAGAGAGGAGATCAGCACCTCCCCCTCCGCTGCCCCCTGTGAGGAAGTTGTAGATTGTGATGAGGTCACCCCTCAGCCTTCTCTTCTCCAAGCTGAACAAGTCAAGTGACCTTAGCCACTCCTCATAAGTCGTGCCCTCAAGGCCTTTCACCATCTTGGTCTCCCTCCTCTGGACACACTCTTACAGTTTGATGTCCTTCTTATATTGAGGTGCCCAAAACTATACACAGAACTCGAGGTGGGGCCACACCAGTGCAGTGTAGAGTGGGACAATCACCTCCCTCGACCGGCTAGCTATGCTGTGCTTGATGCATCCCAGGACACGGTTGGCCCTTTTGGCTGCCAGGACACACTGTTAACTTATATTCAACTTGCCATCAACCCAAACCCCCAGATCTCTTTCTGCGGGGCTGCTCTCCAGCCACTCATCTCCCAATTTGTATGTATAACCAGGATTACCCCATCCCTGGTGGAGAATCTGCACTTGCTCTTGTTAAATTTCATACGGTTGGTCATGTCCTGCCCCAGGTAGGAGCTCTACCAGGAGATCTGCTCACACAGCCACGCTTCTACTGCGTCAAGCTCTTCACTGACTACCAGGCTGGCACTTCTCAGCCACTTCTCCTAGCTGCTTTCCCCCACTTGAAGACCCTGGATGAGCAACACTGCCACAGGCTTGAGATGAATCCCAGAGTGCAAGCTTGTGCAAATTCAGCGAGTACACATGGTACACTACTTCCCTGTAACAAGAAAGAACGAATGAAACTTAAGGCTGGTGCAGGATGAGAAAGAACATATGAGAGCGTAATAACCATGGATGTTCCATGCAAATTGCTACACAGCCCCCTCCTGAGCAGGTGTCTTTTCATTTTTCCAGGCAGCCCTCGCACTGCTTCCTGAGGCTTGGACAGGCTGCCCTGAGGCAGCTGATGCCCAGAAGCCCTGCAGGATACAGCTATCAGTCTGAGTCAGGATCAGCTGTATCTGCCCGAATCCGAGAGACATTTGCCTGCTCTTTGTCAGAAGCCTCCAATTATGGAGATTCTGTAATCCTCTTGGGCAATCTAATCCCACACATAACCACAATGAGAAAGTTTTCCTAGTAGACAGTTGAACCACTCTTGCACACGTTACAGGATATAATGCTGCAATATTATGCAGTTTTTTTCAGTGTCCTTTTAAGTTCCCGAACTAGGATACCAGCCATATGCACTGTCAGCTAGGAGCTTGTTCATTAATTCACTGAGCTGAATGAACCACGTTCTGTTTCCCGATAGAAAACAGAAAGAAGAGCCCCTTTGTGGGCTACCGTGAGAAATACATTGCACAAAACGAATGCAGACATTTTTCACATCCCTAATACAGAAGTAATTCTGCTTATTGTCATTGAAATGCCATTTTTTTACTGATAAATAACTTAAAAATCAATCCAAAGGTAGAAACACAGAACAACATTTTGTTGAACATATCATGGATCAGAAAACCTAGTGGAATGACATTGGTCATATTGTCAGAAAACAAATATCAGAAATATTACTTAAGTATGAAGGAGCCTTTCAATGTCAAACAAGTACACCACGTCTGTGTAGCAGCTTTCCAGAGGAATCCCCGCCAGCTAAGAACAGGCAGACCAATAGAGAAATGGATTAGGAAGGACATCTAAATAAAATGACTGACTTCATAAGGTACATAAATAGCAAGTTTTTCCCACAATGTAAATCAAAGTATGTTGTAACATCTGGAAGCATACATCCTCTCAGTTTTAAAGGGAATTCTGATGAAATATAGATGTCATTTACTTTAAAATATTGAAAATTAAATTTCACCCAAGATAATGAGGGGACTGTAAATCATACTTGCTCTCACCAATCTGCAGCACTATGAATTCTACGAAGGAATGTACCTCAAGGGAGAGGCTGTAATGCATTTCTTTTGACAAAACAGCTGAATTGCTGTTGGGAGAGAGGCTTTAACACATGGTCTGAGCTAAAGAGAAACCCTGATGGGGAAACTTTCATAGGGATATGTCAGATCAGCACATTTTCTTAGTCACTGTGTTCATAGCACTTTCCAGCCAATGACTGTAAATACAGACTCTGCTATACCTCCCACTAAAGCACGAACACTGTAATTTGGGTTTATTAACTACATAACAACGATGAGCTACAATACTTAGCTTAGTGCAGTCTTTCAAAAGGAGCTAAAAGTCTTGAAGTTTGTGCTCACAAGCAGTTCTTGTAACCTAAGAAGACAAAGCTATTCTCTACAACATTTAAACTGTCTTTATTTACTTCTCGCTCAAATGAAAAGCTGTAATTAATCTAATATTGTACTGTAAGGCACTGGCATAGGTTTAGGAGACCCACAGCCCCTCCACTGGGTTGCGCTACCTGCCTTGTGTATGCCCAGTGCTCAAGCCGCAGCTGCCCGTCTGTACGAGCTCTGGTGAAGTTCGATAGTTTTGGCTGTAACAGCGACGCGAGGCCGCCACCGCCGCACGTTCACCCTCAAGCTTTGCTGCATACTCGCAGGTCTCCTCCTCAAGGTTTCTTTGAGGCTTAAAATCTACGGTTTTATTCCAGAAAAAAAAAAATTAGATGTTTTTTCACCAGAGCAAGACCCAGGCCTTGGGCCGGCACCGCCGCCATCGCCCCGCCCCGCCGCCATCGCCCCGCCCCCTAGGCCCTCCTCAGCCGAGGGGCAGCGCGGCCCCCTCAGCGCTGGGCCGCTGCCGCAGCCAGGGCGGGTGGAGTCCCTGCGCCGCCTCGCCTCGCCTCGCCTCGCCGGTGGTTTCCCGGGCACCACCCCCGCAGGCAGCGTCCGGGCGCCGGGGGAGCCCTAACCGGTTGCCGCCCCCTCCCCGCGGGGCAGCACCCCCTGACCCGCCGCCGCCCTCTCGCCCTCAGGTGCGGTGCGGCTCGAGAAGCCTCGCCCGACCACGCCCTCTCGGGAGGGGCACGCGAGGCGGGGAAGGGGAGCGACAGCGCATGCGCCGCCAGTGGCCGCATACACCCCCGCCCCTTCGGCGCGGGGTTGGCCTGGATGGGGGTTGGCGCCTGCGCAGTGCCGTGGCACCGCCCGCGAGGGGCGGGGCGGAGGCGGGCGGAGGGGTCCCTGTCGTCCCCGCGCGCCCCTCTGCGCCCCCTCCCCCTCCCGCCGGTGGCGCTCGCGACCCAACCCGACCCGGCTCGGCCCGGCCTGGCCCGGCGCGGTCCCCCGAGACTCGGGCCGTGCCGCGAAGAAGCGGGAAGGAGGCGGCTGCCCGGTAAGCGCCGAGCGCCGGCGAGCCCAGTCCAGCCCCGACCCCCGCCCGCCCGCCGGGGGCTCGCCCGCGGCCGCGCAGGCCCCGGCAGGGCCTGTGTCCCGAGTTCCCGCCGCTCGCCTCGCTCTCGCCGGCTGCAGCGCCTCACCGCCGCAGGGAGCTCTTTCCCGCGCCGCCCGCCCCCGGGCTCGGTCTCGTCCACACCGCCGCCGCCCCATGTGTCCCGAGGGGAGCCGGCGGCGCTGTCACTCCCGCCGCGCGCCCTCTCAGCCGGCCGCGGCGGTGACAGCCGCCCCGCTCCCGCATCAGCTCCCCCCGCGCGCCTCAGGGGCCGCCCGTTCGCCCGGCGGCGGCATCCTCCTCCCTTCCCTCGCTGGCTGAGCGCGCTGCGTCGTCCCTGTCACCCATTTTGTGACTGTCCCTTCGTGGCACTGCCGGCGAGAGCGACCCCGGGGTGTCCCGGGGGAGGCCGGCTCACTCGTCTGGCTGGGAGACGGTGAGATAACGGAGGGCTTCGCGGTTCCCGTCTAGCGGGCAAGCTCAGGTTTGCCCGGGTTTGCATCCCACGGTGAAATAATTTGTTTCACGCTTCTGGCTTGTTTCTGCGGAGAGGGGGGGTGATGATGCGTCTGGGAGCTTTCTGAGGAGAAAGGTAGAGTGCTTGCACTTAGGCTTTTTTGTGGCTAGGTTTTGGTGTGGTGGGGAGCACCTTTGTCTGGATTCTGGTCTCGCATTTGTCTGGAGTGCTGTTTTCCTGCATTTTTGTAGCTGAAAGATTCCACAATCAGTGGAATCAGTTTCAGTTTTGTGCCTGCTATCTGCCCTCCTTGGCTTCACAGTATTGCTTCTTGCAAGCCTTACATGACCTGGTAGTGCCAGGGATGGAGGAAAGCAGGTTCCTATAGCGGGGCCAAAATCAGAGAGTCACCAGCCTGTTCTAAGAGTCTTCTATACTCTGTCCTCAGAGAGAAAAACAATGCAGTGCTGATGCTCAGCAAACTGCATGCTTCTCTCCGCAAGAGCATCTCACCATCTGTGATTGCATGAAGTGTCTATCTGTGCTAGGATCTGGAAAACATCTCTTTTGTAGCAGAAAATTTGTCTTGTAAGTGGTTCCACTAGCTGAAAAGTGTTCCGAAGAGCCGTAGGTTCTGTCGAAGGACGTAGTTTGTGCAAGCTCTGCTCACCCCAAAAGCAAACATAAACCTGTTGCTGCTTCCTGCTTAATTAATGGTATGGACTTTGGCTGCTGAAATGTAGGCAAACTAAAGCCAGTGGCTGCTTTTAACACTCTGTGGATCATAATACAGTTCTGCAGTAGCTCAGAAGTACAGTTTCTCCTCCCCCCTCCAGCCTAGTTGGTTGTTGTTAGGTGGTAGGTAACAAAAATGAAAAGAGCAGGTCATTGTAAACAGTCCGAGATTAAAATTGAGAAACTTAGATGGGAATAGTCTCTTGTTTCTTGTAACACTGCCACTTAATTTTCAGTTAATGGAAAAATCAGATTCTAGGCTGGTAGACTCTGTGAAATAAGAGAAAAGAAAACTTGATTTTTTCAGATGTTTTTGTATGTCTGAAGACTCATGTCTCTCTTTCTTTATTGAATACAATACGTAATTGTGGGGAACAAAACATCTCAAGTCTTTTTAACTTATTGTAACGCTTCTGTCAAATACAGTGCCATCTAGATAAACACTGCAGTCAACATTTCCCTGTTCTTTTATCTGCTCAAGTTGAAGACGCGTTTGTTGACATGAATTTTGGTGTGATCATTAATAAAGATCTATGTTCTCTCTTTAGTAGTATAAAGTAGTATAAAGGTTTTATTAAAATTTGATGATGGTGGAATGTCACAGTGGGTAAACCTCTGTGCAGGGATTTCCAGTTCCAATACTTTTTATTGTATTTTGCAGCTTACCAGCTCTGCAGTATTTTCCCTTCACTCCGTGTTCTAAGGCAGTATGATATCTGTGGCCTTCCAGGCATGCTACCAAAGGCATCTTCTGCAGCAGACTTGAGCGAAGGTTTCCCTTAATGGAGAGTGTGTCCATTGTAGTAAATCAAAGAAAACTTGGGTATTAGACTGAGGTCTGGTATGTGATCATTCACACTAGTAAATTGTCAGCATGGTCACTAGCATGGCTTAGCTAGGGCCACCCAACATTTTCCTTAGCCATACCTGGGAATCATTCAAAGATGGCAGATGCCAGGACTTCTCCAAACAGACGTGGGACATGGCCACCCTCTTCTGGATGGGGGAGAGGGGAAAGCGATTTTGGCTGTATAATCACAAATCAAGCAGTGCAGGTTTGCCTTTGGACTGGAAAACAATCTCTAGCCTGTGTTAGTTACTAGTGTAAGGTGTAGCCAATGAGTTTTAGAAGTTTCTAAGTGCATGTTGGAATAGTTATTTTTATGCTGCAAAGATTTCGTTTTACAGATTTTCGATGTACAGTTAACATTTTAGGTATAAATAAATATATGCTTACAAATAACATGGTGAAGGAAAATAAGTTTGTGCCATTTTTGCTTTACTGTTAGTGTGAAAGAGGAAAATACATTCTCAGAAGGTGGAGGCATGCGATGGAAACTCCTTAAGAGATCTTTCACTAACATACTTCAGAAATTCTTTCTTTCTTGCCTTGATCTTGCAACGTTGGATCCAGTTCTAGAAGTGTATAATGCTATTAATGTGACTGAATTGCTCAGTGGGAAAAACAGCGTAAGAAATGTTATGCTTGTACTTCCTGGCTTCAAAAATCACCCCATTTGATCTTATTTTTAGTCTTTATACTGAAAAAGGGAGAAAAATCGGGTGTTAGAAGCTGAGTTATATACTTAATCATAGCCTTAAGTGACTAGTCACAAGGAACATATTACTTTTTCTTTTGAGCTTATTCCAACTGAAATGATCAGAGAAGCCACCATTTGGAGCACTTAACAGTTTAATGCAGCCTGCAAGTAATCATAGGATACTATCTTTTAACATAAATAATTCATTATTAGAATTTTCACACACACATGCATGATTTTCTTTGGGAAAGAGGACTTTTTCTTTACTGTAAAGGCACTAAAACTTTTGATCTTCATCTTTGTAAGCAAATGTCTCAGGATATCTTAATTTTGCAAAGAACTGACACTGTGTTGCAAATAAGTGGCAGAACTAGTAGCTTCCCAAATTACAGAAAAGAAGAGTAATACAAGAATAAATTGTGAAGTTAGGCGAAAGGAGACTTTTTAAAGGGGATCAATCTGCAAGGTTTCAGTACCAAAAAAAGAAAAAATCATAGTTTAGATTTTTCCAGGGCTATTTGCCAGAATTAAGCCAAGCTAATGGTCGCCTGCAACTAACAAGTGTATATGCAGTTTTATTCAGGAAAATAAACTGAGCATCTAACATCTACTATTTAAATAATATTAAAAAAGAATAAAGGTAGTATTGAGGTACTCGAGTGATGTGTTTGATGACATCAGCCTGAAGGTATTGGTATTTTTCTGATGCTAAAAACATTTCCTTGCCTTTGGTCGTTTACATGTGTAGGATACGTGTTCTGCACATGTACATGCAGTGAATAATGATTTCCTATGGGATATACATTTGTGGGGATGGGTGGAACACTTGACCAAGAGGCTGGCATTCTTGACACTCCTTGAAACTTTCTGTGTTCTTCTTAATACATTTCTATGTATGTTCTTAATTAAAAGCACACAGTGGTTTTGGCAGATGGAGCCTTCTTGAAACTTCGGCTACAGAATTTCGTTGTTCTGTGAGGGTTGGTGCTGGAGAGGCTTTTTCAACATATTTCACTGTTCATTGCTAAGATGTTGGCAGTCTTCATATTGACAAGTCTTAACTGACACAGACAAGTTTATAAAATGATCTATTAGAGCTTGACTTTCTCTGTTTAGCCATAGGATTTTTTTTTGTTGTTTTTTTTATTGAGTTGCCAAGTTGTACTGAGCTTAAAGTTTCTTTTATTTAGCAAGCTAAATGACACTGAGACTTGATAATGGGTATGCATTTGAAGTAGCATCTCTTGTGCAGTTAAAAATCTTTCTTTCTTTGCAAAAAATGGTCTTCTCTGTTTCAATTTGCTTTTCCTCAAGAAGTAACCAGAACTGTAAATAGTTAATGGCAAATATTTCCTTTGAGTCCCTGAAGGTCTTTTCTGCAGGAAAACAAAAAAAATTAAAACTGTTCTTTATAGACATGATTCCTACCACAAATCTGACTGAGTAACTCTGTTCACTTGAAGTTCTGGTTTTGCTTTTATTTTTTTTCTGTGACAAAAAAGATCTTTCTTTCCTTGCAATGACAGAATCATGCAAGGCTACTTTTTATCTGCACTCATTTATATCAAACGGACAATTACATGTCTCTTCTGGAAATGAACTTCTTAAATAGATACAGTTGCTGGAAGTTGTCATCAAATTATTCTTGACTTATGATTTGTAAATGTGAGATACATCTTTGAATGTGACACTTTCACTGGGTTTGACTATAATTGAGAACTTTTAATCAAGAATTAAGTTGTTAAAATGAACACTTTCTAATATAAACTTTCTCCCCCCACAACTGTTGCTATTCCTCTTTGTAGCTTTATAAAAGCCTACAGGAGAGGGTTTTCTCAACCTGTGAGTATGGATATCGCTATGACTTTGAAACAAAGTTTACGGGTCATGTTATGCCATTCTCCAAAGGTTTTGATAGTTTGCTATGATAGATGTTACTGTGATTTACAACCAAGCTCAGGCACAAGGAGCTGGTTGTCTCAAAGCTGTAGAGGAAAATGGGCAGATGTAGGAATAGAACCCAGATTTAATAATGAAGTGTCCTTGTTTCACAGTAGATAACATCCTTTACCAGTATAAATCTGCTTAATTAAATGAGCGTTATGGATTTTCAAGGATGGCCTATCCCCCTTTCTTCAGTGCTGTGGTCATTGGTCTTTTTCTTCTTCCAGATGCTGTCAGTACTGTAAGTAACACACTAAGGCTGATGGAAAGGAGAGTGAATCTGCTGGAGGTCCCCATGGCTTGTGCCATTCCACCGTGCTGACAGCCCTTCACTCTTATCGATTCAAAATACAGGGCTTGGTCCCGTATCTTTGGACCACTAGCTTTTTATGTATCTTGGGTGACCCTCCTAACTTCCTTTTGTTTCCCGCTTATAAAGTTATTGGTATTTTCAGCCCTAAAAGCTTGTCATTAATGGCAGGAATTGATTTGTATTTACGCATCAGTTGTCATAAAGAAACTGAAACTGCTGGTTATGCCATGTGCTTCTAAACTCTATATTATGCTTTCAAGGTTTGATCTTCCATATGCTGATATTCTAGGCTTTGTACCTATTTCTTTTTGCATTTTAACTATATGTATCTGATCGAAAGATACCCAACACTTTCAAATTCTTAGTAAACAGTATAAATTTTATTTATGAAAGCTCACTCAGGAAAAATATTAAAAACACTTTAAATACTATAGTTCCAAGTGTGCACATGATATTTCAGTCTACTTGCATTTCAAGTTCAGCAGTAAATTTGCTGTATTAAAAACATAAAATTATCCAAATATGCATTATAAGAACTTCCTGACACTTTTCTGAAGATGTTTCTGATATATACCTGTAAAAAATAAATAGTGCCTATCTACAGAAGAAAATTCCCTTAAGTCTATAACTTATGGATGTTAATGTTGTAAGTAAAGGATACTTGGAAGAAAAAATAACTATAAAGACTTCAATATAGACTTTTTTAGTAGAAGGACTACATTTTTCTGGAGGCAATGGCCTTCAGCCAAACATCAAAAGCTCACCACAAAACCTGGAGGTATAGGAGCTTCTCAAAGAAATACCGTAAAAGTGTTTCACAGTGGAAAGTGCTAAAGTGTTAGGTACTTGGCATACCACAGTGATATCAGCACATCAGCAGTCACATCAAGTAGGGATGCCGGACTGGTCCTGAGCTTTTAGTGCTTTCCCAGGCTCCATCCCCATGTAGAGTCCTGCATTGCTCCAACAACCAAACTCTCCAAGGAAACAGGGACTCCATAAACTGGTTAGTGATTCATCCTTTTCTGGAAGGCTTGGAGTAAAAATGTGGAAGAGAAACAGTATCTTATCCTTTTTCCTGGGGGAGGAAAAAAAAATAGTGGCTGCAGATGGGAGCCTCTCCATCCTCTCCCAAAGACTTTTCTCCTATATGACTCAAATATATGTCCTTGGGCTTCCACACTGGGGTAGGTAAATTCTCCTCCCCTAGTGATACCAGGGTATTTAGGAAAGATTTGCATGCAGTTCTGTCTCTTCTCTGTCTGCCAAGCCTGAAGAATTTTAAACTAAGTAATGAGTGTGCTGCTGACAGGTCTTGGAGGTGAAGGAAGATGTGGGTCAGAGCACGGAATTCAAACCAATAGATAGCCAATATTCAGATCCTCTGCGATGGTCTGAGTGCCCTGTTTTGTCTTGTGTTGATTGCTTAAGTATAACACAGCTATCCAGTTCCTCTGGATAGCTTACCGCGTGACTACATAGAATGGTGTGGCTTGGAAAGTGGTGGTGGTTGGGCAGCAATAAGAAGTTCATTTAAATCAGGGCTGTTGCTGAGTGTCCAATAGGCTGAGAGTGAATTAAAAGAAATTTGGGGCTATACAGTCTCTGAAAGGGTGAGCCTTCCTTCTTGTTCCCAGTTCACAGCCCCGCTGCTTCCTTTGCATAGTATCTAGCAATTATAAGATGAGTCAGATCAGTCCTGATCTGACTGAAAGACCAACTCATCAAAAAATGATCTATGATGTCTAGAATTGAAAGAAGGGAGAGGACTCAGGAAGGGGTGGGACTGCCTCTTTTGGTGGCAGGGTACAATTAAATTATTTTCATGACTAGCTTAAGCAATCCCCAGCAGGCACTTCCCTACCCTAATCTTAGCAAGGCTGGCTTGTGGATGGGCCATTCCCTTGGTCCAGCTGAGACCAGGATGATCCTTCTGGGGCTGAGAGTCCCAGAGCCCTAAGCACCTGGCAGCTGGGAAGGTCCTCAGGGGGATGTATCTCTGTGTGCTTCTCCTGTTCTCTTTTTTTTTTTTTTGGTGCAATCCTTTCAGGAATGTTGCCAGACCAGGTCGGTGGTGAAGTGGACATAGTGAGCACCCAGTCATCTCCCAGTTCCAGAAACCCAGGCAATACAAAGTCCTCAAGTTGAAAATACATTAGTCAGCAGCTGATAAGAACAGATTTGTCATTGTAACCATGCTGGAAACAGGATTTGGGGTTTTTTGGGTTTTGCATGAACTGAAGATCTGATGGAGTGTTTTGGATGAACTTGGGACCTGATCGAAGTTATTTGCTTATCTCACAGTTTTTACCTGTAACATACTTGTGCTGGGAGCTGCTGGTCTAGCTCCTGAAATAGCACGTTGCACATCGTTTCTCTGTCCCTCTTTTTCTGACGGGAGCTAGGCTACTGCCTGCCTTTCTTCTCCCTGTGAACTTTATGCTGCAGAAGCCTTTGCTGCAATTGTTGATACAAGAGTTCAGCTAACAACGTTTTGAATGGACAAAAGGGAAAAGGTCACCACTGGTCACGTACTCTAGCCAGCACTTTTGGGAACAGCTGTGCTAGAGACAGAGTACATCGCAATAAAATGTTATCTACTGAGCTAGTCAATTTGAAACAAAAGGCAGCTGTTGTGTTAGTTGTGCACCTTTTGTTGTGCTATTCTGCCAAATTCCCTGGTCTTAAAATTGTACATTGCTGGTTTTGAAAGTACTTCCCTGACAGTGCAAGGAAAATTTCTGCAGGGGAATCTGATTGTTGGTTAAGGAATACAGTATATATTTAGGGTTATATGACACTAAATACACTTTTGTAACTGGAGGGTTATTGATTTTTGTAATAACACTTACTTTAGAGCATGCTTGGAATGATGATAGGTAAGAACACTTTTTCAGTTAACGTGGTTAACTGATCAAGTATCACTTTTCAGACTAGCTGCTTTTATAGTTAAAGCTGGCCAGTCCTTTGGGAAATTTATTGTGCTAAATTTTTTTTTCCCAGAAAACCTACAGTGCCAGAATAAGAGTTGGTTCTATTTTATTGGAATATTAAGCTGAGGGGTTTACAGAGAAGGTTGAGATTTCTGCTAAGTTTGTTTAAGCCTTTAAAATCTGACACAGAGGTGTAACTACTATCCAGGAAATAGGTATATATTACATCATCTGTTAGTGCATGCCTTAAAATTTGGATGCAACTGTGAAATTTACCAAAAGGAATGAAAAATGACAGTGTAGCCAAAAGCAGGTTTTAGTATCTCTCCACGTTTATTGTACTAATATTCTACATATTATATTCACTCTTCTGTTTCCTTTATCATGTTCTGCTGGTTGAGGTTTATCTCAACTTGCACTTTAAGGGACACACAAACTGCCTTCAGATACAAGGATATTTTTCATTACGTGTATTACCAACACCAGTGAAACAAAAAAGCTTATATAATAGTAATGTGGATGGTATTCTCATCTATAGTATGAGCAGCCCTGTTTAATGGGCGTGCTGCAGGGTACTTAGCCCACTTAGAATACTTTTTAATCAGCTCTAGGATGGATACCAATAAGGTATAGATTTACCTGCTCTTTTGTTCTGGTTTCCAAAACTGTAATTCAAAAAGAAACCTTCTGAAGGTGCAGTCAATGTAGAAGTTAGTGCTGACACTGAGTTATCGACAGTGTTCCCCTTCCTTGTGAAACAGATTCCCCACACTAGGAAGAATCAGTTGGATTTAGTTGACGAATGGTTGTTTTTTCTTTCCTCGGCAGTGGTTTGAAATAGCAGTTGTTTAAAGTAGGAGCTTGAAAACAAGACTATATTATTTAATTTTGTTATGAAAAGACTTTTAGAGTACAGTTAGTAAGTTTAGGAGTTCTTCTGTAAATGTTCCTGTCACTTGTCTGGAATGTTAAGTATTGCAACGGTTACACATTGCGCACAGCAGTTACAGCTCTGAAGTTTTCTCCAAAGAAGGAGTAGAGAAATTTAGGTGTATAACAGCCAATTCTTGCCCAAAGCTCTGGTCTTTCCTCCAATATAGCAATAGCAAATGTGGCTTGAAAACAGTGGATGGATAACATGACTTAAAGGTAGAATTCCTATTTTTGTCATTCCACAACTTGTAATGGAAAACTATAAAGGCCCTTTTGAATTTTTAAGATAGAAAGTGATAGGAAAGTCTTTCCTCTCTAAATTACCTGCAGCAGTTGTTCCAAAATTGCAGCACCCATAAATCATTGACATCTGTGTATTTTCCTCACGGCATAGGAACATAGCAGACACCGCCCTGACTGGAGCAGGGATCCATCCCACCTGGTACACTGGGTCCAGACGTGGCTGTGAGCAGATGCCTCAGGAAAAAAAAAAACAAAACTGAAATCTTCCCTCCGACCGTGACCACGTTCCCATCCTGCAATTATTTTTGGCTCAGAGGGGTTTCTGAGCCCTTTGTGCTCAGCTATTTAGCATCCATTAGGGAATTTCTCTACTTCTGCATGTCCAGTCTCCCCTTCCACTTGCGCTTCATGCAGCCACAACATTCTTTCGATCTGCATTAAAAATACAGCTCATTTTTCTTATTTTGAACTTGAAATAGTGTTCATTTGTTGGTCCTTAGTTTTAGTACTGGAAGAGATGATTAACAGCCAGTCCCTTCTCGATGCCATTCAAGATTTGATAGGCTTTTGTCATATTGTCTGTGAGATGTCTCATGGGAGCTATTATATACCTTTGATCTTTGCCCCTTGCTGAACTTTTTTCAGGTCTATAAGAAATACTTTTTTTGAGGTTGAGAGACCAGAACTGCACATACCAATTAAGTGTGGGTAGATGGGAAAAAAATTGATTTGTTGAGTGCGCTATTTGTGTTTTATTTGTTTTCTATTCCTTTCTTTAATAATTCCTGGATTTGCTTTGCTTTTTTTGCCTTATCCCAGACACTGTACCAATAGTTTAATGAAGCTGTGAATCAAAACACTGAAGTCTGGCTGAGCAATATTGCTGAGTTGAGAGCACATTTATATATGAAACTGAGGTTGCTTTCCCTCAAGAGATAGATTGCTTTGTGTTTACCTACATTTAATTTTATTTGCTGTTTTACTGTCCAGTTAGTCTGATAAGGGTCTTCTATGATTCTATGCAGTTTCCTGTTATCCTTGGTATCTTAAATAACCCTCTAGCATCAGCAAACTTTGAAGCTAAAAGTTTGAGCTGTGGACATTATAGATGTAGCGAATTCTGTCTCTTAGTATGTAGCTTATTTCATATCCCAGACCTTAAGTTGTTGGTAACTATACTGTCTTGCCTGCAGAGACTTGGGGAAGTTCTGAATCTGTGTTTTACAGGGGGTTGAAGAGGCTGTATTTCATAATCTTTTCTTCACAGTTCTGCCTTTTGGGACTGTGTAAGTGACCTAAAAATGTCATTCCCTAATTATTTGGGCAAAATTTGTCAGCCTTGAACTTGAACTCGAACTCAACCAAAGAACTTGTACAAATAGAGAGTGAAAGTATACTGACTCCATTGCTCTTAGACGTGAATATTTCTATTTTCCTCTGTATTTTGGGTATTTGATGTTTCAGAAATGCTCAGTATCCTCAAATTTGAGGGATCCGTTGTTTTTATTTTTCTGGAATTCTTAAAAGATAATTCTAAGATTATTTATCATTTTCTTGATAATTCATGATTTTTTAATAGATAAAACTGCTTCATACCTCTTGATACTTTGTATTTTCAGCTAAAGGCAAAAGGCTAATACCTTCTTTGCTGCTTAACTCTTTCTCACCTTACAGACACAGGAAACTATTTTTTATACTCTTGTAATTGAGCCTTACTTTTGTGACAGCAATATTAGCATAAATAAGCATATTAAATAATGGAGGAGATTAAAATAATCACAGTAAGAAATCATACCCCCCCTTCAGTTTTCAGGTTTCTAAAGAGTACATAAGAGTAACCCTGAAAGCATTTCATGTTGGCTGGGTGGATGTATCATATCAGTTTACAGTAAAGAGCAGAGCCATGCTATTGGGCAAAACACTTTTAAATTATTATTTATGGAGTTGTATTTGCAGTTGGTATAAAATGCAGGACTGGTTTCACATGCCTCCACCAGAGCAAGGAGAGCACGCTCCTGAACAAGATTCCCTTTTGTTTCCTGTACTATGTGTGCTGTGGAAAGAGAGACGTCTGGGAAAGGATACAGGTTAGAGCAAATAGTTACATTTGAGTTTAGGAATGCAGTCTTTCTATCTGATATTTTGGGCTTGTTTTGGCTTTTTTCCATCCTGATTAATTTTATAATTGATATTGTAGTGTTAGCATTAATCAAGTGTTTTCCAGTAACATCTGTTGATAGATGAGTATTTTGTTAGTAGTGTGATATGAGGGACCTCTAAAAGTCTTTCCTGACTGTCTCATGGAGTTACAACTCTTAATTGCACTGCAACTTCTTAGTGTTAAGCTTCTACTTCACTCTTTTTTTCCCCTTTTTTTTGAGATGGGAGGAATTGTATGTAAAGGGAGAGGAAGTCTTCAGTAATTCCTCCTTTCTCCCTAGGGTGAAATATAAACTACAGTTTTATATGCAGTATTTGCTTTTTAAAACAACAGTGAAATAATATTTTAGCTCTCATTTGAATTATTAGTGTTGTGTGTTAATCTTCAGAAAGTTTCATTTGGCTAGTAAGCATTTTATTTCTTATTTTAAAATTTAGTATTGGGCAGAGACAAATTTATTGTTGGTTCCTAATACTGTATCTTCCGAAGGAATGTGATGTTCTTCTTTAGAAGCATAAAGGTAATCTTTATCTGTGATATCTGCCTTTTGAGAAACTGGGTGAAGTAAGGCTTTTTTCACTTAAAATTCAACAATATTGATGTCTTCTGTTTTCAGTGCTGAAACCTCATCCTCTTTTTCCTTCCTGGAGAAGGCGGGAGGGGAGAAATTGGCACCAAGAGGTCATAAATTCACTTTAGGAGTGAGCAGCTGCTTTTAGAACCTGTAATGCTAATTAATGTCTGGTCCTTATTTTAAGTTGTTGGACTCATTTGTATCTTCTTCTCAGTTTTTAAACTATAATGACACAATCTTCTTTCAGTAAGAAAGTAACTACTAGAGCGTAGTTTCTCTGGAAAAAACCAGGAACAGTGGTACCTAACCCTCCCTGTCCCCTAAGAATCTTTGAAGTTTCTACCTTTGAGTTTCAGTAAATCACAAATAGTGTTTTTCAATGTCAAATTTATGGATATTTTAAAGTAATGCTGTGATGAAACATGAGGATTATACTTAGTTACTTATAATTTATTTCACTTATCACTTATTATTTCACTTATTTACATCACTTTGCTATGAAGTTTCTGTTCTTGAAGCAACTACTGTTGCATGTTTTCAGGAACACTTCTAAAACATGCGGTTTTAAAAAAGTCCATTATGGATGAGAAACACTTGACTTCACACAGTCTTTTGTCACTGATGACCTCTGTGATATATTCATAAGAATATAAACGGTTTGTATTGTAAAAGCTAATGTTAGCCTGTATTTCTTTTTGAGATTATACATCCAGTGGGTTATGTTACTATATTACTTGCTTTAATAAGCAGATCCCAAATGTATTGATCTTTTACTGTGCATGCAAAGATCATGTGTGCAATGTGTATCTGGCATGTTGTAAGATGTGTTAGACATGATGAATGTGTATTGCAAATGGCCATTGCTGGATGTCTGCAGGCCAGCTGGAGCTACTGCTTTATCTAGATTGCCAGACAAGGTTGTCAAGCTCTGCCCAAGTGTATGATAGTCATATCATTGCCAGTACCCTAACCTTCATTATAGCACTGGTTTTCCAGCTCTATAAGCTGTCAAAAAGCTGTGGTTTTGATTTACTGGATTTGTTGCATAAGTATAGTTTTTTCTTTGAGGTAATTCTTTAAGTGCAGTCAGCTTCACAAAAAGCTGTGCACTGAAAAATCGTTTCATTATTTCTCAAGCATGCTATAGGCAACTTTTCTTATGTAGTCTGTAGAACATCAAAATATCATTCAATAGTAATGATGCCAGTTTTCCTAAACAACTCTATCCTCTTTGGTCTTTTCAGTTTTAGTTTTCAATTGAATAAGATAAAAAGCACAAGTAAGTGTTCAACTCATAAACATGAAAAAGGCAAGAAATTTAAGTGTGGCAACTTGGTCCTACCTGTAAATATTAGCATCTGCTTCTGGAATCTAGTAGGCAGTTGTACCACTTAAAATTATGTGTGTACAGCAAACGTATTACCTTGATGGGGCTTTTGTTTGGGTTTGGTTTTCTTAGGAGTGTCTCATTTCAAATTATCTCTCAGTTATTTAATCTCCTGTGAAGGCGTTCTGATTACTAGTAGCTGTATGGCAGGACCGGTGCATTTTTGACATTCTGATGGTGAAACTGCAGCAGCAAACAAAGTTTTCTGTGTCTGTTCATGCCAGCTTTCAGAACTAAAGGGAATCTGGAGGCTATAAACAAATACTTTCAGTGTCTTAAAATGAAACTTCCTGTTGCCTCTGTTAACAGCGCTTAGGGATCTGAGGATGCAAAACTCCTGGAGTTTTACTGATTTTGATAAAAGTCAGACTTAAAATATATTTGTGTGCAGCTGAGATGCTGATGGGGAGGAAGAAGCGTGTGTTAGTGTACGGTGTTAATTTCGTTAGCTGAAAAGAATGAGTACTCCTGATCACTGTGTCTTTGTGTAGCACATCTCATGCACTCAATCATCAGTCTGCTTTTTGTGCTTTTGAAATGCTTCACTTTTTAAGAGATGGAAACAACTAGATGTGTTTCATGTTTCTAATGAGCCACAAGATATTGGGCTCAGATAAACCTGATCACTTAGTTCCACCCAGAATCTGTAAGACTGAAAGACGAGTGGAAGTTTCCTCCTCTTAATCTTCCATCCTATGTCTTCTAACTCAGGGGAGACAAAGAAAACTGCTGCCAACTATCCCACTCTTGCAAGAGGGAAGAAGGTCCCGAGGTGACTAGTCCTTCTGGTAGTCCTCCATGCTTCAAGTTGTGGCAGTTGGCCAGTCTATCCTTTCTTAGGCTGTCTTCCAGAATTAGCAGTTCTTTGTGATAACTGCAGTGTTCAGCTCTGCTGGAGCTGCTCCTGGTTTGAGTAAAGTCAGCTTTGTTTTCCGGGGTTTCGTTTATTTGCTCGTGGTTGGAATGACAGTATCGACAGTTGTCTGCTATTTGAGTAAACTTGAAGGCAAGGTGAAGATGCTGAAGTGTCCTGACTGTAGACCATGGAACACCGTGGGTTACTTCTGGTTTCTTCTCAGAGATAATCCTCATAATCATATGACTAGTAATAAATTTTGTAAAATCCCATGTGTTACTTAACGTGATTTTTAATAATAAATGGTTTGAGGGAATCTGAATTTTTCAACTTCTTTCAATTTTTATAAAATACTTTTTTCTCTGCAACTGCTGTTGCTCTCTCAGTATTTTAGTTACCAAGCTGGTGATAATCTTTTCTCAGATCCAGTGTTGTTGGTAGTCAGGCTGTTGCCTGATTACTCCCACGGTATTTTCCTTCCCACAGTCAGAAATAAAGAACATTGCTGCCCTAATAAGCCTTTCTTTTGCTAGCTAACGAATGAACTCAGCAACATGGGTCACTTATAAAATATCCTCAGTTCAGTGCCATTTGTGGAAAGAGAACTGAAAAAAAAAATCTAATTTGGAGTGGAGCTGTAGGAAGCGCTTAGTTCTTGGTAAAAATCCTTTTTTTAAAAAAGCAAAAACCATTGGTCAGTCACATGCATTTTGTTTGGCTCTAATTTGTGGTCTTTACTGCTATTGTGAACTTCTGGTCTTAAATAGAGCATTATAAAAAAGACATTGCTTTTCATTTGTATTTTATATTTAAAAATTTCTTTCTTTCTGCTTGTAGATTTGTTTGTAAATGCATCATAAACAGACAGCCCAGAATGAAGAAAGCAAGCAGGAGTGTTGGCTCAGTGCCCAAAGTGCCTGGAGTAAATAAAACTCAAACAACTGAAAAAGCCAAACCAGAAAACGGCTCCTCAGTGTCTGCAGTAACAAAACTTCCCAAAACCGGGACATCAGCATCTCTTTTGAAGGTATAGAATGTTCTGATTATTTATATTTTTTACAGTAAAGCTTTAAAAAGAGTAGAATTTTAAGGCATGTCTTTAATACAGCTTAGACTAGAGATTTTTTATATGGGTATCTGAAGGGAATTTGGGTAGTTACACAGCACTGGCCAGGGTAATAGGACCTTGTGTGGCATTCATGCTGTATTTTTCACATTGCAATGTGTGATGTGATGGAAAGCAATATACTTTGCAGAACTTGGCTGTTCTGCAAAGGGAGAGTGGAAGTTGCATTCTGATGAATGTTATTAGTAGTGTCATGTGTTACGCTTGAATGGTGTGTCAGTGACTAATGGGATTTGATAAGAACTATTTATGAATTCTGAAAAAAGAACTAATGAGGTATCTAACATGAGAAACTTTTTGATATCAGGGGTCCGTGTCAGGTCAGTGCAGCTGCATTCTTCTAGCTGTTTTGGCCTTTGCTTTGTGTGAAGTACTACTTGAGCTGAATTTTCGCAAGTTGATTCTTGCTCCTAGAACAAGTTCAAAGGTAGAGGTTTTCTCTTATATTAGCAAAACATGGCAGTAGATTTAGGAGCATATGGTTTTCAACAACCGAGAAAAATAAGACATGCTGAGGTGTGCTGGTGTGGGGTTTTCACCTGGGAGCAAACACATGTGGGTTAGACGGATGGTATCAGCCTGCCTGATCTGCCTCCCTCTCCTGGCATGGAAACATGGCTGGACCCACCTCCTTTTGCCTTTCTGCAGCCCAGTATGCAGAGCTGTGGCGCTGCTGCTGCTGCCCTGGAGCAAATGAACAGAACAAGGAAAAGGGCTGGTGTCTGCAGCTGGGACCTGAACCACTGTCACCTACAGGAAGCCAGATAGGCCATTTAAATAACTGGCAAATAAAGACCTAAAATTAAAGAAGTGGTAAGGGTTGAGGTCTCTCTGTAGTAGCTGTGCAGGATTACTGAATCAAAAGGTGTGTTCCCTTTCTCTCTTTTCTTCTTGCTTTTCTTTTATGAAAGAATGGTTAATACTTTTGCTGATGAACTTGTGAGCCGGGTTTCATGCAGATTTTCTCCCGGTGCCCCCCCTTTCCTCTGCCACCCAATGTATCTTGCAGTTTTCTTAACAAGCATCAAAAGATTAAAGTTGACACTACTTATTTTGTATTCCTAGAAACCTCTCAAAGAATACGGAAACAAAAGTCCTTTGTAGTTTACTTACCGAGTTTCTTATGTTATACCTCTCAGTGAGATAAAGGAGGAGAATGATCTAACGCTGAAGAAATTTGACCCATTATGCTTTCACAATTTTACTTATATTGGTAACACTTCTGGCTATGTTTGGGTGTAGGATTAGAATTTATGACAATTGTATGTTTGAGGCACAATGAAAATTACTAAGACTTCTCTCAGCTTCATGTTACAGCCGGGCTTACTCATACAGTTGGTTGTCTTTTACTTGTTAAGCTGCTGTTGTGCCAACTATGTGACTGAATAATAATGACGACTCTTACCTTTTTGATTGTTCCATACTTACACAACAAAGTTAGTTGTTTGTATTTTTTGACTTACAGATACTGGCACATTACATCTATAATTACTGGCTTGAAAGAAGTATCAATAATAAGTTGTATTGTTTTTAAAATAATTTTTGTATAGTTTTATATTTGATCTTGCTGATGAAGCATTTGATACATTGTTTTCCTCATAGTGGTTGTAGGATCTTCTCTTAGACTTGATGAATTGGTGTGTGTATTATGAATTTAATTTAATATTCCTTGACAAAAAGACCCCAACCATAGCTAGCATTAAATAACTTGAATTGCAACAGCTTACTAATTTATTCGATCCTCAAAGTAAGTGTGCATATAGATACAGAAAACTTTGAGTAGGATATTGAATGAAAAGCCACCTATTAAGGACTAGAAACACACAGTTACAGTACTACACCAATCTTAATTCAGTCAGTAATAATGCTGAGAAATTGAAAATTACTTTCTAATTATAGTATGTTTTTTTTCTTATCCCCTTCATGATATAACTATAGGCTGTGTTCAGCTTTGGGTGGGTTTCTTTCACTATGCATTGTTCCATAGATTTGTCCTGTTTGCGCTGAGTTTTCAAAGTGTGTGGACAATGAGGACAGGAAGAAACTGTGAGACCCACCCTTCTGTACAGCTGAACACTGTTCCAGAGGTCGGTTGGTCTGTCTGCTTCAGAATGCCTTTTTGTAGGTTACTTTTTCATAGGTTTTTGGCTCCCACTTTGCCCAGGACTTTTGCAAATGCTCAGCAACCCCCACCACCCCTCACACGTTATTACAGCAGAAAGTTAACTGCCAGCCACTTCTAGTTTTTAATCTGTCAAAAAATACTGTGCAAATAACAATGTGTTCTTATCTTCAAGATCTTTTTTTTTTTTTTACTTCTTTAGCTAATGAGCTTGTGATCATGCTAACACTCACAACTGTAATTAGATGGCAGCTGTACTTCATACAAATGAATTGCAAAATCCAGTGTCCCTGAAAAGCTAGGGTTTGGACACCAAAATTTGAATATTAAAAATTACAATGTCTTTTCAGTATTCATGTGTCTAGTCTTCAGTATTCTGTTTGCAAAATGAAATAACTTAATTACAGATTGTTGTGAAGTTTGATGTTTCAAGCACTCAAATGCAGCAAGAGCAAGCATCAAAGAAAATCCCAGGTAGGAATAATTAGATATATATAAAAAAATGGATTTGAATGAGGTGCAGTAAATAGGATATACATGTTGAGAAACTAAGATGAAATGAATTGTAGAGGTGATCATTCAAGTTTCATTGCACTGAAAGAAAGATGTGGGGGAAAATGGAATATGAATTGTGTAATTATAAAGAACTTTTTTTATATAGAAAATCAAAATAGGTCTGGATGAGCATTTCTCATTATGATATTTTCTAATTTTTCATATTTTAATATAGGGATTTTAATGCTAAGCAGGATTGCACTGTTTTCAGTAAATGGGAGAAACTGTTCTTCCTTGAGGAAAAAGCTATTTAATAAATATACGACATTGATTTTGCTTCCATTAAAAAATATACAGTATGAAAATGAAACTTTGATTTTTAAAGTCAAGAATGGTTGCCATTATGGAGCGTTAAGAAAAGAGAGCTGCTGCTTTGTAATTTTTCCAAAGCTTTGCTAAATAGTTTTCTTTGCCAAGAGTATAGTGTTACAGTTTTGAGAAACTTTACTAATTGGCTGCAGAGGAGGCAGTGCCTTCCAACCTAGACCAGGAATAGTTTATGGGTAAGTCAGAAGAAGAATGGCTGTCTTCAATTCCTTCATTAGCAAGGACTGGAGCTGACTAATGTCAGAAAGTGTGTATTTTACTTTTTTTTTTCCTTCAAGCTGAGTCACATCTTGACCTATTTGGCTTGATAACATGTACTTGCACTGTACGTGTCTAAAAGCTTAATCTAATTTCCCCACTCTTTCAACAGGGTAAAAATGCTGACAGCTAATTGTTTGTTTGAACTATCGTGTTTGCTGACTGATTGGCAGATTCAGTGTCAAAATAGCGAATCACTGTTCTATGCCTTTTTGTAATATCTTGTTTTAGGTGATAGTTGCATCACAAGGTTGTTTCCCTCCCCCTCTACCCCCATGCCCACAAAATTAGTTTAGATAGATATGAAATCTGATTAGATTACAGGTTAACAGAGGATTGTCATACAGTAGTAGTATGTGCTCAGCTCTTCCCCCTGCATCAGTAGTGTGGGCTTTGTCAATTTTGTAGCCCTCCAACATTTTCATTTTCCCATTGGTACTTACATTGCATCTGCTGTTTTGCACAGCTGTGTGACATAGCAGATCAAGGAACTGATCTGGCTCCTGGGAGGGAGGAGCCCTTTGAAGAGGCTTCAGTTTGCACAGCACAGTGTGTAAGCGCATGGAGAAGAGCGGCATAGAACAACAGTGGCTTTTTCATAGCAGAAAAGTCAACTTAGATGCACATCAAACTAGAGCCTCAGAGTAATGTGTTTTCTTCTAGCCTTTTATAAACCTTTTTAGAAGGTTATACCGTTTCCTACATGATTCAATAAAAACATTCTTGTCCTAGAGGATTTTACCCTTACAAATACCTGTTTCTATCTGTACAATTATCTGTATTTCTAACAACTGCATGCAGAACAAATATGTTCTCTTCCCAAGCTCCCTTTTGTTTTGCAGCTACTCCTCTTTGTAAATGGCACAAATGCCATCCATGCCCTTTCCACAATATCGTAATCAGTGTTCCTAACTGTTCTGAAATTTGCACTTGCAAAAAGAAACTGTGTAGAATGGAGTGAGAGGCAACTTTTTTTTAATTAAGCAAGTGTACCTTCATTATTAGTGTATAAACCTTCTGGCTGGGATGCTAGTTGAGACTACCTCAAATGTGTTATCCAGCTGAATAATACAGTTACTTAAGGAATGGTGCTAAAACAGCTGTTTTCTTTTAATTTTTCCTGCCCTTATAATGGGAAGAATGTTTAGCATAATTTGATTGTTTTTCCATTTGAAAAATTGCATTTTAAAGAGTTGTAAAGTCTGCCAATTAATGCTTAAGAACTTAGTATTTCTAGAGTTTGCTTTATTCTAAAAGATGTGTTCTCTATTTGGGAATCCAGTTCTTGAAACTCCTGTGCTTACTGCCTTGTCACATTCTAGGCGACTTTTGTGGCTAACAGTAGTTTCAGGAATGATCATACGAGGTCAGACAAAAAGTCTATCAAACAAATATCCCATCTCTGAGAGTGCTTAGCAAAGAGCGTGAAAACAAGGCAAGGATATGTGGTGAGGGTGGCTTTTTCCCCTGCCCATGAATACTGTCCTAGTATCTAGTGATTTGTGGCTTAGTATTTTGAGCTAGAAAGGGTATTTTATTAATGTTGGATTGATTTTTGTTGTTTGGTTTGATCTTTTTGTAGTGAACTTGTCCATCAGAAAATGCTTGATTGTATTCTATGGAAGGACATTATACTAACTTCCAAGTATTTGCTGGTTTAATTATCTAAGAATTGTTTTCATTTTTATGCTTAAGCAAACTTTCAGTCAAAATTGAGAAGTGTTGCTGTGTTGTGTTACTGTGCTTTTCTTAATTTTTTTTTTTTCTCCTTGGTATTGAAACATTGATCATTTTGTCTGGGAGAGAGGAGACTCAGTTCCTATGGTCAATCATATGTAAGGAATTAAAGTTCAGTTACAACTTACCAACTCTGTGCAGTGCAGTGCATTTATACTTTTCAACATTCTTGCACAGACGCATGACTAGTCAAATATGTACTTCTTAAACTGATGTAATCTTTAACAGAAGAAATGTTGGCTATGCAGACTTCTCAGCCAGCTGTCTTAAAGCTGCTTCTTCCCTTTCTTTCAGACTAAGAGTAATGATGACCTCTTAGCAGGGATGGCTGGTGGCAGTGGAGTGACAATGACCAATGGTGTCAAGGCAAAGAAGAGCACTTGTGTATCAACAGCATCTTCAGCTTCAGGGACGACCATGAACAGTCTGGACAATAAACCCAAAACTATCACAGGTAAATGGATATGTTGATCTTTAAAGATGGTAGTTAGGTGGCTTTTTGTTTTCCTGTTATGTATTAAGGCTGCCTAATGAAGTGGTCAATTAGGCCACGGTCAAATCAAACAACTCATGTGCTCTTTCCCTGTTTTTTAATAATGTAATTACCTTTTTGGAGGGTGTTCCTTTTAATTTTTTCAGTACTGATGATGCAACTACTATATAAAACTAGATAATATAATTAATGTAGAGAATCATAGATTTATCTAAAATCATTTAATTTGCCTAAAAAAAAATCCATGCCACCACCACTAAATCTTTAAGATGTGATCACTTGGTGCAGTCAACATTTTGGACGTTCTGTATTGCTTTACAGAAATAAAGTAAGAGGGCTTTCAGAAACTGTTCAGAAAAGTGAAATTATTTAGTGTGTTACCAATATAGATGGAAATATATCTTGCCTTCCATTGCTATGTTTTGGATTCAGAAATGCTTGCAAAGCTGTAAAGCATCTGGAAATAAAGTAGTAAGAATTATCCTCATCCTTATGAAATGAGATTAAAATACAAAAAACCATAACTTTCATTTTGGGGAATCGTAATATGCAATTCGTCACTTAAAAGCTTGCATTCAAATCTATTGAAGAGAGAGACAAATTTGAACTTGTAGGAATAGCACTGCTGCAATTTTTGTACAATTTATCAGAAGCTGTTGAAGACAGAAAAAAAGAAACTTACAAATGTTAAACTTCAAGGTCTAACTCATTTTCAAAATAATGGTAAGGCATAGCAATCGGTAAAGCATGTATCAATTAATATAACTGCACTGATTCATGATTAAGGTTGTATAAATGTTTACTTTAAATGTATTTTATGAAATGTATTTACCAGTGTGATTCAGAAAATCATCCACTATATTGCTGATAGAAAATACAGAGTCTTCTATTACAGATACTGTATTTTAATTTAATGTTCCTAACTTTCAGAGAAACATATAGGTACAAGTTCCACAACTAAGCGTAGCACTTCATCTGGAAATAAAGAGTCAAGTTCTTCTAGAGAAAGAATACGCGATCGTTCTCGTTTAAGCCAGAGCAAAAAGCTACCTTTGACTGGACAGGGGACCAATGATACGGTACTGGCAAAACGCTCCCGTAGTCGCACCAATCCAGAATCAGATATTCGAATGAGCAAATCCAAATCGGACAATCAAATCAGTGACAAAGCTGCATTAGAAGCAAAGGTGAACGATCTTTTGACATTAGCAAAAACTAAAGATGTGGAAATCTTGCATCTGAGGAATGAACTAAGGGATATGCGCGCTCAGCTGGGACTTAACGAAGATCAACTTGAAGGTGATGAAAAATCTGAAGAAAAAGAGGCCATTGTTGTCCATCAGCCAACCGATGTAGAGTCTACATTGCTACAGTTACAGGAACAAAACACTGCCATCCGAGAAGAGCTCAACCAGCTGAAGAATGAGAATCGAATGTTAAAAGACAGACTAAATGCATTAGGCTTTTCTTTGGAACAAAGGCTGGACAACTCTGAAAAACTCTTTGGCTATCAGTCTTTGAGTCCAGAGATTACAGCTGGCAACCACAGTGATGGTGGTGGTACTTTGACATCTTCAGTGGAAGGTTCTGCTCCTGGATCAATGGAAGACTTGTTAAGTCAGGATGAAAACACTTTGATGGACAACCAACATAGTAATTCCATGGATAATTTAGACAGTGAGTGCAGTGAAGTTTATCAGCCACTGACATCAAGCGATGATGCCTTAGATGCTCCATCATCTTCCGAGTCTGAAGGTGTACCAAGTATAGAAAGATCTAGGAAAGGAAGTAGTGGCAATGCAAGTGAAGTGTCTGTAGCTTGTCTGACAGAACGGATACATCAGATGGAAGAGAATCAACACAGTACAGCTGAAGAGCTCCAAGCCACACTTCAAGAGCTTGCAGATTTGCAACAAATAACACAAGAGCTAAACAGTGAGAATGAAAGACTTGGAGAGGAAAAAGTAATCCTTATGGAATCTTTGTGCCAGCAAAGTGACAAATTAGAACACTTCAGCCGTCAGATCGAGTATTTTCGATCCCTTTTAGATGAACACCATATTTCATATGTAATTGATGAAGATATGAAAAGTGGTCGCTACATGGAGTTAGAGCAACGTTATATGGACCTTGCAGAGAATGCTCGGTTTGAGCGAGAGCAGCTGTTAGGTGTTCAGCAGCACTTAAGCAACACTTTGAAGATGGCAGAACAAGACAACAAAGAGGCCCAAGAAATGATAGGGGCATTAAAAGAACGAAATCACCACATGGAACGGATTATTGAGTCAGAGCAGAAAAGCAAAACTGCGATAGCATCTACCTTGGAGGAGTACAAAGCCACAATAGCCAGTGACCAGATTGAGATGAACAGGCTGAAAGCTCAATTAGAGCATGAAAAGCAGAAAGTGGCTGAGTTGTATTCTATACACAACTCTGGAGATAAATCAGATATACAAGATTTGCTGGAGAGTGTCAGGCTGGATAAAGAAAAAGCAGAGACATTGGCCAGTAGTCTGCAAGAAGAGCTGGCACACACTCGCAATGATGCCAATCGATTGCAAGATGCCATTGCTAAGGTAGTGTTTAAAACAAACTGTTGTATTTTAACATTCCGTATACACCATGAGTTACTGTTGGTCACTGTAGTTATTTTAGAAGTAAAGGATTAATTACAAGGTTAATCGAATTGCAATAGTATTAGAATTGATTACTTTCTCTTAACCTTTGTTATGAAAATGACGGAGGCCTTTTTAAAAATTATATGGATACATTCAGCCACAGGGTAACTGTCATGTTACTTTTTTAAAATACTGGTATTTAAATTGTGCAACTTATTTCAAGGCCAAACTTAAACATTATTTAAGGTACTGTATGAATTTTGTGCTTAAGTTGCATGCCTTCTGCAAGAGTTTCAAGGAGTTAGTGCCAAACTGGTGGAAGAGGGATGTCACTGAGAAAGTACTGGGAGTCAAAGTTTGAAGTGATAACCCAGTTATTGATGACTTGTAGGACCTTTCACAGGTGTTGAGAGAATATTTTGAAGTTTCAGCTTATTCAAGTTGGTTCGGTTAACTTAGAATAAACTAATGATAAAGAAAGAAGAAAAGTGGCATCTTTCTCCACAAGAAATGACTAATTTTGAGGCAGACAGAGATTTTACCAAATTTAATTTAATTTACTGAATACATATTTTAGTTTTAAATGAAAAAAACCCACATTTTGATAAGCTTTTAAACAATTATTATTAAATATGGCAAATACACATAGGTTTTTTACTAATGATCCATCCAGGAGCAGCTTGTGTGTTGACTGGGTTTTGGATCAAAACATATATTTCTAGTTCTAGAACAGCTATTTTGACTCACATACAACTAATTTATCTAGTAAATATGTCTAGTAAAAGTGTTTACCATAATTTAATATGAAAATAAGAATAATAAAATTTATTTAGTAACTTTAAGTATGCATTTAAAGGTATATCTTCCTGATGAGAAAATTTATGCCAAATTTAATGTTTGAACTATATATTAGTTGCAAATCAACATGTTAGTCATGATCACCAGCAAGTTAGAATCAACCTTAATTTGGGAGAAAAAAAAAAAAAATTTTAATAATTAAAGTTGGGTAGTGCTATTAAAATAAAAAATACTGAAACAGATTATTTAAAGCAGGGCATTTTGTCTATTAAAATTGATGCCTGACTGTATTGACCCACCCTAAGCCATGACCTAATTTCTCTTGTTTTTCTGACACCCTATTTTTGCTGTTGGGTTAATGTTAATGTGCCTCTGATCCCAGCTTGTTACTTACGTTGCAGTTCCACGAGGCAGGATAAAATAGCTTCACTGCTCCTGAAAGGGAGAGGTCTACTACCTCTTCCTTCCCCTGTTTTTTTTTTAATTCAGTTCAATAGCTTGCAAGACTCCTTGGGGAGCTACTTCAACTCACTAACACATCTCACACACAAATGTGAATCCTGCGACTCGGTTAAGGAAATGCATCATCTCACAGGTCCAACAGACACTAAAATTGATGCACAGAAGAGACCTGGCTTTTTTTTTTGGCAAGAGAAAGAAAGGGTAAAGAGTTTCCCCTACCACCTCCTACCTTTTCAATGGCAGCTAGATGTTAAATTGAATCAGCTGCTCATGAAATCACAACCTTGGTACTACGGTATTGTTGCTTCACTCGAATACACGATGCTGCTGTTAGAGTAGAATGCTCATATATTCAACTTGGGAATAAAAGAGATTAACTCTGGCTCAGGAAAATAGTTGCACTAAAAGAATATATTTTTAAAGGCTTACACTTAACTTCTTGTCCCATACTTTTTATGGTTGCAGAAATATATTGTAAGTATGGTAGTTACAAAACTAAAAGTGTGTTTTAAAATGCAACCAATTTAGTTATGATAGGATATGTTCTTTTTCAGGTTGAAGATGAATACAGAGTGTTCCAAGAAGAAGCCAAGAAACAAATTGAGGATCTCAATGTGACTCTAGAAAAACTTCGGACAGAACTAGATGAAAAAGAGACTGAGAGAAGTGACATGAAAGAAACTATCTTTGAGTTGGAGGACGAAGTAGAGCAGCATCGTGCTGTGAAGCTTCATGACAATCTCATCATATCTGATTTGGAGAGTAAGTGTTATGAGTTTCTCTTGCGAGAGAAATGATAATTTAAGAACAGCTGAAGTAGAACACTGAAATAGTGAAAATATTTTCACTTGTCTTTCATATGTCTGAATTTAAGTCAGACTGGGCTTTGCAGAACCCTTATACGCTAGGGGAAAAAATCAAGTTGGCTTTGCTTTTACAGTCCTGGTAGTAGTTGGTGTGGGGATGAAAACCTATGAATTGAGAATAAATATGAAATCTAATAATGCTGTTTTCAAGTTGTTTTTCAAAGTAGAAGAACATGTAATTACAGACTTAATAATAGTCTGCTCCTTGTGCATTTTGAAGACTGGATGATGATTTAGTGTTTTGGTGGTGGTTTTTTTTTTAAGAGTGCTCTCTTTTTCAAGTGCCCAAATATTAGGAGTTATCAAGTAGCTTGAGAATGTGTATAATTAATGATTTCTCCCACCTGAAGAAAGGTGGTTTTAGCGGAGAAATGGGTGAGTGGAGGTCCTGAAAGTCACAAATGTCAGAGCTGACGTGGCAATATGCATGCATTATATATCTCTTTCTGTGTGGATTTGCTCAAGTCATGAAACTGATCTGTGAACCTAAAAATGAATCTGACAAACTTCAAGCAGGTTAGAATAAAACCTTATCTGCTGACTCCTGCCACCGTACAAGACATGGTTGGGGCTAACAATGAAATTAATGTTTACTGTATACTCGTCTAGCTCTCTGTGCCTTAGTTCCCTCTCTGATCTCCAAGACTTGCTCAGACATTCCTACCACGGGCTGGAATTCTGCAATTAGTCTCTGTCTAAATAAGAACTTGGGCAACTGTACCCTGGCAAGCTGTATTTGCACAGTGCTACTTACAGAATTCAAATATCTGCTATTCCTCCATGGTATACAAAGACTAAACAAGGCAGCAAAAAACCCAAAGCATAATCCCTTTTAACAGCAAGGGAAATAATCATAGAAAGTATTTTAAATTGGTCTGCTGTCAAGAAAAGGTAGTGTCTTAAGCAAGCTAAATTGTTTATTCAACTGAAGCTCAGTGTCTTCAGACATGCAGCTGTCAGCTTGGTTTCCTTAAGCAAGCCTTCTTTATCTTGAAAGGCAATCACTCTTTACAAAATTGCTTTAGGTTTTTATTCTGCAATTTTTTTTTTTCTCTTTCTGTTCCAAAACCAAAGACAGACATTTACTTGGGAGCAGGAGCTCAGGCACATGGTTAGTGGCTCTGATTTTGTTCCTGAAGTTGTTGAGTAGCAAAGTCTTAAAAAGATTGAACACTTTTCTACTTGCATTGTTTTGTCCATTAACTGAAATACATTAATACAGAAGACAGCACCATAGTCAAGTAAACATTTCGGTATCTGCTTAATAATACCTGATTACAAGGCAGCTTTAATTTTTAGATGCTTCTGCTTTGGGGGTACAAAATAGCTGTCAGATATTTCACTTAAACTGATAAAAATTCGGGCGGACAAACCTCTGTCTGGGCAGAAATTTGCAAAAAAAATTGTGACAGTCTTTTTACTCATCACTCTTGGAATAGTTTGAAAAATTCAACTGCACTAGCTGATGGCCTGGTGTGATCATTTAGGGAAGAAAGCAGTATTTTAGTTATAGGCAGGAAGGAGAGTGGCATCTAGTGGCGGTAAGAAAGGATTGCACCCGAAGAATAGTATAAACTTAAAAAAACATTTTTCTCTGACCACTTTAAAACGCTGTTCATTATGGGTTCATAATTAAACCTCATACAGGAGTTTCTTGGTGGTAGCCTCTAAGTAGTGACAGCAAAGAACAGCATCTCAGAAAATCTGGGACTTGGAGGTAGTACATACGGCACATGAAAGACAGAATTTTAATAATTTGTATTAAAATGACAGAAAAGCACATCTTACTGTAGTAAGTTATCTTATGCTGATCAGACTTTTGGTCAGTTCTGGTATTCTGTCAGCCAAATGTATAATGCCTGTGCTTTTAAATGTGGAGAATTTAGTGTAGGTTTAGGTATTATAAAGCACTAGTTAGAAGAATGGTGTTTTTTCAGCATAAAGAACCATAAAGGTTTTCATTTAGTGAACTTTTGTTTTAGATTTTAAAATATGAGGAAATCTAACCCATCCCTTAAGGAGAGAATTTGCATAACAAAAGTTACTGAGTGAATGAAAGGGATGGCAAAACAACTGATAAATGACAAGTGATAAGTGATGGAAAATTATCACTTAAAGAATTCACAAAGGACAGACTTTACAGTTAGGAGAAAGATGTTTCGTAGATGAGGTGGTGAGTCTTCATTCAATTTAATGGTTAGTCAACACTAATTAGTAATGTAGGAACGTGAAATGCTCTAGCACTGGTACTTAGGGCACGCTTCATTGTGGGCTTTCCAAAAAGAAGCACAACGAACATATGATGAAACATTTTTCACAGTAATCTGAATATGGAACTGTCACGTTTTAGCTGTTAATATGTCTGCCTGCAAAAACTGGGATGTCTTTGATGTGGACAGTAGGATGTAAATTGCATTGATTAAAAACATACAATATGTTCCTGATGTCCATCCAGTTGCAGCAGGAACTGTAGTCAGTGGCAGCTGAACTCATTATTGGTGGGACAAAGAGTTTTAAGCATAGTGCTTCTGTATTGTATCTAAAAAGTCTAAGAAATATTAAAATAACTTGTGTGTTTTATATCCTCACTAGTGCGCTGAGATGAAACAAGCTGTAGTGGAGATGAGTCTGTAGGTACTGGAGTGGAAGTGAGGGGCTGGGAGAGGGCAGGGCAGGCTGGAAGTTGGCAGGGGAGGCGGTCGTTGCGCTAGATGGCGTGTTTCCTCTGGTTTTCATTTCTGACTTCAGAAAAACTTTCAGTAGTCAGGTAGCCAAGCTGTCACATTAGTCATCTTCGATGACTAAGGGGAAAAAAGAAACCTATTATTCTTCCAAGCAGTTAATAAGAGTTTGTGGGGAAATTTTTTCAGAGAACTTTTTCTCCTGGTTTGCAGAAAATTGGTATTTGTAGGTTAGCGTATCAAATTGTTAGGTGTTTCTTCTGAAGCCTGAAAATACTCATTGCATGTTCACTTAGCACAAGGTACACGTGCTAAACATACCAGTTCTCTTGGTCTGTAACTATTTAAGTCAGTAAATTTTTTGGACAAGGGTAGGTGAGCAAGAAGGTTGATATATCTAATGTTCAGTGAATAACTAGTTCTTTTATGGAGCTGTCAGCGTTAGTTTTTAATGAGCTGTATCTCATTTTGAGAAGGATCTTGACAGCAGTTGTGAAACTAAATTTTTACTTTACCATACTTAGGCCTTTTCTACCATAATGTTGGAAAAGTCAATTGGATGTTAGTTTTCTAATTGTTAGTAAGTTGGGGTTTTTTTGCTAATGTTGGACCCTTAAAAAAATCAGCTTCCTTGCTGTGTAGACCTATTGTCTGACAGTGAGGAGCTCAAAAGTAAGACTGATACGCAAATTGCCTGAGCTTTGGTATATTTGTAAACAGTGCCTCTTCCTTATATAAGGAAGCTATAATTCTTAAATTAACTGTAATGCTGGCACTACTCTGTGTAGATGTGATTATACTGGGATAGCCATTTCTATGCTAAAAAAATTGAAATACTGTGCTAGTATAAGGCTAACCAATGTAACTAGTATAAAAACTGCGACAATGCCGATTGTGGATTTGTTTGTGTCAGGATTATTTGATTTAGCGTTGTTTATCAGGAATTGTAATGTCATGTCTTGAAACTATTATGCATATCTGAATATTTTAATTCTTTTTTGTCTTTTTTTCCTTTCTTTTTTTTTCCCCAGAGACAAATTAAATAATTGAATGTTGATATTCATTTTTATTTCATAATGGTAAATTCTAACTGCTAATTATAATCAGTAAGAGTTACAGATACAGAATACAGTGATACTTTTTCTCTGGCAGTCTTATAAAATTCAGATGATATCTTAGTTTCTTCCCCCCACCAGCCGTAGTTGTAATGTTTTCTTTACCATTTGTAGTCTGCATTTCCCATAATTTATCTACCTTTTAAAAAGTAAGGACTTGTCAAACTGTGATTTAAATCAATATAGTTTTGTAAAATATAGACATAATTGAATCCTGCAGTAAAACACAAGCAGCTTGCTGATTTGCCATCTTTGATTATCCTATAATTCATCAGAATGGTCTCCTTGTTCTTCACTTACCCTAAACAATAGTTACTTTTCCTTTTATCTCAATCCTCTTTCTTGTCTATGTTCCTTAAAAGGAGACTGGATAATGGTAGAAGAGAAGTACCTGTCCTACCATCCTGCAAACTGCAGCACATACAGGTGGAAAGGGTTTGTGTGTGTTAGAGAAGAATCGTGGAGGTTGTGAGGATTCAGAAAGGAAGGATACCACAAGACAGGTGTACAGAGAATTGCTGCCTGTGTGCCTATTTTGACTACTTGAATTTTCAAGCTGTAATTGGTAGCACAGTTCAAAGAATGGAGTTCAGGCTGTAAGAGGTGAAATCACTTATCTTAGTCTTAATTTCTCACCACATTTCAAATTCAGTTGCAATTTGGTAGTTCTTTTCAGTTTTTTTTTTTTTAATCTCTTCGATTGATTGGGGAAGACGACTGTTTCCAACAACTGCTGTAAAATGCTCTGTATTGTTTATAGTAACTGCAGAATATTCAGACCATTGTGTTTTACTTCAAAGCATAAATATACTAAAACTTAATGGTGCGTTTCATATCTCACAAAAGCTCAAAACAATGGCATTACACAAGCTTTAACTCTGGATGCATTTATAGTTTCTGGTTTGTGGTTATTTTTAGATGAACTATAGCTTGCTTTTAGTAGTAGAACAAATTTTATTTTTAAAAACACATTTTCTTTGAACTGTCTTTAAAAGAGAAAATGTTCATCAGAATGCTACTGGCAGCTCTTTAGGGCATGTTGAATTGCTGTCACTGTTGAAAGTTATCTAATTTGCAGCGGGTTTTTTTAGCATGTGTTTAGAGGAAAAAAAGGCGGGGAGGGGGAACGACTTTTATAACTTTGATTTGAAGCTGGCATCTCAGTGCTGACTTTAGCTCAAACAAGTTATGTATACAGAGAGAAGCTAAAAATTGGAGGGCTTTGCTTAAATATCATGGTAGCATGAGATTTGAGTGGCACACTCTGTTAGGCTTACCTTCAAAGCTTAAAGATCAGTTGGATGCATCTTAAAATGTGCAGTCTTGTAAGGAGGAGATAAATACAGAAATAGCTTTCTAATTTTAGTATTTCAACTTTTCCAAGCCTGAAAGGTTTTCAGGACAACTGAGGTTTATATCATTCTTGTAAAGAAATTAGCTGTGGCATTAAAAGCCTCTGTGCTTGGGACTGTTGAGGCAAAACTCAAGAATTTCTTCTGATGAAGAAACCAAAAGGAATTCCATGGCTGAAAAATTGAAATGTTCTTATGACTATAGTTGAGGCTCCTGAATGTACACATCAGCATAAATCAGCTTAAATCTGTTCTTAGTCTTTGATGCATCCGATTTGAACATTTTGAAAAGCTTACTATTTTCCATTTAGTCTGCCATAGCCTCATTTTTATTGTCAAGAAAAGCCCTTTGACGAAAGACCAGGAGTACTGAAGGAGCTATAGGTTTACTTGGCAGAACAAGTAACTTTGAGTAAACCCTGGTTTACTGGTTTTCCTGACACCTGATACCCAAATAAAAGCACTAGAAAGTTTTTCATGTTAGAAAATGAGAGCTGCAAAACTTTACTGTATCAATCTGTTTGTATGAATGTATATACCTGTCTTCTGACTATTCAAACATTTATTATGCAGTTCCATAGATTTTTGCCTCTTTGCCAAGGTTTTGTATTTTGGACAGCCTAAATTTATTAGGCACCTTCAACCTTTTTCTGGAAAGAGCATTGCTAATATACAGGAAAAATATTTGTTTCCAGCAGGTCTTGGAATAATGAACCTGAACAAAAAAATGCGTTCAGTCAGTTGGCCCATCATTTTAACAGCTTGGAAATAGTTACATGATGCTATAGAAATAAAATCATCCTAGAATCCAAAGATCAGTGAAGTGACACACTAATTAGAAATTTATGCTGTGTTCTTCATCATTAGTTGCTTAGTTATAAGAATGGAGTAATCAATCACATTGTCCTTGTGTATTGAATAAAGTAACAAATGAATAACAATTGCAGTAGCCAGTCTGTCAGACGCCACATGAGGAGTTGGTGGTGATCAAGCTGCATACCCTTTTGTATAGCTGCTGACAGATTTAAGGGACCATCTCTTTCATAACGTGATCTCATAGACTGTTTATCCCTTTGCTGTAAATATAGCTTGTTTCAACTTCAAATAGTAGCTTGATAGACAAGAATGTAAGATTCTTGATGACGTGAGTAGAATTTTATCCTCGTTGAAGGCATGGCTGTGTTATGTCAGCTGCTTTGTGACAGGGAGTAAATTGTGAAGGCTTCATGTAGCTGCAGCTTACGTCTGAAGAGAGAAAACCCCCAGATGTCCATGTTTTTACGATCTTTCCATGTTAAATTACCTACCTCATTTATTGGCTCTTTGTTATTGCTTTGTCATTTTAATATTGTGAAGGGTAGAGAAGAGACTGGGATTTGTATAAAAATTGAGTTTGCTTATGCCGTTCCCCTCACCAGTCATAGAGAAGTATGTACTTATTGACACTTTCTGTCAAATTATTTCTGCTCATACTATTTTTCTCCAGATGGCTTTGGTTATAAAAATGTATTCTCCAAGTAAGTTTTTAAAAACATTTGCAGGTTGTTTCAGTTACTCTTTTTTAGGTAAATAGATCCCTGACTAAGATCTTACAGATAATTTGACTTTCTTTCCAGATACAGTTAAAAAACTTCAGGACCAAAAGCATGACATGGAAAGGGAGATAAAGAATCTTCACAGGAGACTCCGGGTAGGTTAAAACCTAAAAACTCAATAAATTGTAAACTTGGAATGTCACAAGACCTGCATATGAAATTGTGAAAAGGTAATATGATGAGATGTAATACCATTAACATAACTATTTCTGAGAGACAGGCATCATATGGGACTATATTTACTAACCTACAGAGACTAAAGAATTAACTTCTGAAGTATTCTCAGTGTCACGAAGATACAGCGTTGGGCTTGGGAGAAAATGTTCCTGTGTCTTCTGATGCATAGTTTAATATTATTTTTTATTTTTCCCCCTCCACTTTGAACGTTTTCTTTGTTTCTAGAAAAGAAATTCATGACCTTGGAAGTCTAGTTATTTCCAGCAAAACTTTCTCAATTTAACTTGTAAGTTAGGTT
Source organism: Calonectris borealis (assembly GCF_964195595.1). Taxonomy (NCBI): domain Eukaryota; kingdom Metazoa; phylum Chordata; class Aves; order Procellariiformes; family Procellariidae; genus Calonectris; species Calonectris borealis. The sequence goes on from NC_134329.1 coordinate 10,365,292, forward strand.
GTGCCTAATGCCAGAGATGAGGGCCTTTATCATTCCTGTACATTGTTTCCTATAACAGCATAGGGGAACTATGAATAATAAGGATAACTTTTATTTTTAACTTCAAAATTCTTCCTGCTGCTTTAAATTTAAAGTTTTATTTACTTACAGGAGGAGTCAGCAGAATGGCGTCAGTTCCAAGCTGATCTACAGACTGCAGTGGTTATAGCAAATGATATAAAATCTGAGGCCCAGGAAGAGATAGGAGACCTGAAGCGTAGATTACATGAAGCTCAGGAGAAAAATGAGAAGCTCACTAAAGAGTTGGAGGAAATAAAGTCACGCAAGTATGCAAAAGACAACAGGGATATTTGTCTCTTTTGTAGGGGGGGTACAATTTTGGAAATCCAGTATCTTGAGACTCTGGAAGTTCATAAAACCTCTCACTGTGAGGATCTGTATTTCAACAAGCTGCTTTACGCAGGCTTTCAGGGGTCAAAATAGGTAAACTTATAAGAACAATATTTGTTTCATTATACTGTATATTTAATCCATCCAAGAATATTCAGTTTGGCACTTTTGCAAAACCAGGTTGAAGTGGAGGATTTTTCCTGTTTAACAGCTGGACATGATTTAACTCCCCTCAGTGTGAAAAACAAGCAGTGTTGGCTTTTCTGTACCATCATTCATACTTCTTATTAGCAGCCACAGCTTTTGGTATGGTTAAAAATACAGCTGAATTTTTACCTGAGAAGAAACCTTTGTCTAATTCTGCATATATCTTGTACTGTTTTCTTTCCACTGATAATTGTTTCTGGAAATAATTGGAGATGCTTTGTGTATGTTTTTAATAAAAGCAATTCAGACTGATGTATTGTGGCTTGAATTAGGTGCTACAGTTATTTAGAAACTGAGTTATATGTCTTTCAGAAGTATTAAAGTCCTCAAATCCATAGAATAGGAACATCTTGGACAGCACCATTTGAATCCTGACTACATTGTCTCTAGGGATTGAATACATGTATAGCTTAAAATTACAGTAATGATATTTGTGATGTGTATATATTAAACAATTTTTTTCCACATGTATAGGCGTTTTATAGCATACATGACGCTTAACCCAGTATCTAGTAGGATATTAGATAATGCAGGCTATGGAACTTGGGGGAAAGCTGATGGTAGGAAGAGCAGACTGGTTGCACTGAAAATAGAAAATTATCTGGATGAATGAGTGGTGGGTGTAAGGCATCTTATCTGAAGTAAGATCACCAAACTAAGTAATATGAACAATTCTTACTAATACATTTCAGCCAATAATTGTTCAATTACTGCTTGCAAGTGAACCTTTGAGTTTACAGTTGCACTTCTGAAGGTAGAATTGGCTTGCTGATTCCAGTCAGTATATTCATTATTATCTATACATAAGTATCTTTTGACATTTGATTCACTGCAGACAAAGAGGCAACTGAATCAGATTCCTTAGAAGTGGTATAGCTACTGTATTGGAGGGAAGGTGGTAGGAAAGTCTATTACAGGGTCTGGAGCAAAAATCAGTCAATGTTTAATTATTGCAGACTGTAGAAAATAGGTTGCTTTAAACAATTCTTGTCTTGTGACTGACACTGAATACAATAACCACTATAAATATTCTGTTCTAAAAAACTAATTTTTTTTTTCCAAAACTGATTCATATGCTGCCTAAAGGTGTATGCCAGAAATGTATTCTTACCTCCTTAGTATTCATTTAAATTGTTTTCTGTTTATGCAGGTGGAAAAAAAATTCTCCCCTCTGAGCTGATTATTTTAATGTGAAATGGTGCAATACGCTCAATTTTTTCCATCCATACGTGTGTGTGTTTGAGAGAGAGGAGCAGAAATTAAGCCTTAAATCAAGCATTGATTTGATAGACTTTTCACCTGGTGCTTAAGCTCTCTTGCTGACAAATAGTAAGAACTTACAGTGGTAATTTAGGTTGATAATCTATTTCTAAATTACAGTGGAAAGAAAAGTAGGTTAATATAATAACCAATTTGGACCATAGATTTTAATTTGGCTTCAAATTTGTGTTGATTTTTTTAAGACTTTGCATGTTAAAATGTTTTTTAAATGCCTTAAATGGGCTGCATATTGATTTCAGGCAGGAAGAGGAACGTGGTCGAGTGTACAATTACATGAATGCTGTAGAGAGAGATTTGGCAGCTCTGAGACAAGGAATGGGCCTGAGTCGCAGATCATCCACCTCCTCAGAGCCAACTCCTACTGTAAAAACACTCATCAAGTCATTTGACAGTGCTTCCCAAGGTAATTATTTTCAACCAGTGTAGTAGCTGTACCAAGTTACGATTTTGCATATGTTGACATGGACACTTATAATGGCTTAGCTAATTCAAAGGTAAGTTGTTTTATTGTACTGTCATGACCTGTAAGTGATGGCTGAAACAAACCAACCTAAACTAGATTGCACAACCGATTATTCACTGTGGTTAAGCGCAAGCATCCTTTTTTTGTCTTGCCTTTATTTTTTCTTCACTATTGCAGTGCCAATGACTCATATGCTAGATGCTTTGATTCAATGCTCCCGTATATTAGAAATATATAAACACATATTACACACATAATTGTAGCTGGAAGCACAGCTGGTTTCAGCCTGACTATTAAAACATGAACTTAATGTGCCAAATTAAGCATTCTAAAAGCCATGTAATAGCTAGAGCCGAGTTTGTTTCTTTTAATAACTTACATTCTTATAGTCAAAGTGCTGATGAAAGTTAAAAATAAAGTCCAGCCAGTATCAGCTATTAAAAGATATAGGGAACTTTTTCTAAAATGAAAAGGATCTCACTGTTGAGACAATGGATTTTACTATAATTCTCTGATTGTGGAAACAGGTGCTGTTGTCCTTCTCTGTAGATGAGCAGAATAAGGAATCCAAGTAATTATCCTGAAATGAGAAACACTTGAGTTTTAGCTTTGACTGCATATGGGACTTTGTATGGTTTAAATATTTTCCCTCGCCAGGCCTTTTGGCTTTGAATTTCATTTACAATAATGTCACTGCAAGTCTCTGATGTAAAATGTTTTGGCTGGAAGTAGACTATATTACCAGAGGGACTTAAAGTACTGTACTGTGCATGGCAAATTATTTTTAATTGCCTGAAAATTTGTTAAGGAATAAAAGCATCTCCATATTACTTGGCAATTCTGTAAATGGTTCTATTTCCATTGTTCTCTTTGTTCATAGGTGTTCATAAATTTTTACTTTCCTAGTGTTAATTTTGAAGGTTTTTTTAATCTGTTATTGGATAAAGGTGCTTTATTGCCAGAGTTAATTTGGTGAAATGATAAATCACCTCTCTGTTCTTTTTAATCTTTCATTTCAAGCTGCTGCCTTCTTCCTCAGCATTTGTGTCTAATCATGCTGTTAAATAATCAGATGACTGATTCACCAACTCAGTATTTGTCTGTTTTCATACATTTCTAAACATGTTATTTGTTTAATCCCAAAATTCAGGGACTGTCATGTAATATGTAGTACCTCTGGACTTTGATTGGAAATGAGAAAAGAGAAGGAGGTGATATATGTTATCTATCTTGTCTTACTGGCAGACCCTGCTACCATCTCTTCAATTATCTGGAGATCATAGAACTAGTAATGCCATCATTTACATCTGCCAGGGTAATAGTAACCTGCACCTTAGCCTTGTCCACCCCCAGTAAACTTATGTTTTTACCATGGATGATACGTTCAAGACAGAAAATGCATTTAATTACAGAGGAATAAATGTGTAGGCATACTTTTAAATGATTTTGCAGTCAGTTACTAATTGAAATTCTGAAAGATGTGATCTGGTAAAACTAGTGATGTAAAGTACAAGGCAAGTTCACTATAACAGCCAGTCTCCTGTTTCACTGCAAAACAGTGCATTGCTCACGATGGCTTCCTTTCTGTGTTTCTACTAGTTCCAAGCCCTGCTGCTGCAACAATTCCTCGCACTCCCCTGAGCCCAAGTCCCATGAAAACTCCCCCGGCTGCTGCTGTATCCCCTATGCAGGTAAGTGTTTCATGACTGCACTTAATCCTTCTTTGTAAAGAAGAGCATGTGAAACTACAGGTGGTGATATACAAAAATTGGCTGATTTTGTGGGGACATAATGATAAAATGTTGCCTCAAGTAAGTAATCACTAAAATGTTCAGTCTAACAAAAGAGTCTTTCACTGAGAACCGTGTTGTAAATACAAGATTTGGCATAATTTGGAGGTTCTTGTTAAATGTTCCCAACCCTTACTATTCCTGTGCTGCTGAGAAGCATGGGAGGAAAACTTTATCTGCATTCCTTAGTTTTAGAGTTGCTGTTTGTCAGTGCTTAGTCCTGTGCCTGGCATGGAAACGGCAGTAATACCCTTCAGGCAATGGACTGAGATCTGTGCAGAATCTGTCAGCAATCATCAGTATAAACGTATCCCATGTTGCATGGGCTTTCGATAGCAGACCTGACCAGAGAGGAATGAAATCATTGTGAATTGATTATCTTTGCTCATTTTGTACTGACCGAGAGTTTGGCCAGTTGGTGATTGTACTGTGTATTTTGTCCTGTCCCCTCTGGAGCTTTGTCCATTTATTCAGCTGCCACAGGAGCTTAGGTACCACTAAGATTGCATCATCAGTACTCTTAATGCTCAGCTTTATAGATCACTACTGGTTTTATTATCTCACTAGCTACGTGAAGTGTGATTTTGGCAAAAGCCAACAAGTTCAAGGACAAAACAGATGGGACCAGATTCACGAAGAATGTACTTTATGTTTTACTCCTTTAATGTCAGTAATTTTCCTGTTGTCTTCAAGATATTATTAACCAGAAGTACCAAAACTTGATTTTTACTATAGGTCAGCATAATGTTTTGGTAATAAATCCTCTCTGTGTGAACTGAAGAATCTATATCCATATTGGCTTTTAGTGCTTAAGGAGCAATACCTGGAACAGACTGACTGTTCTCCTGTGGTCAGACTGGTGCAGCTTTTATTCATTTAAGAGTGAATTTCATGAAACAAATGGATAGCCTCAAAGGAAAGAGAAAGAATTAAATGTTTTTTGTGAGAGCTTCTGCTATTTCATGTGGCTTAGTCACTCTTGACAGCAATTTTCTAAAGTAGTTAAATGTGATAAGTTCTCTGACAGATGCTTTGTTCCTATTGATCTGTCTTTATATTTCTGTTTATTTCTGTGCTCTTGTAGGAAGAGGCAGACTTAAATCTCATGTTCTAAAAGACTAGACCAGAGCTTTGGCAGACAGAAGACTTTTTGATGAAGCCTAAGGCTTATTTCACTTTATTTGCTTGTAAATTAACCATGAGCCAAAGTAATCTCTTAGAATACTGCAAACCTGCTCAGGTTTACAGCTCTTGTTTGATGTTCTCGGTCTGCCAGAATTACTTGAATTTTGAATTCAACTTCTGGTATAGAACCAAGTCATTAACAGCTGGATACTCATTAGTGGGAAACATTGCCTGAAAAACAATGTTTTTCATTGGGGAGGGCGTGTAAATGAAAACAGCTTCTATTGTCTTTTTGAAGATGGGTGGTTTTCTTGAAAGTATTTGTAATTATCCAGAAGGCAACTGGGTTTTGTGAACTTAATTATGTAGATTGTATTTAAAGAATATTTTCTGCTCAAGAGGGAAGGGGTTCAGGTTCAAAACCAATTTTCATCATCTTTTCCTTTTTTTAATTTTCATATTACTACCTTGTTTTCTACTGTTGTGTTCTATGCAGTTTTTTATATTTTTTGTCTGTGTTTTTTGCTCTCTTGCAATTGAAAAGCAAGATTTTATTAAGTAGTCACTATGTGAGTTGACCTATCGGCTCCTACCTTATAGAAGTCATCCATGGTTTAAGATCTTGAGTAAAAGTGGAAGGGTTGATCTCTGTATGTGTGTGGCAGTGCTTATTATCATTAATCTCAGTTGCTTTTAAATACTATCACAGGGGAAGTATTTACATGGGCACCTACTGAGAAACTGGCACAATTTTGATCTTATGATAAGACGGATTGGTTGCAAAAAAGATTCTCCAAGTACAGATGCATCAACATGTGCCCTCTCTGAATTATGTGTATCACTTCATTTTTGTGTTGGACTGTGTCATGAATTTCATCAATCTTGGAGTTTCTGTTTGCTTTGTTTGTTTTTCTTTACAGTAATAGGTGTATGTATAAGGAGATGCATTCTTGGATACATTTTTGCAACTGAAAACAAACAAACAAACCCCTTTCTGGCTTCAGGTCCAAGCCTGCAGTGGAACATAGCTGTTATTTACCGTAGCATGTAGCAATACTGCAAAACAATTTAGGAAGCGGGGTATGAAGAGAATGCTCTTCAGAATGTAAAAACAACCCTGCTGCGTTAGCCCAAAGCTTAGCTGGTCTGGTATGCCACTGAGAGTGACCAAAGCAGATGCCTAGGGAGGAATATAAGGACAAGGAAGCGTATCTACTACTTTCCCTGAGTACTTTCTTTTTCTGTTTCATAGCTGCAAGGCTCTCTGAAGTAGACATGGTTTCAGATTCATTGGTCACCACTAAATGTCCTGCTTTGCTTTGAGCATATAAACTTTCAGGCTTCAAGCAATTCAGTGTTAAAGATTTCCATATCTTAACTACTTAATATGTGGAGAACTGTGTTTGTTTTGAAATTGCCATGTGTAAGTACATTGGCGTGAAGTACTTCATTGAAGTACATACTGAAGTGCAAAGTGATCAGGAATAGGTACCTGGTAGTGGTTGAAGGTCATGTTTCCTTCCATAGCCAACAACAGATGCAAGAATGAAGAGTCAGAAGCAAAATATTTGGAGTTTAAGGGATTAGTTTATCCTGCCATAGTTCTGCCTCAAATTTGAAGTGTCAGGTGTTTGTTCTCTTTTACTTTTTTGTCTCACCTGTGTGCTGGCTCCTCTTCTGGAGTTGTTACTCATCTTACAAAAAAAAAAAAAAGAAAAAAGATCTGAAAAGAGTCTTAGGTAGCTAGCAGAAACTTTATCTTCAAATTAGGAATGGCTGTGAGAAAGTAACTGTTGATCTTAGCATCTTTAACTTTATCCGTTACTGTAATTATGTTATACGGAGACTACTACATAAAAACATGTTATTTAACTCTCTGAATGATTTTCTTTATACACCCTGTCAAAAATAGTCCTTAAAGTTTCTAGCATTTTCTTTTGCTAGACCTCAATGTAGGATGAATAAGAAGAGGATCACAGATTGCAGAGCATCCATCTTTAGTAATTTCTGTCCCATTAGTAGCCTTCATGAATAGCCTCAAAAGCATGCGATCCCTCTGAACTTTTGATCCTTTCATTTAGTATTGAGGAGTTCGAACACCGGTGTAAATGACAAATGGTGTTTAGCAGTTAAGCAAGTTTTAGGATGTATTTCCAGTTGAAGAAAAAAGGTATTTATAAAGAGATTGGTAGGATTCATACATGTTTGATTGCACATCAGATGTGTTTTGTTTTGTAAGTGAAATGAGGAATGGCTGAACTGCAAATTCAGCAAAAGCTCAGTTAAGCAGAAAAGTTTCTAACGCTTGTAAAATGTTTCAGGAAAAATTATTCTCCAAGAGACTTGTGCACTAGTACTATATAGATATTGCTAAGTGGAACTAGATAAACATTAGTTAGTTCATTTTCCTCTAATTTGCTGTGTATTAGTCACTACGTTACTACTGGTAGTTGTAATAGTAAGATATGTAATAAGGAACTAGCAACAGTGAAAGTAAGCCCTGTCTGCAGTGTCAATAGGAGCAAAAAGACGAACAGTTCGTTTTATAACAAGGAGACAAGACCAGTACACACCAAGTTATCAGTTGACAATAACTTTCTGACAATATCCATAAAGGATGTTTGTTTTTAAGTGATAATCTGGAAGCTGAGAAAGTGATACAGGAATATGGTTATCCAGCACTGTGCCTGCTCCGTACATACCTTTATTTCCTGGCTGAAATTCTGTACTATGCTGTCTTTGTAATGACAATCCCAAAGCTAGACAAAATGACAAAATGAATTATCTAACTCTGTTATAGTGGTTTCCTTTTTTGGGGGCAAGGCTCTCACTTTGATAGCGTCCTTATCCTTTATTTTAAAAAAAAAAAAAAAAAATTCTTAAGTGGGTGAAGTGAACTTTAAAGTTAATGCAAGTTTGAAATACCAGTTCTTATGGGAAGCTGTTGTAGGCACTTCTCTGCATGGCTCACAATTGCAGTCACTTTCATCTGCACGTTTAAAGGAATAATCTTTGTAGTGTATGTGCAGGACTTTTGATATATAAAGTGAAGAAATTCTTCATGCTGCATTTTGAGTTAGATTCTTAGATGGTTGGCAGTTTTTTTGTCCATTTGATTTCTAGCACAAAAGCATAACTCTAATTTGACTCTAAATGATGGATAAGTAGTCCTGTAATCCTGCCTGTGCTATAGGATGCTGCAAAGTTGTCGTGGTTTAACCCCAGCCAGCAAAAATAAACTCCACGCAGCCGCTCGATCACCCCCTCCCGGTGGGATGGGGGAGAGAATCGGGAGGGCACAAGTAGGAAAGCTCCCGGGTTGAGATAAAAACAGTTTAATAATTGAAATAAAACTAAGTAGAACAGTAATAATAACAATTATAACAACAGCAATAACAGAATACACAAAACAGGCAATGCACAACGCAACTGCTCGCCAACCGCCGACCGCGTGTCACGAACGGGGGGCGAGCCCCCCCACACACCTGGTTTTTATACTGAGCATGATGTCACATGGTATAGAATACCCCATTGGCCAGCTGGGTCCACCACCCCGGCTGTGCTCCCCCCTCCCGGTGCAAGCATCACCCAGCAACAGCCAAAGCATCAATGGGCCATCAACGCTCCTTTCACACCGAACCCCAAACACCGCACACCCCCCAAGCTACTGGGAAGAAAGTTAACCCTGTCCCAGCTGGAACCAGGACAATATCCACCCCTTATTCTATACCATCTACATCATGCCCAGGTCTCACATTTTCCCATACATTCCAATTAGTCACCGCTACTTTTCCCTGCCTTTTGATATATACACACACAGAGATATCATTCCCTTAGTCCATGGGCCATCTCTCTAAAATGTCCGTTGAGTTCATTTAGTCCATGACTTCGGGTTCCACCTGTCATAACGGTCTTGCGGGGCAGGAGAGATGGTGTGTGGTGTTGGACTCTTGCATGCGGAGGCCAGTTCTGGGCGCTCGTCCGGTTCTATCATTGTTGCACCTTGCTCAGCTTCATCGGAGTTCATCCTACATTAATCTGGGTGATTCTTACTGTAATACTGTTAATATGGCATATGGTAACCATAGAAGTGATAACAGTACTATGTAATAACTAACATCGTACAATTCAGTTCATTGGCTATTTTCACCCAAAATTAAATCCCCTTGAGGTACACACCGGACTTTCCCATCCTTTCTCATCACCCACCAAGTGCACCCAGGTCCCTGAGCAAAAGCAATCCCACGGATGGGTTTTCCCTTGCCAGAGGCAGGAGCAACCCAGGCCGTCTTCCCCAGCATATTTCTCATATGCACGACAGGGACTTTATCCCCCTCTACAGTACGTAAGGGTTTGGATTGGGCAGGGCCAGCTCGAGTGACAGATCCCCTAGTGTTGACTTTTGGCCTTTGCTAAATGTGTGTCCCAATGCTTGAATGTCCCACCGCCCATTGCCCTCAGTGTTGTCTTTAACAGCCCATTGTATCGTTCAATTTTTCCGGAGGCTGGTGCATGGTAGGGGATGTGATAGACCCACTCAATGCCGTGCTCTTTGGCCCAGGTGTCTATGAGGGAGTTTCGGAAGTGAGTCCCGTTGTCTGACTCAATTCTTTCTGGGGTGCCATGTCGCCGTAGGACTTGTTTTTCAAGGCCCAGAATGGTGTTCCGGGCGGTGGCATGGGGCACAGGATATGTTTCCAGCCATCCTGTGGTTACTTCTACCATGGTGAGCACATAGCACTTGCCCTGCTGGGTTTGTGGGAGCGTGATATAATCAATCTGCCAAGCCTCCCCATATTTATACTTCAACCATCGTCCTCCATACCAAAGAGGCTTTACTCGCTTGGCTTGCTTGATTGCAGCGCATGTTTCACATTCGTGGATAACCTGTGCAATAGCATCCATGGTTAAGTCCACCCCTCGATCATGAGCCCATCTATATGTTGCATCTCTCCCTTGGTGGCCTGAAGTGTCACGGGCCCACCGAGCTATAAATAATTCACCTTTATGTTGCCAGTCCAGATCTACCTGAGCTACTTCGATCTTGGCAGCCTGATCCACCTGCTGGTTGTTTTGGTGCTCTTCACTGGCCCGACTCTTGGGTACGTGAGCATCTACGTGATGTACTTTTACAGTCAGATTCTCTACCCGGGCAGCAATATCTTGCCACAACGCAGCAGCCCAGATGGGTTTACCTCTGCGCTGCCAGTTGTTCTGCTTCCACTGCTGCAACCACCCCCACAGGGCATTCGCCACCATCCATGAGTCAGTACAGAGATAAAGTACTGGCCATTTTTCTCGTTCAGCAATGTCCAAGGCCAGCTGGATGGCTTTCACCTCTGCAAACTGATTCGATTCACCTTCTCCTTCAGCAGTTTCTGCAACTTGGCGTATGGGACTCCATACAGCAGTCTTCCATCTCCGATGTTTTCCCACAAGGCGACAGGACCCATCCGTGAACAGGGCATATTGCTTCTCGTTTTCTGGTAGTTTGTTATACAGTGGGGCCTCTTCAGCACACGTCACCTCCTCCTCTGGGGATATTCCGAAATCTTTGCCTTCTGGCCAGTTCGTGATCACCTCCAAGATTCCTGGGCGACTGGGATTTCCTATTCGGGCCCGTTGTGTGATCAGCGCGACCCACTTACTCCACGTAGCATCAGTTGCATGATGTGTAGAGGGGACCCTCCCTTTGAACATCCAGCCCAGCACCGGCAGTCGGGGTGCCAGGAGGAGCTGTGCTTCAGTACCAACCACTTCTGAAGCAGCTTGAGTCCCTTCATATGCTGCCAATATCTCCTTCTCAGTTGGAGTGTAGCGGGCCTCGGATCCTCTGTATCCCCGACTCCAGAACTCCAGGGGTCGACCTCGAGTCTCCCCTGGTGCTTTCTGCCAGAGGCTCCAGGTAGGACCATTCTCCCCGGCTGCGGTGTAGAGCACATTCTTCACATCTTGTCCTGCCCGGACTGGCCCAAGCGCTACTGCCTGAACTATCTCCTGTTTAATTTGTTCAAAGGCTTGTCGTTGCTCAGGGCCCCATCTGAAGTCGTTCTTCTTCCTGGTCACGTGATAGAGAGGGCTTACGATCTGACTGTAATTTGGAATATGCATTCTCCAAAAGCCCACAACGCCTAAGGCGGCTTGTGTTTCCTTTTTGTTAGTTGGTGGAGACATGGCTGTTATTTTATTGATCACATCCGTTGGGATCTGATGACGTCCATCTTGCCATTTTATTCCTAAAAACTGGATCTCCTGCGCAGGTCCCTTGACCTTACTTCGTTTTATTGCAAAGCCAGCCTTCAGAAGGATTTGGGCTATTCTCTCCCCTTTCTCAAAAACTTCCTCTGCTGTGTTGCCCCACACGATGATGTCATCAAAGTATTGCAGGTGTTCTGGAGCCTCACCCTGTTCCAGTGCGGTGTGGATCAGTCCATGGCAAATGGTAGGGCTGTGTTTCCACCCCTGGGGCAGTCGGTTCCAGGTGTACTGGACACCCCTCCAAGTGAAAGCAAACTGTGGCCTGCACTCTGCCGCCAAAGGGGTGGAGAAGAACGCATTAGCGATATCAATGGTGGCGTACCACTTGGCTGTCTTTGACTCCAGTTCGTGTTGGAGTTCTAGCATGTCCGGCATGGCAGCACTCAGTGGTGGCGTGACTTCGTTCAGGCCACGGTAGTCTACTGTTAGTCTCCACTCTCCATTGGACTTAAGCACTGGCCATATGGGACTGTTGAAGGGTGAGCGAGTCTTACTGATCACTCCTTGGTGCTCCAGTCAATGAATCAGCTCATGGATGGGGATCAGGGAGTCTCGGTTGGTGCGGTATTGCCGCCGGTGCACTGTTGTGGTAGCAATTGGTACATATTGTTCTTGGACCTTCAACAACCCCACAACAGAAGGATCCTCTGAGAGACCGGGCAAGGTGGACAGCTGTTTAATTTCCTCTGTCTCCAGGGCAGCTATACCAAAAGCCCACCGGTACCCTTTTGGGTCCTTGAAATACCCTCTCCTGAGGTAGTCTATGCCAAGGATGCACGGAGCCTCTGGGCCAGTCACAATGGGGTGCTTCTGCCACTCATTCCCGGTTAGACTTACTTCGGCCTCCAACACAGTTAACTCTTGGGATCCCCCTGTCACTCCAGAAATACAAATGGGTTCTGCCCCTTTATAGCCTGATGGCATCAGGGTACACTGTGCACCAGTGTCTACGAGAGCCTTATATTCTTGTGGATCTGATGTGCCAGGCCATCGAATCCACACAGTCCAGTAAACCCGGTTGTCCCTTTCCTCCACCTGGCTGGAGGCAGTGCCCCTCTAGCCCTGGTCATCATATTTGCTATCCACTTCTTGTAAGTATGAGTCAGAAGTCCCTTTGTTAAGGTTGGAAGTGGAATCAGCCCTTCTACTCTGTCTGGGGAACTCACTGGAGACTGGAGCAGCAGTTTTCCTGGAAGAACCCCCTTTTGTGGTTGTTTTCCCTTGCAACTCATGTACTCGTGCCTGTAGGACTGAGGTAGGTTTTCCATCCCACTTCCTCATGTCCTCTCCGCCGTCACACAGGTAGAACCACAGGGTGCCCCGGGGTGTGTACCCACGATGTCTCCTCTCTTGAGCAGAGGGACACTTGCTCCTAATGGCTGAGACATTGGCCCGTGCAGGTGGGGAGCAGGACATATCCTCTTTGAGTTGCTGGACCTCCTGAGACAGTTTCTCCACAGCAGAGACACAGGCCCGTAGGGAGGAAGAGAGACTTTCTTCATATTGCTGGAGTTGGCCAGCCAGTTCATCAACTGTTTGTTCCTCTCCATCTCTCCAGGTCATTATTGCCAATGAGTTTGCATGTGACGCTGGTGTGCTCCGTACAAACTTCTGCCACATGGGTCGGGTGCATTTGACTTCATCTGGGTCTTTGGATAACTGCTCGTTGTTCAGGTCATCATAAATCACTTCCAGCACAGCTAATTCTCTCAGGTACTGGATACCTCTCTCCATGGTGGTCCACTTGCCTGGGTGGCATATAACATCTTCCTTGAAGGGATACCTTTCCTTCACGCCTGACAGGAGTCGCCTCCAGAGGCTGAGGACTTGTGTCCCTTGTCCAATTGCTTTGTCAATGCCCCCTTCCCTAGAAAGGGATCCCAGCTGCTTGGCTTCCCTACCCTCTCATTCCAGGCTACTGGCTCCGTTATCCCAGCGTCGGAGCAGCCAGGTGACAATGTGCTCGCCTGGACGACGGCTGAAGTCTTTTCGCACATCTCGCAGCTCACTCAGGGATAGGGATCGGGTGGTTACCATCTCATTTACGGGTTCTGCCTCCTCCTCCTCCTGTTCTCGTGATGGCCCTAGTTCATCTTCATCCCTTACTAGACGGGCTGATTTTCTTGTGCATTTTCTTTTTTGTATAGGGGCGACTGATACCGGTGTGGGTTGGTTCTCTGTCGCAGGGGGCAGAGTAGCTGCCGTGCCTGCCCTGGGGGGTGAGGGAGGCGCTGTGCTTGCCGTGGGGGGTGGAGTAGCCACAGGGCCTGTTGCTTTGTCATCAGCTGCAGGGACGTTTCCTTCCCCTTGGGGGTTCTGAGTGGTGTTAAATAGGGCTCGGTAGGCATGGGCCAGGCCCCAGCACATTGCAGTGATTTGCGTCTCCCTAGAATGGCCAGGGTGACGGCATACTACTTCCAAATATTCTACTAATTTTTCAGGGTTCTGCACTTGTTCAGGGGTAAAGTTCCAGAACACTGGGGGTGCCCATCGCCCTAGGCATTTGCCCATGCTATCCCACTCGCCCTGCCACTCATAACTATCCAGCCTTGGGGCAGATCTCTGGATGACATTCTTAAATTGCTTACTAACCTTGGATAAAAACGCAACAATATTCCCAAGGAGTACCAATAGATATATCTTAACTATCCAGGGATGTTCAAGGTACTGGCAAGTTATTTTAACAAAGGAGATGACATCACAGAGAAAGGTAGCGAGGGTGCCATTCTCTATTTCCTCCATAAAAAATCTCTCGGAGGAAAAGGTATAATTGCTAATGGTCTCCATGAGGTGGTACCCGAAATGCAGAAATGGCTTCATTACGAATCCCAAATACCAAATAACCCCCAATGCCAGCGTTTTAGTAACAAATCTCCCAGGCAAAACATCATTAATCACGGCAGAGCACAACAGACTACAAAACCCAACTCCAATTTTTAACAGGTACAGAAAAAACAAGAGCATGGTGCAGAACAAATTAATATGTTACCAGATATAAATTCCTTAATATGCTCTAAATAATCTGTCGTTATCTCAACCCTTTGTGCCCCACGTTGGGCGCCAAAAAGGACTGTCGTGGTTTAACCCCAGCCAGCAAAAACAAACTCCACGCAGCCGCTCGATTACCCCCCCCCCCGGTGGGATGGGGGAGAGAATCGGGAGGGCACAAGTAGGAAAGCTCCCGGGTTGAGATAAAAACAGTTTAATAATTGAAATAAAACTAAGTAGAACGTAATAATAACAATTATAACAACAGCAATAACAGAATACACAAAACAGGCAATGCACAACGCAACTGCTCGCCAACCGCTGACCGCGTGTCACGAACGGGGGGCGAGCCCCCCCACACACCTGGTTTTTATACTGAGCATGATGTCACATGGTATAGAATACCCCATTGGCCAGCTGGGTCCACCACCCCGGCTGTGCTCCCCCCTCCCGGTGCAAGCATCACCCAGCAACAGCCAAAGCATCAATGGGCCATCAGCGCTCCTTTCACACCGAACCCAAAACACAGCACACCCCTCAAGCTACTGGGAAGAAAGTTAACCCTGTCCCAGCTGGAACCAGGACAAAAGTATATACTGTTAACTTTTTTTAATCACAGTTTTGGATTTGTCTGTCTTGCCTACATGATTTGGCATGAGAAATATCTGACCTTTATTACCTTATAAAGATAAGGCTCATTTAACCTTTTCATCTAATCTTGGGCCAGATGGAGAGCTGAAAGAGTTTTCGGGATAAACACATTACTGGACTGATTGTGATTAAAGATAGGAATCTAATAGAAAGGACAGGGTGAATAAAGAATGTACTATAATTTGCAGTAGGCTCTTTGAAATTATTAATTTTAAAAAGAATAATTGTGGATGGTCTTTCCTGAGTCTTCAGCAATGGAATATGAGTTTTAGTAAGTGTAAGGGTAATTATTGCATTGTACAGTTCATTTGTGTGATACTAAAATGGTAATTTCAGTGCTATCCAGTGATTAACTATTGTGTGCAAGACTTAACACATCTGTGATCATGTACTTACACTTCAAACTGCTAGAAGCCATGCATTGCTAAATATTTTACATAAAGCTTGAAAAAATTCATTTCGTAGCTAGTTTAGAGCAGAACAGAAATTAAGGTGACCTTAGAAAGAAAAATAATTATATTTGTATTCTGTTCCATATTTGACAAATACTTAACAAAATGTCTCTCTTCAGTTGTTCACAGAGCACCTCAGTTAAATAGGTGGTAGCAAAAGCTGTTGACATTCTGAATAAAAAATAGTTTTTTTCAGTAGGGTTTTTCTTAGCAAAGGGTAGTTCGTGTCACTACACCCAATACACCATTATCCTAATTTTCCAGGAAAAGCCACAAAGCTGTAAAGGCATATGTTAATAACACAAATCAAGCACTAAAGTCTTGGCTATGTATAGGAGGTTATATTAGTTTAAATAAACACATCAAGTTTAACTAGGACAGGTTTGTACAAATAAAATATAAATGAAGGTGAAAATTAATACAAAAACCGCAAGAGAATTCACAACCTTCATTTGCAACATTGGTTTGAGGAACAGGTTTAAGTTTAAAGAAGTAAATGTTACAATATCAATGCATAGTGTGTGTATATACATTCAGATTGGCAAAAGCAACAGGTAGAGGACGCACCCTTTTTCACTAAGTATTTTTAAAGGTTCTTTTATTTTTTTTAGTTCTTTTAAATCAGTAATAATGTCATATCTGAGTTTCTAAAACTGATTCTGCTATTCCATATTTTTTTTTTATCTTCAGATTATGTTTGACGCAAGTATTTTTCCATTTCAGAGGCATTCTATAAGTGGACCAATCTCAGCTTCAAAACCCCTTGCTACACTGACAGACAAAAGACCAAGCTATGCCGAAATCCCTGTTCAAGGTATTGATTCAAGTTCGTTTAAACTTTGTTTTTAGCGGTGCTACTAATACTTTTTTTTGTATTTTATATCATTTAGTATCCAAAGTATTATCATATTATATACTTTTTATTACCATAATATTTTCGTAGAATCATAGAATATTTTGAGTTCAAGTTTTTATTACTTGTGTTTCATCACACATGGTGGCGTATCATAGAGATACTTCTTTGAATTTTCAACAAAACCATGATTGCATGCTGATAACTCAGCATTATTCTGACAGTTTTTAATGTATGCATAAACTAAGATCACTTGCAAAATCAAGGCAAGATGATTTCAGGGTCATGTCTTGCAACTGTCTTCCAGATATTAAAAATACACACCTCTGGGGTTACATTATACGTATTGTGTGGTTGGGTTTTTTCCACCCCCCAAAATGAAACAAGGATGATGGTTGGCATTGCATTGCATGTGAATAACAAAATATAAACTTACTAAGTACTGAATCTTCAGGAGCCAGATGAAAAAAATTGAACGGAGTTAAATTGAGTGTTGATTTATCTGTTTCCCAATATTTCCCTATTCTGTGAACTTTGTTTTGTCTCAAAACACTGTTCACAATGTGCTCTTCCTGTGAGAATGAATGGCTATCATGTGTTGGGTGTAGCTCTCTGATTTATGCCTGCTTTAGGGGTGGTTTTTTTTTTGGTAGATGTTTCTCAAGATAATCCCCATATGACTCCAGGCTGAATATTTCCTCTCAGTTTGGTATTCCTGAGGTCTGATCCTTTCTAAAGGGCTGGGGGTTTTTTTTGTAGCACTTCATAATAGTCTGTATGTGCCAGATTTCCTTCTTGCTTTTGTTGAATGCATATTGAGCTTATTTGTACAATGCAGCTGGAGTTTTAATTTTAGAAACTTCGATATTTTTAGGAATATTAAAATGCCTTTCCGAGAAGATAGTTTAGGATTCTTTAATTGTTACAGAGTTCATGGGTAGACATAAGCTTAAAAACAAAATGACTGGTATGCTTTATATAGTTTTTGTGTTTTCATTCTAGTCAGTTAATGCAGCAGCAGGACTGCATTCAAATAGAGAATATGCCAGCCAGAATTCCTGTTTACAACCACATATATTTTTAAAGTATCTCTGTAGCAGTGTATGTTTCTTATGTCACATTTTCAATTAATGAATGGGGTCTCACTTTTTTAATCCTCATTCTTCATTTTCATGGGTTTTTTTGTATTCAAATTACTGCCTTCTAAGTGTTTCTACATAGGAGTATGTAAACCTTTTGTTTACATCCTAAAGGTTTTATTTGAAGGAATATTTCTTCAATAATAGGAAATAGTTTTGATTTGATCCTACAGAAAATGAATTTTGTTATAGTTTGATTTTACTCATTGTCAGTATGCAGAACTAATCTTTCACTACAATATGTAAAGGCACCTTTTTGACTCCACTGCATGGGGGAGGAAAAAAAAAAAGGCATGTTTTTATTTAAAAAATAAAAAAAACCCAACCCAACAAACCAAAGGGAAAAAAAAAATCACATGAGGGACAAAGCAATCTGCTTCACCAATCTGCATTGTGAATGGCATATTGAATATTTTTGGCCATATGCTAAATGGGGATTCCTTGCTCAGCCTTTTGGTTTAACAATTCATTTTTTATAGACCAGGGCAAGTGGATTAGTCAGAGGCCTTAGGGAAAAAGGATGAAGATGTATTCATAGTGATCTTTATTGGTAATAAGCAAATCTAGGCTTTTTCACACAGATGAAATCAGTTGCTCTCACTAAAACTCAGGCACTGGTAGACAATATCCATGACTTATACTTAAATGTCTTACATTTAAATGGAATCTTTGTTAATGATGTGCTCTCTTCTTTTTCTTTATTCAGAACATTTGTTGAGAACATCTTCTACCAGCAGGCCAGCGTCTTTGCCAAGAGTACCCGCTATGGAAAGTGCCAAATCTATTTCTGGTAATATCACGTTTTTTAGATGATTAGTAAAATCAGGAACTCTCATTTCAACACTGTGCTTACAGGTATACTTTACTTTTTCAAGAGAAAACTTTGGTCTTCAGACCATCAAGCTCTTGTCAAAAAAACTCTTTGGATACTTGGAATGGCCTATTTTTCAATGTTCAAGTTTTCTGTTGAAATATTTGGGGAAAGAAACTAAAGTCCAGTGCTAAAATAATATTCCATTTTATTGCATCAAGTGGAATTGAAGAGATATTTTTTTTTAATTGCTCGTCTCCTCATTTTTGCATATATGAGTTGCACCAACATACCATATGGATGAGTATGAATCATGCATGTAACAATTGACTTATATGTCATCTTTCCTTGTATTACAAATAATTTTGGTGTGCAAGGTATATGTGAGGAAAGAAACTGTGCCTGGCTGTTACCTTTTACTGCTTGGATGTAGAATTCTTTTTTTCAAGTGAATGAGGCAGAGAAGCATATTATTCTTCTCTAATTAAGCAATTCCATTTTTGTTTGTGGAAAGAATTATTTTCAATGGTTTAAAATAGGAGGATTGCTCTTTTTAGGTAACAAATGCATCATTGTACATTATCTAATGCATTATAAATGTTTTCACGTATTATGTAGCAAAACTTCTACCCATTTCGTAGGACAAAAGAATGTTTGCAGTGAATCATTTTAAAATAGTTCATTTTGTGACTGGCATAACCTACAAATACTTTTCAGTATTACTCATAGTGGTTTCTGCACATTTAATGTTAACTTTGGATTTTTGAAAACTAGAGTTGCTAAATAGAAGTTTATGTAGAGTTAGTTTACTATCAAGCTGATGTCTCAGTATCAGCAGGGGCTTCTAAAAACAAATCTTTAAGATTTATAGTACAAATAGGGTGATACTGTGAAAATGGTACTTTATCTATAAACTAGGCAGAACTAATTTGAGAGAAATATTTTTTAAAAACACCTATATTTGAGTAAATGATTTCAAGAAGAAAATGTGGTTTAGATCATTTTGATTTCTCTTTGGTGACTACGTGCAGGATTTCAGAGTAAGTCTCACCAATATTAATAGCATTAATACTGCCATACCTGACAGAAAAAAAAAAGTCTAGGGAAGTGATCGTCCCACTGTACTCGGCACTGGTGAGGCCGCACCTCGAATACTGTGTTCAGTTAGTTTTGGGCCCCTCACTACAAGAAGGACATTGAGTTGCTGGAGCGTGTCCAGAGAAGGGCAACGAAGCTGGTGAAGGGTCTGGAGAATGAGTCTTATGAGGAGCGGCTGAGGGAACTGGGACTGTTTAGTCTGGAGAAGAGGAGGCTGAGGGGAGACCTCATCGCGCTCTACAGTTACCTGAAAGGAGGGTGTAGTGAGGTGGGTGTTGGTCTCTTCTGCCAAGTAACAGCGATAGGACGAGAGGAAATGGCCTCAAGTTGCGCCAAGGGAGGTTTAGATTGGACATTAGGAGAAATTTCTTTACTGAAAGAGTGGTCAGGCCTTGGAACAGGCTGCCCAGGGAAGTGGTTGAGTCACCATCCCTGGAAGTATTTAAAAGATGTGTAGATGAGGCGCTTAGGGAGATGGTGTAGTGGGTACAGTGGTGTTGGGTTGACGGTTGGACTCGATGATCTTAGAGGTCTTTTCCAACCTTAATGATTCTATGATTCTATGATTCTAAAAAATATCCACCCAAAAGTGTTTTTTCCCAACTTCTTGTGTCTAGTATTTATAAATTAATGTACTTGCCCCTAGTCATTAGAAAATAAGCCTCTGATATATGTGGAGAGTTATATCTTTGATTTGCACAAACATAAACAATGGTGACTATTTAGGTATAAAAGGCAAACCTCATACTTTTAATTGGAAACTCTTCTATGTAGAGACGATATAACCATTCCAAATTTGGTTTTACAGAGTATAACGCTTGTGCTTTCATTCGAAAGAAAAATTGTTTGTCCTTTGATAAAATGAAGCAGGCTCTGTGGAATGTGGCTGAATGGTCTCAGGTCAATCTTTGGTTTGCTTGCTGATGATAATTAATTAATGTCCAGAGCATCGCATACATGCCAATTCTTCATTAAAATTAAGTGGAAATAAAGCAGCTGTCATCTCTAAACTGTTTTGGTTTTGGCTTTCTTTTTTCTTAATTACTTGAAGCTTAGGAACATAGCTGCATGGACCAGAAAAAAATTAAATGGTTTGGCGTTAAAATTCCTTCTCATTCATAAAATCCTTCAAATGGAAGTAGCGATGTTCCATTACAATACATTCATCGAATTTCCTTTCCTTCAAGATACATAAATGTTGGTAGTTCAGTCTAAATCCTTGATACTTCCTAAGTGGAAAGTATCAAGAAAAATGTTGAAGGCTAGTACTGTATATGGGTTTCCATGTATGGTTTCTGAACTAATGCTCGTCAGAGAGCAAGAACGAGTTTGAAAGATTTTATGTTTGCAAATGATAAATATATGGGCATTTTCCCACTTAGTCTCTCGAAGAAGTAGTGAAGAAATCAAACGGGATATCAGTGCACCTGATGGAGCATCTCCAGCATCTCTCATGGCAATGGGTACCACCTCACCACAGCTGTCACTCTCATCTTCTCCTACGGCATCAGTCACCCCTACAACCAGAAGTCGAATAAGGTAAAAACTCTTTTTGTGGTGCACTGAAATGTGTTAATTTCATAGCTACCTGTCTGCATATATCTATTAATATTGGCACTAAGCCTGCAGACTCTACTGCCACCCATACAATAACGATCTTCAATAATCTTTGAGCGCTTCAGAAAGTGTTTTCTGCAGCTCAGTATATGTTTTAAAAGTTAGACCAGAAGTTAGGTTTTTTAGAGCTTATGAGGTTAATACCAAAGCTTTATGCTCCACTAGAAAACCAAGCTAAGTCATGTCACTAAATAATAGCATCGTATCAGTTCAAAATACCATGAAGCCAAATTCAAGAAGTGAGCTTACGGAATGTTGAACAAATCTTTCAGAGTGGCTTAGACCCAGGGAGACCGCATGATAAACCTTAACTTTTGTAATCACAGCCGAAGACAAAAAGCAGCATGACTAGGTCTTAATTCCAGACACTGCCAAGTCTTCTAAATAGCCATGAGTGAATGGGCCTGGGTTATTTGTCCCACGGATGAAATCATAATGCAAGTCTAAGTAACAAATGGACAGGCAACCCCCTTTCATTAGTAAGATAAAAAGATAAGTTTGTGATAAATTTAAAACTTTTCCTATCTGTAGTGTTATTAGTCAAAGGACTTCAAAGTATTTAAGCCTCATGTTATGCAAGTGAAGTATGTACTTAGCCCTGCTTCAAATTGGGAAACTGACAGATAAAAGTTAAATGACTTTCTCAAGACCATTTAACACAGAGCTTCCTGACAAAGCTTTTGTACAGCAGAAATATTAAACCCTTAATATTCTGAGACATTTGCAATATGTGATAATTACATTATAAAATTGTGAAGTTATTTACAGCTGTGGGTGCTATTGAAAATTGTTCCCCTGAAATCAGCTGATGCGTGCCTCAGTGCTGCTCTCTTTTCACTATGCAGAAATTAAATTGAGTTTGGATCTGTGGGTACTTTACTGGCAGCAATTAATATTGTGTGTGTTAGCACCTAAATTTAGACCGAGTACATCCATAAATAAAAAAAAAAAAGACTAAAACACGTGTATATGAACTTTGAACTGGTAATGTATAAAATTGCATTGATGGCAGCCTGCAGACTATAGCAAATAGAGTGGCATTTCATGGTAAAATTGTACAGTTATAATTATGATATCATTACTATGCCGACCAACCATTGACTGCAATGCTAAGCACTACAAGAAGACTTAGCAGTGGAATCTGCAGCAGTGGGTGCGCAGTGATAAGCATGCTCTTTGGAACTGTCCTCAGAATGTCGCTGCTGGACTTCAATTTGTTGTGTCATCAGGTTTCTCTTTTTTCCGCCACCTTTTTCTGAAAGCTGTTGTAAAATAAACAGTTATTGCTATAGTTCGCTAAAACAAATACTTGCAGTTTACTGTTCCCTGTTCTAGTTGAAACTTCATTGTCTCTTTGATTTGGAATACGATTGACCTAATATACTAACTTGTAAGATTTATATGTCGAACCATTTCTCATTGTCTCCATACAACTTAAGCTAATTTATTTTCTTCAGCAGTGTTTTCATAACGGTGAGAACCTGTTATAAACCATGTGCTCTTACTGGAATTTGAGAACAGGCTGTACAGCTCCCTCCTGGATAAATAGTTTAGCGTAAAGAGAGGGAGCTTTTAATTTGAGTTCTTGTATGTTGTCCCAAATCTCTGTTCTGAAGTTCTTGTAGTGTTTCATAATCTTCATTGTAGATTGAATATACAATTGCATTGTTGTTTGTTTCAATCACTGATGAAAAAAATACACCAGTTTGGGTTGTTGAAATATGTACTGATTTAAGAACTGAAGTACAGAATTTCTTGAGGCATCATTCTGGCAGTGTGGTACCTATGAAGTTTAGATACAGTAACCTATTCAGATAATTTATTTCATATTTAAAAAACCACAATTAGCAACTTCCTTGTCATGTTAAATCTCTCTGAGTTAGGTTTGAAGGCTCATACTGCTATCTTTCATGCTGAAAGGCACTTACTGTTTCCTGTTTATTGTTCTGCTGTGCATATATTTTCATGGATGTTTCAAATGCCACCACTGATACCTCTTTCTAAGCAACTTTGAGATCTTGCCAACTGTATTTCAGTGAAAACTGGCCAAGCAAATTGCAATACATATACTTAAGATTAGTGCCTCAGAACATTTCGTTGTATGTTGGCACATGTTCTCTTCTTTTATGCGTTGAGTGACAGATGCTGATATGTGGAACAGCCTCTGGTGTTCCGCTGGTAGCACACATGCATGAAGAAATCCACATTCCCTGGATGCTTTCTTTTCCCCTGGCAGGACCTGGAGAATTGCTACCTTTAAATGTGCAGCAGAGAATCTACTGAAAATACTATGTATTTCCACCCTCCACCCTTCTTTCCAATCACCAGATGGGTTGTAGAGAGCAAAGAGTTAAAGATTTGAGAGTGAATGTATACAATCTGTATGTCTTTTTGGAAATATGCAAAAGGAGTAACTTAGGGTATCATCTGTGGGTATCATCATTTGTGGATGTTGTGAGAATCTTGCTTACATCTGCATAGAAGTTTTTAAAAAATGGCAGTTGAGGAAATCTTTGCAATATGGATTCACTGATAACTTTTTTTAATTTTCCAAATGGAAATTATTAAAAATAAGAACGACTGCTGGCACACTTTACGTCCAGTAACTAAGCTCCATAATGGTGTAATACCTAGTCTTTTTGTCAGAGACTGTTCACTAGAATATCTATAGAAATACTGAATCATGTAACTAGGCCACTACAAAAGTATTAACCTCTATATTAATCTAAGCACTAATTTCTGAAGCCTGGTAAAGAGATGTCTGTAATGTAAGACTCATGTGAAAAACTGGCCAACCCAGATATGATAGTTCTTTTCTTCCCCAATCTTTTGTGAAAGAAAAAATTACTTAAGATAACGTGACAGACTGGAAGTGAAATTAATTGATAGCTTTTATTGGTAATTGAACATTCTTATTTCAAAAAAGTGAATCATTGTTGTGCCAGTATATCAAATGGCGGATCAACATAGTTAGATCTGCCCCCTCTTTTTTTAAGAACTCCAGATCTCAGGCAAATGTTCTGTTAATAATGGCATGCTGCTAATATGCAAACGTGTTGTTTCAAGGTGACATTTGTAATCAGCCATGAGATGCAAAAGAGATAGCATCGGTTTATTCTCTTTCTAAATACAAAATAAAGTCACTTGAGTTAGCTTAATGGTTCAAGCTGAAACTTACCATGTTGTGAGTTTAATTTTCTGAACTCTTAGGAGAAATATCATTGAAGTTGAAAAACCTAGGAAAAAAAAGTTTAGTTTAAAGGAAAAAGAACGATGATTTGCTAATGAAAGAATTACTCCAAAATAACTCTTAAGTCTCTGCAGGTATTTCTGTGTATTCTATTTTTCAGTCAGTAGTGCTGTACCCTATTACTTCCACTGTGACAATAATTTGTCCTTTTTTTTTTTTTTAGCTTTTACAATATGTATTTGCAAAAGATACATTACAAGCTCTAAGTTGCACTTCTGCCTTGTTCCTAGGGAAGAGAGGAAAGATCCCTTGTCTGCCCTAGCAAGAGAATATGGAGGATCCAAGAGAAATGCCTTGCTGAAGTGGTGCCAGAAAAAAACAGAAGGATATCAGGTAACTGTAAAGCTGTTTAATGTAGCATACTTCTAGCTGCAACACATTAGAATCTGCTAATAGCATAAACCAGGCTGCTCCACAGTTGACTGCATAGATTGCAATGGCACTGGTATGTACTGTACTCTCTTCTTGGAACACATGCTACAAGTCCTAACCTAACTAACATTAATAGCTCTTTAGTCTCTTTGCTCCATGTGGATAATAGCTTTTTTCTTAAGGGGGCAGCTGACCTCCTATTCAGGCACTTTAAAACAACCTTTTACAGATTGCACTTTTGAAACTGTAACTGAAACTTTAGCAACTTAAGGTTTAAATTAATGTTTCCCAAATGTAGTTAGAGTACCATTTCTCGGATTTCAGAGAATTTTTTTTGATAATTAGTAGAATTTTTTGGATCTTTCAATGCACTCCCATTTAGTCTCTATTTAGGGACAGTTTGTTTTTTGAAGGTCACATTGTCTCGCACTTTGAACTTGACTTTCTACTGCGGTTCCAGACATTTTTTTTTTCCAGTTAGTCCAAACGTTATCAGAAGCCAAAAGAACTAACAAGATAACTATCCAGAGTTCTCTTGATTACATTATTTTTTCAAAAGAATAGTGGCTTCAGCAAACTAAACCAGGATGTTAATAGTCTGGCCATGATGTATTTGTTTGGTTAACTTGTATTGAAAGTGTTTGGAGTTCCCAACACAATCCTCAGTTTAAGAACTTTACTCTTTCCATGACTTGAGACTCACAATGCAGGAGGAAGTTGAAAGCCGCATAACAGGATGATCGCCCATCCATAGGAAAAGTCGTCTTTCAGTACAATGGACAGGCTTGTGATATAAGCCCTCCCCCCTCTTCCTGTGGCACGTCTAGAACTAAACTGTGCTATTTCTGAGGATAAGCTTCTTTGTGGAAAGAGCCTTTCTCCTTCCCCACATTTTAAAAGAGGCAGGATGTTATATTTCTTTAGAAATCCTCTAAAACTGAATGCAAAAATATTTTCCCATATGGTCTTGAAATGAAAGATGAATTTGACAGCTTCCTTATCTGGTTAGGAAAAATAATAGAAAGTATTCCAAGCTTTTCAGTCTATAGTTGTGTGCATATGCAAGGGCATGCTTTTGTTTATATGGATTGCTGCTTATAATTACTTGAGTTCTATAAACACTAGTAGAAGAATAGGTTTTGAGACTTACTGTACTTGCTTCAACAACTGTAATATGGTTCTCCGCTTGTGTTGCTACTGAGAAACCATAGCATATAGCATCGGTAGAACCTTCTTTTGAAAGAGCAGGATAGTATCAGGAGGTGATATTAAGACATTCTTCTCAAAAACTAACTTTGTTTTATGCACACTCCTTTTTCGTTTCTTTGTTGTACAGAATTTGATTATTTTTAGCATCCCCTGACATTCAATTCTGGTTGAACACTATGTTAGTGATGTTCTAATGTTTTAAACATATCTAGCGTTGTATTCATTGTGAATAGTGCTTATCCAGCTTTCTGGCATTTCATCAACGTTATCAATGCCAGGATCTTTTTTTTTTTTTTTAATTGAAGCTTTGCTTAGTTTTAATTTAATTTTAAAACTATGTGGATTCAAAACTGACAAGCAGTAAACAAGCATCAGAATAATTAACATCTCCCTTCCTCATTCAGTCCTACTTAAGGTATTCTAGCTCTCTTCCTTCTTCCCTGTCACCCAAATATTGACAGGGTACCTTTTCTTACCTCCAGCTCCTCCTAGTGTCTTATATGCTGCCACAATTCCCTCTTATCCCCAGCATTTCCCGTCATTATAACGTCTACTTTTCTTCTATATCACTGTTTGCTTTTGTTTGGCTTAGCATCTGGGCAAGAGCCAGCACATGCTTTTAGAGCTACCTGCACACCAACTGACCAGCTGTCTTCTGTCTCTGAGCTGTTGTGTGAGCCACACAGAACAGAGGAGTCTTAAATATCCCAGCCTTTTCCTCTATAGGAGTAGCAGTAGGTCCACTTTCTATCCAATTTGTATCCTGTTATCAATTTAAATCAATGTCAATGTATTTAGTTACAAATACAACAGGTTAAAGGAAAAACACTTGCAAATTGAGTCTGTAACAAGTTCTAAAATTACCTGGAAGATTTTAACCATGATTTGGAAACAAGGAAAAGAAAAAAAGTCTTAAAAGGCTTTTGTTTCAGAATAATTCTTTTGTTAATTTTGTCCTATTCATATTATATCCATTTGTTTCTAATGCAAATCTAATTAAACTACCTATATTTAAGTAAAACTCAGCCCTGTAAGCCAGTATTTTTCAAGTATGTCTTTGTCAACATGGAAAGATGTGTTTACTACTTCATCAGTTGCCAACAGCAATCACTTTTTTGGTCTTGTTTTCTCACTCTCACCTGGAGGTGATGTCTCATAGCTGTAGTTTTTTATGCATACATAAATATTTATAGAAAAATATACGTAAAATATTGATAGAAAATTATTTCAGCTGGTGAGTTTCATAGAGAAGATGGAACCATGCACATTGAGTTAAAACCCCATTCTAACAGAGCCATGTTTGCTCCTGGCATTGCTTTACCTTTCATTTCTGGGATTATATTTTGCACTGGATATTGGAGAATAGTTGAATTTTTGGTTTATACATGGACTAAATAGTAATCACCCAAATAGCCAGATACAAATCTTAATTTCGAAAATTTTGTTTAAAGTGTACAGAGTTATAGGTGAGCTACCAGTGGCTTAAAATGTTAAAAACAAGGTATAATGTAGTTGGCTTACCCTTATGAATGAGCAGCAGCATAGGATTGAACGTTATTCTCTTTGGAGGCCAGCTGTAGTTCTTGAGCTGCTTTTTATTCCATGTGTTGAAAATACTAAAGAAGAAGAAAAAAAAAACAACACACCAAGGTCTGTACTGTTTCACGGAAGAAAGTTTCCTTTAGTGACATGATACTTGTGGAGAATACAGTACTACTTAATTGCTTGGTACAACTAGTATTTTTTTTGTCTGCTCAAATGAAACGGAAGAAGAATAACTTCTGCTGTTGTAGCCCCTTTACGAAATTACTTTCAAGCTTTTGATTAAAAGTCTTAAGTATCTCTGTTTTAGAAGCTTGAAATTTTAGGAGTGCTAAATAATTCAAAGATGATAGTGTGGTGAAGCTCTAATTTCAGCCCATTATAGTGAAAGGATTTTATTTAAAGCCCTTCACACACATTCACAGACATTTATGCCAAACTGCGCTTTCCACCTCTGACAAACATATAGTTCCACACAGCAGAATTTTTAAAGGAATCTTAAGACGTTCTCTTTCGTGAATGCGGTCTGATAAACAAGCTAATACCTAACCCTGGTAAAAAACTATGATAAATTACTTCATTGTACAGATTTCTTGATTTATTCAAGCAAATTTGGAAGGGAATAAATGAATAGATTTCTTGAAATGTAGTGGTGAAACAATATTTAACTGTGTTCCAAATCTGGTATTTTTAAAGAGTACCTCAATAAAAAAATAAGGTTAAAATAGCCAATGAAAATAAGAGAAATTCTTACTGATGTGAAAAACTGTATGGCTTTTTCTCTTACTATATTGTTGGGTTTAATATACATGCTGTCTGAATGTTGTTTGCAAGCAGAATTTCTCCTTGAAGCTTAGTTTTGGAGAATGGCAATCTGCAGAAGGTCACTGCAGAACTAACAGCAGGCAGGTTCTGTATTAACTTTCATCTAGAGCCTGTTCAGTCTAGACAGTATTGCACTCACTAAGTTACTGAGTTTAATTATATTCAGGGCTGAACAGATCCCTAAGCCATGAAAGAGGAGAGTTGCTCCCTTAAGATAAGGGGTTTTTTTAAAGCATTTAGATAAAGGAGGAACAAATCACCTTTAGTTTTTAGATGAACAGGCACAAAATACTTGAAAATTGATCATGTGTTAGCTTACTCAGGATCTGACATACTGATTCAGAGTACAGTGCCAAGTGCTGCATTTTCCAGAGAGAAGAGAATCCTCCTGGCTCTTCTAAAATATGTGCAGTGTCATAAAGCTGTCATAAATTCCAGATATCTTCAAAGCATAAAGTAATCCCGTCCAGCTGTTACGGAGCATTTACCCTAGCTGGAACACAGCTACTTTCATTTTGAGTACACAACTAATAAAAGTCCAAAAAAGGATGTGAGCATGCATGTTTCATGTTAAGAAGGGGACCAATAAACAGGATACACACATCCTTACCCATTCTTATCTACAGCAATCTTTCAATTTATTTTCCATTTTTTGTCAGCATTCTGAGAGATAGCTCACTTCCAGAAATCTGACACCAAAAAAGCAATTGTCAAAAGATAGCAGCAAGAATAGACTAGATTTTTTTTTTTTAACCTTTCTTTAAGCTTTCCACGCTTCCTAATTACAGATACACTGGAAGACCTCCTTAATGTAGCCTTGTAGTACCTGTCCTCTAATTCACGCAACGCTGCTTTTTCTGGAAAGACCACTTAATTTCTACCTCCTATACAGATCAAAGC
The DNA here is from genome assembly GCF_964195595.1 of Calonectris borealis. NCBI lineage: Eukaryota > Metazoa > Chordata > Aves > Procellariiformes > Procellariidae > Calonectris > Calonectris borealis. The sequence goes on from NC_134329.1 coordinate 10,394,513, forward strand.
TACATGTCTTACAAGAAATTTAAAACTTTTTATCTACGTGGCAGCAATAAACACTAAAATTGTTTAGTGATTGAGCAGTGTGATTGAGTATGAATGTATGTGTACCTAATGCTATGCTGAATGTACCTTGAAATCAAGCAATGTTTTCATTTGTACTCAAGTAGTAAGTGTAGAATAACAAAGCTAAAGGTAAAAATGGTTCTCGTTGCTTTTTTTTTTAAACCTGTTCTTATATACACGTCTTTATCAACACTAAGCTAGATCATATTCTACTCAAAGTATTATATTGATTTTTAAAAAAGCACAAAAAGAGGAAAAGACTGTGTGCTTATGTAAGCCTATGTTCAAATAATGATTCCAGGGTGTGCATGCCTTCCCTGGTGCTGTCTGGTTGATTCATCAAAGTAGTAAGGCTGCCAAAACACTTCTCTCCTTGGTTTAAGCTGTGATGCTTTAGCCAAAAATTGTTGAGTTAAGGAAGGACATGCTTCCTTTTTCTGTTTGGATTGGATTCTGATACAAGAGAAATGTCAACTTGTTAGACTTAATTACGACAAAACTTAGAATAAAATATGAAGCTCTCTGTATCTCTGTAAGTGCTTCAGATGTTACTGTCTGAAGCTATTGGTTTTTTTGAGAATGACTGCTCTTTTTATGGTTCTTTTTTGTGCCAAAACTGAAAAATAACATGTCTTTTGTATGGAAAGAAACATTAACAGTCAATATTTAAGGGTTTTGATGGTTTATATTTGCCATTTACTGCCTTTTCAGAAGCTGGGATTCAAGAGGCAGTAGTTGGGACTGCTGTTAAGTCTATTCCAGAAATACTTTTACATTCTCACCTACGGCCAGAAGTACTGATAGCCTCAGCTTTAATCCATGATTTGAGAATCAGTGAATCCTGATTCAATGGAGCGTGGATAGCAGTTATTTTGTAGTTTACCTTTCTAATTTTTTAAATGGATACTCTTTTCTTTTGTGTATGTATGTGTCTTTAAAAGCTTCTAAAAGCTTTTTAATAGTAATTTTCTGCCATGGGAAGAAGCCTGCTAAGGTCTGTACATTTAAACCTCAAATCTTGTTTTAATGGTTTAATATATTATAGTACAGAATCATATTAATGCTTTTGCTTTCTCAGCCCACTTATTTCATTAACTAATACAACAGAGACATAGACACATGGTTTTATTTTCTCCATGTCCTAACTCATTTGTGAGCCAAACTGAGTTAGGATGTGGGAACCTCTCCTCCTTGTGCAGAGGAAGGGATGGAGAAATAGCTGTTATGGAATATGCTTCTCTGCTCAAATTGTAATATACATAGTTTAGGGAGATTGAAGATAGCTGTGGATATGTCCGCTGAAGAGATAGTTAAAATAACTTTGTTCTTAGTTTGTAACTATAAGTTAGAAACCATGGTTTCTATAGTTGGGGTTTTTTGGCATTTGCGCGGTTTTATAGCTGTGGAGTTTTCGGGGCGGCGGGGAGGAAAGTTGAATCACTGCATTACAATAGTCAATATCTGTTTCTTGCTTTTTAATAAAAAGGTATTTTCAGTCATTATAGAAGACCCTCAGTTAATTTAGGATTATTGCAAAAAGCAATAGGAGACAATTTCAAAATTAGCACTACACTGGTTAAAAAAAAACTTTAAAATTGGGAATTCTAGAAAAGTCATAGGTTGGGAGAGACCTTAGATTGATGTTATGCAGAGCCCTGTTAAGCAGTCTAGAATGTTTTAGTGATTCCTTCATTTCTCTGGGCAATCTATTCCAATGCTTAGTTGTTTCATGGTGAAGACTTTTTTTCTTATATCCAGACAGAATTTCCCTGGAAAGAAACGGTGCCTGTTGCATCTTGTCCTGTCACCGTGTGTCCTTCTGAAGAGAGTACCTCCATCTTCTCTATAACTACCTTTTAGGCATTGGAATACTCTGATTACATCCCTCCTGAATCTTCTTTACACTGAATAAACCAAATTCCTTCAAAATTTCTGTCAAGTCCTCCAACCATCTAATCATCTTGTTAACTCTCTGCTGGACCCTTTTTTGTTCTTCAATGACTATTTTGAATTGGGGGGACCAAAGCTCTATACAGTATTCCAGGTGTAGACTGACAAGGGCCCAGCAGAATGTAAGAATCCCATTCCTCAATCTGCTGGCTGTACTCTTAGTGATGCAGTTCAGGATACAGTTTGCCTTCTTTACTGCAAGGATGCACTTCTGATTCATATTCAAATTCAGTTCATTTACTGTTTAACCACTATTGTATTTCAGCCTAAGCTGATGGATTGTTTTGTTCCTATTACATTTCAATCTTGTTTCAGGACGAATCTTCTTACTCTTTTTTTCTATGTGAGTGCAAAGGAATACTCATTTTGTGGTGACTGCTCCTACTCTGCACTTTGCAGTTTAATAGGAGCTTGAGTCATGCTTGAAATATTTTTTGGTTGTGGATCCACCAGGGTGTTCCCCTACCATCTTTTTTTGCCCTCTTTATCATGGCTGTAGAATGGACTACAGAATTTGGTATGTTTGATTATGTAAAATGTTATATCCTTATGCTTTGTTTCTAGAAAAGTCTTACAAATTTTTAACTCTTTTTTTTATTCCTGGTTGGAAAGTGTCTTCCACAGATCTTTTTATGGCAACAGCCTGTTGCTTAACTCCTTTTGTTAGAATTGCATTTTTTAAAAAAAAATCTCTCCCAAATACTAGAGTATTAAACATTAATAGACAAGGACTGATAAATCTCCTTCTAGTTCACCTATCTCTAGAAAGGCTTATTCCTCATTTGACAATTTATCTGAAAGTATGTCCTTCAATTGTTTTAATACTTCGTGGTCTGAAATGGCTTGAAGAAAAATTCTGGATTAGATTCCATCAGAATTCTCTTAATAGAGCCAATTACTTAGTAAAAACAGTAACAAAGAAGAAATTATGTCAGAGATTTTACGCTGATGTTCTATTTACCATCAATTCTTTGAGAAATAAGAGCTTAATGCAAGATTGGTTTCATTATACTGACCAAGCTTTTTCAAAAAAACACAAGTAGTTAAAAGCATTTGGGAAATACAATTGTGCTGTATTTAAATGTGCCAGTTATGTGCTCAAAGCCCTACATAAAAAATTAAATTTTCAGTTTAAATGACAATCTGTCCAGTTTCTAGATTTGTTTTTAGTGTCTGACCAATATTACACTTTTTCCGTCTGAGAGGTAATAATAATTCATAATGCTCAGAGCAATTGGAAGCAGAAACCAGTCCCTTTTAATTGTTTCCTTCCGTTGTATTTAATTCAGCTTTTCTGGATACATTAAGATTCTTGAATGATGGGTTTGTTTTCTGCTTGTTGTCCTAATAATAAAAGCTGGACCCAACAGGAAGATGTAGAAAAATAGGGTATTCCAAGTTATTTTTGAGAATCAACCAAACTTGTAGGTGAACTTTTTTAACTGGCCCTTTTTTCCAATGTTTCTATTCAAAATTCAACATTCTATGGATGATACTAATATTTAAAGTGAAATTTTTAGTTTATACAAGTATGTTTAAGGGAAGATGACTTTCTTTTGGTTTAGTTTCATTTACCATTTTCAGCACAACTTTATCCTGTTTTTCTTGCTCACATGTTGGAGTGAGGGAATATACTTACAAAACTATGAAAAATGTGCTCACCTCCAAAATCTAGACACTCCTCCTGGTTTTTAAATCATGTGAAGAGTTCTGTCTTCAGCCCCAGTTGTTCTATAGGTCTATTTTCTAGCTCATCCAGACTGTTTTGATACTTTGCATTTCTTTCTTTATATATTCTGAGCACAAGTCTTCCTTCTTCATCCACAGGGTCAAACCTCAGATTTAGGTTCTGATGATCTCATGCACATCACTGCACATCCTATTTTCTAATTTTGATGAATGCATTCTTGCCTGTTGATGTCCATCCTGACTGTTGCAAAGATCACTATTCCAGCTCATTGCTTTAACAGTATTGCATTGTTTGCTTCTCCTTTCTCTATGCTCTTTCATTTCCAATATAAGCTATTGTTCTCACTTTGAAGGCTGAGGACCCTTCCATCCCTCTTTCAGTACTGAGATCTCATCTGTGCTTCACTGATGCTGGTGTTCAGGCTCAAACTCTTAAATTTTCAAATAAATATTGCTGTGCGTCCTCTGAAATGTGTGGAGCAACCTGGGAGAGAAAAAAGCTCTGTGAGGCAAGGTACTATCAAACTTTATTTTATTTGTACAGTGACTGACTTTAGTTTATTTGTACTGGTGACTGACTTTAATGAACTCTTGGTCTATGGTAAATAGCGTATATTCTGCAATAATACCAATTCAGCAAGTACTTGTTGAAACTATATCCAATGTTAAGTCACTAGATTAGAAACACGTGTGTTAGAAACTGTTAATTAGATTCAGCAATGCTTCAGCATTCCTCCTTACTTTAATAAGGAATGTCATATCTATCCTTATAGTCCTGAGACTTAAAAATTTGCTAATGCTCTTCAGTAGCTTTAACTAGTACAATTTTTTTTTCTTAATAGTTTGGCTTGATGCATGCATGTATGTCTGAGCAGATCTGTGTTTAACTTAAGTGTGAAAATGCCAATGTAAATCTTTCTCCTCTCCTTCCCACATCACTTGGCCATCCTGGGGAAGGAGGGAGAATATTTCAGCCGAGGGGTGAAAACCAGGTCTGAGTTTTTCTCCCTCAGTAGATTGTGTAGCAAAGAAAATGTGGTCATTCGTATTTGATTTTTATAACTAGCTTGCCACAGATGACTGTGACAAGAAAAAGCCCCTCTCCCTATCTTTATCCATCTTACTGATACAGATGTGATCCGACGCATTACTGGTTACAGGATAGGGGGAAAGGACTTTTCAGAAAGTAACTTTGTAAACAGACACAAGTAGGAATTTATTTGCTTTAACAATCTGATATTTTTTCCCTTTTTTTCGTAGAATCATAGAATCGTTTAGGTAGGAAAAGACCTTTAAGATCATGAGTCTAACCATTAACCTAACACTGCCAATTCCACCACTAAACCATGTCCCTAAGCACCACATCTACCTCCAGGGATGGTGACTCAACCACTTCCCTGGGCAGCCTGTTCAAATGCTTGATAACCCTTTCAGTGAAGAATTTTTTCCTAATCTAAGCCTCCCTTGGTGCAACTTAAGGCCATTTCTTCTTGTCCTATCGCTTGTTACTTGGGAGAAGAGACTGACACCCACCTTGCTACAACCTCCTTTCAGGTAGTTGTAGAGAACGATAAGGTCTCCCCTCAGCCTCCTTTTCTCCAGACTAAACAACCCCAGTTCCCCTTCACCAGCTTCGTTACCCTTCTTTGGATGTGCTCCAGCACCTCAATGTCTTTCTTGTGGTGAGGGGCCCAAAACTGAACACAGTATTCAAGGTGCGGCCTCACCAGTGCCGAGTACAGGGGGAGAATCACTTCCCTAGTCCTGCTGGCCATACTATTTCTGACACAAAAAGCCTTGTACTGTGTGTTGCATTTGTTTGCCTAATTTAAGTAACATTGAAAAAGTTTTAACCAAGCATTAATTTAAATCCAATTTCCTGTCTCTCTTGAGGAGAAAGGAGGGAGAGCTTCATTTTTTTTCTTTGCTTTTAAATTTTCCCACCCCTGTGGCTTGAGGAAGCTGTGTGAAGAACATGTTCCCACAGACTGGGGGTCTCCAACAATGACATTTCCGTTTGCAAGCAGGCAGCAGGATGGCAGGCGAGGCTCAGACCACTGCCTTGGGCATTGTGAGCCCGAGCACGTACGCTTACGTCACCAGAGTCTGAACCTGCATTTGGTGGACTTTGTATAAAAAGTGCTAAAGCTGAGCAGGAAATGGAGATTTCCCTCACATTCTTCTAGAAATTGCCTTTAGTTTTGTTTTTTTCCTATGTTGGAAGGGATTGCAGTTGTTTTCCATTTGTAATCCAAATCATTGGTTTGACAAGAAATACAACGGCCTTCGTTCCCAGCCTGCGTGGCACAGTAACGCTGATTCCAGGTGGATTTTTCTGCATTAGGAATGGCAAGTTTTAGTGTCTTGTCAAAGACAGGTGATGACTATTAAATTGCTGTCAAGTGAAAGGTTGACTTGTGTGATTGTGTTTCTGCAATTCTGTGACTGAAGGTTATAGTTCCTGTTACGTTAAAATTTTTAAAACTAAGTAGGGGAGCTGGTTAGCTTTTGCTTAAGCCCAGTTAAGTGAGTTAGATATTAAAGCATATTTATATTTCTCCATAAAGGTCTAAAAGATAAATTGTGAGTTGTTGTTACTGGTTGTTTCTTAATTAAAGTTTAAACTGGCTGCTATCCACTTAGCCTCTTTACCATTGTTTGACTGCCAACAGCCAAGTGTACAGTAATTTAAAAGGTCACTGAGGCATCTTGTTCATAACTCTTTTGGACTGGGCTGACTCTTTCTACAATAATACAGTCTCAGGAGATGCATTTACCAGTGCCACTGAGTTTCCTACTGGAACTAAAAGATCAAGAGTGCAAGATTTTTCAATTCCAATCCCAATCCAAAGATAATGGTTCCCTGCCAGTGTCAGTGTTAAATCTGTTGGAAAATCTTTATTTGTGATCTTGTTCACATAAGTTTCTGTATAGAAATGGGTTTGTTTGGAAGAGAAAATACTTGTCCTCATCAGTTAGAAAGTTTGTCTGGGTATTAATGCAGTAGAAGCAGAAAAGTAAAATCTTACATTAATAGAGATACTACCACTGGGTCTGTTTCAGGGATTTTAGGCATATATCTCTAACTCATTTGCTTTCCTATCTTGGTGTGTACAGTTGTACTAAATCTATACTCTTACCCTCTCTAGCACAACATTTTACACCTTTTAACACACACATTTTGCACTTATTATATTGCTTAAATTAAAAAATTACCTTGAATTAATATACAAGATAACTGACTTTATTATCACTAAATTTTTTTGTTGTTCTCTGTAGTAGTGGATTTTGGTTTCTTACCACAGAACTTTAGTATTAGACTGTTTGCTTTCTGTGCTGATTTCTTCAAAGGTATTAAAAAAAAAACACACCCACACAAAAAATCACAAATATTGGTGGATTGGTAGAACTAATACTTGTTAGATTATGATTTTAATATTGTTTATATTTTTTTTCCTTCAAGAATATCGACATAACAAACTTCAGCAGTAGCTGGAATGATGGCTTGGCTTTCTGTGCAGTCCTCCATACTTACCTCCCAGCCCATATTCCTTATCAAGAACTAAACAGCCAGGATAAGGTACGACATTAAAAATCCCATTCCTGGGACTGCGAAACTATATAATTAATATGGGTTAAAAAAGAAGAATGAACAAATTTGAGTTCTAAAAAAAAAAACAAACAGTATTACTAGGAATCATAACTGAAACACTTCAAACTACCTTGGTGCTATTCTTATTGTAACCTTTTAATATTATGAGATCATTGGGGTACAGAACTTTGGAATAAGTATAAGAAAAAATAATAACAGAAGGTCATAAATTTAAGTCTGAGGCATTTTATTTAACCCAAACAGTTGGGAAGTGTTTTCAGTTCACGTTTTGGAAGCAAGGAGTGTTTAAGCTTGAAGATTTTAAATCCATCAACTTTGTATCTTGACATGTTTTGTTCATCTCTTTCAATATCACAAGGATGTTGTTTCATCCTACTTTCTCATATTGATAAGTGACTGTGATACTCTTCTCAAGTGATAAGTATCAAATAAAGGTAAACTAGAAGATGTCAGGACTGCAGAGTAGTCTGTATGTATTCTAGTGTGCTATAGTTAATACCTACTGGTGTGTTATCTGGAGATGTATTCTTAATGATAATTCCTAAAAAGATATAAGAATATTTCATTAGCGCATGAAGAGATTTTTTTTATTTATGCTTTTTAAAGAATAAATAATTTGTTCTTTAGCATTTTATAACTCAGTCATTCTTCACTGACGATTTTTCAGCATTATCTTCTGAATGAGGAATTCATAAAAATTTTCTATAAAATTTTGGATTATATTAGGACATGTTCATTCCTATGGCTCTTTAAATTACTGTGGTCAAATTATAGACTCCATTTGAAGCAAAAGTAACAGCATTACTATGAACATTCTTAACACCACTTTATTATGTTTGAAGCAGTATTTCCTTCGATTCTAACATGTTTTTATATCTCATGCAGAGGAGAAATTTCACTTTGGCTTTTCAGGCAGCTGAAAGTGTTGGCATCAAATCTACTCTGGTAAGTTGTAAATGCATACTGAATTAATAATGTCCCATTTACAAAAATCAAATTATTCTATTTTGTACTTTTGAAAGATTTTGATGCTTTATACTTAAAAATAGAAGCAGATGAGCTCAGCTAGAGGTTATTGCCCTTGTATCATACTTGATTGAAAAACATAAAAGATACTCCCTACCTCAGTGGCTTTGTTTAATAAACCCACTGTCATCAATAACATAAGCTTACATGTTTTTTGCATTAAATAGTGACTGAGATACAGACCTGTACTCCAGCAGCTGCAGCAAAGGCTGCAGCATGGTAGCCTATAGCAGATAAACTCTTAAGCTATAAAAGGAGATTCACCAAAACTTATCTCTCAATATCATAAGAAATAGTAATAAAGGAAATAGATTTGTTTGAGAATAATTTGAGAAATAGTTACGTGATACAATCTTCACGAATTCATTAATTCTCTCCTGTCTCTGACCTACTTTCAAATTATTTGGGTTTTTTGGAATTTTGGAGGTACAAATCAAGCTATGTAATTTGTTCTTTTGCTTAGCGTAATGAGAGGCAAGACTTTAACTCTTAAGTTTAGACTTTTGTCATCATAAATAATTGGAATAATAATTTTCAATTATTGTCTATAATAAGCTTTCTTATAAAAATTTTAGCTTAAAATAATTAGTTTTCAATAATATAGTATTTACTAGAAAAGGAAGATTTCTGAAGGTATAGAATTGGGAGTATCCCAAGCCCTTGTGAATAAACACAAAAATTCGGCTAAAAATGCCAGTATCAAAAATTATACTTAAGTGATACTTTTGTAACCTACATTCTAACAAAGCTGCCAGAGCTAGCAACTACTAAGACAACAAAGTCAGACATTTTTAAAAATAACACTTTCCCTGATCCTTATCAGAGCCTTTACCCCCAGCATTGTATTTGCTGACAATAGCAGTGCAACTGTTGGGCTTTAATACTTAGACTTTGTCAGTGGTTTGAAATGTGGAAGTTTCTTACCAAGTGCTGATGTAAGAACTAGATTGTGGAAAATAACTGCAGTAATTCTTACATAATTCAGCTTTAGTCTAAATGGTTGCTGTCTGTCCTTTCTTTTTGTAATGTACTTAATTACAGATATTCTAAAAAGAATTAAATCTTTTCAGCATTTTTTAAAAGTGCAAATTGTATCCATGTTAAGGATTTAATGTCTATTTACGTACCTACATACACAATGTGTACGATGTGTATGTTTGTGGATTTTTTTCCTTGTCCATATTGCATGGGTGGAGGATTAAAAAGGGTGTGAAAACTACTGTATGTAAATAGTAGTGGTAATGTAAGGGGAAGATATTTGTTCCCTGAGTAAGAAAATGTTCAGCTACTTTCATGTGGAGAATTAAAAAAAATTACTTTCCCTTTTGTGAGTTCTGGAGGTTCCTGGACCGAAAGCTTACAAAATAGACCCTTAGAGTAAACAAAGATTATTAGAAACTACATCACACTGTTTTCCTTTGTACATGTGCTGAAAAGGGTAGATCAGGCTTTGTTTACCCTGCTTATTCACTGACAATCTGTTATACTGTTACTATGAAATATGTGTGAACTGACCTATCAGTTAGACACAGATCGCATGTCTCTCTCTTGAATATACCCAAATTGGTATTTGTAAAACAAACTTCCCTCTTCCTTGCCTCTTTACTCAAAAATACGTATAAAGTAATCTAAAGTTCAGTAGTCTACTGTAAAATGAGATTCAGTTATTTATTGACGCTTGACTCTTACCCTGATATGAATTTTGAACTTTAGCTTCAATTAATCTCTGGGCCTTGATTCTGTGACTCACAGTTCCTAGGTAGATTGCATTGACTTGCGAGGCTGCTGTAGGGGTTTGTGAACACTAAAGTCTTGACTACTATACTAATTGTACTAAGTGGGGGACAACTCAAGCATGCACGGCATTAGATATTTCGATCTTAAGTCAACAAAATAACTATCTACAGATACGCTATTCATAGCTGTTTACATTTTGTAAGTAATACAAAGATGTATGGAAGAAAACAGAGCTTTCTTCATCAATGCTTTAAATTGTGGAAACTTTACAGATTTACCATTCCTAGGAATTTGTAAAAACACTACCACATTACTCACAAGGTTATCATTCCTGATTTTGACTAATCTGTTTTCTGTGACAGGACATTAATGAAATGGTGCGAACTGAGCGTCCAGACTGGCAGAATGTCATGCTGTATGTTACAGCAATTTACAAATATTTTGAAACTTGAAACCCTAATAATTCAACAGATCCACGGGATAGAACCAATATGAGCTATGAGATGGAAATCTTACTGAAATGCTAATCCCCATTTCACTGAAAACTGGCAACATTTGAGTCCCCTCAAACTTCAGTGATACTATCCTGGATTGCCTCAGATTGCTTCAGCTACTAAGCCTGGAAACAACTGTTTAAGAGCAAGAACTTGTTGCCACAGTGCTTGGAATAACCCAAGTTATTAAGCTATTCAGATTAATTATGTAGCCTAAAGAGCCTGGACTACTTATGTGCTGCCTTTCCAGCCAGACTTCCTGAAGCTTTCTTTCCTAGGAGAGTGAGATGAATGGATCCTCTAGCATATAGCAGACTGAATGTACAACTAAAGCTTTGAGAAGGAAAAGGATAACATGGCATCGTATTACTGAACTTTCTGTAGCATCCTGATACCACAGAGTCTGAATATTCTACCCACAGCGTATGGCACCCCAATACAGTAGAGTTCTTAATGGTAATTTAGTTACTGCCTTTACAGCTATTTTCCCTCCTTTAAAATGTGCACAATATTCTAGGAAAACAAGCTTTTATTCCGTAACGACAAATTGAGTGGAAAAGTGCTCTCAATACCTCGAAAAATTTGTCACAGAAGAACTCTTCATTCTAAAGCTTCATTATAAGCCTACCTCTGTCACAGTGATGTGGCTTCCAACTTTTATCTTATGGACTGTAAAGACTAGCACATACAGCTCCTGGTTTTCAGGGTACACTGTACTTCAAGGAATCCAAACTCCCTGTGCTTCCATTATAACAGAAATGAATCAATAATCAGCCCTTGTACAGCTTGTTCTTTCCCCTCTTCCTCCTTTGCCTGTATAGCACGCACAGCTACCCCAGACTTTACTCTACAGCAATACAAGCATACATCATGGATTTCTGTGGTAGAATTTTGGAACTGGGATAGCATTTCCTCTGCAGAGAAGATCTTTTCAATAAGATGTAATAATGAAGTAGTTTGTCTCAAAATCCAGCTTTGTCATGTTTTCTCTGTGTTTTTCATTGATCTTGCACACTCTCATCTGACTGACAGAAGGTGAGATGTTCTCGGACAAGAACTATGGAGGAACTGATGTAATGTGTATACACCCAGTAGTCTTGAATATTGTGTGGAAATGACTCACTGTCACAAGGAAGGAATTGAGAAACTTTAGTGTGCTCAACTTCTATTTTCCTAAAATGTACCTGAATTCATGTAACAGCTCTCGGGCAAAAGAGTTCAAGTAAGTGCCTTAGCGATCATTGAATTGATACATCCTGGCACTTCAGGGCCTTGTGCAGAATATTAATGGTTCAGAACGATTTCATATATCCATTTGTCATAAGCTGTTTGTTGTAATCTTGTTTGTCAAATCAAGGGAAGACTTCACTCTATCATTGCTTCTGCCTATTTTTCTGAATACTTATCAGCAGTTAAGCCACAGTTGAACATCTCTCATTAATATTAAGCAGAAGCCTACTTTAGAAATGAGTTCTGTAACAATTGCTATTTATAAGCACATGTTCTTTCAACACAGTAACCCTGTTATAAAGAAAATAAATCTGCCATTCCTATGGTGCTCTTATGACTGTTAAGGACAGTTTGAATGTCATAGATGTTAACCCAGTGAGTGCAACTGTGCTTGCATCTGTGAAACTTCATTATGGTATAAAAGCACAGATTTAACTCAAATTATTGCCAAATCCAAAAACCTATCATCTGAAGAACATGGTCCACGTGAAGAGTAATAATTCAGCATGTCTTTAGCAGCTAGCATTATATAAAAATATATGCTTACACTGATATATGCCTGTGAGAATTACAAAAATTTGCAAAATAACTACTTAATCCATGATGAGGGCCTTCGGAGAAGTTTTCAGAGCAACAGCGTCTCATACATTCTTACAGTTCTTTAGAACCCTAAAAGTAGCTAGATACCCTCAGATTATTAATTGGTGCATTTGAAAAGCCAACGTAATCTAAAGACCATTGTTGCAAGAGAGGCTTCAAGTGAAATATCTTCATTAACAGATTTTAATAAAAGTCTGAAATACAATGTCCTCTCCCATATATTTCTTCAAAAATCTTTGTTTACTTCATTTCTTCAAATAAGTTTCAATAAGAATAGTACTATTGGAAATACACATTATTGCTGTCTCACATTCCATCTCTTACTACTAAATTCCAGTTTTTGCTAATTTGTGTTTAAAAAACTTTCTACTCATCCTCTGAACAGACATCCTTATCTATGAATGTCTTATTCATTGCCTTAGATTTTAAGAAAATATTTTTCTAATGAAATGGATAGCATTTCTTGATCTAAATTCACTCATAATCTGTTTTGTTAAGATAATTTGAGCTTTAAGCTGATTTTTTTCTGTCCAATGGACAACTTCATTTACCTGGAATGTTGTGTTAATCCTTAACTGAAATAACACTAATAGTATAACCATTTGTAAAAGGGGAAATCACATTTTCCAGATACTTTCTGTTAAAAAGATGAGCTGCTAGTCTTCAGAGAGAGAGAGAAAAGTTATTAGTAATTATAAAAATTATCTTGTTTTGAACTTCAGAGCTCTGTAAACTACTTCTTGGTGTGACCTGTCTGATAAAACCTCTGCTGAATTCATATCTATAAAGGAATATCGGGCTCCATGAAGAAGTTTTTTTATAATGTCTGAGCCAACATATAGGATGCTGCACAGCTGTCCAAGTGGAAGTAATGAAGCAATGGAAGGTCTAAAACAAACATAATGCCCTGCTGCACTCTACAACATGTTTTTTCTGAAGTTTCAAACAGCACTAATTTTTCAAGAGGAAGAATAGCTGTAGCCCTTCTGGATGTGGATGATACTGTTCTGTTTGGTTCCTACTCATAGTTAATCCTGAAACAACCTAGTTTTTTGTACATACGAAGTGCAAGTTTATGCTGATTTACTTTCCTTTCTTTTTAATCCAGAAAATATTTCTGAATGTACTAAAAAAAGGACAAATATTTTATCATCAATTTATAATATTACATTTTAATATGTGCCTTGCAAATGCCCTGATGGGTTACTCGTTGCCAGCTGTATGGGTGGGGTGGGCAACAGCTATATCGTCTTCTGGATCCTGTTTACTGAAACACTTCCATAGATTAGAGAGGTCAGTTTAGAACCAGATGTGTATTCGGTTTGGCTAGTTGTTGTCCTGATGCAAGATCATCAGCAATGAACTGAATGAACAGTTCTGGCGTTTTCTTTACCAAAAAAGAAGGGATGGGAGGAAAAATTTAATTTTGGTTTTTCAGGAAAATTCTGTCAGAGAAGTTTTGATATAGAGTATCTAACAATAACAGAACTGAGATGACTTCAGAATGGATTACGCTTGATTTTGGTTTTCAGTTGGTTTTGTTTGAGCCAGTTTGATTTGGTTGTCTTGTATATTTAAATAGAAACATTAGTTTAGTATCTCTGGTGTGAATCTCAGTGGCCGTCACTGGATCTCTCATTCTCATGCCTCTGAGAAATTGTGAGTGAAATTTTCCATTTTAAATTTGTGTTTGTGGATAGATTATCCAGAATATAGTATTTAATTACAGCATATTCTGATGTAAAAGTAAATTTTTGTTTCTTTTGCATAAAATATATTCCTGAAGCTACATGTGGCATTTCTGATTTTTTTTTTTATCTCCAGTTTTGTACAATATTTCCACTGTGTGTGTTTTTCTGTAAAGTCCATCATCATGCTTTAGGGGCCCCTTAATTTGCCAGAGCTAAATGAACTCAGCTTTGATGTTTTGGTGTAAACTCATATTAATACCACTGGCAGCAGTCATACTCTGGTTTTACATGCATAAGGAGGAATAAATCTGTCCCTTGCTCTAATGACACAGTATAGTGGTTTAAACTGCTGAGAATCTGCCTTAAGAATTTTGTAGCTGTCACAAAAAATTCTCATTGGCATCTCATTTCTGTTAATGATCTCAACGTTAAGTTCTCACCTATTTTTTCAGTTCCCTGATTCAACACTTCAGACATTTGGATTCTGTTGCATCTTTTGCATCACCAAAAAATTACTTTTACTCAATTCTCTCTATTTCTCTACAGTTTTGGCCCAGGGTACAAATTTTATTATAGCCTAGTTTTAAACAAGATTATTTGGGAAGTTAGAGATACGGAGAACTTCTGGGTGTTTTTCTTACTTTTTGTGTTCTGCTTGTGACTGGTTTGGTAATGCTTTCTGATTTTCAGGTGATATGTGACAATATCTTCCAAAGCTGCCCCCTCTGGATGGCTGATGTGAAGCTATGCATAGGCTAAAGTTAAACCTTTAAAACTGTGTTCATGTGACGCATGTGGTGACTTTACTTCTTATTTGGCTCTTGCAACTAATACAGGCTTAACTGCAGGCTGCATCAAGTAGGAGCTATTGAGGGGCAGAATTCTTCTGTGAAGGAATCCAGTTGTACACTTTTACACTATTTTTTGCCTACTGTGAGTAATACTCTTGCTGAGGTGGCCTAAGAAAGAGGATTTTAAAATAGTGGTGTTCATGTACAGACTGGTTTAACGATATAGTTTGTTTGTGGTCCTTCCCTTGACTTGGTAAACATTTATTTCTGGTTTATTTTTATGTTCTGCCAAGCTCTATTTCTGCAATTCCTTTCTTTAAGCTAGCATTAGTGTATGAATACTTAGTAATATTAACCAGTTTGAGAAATGATTTGGTGAAAAGTAGTATTAAAGTGTAGTCGTCATCCACAAGTTCTGGACATGCCACTGTGCTTTCCCAAGTTAGTGTGTGCTGATTGGCAAAACGTGTTAGAGCTGCTTAACTCTCCCACAACTTCCATATCTCCCATATAGCCTACATCACTCCAGGGTGTCCATCAAGTGTTCTTGCCCCCAAATTATCAACTCCTTAAATGAGTTAAGGGTTCATAGACATCTCTTAATATATTTAATTGTCCCTATTTAGAAAGGTATCTCTAATAGTGTTTTTGCTTTCAAAGGAAAGTGGCTGGATGGGTTTTAAATTACCGTGTGGCTTGCTGAGCATTCCCAGTCCTTCATTCATCTAAGTTTTTTCTGTTGTATTCCCTATGATTTCGATATCAGTGTTGTAGTACACTTTGTAATTGTCAAAGCCAAGATGTTAAGCATCTGGAATATGTAGCAAGTATGCTTTTGATAATTAATGCTAAATAACTTAAAAGATCAAGGTTTTTACAGTTCTAATTTCTGTTAGAGTGTTGATACGAGTGTCTTTTTTTCCTTATGTATTTGCGCTTGCCAGTTTTTGGGATGCAACACCCTTGAAGTCAGTTTGACAAGGCCACTATCCTAGCCTCCATAAATTAATTCATTCTGTGATAATAGGATTATGTCCTCACACTGAAACTTCAGTAAAACCTATGAATACCAGATGACTTCCTTCCAGCTGACATTTATCTTTTACTTGGAATATTCCTTACCCTTAGGCCACTGTCTGCCACAGAGTTGCACATAAAGTGCTGGTTTCATTTTAATCCCCTATTTTCAGGGGGTTTCAGTTTAGCCAAAATCACTTACTCAAAGCTGAAATGTGGCACGTTTATTCTCCACTGGGAAGTATGCTTCTGTTTAATAATATTTTTATGAGATTGTATTTATGGAAACTGAAAGAAAAATGTCATGAAGCTAGTTTTGTTGCACTTTTCTAAGGCTTTTGTATTTTGCATAGAGTTCTAGAATATGAACAAGTTGTTTGGGGAAGTCAAGGCTTAAAACTTACTGTGCCCCAGCATAGCAATGTATTATGTGCATTTTCATTCTAGAGATACACGTATTATTTTAATGGTATGTAGCTAGTGTATTTATATGGTAGTTAGGAAGCCCAGTGGACATTTCCTGCTGCAGAGGAGCCATTGGCCGTCCTGGTTCCACAGTTCATGAACTGACCTGTCTTGACAGTAGACTGCATTTGCAATAATGGAATAGTCAATTTTTGTTTCTGAACCCTGTATCAATAAATAGGGAGAAAGAGGCTCTTCTTTTTTTGTTCCATTGTTGAAATTTCTCCGGAGGCTTTTACTGGTTTCCAATTATTGCATATGTTCAATTGGGATAATTACTTGGGAATCAGTTCAGTAAAGAGGGCACAAGTACATGTAACATACTCAAGTAATTAATCCTTGTAACTTACAACATTTCAGTTTGTTAGAAACTTTTGTTTTTGCATATATTTTAGGGTCAATTTTACTATTTTTAAGTAGCACTTTTATACATATCTGAAGGCGTCTTTTTAACAGAAATGTTTTTTCTGTATGTTATCTAATGGAAAGAAAGTATAACACTACTAAACAAAGCATAGGCTAGTTAGCCTCCAGACTGTAAGTTCACTTTAGGTCAGTAATGATCAAGAGTTGTTCGATATGTATGAAATAAATCAGTGATCCCATTTAATATTGGACAACTCTCCAGATCAAAGTCAGAGGGCATTAATTGGTACCCTCCAACTCTTGGATGAGGGTACTTTCAGTTCAGGTGTGAGGCAGAATTGACAGAACAGTGTGATGAATTTTGGACTGCATGAAAGAACAGAATTTTATTGATGTCTCAGTCTAACTTCACAGCACTGTATTGGATAAGGACTAACCTTGTTTGAGATGACACTGCAGCCAGTACTAGTATCTCCCAAATAGCTAGTTTAAAGCTTCTTTTCCATGGCCTTTAAAGATGATGTAAAAAACAGTGATTCTTAAAAGCTCTTCTCATCCATCCAGCTTTTCTGACTTGTATTGGTTTTACACTCCCTTGAAACACAACCGTTAGACTGACCTAACAGTACATGTATGGATTTAGTAATTCTTGTTCTAGACAACAAGCACTTCTCTTTTTTCCAGAACCCTTTCAAATGTTTTACACACAGAGATTGACATACATAGACATTTTACATATATAGAGAGGTTTTACATAAATGTATATATGTACATATATATACACACACATATATATACATGTGTGTATACATATAGGTACATATGCACGTTCTTAATAAAAGTGAACATGTTTCAGGAAGTGCTTGCATCTTGAATACTTAGGGTGGTGTATTAGCATATACATTTAAAAGGTAAGGAGAAAAAAACATTTTGTTTGCTTCTGGTTAAAGCTAAGAAATACAGGTTTGAGGAAAATTTGGAAGTATGTTCAAATTGTATTTCACCCTGTTTCTGGTTTGAAAGACACAAGCCATTAATCATTGGAACTTAAAAGGTCAGCAAGCATATTTTAAGCTAAACCTTTTGGAGGACCAATATGCTTTTAGTTTGCACGGACCACTAAAGATCTGGGCATTTACTTTCTCCATAATGTATTCTGTATGAGTATTTAGTATGTATGCCTTCAATTTGCCAATGTTGCCATGTTTTCTTCTTAATTATTCATGAAATAAAGATTGCAAATAGCAAAATGTGTGTATGTTTTCTTCAGTGAAGCTGCTACAAAAGAATATTTTAACGCTATTTGTGGCACTGTGGTTTTTCAGGAGTAAATGTTATAGGAAGTAGTTTGTGGAGGTTTATACACTATGAATGAGAAGTGCATGTGACTAATTTGCATGCACATAACCTCATGATTTTTTGGAAGTCATGTCTCTTTTGGTATACCAGCATACTTTACAGTATCTACCGCCAAAGGTTTTTAAATTATAAGATGGTGAATACCCTAGATAAGAGGTACGTATTTGAGGCATCTGCTTAGCCTGTATTGTCCTAGTCTTGAATATGAGTAACAGAGAAGGGAATTGCAGAGAATATATTCAATTTAGGCAACTTCTGTAATACATTGCAGGATTAGAATTATGTAAATGTTACTTAACCCAACCCAAGTAAGGCAATGCATGTGTGTATGCTCGCTCCCTCCCTCTCTCGCCCTAAAGGAATTGGGCTGGGGAGGGATTGGGGACTTAATCTCTATAACAGTTCAGAGTATTTAAAGCAGATGCCTAAAAATAAAATTTCCAGGTGAAAATAAAGACTAGAACACCTTAAATCTGATTTGGTTCCAATCATCCTGGATGGTAACTGTTTTCAAATGTTTTAGAGCTTTAATTTCAAGTGCTCTGGAATAAATTGGATCCAGTAGTTTGGATTGAGCATCTATTTATTTCTTTTTCTTAAATGCACTGACTAGTATAGGTATTTTAATTCTACCTATTTATTACATAATTTTTTGAGATTTTGTGTGGTGTTTTCTGAATGTTCAGCAATCCAGAAAATTCTTTGTTTCAGTAATGTTATTCTGCAAGAAAATGTCTCGTTTGTCCTTTCTTGAGGTGAAATATTCTCTCTGAATTTGAGCGGTTTACGAAAACTCTTCTTAGTTTTCAAAATGGATTCATATCCTGTTTTTAAGCATGTATCTTCAGTTTTCATACTTCTTTTAAAAATAAATGTTTTTAAAGTGTAGTGTAGTAAACTCATGACAGAAAATAGATGTTTTTCTTTTCTGTAGCAAGTGCATGACAGCATTGTAGAAGTGACTTGTACGCCTGCAACTGGCAGTCAGAAGGTCAAGAGAGAAGCAGGGAGCTGGACACAGGTCAGGCCTGAAGTATGCTGAAACAGTGGTCTCTGCACAATCTGTAGAGCTGCAACTTTCTTTCCCATCTCCACTGAAATAATATTCCCTAACTAAAGTTTTTTTCCAAGCTGTCACTAGAGAATTTTGTTAAAAATGTGAAACTAGCTCCATAAATGTGTTTAAGTTGAATATAATAAAATCAGTTAAATAATTTTGAAGGTCTTACTGTAATGAAAAACTGCAGCTATATGGAATAGTAAAATAAAAACCTCAGAAGCAACAGCAATATAATATTCCATTGTATTAAATCACAAAAACTTACATTGGAGTCATGGTTGTTCTGCAGTTAAATTCTGTATAGGAACTAGGTTAGCATTACAGAACTTTCAGCTAAAATTCTTATCATAAAGGGTTTCACAATTGCTTTGATCAACAGAAGAGACTTGGATTATACCATGTATGTTGGCAAGAGCTGTGTGTAGTTTCACGAAGTGCATAGACAAGAGGGGCTCATGAAGATGCAAGTTCTTCCCACACAAAATTCTTTTAAAACAGAGACACTAACTTATCATAAAAAGTTAACTCCCTTCTCCAGATGGGAAGTTATTAATAGCCAGCAGCTACTGTTAAATTTAAAAAAAAAAAAAAAAAAGCACGAAATTCTGCGCATTTCACATTGTTCACCCTCTCTTAACATCCTCACTTAGTGTTTTGTCTATGGTTCTTTTTTCAGCACTATCTTTCCTTGGGCCCAGCATTTGTGTTCTTCTCGTTTCTTAAACTGGTATGTTTTCTTTTTCGTCCTCAATAGTAAAGGCTGAGTGAGGTACAGAATTCTTTGAATTGCTTGAAAAGTAGTGATGGTATTGTGTAAAGGTCCAATACCTTCCGTATGAATTACTGCTTGATGCTGCAACCCAACACCTTGAATGGAGAAGTTAGCTAATTAGTGCCTCTATTCCCGGCAGTTCAAGATTAGAAGATCATTTATGTCTAATTAAATGTTTTTTATTAGCTTCACTTCTGTTAGAAAAGTTGCTTTGAAACTTCTCCCATGTGTCTTTGCTTAGAAAAAATTTTGTCTATGAACTATGAAAAAATACGTTTATGAAAAAAAGAAAAGTAGATAAGGGACTGGTGCCATCAATCCTAATCCAAGTTAAGGTTTTTACTAGTCTTTGTCTGCCATTTCCCTCTGTATCACCATGGTTTAACTCAACTATGTTTGTAGAATTGAATTTCTGTATATGAAATGCCCTGTTTGAAAAATACGATGTTGACTTTTCTTACATGTTCTTCGTCCTTCAGGATTTCCAGTTCTTTGGAACCTCCTTAATCTCATTATGAAAATAGGGTTGAACACAGTAGTGTCTTATCACAATATTTTTACTGCTAGACATTTGCATTGATTATATAGTGTGAGGAAATATTTGTGCTTCTCTCCAGTGCTGTGCATAGCTCACTCCCTTGTTTACGCTTCCTTTTCTTAAACGATTTTAGGCTCTTTCCTCATGCCAGAAGCCTAAAAGTTAAGCTCTTAAAAATGAAAGAAACTTGGGACGGAGACATAACAGTCTGGAGACAACTTCACTGACCTGTTGACAATATCATATTTTTCAAAAATAAACATCCCGCAGAGCACCAAAATGCCAGCATGTTAACACTGTGTGTCTCTGTGGGGCCACATTCAGAGTCCATCAACTGCAGTGGAGTACAGCCTAGGGTAAAGCCTGCGGTGCACATAACCAGTGTTATCTCTTGAAAAAGAAAATCACAACTTTGGAAGGTATGATCCTGAGGGGTGCTGAGCATCAGGAGTTTTGCAGTTCAGGAGCTGTTAGGTGGTCATTCCTTCCGAAAAATCTTTCCCAAAAATGGCTGGTCTAAAAATAATACTGCTGGACTATCATCCCAGCAGAGAAGAAATGTAAAGGGAAGGCATGCCGCAGTTTTCCTCTTGGCCAGAGGTACAAATGTTATACAGGCATTGGAACAGGATGCTAAAATACTAACTTAACTTTATAAACCCATGAAGTTCTATCATTTTGCACCAACATTTCCAGCACACACTATTCCCTAGCAGGGAGTGGTGGGAAGCAGGGTCAGTAGCTACTTTCTGTTTCCAATTTGTGTTGTGACAGAGCTTGGTTATATACAATGTGGATTTTGTCAAGTTAAATAAGGGTTGCGCTCTCATTGCTTCTTAGAATAAAATTAGAATAGTTTTAAGTGAAGAAGAAGTATCTGATTTCTGCTGGGCCTTCCAACTCCAACAGTTCATTTATTGTATAAAGGTAACTTCTATATATTACTATTATAGAAAATAAATAGCTGTTGCTCTGCAGCTCCCACATGATGATTCATGCTACCAGTTTTTCTTCTATTAATAGATAGTCTATAAAGAGTGCTTAAATTTAGATTGAACTCCATCTCATAGTCTGTCATGCTGAATAGCATTTAGAGAAATGAAGCTGCAGTCTGTTTGGGCAGTGCCTTTTACGGAGACTAGTCAAAATCTCAACATGAAATTACCGAAAATCCTTTCATTCCTGACCTAAGTGCAAATGGCAGGATTTAAACAGTGTTGTACACTTCCCTGTGAGCACAAATCTTACCTTGACTTTAGCTTGTTTTCCTCAAGCCTAGGTAGAAGTTGAACTCCTATGCTGGAATTGAACAGTTGTGAGAAGGCTTCCGTCTTTGACACAGAGGAGTGTCCTTCGTTAAGTTGTTAGCAATAAGCATTTCCAGCAAAAATTTCACATGTGTAACTTTGTTAAAGGACTCTCTCTTCAGAAAATCTAGCTTCTTTTTTTTTCAGTGTTGATTTTAAAATTGCTAACAAATATGTAATTTTGCACAATGTAAGAGAAATAAATGCATATATATACACATGTGGATTTTTATTTATACATATTTATCTATTTTTAATGTTGAAGGATTTGCTAGTGTTTTCAAAGGACCTCAAGTAACCCTGCCTCCATCCCTTCTCTTAGACTAACACAAGTGCCTTTCACTGCTTTGAGGAGATTCAGGCAGTATTTGTGGGAATGGGATTACGTACAAGTCAGAACACATAATTTGAAGTGTCCTGTTTAACAACATTGCATATGTGTGCTAATGCAATACCCATTTTGATGCCTTAAATGTAATTTCACATATATCAGATGATTCAGTCTGGTTAGAAAGAAAAATTTCATGATGGAGATGAGTTCCAAAACTGGTAAAGAGTAATTTCTTTCTTAAAGACAGAAATATTTTTTTCTATTTAAAAAAATATTAATTCTTCCAGATTCTGTTCTAGACAAACTGATGATCATTTTCAGTCCTTCACATGGAAGCTGCAATACATAGGTATGATTTTCCTGCTATCTTGCAGGGTGGCAGGCTGATTTTGATTATAGTCATTATAGATGAGTCTGTTCTGTGTTTATAGTGGCATCACTGACATGCCCAAGCAGACACTCGTGCAGTATCAGGAAAGAGAAGGGTGGGTTCCATGATAGGTCTCAAGTGTGAAGTTATCATCTGCTTTGCTCTCATCTTTTTGAAGGAAGCATTTCAAGATTTATTCTACACAGTCTTTCTAGAGTTTACTACTTCAGCTCAGTTGCTAAGTCTGAGAAGTGCAAATAGTGTCATATCACTGCTTTTCAGCTGCTCAAAATTCAGGAGTTTGGCTTGTTCAGTTAGGCGGTAGTGTGCAGTATGTTACTGCAACTTTGATTTTCAGGAATGAAAAATCCCTTCTTGGCTGTACACAGGAGAATCAGGTAACTTAATTTCTTTCCTTGCAGTACTGGACTTCTTTCAGCTCACAGCCTGAGCCAGCAGCAGGCTCTAGTCGGGTGGCAGTACCTTCCCTGTGGCTGCTGAGGCTGCTGGAAGGTGTTTTGTTTCTGGGTAGTTTCAGCCTACTTCTTCATGTAGTCCCTTCTCAAACTGTATCTGGCCACAGCAGTCGTAGTAATACTGGTTTTTTTCCTTCATGAGTGACTAAGAAGGGAAAGGAAGTTAGCGCGCTCTTGTACTGCTCCCCCTCCATGTATTATGAAAACAAAGAAGAAAATATAAAAGCTGATTGTATTCCTTACTGTCAATCTACTGTCATTGTTGGCCACTGGTAAGGGAGGGCATAAGTAGAAATATCTACAGGTAAGGGCAATACAAATTGAATATGCACAAGAAGAAATATCTGAAGAACGGTGCAGTTCTGATACTTGCCAGGGACAATAGCATAAAAATAATAGAAAACCAATTAATTTCTTAATTCAAAAGAAAGGCAACAGATCTATTCAGATCTTACTGTAGTAATGAAAGCTAACCTATCCAACTGCTAAATAGGACATAAAACAGCAACTGCTCATTATAAACACATTTACTTGTGCAGAAGTAAGAAATGAGCATGCAAAAGTAATAGAGGAACTGGCTCAGTTGCTCTGGGAGGTGTTAATACTGATTTTTAACATCTTGAAACATTGCAGAATTCCCAACTGCACAGAGAAAATCAGTAGGTGACAATGGGGACCTGATACGCCATCCAAACTGGAATGGCCAGTGAGAGAAGGAACCAGTGGTTTGGTGGTTTTGGTAGTAGTATCAGAATGCTTTTATGGGAAAAAAGTAATTTCTAAGAAATGTAAGAAGCTTGTCAAGGTGCCATTATCAACCAGCCCTGTGAAAACACTTGGACATTTGCTTTGGATCTTCTACAACTTGCTGATTTAAAAGAAAATCAACATGGTCTACATCAAATAATCTTAGAACTGATTAGCTGCAAAAACGTAAGAAGAGTTATAACTGGGAAAAGAAACATCCAATGAAGCATTTCTGGGGTCCTTCAAAGATATGTCAATCAACATCAGTGGCTCAGGAAACTTGTAAGATGATGTGTTGAGGATGGGACTGTTGGAAGAAACCAGCCTGATAGCTTAATAAAGGGAGCTGACTGCAGCAACTTTGTTTTTAATGTATTCAGGAACAAAATCATATTTAGAAACTCATCCCTGCTCCTTGAAAGTATTTTGATTCCCAGCTTTCATTTATTTCAGAGGGAGAGAGTTATTTGGATGTCTTTGAGGATCTGGGCCGAAGAGAGAGGCAACCTCTACAATATAGGAAACACTACCCTCGAAAGGAGCAACACTGAACAGACACAGCAGATCCTGGCAGACAGCTAATTGCTACAGCATGACACTTGCCATTCTAGTTCAAATACAATTGCACAGCATAAAATTTCATGGAGTATTAACTAGGAGTGGGAAAACACTACCTCTTGTATAGGACAAAAGTGAGACAATTACATGAACAGTGCCCGATTCTAGTGTCAGCATTTTTCAAAAAGCTTTGGCAGGCGGCATTTCTAAATTTATCAATATTGCACCATGTTTTGATGAGGCTTCTAAATTTCTCATAGTCTCCGATTTTTGCTTTTTCTCTTGACTTGGCTAGTCAATATATGTGGTCCTTAAAATCATTACGTGTTAGTGTGTGGTAGATTACTTCAGCCTTTTCTGTAACTTCCTGGGAAAAATGACTTTTTTTTTCTCCCTGCAGGATTCCCATTGTGTTTGGAGCAGCACTCTGTAGTTCATAGCTCAGGCAGTCCATGTACCAGCCTGCCTTCCTGTCTGGGTTAAGAGTGGAGGGGAGGACAGCACAGGTGCCAGATGCTGCTGCCAGTGCTAAATTTTTAATGCTTAGATGCTCATAGGTTTTGAGGTTGGTACTGAAGTGGCTGGTGCCAGTTCTGCTACTTTTTTCCTACTGCCTTGATACACCAAAAAAACTTAAAGCATCATTCAAGCTCTTACTGCCAGAGAAGGCTGGGTAAGCCAGTTGCCTGTCAGTCAAAGTAATATGCATAAGTTTCTGGCAGATGTGATGTGAGCAAAGCATCTCTGGGTTTGGGAATCCTGAAATAAAATATTTTATTGCACGGCACAAGCGTCCAAGCTGTGACAGTCCTCTGCGCTGAGGGGCCTGGGCTGGCTGTTGTTGAAATGAATCGGTTTTTCATAGGCTGAGGTCTGCCATGGGGTTGGTGGGAACTGTGGAGTCACGCTGGTGGTTTTTCCTGTTTGTAATGCCTAACCAATAGGAATGTGTGATAAATTACTTGCTGAGATGTAAAGTTGAAAAATAGAAATAAAAAAACTTAGAAGATATCGACAAAGAGCAGTGCATTCAAATTCTTGAGAGGTTCTCTCCCCGCTTCAAAATTGCTGTGAGATGAGTCATGGCTGTTCCCCAAGTCTGTTCCTGTGGAGGAACGGGAGATGGCTGGGGACATGCGGAGTCCCAAGGGGGACGCCACCACAGGCCTGACTCCGGGCAGGAAATGTATGTGTGCACACTGGTGGGATCCACAAAGACCTGCTCAGTGGGAAATGTGAAACTTCTGTAAAACATTTAATATCTTTACTGAACACTCTTCAACACTTCCAGAGTAATAATGCACAGGGTTTCCTTTTTGGTGATAGTAACAACAGTTAAGCAGAGAAGAGAAGAAACTCTTAAGTTTCTCTCTGCTTCTGCAGTGTTTCAGGGTATCTCCACACAGCACTGCACTGTGCCACTTGGTATAGCTGTAGACTCCCTGGGTGGGTTTTCCAGCCTGGAAAGAAATAGATGCTTAAAACAATGTATGGAGAAAGCCCTCCTTCCCTTTCCTACTTTCATTGTATGCAGATCAAGCACAGTAAAAGCCCGTTTCTGTCACTTGCAGGTCCCTTAAGACAAGAGCTGGATTCCTTGAAGTAAGTGGCAATCTCTCCTTCAACCGCGTTGCGAGATGCTGGTCCGGGCTGTCCTTGTTGGTGAAGGGCCTCCCAGTACCTAGCTACCGCCCGCAGCCCGTGTGCCGCCCGGCAGGTAAAGCCGCGGGGCTGCCGGGCGCCCGGCTCCCCGCACCGGCTCCCCCGCCGCTCGCTCGACCTTGGGGAGCTACTCCTGCGGCCGCGGGACCCGGCGAGGCTCGCCGCCTCCTTCCCGCTGGGGCAGGGGCTGCGGCCGGGAGCGGGGGGCGCCGCGCCCCTCGCCGCGGGCCGTTCCCCGCCGCCGCTCCCGCCCCGCGCCGCCCGCGCCGCCCTCCAGGGGGAGCCGCAGCCGCCGGCTCCGCGCCGCCGAGCTGCCCGCGTCCTGCAGCGGAGGGGGCCGCGGGGCGGGAGCGGGGCAGCGCCCGGCGGGCCGGCACCGCCACGGCCACACGCCTCCCGGGCGCGGCGGCGGAGGCGCGGTCGGTGCGGAGCGGTGCGGTGCGGAGCGGCGGCCCGAGGGCAGGTGGGTGATGCCGACGTCGCCGCGGCTGGGCTCCACGGTGAGGGGCGGCGGGTGCCCGGTGTGCAGCTCTCGGGCGGAGCGGGACCTCCCGGCCGGGGCGGGCTGCGGGTCTCGCCCTGCTGCCTCCTCCCGCCCGGGCGGTGCGGGCGGCCCCAGCACCCCGCTGGTGCATCCCGAGCCCGGCGGTCGCCGGTCCTGGGAGCCGCTGTGGGCAGCTCAACTTCCCTCGCGTCTTTCGCGGTGTTCGCGACAGCCTCCGTCCCTCTCCTCCCTCTCCCGCGAGTTTTAAAGGTGGCCGCCCGCTGTCCTCTCGCTGCTGCCTAACCCCCTGCCCCAAGACGGGGGCGATTTTTCTTTGCCACCGCTTTCCCCTGCCCCGGCTCGGATGGTTTTTTCACCGTGGAGCTGGTGTTCTTCACACCGTTCTGATTCCCAACTGTCAGTCCCCCGACACACCCCCACACTCCGAGATGTTTGCTCCACGGATCTTCCTTCAAACATCAAGTGCTGGACTTTGGCCCCCTGCACCCAGCCCTCCTTTTAGCCCTTGAGTTGGTATTTGTGCTTGTGCTTAATCATAAAATAGTGATTCCACAGGAGCACCCTGCATCCTGTAATCTTCTCTGTAGTGTTTAACAAAGGAGATTTCCATGCACTTTGCAATCACGCTAAGGGAAAATGGGCAGGCACTGAATAGATGGCATTAAACCTATGAGCAATCTTATCCCACTCCTTGCCCCTGAAAGCCCTGACCCTGCCTCATCTGCGTCAAGCGACTGAAACAGTTTTTCAGCGGTGTCCCTTCTGCTGTACCTGGGTGCTCTCTAAGCCTTGGTACCCAGCAAGTATGTTAGTGGAGCTGCCAGTCACAGAGGGGCCTGGTATCTCTGTGCTGAGGGGAGAGGGCAGATGAAGGAAAGGGGAAGAGGCTGCAAGGTGCCCGTTTTCTCCAGAGCTGTTGGGAGGATGTGTGAGAAGGCTTTCTGCCCTGGTGGACAAGGCTCTGGGGCCCTTCTGGGGTGAACTGCCCTCATGGAGGTGCAGGCAGTCCATCCTGGAAGAGCACACTGAGCAGGAGGTGCGTTCCTGCTGTGTATGTGTTGGTGTGTGGTGCCCTCAAAGGAGATGCTCCTGGGAGGAGATTTTTCTGCATGGTTGGTTGTGTGGTCTAAGAGTCACCCAGAAGCACCGCAGTTGCTTTAATGCTCTTTTATGTCCTGGAGCTTGGGGTAAGTTTCGAGTGCAGAGGTATTGCAGGCTTTGCTATAACTTGAAAGTAGTAAAGGTGGTCGAGCACCTTCTTCAAAACTGCCTTGGGCAGAGGGCCCACAGAGGAGACAGGAAGGGTTAACTTAAAGAGAACAACATGACTCACATTGTAAATAGCAGTTAATAGAATTGCCGTAACTACTTAAAATTATTTTCCTAAGCAGATGGTCAACTGTTAGATAACTCGATCTTTGGATGTATTTGTTTTCAGGTTTCTTATCAGGCTCCTAAGTCTCAGACCTGTGTAACTTAAGAACGGTAGTAATTGATAAATTCATTCTTCTGCATGAGAGAAACTCTAACAGAGAGAAAGCATGGCCAGCTCCTGCTGTTAGAGAGACACTCCCCAGAGCATATTGCCCAAGTGAAGTACAAAAAGATTAGATAAAGTGACCAATGGGGATGTGAGAAATATTTCAATTGAATTAGATCTGTGGAAGAAATATCTTATTTCGAATCTCAATAAAAAAGTCAATATAAATGTCACATATGTCAAAAGACTAGGAAAATTAAATCCTGTCTAATGTGGCAAATGGATTAAATTCTGAATTAACCAGGAAAGCTATAAGCCTCTGAATTTGTAGAGAAAACACGTGGGTACAAACTGCAAACATGTATATGTGTATATAAAATAAAAATGACCTATTCCAGGGTGCAGGGAGGGAAGAAAAAGACAAGCACGTCTCCTTTTTAATGCTGTTTAGATGATAAGTTTGTAATTTACACATGTACATAATCTGTCTCTCTTTCCATATGTATTTTTATACATAAAAAATAGAATCAGCATCGTCCTATGCCAGGTCAGGGGATGTCAGCCCAGTAATGATGTTTTTAGCCTCTGTCCTTCTGTCAGTGGGTGCAAAAGGCACTAAAGATGTGAGCTGAAAAGCCTCCTGCCAGGTCTCTCATGTTTGAGTTTCTATTTTTGTTGATATTTTAATAGGATGATTCCATAAGGGCTGCTGGCACTATTGCGTTTGGATGTAATCAACTTTTGAAAGCTATTAATCTTTTTTGTTTAATCTTCAGTAATGGATTTTATGTAGGGCCATGTGGTTAAGCCCTCTTAAGAACTACTGGGTAAAGCTCAGTCCAGCAGGAGGTTTGGAGGGACTGTTTTGAATCTTCACTCTTCCTTTCAGTTGTGTTTCTCTGAAGGGTCTGGGCTGGCTGGCTGAGTACATCCCCTTCAGTCTTGAGCCTGGCAGCTTTTCCATCTGGTGTGGAGGGAAAACCTCCCCCTTTACCACTTCCTTTCTGCCTGGGTGACTGATGGCTGTATGATTTCTTGTCTATACAGGATGTTTAAGGCTTCACAGATTTTCCACCAAAACACTTATTTTCACTATGCTTCAGCTCTTTGTTTCGGTTTGACACTTCTGCCCACATTTTTACATGTGAGATGGGACAAGTCATAGTGTGGCTGAGCTCTAAGAGTTCTGCGCAGCTGTGAGTGAGGTGTCCTGCAAAGTTCGTCCTTGTCTTCAGCTTGAACAGATTTTCCCTCTTCTTGTTCATTCTCTCCATCTGATCTGGATGGTGAATAACTGTAGGTCCTTCTTTACTGTGTGCTTTCCATGTAAAAATGGAGATGGGCTATTAAAGCTTTCTTTTTTGTTGGACTCTAAACCAAAAATCAAGAGATCTTGAGCTGTGTGTCAAGGAATCAGGGAGAATTCTCACAAGTCAATGGAGAGTTACTCCCTTTCATCGGGGTCTGGTATTTAGGACCAGAAAGCTTGGATGCCTTATGGATCACCTTCAGGTTTTGCATCAGTGCACCTGGAACAGCCTTGGCAAAGCTACTTGAACACAACAGCGCCAGTTCCTTGCCTTGGTACTCATTTTAAAAAGGCTGAGAAAGTTGCCTACTTAATCATAGAATCATAGAATCATAAAGGTTGGAAAAGACCTCTAAGATCATCGAGTCCAACCGTCAACCCAACACACCATGTCCACTAAACCATGTCCCTAAGCGCCTCATCTACACGTCTTTTAAACACTTCCAGGGATGGTGACTCAACCACTTCCCTGGGCAGCCTGTTGCAAGGCCTGACCACTCTTTCAGTAAAGAAATTTCTCCTAATGTCCAATCTAAACCTCCCTTGGCGCAACTTGAGGCCATTTCCTTTCGTCCTATCGCTTGTTACTTGGGAGAAGAGACCAACCCCCACCTCGCTACAACCTTTCAGGTAATTGTAGAGCGCAATGAGGTCTCCCCTCAGCCTCCTCTTCTCCAGGCTGAACACCCCCAGTTCCCTCAGCCGCTCCTCATCAGACTTGTGCTCCAGGCCCTTCACCAGCTTCGTTGCCCTCCTCTGGACACGCTCCAGCACCTCCATGTCCTTCTTGTAGTGAGGGGCCCCAAAACTGAACACAGTATTCGAGGTGCAGCCTCACCAGTGCCGAGTGCAGGGGCACGATCACCTCCCTACTCCTGCTGGCCACACTAGTTCTGATACAGGCCAGGATGCCATTTGCCTTCTTGGCCGCCTGAGCACACTGCCGGCTCATGTCCAACTGGCTGTCAATCAGCACCCCCAGGTCCTTTTCCTCTGGGCAGCTTTCCAGCCACTCTTCCCCAAGCCTGTAGCGTTGCCTGGGGTTGTTGTGGCCGAAGTGCAGGACCCGGCACTTGGCCTTGTTGAACCTCATGCAGTTGGCCTCAGCCCATCGATCCAGCCTGTCCAGGTCCCTCTGCAGAGCCTTCCTGCCCTCCAGCAGATCAACACTCCCGCCCAACTTGGTGTCGTCTGCAAACTTACTGAGGGAGCACTCGATCCCCTCGTCCAGATCGTTGATAAGGATATTGGAAAAGACCGGCCCCAGCACTGAGCCCTGGGGAACATCGCTCGTGACCGGCCACCAACTGGATTTAACTCCCATCACCACAACTCTCTGGGCTCGGCTGTCCAGCCAGTTTTTTACCCAGCAAAGAGTGGACCTGTCTAAGCCATGAGCTGCCAGCTTCTCTAGGAGAATGCTGTGGGAGACAGTGTCAAAGGCTTTACTGAAGTCCAGGTAGACCACATCCACAACCTTTCCCTCATCCACGAGGCAGGTCATCTGGTCATAGAAGGAGATCAGGTTGGTCAAGCAGGACCTGCCTTTCATGAACCCGTGCTGGCTGGGCCTGCTCCCTTGGTTGACCTGCACATGGCTTGTGAGCGCCCTCAAGATGAACCGCTCCATAATCTTCCCTGGCACCGAGGTCAGGCTGACAGGCCTGTACTTCCCCGGATCCTCTTTCCAGCCCTTCTTGTAGATGGGCGACACATTGGCAAGGCTCCAGTCGTCCGGGACCTCCCCTGTTAACCAGGACTGCTGATAAATGATGGAGAGTGGCTTGGCAAGCTCCTCTGCCAGCTCCCTCAGTACTCTTGGGTGGATCCCATCCCATCCCGTCCAGGTGGCATAGCAGGTTGTTAACTGCTTCCTCTTGGATTAGATGAGATGAGATGCTTGTGTAGCTGAATATTGAGGGTTGGTCTATTAGGGGTAAAGAACTGGCAGTACTCTGCCTTGGGAGGGCAAGAGGATCTGGGCAGATACACAGAAGGTGGTTTAACCTCTGAAGGCTTCAGTTTCCTCTATAGAATCGGAAGGTGCCTCTCCCCTCACAAAAGTTGCATCCGTGTAAGGAGTAATTCCTGGTTGTATGCCCTTTTTTTTTTCCTGAAGTAAATCTCTGTAGATCAGAATGGACAGATGGCACATACAACACTCAATTATGGAAAATATCCTCAGGAGGTACTTCGAGGTCATCTAATCCATGCTTCTGCCCAAAGGCAGGATCAGCTATGCTTTTGCCATTCCTGACAGCTCTTTCTCCATCCTGCTCCTAAAGACCTGCAGTGGAGATTCCTTACTTCCCTGGCGTGCAGGAAAGACCCTGATATCCAGCTTAAATCTCCTTTGCTGTAACTCATTCCTCATCCTGACCACAGTGGGCAACCCACAGAGGATCAGCAAAGAGTATTTAGAAGTGCTTCAGCAAATGCAGGTATTTGGTAAATGTGAGTGAATAAAGGTGTGATCTCTTTCACTCCTCAACCTGAGTTCTGCAAGGAGCAAATCAAATGAAATCTGGCTACCTTGTGCTTGGTATGGCTGGAGATCCACATAGCCTGTGGGAGGGATGGGGTAGGTAGGCTGCGGTACAGCTCCATATGGTGATGCAATTGCAAAGTTAGGATCAAGTTCTTTGGGTAAACACACAGCTACGAGGTTATGAAAAGAGCTCACGAGCCATTAAGTGCTTAGGAGAGTTCAGAGAAAAGCCAAACGCAACAAGATGGCTTCTGTAAAAATTACTTGTTCAGGGTGATCACTGCTGTTGTTAGGCAAAAGTGTTAACAGTGCTGTGGCATGTGTTTGAGTGAAAGCTTTGTCCCTTCCTGTTCAGGCGCCTGGGGCTTGATACGGGTGCTATAAACAGACATTTAGTGCTATGTGAGATGTCCCGATGGGGCTGGCAGAGAACAGGATAGGACCTAAGGGAGGTGCATGCCTTTCTAAAGTGACAGCAGAGGCTCAGGTGATAGCTTAGAGCACATTAGGCTTTACTGTTCTCTTATGTTTAAGCAACTAACTCAAACCTTATCAGTTTAGTTTATGACTTCTTCTGGAGAAAGGATGCTTTTCATCATTGGGCCTGTTGGTTGTTTATTAAAAACAAAAATTACCAGGTAGCATAAAATACAACATATCTTATGTAAAGTATATGCAAATGCCATTGTAGAAGATACACAAGAGCTGGAGTACTGGAGCCTCCTTGCCCACAAAGCAGCAGTAAATCTAGTGTCGGAAGGCCACACTTGAAATGCATGTTTTCGGGCTATTGCTGATGTTTTTTTGATTTTTGTTTTTTTGAAAAGGCCAAATAAAATAAGTAATTTGTTACAACTACAAATGCAGCAGTGGAAGGCAGGGTTTGAAAAGAAATGACAGCTACAAGACAGATGGTATTTATCTTAGATGATAAGTCAGGGGTTGCATACAGTAGGTTTATCACTATCTGACAGGTAACAAGATAAAGTCCAGGTGTTACATAGGGATGTGGAAAGATCTGAAACAGGAATAAAGAATACTTTACATAGCATTTTTAGGGAACATTTGCAAACAATGCATCTGAGACAATGGAGAAGTTAGCGGGGAGTGAAACTTCTTGTAGGGATGGTTTGAGCCAGGGATGGGGGAGGGAAAGGCATACAGAGGATGAGGGAATCTTCCTGTCCCTCTCTGATACAAGGAGAGGAAAGGGGGGTTTTCCTGAAGCTTTGGAGACGTGAGAAATGACATGTGGGCTCCTGTCTGTTTGTTGATTAGCATTTGTGATTCACTCAAGTCCGGGGTGGAAGGCACTCAGGCATTCTCGGGAGGCCTCTAGTACTTGCAGATTGGGGCTGTTTTATCTGCTGGCTAGCTGAGATACAGCGTTCTCTGTCTCCCTGTCCCCTGTGTTTATTCCAGGCGGTGCTGACAGGGACAGTTGTGGCTCCTTGTTCAGCAGCTCTTCAAGGAGGGCGGGAGAGGGATTGTTCACTGGTGAAGCCATTCGAAGCTCCTCTGAACCTGAGCCAGCGTCAGCTGGGGGTCACATCTGTGTATCTCCCTGGGCAAAGTCCCTCATGCGTTTGAGTGGGTAATGCTGTTCAAGAGAGGGAAGTGTAATTTGGTCTCATTCTGCTCTTTTAATGTGTCCCTTTGGGAGTGGTGAGGTTTGCACTATTTTCCTTGTTAGAAGTTTCTTTCCTCAATTAGTATTCAGACCTCATCAATTAGTATTCAGACTTCAGAGTCTCTCCCATTTTCCTCCTGGTTTTGCCTCTTTGGAGCTATTTTGTTTTGCATTTAGACTATTATGTTCTCCTCTCACTTCTTGTCTTCCCTTCCCCCCCCCCCTTTTTTTTTCTTACTAGGGGAGCATAAATGTTTCTGCTCTCTTTGCCTGTTCTGTAACGTTGGCCTGTTACCCACATCCCCCTTCTCGTACTGGGAAAGTCCTCTACAAACTGACCAATCATTTTGGTTTTTGAGGTTTCCCCAGAATAGGATTGTCAGATCCTGGTATGAATCAGTTGTTGAGGTTAAGGAGTTAAGGGAAGTAGGCTGTTAAATATCATATTCTGTGGTGATAACAACTTTGGTATCAGTATGAGATCCATATTCTTGGGCACAGACTGGGATTTTCCATAGGAAACATTTTCCAGGATAAAAGACAGCTAAGAGGTATGTGGCTCTTTAATATAATCTTCAGAAGAGAGGCACGTGATTGAAATTGATTTGAATAATTACAGTTTCCACATACGTCCGATCCACAGATCAGTGCCCAGGTTCAATGGGATGATGGAAAATAACATCAAACTGACTTGGGCTGGCACCAGCACCATTACAGTTCCTGGAGCATGTGTGGGGAAGCATGCTGACTTTTAAAAAGTTGCTTAAATGTTCTACAGTCTGGATTTTTGGCAAAAAATTACCTGTGCTAATGGCTACTTAGTCAGGGATTCCTTAAAATACCCTGATTCCAAAAAGTGCTTCCCTCCCAGAAATCAGGCCTTTTTAGCTGGACCTGTTAAAACTGAGGCACTTAACTTTGTCACCTAAAACACGTTCATCTTTTGTTTTATGTCATCCCGTGTCTTGCTAAATGCTGATCCAAACTCTGCTTGACTATTATGATTCATTTAGGATTCTAACATGGGTAGACATAGAGGATTCTGGTGGATTCGATGTAGTTATGTGATTCTTTTTCTCTGGTACAACTGTATGGTATCTGCTCTTGCAGGATATAGAAAGGTAACAAGCTGTATTCATGGGCTGAAGACTGGAAAGATGATTCGTTGACAGTTTTTGTTGTCTTTCCTACCCCATTCCTAAAGGGAAATCTTCCTTTTCCTCTATGTAGCCACAGTATAGCCTAGCTGTATGATTACAGCAGGCAAGAGATGGACACATTCACTTGGGAGAAACCATCCTAAAGTCTTGGGGATGTCTGTTCTGGGCACCTCCCTGGGATCCATTTCTGCTTGACTGACATCTTTTGTATTTAAAGTCAAATGCCACAGTCCCTAAGGAAGTTGCCTTCCAATCTTTTTTGGTTTATCCTTGTTCAGCAAGGTATGAGGATCGTGGTTGCCATGCATTTGAGAAATTATTGCAGGTTTCTTTACAGCTGGAGCTTTTTATGATCTCTTATTGTGCAGAAACTGTAAAATAACTTAAGTTTTCACAGGAGAAAAGGGCTGCTTCCCAAGCATGGTAGAGGTGTCTCTATTGTAGTGGGGTACTTGCTGCTGCTTTCCTTGCCTTTCTGCTTCCTCTAGACAAGCACACTAACTCACAAACAGCTAGCAAGTCCAGTAAAATGTTTTCTGAAGTGATTTATGAATGGCTGTTGGTTCTCCACTGCAATGGTTTGATGTAGAAGGAGAGAAAACGATGACTAGAAATGTCATTTTTGCCAGCAGTTGCATACTCTCTCCACCCCAGAACATCAGCATCTCTGGCCTGAGCAGTCAGAGGAGGAAGCAGGCAGAGGTAGCAGGCTGTTACTTGTAAGCGGATGTGCTTTTACCACAGCACAAGGACTTAGGAAACGAAGGAAGGAGTTCGTTAGAGTCCTCAGAGCACCAGCTAAACACTGAGACTTTGGGATGAATAAGCAGTGACACTGGAGAGTTCTTAATAAATCTGATTATAATGAAGGACTTGAAAAAAAAAGTTGCTTTGAGTACCTCTAGAAAGGCTTGTACTGGCATGGCTGACTGTGAGAGTGAAAATGCAAGTCACTTTGCAAGAGTGACAGAAGTATGGTGCAAGTCATAGTAAAGAGAAGAGGGAGGGATGAAGTAAGGGCACGTGGCCTTCAGACATCATCAGAGCATCAACTCCTCCTTATCCACAGAGGGTGGCAGAGTCCTAAAAATGGCTTAAATAGCTTTGAGACTGAGACAAAAACACTAACGGGATGATGAGGCGTGACAGAGCAAATAAGCATTAGCAAGTCAGGGTAAGCACCTTAAAAAATGGAAGAGGGAAAGTTGCTGGAAACAAACCAAGGAGGAGGAAAATCTGTTATTGTGGCTTTTGCCTGCTTTTGGGATGAGCACATAACACCAGCATTGTCACTCTGCCTAAATGCTTTTTCACTAGTAGCTGATTGACAGCCTGAGGTGAAATGAGTTGAGTAAAACATACTGGTGCACATCCTGGGGGTGCAAGGGAGCAGGACACACCCTGGGGCATGGGAGGAAATAGGGTTTCTTGTGTTGGCCAAAAATCAGCCGGTATTGCAAGGCATAGGGAGCACGTGCTCGATCCCTCAGATTGAGCCAGCAGTGAACAGCCCATATAGATCAAACGGCAGTCAGCGAGGTGGGCTGTGCAGGGGCAGAGGATGGGGGAGCTCTGGAGGTGTTCGGACGGGCTCTGCTGCCATGTCAGCGGGGCAGGCTCTGTGGAGCTCGGGCTGAGTGCTGCCGCTGTGTCACTGCTTAAATTGATAAGAGAAGGGAGCAAGTTGGGGAGGAAGGATGTGATGAGCTGTGTTAGCAACCCAGTGGAGACTTGACTGCTTTTTCATGCTGTGGGTGGGTATGAGCCAAACCACTTGGGTGGTAATGGGAGCTTCATGGTGAGTCCTCAGTAATAACCCTTGCTCAGAGGGGTCAGCATATGAGCTAATGCAGGTCATCACGGATGAGCTAATGCAGTGAGACATCTTTGCTTTGGCGCAGAGGCAGGTAGAATTTGCTTATCTCTGTTCAAATTGTACAGTGCCTTCATCAGGCTAGAGAAGGACAGCTGGGTAATCATTTTAAGTTACATGGAGAGAGATGGAAAGAGTTATATTCCTTCTACTGTAGTAGATAGGATGTTGGTTGACCTGGTACCACAGCACTCCGTGCACTCTAGTTGAGTGAGTTTTTGTTTCACTGGCAGAGCTTAGGCAAACACTACTTACAACCTGCAGAAGGACGGTGCTTGGAGGACAGGGAGCAGGGCTCGCAAGGCCTGGTGGAGAGCAAACCTGTAGTTAGAGAAGGCCAATAGGGTTTGGGAACAACTGGATAAAAATGCTGGAAAACAAACAGATGTACCCAATTCTCAACGCCTGTCTGGAAACTTCATATAGAAATGAGAGGTGAAGTCACCTCTGGAGAGAAGTCTACTCCATTATTTTAAAATATAGCAGAATGGATGCATTAGCAATATGATAAATATTTTCAGAGCAAATCTCTCCCTTGCCTGTATTTCTCAGTGGGTCACCTCTTCTTGATATCCTGTTTCCTCATTTCTCTTATTTTGTTCTTGAAGGAAACACTCCTTATGTATGAACGCAGCTGGCCTTAGTAGGGCTGTGGGGAGGCAAAGTTTGCTTTTGAGTTCTTCCCTCACACAGGAAAGGAAAACTGGATCCTCAGAGATATTGTGGATGATATTGGCAGTAGTAACTTGTTTCTGGCCATGGTACATGGTTTTAATTATCCTTTTTTACATGTCTGTCTTATGAAAGTTTATCCAAATGCTCTATTTTTTATTTTTGGAAATGCTACTGTAGGTAAATCAACATCATCAATCCTGGATACAAATGGTTTGCTCAAAAATCCAACATGTTTCTGTGCCTTTTGGCAATATAGTATTATGCCTGCTGCCCAGTGAGACTTTACTCTAGTGAGCACAGGGGAACCTTTTCCCTTTTGTTTGTTTGTTTGATCTGGGTTATTTAACTGCTAGTCATTCAGCCTTACTTAGTTTTGTCCTCCCTGGCTTTTTGTGACCATTAGAATGGGAATAATTACTCTGAGTTTTTTTTCTTGCTTTTAAACATTTATAACATCCACTTAGGAAAAAAAAAATGGTCAAATGTCTTCTGTTCTAGTCTTCTCTTCCGCTACTGCAGTAAGAATTAATCCACTTCTAGCTCTTGGAGGGCAGGAGGCAAAGCTGAAATACTGGTTTTGCATTAGCCATTCCTGTTAGCCAGCCCATCTGTGTTATGACCTTTGCTTGTTGTCCAGCGGGGTTTCACTTTTTGGGTGTTTTTGTGATTTTTATATGGGGTATAAGCAGGAGGAGAAGAAGGTATAATTTTATTATGCTTTTTGTTGCTGTCACTGCTGCAGCGGTATGGGTGTCTCTAGTAATCCCCTAGTCGATAAAGACTTTACACCCAGATTCACCGTGCTTGTTCTTGCTGTGAGTATAGCCTCCTTTTTTTGGCCTGGACTGCAGCAGAGATGGAAATGTAAAGCAGAAATGTTGCCCCTCTTCCTCATTTCTGAACTGACAAACAAAGATCAGGGGCAGTACAGATCTCTGAAGAGCCGTTTCTTTTGCCTTTCACAAGCACATGGAGTGAAGGTTTTAAGTCTTGGAGGGCTGCTGCTTTCCTATAAGAGGGGATTAGATCAAGATTAGTGAAGCTGAAGCCCTCATTTTACTCAGTATTTCTGGAGAATTTGCAAAGCCAATCCAGAAACCTTATTACCCCACTGTAGGGTTTACACTGGAGGAAGACTTCACTCCCCAAATAGAGACAAGCTCTGTGCTTCAAAAGATCCTTGGCCCTGCATTTTTTGCAGTCAGAGTGTTAGTGGCTCAGGTGATATTTTGGATGAAGTCTGGAACGATCTCCTGGAAGGGTCCAACTGCCCTGTGGAGCCCCTTGGTAGAACAAGGATTTCCAGACATCACCGTGTTCTGCACTTGTACGGGTGTCCACCCAGGCAGGTGTGCAGGGCATCTGTAACTCCAAGGAAGGTTGAGGGAAACTGCAAATGCTCCAGGTACCTGAAAATCAAGAGCAAGGTGTGCTGATAATTTTCCCTGCTTTGTTTCACTTGTATCCTTTGTTAACAAAGAGCAGTCTAGAGGGAAATAGTCTATTATTAATATTTAATTTCCTCCTATTACTGTAAGCAGATGACCTAAAAGATCATTTAGCCAGCAGCCAATAATAAAGCAAATAGGGGAACCAAAAAAGTATCTTAGTTAGATGGGTGATGCCTCCTTCCTCCTCTCTTTCCTGCCCCACCCAGCCACATCTCTTCATCCTTCAATAGGAGGCAGGAGCGAGGCTGCTCTCTGACAGCTCCGAGCACACTGGCTTTGTGTGAGCAGCCAGGACCATGGGGAAGCCGCTGTACGTGAGGTATTCATAAAATACTGAACTTCAGAAAGGAAACCATCGAGCAACACAGAAGAGTGCTAGTGCTGCCTTCCCTATCGTTCTCCCTGAAAGGACAGCTGTTTCCATTGTTTGACAGCCTGAGTTGTTTTGCGAATTTGTGTACTGCCCGTGAGCGCATTGGGCTCGTTTACTGTGACTTGATATTCTAAAGAAACAGGGAGAGACAAGATTTCTTAGAAACTTTGATTTAAAAGATAGGGAGATTCTCTTTGAGCTGAAGGGATTTCAAAGAAAGGATAAAAACTGAGAAGCATCTCCCCCTCCAGGCTTTGGAAAGTAGGAGATAAATGATTTAGCAGCACCAATTTTCTGCCTACAGCCATGTGTGAATTCAAGGGTTTTCCCTAAGGGAGTTAGGTAATCTGTACGTGGCTGGCACCTGGGAAGGGTCATGTTGTCAACAGGAGATGCTAGATTGTGATCTGTGGAATGAGCCTTGGTGAAGACTCCGCTATGGCCTCATGAGCTGCCTGCTGCCTTGCTTATCCCGTCCTGAAGCAGACAAGGAGAAACCAAACCTCTCTGGAGCCCAGGGAAGCTGCAGCCTGTCACTTACGTGCCCATAGACTGTCTTGGGTGCCCTGAGGGCTGCTGATCCCCTGGAGATTTTGCTAATGTCTGAGAGTAGCTGTCAAACTGAAGTATCACAGGCATTGTCATATATGTCAGCCTGGCACATGGAGCAGAGCGCGTGTCTTCTCTGTGCCAGTGTGACAGAGCACGGGCATACAAAACCGGGATACCTGAACTCATCCTGAAGGGTCCGAGAGCAGGAAATGAGCTTGTTTGAGGTGGGTGATTTGAACCAAACACTGGCCAAGGGCTCACCTCAATGCTTTTGGCACTCAGGAGAGAGAAGGGGCAACACCTTAGTCCAAAGCCAACTGGAGATGCCAAACAAAAGCTTGCTTAGGCTCCAGTGGTGAATTGCTTCATGGGAACGTGCTGTTCAGATGCTTTATTGAATTTTCAAAGAGCAGTTTTTCATTGGGGCTGAAATATGAGAGAGAACAGAGTGTTCCAAGTCACTAAAAACGAACAGAGCAACAGCTTTACAGGTTTGTGAGTGGCAAGAAAGGTTTATTTAATAATGGGAAAAGGCCGGAACATAGCCCAGGGTATCAAGAAAGAATTAATCCAATTAACAAAATAAAACACAGGCTTAAGAAGAAATACTAATTGTAGCTGTCCAGCAGGTTGTGTGATACAGGTTATTTTTCCTAAGCTTCAAGAAGCTTGCAATACTGATCCCTCAAGGGCCTGAGATGTTAAATATATACTTCCCCAGTGAGTAAAGCAGGTTGTTAATTAATTTTCTCTTGTCAGAGCTGGTTGCTAAACCTTTGGGTCTTGCATGAAGTAGGTGATTCCATAATAAATTTTGCATTGCCTTTGGATATATGTCTTCTTCTCTAGGTGGTCTGTATTTCATTTTGTCCCTGTGCAGTAAATTTCTAGCCATATGAGCAGAAAGACTGGGCCTGTTCTTGTTTTAAAGCAAGTTGCAAATACTGCTATGGTTAATGTCTTGTTATCACGTTGAGTGAAAGCTATAGCTTTCCTTGCGAGAGATGAATGAGGTGGGATGGGTGTGTTCAGGTCGAAGAGGGGAACCTCCCGGGTTGTGGCACCTTCTGTAAGTAGCAGGTGAGGCCTCTGATGTGCTGGGGTTGTGTGACTAATAATTGCTTTTTCTAACGTCTGTGGCTACTGCAGAAGCACCAGCACTGAAGCAGACACAAAATGTTTTGTCGTGGCTGGGACACCTGCTCAGCTCCGGTCATTTGTCTTCTGAGATGTGCTGGCTTTGCAGAACTCTCTAAGTGTTTTCCGGTCCATCTGGGAGCAGAGAGGGGTGGAAGGACACGTCCTCTTCTGGACATAATATCTCACAGATTGCTTCGGAATAAATGGCTAGTGCTTGGGTTGACGATTCAGGCCACTGTTTGTGAAGGGGGATGGGAAACAAGGGACCAAACAAATTCAAAGATAAAAAATTTGAAGTTAACATCAGACCATGAAACAAACAGTTGAAGTAGAAGGTTAAAAACTCTGTTGTGCCAGAAAACAGTATGTGATGTGGTCATTAAACTTCACATTCCAGCATTGTGCTTTTTCAGGATATGTGCAGAGCTGTAGGTAATTCCAGCTTTGTCTGGTGTTTAACGATTAGGGGGGGGACGGACCTCCACAGCATAGGTTTGTTACTGCCTTCCATGTCCTGTTTGAAAATGACTTTGAGATGAGTCAGGTTAAACAAAATGCATCTGGGATCATAATCCTGCTAAAATGGGGAAGAATATCCCAGTAATTTCACTTTGATCCTCTTCACTGAGGTGTATGTGGTAAGAACATGAGGTGCAAGAGCAACATAGCAGGACTTTAAGTAAATCCTCTCAGCATCAGGATTAACGTGACCAGTTCTCAGGCTGGCTCCTTTCAAAAAGCAGTTTCTTCAGTTCTTTTGACTTCATCTCAGAGTAGCTTGTGGGGGTGTTTATGGTGATTTTATTTTACATAGCAGTAGTTTTGGCCCAAGTGTGTCTTAGTAATTTGTTAAATTTTTCTAAACTTGTCCTGACACTGGAGTTTGGTCATGAGCTTGACCTGCATGGCAATATGTGGGCGTGCTGGGAAGTGGGGACACATACACTCCCCTCCATTGCCAGAGTATTACCCTGTTGCCGTCTCTGCTGCTGTGATGCTAAGGGACAGGGACTTGCCCCCGCTTGAGAGCCTTCAGGCACAGCTGTGTGTCGTACACCCGACAGGCACACACACTGTCTTTCTCTTACGGGCCCGTTTTGCCCACTGCTTCCCTTGTTTGGTTGGGTTTTTTTTCTCCTGCCATCTTTTTCCTGTCTTTTTTTCCCCTTTCTTGCTCACAGACACGCACAAAACACTGTTTATTTTTCATCTTGCCCTTTCTGTTTTCTCTCCCTCCAGATTTTCTTTATTTCTGTCTTATATTAATTCTAATCCCCTTCCTTGGAAGTCAGGCTGGGGGACGGGTTTAGTTTTCAGTATCACTGCTTTGAAACAAACCTATTGGGATTTGTAATGGACAATCAGATGCTAGCAGAGTGATGTAGGAGCATATCACCGACATCCCTGAAATTCAATAAAGTAGAAGCAATCTTTAGGAGGTCAGTGGAAAACAGGTGTTTTTGCTAAAGGAAGATCGACAATATAGAGACATCTTGGGGTTTTTTGTTCTTCAGCAAAGATTAAATGGATGATCTTTATCTTCCTCTTAATAGCTAGTTCACAAACTAATCTCTTCTGTTGATTTCTTCCACACAAACCAAACAAAACACATAAACAAGATTGCTGAAGGTGGAGAAAAAGCTAGGTTTCTGAAGCACATCCAAACCACCAAGAATCATTCACTCTCCTTTCAAATGCAGCATTAGCAATAGAGCTCTAAATCAATGAAAGGTCTAAAATTAGATTATAGTCCTGAGATCAGATGTGAATCACAAGTTAATCATATTTTCTTTTATTATCACTGCCTTTACCCTTTTATTTTATCCTGAGAAATTAGGTTTCTGACTTTAAAACAGAGTGAACTGTGAAGGTATGAAACCCTGCTGGGTTGACCACACCAGACCACCTGTGGCTGGGGTCCCAAAAATCTTTTGTTTTGGAGATTCGTGTTGCATCTGAAACTGAGCTCAAATGATTTATCAGTTAGTGCTATGTCTCTCTCTCCCTCGGCCCTCTGATGTTTCAAGTAGCTATTTTCTTAAATTAGTAAGAAAATATTACTGCTAAAGCTTGCTAAATAAGGTTTAAAACCCACTCTGGAAGTGACAGGGTGGGACAGCAAACAATTCTCTCTTGACTGTGGCACGAAGCTCAGGGAACTGTATTCTCCATTGCTGTATTTTTAGCTGAAACTAAATGCACCCATGTCTGAAAGCAGAGGTACGAGGTGACCTGCAAGATTAGTGTGTGTGCAAGGCATGTAAGCATGTAGATGATGTGTATCTGTTCACATGAAATGGCAGCTGTAGGAACTACGTTTCCTTGCAAGCGGCACCAACTTTAGTCCCAGATTTGTGTGCATGATATTGCAGGAACATGAATGTATACTTGAGAGATGTCGTTGGCATTGTGCCTATGTGTGTGTTTCTGGTAGAGGCGTATCTTGGTGGATGTGTTTCTGGGTGGTCGTAGTTGAAGAATGATGCTGACCTGAATCTGTGGATGCCACAAATGCTATGGACAATGCAAGTATAACAAATAAACGGTTTGCTTATAGGATAAAGATTTATGTGAACAAAAACAATGGTGTTGCAGGAGGGGAACCTGCAGAGACCCTTGCAGAAAGTCCTCAAAGATGTCACTGTCTGACCTACTTCTGAATTATTCTCCCTGCCACTAATCACGTTCCAGTATTTGTGCACTTGAAGGAAAGACTGGGTATGGCAACAGAGTGGTGACCACATGTGCCAGCAACATAACCCCCTTATGAACAAAGGCCCATGTCATCGCAGAGCAGCATATTGATGCAACATGCTTTTGTGGCAAAGTACGTGAGGGTGGGCAGCATGTGATGGCTCAAGTCTTGTGTTTGTGATCAGAGGGAGACAGGTGTATGTAAAAAGGCTCCTCCACCTTTCCTCTGTGCA
Organism: Calonectris borealis; assembly: GCF_964195595.1. Lineage (NCBI taxonomy): Eukaryota > Metazoa > Chordata > Aves > Procellariiformes > Procellariidae > Calonectris > Calonectris borealis. The sequence goes on from NC_134329.1 coordinate 10,437,985, forward strand.
GCCACAGCGCTTGCCAAGGCGTAATTAGTGGGGCTCTTGTGTTTCAGGGCAGACTATTGAGCAGCTGCTGAAGTGCCAGCTCAGTTGGTAGCCTCGAAAACAAACGTCCCTTGTTTCTCATCACCACTGTGAAATACTGCCTTCCTGAACCTTGAGTTTGGCCCTGCAGCTTTCAGGATAGACAAAATGTGAGATTTTTGCCAATGATGTATTCTTCTAGGTCTGTTTAATATCCGTTATCAATTTAATGTGCCACTTTAATGAGATTTTGCTTTTTCCGTCTCCTCCGTAGAGCTGATTACTCAGTGTATGTGGTTGGTGTTTGTTTTTGTTTTTTTTTTAAAGGAAACTACAAGTGAAGAAGTTGAATGTTTGCTTCAGATGAAGAGAATATTTCCCAAGTCCTAGGGGGAAAAGGTGAAAAAGAGAACCAGAGGATGTTGCTAGTAGGTATGTGTATGACAGGAAGCCATGACTAGCAGTGTGATTGTCAACAGGAAACAAAAAGTCACAGCCGATGTGACACTGGCATACAGTACACGTTCTGTGTGGTGTTGCCTGCTGGACTTTGTGGCCTGGGAAGCAGTGTATGTCTACGTGAGATATTCTCCTGTCTATTCGTCTTCTGGAGTTTGAATTATTCTGCATCTGGTTAATCCACTTTGCTGGAGTTGGCAAGCCCTGTTTTTTTTTTCTTGACACCTGTTACTGGAAAGATCTTGAACAGCTATGGGGAGAAAAGGGTGCATGTGAGCAACCTTCACCGACTGGCAGCTGAGTGCTCTTCAGACCCCAAGCAGCTTTGAGGTGTCTTGGCTGTTCAGTGCTCTGCAGATATGAACGCTGAGCTTTTCTGGCACGTTCTCACGTTGGCCTGGTTGCTCTCACCATGCTAGTACATGGGAAGGAAGACTTCCTCTCAGACGTAGCTTACATCATCCTGGAACTGGTCATTGCGGTGCTGGCCATCCTGGGGAACATCCTGGTCTGCTGGGCAGTCTATTTGAACAGCAACTTGCAGAACGTCACCAACTATTTTGTGGTGTCCCTGGCTGCTGCTGACATTGCCGTGGGCGTGCTGGCAATCCCCTTTGCCATCACCATCAGCACTGGCTTCTGTGCCTTCTTCTATGGCTGCCTTTTCATTGCCTGCTTCGTCCTTGTCTTGACTCAGAGTTCGATCTTCAGCCTCCTTGCTATTGCCATTGACAGAATCATTGCGATCCGCATACCCCTCAGGTAAGCACGGGTTGGGCTGGGCTGGGGGGACAGAGAGGGGCTAGGGTGGTGAGGGATGAACATCAGTGAAAACAACAGATCTGGAGAAGAATCGAGGAAGGGAAAGTTAAATGAGGAGCAGCACTTTTTCCCTTGTAATTTGAAAAAAACTTTTCTAGGTCTTGAAGGCTGCCTTGGCTGCTGGACTTTCTGGTCACTTCTTTTTCCAGTTCTTTTCTATCCTCATATGGTGTGTGCCCATGGCATTGCAATGGTGCTGCCTAGAAGCTGCCATTCCATATTTAGACAGGATCGTGCGGTAACTGCAAGAACCTGCACTCTGAGCCGGAGCCAACAGCACCAGAAGGATCACTGTGGGAACGTGGAGCTAAAGCAATACATGGTGGAGGGCAGAAAGGGAGTGAGGTCAACTTGACTCCTACCCCATGGGGAGAATGGGGGACCCTGCCTGCAGCTGTAGCAGCAAGGTCATGGAGAGTGTGGGTGGGGATTTTCTCTTGGGGGTCCATTAAATATGAAGGGAGAAGAAGCAGCAGGCTATGAAGAAATGGGCCTTGGGAAGATTTGGACTAGCTTAGGCACTGCCTCTGGAAGCAAAGCATGTATTAAGTCAAGGTAGAGGTTTGTCCCAACCCAGACCTGGAGATGGTTATTCTGTGGTCTCTACTCTGGAGTTTAAAGGAAGAAAAGGACGTTTAAATATTAGAGCTTGAAAACTGAATATGACTAGTTGCTACTTTGTGTGCAACCAGGGGAGCTGGTTGTGGGGAAGGGGAAGGTGGCAAGGGGACAAGGGGACTGTGGGACAAGAGGAAGTTTTGCCACACGCATAGGGGCTGCTACTCAGTTCAGTCTTCCAGAAGCACATTGTTGTGACGGGATATATCTGACCATGGGTGTGGAGCAGCATTGCGTTTTGTGGGCTGGGTTTGAATGCTTTGTGACAATGCTTCCGAGTCACTCAGTAAGCTTGAAAGATGTAGAGGAAGCCCTGGGAGAGGCCGGTGCAGGCAGAGTGTAGGAGTCTCCTTCCTTCCTGTCTTGTCCTTAGGAGGATGCAGCATGCTCTCAGGAATGGAGAGACTTGCTTCCTATCCTGCTGAACAAGAAATGTAGCTGCAAAAATGGAACAAATTTCTGATTGCTGTGCTCTCAAGTTTGAGTTTTTGGATATCCTCACTCCTGTTCAGTTTAAATCACTTGTGTTGACCTGTGCAATTTAGTTTTGTCTCTTGTGAATACTTTGGTCATCCAGCACTTATGTCGATTAACACAAACCTCCCATTCAAAAATAGAAAGCATTCTTTTCCCCAGAGCTGTGGAGATTACCTTTCCATGTGGACCAGTGCAGCAGAGTCTTTCCTGAAGCCTTGCTTCAGCAAGCTTGTGCTGCTATAACATTACTGTTAATTGTTGGCATCCAAATCTATAGTCGTACCGCTACTTTTGTTGCAGTTGTAAGGAATAATTATTCCATTCCATTGCGGAGAAAACTCTATCAATATTAATTACCTATATATTGGACTGTCTCCACTTTTCTACAGTTCTACATATAGATGGTTTCTGTTTGTAAACCAAAGTAATGCTAAATGGTACAAAGAGACATATCTAGAGTAGCCCTCGGGAGCTTGCCTCTGAAATGATTTTGAGAAGGGCTAAGGTCTTTAATTAATCTCTCATGAGCTAACTCTGAAGACTTTTCCTGACAGTTTAAGTGCTCTTATAGCTAGAGGATGACTTGCCAGGAAAAGGATTTTTAAAATCTGGATTTCTGCCCATTTTTGGAGGTATCCTTGAAAATATATTGTCTTGAAAATTTAATCTCCTGGAATAGTCAAGGTAAAGAGTCTTTTTGAAAAATCAGACTTCAGCAGTGCTAGGCACTGTACCGGTTTCACTATTTTGTTTTTGAAAAAACAGAGCACACCCTCTTCCACCCCAAAAACAGTGGAGTTGATTGGATGCAGAAACCTGCAGGTAGATCCATGGGTTCATCCCCCTCCTTGTCCTCTACTGGTTTGTCCTGTTACGGTAGGAGCAAAGAACTAGTCAATTGTTTCCCCTTAAGAATTTATGGATGAATAAGCATTAGATTTATAGCCTCAGACATGCTGAGAAAGTGAAAGCTGATTATCTGAAGAGGGAAATGTGATATGATTCAGACTGCTCACATCCTCATTTTTTTTCTTTTTCTAATATCTGGTTGTCTCAAAAATGTGTCAAACAACTGGAAGGTAACTTCTGCCACTAAAGATGGAACGTTTTCACCCCATCCTTTAATGCCTGGGAAAGCCTCTTCTCTCCTCCTCAGAGGACAAGAAAGGTAACACCAGGCATTTCTAATATTCATTAGATGAATGCTCTTAAAAAGATAATAAATCAGACTTCCTTCACTCTAGTGAAACCGAAAAGGGCCAAACCTATTTTTTCTCGTTCTTTTTCTTTTTAACTGTTTCATGTCTGATTTGTCCTAAGGAAGGTAACCACATGTCTCAGTGGATATATATGTGGATGTGTATTCCCGCACAAATAAACTGTCAGTATTAAGGAGGCAGAGAGTGGGATTTCTGATACTGCTTGTTTTTGGACACCTCAGTACATATTTAGACTTACCTTTGGAATGATTTTTCTGTGAATAAAAGACCTTCCCCCAAAAAATTGCAGTGAGGAAAGACATCTATAAGTAAAATTTAAAAATATATAAAAACCGATTTGTGAATGTCTTATGGGTTCTACCTTTCAAATGATTAAAACATTGTGTAGAATTTGATAAACTTTCCAAAAGTTCTCAAACATTTTGCTTACTTTTGCCAGGCTTTATACAAATGTAACACTCTGCAAGTGGCAATAAAGAACTCCCAAGGAAGTGAGTCCGAGCCATTGTTCGGTCTAGGATAAAATCCGAACTATGTCTCTAACATGGCAGGTACCTGAAAACCTGCGCTCGCTGATATAAAACCCCTGGGTGTTCTAAACAAAACTGGCTGCAAGTCTGAGCTCCAGGATGAAGTCATTGGCCAAGAACAATTGCCGCTTTCCAGGCTCTTTGGTGCCAGCAAATGCTCCTGGGCACAGTGCCCAGCCATGTGTTCTTGTGCAGGCATTTGTGGTAAAGATACTCCCATGGTGAAGGACAGGTAGCTCCAATGCACTGGAAAGAGAGGGGAAATTTTTCTTCCTGCAGCCAAACGGAAAAGTTTTCTCAGGTTACTGCTTGCTGTGTGTGCTGGATTCAGGTATTTACCTGTGGCATAAATACTTATGGACGTCATACAGTGCCAACTACAGTAACTTGCTGAAGTGCAGACCTGTTCCTCTGATGAAAGTTGCTTTGGAGATGATTGCCTAAGCTACTGGGGTGCTTCTCTGGGAAAGCATTACTAAGGTGCAGCTCCCTGTCACTTGGAACACTGGGACAGATTTATCCCACGTACTGATAATTGAAACTGCAGCTCTGAGGTGGCATTGGGATGCTTTTCTGCCCGAGGCTAGGCGAGCTGGACATGAAGAACTGGCTTCTCAAAGTCTGGGGTAGGAAGAATGGGGGAGATGAACACAAACCCTGAATAAAGTCTAGGACATGGAAGGGACCTTTGTGCTGAGAACAGTCTGTTTCAGCAGTTGCTTTAATTCTCTAGGGTTGCCTTCTCAAATGCTCATATATGAGCATCTGAATCGGTGAATCAGGGATTTAATGTTTTATTGTCACTTTGAGCCATATCCAGACTTATTTCTTTCCCTGCTCACCATAAACCCTTTGACTTTATGACAAGCATTTCCTACATGTGCTCATGTTTGTGTCAAATAGATTATGGGCACATTCAACCTAATATGAAAGAAGAATAATTCACTTCCTCCTTTGAACAACCATGGGCATGGCTTTGAAGGCAGTGCCAGTTGTCTATGGCTTCATGGGCAGTGGAACTTGCTGTTACCAAGGTTTTAGTCTGGAAGCTGATTGTGCCATGAGCAAACGAGTGGTGCCTGCCCACCGTTATTGCTTCTACTGTTTAGAGCCCTGTGCCCACCTGTGGGATCCCACCCTACCCAGTCTCCATCGCATAGAAAAGCACTAGTATCAGTTAGCACCTGGTAATAGGGGAGAAAGTTTCTTGACTGAGAGTTCTGGGAGAGGGTTGTTTCGGTGGTGCATGAGAAGGTCCGGGTTTGGTTTCTTGCTCTGCCACAAGATTTCCTGGATGATCTGGGATTGTCAGTGTCTCGCATTTCCAGATACATGTAATAGGGATAGAATATCTTCCTTTTGTCTATGACTGCAGCTGCCTAAGGTGTGGACTGTTGAGGGTTCTGTTCAGTGAAGTGTTTTGTAGTGATTTGTTAAAAACCATTGAGCACAGCTGGAATTCAAATCAAAGCCCAGTGCCCTCAACACTGAGCACAGGCTTTCTGGTGTGATGCAGTAAAGGTGGCTGAAACATGCTCCGTGCATGGCAGAGCCATCTGGCCAAGGTGCGCAGTGCTGTCAACCAGAGGTGGGTTTGGAAGATAAACAGCAGGCTGGCTGGATGCTGTGACAATGAGTTAGGCCAGCTACATATCATACAATGTATGGAAAGATTTTAACTTCTACCTGAGGACCCTGTGGTTCTTATACCAGCTCTGTCTTCCACCCAGCTTCATAGTTTATGAATCAGACTGGTGAGGTACTACACTTTCTGCAGGAATCATTGTCTCGATGACACAGAGCTGAGGCCAAGGACCCAGAAGCTTCACATCCTCAACCAAACTACTTTAGGCGGCACAGATAAGTTGTGCATTCACCAAGGGCAGCTGTTCCCTTGGAGTCAGTTTGCCAGCCTGATGGCTGGGAGAGCAGCAGGGCAGGTGAAATTATTTTGGGGAAAACATCCACAATTTCCTGTGTTTGCAAAAGTGGGTTTTGTTTTTTGGAGGAGTCTGGTGCCCCTATCCCCACACCCAACTCCACCGTGAGTGTCCCTGTGCTCTTCACTAATGTTCTTTGTGTCTGGAATTTCACGAGTAGAAGTCGTTGTTTGTGTAGCAAGTTCAGTATTTCCAGGAAGCACAAGAACTGCTTGTGCACAGACAATCCAGTGCTGTCTGGACACATCAGACGTGCTACAAAGTCACCCGCCAAGTATGCAGAGCATGGGCTGTTAGGTGTGACCAGCTCCTTTCAGCAGGCTGTGTCTCCTGCATAGGTGCCAGCAACTCACAGTATATGTGATGCTTCCTGGAAGCCCTGAACTTACCATGTAGAGCTGTGCAGCACTGGGGATACAGAGAGTAGCTTTGGCCTGGCTGCTGTGAGCCTAGAAAGATGCCTAGACAGGTGCACAAACTCTTCAATGCCGGCCTGGTGACATCTCTCAGTGGAAAGAAGGAATGAATCCAGGAAAGTCCGTCTGGACAATAACCCTACGTCAGCCAAGTCAGCCTGTGGTGTCTCATGTGGGTCCTAGAAGTCAAGCTCTCCCAAGCTCTCCACACTTCTCAATGGGTACCTGGCCAACATAGTGCCACACGCCATGTGACGAGATGCTGTGAGCTTTCTCTCTTAACCCTTGGAGATACTGAGCAAGGCGTTATGGAAATGCACTCACTGATAGGTTGGTAATTGCCACTGCCAGCACAATACACTGCAGCTAGAAAGCAGGAGGCTGCTTGGATTGAGTGCTGTTCCTAAGCCTTGTAAAGTTTGTTGCGTGGGAATCCCCAGAGGGTAAGAGGGAGGGAGAAGCAGGGGGGTGTTTGCCTGTAGCAGTAATGAATATATTTTTAGTGGAAGGGAAGGGACATCGCTAGTCGTGGGATAACAGCTGCGCAATTTCAAAATTCCTCTGACAAGACGTAGCCAATTCCAGGGCTGCAGGGTTTTGAGGGGTTTGTTTTGTTTTTTGTTTTTCCAAGCTTCAAGTGCCTTCAGCCAATCTCTTGCTCCCTGAGTGTACTTTTCAAAGCACAGATGCTGTTTTGCTGTTTTGCTGTGTTGACAAGGTCTGAGTGTGAGCAGTTCCTTGCTACCATCCATGCTGTGCCCTCAGCATCCCCTAAGCATTGAGCAGGATCCACTACTTGCTGGAGAAACCTTTTTATCTCTCAGAATCAGCTGAATCCCTCCCTCATTTCTGGAAGGATTTCAGTGTATTTTGGGTGCTGGTAATTGTGTGGTTAGCTCCCTCACCCACTCTCTCTTTCCTGATTTTGAAATGCAACTGAGGAGACTTAAGCCTGCCGGGTCTTGTGTGGAGCCAGGTTTTTTCCAAGGCCCATTAGCAGGGGTTTAAAGCACGTGCAGGATCTCCATTCTGTACTGTGCCTGGCAAAAGCAGCCTCTCTCCTCCCCTGTCTTGACCTTGCATTGGGATAGGAACATGAATCTGTGGGAGTAACTATTTCATTGAGAGATGGAAAGATTTCTATGGCTACTTGGATTATTTTTTTTTTAACATTTGTTTGCTGAGAGAATTCTGGGAGAAGGAGCATTGGGTAAACACTGGGAGCCCAGCGCTACCGTTGTCCGATCACAGACACATGGGGTCAAGTACAGTGTGGGACCCACGCTGGACAATGTGGGAATCCGGTCACCTACTTTCCATGCTAAGCATGAAAAAGGGAAGGAAATTGCATTGAAATGTTAAACTGTTGCCCTGATTTACATTTTCAGAGAGAAGAACTGGTAGAGTCAGCTCAGGACTCACAGTAACCTGTGAGGCCTTGAGAACTGACCGATATTTCAAAGAAAGGTCCCTGGGTGTACTATCAGGTTCTTACCATGTTGCTTATTGTCTTGTTCAGCAGATCTTGGAGAATTTACTGCTAAGAGCACTGGCTTCAGCCAGGTATATCAATACCTCCACCACTGACGTCCCCTTTGGTGTGGGCAGTGCAGCCCACAGCACACCTGTAGTCAGAGCACTGTCCTCAGCTTAATTCCTCCTTTCTGAGAAAGACATGGGGTCGGCTTAGCCAAGCTGGTGAGGGAAACTGCTGACTTGTCTTAGTTACTTAAAGAAGGCTGGTGCTGCTGGCCTTCTTGCAAGTGCCATTGTGGAGCAGAGTGAGGTGCTGTGCAAGGGAATGCCAGCCTGGCTTCTGCAACTCAGTCAGCAGAATTTCCCTGGAGCACACCTGAATGTGGACACAGGGCTGATGGCACTGTGCCTCTGAGTTCTTTTGCATTATTTGGCTTACAAATCTACTGCAAGACAGAGCTAGCAATTCTGTGCTACAAGGCTGCTCCTTTGTCAGAAAGGAGGAACTACCTCAGCCTTCAGCAAGAGAGCCACGGTGGTCTTCATCACCAAGGGTCAGAGCAGTGCTGTTGATTATCCAGGCTGCAAGATCTATGTGCATGACCAAGTGGGCTGGTGGAGTGAAGGATCACAGATGAAAACTGTATTAATTTCCCTGCTTTTCTGTCACCTATTCACTGCCTAAAAGAAAGGGGAGGGAAATAGGTGGCATACAATGTCATCATGGAGTCCTTGCTGTGCTGTGCTGCATGGGTTCTGCACGGCAGTTCAAAGGCCCATCTGAAGAAGCAGGTACCTTTGTTGCTGTCTTCTGGGCCATTGGGCCATTGGAAAGTTGCTTGGGTGTCAGGGGCTTGTTGAATGATACTGATGTAATTCCCATTTCCTCTGCTTTATAGGTACAATGGCTTGGTGACTGGCTCTCGAGCTAAAGGTATCATTGCCATCTGCTGGGTATTATCTTTCATCATCGGCTTGACACCAATGCTAGGGTGGCACAATCGCTCCCAGATCGAAGAGCTGGGTTCCAATAAGTCTTCTCCCATCAACTGCAGCAACAGTATGGTGGCATGTCTCTTTGAGGCTGTGGTCACCATGGAGTACATGGTCTACTACAACTTCTTTGCCTGTGTGCTCTTGCCCCTCCTCCTCATGTTTGGTATCTACTTGAAAATCTTCATGGCAGCCCGACGACAGCTGAAGCAGATGGAGAACAAGATGGTACACGGGGAACGTTCTCGCTCCACTTTGCAGAAGGAAGTCCATGCAGCTAAGTCTTTAGCCATCATTGTTGGGTTGTTTGCAGTCTGCTGGCTTCCACTACATATTATTAACTGCTTTACCCTTTTTTGCCCGAATTGTGCCCATGCTCCCCTCTGGCTGATGTATCTGGCTATTATCCTGTCTCATGCCAACTCGGTTGTAAATCCTCTAATTTATGCCTACCGAATCAGGGAGTTCCGATACACCTTCCGCAAAATCATCAGCCAGCATATCCTGGGCCGGAAGGAGCCGTTCAAGGCAGGAACAGCCAGCTCTAGGACTTCCACTCATGGTGGGGACGCAGAGAACGCCAGCATACGAATCAGTGAGTATGCATTAGAGGTATACACCAATGGAGAGATCCACAGGGAGTCTGAAAAGCAGGACTTAAACAAATGCAAAGCCAGCTTGGAATGGCACCAGAATGGAAATGCTCTGGACGTGGAGACAAATGGGCATCTCCCACATTCCTGCAAAAATGGGGTTCTCTCAGATGCATGCATGAATAGGGAGCTTCACAGTGAAGAGCTAATTGATGCCCAGGTGTCTTACTCAGATCTAGAAAGAGCAGCCTTCGCAGCAGCTGATGTTTCCTGATGAGACTTTCAAAGTCTTCCTGGTAGAATTATTTTTTCTCCATTGGTGACCTCTGCCGTGGCGAAAGGGAGGTTGGGGGGGCAGGGGGAAAGGTGTGTATTCAGATTGCTGTGGAGGAAGGGGTCCCTACCCAGGACTGTTGGGAAGATCCTAAATACTAGACTGGAGAAAAGCCAAGAAACCACTGAAACGGACTGAGGAAGGAGGGACATGTTACCCATCAGTGACCTGTCACCAAGAGCAGTGCCGAGGTCAAAGATGGCATTCCAAGTTCAGCACTGGGAGACTCTGCTGATGCAGGGCATATCATGACATTATGCTGTACTGTGTATCTGTGGTTGTATGTTGGTTTTGCTGTCTTTACCGACAGAAATAAAAGCGTGGCTGGAAGTATTCACTGAACTGCAAAGAGTAACAGGGAGGGGCCTTTTAGTACTTTGGCCCTGCAACAAATGGAAGGGGGATAGCAACATCTATTGGTCAGGAAGGATGCCAGCAACTGCTTGGAAAGGGAAAGAAGTTACCTGATGGATACCTTCAACCATGGCATTTTGTCTTTCAGTTGATGTTTTTAAAGCTTATACTGCAACAGGTTGCTCGAATGGTTTTTTTCTTGTCTTGATAAGGTTACTTTATATTAAATTATAAAAGATGGGCAAGAACTCATATCCATTCCCTGAGCACTCAATGTTCCAGAGGCACAAGGCAAATATAACCTTATAGCTCTCCACTTTGTTTAACAAGTAATGAAAATGGAGACTGTAATATGGATTTCCCTTAGCAAAAGGGCTGTTAGCAGGACTTGGTGCTGCAGATAGCAAACAAGCAGGCCAGGTTGTGGTCTGGTGTCACTGGGACAGTCGTGCCCCGAAGTGTTGTGAAGAGCTGTCAGGTGTGTGAGCTGTCTGTAGGCTGGTGGGCACTGTCTTCTTTTTCCCACTATCTCTGTGCTTGTGCTCCTGGACTCCTACAATGCAAATTCTTCCCATGGCCCTAAATGTGTGTGAGGGGAGCTAATTTTCCATATTTTGGTTGTTTTCATCCTCACTCAAAAGGCTGTGGGATTTTTTTCTTCTTTGTTGGTGTAGGGAGGAACACACAACATACACCTAACACTTATTTTTTAAATTCCAGTGAGCTCTATTTAAACACCTTTTCTCCTGTGATTTCAGTTTTTTCCTGATATGCTTTACTGTGAAGCCTGATGTGTCCCTGTGGTGCAGAGGCCAACAGAACGGGGTCTGTCTGGTTAGAAGATGCTCCTACTTTGAGAAGCTGAAAGGCATCAATGGTAGAGGAGATCAGCTTAGAAACTGCAAGTAGTCTGTCTGTATAAAAGAACTGGCAAATCTGTGCTGCAGCAAGGGTATGCACTGATGTGGTTTGTTGCAGAGGTGTTTCACAGCAGTTTGATAATTTTCTGTATCACTTATCAAGCCTGGTAGCTCAAGGACAGCAGAATGCCACATCAGTTTGAATTCTGCCTAAAGATTGTCTGGTCTTTGTTTTCCAGACAAATAATCCATGTCCAATAGCACCAGCCTTCTGGAGAGATAAGCAGTAATGGTCCTACTGGAAAACTAAAAGTCTGGTAATTCCAGGGATCTGAAGCTTATTCCCTAGCTGAAAACATCAAGAGTATCATCCTCCAACCCTGGCTCATCCTCGTGTCTGTCCACTAATATTTCAGAAGCCAAATAATCTCATTTTCAGAAAGGAAAGGGGAACTGGATTTTGATATTTGAGGAAGAGCCTGTTAGGTTTGTGTGTTCTTATTCCATGTTTATTTTAAATATTGTGAACTATTAAAATGAAAAGTCAGTTTTATTTGAGGAGAATTTTCTTTTTGCCAATCTCCCTACATGAAGGTGGGGAGTAGTTTATAATGCTGAACATGTTCAAGTATGTAACTGCTCCAGGCTAGCACAAAGCTTACTGTGAGACGGATAAAAAGATGGTTGGCCATCACAATCCTTAGCAGAAAGACAGGCAAGTTTGTAGAACAATAGACTTCACAGTTTAATTGAATTGCTGCTTTCTTGGCATGGCTCTTCCACGTAGTCTAACGTCAGAGGAGTGGATTATCACTCCAGCACCATTAAGAAACACTAAGCCATTTCCCTGTGACTGACGTCGTAGGTAGTTCCTCTGCAGGGTGACTTGGGATCTTGTTACTCTTGATCTTTCTGGATGGAATATTTCTGTAGGTTATTTGTGGGATGGTTCCTCTGACCTCCTGTAATAGTGGCAGAGGAACTCAGTTAGGAAAACGGGGGTCTGATCTCTTCAGGCCTCAGCTGGGAGCTGAAATGTTTCTAAGAATAACACAAGATTACATCCGGTATTCATGTCAATAACAATTAGGTCCACAAAGAAGCAGAGCAGGGAAGGAAGTGTGGGAAAATACCAGCATTGCTCATGTGCTGGAACACACGCGAGTGCAGAAGTGTCTCCTAGTGAGCTTTAGTTGCCATTGTAAAGGGATGTTTTATGCCACATTGCATCAGACTTTCAACAGCTGATGTGGGTTGGTTGCTTTCTATTGTTTCCTGAGCTTCTTCACACTCAATTATGACAGGCTCTTGCTTGGTTGCCACAAGAATCAAGTTGATCTATGTTGATGCAACAAACTTAGGATTGTCCCTCTGGAAAACTTCCCTGCCCAAACAGATCGCCATGTGAGCTTACTGAGTTTCCAGATGTCTTGAAATTAGGTTTTCTGTTGCTGTTTGAGATGCCCTCCAAGTGTGTCTAGTCCCTTTCAATATTAGTGATCCAGATTTGAAATTAAGAGGATGTGTGAAGGGGCTGGGGGATGTGTGCAGGAGGAAGTGCAGTGGGGGTAAGGAGGCAGCGTGTTTTATATAGAATTGGAAGTCTGGAGTCACAGGAAGGAAGGGATGGCAATTGCACCACATGCTGTGTGCCTTCTGGCAAACATATGTCTGAGATGGACATTCAGAAGATGTTTCCAAAGCAGTTGTTGGGGGGAGCATGAGCCTTTTGAACAGAATTTTTGACTCCTTATTTCTTGTTTCCTAGGGATCGTGATTTCAAGGCTTTCTTTTTTTAAAAGAAAAAAAGAATCTTTAGGGTCCCGTCAATGAAGCGTGCTCTTTCCTTCTCCTGGCAGTGCTCTCACTCTTGAGAAAAGTACCTGTCTTCCAAACTGCATAGGGCAGGGATCATTAGAAAAGTGAAAGTTAAATAATTTTTTCCTAACCTCTCCACTCATATCCCCATTTTCATTCCAGCTGGAGAATGTTTAGCTGTTGAAATATAGCTGTTATGGATAAACAAAGATGGTACCAAGACAAAGGGAAGAATGAGGTGATCATCAGGAGAGGCTGGAGAAGACCTCCTTGGGAACCCAAGGTGCAGTGGGTCCAGAGAGTAAGAGCTGGGGTAAGAAGAGACTAATTTCATTGAACTGGAACATCTTACTAAAAATGGCTCAAGACCCACAGAGAGATGTGGTGCCTCATTTGGCATGAGGGCATTCCATGAATTTTACCATTCCCTGGAGACACTTAGGCTCCAGGGTTTATTTGCTTTATAGGATTTTGGAGAAAGTTAAGTTTGATCAGTTGCCAGGAGTGATTTTATCAAGAGTTCTTCTCGGGGCCCTCTCCTCAATAGGGCACTGCTTTTTGTTTGTGCAAATAAATGCACTAACAGCTTTATCCTGCAGAGTTTCTTTTGAATCAGTAATATTTCAAAGCTCTGTGCAAGCTTAAACTGCAGCTCTTGAACAGAGAAGCAATCTGGCATGATGGAACAGCTGGGGTTACTGTAGACAGAAAGGGTTTGCCACTGATCCCAGTTGGTGCTAGGAAGCTTATTGTGCAGATGGACTTGGGAGTTATATGGAGTAGTCTGAATCTTTGATCATTCTTTGAAAAGAGGCTCCAGGGGATGCTGGTGGAAAAGTCTCTAAGGTGTGGGAGCAGACGACTGGAAGGTTAGGGTTAGAAGGGAAATCTTGGTGGTGAAGGAAGATTTGTAGGGTAGGTGTTTGGGATGATTTCAGGGGAGCAAGAATGTGCTGGGAGGTGCTGGGGATTGCACAGATGGTCTCAGGGGAGCGGTGCTGGCACGAGACCAAGAGGAAGGACTCTGGAAAGGATGTGCATCTCCCAGGACGGCTCTCCGGGGGTCACCGCAGAGGGGCAACCTTGCCTGATGTGTGCGGAGGCTTGACTTCAAATGGTCTGTATGTGACTGAGGAAGAGATGGTTCTTATGGATTATCTCCTTCTCAGGTGCATTGTCTCATTTCATGAGCATGTCCAGGTGTAATAAAAGCCCTTCTGCTTCATGAACATGAGCACAACCTAAAAACAAATCAATCCAGCTATGTTCTGTGGGAAGGACAAGCATGCCGTAACAGTGCTGCCATGCATTTAAACTGCAGAATACTCTCTAGTGGTGTTTGCTAAATTTAGCTGCCTAATAGTTCTCTCCCAGTTTGTTTTGGGCATCAAACTGCACTGAGTCATACCAGAGAGTTTCTTCTTTCTAGCCCTGAGCTTTTGGGCTTCTTTACAGTAAAACAAGTCAAGAGTAACTAAAATCACACGAGTTCCTGAGAGGTGACTAACCCTGACAGACTGAGAATCCCCAAACTGGGGCAGTGTGGTGTGTAACTCCCTGTCTTATTTGTCTGCTGGGACTGTTCACACAAGTGTGTTGAAATCAAGACTGGAACCTGTTGGTCTGAGAACATCCTTTACTTCCCCTACTCTGTCTCAGGAGCTGGTGTTCCTGCCCCCCGTCCTGTGGAGCGGTTGTCTCTGTGGTCTGCAAGCCAAGACACTCTGAACACCCTGCTGCACACGCTGTCACTATAAAACAATTACTCTATTAATTTAAATGTTTTATGAATATATTTGTTGTTTTCCCTCTGTTTGTCAGTTACCAGTGGGAGGGGAGGGAAGGGGGTGGGAGAATCTGTGCATGCAAATGTATTTAAAGTGTGTTGACCAAAGTTTTTTTTTGAATCTGTGAAGTTTTCATATCTGTGAAGTCATCAGACTGCTGGGCAGTGAGGAGCCGCTGGTGCTGCTGAGTCTGTCTTGGTTACATTTCTTAATAAGCATTAAAATAATAAAATATATTTGTAAAAGAGAGTGTGAGTGCCTTTGTTCCAGGAAGATCCATCTGGCTGGCCCTTTTTTGTGCAAGTGTTTTCTTATTATTTTATTAGCTTTTTCCATAGATTGATCCTTCTGGAGAGCTCTCTCCCTGGCACTGCGTGTTCTTTTGCAGGAGATGTTAGCACAGACTAAGGTGACAGACCCAGACGGACTAGAAGACCTGCACATCTCTGATATCCTGGGATCTGTCATCTTGGCAGTAGGAGAAAATGTTTATAGCTGCATACTGAACACAAGGTAGAGCACTGTATTTGCCCAAACCACTGCAGTGTCAGGAACAATGTGTTACATAGCAGGACCTGAAGGGTCCATACCTGGACCATGAAACAACTTTGCCAGCTGTGTCTGGAGCATCCCAGCCTGCGGGCTCTCCTTCCACAGGGCCCTGCCAGTGCACCTCAAACCTCCTTGTAAGACCATCACAATTTCAGATCTCTGTCCTGTTCTGCCAATGCCACTCAGGCTGAGCTAGCCCCAGCCGGGTGTCAGCCAAATTAGTCTGGAGGTGAAGGCAATGAATCTAGATGCTACTGTGGTCTCTCTCAAGCCAATTCTGAGCAATGCTGACAGGATGAAGCAGGAATAATTTCCAGCTTTTTCCAGCTGGCAGCTATTAAATGTGTGTGTGAAGAGTTTAGTGAAAGTCTGTACAATCTAGGAGCATTTGGAATTGGGAAGTGATGAAATGAAAGTTCACCAGATAACCATCAGCCACTGGTCATTCCCTCTTTTGATTCACTTCGCAGCTGGGCTAGAGACCTCACTGGAGGCCCCAGTTTGTGGAGAGGTGCCGGCACTCTGGTGCTCTGTGGCCAGCTGTGCCTGAGCTGTTCAACCAACTGTGTAATTGAAAAGCTTTTTGATTTTTCCCTCCTTTCACAAACACTGTGCGTTTTGTTCTGCAGCATCAAAGGCCAGGAGCTCGGAGGAACAATGGGCGTCTGCAGGAGCCCAGGGGAACAATGGCCATACCTGGCCCCGGGGAAGAAAGCGAGTACTTGAAAGAACAGAGAGAGCTCCCAGTTTAACAACATAATTGGCCTGATCTGGAAATCTCTGCTCAGAGATCTGCACCTTGGCTTAGTCACTCAGAGAAACTAGACTTTGCAGGGCTTTTGCTGTAGACTAAGAGCTGTCTGAGGATAATATAGCTCAATAGTGTAATATTTATTGCAGCACTGGGGAACTGATAACAGTTCGGAATGGTGAAGTAGGATGGGGCCATGGAGGATGGTGTTTTACCTACTAATGGGTGGATAATGTTTTCAGCTAAAAAACTTTTCACAGTATTTAAAGCAGCACGATCTTCCTTGTCACTTCTGCCCCCAAACAGGAAGCCTTTGCTGCTAAGAATAGTGCATGCAAGTGCCTGCTGTGCTTTTGGCCATCATGTGTTTCAAGGAGAAGTTTTGGGGAGTTAAAAGCTCTGAGCACCTTTTCTGAGGCGCTGTGGACCTCACAATTTACTTTCACAGGAAGGATTCCCACTGTCTTGCATTTGACTGAAGTGACCAAGTGAGGAGTGAGATTCCACATGTGTGCATTCAGGGAAGAGAGAGAGAATTCTGCCAGCTCGGAGTGATCCTGGGAGGAATCCACCTTTGGTCCCGCAAATAAGCACCTCAAGTTAGATGATGCGACTCACTGCAGGTTGGAGTCTTGCTGAATAGTCAGTGGTGCTGTATTCCTCCTCTTTCCAATCTCCTCTTCAGTGCTGTTCTGAAAGGGGGGCACTTCTGAATATTCGAGATGTTTCCTCAGAAATGACCCAGTGGATGGGACTGTTGGAGGGTTTTTGGCTGTAAGGTGCGCCACTCTTACAAGCAGCAGCATTTCTCTGCTGTGTGACTGCAGTAGTTACTGCTAAGATCCTGCAGTGTGATAGGAAAGTACTACCTAGATCTCAGAAAATCAGAAATTCATTTCAAGAATTGGAGTTCTTGCAACGCATCAAAGAAAATTATCTAAGCCAAGTTTGGGTCTGAGAGTAGTATGGTGATTTTTCAGCAAGTGAAAGGCGAGGACTGGGAAAAGAGCTTTCAATCTGCAGATTCAGGATAAACTCTGTGAAGATGAGGTTATCTGGAGTGCAGATCCATACTGTGTGGTCTGAGCCTATTGCACTGAACTCCAAACCTGGGACTGTGGTTTTGAGCAGTGTCCAGCTGCAATCCAGAGAGGTGACTGCAACTTCTACAGAGCTCAGGGCAGTCTTTAAACCTGTTAGCTTGGACACTGACAGCACTGGAGTTGCAATCACTCAGGCTTTGTTTGCCAAGGAGTTACCCAGAGCCCTAGGCAGCTCTGATTTTTTGCCTTACCTAAGGCAAGGAGATTAGATAACAGCTCATAATGACAGTGAAGAAAATCCATGTGCACGGGGTATCTTGCTGCCTCAGCTGCTGATGAGGTCATGGGGATGTCTTTTGGGCTGGTATTAGTCCAGGATATTACTTCTAAATGGGAGTTAAGCATATCCCAGTTGGATACTTCATGTTGCTGGAGAACTTGCAGCTGCATCATTTGGGCATTTGGCATCATCTGCGCTGTGAAAGCTTGTGCCTGTGTTTTGGGGTTCCCAGGGATGCAAGGCTCTTGTGCAGTGTGGTGATTGTATCCAGGAGGAAAAAAAAAAGTTCTAATAAAAAGTCCTAATAAAATTGAGCAGCCTGGATCAGTTCTACGAAGAATGCAAAACAAGCCTGGGCTATCTCAGGGTAAGCTGCACTCATGGTGCCTCTTGAACCCATGTCCTGTTATTGTTGGTGTGGAACGTGAGGGTCTGGGCCAATGAAAATAAGGAAGGCAGCTTGACAGACACAGATTTTATCTTTTGAGATTCGTCATGACCTTTCTAGTGTATAATAAATAAAGTTGACTCAGGAATTGGCAAGTGCCCTATAACATGCAGTCCTGGTGTTGGGACTCGGCAGAATGTTCTGCTTAGCAATGCACTCTGTTAGCTTTGTTTGCCAAGCTCTTATTTTGGAGGTGTGCTGAAGGGCTGAACAGTGGCAGATGCTGAAGCCTTCTGCAGGGCAGGTGCACTGGACCTGGCATCTCTGACCATGTTGATCCGGACTGGATGAAGGTCATTTTGAATCCACGCTGCTACAACCTTTTACTGCTGGGCCATAAAAGGAAAAGAAATGTCTTGCAAAGTAAGAATGCAGCTTGCAATGGTGTGACTCCTGGGGCGAGGAGGACTCCCATCCTTTCACATTACTGTATAACCTGTCGAGCATTTAAGTTAGCATCAAACAGTATTATTTCCTGTATTAATGTCTTCTGAGCAGCCCTGGATCCTGTGATATTAAACAATTCCATCATCCAGAGGATGTGGCCAATTTTGCAGGTGACAGGAATTGGTAGCTCTGAGATTTGCCTGCTGCAGGGTGAATCCCTGCCATACCACCTCCTCTGTTAACCGTGATTGTGAGCAACCACAGCCCTGGTGGTAGAGGCTGTGATATACAGGGCCCCTTTGCAGACAACTGGGAATCATGTGCTGCTAAATTGAAGCTGCTCTGTGGTGGTAACACATCAGATTGTGAAGTTATTCTGCAGAGCCAAAAGACATTGGGGAGAAGAGGGCTAATGTTTGTGTTCCCAGTCCCAGAGAGGCTAGAGAGGGAGAGCTGCAGTTAATTCACAAAGATTATGGCTGATTCAAAGGCCGAGCCTCAAGAGGAGAGCACGCAGCACTGGCACAGGGGTGCTGCGCTACATGAGCACTCAGCACCTTAAAGGACAACTGGTTGCCTCATTTCTGAGGTGCCTGCCATTTGGGAGCAGTCCAGTATTCCAAGTCTTTCCTGCCTTTCTTTATATTCATGCCAAAAGCACTATCAGAAGAGGGTGGAGGCAAAAAATCTCAGACCCTCCTCAAGATCATCCTCTAATTCCAGAAGGATCAAAATGCTAAAGGTTGCATTAGAAAAACAGAAATAGTCTTTTCTCCCACCATTGGTAACTCAATGCGACAACTAAAGCTGAGAGTCAGCTGCTTGTTCTACAGCTGCGTCCTTTCTGAATTCATGAGAAATAGCATTTTGGTTTCCTTCCAGAGGAAATATACAGTAATATCCCTAACCTCCACTGAGGCCTTCCAGTCTGCAGAACTAACCCATGTAACATTCATCTGCAACTAAATTAAATCCAAGATCCCCTATTCCTTATGGACTAAGCCAACACTTGGGAATCAAGGCTTTCAATCAGAAACGTTTATAGCTTGCTTTCTCTAAGCATTTGCTTCCCGTGCGAGTTCCCTCCCATCCTAACTTCTACATTTGCAGATGATCCCTCCTTTCCTGCCATATGCGAGACCTAGGAAGCACAAAAAGTTTATCCGAGATGCAGGGGCTGTCTGTCCTGTTCCGTGGTTCAGCACTACCTGGACTTTCAAAAGAACTGTAGCAACAATGTTCCTGTAGATTCTCCCTGTGTGATTGGAGGGAGGGATGTACTCTCTGCATGCTAACAGTAGTCTCCGATTCCCTTGCAGGAGGATCTTTCGATCAGCATTTGATCTGGAAGCACTGTGTGGGACATACGATCCTCCCAGGGAGAGTTTAATGCTTTCTTCCCGTCAAAAGCATGAGGCTGCATCCTGGGGTCAGAATGTCAGTGACATGTGGATGACACCGAATGCTGAAGCCTGCATGTCAATCAGGTCTTGGAAGAGGCTGTGCTCTGTCTGCTGCACAGACACGTTCGCTCTCTCTGAAGGGAGGTCCTTGTGCACGTAGCCATGAATTTGGTGTTTTCCAGGTGGCTGTGTTCTCTCTATGCTGGATGAATTCCAGTGCTGTAAAACATGTGTCTCTGTTCTGCTTCCTAAAGAGATGCATCTGCTGATGTCAGCTTCCAGGTAAGATGCACAGGAACCTGCTCTCTCTCTGCATCTGTGGCCTTTGGCCTCTGCTGGTAGTCAGGCATCCTAAGGAAACTAGAAGTGACCTAAGGCTATTTTTTTGCTAATCCTTGGTCAGTGTTGCAGATGGAGTAATGGCAGTTTTCCAGCAGGTGAGACCCTGCAGGCCAGCTAGCCAGACAAGAAAAATAAACACAGGAAATAGTATCCATGCAATAAGATATCAAAGAAAGGAGAGGCTGGGAGAGCTTTCTGTTGTGTGTTCGGGAGGAAACACAGAGCTTGGAGCTTTCTCTAACAGGAGCAAGCAGATGTCGAACCTTAACACCAAGGAAGGGACTACTGCCTGGGCAGAGAGGAAAGGAGAGAAAAGGAGGTTTCTGCTTTGCCCAGTCAGAGTCGTAGTTGCTCTCTAGGGTAGAGGGTCTGTGGAATGGTCTAGATGTGGGGTGAGTTAGTGCTTTGCTCAAGGCAGAGACTCTGATTAGCTCTGCTCCACCTGGATGTTACTCTTGTCTTTCTGTCTGAAAAGCAGTTCTGAGGGTCTCTGTGTTGGTGGAAACTCTGTTCTGTCTCACCTGTGAAACCTATTCCTTGAACTCCTCCTCTTGGCCTCTGGTTTGTGTCCCATGCCCCCAGATCCAGTGGGCTTATCAGAGCCTCCACATTGCTCAGAGTTTATCCCTGATGGTATGGCTGGGTAGTATCGTGGCGAGGCATCTGCTGGCTCCATCCCTGTGCTCAGCAAGATGGAGAAGCCACCTGTGGTGCCCAAAATAGCCTCTGCCTGGGCAATCCAATCCAAATGGTGTTGATAGTAGTGGGGGATTCCCATGCTTCATAAAGAGGCTTTTGTTGGGAGGATCTAAGCTGAGCTCCAGACCTTGCCAGCTGTGGAGAGGAGCAGATGGATCTGCAGTATAAAAATAGATCGAAGCAGACTTGTTCTGCCTCTTTTCTTCACCAGCTCAAAGTACAGTCCCAGAGGTGCCTGGTCAGCTGAACCAGAGCAGAGAACTGAGTGCTTTGCAGCTGCCAGTCTGCTTGGAGCCCATTAGCTATTGTCAGAGACAGGAATTTCTCTTTCTTCAGTCCCATTCGCCTTACAGCTGCCGTGTGGACAATCTTGTTTGCTCACAGCTGTTGGCAGCATGTTACATCCCATTTCCCTGGGGCAACACAAGCAGGAGAATGGGCATTTTTGTGAGACACCATGTTCCTAAACTCTGCTATACCTTGCCTCAAGAAGTAGAGGTTTTAGTCTGTGGCTGTGTCCTCTGGATGAGATCTCTGTACAGCACCT
Organism: Calonectris borealis; assembly: GCF_964195595.1. Classification (NCBI taxonomy): domain Eukaryota; kingdom Metazoa; phylum Chordata; class Aves; order Procellariiformes; family Procellariidae; genus Calonectris; species Calonectris borealis. Next base: position 10,459,152 of record NC_134329.1, read on the forward strand.
AAGGAAATGTGCTGAAGACATGCACCAGTGTGTCATGGGCACAGTTTCAACTAGTTGATTGCTAGATTTTGCAGCGTTCAAGATCTCTGTGTATTGCACGTGGAAATCTCACCTTTTCCCAACCCCAGCTACAGAGGAACATTTTTGAGTGCTATGATCTTTGTAGTTGCTCCAAGTGCCTTGGCCGCTTGTTCCGATGCCGTAAGTTCATACCAAAGCTCTGAGGTTAAAATGCCCTCCAAAGGCATCTGAGGCTCATTGTCCTTGGTCTCTCATGTAGACGAAAATGGCATGTCCCCTGTGGATACTTCCTGGCTAGTTGTTCATCCTAGCACTTTCCATCTAGGCTTAGGAATTTTTCAACTCTAAAATACGATGGTTTTGGTGCATGAAAGCAATTGCGAGGCTGCATTAGTACTCAGAACAGAGCAGGCAGGATGTGGTCTCTCTGCACTGCGCCTGCAGAGCACTGCCGGCCCATCAGTCCTGAGGCATGTGTTTGCATAAAACCCCCTTCTCAGTTGGCATCCCCACTCCATCCCCTACTGCTAACTGAATAAGGATCACATGGATGCTTCCTGAATGGGCTTTCGTAAGGCACTAATTTGATACACTTAGGGCATCTTCCTGTAATGAATGTTCCTGAGGTAATTGAAGGTGAATTTGCATGGGTAGGTGGGGGGAACAGGGCAGGACTGCTGCAGAGATAATGGGAGGAATAGAAGAAAACCCTTTTGTTCCCATAAATCCTGAGTTTGTTGTGTCTGTCTACACTCTTTGTCCCCCCAGCTTCTACCTGTGCTGTGTTTTGAAGGTGGCTGCACTCTTCCTCTCCTCTTCACATTTTTGGGGTATTTTTTCCATTTAGTCTTGTGCATCTGTTCTATTTTGGTTTTGCTTTTTGTTTCTTTGCTGGTTTCTTCCCCTCTGCTCTATGTTCTCCTTCTTCCTGAAAAGCCGCATGCTGCGGTGTGTGAGGGAGAGGCACTGAGGCTGGCCATATCTCTCTGCACCGGCATCCTAGGATATACTAGCTGATTCCCTACTATTTCTTTGAGGGAGCCATAAGGAGCAAGAAGCAAAGCGGGAGCAAAGGATAGCACCATTGGGAGAAACCAGGTCAGAGACTGAGATGCTGGGTGAAGAGGTGGTGTGCAGGCAGGCAGGGCCCTTTTGACGAGAAATTTCCAAGAGGCTACAGATGATAGCTGTGGAGATGACTGCTCTTTCGGTTGAGTCCATGCTCCTCTTTGTGCTTTGCACTTCTCGAGTGCTGCTGAGGTAGTCTCACTTTTTGACTCAGACACTGCCTTTTTCTTTGTACCAGAGGAGTCTTTGACACAGAAAGTCTTTACAGTTTGTAAGCACAGTTTGTATGCCATGAACCTGAGATATTGCTGTTACTGCACGGATACAGTAGAGGGGCTCAGGGCGAGAGGTGAGGGAAGAGCCTGGGCTTCTTGCTCCTGAGGCTCGTGCTGGAATCACAGCAGTGGTACCCACAGTCCTGGGCCTGGACTCTCCCAACACTCTGCCTACATCTGCTGCCTTGGCAGATCTGCTTTCCAGTCCACGCCTACTCTTTCTGCATTTTTATATTCGTCCTCAGCGAAGTAAAAGCTTTTTAACCTTTGCCTTCCTGCCCTCTTCTTTCTTACCTTTCACCTAAATATCACATCCTAAAAGATCTGCTCAGCCACCAGCTTTAAAGCACTTATTGGCCCTTGCTGACAGGTTCCCCATGCCACGTGGTGCCATTTTCCCATGTGTCCCAGGACTCCCACCAGCTGCCCTCTCCATGCTGCCTTCCAGCTGCTCACTGGTGCAGCTATGTCCATCCCATTGGCATATGCCAGTCTCAGTAGAACCTTGTTCCCAAAAGTCACCCTGACTATCTGAGTGCTCAGAAGATGGCTTCATCCTAGAATTCCAGGTGCTACCACAACTTAAATCTTCACTACATGCATTTTTCCTTTACATATGCAGTTTGTTTTAGCCAAGGGACGAGACAGCACTGCTGTTCAAGTGGAGGGAAGGCCTCCAGCCTGGCTCCTTCTATGATAGTTTCTCTTTGGGAATATTGTCCTTGGTCACAGACCCCTGTGCTCTCATTTGGGAGACTCCTGCTGGGAGTCAGGAAGTAGCGGCAGCACCGCACCTTTCCATGTATTTACAGCATTTCTTTCTGCTTGCCAGGGGTTTTTACTGAGCAAGTTGGATTTGCAGAGTAGAGGCAATTGCTGTTCCTCTAACTCGGGAAGCACATGGTGAAGAAAAGGTAGCTTCTGGAGCCTGGGGACTTGGGTTTTCCCTCACAGATCTAGAAACCCTGGGTTGTCAGAACTGCGGACACCAAACCACCAGTGACGTGCCAGTAAACAGACTAGGCAGCATCTGCCTTGCATTTCAATAGCATAAACTTGACATTTCACCCCTGACTGTTTCTTTCTTTAGCTCCTTGACGTTTGGTATTTACAGAAATATTTCAGCCACTAACTTGATGGGATTCAGCTCACAAAATGGCTGTCTCATCTCTAGTGACTGTCATGAGAGGTCTCCATGCTTCACAGGGGAGCTGAGTGTCGCACCCACTTTCAACAGTTGGAGGCTGTCACGGTGCAGAGGTGGGAGGGAGCCTTCATGGGGATTTCCAGCAGCACAGCAGGAAAGGTGGGACCAAAACTGGTGGTCCAGACCTCGCTTCCATCTCCCCATCCTCAGTGAAACTCTAGATACAAACCAGAATCTGGACTAAATGCGTGTTTTGATCGCTGTGTTTTGTGCCTGATGCACTTGGTGCAGGCTGTTAACGGCCAGGCTATACAGCAGGGGAAACAACCTCCAAAACACAGCCTTTCTTAAGCCCCAGATTTGGGCAGATAATTTGGTGTAATAATTCAGCAGCGTTTCTACTGCAAGTGCAGCATGTGTATAGCTGTACCTCTCTTTTTTCTGATGACCACTGAGGGTCATTTTTACTTTTATTTTTGCTTGACAGGATGCTTGAGCTGGAGGACAGGGAGCAGGGAGAGCTCCCTCTGCTGTCTGTGGGCTTTCAGGTTCCCAACTAATTCTGTCCCCACTCAGATTAAATGTTTTGCCAGGGTGGAGATGACACTGGAAGCTGTTCAGCCTATAGATGACTCTGTCAGGGACCCATATCAGATGATACAATTATTGCTGTTAATATGCAAGGCGCAGTGCGTCTCACAGCACCCTGTGAGTAGCTCTGCTGGCTTCTGTGGCACTGTGGTCACAGCCTCTGTGTGGACGTGAATTCAGGTTTGGACCCAGTGAGAAGGGATGTCCATACCTTTGAGAAGGGATGGACGTTGCAGTTTTGGTATTCAGCAGAGGATGGACTAGACTGGGGGACTAGACTGGGGGACACTCATGCAAGAGGTCTACCCTGATTAGGTAACACCTGTGCTGTGTCATCCTGTGAGAGGCCAGAGGAAATAAAATCCTGCTCAATTTTGGGTAGAAAGCTCAGGTCTGTAAAGCAGCTTGTTCTGTTGACTTCTCCAGTCATTTACTTCAGGCAGGTGTCTCCACGCTTAAACAAGACAATGAGGGAGACTCAATTGTCTTCACCAGGACACTCCTCCCCAAGGTGACATTACTTGACTCAGCATCAAGACTAAGGCCCTTAGGGAGGTACTAAGAAGTCAGGTGGGAATGGGGCAACCACAAAGAATTTTTAAAAGCAATTAAGCAACTTAAGAGCAAAAGTGCCTCTAAATTACTCTGAATGTTGGTTTATTAAGGTTGTTAGCCCAGGTCCTTATTTGTTCTGGTGTAGTCTGAAAACATTCTGACTAGTTGAACTGGACAGTGCCTTGCCAGAGTGCTTGCAGCAAGCTGGGTGGCAATTCTTCTCTTTGCCCTGGACAACTCAGTATGACCTCTCACCTCATGTTTATGAGGCCTCTTTTTTATTTTGGAGGGTCTTCCCCTTTGCTTGCTTACTTTCTGGTTTGTTCTCCCAGCGCTCTCTCTATGCAGACCACATTTTGGAACTGTGCTCAGGAAGACGTTCCTGTGTTTCTCAGCTATAATATAATCGATCCTTTGTTATGGTATTTCAGTTAGGTGCCCCTGAAGGGTGAGCAACTCTGGTCAGGAGCAACAAGAATTTCTTGCTCTTACTGTTCACTGGCCTGGCAACTGATAAAAGTGCTATTTTTCTTCACCTCGGTTAAACTGCTAACATGTCCCAGCATGTACAAGATGCAGAGGCTCAATAAACCCAAAAGGCTCATGTTAAACAGGGTAAGTCATCCTAAGAGGCCGGGCACTAGGTGGTTTTTAATGCTTCCCTCTGTTGTTTGTCAAGGATCAGACAGCGAGGTGATGTGGCAGAACAGTCCACAGCATGAATGGAAAACACTGTCTTCCAATTCTCTGTAAAGGCCCAAGAAGAGCCACCTCGGTGCTTCCTATGTCTGGCTGATGCTGAACCATCAAAGAGACATTTTCTGTGGGTTAAATTGAGCTCTCTGCTTCTTAAATATTTCCTTTGCTGTTAAGTTTGGCCCTTGCTTTGCTAGCCGCTGTACCCATTGAACAAGCTAAAAAAGAATACAGTGTAAAAAAATTAGACATAGAAGTAAGACAAAGGACTAACAGAAACAACAAGCACCAATTTGATCGCATGTCTGAGTTCATCCAGACTATATGGAAGCTATGAATTTTAAGCAGGCAGCTGAGAGACAAAATGGTAGTAATTTTAGAAGTTTTGTTTGAGTGTATGAAAGTAAGTGAGAACATGCTTATAGATCAAGCATACATGGGTGAGGGAAGATGAATCACTAGCAAATCAGGAGGAAAGAATGGGATGCAGAGATATAAACTGGAAAGGGTTATTGCCTGGGACATGAATATTTTGTCTAATGCATAAGGAGATGGAAAGGTGAAGAAAGGCCACAGGCATACTAATTATTTGCAAATTGCACTATGTCATCTTTCCCTCTGCCCAACTTCAGCAGAGGCAGGCAATACATGTGCATGGCAGCAATACATGTGCATGCTACATCCATCCATCTTCATGATAGCTGGGTTAAATTGCACAATCATTATGAATACCATTTGCAGGCAACTCTTATTGCTGCTCCCAGCCTCTGTCCAGTAATCTGTGGTTCCGGGGCCTGCGTGCTAACATTTTGAAACTGTGGTCAATCACAGGGTATTTTTATGCTGCTGCTTGTCTCACCTTCTTATTCCATCATTCAGTTAAATCTCTGTGTTGTAAGTAAGCATTCTTCTAGGACTGGTAATTCAAGATCTTGTGATTCAACGTGACTAGAGAATGGTTCTTTGTACCTGTAAGAAGTGAGGAATCCTTCCACTAAGATTTTGCTTCTAGCCATGGGGAGAACTTCCACACTGAAAACTACAGCTTTGTGTACACAAAGCTTCCCAGGTAGTTTAGTAGTGGTTTCTAAAGAGGGCTTGCTTAAGGTGGAAAATTACACTACGTTAGAAGCAAGCTTTGAAGACCTGTAATAGTTAACATGAAATTAAGCACATAACATGAACAGAGAAGCATGGACCAGCAGATACAATAGTTAGTGTATCATATTTTTGTACACTGAATGCAAGGTCCAAGTGAATCTCATAAGTGTTTGTAATTCCTCAGGACCACAGCCTAACTTGATGTTGTTTTGCAGTGCTGAGCAGCTCTTTGGTATAATTGCTTCTCCCCTCCCAAAGCCTGAACATCTGGATTTATGGTGATAAAAGCAATCCCACAAAGACAGAAATGAAAAATGGTACCCCTGAGTATTAGAAAAGAGGCTGGGTATGGCCTGAGTCACAGCACATCTAAGAGAAACTCTGGCATTCCCCAGCTGTCCCATCCCACAATAACAGTACCACTGCTGCTCTCCTCTGTTGGGAACTGCTGCTCACAGTGACTGCTTCTCAGCATAAACATCTTTAAAAGCCCCTCTGCCATCATCTGTAAATGGTCATCCACCAGCCGCTCTCAATGGGAACTACTGATATTAACCCCTATCATTCTGACCTAATATCAGTTTATACATTAACTTTCTATGTTTTACGTGCATGTCTCTTAATTTTCACCTACCACTGCCCACCTCTCTGGGGAGAACATACAACCCTTGTGTTACAGGATCATAAAAAAGCTATAGCTGGAGGGGATGCAGCAGTGCTTGAGATGAACACTGTCTTCCTGGGACAATTATGAATTTTAGTGCCTCTTGAAGGAGCCAGATGGACCCTACTCGCACATCTTCACCTCTGCTTGAAGTGCGTGATAATGCTTTGCTGATACAGGGTGAGGAGGGGAAGATGGAGGGGTAGGTAAGTCTCGTGGTTTAACCCAGCCAGCAACTAACCACCACACAGCCGCTCGCTCACTCCCCCCCGGTGGGGTGGGGGAGAGTAAAAGTGAGAAAACTCGTGGGTTGAGATAAAGGGCTTTAAACTAGTTCGAGAGTATCGAGAGGACTTTAAACTAGTTTCGAAGGGGCAAGGGGATAAAACCAGGCTCACTAGAGAAGAGCCTAGGGGCGGCACGCCAATGTCGGGGGAGAAATCAGCAGCCCAGCTCAAGTGTATCTACACCAATGCACGCAGCATGGGCGGCAAACAGGAGGAGCTGGAAGCCATTGTGCAGCGGGGTAACTATGACTTAGTCGCCATCACGGAAACGTGGTGGGATGAGTCTCACGATTGGAGTGCTGCAATGGATGGCTATAAGCTCTTCAGAAGGGACAGGCGAGGAAGGAGAGGCGGTGGGGTAGCCCTGTATGTTAGGGAGTGCTTCGACTGTCTAGAGCTCAATGGTAGTGATGACGAGGTCGAGTGCTTGTGGGTAAGGATGAGGGGGAAGGCCAACAAGGCAGATATCCTGCTGGGGGTCTGTTATAGACCACCTAGCCAGGATGAGGAGGCAGACGAAATATTCTACAAGAGGCTGGCAGAAGTCTCCCAGTCGCTAGCCCTTGTTCTCGTGGGGGACTTCAACTTTCCGGACATCTGCTGGAAATACCACACGGCAGAGAGGAAACAGTCGAGGAGGTTCCTGGAGTGTGTGGAGGATAACTTCCTGACGCAGCTGGTAAGCGAGCCCACTAGGGGAGATGCCTCGCTTGACCTGCTGTTCACGAGCAGAGAAGGACTGGTGGGAGATGTGGTGGTCGGAGGCCGGCTTGGGCTTAGCGACCATGAAATGGTAGAATTCTCGATACTTGGTGAAGTAAGGAGGGGGGCCAGCAAAACCGCTACCATGGACTTCCGGAGGGCGGACTTTGGCCTGCTCAGGTCACTGGTCGAGAGGGTCCCTTGGGAGACAGTCCTGAAGGGCAAAGGGGTCCAGGAAGGCTGGACGTTCTTCAAGAAGAAGTCTTAAAGGCGCAGGAGCGGGCTGTCCCCATGTGCCGCAAGAAGAATGGGAGGGGAAGGCGACCGGCCTGGCTGAACGAGGAGCTCTGGCTGGGACTCAGGGAAAAAAGGAGAGTTTACCTCTTGTGGAAGAAGGGGCAGGCAACTCAGGAAGAGTACAGGGATCGCGTTAGGTCGTGCAAAGAGGAAATTAGAAAGGCAAAAGCCTGGCTAGAACTCAACCTGGCTACTGTCGTGAGAGACAACAAAAAATGCTTTTATAAGTATGTTAATGACAAAAGGAGAGTCAAGGAGAATCTCCATCCTCTATTGGATGCAGGGGGGTATGTTGCCACCAAGGATGAGGAAAAGGCTGAGGTACTCAACGCCTTCTTTGCCTCAGTCTTTAGTAGTCAGAGTGGTTATCCACAGGGTACTCAGCCCCCTGAGCTGGAAGACAGGGACGATGAGCAGGATAAACCCCCCATAATCCAAGAGGAAGCAGTTAACGACCTGCTACGCCACCTGGACGCTCACAAGTCTATGGGGCCGGATGGGATCCACCCGAGGGTACTGAGGGAGCTGGTGGAGGAGCTTGCCGAGCCGCTCTCCGTCATTTACCAGCAGTCCTGGTTAACTGGGGAGGTCCCGGATGACTGGAGGCTCGCCAATGTGACGCCGATCTATAAGAAGGGCTGGAAGGAGGATCCAGGGAACTACAGGCCGGTCAGCCTGACCTCGGTGCTGGGGAAGATCATGGAGCGGTTGGTTTTGAGGGTGCTCACGAGCCATGTCCGGGACAACCAGGGGATCAGGCCCAGCCAGCACGGGTTCATGGAAGGCAGGTCCTGCTTGACCAACCTGATCTCCTTCTATGACCAGGTGACCCGCCTCGTGGATGAGGGAAAGGCTGTGGATGTGGTCTACTTGGACTTCAGTAAGGCCTTTGACACTGTCTCCCACAGCATTCTCCTAGAGAAGCTGGCGGCTCACGGCCTAGACAGGTGCACTCTTCGCTGGGTAAAAAACTGGCTGGACGGCCGAGCCCAGAGAGTTGTGGTGATAGGAGTTAAATCCAGTTGGCGGCCGGTCACGAGCGGTGTTCCCCAGGGCTCAGTGCTGGGGCCGGTCCTGTTCAATATCTTTATCAATGATCTGGACGAGGGGATCGAGTGCTCCCTCAGTCAGTTTGCAGACGACACCAAGTTGGGCGGGAGTGTTGATCTGCTGGAGGGTAGGAAGGCTCTGCAGAGGGACCTGGACAGGCTGGATCAATGGGCCGAGGCCAACTGCATGAGGTTCAACAAGGCCAAGTGCCGGGTCCTGCACTTGGGCCACAACAACCCCAGGCAACGCTACAGGCTTGGGGAAGAGTGGCTGGAAAGCTGCCCAGAGGAAAAGGACCTGGGGGTGCTGACTGACAGCCAGTTGAACATGAGCCGGCAGTGTGCCCAGGTGGCCAAGAAGGCCAATGGCATCCTGGCCTGTATCAGAAATAGTGTGGCCAGCAGGAGTAGGGAGGTGATCGTGCCCCTGCACTCGGCACTGGTGAGGCTGCACCTTGAATCCTGTGTTCAGTTTTGGGGCCCCTCACTACAAGAAGGACATGGAGGTGCTGGAGTGTGTCCAGAGAAGGGCAACGAAGCTGGTGAAGGGCCTGGAGCACAAGTCTTATGAGGAGCGGCTGAGAGAACTGGGGTTGTTTAGTCTGGAGAAGAGGAGGCTGAGGGGAGACCTCATCGCGCTCTACAGTTACCTGAAAGGAGGTTGTAGCCAGGTGGGTGTTGGTCTCTTCTGCCAAGTAACTAGCAATAGGACAAGAGGAAATGGCCTCAAGTTGCGCCAAGGGAGGTTTAGATTGGACATTAGGAGAAATTTCTTTACTGAAAGAGTGATCAGGCCTTGGAACAGGCTGCCCAGGGAAGTGGTGGAGTCACCATCCCTGGAAGTATTTAAAAGACGTGTAGATGAGGCACTTAGGGACATGGTTTAGTGGACATGGTGTGTTGGGTTGACAGTTGGACACGATGATCTTAGAGGTCTTTTCCAACCTGTATGATTCTATGATTCTAAAGACAGTTTAATAGGTAAAGCAAAAGCCGTGCACGCAAGCAAAGCAAAACAAGGAATTCATTCACTCCTTCCTATCGGCAGGCAGGTGTTCAGCCATCTCCAGGAAAGCAGGGCTCCATCACGTGTAACGGTTACTTGGGAAGACAAATGCCATCACTCTGAACATCCCCCTTTTCCTTCTTCTTCCCCCAGCTCTGTGTGCTGAGCATGACGTCATATGGTATGGAATATCCCTTTGATCAGTTGGGGTCAGCTGTCCCAGCCGTGTCCCCTCCCAGCTTCTTATGCACCCCCAGCCTACTTGCTGGTGGGATGGGATGAGAAGCAGAAAAGGCCTTGACTGTGTGTCAGCACTGCTCAGCAGTAATGAAAACATCCCTGTGTTATCAACACTGTTTTCAGCACAAATCCAAAACATAGCCCTGTATTAGCTACTATGAAGAAAATTAACTCTATCCCAGCCAAAACCAGCACAGTAAGTGTATATGTGCTCTTCACTGATTTTTCTGATTAACACAGGAGGAGAAGGCTGTGCTAGAGGGACTTCCCAAGCCTGGCTTGATAGAGGCTTTTAAAAATTATTTTATTTTATTCAGTTCCTGGAACTGAACTGATGCTGGTGGTTGTTATTATGCCAGACCAGGAGGAACTGAACTGAGCGTCAACATGTTTGTGAGTGACATGCTTGTGACTGCTTCCCACTGTGGAACAAAAGATGTAAAAGATGAGTAAGCAAGTAATAAAACATGGATATGAAGCCTTTGCAGGCTCCCTTTTGCTCTAGAGACCGAATCAAGTAGAGTGTGTGTTGGGGGAAGATGTGCTGTAGCATTGCCTTTTGCCAAGCAGTGACTTTTTTTCTGCTACCACTGATAAAGTAAAAAAAAAAGCTCCTTTATTGTCACCAAGTGCCATGAATAGCCTATCTGATAGTTAGAGATCTCATTTGGTAAGGAGGATCTGGGCTACTGGTTTATGGGACAATGTACTACCCCAGCTCTTTATCTCTGTATGCCCTAGTTATCCACCACACACCCCTGCCACACTCACTCATTCCCTGCTCTCCTCTTTCTCTCCATCTGTGGGTGGACCATGACTTGCAGATGATCTGTTCAGGGAGCATGTGTTACCTTTCCCTCCAGTTCACATGACTCTGGGGATGTTCCCTCAACAGTTATTTATGAGGTCCTGTGAAAAGGTAGGGCGTGAGGTAAATGGAAATCTCCAGACACGCAAATGAAGGGGGCTATGTATTGTTTCCAAAAACATTTCTTTCTGGGGTGTAAAAAAGCAAAAGGGTCTTTCTCACCCAGAGTTGCTTCTTGGAGAGAAGCAAGCGCTAGTGCTTATATTGTTGCCAGTGATTTTGTAAGTATTTCCCCAGGAGATTCTACATATCTTTGACGTGTGTTCACTGCCTTCATCCCCATCAGTGCTGCCTTCTCTCTCTCCCCCTCTCTCCTGTCCCAGTGCCTTCTACCCCTACCAACTTTAAGTGGCAACTTTTGAATAATCTTTGCTGACACAAGCTGCCTTAGTTGTAGTTGCTGCAGGAGTTGGGAAGGCTCTTCAAGTAAGGAATGTTCAGTCCTTGGGGTCATGGAAACCATCCAGGAATTTCTGCTCTCCCATTCCCAGGGGCATGAGGAGCCTACAGAGGAAAACCAAAGGTGACCATTTCCTCAGTTTAAATGTCGTTGACCTGAATTGGAGATGTTTTCCAAGATTTTTTAAGATCAAGAGAGCAGTTTTGGAAATATGACTGGTATCTTGATGGAGGAGAAGAAGTGATCATTTCAAATTACAGAGTCCTATAATACAATATAAGAAATTGTCATTTGAAAAAAGAAAGCATCAGGCACTGTCTCTTTCAAGCCTTCAGAGCCTTTTTTTCAGCCACTTGATACATGTTCAGTGAGAGAGCTAGATATTAAATGGCCAGATATCATTTCTTGCATGGATGGACACAAAATATCAATATAGGCTAAAAAATTATCTATATGCCATATGATCACCGAGGACAGTGTGTTACTTGGAAGGAGAAAGGAGGTGACAGTGGGACTAAAGCTGTCTCTTTTCTGTAAGACTGATATTTAACAGCTCTCATGGGAGGAAGGACATGTTCAACCTAATAGGATAATGGAATAATATGTTGAACATATTGGCTTTGACATAGACCAGCTGGTGGCTGTAGACACAAATAACCTAAGGAAAACAAATTTGAAATGTTTCAGGAAATGGCTATATGCATGCAGTGCAGTGGGGGGGCAGGAGGGTGCCTTGTGTGTAAAAGAAAAAAGATAAAAGCCCCTCTCTTTAGCTGTGGGAGGAGTGTCTCACTCATTCCTGGAAAGGACTACATTCCATCCTTAATGATACTTAGGACTATAAATTTAGTACTGTCTTCTCCTCTGGACCCACAGAACTATGCACTGTGAGGCTGGACCAAAGGTCCTGTATGGAGTCTAGTTGGTAAACAGAAAAATCCCCAAAACCAAACAAAAAACCCTCCTACAGTTAGAAATTTCCTCAGAAATTATTAGTATGGTAACTGTTGCTCAGCAGGAAAATCATCTCCACCAGTAGGTCCTCCACAATCTCTTCCCTTCCTTCTTTCTGCTGCTTTTGTGTTTCTAATCCATCTTGTCTTTTCATCTCTGTCCAACTAGTTTAAATTCCAGTCTCTGTAGACTGCTGTCCAGCAATGAAACAGTTAACACAGACTTTTTATTTCTGTCTTTTTTCCTTCATAAAGCCAGTCTTTGAGTTTTGGAGGCCAGTGAGATACCTAGGTGGAAGATAATTACTCTTCTCAGAGTTTTGATTTCAGACTCTCTGCAGGCTTCAGCAGACGCTATTTCAGCTGCTCCATTCCATTCATGTGTGAATTATTTTCTTTAAAACTGTGAAAGATAGAAATGTACTTTTTTTTCTAAATTAAAGCTCAGATCCTGAACTGGGGCACGTCAGGCAAACCACAGCCAGTTGGTGGATGAATGCATAACCATATAGGTAATATAATTCCTTCAGTGCCTGTCTCAGAGTTATAACTCTCAAGAGTTATGTATTGTGTCTTCAGGCAACGTGCAAGTCTGTTATGCGCTTACAACCCAACTGGCCAGATTTCAGCATGTTATGTGACAACCGTAATAGATGACTCCAGGTTCACTCTGCTATGGCTAGGAACAATAAGACATGAAAGACAGTATCAGTGATGTAAACTGCTAACAAGCCTTTGAAAGATGCCGAAGATACCTAAGATCTTGAAGGGGCCAGTCAATCCTCCCCTTCTCCCCTTGGTCACTGCAGATCAACTCTTTCCCTGGCGTGCTCTCTCTCTCTCTCTTCTAAAAGTCTTTAGCTCATGCCATTACATGTCAGCAAGCATTCGTATGTGCTCAAGCAGAAGGATAGTGGAATGTGTTTCACTCTTCATAAACGCAGCTTCCTTCATCCTCATTTGCCAGCAGCATGTCAGCAGCAAGTATCACTTTCTTTTGCAAGAATGGCTTTGGTAAAAGGTGCGCTAATGAGATATACTCCATTGATGAGTTATTTCTGGCACAGAACTGGAAGGAAGTCAGCATTACACACACTCTTTGGCCTGGGAAGGTCTGAGAACCGTTTAAATACTTCACTCAGAAATGCCTCTTTTCCTTTTATCTAGATGTTTGCTTTCCTGTTAAGTTAATTAAACTTCTGTTTTGTCTTCCTCATGCCCTTTTGCCAGCATCTAGCCTTTTCATGAAGACACGAGTTCAATAACCATCATTTATAGTGTCAAGCTTAGATTACTACTGTTTGTTTGCCAAGTGCAGCTGCAACCGTCTGCCCAATTTCACATGTTGCTGTGAGCCAGAGATATTGGCCTTCACTACACAAATGTGCCGTTGAGGCCTCACAGTGTCCCTTCCATGAGCTGTCCTTAAAAGATGTCATGCTTTGTCGTCTTCCCACTTCTCTGAAAAAAGGGCTTGTTTACAGTGGACATCTGATTTGGATTGCAGTGGAGTCTGCAGTTCAAGTGAAATATTACTTCTAGGTAGCACCTTCTATGGATATTCTCACTTTGGAATAAGAGTATGTTACTCAGAAATAAATTCTAAAGCAGATCAAATTATTTTGAAGCAGAAGTTTCCAGGCTGGCTGTCAATGTAAGTCCCCATATATAAAACCCCTGAATGCCTGAAATCTTGAGAGACTGGGTTCCTGAGTGTCTGGGGGTATGCATCAACTCATTGGACAAATTCAACTGAAGGGTTGAAGCCCCCCTTCCCACTTAGCACAAAACTGTGCTCCTATATCATGTTGCAGCAGAGCGATCCCACAGATGCTCCCTTTTTTCTTCCCTTCCCTGCCACTCAAATCACACTGCAGCCCTAGTTACTTCTGGTCTGTGGGAGCCATGAGTTGAATAGTTATGGTGAGAGACTAAGGGGGAAGCATTTTAATATGTTCTGTCTTTGGGCCAGTCCATGCAATCTGCATTGGAGGTCCTTTTTTGACAGTGTCTGTATGTAGAGATCTAACAGGTTTTTCCATAATAATTCTAGTGGTAGGAAGGGTCTCATCCTTTGTGAGGGACAGGCCTTATTATAATTTCTTGGTTCACAGTTTGAATGTGTTCCCAGAAATGCAAGGTGTTGACTGTTAGTGGATGTTGTTATTCCTTTTGTGCTGCCAAGTGTGAAACTAAAGATTAATGTAGCCCTTTATTGACTGCTGTGTGCAGGCTTTGACCTGCCTGAAGAATATTCAGTGCCTATCCTAAAAGTTACCCATTAGGCATTCAGTTCAGTGGGCAGGCTGAAGAAACAAACCTCTTCAACCTCCTTGTTGAGTTGCTTTGAATAACATCAAACCCAAACCCATATAATTGAGAGCCAGAGTGGTGTATTGAATCGTTTAATACTATTTTGTTACTGGCCAAGCTGTTAGCCAAAGCTGTTTCACCTATAAAATAATGGGGTTTGGGCCATCTAATAAGCTCACCTGAAACAATTTACAGTTTTTTGCATGAAATAATTTTTCAGTGATTTTTTTCTTTTTTTTTTTCTTAAGGGTAATGTAAGGCTCCTGTATTCTGCATTTGTTTTTAACTTGGATAGCTCTGAGGTAGCTTTTTGGGATTACTTTACACTCAAATCCTTTATAGAGGGCTAAATGACTGAAAATTGTCCTTTTCAGAATTTCAAATAAGTTCCCATTACTTTCTATGATACCGCTATCAACCCTATCAAATGCTTTTTCAAAGTTTATAGAATTCACATACAGCCCCCACTTAGAGGGGAACTCCTTGAGGATTTTCAATTTAACCATGCAATAAATTCAAGACCATCTTTCTCAAAACCAGATTATTCAATCCTAAATTAGATGTCTGCTAATTCCATTCTCTAACAATATTCTTGCCAGGAGTCTGGCAGTATAGAAACATCATATTCCAGACTCTGCCTCATCTCTCCAGCTCTTACACTTTGAAATATCTAATTTCTGCAAGGATTGAAACAAAAGATCTTTCTCCTACTATGAGGGGAGGGACATCTTCCTCTTCCCAGATTATACCTAAAATTCATTCATTTTGGTATAGACTACTACCAGCTTTGATGAAGGATTAGAACACTCTATTTATAGTAGGTGCTTAAAGACCGGGCTTCCTGAACCCGTGGAAAACAAATGCGCCAGATTTTATTCTTTTGTTCTTTTAATAAACTGTCTGTGAAATTCTTCCCCTCCCCTTCTTTCCTGCTGGTTTACTTGCATTCTTATATGTTCAGGGTTTTTCTCTTCTGTCTTTGTTCCAGTTTATCAGCAATTTACACACAGTTGTTTCCCAGACTCCACAATTTCAACAGCAAAAATAACACTGACCTTTTGAGCCCATCAGCAATCTTGTTGGTGGCAATTTAGCAGAAAGTTACAGTAATGAACAAGAACGCTGCTCTTAAATGTTAGATCATTAAATGTGTTTTATGAGTGTTTATTACTTCTTTAATGCACTTCCTGTGGAGATAGCCATATTCCAGGGAAGAATGAAGTTTTTAATTGACAAAAGTGGTCAGTTTGTGAATCTCTTCTGGTTTAAAGATACATTTTCAGGTGTGATTTAGTCAAAGCAAGCAAGGAGGATGTTTCTAGCTAGAAAGACAATAGCACTAACAACAGAAGGACTCTTCCAAAGGTACATTAACTCTTTGAAAACTGTGAGCTGGGCTTTTCCTGTGGGAGGGAAGGAGGTGAGGAGGGAGGGGAAGGTGACTGAAAACTTACATTTCAGTCCCCAGACCAGGGGCTGGTTAGGGACTGCTTTGGTTCCAGGCATGCCTGAGAGCAGACAAAACGTATTGTCAACAATAAACTTCCTCAGTTTTCAGCCACTTCCCCTCACCCAGCCTTCAGAATGGCAGGAAGCCAAGAGCAGATGACACAAAGCCAACTATACGAGGTTTATAATTTGGCTCTCCTACTCTATATGTGATGGTACCTGTGGCTTTTGCAGAGTCCATGGGAAAGGCAGGGAATCTAAACACAGACTAGAATTTTCCACCCGTATCAAAATCCTCAACTTCGCTTGGCTTAAGTTTACGTACGTACCCATTTCTAAAACTGATAAGAATACTTGTAAAGATTTAAGTAGAATTAGAAAAAGAGCTCTTTGTCTGTAACCATTGTAAAGGCAAAAAAAAACCCCAAACCCAAAAACCCAAACCCCCCAAATCCCATCAAAGTTAAGTGTTATTAGCAAGAGGTCATGATACAAAGAGTGACTTTAAAACAGAGAATGTTGATTTTCCTTCATCGCAGCACCCTTAAAGCTCATTTGTCTCAATGTATAAACCAAAGCAGGACAGAAAGGAAGTTTACCATCTTCCTTCCTTTAGGTGTGTATTAAGTAGCATGAAGCTAGTGTTTTATCTTCCCTCTATATTTTAGGCCTGTCTCCTCTCTTACAACTTTTATTATGCTAATTACCCTTCGCTGCCTGTCTCTAACACTTGAAATGTTTTGAATCAGGTATGTTCCAAGATAATTCTTTTATATCTCCATATAAAGCAAGGGAATTTGTATTTGAGGTGAAGTAATGTAAAGATCTAGTTCAGTGATCTATTTTGCTGTACAATTCAGTACTTTATTTTGTGGCCACTGGAAAAGGACCGTGTAGAAGGTGATTTTAAAGGGTGTTGCAGCATCTAGAAAGCAAAGTTTGTCAGAGCATCTGTATCATGTGGCCTTGCAGGACATGTCTGTGTCCACGTCCATCTGAATCCTTCGATAGGTGTTAATAACAAGCAGCATGACCCTGTGGGTAATCTGAGATAGTTATTGCATTAGGGACACGAGTTATTCATTTATTTAGCTGCTCTGGGGAACTCTCTGTGACCCATTTCAAGGAATGACAGCAGAAGAAAGTGTCTGGAAGCATGATTCACGTGACAGTAGCAAGGTTTGTAAGAAGCTGGGTGTTTCATAGGGAGTATATATACATACTACTAACTTAGGAAGAAAAGACAGAAATGCTGCCTACAATCCTGCCCACTGGCTCTGATACGTGATGCTGTTCAGACTTTGCTCCTATCTTGGGTTATAGTGGAAAGATTTTGTTTGTTTGTTTAAATCTTTTCTTGGGTCTTTCCCAATTTTAGCCTGAACTCTAGATATTTGGCTCTTAAATTCAACCTCCAGGGTGCTTCTGACTAATGCCAGGGTGCTATTGTGGGGTTTTACAGGAACTCTTGGGAACAATCTTGCAGCACAGAGTGTGTGGACCAGTATTATCAAAACCCAGTTTTAGCTCTGAGATGGTATCTGTGCAACACAAGGTTTCAACACAGAAGCACACAAGAACTGCTTTCTGTACAGATTACACTGTGTGGTCTTGACTTCTATATCTGACTTTCTGGACCACCCTGACTGAGGGCAATAGAGATGAAAAGCATGCACACTTCAGAACTGTTTTGTAGGAGTTTTCCCTCGTTTTAAAGAACTTTTGTTCAATAAAATAATTATTTTCCTCTAAACGAGTTATTACAGCCTGGGTTCATACCAAAAGGTTCAGCTATTTCCCAAAATAATCCAGATAATGCAGAACTAGGAAGAAGTTTAAATACAGAGGTTTGAAGAAGTCAAAACCAGAGCTGGGATCTGGATTCAAGCATCATACTTAACAGATAATTGCAATGACTAAGGTGGAACATTCAGACTTAAATCCAAGCTTTCTAATACGCTTTGTCTGGGATATGGAAGGCATCTTCCTTTATTAAGTTACTTTCCTGGTCAACATTAACATTTCGTGCTTTGAAGGTTTATTGTGTTGGCTAGAGCTATACCTTTATATACACGTAGCCCCTATGGAATAGCCTGATCTCCTTTCATCGTTATTAGTAATTCTAGGCTTGTCATTTCCTATTCACGCAGTCTGGACCTCACTGTGTTGTTGCAGGATGGTTGATACGGTGTACAGGAAATGTACTGTTTTTTCAGGTCTCAACTGTTCATGAGTATTCTTTTCAGAGGCTTCAGTTTTATTGCCATGAAGTCCATTTCCTACATGTAGTACAATTTACTAAATTACAAACAAACAAGGCACCAACAGAGAAGTCAGTGAAAGTTCACACTAAGAATAGAAGCTTGAAGAGAAAAGTTCAGTTATGTGACCTTCTTCAGGAGTTGGATACAAAATAGACCTGCTGTTTTTCCCTTTAATTTGCAGTCCAGGCAGAAAAGAACTTGAACAGTTCCCAGAGAAACCCAGGCCCTTCTGTTTGTTTCTATGAATCCTCCAGAAATGCTTTATCTGTTAGTTGACATCCTGAGTATGCTGATATGGAAATGAATTTACTTGGTCTCCTAATTTCCCTCCTGTATTGTCAGCTGATTTTCGCATCAGTCTCCTGTTCTGCAATGTTTAGGAACAAAATGTTACTAATAACGTACCTTTAAATTGGCCATTAAGGCAAATTAGGATCATCAGATGAAAAATACCATGTAAGTATCAGTCACTGCTTATTATTGCCCTTTAGAAATATGTTTGGGAAAGAACAATAATTCCTAAGAACAGGTTTTTAGGCCGTTGGACATGAACAGGGAGATGCTACAGGGAGATGAGTACAGTGCAAATACTTATGCAATGTACTAGCTATCCAGACTTCTAAAAAGTTCCTTCTGTTCAAATGATGGTTTTTTTCTTCTCCTTTGTATTCACCATTTTTTTTTATAGCATCCTATCATCCCTACTTTTAGCTTATCTTGACAATTCCCCCAAAGATTAAAGGATTTTCCCGATTGCTGTCTAAAGGAGTTAGTCTGCTCTTTAGGAGTTACTCCAAAGAGTTCCTGCTCCTAACAAAGCAGCAGAGCAGCACGTCTGCCTTGGTGCACTTGGCATACAGAGCATCGCTGCAACTTCTTGGGTTAAAAAGGGTGGATTAGAGCGAAAGAATCATATATCTCAATATGCCTTGATGAAACCAGACTATCCCTGGACACTTTCTGTTTAAAGTTAAATATTAGACACTGTCTCCCTGACATTTTTTTTTAATGTAGCCTAAAAGGCTTAATATTTAACTCAAAATACCCAACAACCGCAGATGCTAAGTGCTGAATGTTGTTACATCCTCCAGAATATACATAAAGCCGTGCTTAAACTCGGTGTGATATACTTAGACATGTGTAGCCATCCCCGGACATGGTAACTGGTTTTCTCATTCAAATGAAGCACTTATGTTCTGAATTTCAGTTGCATTTTGAAGGAAAAGGCACAGCCAATAGTTCAGTGGGAATAACTAGTTTAAACGGGGTGTCCACTTAGTAACTGCAGAAAGAAATATCCTTTATTGAGATGCACTTTTGTTTGTTCCAGATCAAGGTCTTAATTTGTTTGACCCTAACTGACATTAACTTTCATTTTGGGATGAATTCCCAATTATATTGGGCCTCAAATCCACATTGGAAGACAGAATTATTTTTTATTACTGGCTCCTGTTCAAATCCTTATTGCAACTAAAATGCGTATCTGTGAAAACCATTGCCATTTTATGACCTCTTTCCTATTTCTAAGCCTTTCTGTTGAATGGTATCATTATAAAAAGCTCCTGAAGGTGTTCTGCTTTTAGATGAGTTATTTCTGAGGCTGAGGAGTTGGCCCAGATGTGGTAATTAGCTAGGAATGGCCACATCCATGCCTCTTTAACCCTTTGGGGCATCTCAGGGTTAGCCATCAGGGCGCATATCCCAACCAGCCCTGAGACAACTAAAGGGGACCGGCCGACTGCTGCCGCCTGCACGCCCGGGGCTCTGCGCCCAAACCCCTCCCTGCCCGGCCGTCGTGGCGCAAAGCCTCCGCGGCCCTGGAGGTGAGCCGCGCCCGCCAAAACCCCTCTGAGGAGAAAGGGGCGTGTCCCGGAGGGGACCGCCCGGGGGGAAAGTTCGCGGGGGCGCGCGCGTGCTTAACGGTAAGCGCGCGCCCAACCGTCTGCCCCGCACCGCCCTGCGCCGCGCCATGGCGGGAGGCCTGGAGTCGCTGGAGTCATGCTTGGAGCAGCACATCCCACCCGAGGACCTCGCCGAGGTGAAACGCATCCTCTACGGGGGTGAGGCAAGGTGCGCTGCTAGGACGGGCTCCCCTCCTTCTCTCCCGTGAGGGAGGTCCTGTCCCATCCCGTCTCCCTCCTCCCCCTCGGTCTCCGCGATGGATGCCCAGCCCGGGAGTGAGGTGGAAGGAGTCAGTTTGAGGACGGGTGCGCAGGACACAGGGCTGGGCTGAAAGGAAAAAGAAGGGTAGGTCCTGCGGTGCTCGTAGTATTGCGGTGAGGTTAGGCTATGGCGAGATAACTGAGGTAGTTTGGAGGTAATCCAAGTTTGGGAAGCAGGGCGATAGAGAGGTCGTATGAGAAGGTGGCTGACTGGAATGAAAGACCTGAGGTTGATAGTTTTGGGGGGGGCTAGGGAGCTTGTGGCTTCGGGGTGAGGGAGCTGGAAAAGTGCGCATCTAACATGAGGAAAAATACGTTGGAGGGAAAGTGTTTATAATCTGGGGGTGGCAGATGAAAGTTTATATATATGTGCTCCTTGATTTCTGTAGCAAGGTAATCGTGTCTGGAAATCAGAACCACAGAGGAGTACACTGGGAGTTTGCTGCCATGGAGGAGAGCAGTGAGATTTGCACATGACCTGGCTACTGTCTGACTGTTCCCTCGTATGATAGTCGTGTATGGGGTCATGGGAGCTTGGGTGACTCTGCAGGGGTAGACAGTACTTGTGATCCTTTTGATCCATTGCACTCAGAGCATAAAAGGGGAACATCTCATCTTGAAATGTCTTTGTTTCCTGTTCAATCCAGAAAACTTAATTTGCCAGCTGCTGCCCTATCAGCAGCTCAGGAAGGAGATTTTGAGCTACAGGGCTATGTATTTGAAGCCGCTCCAGAGCAATTGAGAAGGCCACGTATTGTTCGAGTAGGACTGGTACAAAATAAAATTCCACTTCCCACTGACACAGCCGTGGCAGTCCAGGTACACAAACTGGGGTCTGGGCCATTTGTGTGTAACTCCTCTTCTACTGGATTGAAAATAACATGCTTCAGTTGTTGATGGTAGAAACTCCATCATGAAATGTCTGCTGATTGTCTGGCAATATAGGACCCATACAGCGTACCAAAAGGAATTCAAATGACACATTCAGTTTTGTTGCTTCTCAGAAAAATCTCTTGTGTTGTGTTTACCTAGTGAATTGACCAACCTGTTTGCAGTTTTTCCAAAGCTAAATATTTAGTCACTGGTCTTGTACATGAAAATCCTTTGCCTCTAAAATGAAACAGAAAATCGTTTACCTGAAATCAAAAGAGATGGCAACCCATGGAAACCACAGGTGCAGTTCTTGTTTTAATTGGGAAATATTCCATTATAGGAAAATTCATTAGAGTAAACACAGATTAATAAAGCTGTGTTCATTATTCTTTGTACAGCAGTAACCTAAATCTTACTACAAGGTGACCATCATCTCCTAACATTCTTGGACACAAAAGTACAGAGGTGACATATATAGGTATAGCCTCCTAAAAGTGGCTTTAAAAAAGTGAAAGAAAATACCACATTTATAAAATCTGGAGTAGTTTTTTGGTACAGTGACAGGACAGAACATTTCTGAGGTAATTTATTTTTGAAAGATTACCTGTCACAGATGCAAGTAATTAATTCAGTATATGGATCAAGGTTGTGTATTCTTTGTAGCCTCTGTTAAAAGGACTACCAGTTATGTTAATGATTTTACCTTATAAATAACTAGTTAACTATTTCTGTAAATCAATGTACAGTTGTTGAGTTCACAGGTCACTGTTGACTTGTCTTGTGTCTTTTTTTTTTTTTTTTATCGACACCTGAAAGTGTCAATACAAAGTGCTACACCTATGCTTATCTTTAAGTAGAATACTCCAGAAAAAAGTACTTTGAAACAATGTTTTTGGCCTAATTAATAAATGCTTTGATGTTTTTTATTGGTAATAATCTACTTAGCTCTTTGGACAGAGGGATTTGGAAAATAGTTTGGAGTTAATAACTTCTAGAGAGTGTCCAAGATCCACATGTGTGAGCAGGATTCGGAGATAACCAAGGAAATGGACTGTCCTTATCTCATATTTTGAGATTCTGAGTACTTGTCTTTGAATTCACGTTTACTTAACATCGTTCTGTAGGTTGTTTATGATGAGCAGCAAAGTTGTAATTATTGCTGATTCTGTTAAGATTTTTAGCTATTTGCAAGTTAGTCAGCAATGAGTTGTCATATATTTAAATGTTGTAACCATGGAATTAGAATTCCATTGGATTCCTTTCTCTATTTTCAGCATCTAAATGCTTTTAAAAATCTGCATCTAAGTCCTTCAGTGCTCAGGAATGATAACTTCTGGAGTTATTCCCCCTGAAAGCAATGGGACTAAGTATAGAACAAGATAAACTTAATGTGAACAAAACTTGTAAAATCAGGCTATTAATATATAAGTGAGTTAAAACATACAGCTTTTTTTATAGTGTGACACTTCTCGCAATCAGGTGGCTGCACTGCACAGACGAATTGAGGAGATTGTGGAAGTAGCTGCAATATGTGGGGTCAACATAGTTTGTTTCCAGGAGGCTTGGAGTGAGTATTTTCTGTGATTGCTTCTAGGTTGTCAGAGGTCAAGTTCCTTCTATTTTAACAAGTATCCTGTACTAGAAGTATGTTGTGTAAGTAAACAGCAGAGATCTTCCAAGATATAACAGTTGACTTTGCTGATTTGCTTTCCAAAGGGAAAAACAGAGAGTCTTAGTTAGCAGAACTGTATGGAAGATGTGTGTGAAGTGTGTTACATTGAAGACTGGTGTATGCTGCAACAGTGGTATTTGTAGGTGTGCTCCTTCTTCATGTCATCCTTTGTGATCCTTTCCTCATATTTATTCTTCTAAAACTTTGGGTTTTTTGTAAACAGGTATTAAAATTAAAAACTCTAATTTTAATTAAAATGGAGTCTTTGAGTCTTAATAGAAGCAAAAACCAAAATGAAGGCCCGAGTTGTGAAAACAGGTTATTCACAGAAAGTGTACACTAGTGACTGTGTATTTTGTAATTTTACCTCCGGTAATAATTCACTAAGTGCATTCTTTCTCTTCTACTTTGCTCTGTGTGGGCCCAGAAGTCCTTGCCCTTGCTAAAAATATTTTTAAATAGCTTTTGCCTTTAAACAAGGAAAACACCTGAATCATTCTTACGTGTTTAATTTTTTGTCTGTATTCATGCAAACATGAATATCTGTATTCATGCAAACAGCGTGTATTTCTTGAGTGATATGAACATTCTTGTAAATTTTGTCTTGCATTGGTGTTTTCCAGCCATGCCCTTTGCTTTTTGTACACGAGAGAAGCTTCCTTGGACTGAATTTGCTGAGTCAGCAGAGGATGGGCCAACAACAAAATTCTGTCAAGAGGTAAAAAAACAACCAAGTGCAAAAAAAACCCACGTTCAGCCTCCAACCCCAGCCCATAACTGCCATTGATTAGCACGGATTTCTTCTTTCTACCGGTCTTGTACCACTAAGAAAACTGAAATAATAAAAAATAAATTTTCACCTTGGTTGACAAATATTATGATAGTGAGTGAAGTAGAAATGGACAACAATAACTGTGCTCAATATTTATTTTTTAAACTACTTTGCATTTATAGACTGCCTTGTACCATGAAAGGCGCATGAAACTGCCCATTTTTAATTTCCATTTAAAAGGTGTTTCTTGCCTAGAACAGTTGAGCATTAAACAATGCTTGTATGAAGGTGTGAGGAGAAGAATAGCTAGCCTTTTCTGAACAGGGAACACACAAATCTTTTGCATCTCCCTGTGAAAAGATACAAAATGTAGGGAGCATTTTGTGAACCCAAGGAGACTTGTTATTGTCTGGCTCTTATTTTTCCAGAGACTGTTGATTGCAAGGGTGGCAGAGTTTATTTTTGTTTTCTGACAACTTTTTTTTAACAAGGAATTTCAATTATTTTCTTTTACAAGTGATTGAAACAACAAAACACTGTTTTGATGTCAAATTTGCCCAGATATGCACTGACCTGTTAAGCTTCTGTAGACAGCATAATATCTTTAGTCTGATCTAGGGCAAGTGTGTGTTGCTTCTTGCTATGGAATTAATGGCACTATGGAAGTTTGGAGAAATAAAAGAAAGAGAAGTGATTTGAAGGAAAAGACAATGTGTAGTAAACTGGCAGTCAGAAGTTGCTACATTTCTCACTCACACCTACGTTATTTAACACTTATAATTCATGTAACGCTATTTTACATTTCCTTTTTTTTTCTTTTTTTTTTTTAAATAACTGTTTTTAGCTAGCCGTGGTGTCTTTCATTCTGATATACCACTCGTAGTGTATCAGAATGAAAGAATGGGATGGGATATATCTCCTCCTATACCTGTGAATAGATAGATGTCGGCTTCGTAATTTGACCATTGTTGTTAGGGTGCTTTTTTTCCTGTTGATACCTTGCATTTCTAGTTGAAGGATTCAGGTGGAAAGCTCTCTGTGATGTATCCATCTTTGATGAAGAAACTGTGGCGATGTGGATATGCCAGTGTGGGTTAAGCATTAGCCCTTGATAACAGTCAGAGTAATATACCAAATGAAAACTTTTTTTAATCCTTCTTCATGAACAAAAAAAAATGAAAATAATTACTGCAGGCTTGTGTATAATAGAATAATTGTGTTCATTTGTATAGCTGGCAAAGAAATACAATATGGTTGTGGTATCTCCAATCCTGGAGCGAGATGAAATACACGGAGGAACTCTGTGGAATGCTGCAGTGGTCATTTCTAATTCTGGAGCTGTCCTTGGCAAAAGTAGGAAAAATCACATTCCGAGGGTTGGAGATTTCAATGAGGTAAGATGCAGTATTGTGATTATCAAGCTAGTTTTACTTTGCAGCTCTTGTTTGTGTCAGCATGTGTTGTATCAGAGTCATATTGGTAGGAAATGTAATGTATTTCTAGAAAATGTGGTTCATTAGGTGTCAAATCAGTTTTTCTCAGGTGAAATTATAGTAAGCTAATTTATCAAGAATAGAGAGTGATGACTCTTAAAGGACAAATAACATTGAATCTTTGTCAGGTACTCTTCCTTGGCTTGATGGAAACTACAAAAGTATTAAAGATCTTTAAAACAAAATTCCCTAAGTCACAGCTTTGTTATGTTAGTTGTGTATGATTGGCTCAGATGGTTTTTGCATGTGTGCATGTTGAACTTATTTTAATTTGGAAGGCAATCGTTTCAGGGTTCATGTGTGAGCATTATTTATGGTCTTGATCTCTGTTTCTCTGTGAGCTTGTCTTGGAAATGGCAGTTCTTTTGCTTATCTTTCTTTGAGCAGAATCCCTTAATTCATAACATTTTTGATTGAATAGCTGGTTTACGGCATCTTCTGTTTACCAATCACATTACTTCCACTGAAGCTCCCAGCAGTTTTCAGGCCGTCCTCCAGAATCAGCTTCAGAAACTGAACTGGTAGTAAAGGCAATGTGAGAAGAAAACTGATAGATCTGAAATGTGTTTATCCATCCATAGAATTATCACAAGCAGAAAGATCAGGATTAAAAATTAACCAAAGTCTAAAAATACATTGTCTTATCTAACTAAATCTCTCCTTGTCAGCTAAAGTGAGTAGTTAACAGAGGCATTTCTTCTAAGCACTGGGGGCTGCTATATAGCTGCAGCTGCTTTTGTTCCCTGTCCAAATGCTCCAGTCACTAAACTGAGGCTTCAGAATCCAAACTGCTTTTTTATTAATTTTAAAAGGGGTTTTTTATGTCTTGAAACTTCGTATTCAAAGACCTCTGGAAGTTTTGACCTGGGCTCCCAGACCTGATCAGACTGGTTTGTGTTTCTTCAGAGGAGGCTGTTAATAGGTCTCTACACAATGGATTTCTGGGACAGGCCGGTCAGTCACCAGTGTTGGCTTCTATCTTTAACAATTATTTTGATATTTAATATTATTCTATCAGATCTGTCTTTTAGCTAGCAAAACAGTAACTAACAAACACATATAAAATATAAGCACTAATAAAAATGAATGTTGGTTACTTTCCACATTCTTGATTTGTTCCCTGTGTAATCAAACAAAAGATAAATTCCTGTTGCTTGTGCTAAAATATGATGTCTTTCAGTTTTCCAGACTGTTTCCAGACTGTTCTCCACTGTTTTGTGGAGCATCAACAGATTGCAAGAAACTTCTTGTTTCCAGCTGAAACTGTAATGAAAGGCACCTAAAAAAAGAAAATATTTTTACTTTTCCATGTGAAGTATAAATAGAATTTCATTAAGAGTTTTGCATAATTCCTAAACGGAGTTAGTTCTTATAATCCTAAATGCCAGAATTACCACAAAACAATCTAGTATACCTGCAAGATATAAATATAATGATTTGACATTTCTTGTTGTATCTACCTCATTGTAGAGACTACTACATTGCAAGTAGTGTTTACCCAAAACAGCGTTGTCTTTTTAGCTAGTTTTGATTAAGTCCATCCTTCTGAGCTGAGCAATTTCGATACAGGAACTTTAGAAACCACAAAGACTAGAGGGAAGGATTATGCTCATCTCTTGTTACTTTAATGATGTTTTCTTTATCAACGAAGTTAACCCCCAATGAAGGGTTGAATTTGAAATTATTTTTTGTGGATTGTCTCTGTAGAGCAGATATGGAAAGGAGCCTTGTTAAAATCACCCTTGTTGAATCAGTGAGAACCAAATGGAAAGGGGAAAGATACTGGTCTGTAACCTATTCAGCCATGTGTGGGAGGGCATATAAATAAACAAAAATCAATCCTTCTTGAGACATCACAGTTTGTTGCTGTGGAGTTGATTGTGACCTCTGGTGAGAAATAAAGAAATAAGAACTGATGAATTCCGTGAAGCAACAGCATTTTTGTTTTTCTTCTCCTATTGTAATAAAATAAAATTGAGAATAGAAGAAAATATGGAAATATATTCAATTAGCGGAATTGTTTTGAAAAAGGATTGTGTGAGTGCCCACCACGTGGTGTGTTCTCTACAAACATGAAAGGAGATAAAATCAGTGCCCAAGGGACTGTGCAAATTCATGAGACCTGATAATAAATAAGAAACATGAGATGTCGCATTTACTGGGCATACTGAACCTCTAGTCCTTCTTGGTTTCAGAAGATGATCCCCCTGTATCTATTCATGCCATTCTCCTACACTTAGATGAGGCCCAAGTTTGTTCCTCAGCTGTAACTGTGCTTGCTTTAGACCTGATGTGGTATTGCTTCCTTCAAAACCAATGGCAGTGCTTGTTACAATGGACAGATAGTTTCAATAAAAAGGGAATTGTTTTATAACACACCTTTCTTATATGATAAGAGGCACGCCCCATTGGGTCAGGCTGGTGGATTACGTACCTTGCTTTTCTATCTCCGAGATCATCACAAAAAGGTACTATTAGGAATAAGTGTTGCCACTCCGCAACTTTTGTTGCAGATCCCTCGGTATCCACCATCATTGTATTAGGGATGTTGGGTGGCATGTTCGTGTCTATTTCGTTTCTTATCTCTGGTTCTTTTGTCAATGACTTTGTCTAATCCCTTCTGAACCTGGTGATAATACCTGCTTTTACAAAGAAACAGATTTCAGAAGTGCACTGCCTGCTGCATGGAAAAAAAAGTTACTTTGGTTGAAAACAGGTACAAGAGTAATTTCAGTCAATACCCACTACTGCTGGTTTGGGATTTTTGTATTCATCTTATCCACTGCCTTTGTGATTTTGTAAATCTCATTCATAATATCACCCTCAGCCTTCTATCTGCAGATTGAAGAGCCTTATTAGTTGCTCATCACAAAGGAGCTGCCCCATCCCCTTCATCGTTTCACTTCCCTTTGCTTATTCCATCTCTAGTATATCCTCATTGAGATGCAGATACTAGAATTGCCCAGACTATTCAAGCCATAAACCAGCAAAATGATGTTTTCTGTTACATTTCAATACCCTTCCTGTTGATATCTGAGATTTTCTTGGGTTTTTGACTATCACTGAGCACTAAGCAGGCAACTGTCAGTGACGCCACACATACCCTTTTCTTGTACCTGGGAAGAACAATTTCTGTACATTTCATTTAGAATACCTCTGTGAATGTTTGTCTCTCTTGATAGCTATTAACAGTGCCCTGTCCTTCTCTTCACTAGTGCCTTTTACTGGAACCAGTACATTTCTAACTGTTTAGAAATGTTTGATGTGATAAGGTGAAATTTTCTGGCATATGGTAAATGGGATCTTTTAAGCCAACAGCTGGTTCCAGTTTCTTTAAGGAGTGTTCTCTAGATTTATCCTGTGATTTTCCTGATGGTAGTTTCAAGCCTTCTGTTTGTTTAAAGCAATAGGCATATAGGAAATTTAAATAACCAATCTTAGCTATACGCTGATATTTCCTTATAGCATTCATAAAATTACTGCATGTCATTACATAATAGGTGAATATAAATGAATTGCATGTTCTTTAAACAGTGTTCATCGTCTCTCCCTTTAATCAGAATCAAAGGATCGTGATGACTTAGGAAAATTTTCTTACATAGTGAAAGTATTAAGAGAGGTGCCTTAAGTTTGGCAATTTGTGGATCTCTCCTAAGCTTCTGTAGAAGTTTCTGGCATTAACATAAGTGTTTATGTCAAAGTCAGACAGTGCTTAGGTGTAGTATGAGTGAAGGGAAACAGAAAGGGGCTTGAATTTGATCTCGGCAGCCTGAGAGCCACTTTTTGCTATATACCCATTACAGTGCAGCTATGTACTAAATGAAAGGTGTTATCCTTGCACATGGTCTAATGACTTGAAGCAGGTAATTAGAAATTGGGAAGTGTCAAAGCAATGGTAGAAGTATTTCTTTTCACTTTTTAAAGAAGTCTGCATTTGTGGGTTTTTGTTTGTAGTCTACTTACTATATGGAAGGAAATACAGGACACCCAGTGTTTCAGACACAGTTTGGAACAATTGCTGTGAATATCTGCTATGGGCGCCATCATCCTCTGAACTGGCTCATGTTTAGTATGAATGGAGCAGAGATCATCTTTAACCCTTCAGCCACTATTGGAACACTCAGGTAAAATACAAACTGATTTAGGCTGTTGCATGCTTTCTGGGTTAACTGAACCTCTGAGCCCCTCACTGGGGCCTCAGGGGCACCTTGCTGAGGTCTGGAACGTGAGGTATCACCTCCTTGTTTTGCCTTTACAAAGGAATTTGCATTCTTCTCCATCTGGAGTTTTGGGCTACCAGTCTGCTCATAGTCACTAATTCTCTTCCAGAACTTTAGTTGTACATCTGCAGGTCTTTTGTCTCTGAGACAGAGTTAACCAGCATCCAGGTAGTGTTCTGAAAACTGATGAGAGTTTATTTAGATTATCTATGTAATATTTTTGGTTTATGATAGGCAGTAGTAATTTACATTCAGGCTTAGCTTGCCAGTTTGCATCGTCCACCTAGGAGCCAATAAGTATGCTATCAAATTGCAGTTTTCAGAGCGAAGCTGAGAAACCCTTTTCTCAGAAACTTTTTTTTTTAAACTGTTGGCAATTTTGTGATTATCAGGCCTCTTGAACCAGACTGAACCAGTGTGAACTGTTTCCCTTGAGATTAATCTTCTGCATATTGACATTAAATTGCATCCTACTGACTTGACTTCCTAAAAGAAAAAAGAAAACCAGCTCAGTGAGCTAAGAAAACACACTTCTTAGCTAGCCCATAATGATTAAATGTAATCCACAAATTAATTTTCTTTGCATTATCAGCATCAGTCACGTTTCAATATAATAACCTTTGAATGTGCCATGCTTCTAAAGCATTGTCTGACACAGGCTGTGTATTGCTTGGGATGCTATAGTGTGGTGCAAAATAACTGCATTTCTTTGAGGCCAGTGGGGGGGCTTGCTTTAGGTAGTAACCTTGTAGAAATGGTTTCAGTGGTTCTTTATACCACTCTTCTTGACAAAATCACCATGCCTTCCTTTCATTCTCATTGTATTCTGTTCTTTGCTGTACTACTCAATACTTTCAAATTCCAAATTGGACTATTTGTAAATTGAGGTGTGGGATTCCAGAATGTGTCTACACATCAGCTTAACATGTGAGAGAACAACTGTCTTTTTGGTTTTTTCTTTTTTTTTTTTCCTGATAACAGTAGGCTCTGAAAAGTAATTTAGTATTGTATAATGTTTACATAGATATGACTGAGGAAATGATGGTAGTTTATGCTTAATTATAAATATTAATATTTTTAACCCTTTTCAGCTTAAGTGGCTAGCTTTGTATGGTGCCGAGGGGGAGGTCTGGCTTTGTAGAGCTCTTTGGAACAAAAACATTTCCTTTGTGAGTTAAAAAACCATATTTTGCACTAGCTGAATTGTCTTTGAGTTTCCAGCTCCAAAGATAAGTTTTAGGAAGCTAACAGGAGCATATTTCATTGTTACTGATGATATTGTAATACAAGTATAATATCCAGTAGCAAACGAAAAAAGAAGACATACTGATCTCTTATAATACTAAAAATTCTTTCTCATTTCTCTTCTCTCTCTCCCTTCAGCTGGGCTTGTGAGCGTGGACTAATTGCAGAATACTTTCATTTTTATTTCTTTAAACCTAGAGGAAGAAATTTTCCATGGTCAGTTTTGTAAACCTTAATGTATGAAATGTTCAGGCAATATAGACTTGCTAACTGGGTATACAAGGTGATAGAAGAGTTGGAAATTTAAGAGGAATATCTTTTTTAGCATTTTCCATTTCTTCAGGATTCACACAATCCCCTCTCTTTACCTGTTTAATGTAAATTTGAAGTTTTTCTGTCTCTAACAAGGTCCAAGAATATTCATCCAATTTTTTTTGCTGACTAGCTAGAAAATTCTGAGGACATTGAGCATTCATAATAGGGTAGAAATGGTGAAAGACAGATTAGAGGCATAAAATTTTCATACCCACAGCAGAGAACCATGTATTTACAAACCTGGAGAGTAGAACTGTAGGTTAGATGCAGTATTCTGTCATTCAAACTGCCTGTAATAGTTTTTGGTATAAAAGATAATTTAGGTTGAGTAATATTGGAAACTGTCCTTTGAAAAGAGTTGAATGAATACACAATGCTTTTGGGGCATTTATGTCACTACTAGAATAATATTTGTGATGTCTGTCCACTTATAGTCCATTAACAGGAGAGCAAACAGAAGTAACCCTGTTGTCACACAGCACTTCATTGGTACTCTGGGTGCTTCAGGCTCTCCTAATTATTGGCTTTCACTTGATTGTTTTTAAGTATATAATTTTTATTGAAGGAAGAGGACTCTTGAGGCCCATGTAAAAACTGTCTCTGGGGTCGCTTCTTGGCTATAGCCTTTTTTTCCTGTCTCTTCTGTGAAATTGTAATTTGCTGGAGCTTTTCAATAAAATCCCTTTTTCTCTGGAAGGGCTGGCTGCCAGACTCTAAGCAATTGAGAAAAGAGGCAATAAACCAAGTCCTTTCCATCAGTCCAATGAACATCTCTTAAGATTCTTGAGTCTGACTGGGAGATTAATGAGTCAGATGCTTGCAACCTTGTCTTGGTACTCAGAATCTGGCAGGTACATGCTGTCACAGGAGTGTACAAATTGTATCACCTTTGTTTTGGAGCTCTGAGTGCTTCCAGACCTCCTATTAACTAGCCTGATCCCTGTGTATCAAACTATTTAATAAAAAGAAGACTATTTCAGTTTTAAACATCAGTCAGAATTGAAATCTCCTTTGGAAAAGAAGTAGAGGCTTGTAAAAGAGAAGGAATTTTTTATTCCTCATTTCTCAGTTCTTGATTTTATGTAAATTTAGTGAGTGGTTTAATAGATAATTACTGAGAACTTATGAGGATGCTTTTAAACATGCTTTCTTTTTCCATCAACCCACCAAGGGAAAATGACTTGCTGGAAAATGCTATGAAAACTGTGGTTGAAATAACAGAAGTAGGAAGTTTTGGTGGAAATGGATTTTTCTTTTCCTTTCATTTTTTAATTATCCCCATAATTTTTTTTTTTTTTGATTCACTGCTGCAAAAGCCTCTCCTGGACCATTTTGGGAAAAAAGGAGGCAACTTGTATGAATCTCTTACAGCTTTGCTACAGAATGATGTTTGGTATATTGAAAGTTAATGGAATGTGAAAGCACATGTGTAAATCCTTTGCGTAATTTGGAGAGTAAAACATTTTTAACTTTAATTGCTTTGAAAATCTTGAGATGTGTTAATTTTTTTCTTTTTTTTTTTTTTTTTGCCATGACAAAGCCATATTTACCAGGTTATCAGATAGAATTGTTTATTCCTATATTTGAGCAGAAAATAATTATAGTGCTTGGCTGTGTCTGTGGGGAGATTTAGATTGTAAGAGCAAGATCAGTCTTAGCAGCTAACTTTGGCTTCTTTGACAGAAAATGTACGGTGTGAGACAGTCATAATCTAAATTTAGTTCTGAAGTAGACAGGTAGTAAATACCTGCCTCCTCTTTTGTGTATTGCAGCGAGTCACTGTGGCCAATTGAAGCAAGAAATGCTGCCATAGCTAATCACTGCTTTACATGTCCCATCAACAGGGTAGGAACGGTATGTATCTTCACTTTGTTATTTCATTTCATAATTTAGGTATTGTAGCATGAATTAATTCAAGGTAATGAACTGAATAGCACTAGAATGCATAGATTCCTCTGTTGTAGAACTACTGTATTAGTGTTTATAATGTGATTTGAAGATGGACAGTGATAAAGAGATTGAGAGCTGCCTTGTTGCTGGCAACCTACTTTTTGGTTGCAGCTGCTTCCTGTTCTTGAATTGCTCTCTTTGTAATAGGCACCTGCCCTTTTGCCAATTCTTCTAGTTTCTATGGTGAAATCAGTGTTCTTTTAGCCAAAATGACCAAAAATGAAATATGTCGTCAAGTCAGTGGTACACAACTGGTTGCTATTGTACAGATACTACGTCTTTGGACACTGAAATTCTATAATGAAAATTAATACTGCACACAATAGGTAATTCTTGCTTTCAGATTAGTCCAAATACTCTACATGTGTGTTATTTTATAAGGGTCCCTGCAAAAATGCAGACTTGTTCTTGCCGTTAAGTGAATACCTTTGCCTTCTTTTGTGATCCACAAAGATGTGTTTGGTTAAATGTCTCCTCTTTTGCCTCTCCTTTAGACTTGTGAAACTGATACGAGACTTGTTCCCCAAAGTGTATGAACAACAGGCAGTGGTACAAAAAGATCTTGTTTTCTAGCCTATCCGTCATAGAAACTAGGCCCCTCTGATGACTCCCTTTAGACAGTGCTGATAGTATGCCAGAAAAAATCTTAGTAGATTTATATAAACTTCCATACTAAATATGATAGACTAGCAAGGATTTCTTGAATGAAATGGAATTATACTGCCACCTATGGATTCCTCTTATTTCACAGGAATACTACAAAAATGCCTTTACTTCTGGAGATGGTGGAAAAGGTATGTTCAGAAATCACATTCTGTGGTTGCTAATAATTGTTAACTAGAAAGTCTGAAGAAACAATAGCTCTCCTGCAAGTGTCTATCCCATGGTAGCTAGTGACTGCCTTACTTAAGACTGCTGTTTTGTAAGCTGGAGAGAAGCAGCATTTCCTATTAAAGGTGGTGGTACCGTCGTATGTGGTCACCAGAAGTTCATACCTAAGGTTTCTATATACTTTCAGAGAAGTAACAGTTTTGGAGTCAATGCAGTATTGTAGGATTGGAAGAGAGAAATCCCACAAATTAGCCTGTGTTGTCAGTGCATGAATGACATTTTATTTGTAGTTTTTAAGATTATTAACAGTAATAGCCCTAGCCTGAATCCCTAGCCAAGCCATTTTGCCCTGTTTCACAGATTTGCTGAAAGTTAAAGAAGAGAATGCTCAAAGAAGAACATTCTCAAAGAGCATGAGATTTGCTTGTATGTACTTTGCTTGTTTGTTGAAACACTATAATTTGTCCTGTGACAACCATGACAGCTTCTGGGTTAATCTGGAGCGGGCCTGAGCCTTTTTTTTTAGCTAGTTTTGGAACTAAGTGTTTGTAGCAGCTGTATCAAAAAGGTCAGTGGTATCCATCGCTTAGTAGTACAACAGATATGGCTGATTTTTGGCACAACTCAGAGTTGTGCAGTATGAAGAAAGATTTTTTTTCCGTGCCTCAAATACCAGTGTTTTCACGTCTGACTTTGTATTAAAATTGAATGGGTGCATCTCTGTCAGCTGTTTTGGAAATGTATGATTTGACAATGAGGATTCATTTCAATTCTAAATAAAAAACAATGAAAGCAAAGCCTTTGCTTTAGTTCAGAGACTGTATAATGGGAAAGCATAACAATGCATTATTTAAAAGGCAATGCAGTGAATTTTTTTCCTGTTAATTCAATATATGTGAAAGCTGTACCGTACATGAAAGTAACTACTGGTCAAAACTTAGGATCGTGCTGTGATTCTTCAGGAGGGTATCTTGCTTTTAAAGCACAGTGAGTGAGCAACCACAAGAAATTGAGTCAGGTTTTATGGGATGTTGCATGTTAAGTTGTATACTTATTTGCAGATGGCATTACATGCTTTTTAAAAAATTCTTTAAGCACACCATGACTTGGGCCATTTTTATGGCTCAAGTTACGTAGCTGCACCAGATGGCAGTAGGACCCCAGGACTCTCTCGCACTCAGGATGGACTTCTGGTGGTAGAGATGGATCTAAATCTTTGCAGGCAAGTCAGTGACAAATGGAATTTTAAGGTAAGCCTTATAAAGAAACTTACATATGATATTAGAACAAAAAAGCTTTCATAATTATCATATAGTCTTATAATAGTTAAAAGGCAGCTTTTTTTTTTTTTCTTAACACTCCAAAGCTTAAATTGTTGAACTAATTTAACAGGATGTTCTGGAGGCCAAAGGCATAAATGGATTCAGAAAAGGAATAGCCAAATTCAGGGAAACTAGACCAATAGCTTTTAAATGAAAAACTTAGCCTTTGGTCCTTAAGTGCGGATTGCAAGGAGCGCCGAGGATGACTAGGGGAAGTGTGTGCGGTTTCCTTATGCAAGGTAGGCATTTGCCACTGAGCTGAGATGGGCCTTTGATCTGGCCTAATATGGTAGTTCTTTATATTCTTACAGGCCTTACTTGTCAGTTTTGGTGAAATTTAGTGAAAACTCAAAAACATAAGAATATTTAAGCTTCTGAGAACTTTCTGTGTGCAGACTTCTTGCAGTGTTAACTCCCTGAATTTGTGGACATGTTGAAGCCATAGAGAAAGAACTGTGTACATTCATCTCTGAAGCATCCTAACACACTTTTGAATTAATCTAAATCAGACTAAGACAACTACAAGCCTCTCCACGTGGCTTTAGCAAACTTACTTATTACTATTTTTTTTTTTTTTTGCATTCTGAGATAAAGCTTGTTTGGATCATCTGTCCTGAGGGTGTAATTTGATTTAATTTGTCCAGCAGCAGTGCTGGTTTAAGAAATTGCCACCTCAGCACTGCAGTTTGCTAACCCTTCAGTTGTATCAGTACAAGCTATGTGGGGTGCTATATTGTATACTGGCTTAGTGGAGCGACGAGATCTCTCTATTTTTTTTTTTTTTAAAACAAACCAACCATGCTCTAGTTTCTTCTTTTAATCTGATAAGTTTACGGCAGGCCCCACAAATATTCTGTTGGAACAACAAAGGAGGCGAGCAAAAGGAGAAAAGAGACGGCAACTTCTTAAATAAGCTTTGTTGATGAAGAAAACATCTTGTTTGCTTCTGTGGAAACAGGTCTTTCGTTCTAGTCCTCAGTACTGCTAAAGACTAGAATTTTTTCCTGTCACTCATAAGATCAGCATGATTTGAATCCTAACAGAGTAGTCCAGAACTCCTGGCTAGCAACCATCACAATATATGTAGGTTCTTCAGTGATAATATAGTACTTAAAATCAGTAATCATTTGCAAGGAGTGTCGATTTTTGCACATAATGTTACTGCAAGCATTTATTTAAACCAAGAGCTGGTTTATTTGGAACCACCTTGTGCATTACAATATAGTGCAATGTATGACGTGTTTTGATTTCAATTTGATGTAAAAATACAAATTTTCTGTGGATTAGAAATGCTGAATAAACTTTTAAATTAAAACAGTCATTTCTTAGCTAGAGCTGAATTTGTTTGGTAATGCTGCCAAACCATATATAGGGACTAAAGACAAAAAGTAATTTCAAGTCGTCTTCTGGACAGAATTGCATTTCTTATTTTACAGGTGCGTGTGGTAGATATATGGTTGTTGACATAGTGGAAATAAATTGCGCTGAGAGATTCCCAGGTTTTTAAAAGTGAGGCAGGCATATAGTTTTGCTTTGCCACCAAAATCTGAGGCCTTTATTGCAGAGTAGAGTTTTAGTGTGTCAGGAAGCACATGGAGCATTGCTTATAACAGCTTAGTGGGGGTATCTGAACAAAAGCAATTGTATTGATTAGGAAAAACAAACGGTAAAAGCTAAACACTGACCTTTAG
The DNA here is from genome assembly GCF_964195595.1 of Calonectris borealis. Lineage (NCBI taxonomy): Eukaryota > Metazoa > Chordata > Aves > Procellariiformes > Procellariidae > Calonectris > Calonectris borealis. Next base: position 10,495,644 of record NC_134329.1, read on the forward strand.
CTGTTTTGTGTAGAATTGCTTATTTTTTGTTGTCTTCAAGTCTTGTGCTTTCAGCACCTTAGTTTTATGTTGATGGTGTGGATTGCTGTTGTTGGTCTTTTGGCACAATAAGGCACAGCTGTGGCTTTTGTTTATATGACAGGAGATACCAATTTCCTTTTCCTCTCATTTGTGGCCAAGACAGAGGTAGTTCTTGATATGAGGGGAATGAGGAAGTATGAAGTCATCGTTTATCCACCACAGAAAACCTTTGATAGCAAGTAGGAACCTATTTAACCTGCTCTAGTATCTGTAATTTGCATTCAATGATGCCTGAAAGGGGTGTTAAGTAGAATATCTTTGCTAAACTTACAGCAGCAAAATAGTTAAACAAATTGTCCTCATTAGACTCTGAAAAGAAGGAAGTAGTACACCCCTCTCAGAGCCAATGTTGTAGACTGTGTACTTCAGAAGAGGAGAGTGCACTATGTAAAGTGCTATATTTCAGCCTCCTAGCTTACTGTATCACTCAAAGCAATGATAATATTTTGTATTATAAATGGATAAAGAAGAGTAATCCAATATCATCAGTGGCACATCTGCAGAATTATTGCTGGCAGCAGGATTCATCAGTTGTCAAGGACATAATATGAAGGCGTAATTACAGATACACTCCTTTGCCTTCATTGACGTAACTTACTTAAAAGATAATATTGTTGATGTGTAAGAAAGTAAGTCCACCTTTCACATTCAACCTTCAGCTATCCAGGATAACCAAAATAGCCTTGAGTAATTAGTCAGCAGATATGATTGTCAATGGAGGAGAGCTGCAAAGCAGAAAGGTGTTAATTTTAAAGTTTGAGAGTGGAAAAACACTTCTGCTCTTTTTTGGGTAGAAGTATAGTTTTAGGCAATACAGTGCAAGTTCTTTTATAAAAGTATATTAGTTTGTGCTAAGGCACTGGAGGTCTTGCATTTTGAGTGAATTACGATTTTACTGGTTGGGGCAATTAAATAATATGTCATCATAAAAAAATGGTGGATGTAAATATTTTCTACTGAATTACTTCCATAGCTCACTAGAAGAACTGAAGCTTTGATTTTTCTTTTCCAGATGACTGGTAGATATGAAATGTATGCAGACAAGCTCACTGAAGCAGTCCAGCCTTATTTTATACCCAATATAATTAAAGAGTAAGAGAGAGCATCTTATTACAATCAAAGGTTTCGTAACAAATTAAAAGGTACTGTTGGATGATAGCTTTGCTGTGGATCACAAGTTGTTATTTTAATGTTGTCATTTTAATTTTCTGTAACCAACTTTTAAATAATACGATTCAAAACTGTGTTAAGTAAAATAATTGAAAAATGGCTGCTTGGGTTGGTTTTTTTTGTCATTTACACTAATGAGTCCAAACTTCTTTTCCTTACTAGAAATATATCCAGTAGGAATACATTGATATAAAACGATGATGAAATTTATTCAGTAGTGTGTACTGTGTTGTAGTTTGATAGAGATGAGTTCAGAGGACATAAGAATTTTTACATAAGCTTTGCCTTGTGTGTCTATTTACTTCTGCTTTCCAGTTTTTACCCTCTACCTAAATGCATAATTTAGGGAGAAAGGAGGCATAAATTGTTTTCATCTGTTTTTTTTTTTAAATTATGAACTGTTTGATGCAGTTCTGTTAGAGCAAGTAACGTCCCAGACATGTCCTAGTTGTTTGATGATCTGTGGGTGCTGTAAAGCAAGACCACTTTGTTTCTTCCTATTTCCCTTTACACTATGTATTATAACTACAGTTGGACTAATGTCTTTGATGCGCTCTTTCAAGGGGCAAAAGTACTGCTGCAGAGAGATGCTTTTAATATCTTCAGAAGCTCAGTGCTGTGTTGTGCGGCAAAAATAGAAACACTAACTAAAGCATAGGCAAGGCTGGTACAGTTGCATATTTTTCATTGTGAACAGAAAGCCACGGAGATGCTATTGGGGATCAGGATGGGTAATGAAAACTACTCCCTGGAGCTGCACTCCAGTAGGATACTCAGTGGTTGCAGAGTACACAAAACAGCTGTTGCATATAGATAATACCAATACATTTGCTATTCTCAGCTAGTGTATATTGAAATTTTGTTTCGTATGATTCAGGTGATGCATTAGGTGTTCAGGAAGTGCAGAATGAATACAATTTACAGCCTAGCAATTATGAATTTATAGCTGGAATAAATATTTGAACTCCTAATATTTTTTTTCCAAATTACAATTTCAGCTGTGCCATTTCCAGTTAAGTATGTAACATGTCCTCTAAAGATTTTCCAACATTTTTCATAATAAGCTAATTAATAAATGCACTTGCTACATTATGTTACAGGCTTATCTGTGACTTTAAACCTTTATTGAGAATGGCTTAATTACAAACAAAAATATATTTATGTATAAAATCCCTGCATGTAAAATACCCCTTCCTTTGCTATTGACATTATGAAGGAAACAAAGTGACAAAACATTTTCAGAATGAGTATTTTGATAGGCAATCCTGTAATGGGAAACAAAGTTTCAGAAAATGCAGATGTTCTGAATGCTTGCACAGTGAGCTGCTTTTTAATCTGAATGTGTGTCATACAAATACTCAGTCTTTTCACTTGGCTTTTGCTTCTTCCTTGTGTTTTCATCTCTCATAGCTATCTTCCATTTGGCAGCTATAAGAGATCCTATTGCAATGGTGGAGTTCTCCTTTTGTCTATATTAGCTTAAACAAACAGCTTTGTTTCTTTATCTTTCAGTTTTGTTGAAGTATTTAATCCCTAGGTACCACACATTTAACAGTCAATATTGTTACACCTGTCTGTGCACTTCAGAACACTTAGCATGCCCTTAAGTTCATGTTTTATGTATAAGCTCAAGATTCGCATTTGGATAACTGAACCAGTAAGAGGCTAAATGTCAAGTACAAGCCTTTTGTAAGAATTGATTTTATTTAGCTAACCAAGCCTGCTCTAAAATAAATCCCGTGGCAGTTTAATGGTATTGAATGAACTACCTATCTGAAAATGCATGGGTTAAGGAAGTACTCTATCAACCTGTAGTTTACATACCTGTTAATTAGTAACATAGCTACTACAATCTCTCTAAATCAAACATCATGAATTTGGACTTAAGACATAAAAATTCCCAGATTAGTAGCCTTCTGGTGACTTACTTTGGAGGAGTCAGAAGGCATTATCTACAATAGGTTTTGTACCTTTTTTCCGGGATTCTGCTGGTGGCACTAATGTACTGGTTCTACTGCTCACAAATCACATCCTAATTTTTACTCATTTTGCAAGTGCCAGAATGTATTCCAACTTCATCAGTGATAAGCAAAATTTGATATACTGATAATTTCTTGTCACATACTTTTTGTTCGGAACTTTTTAAAGGCTACTGCATGTTAAATGTCTGTTACCAATTTTAGCCTTTGTATAAAGGAGCATTCTTGATTCTACTGAGCATACTTATTCCAGATACTTTTCAGTAAGTCAACAATTGATAAAAGAAAATGTTTTGTCTTTTTTACCATGCTGAAAGTAGATTTCTGTTTATTTACTCCCACCACTAATTAACAATGTCTTTTTACTGTTATTCCACGCAGTTCCAGAACTTGAACAGTTCTTTTCCTAAAACCATGCCAAAGATGTGGGATCTCTGTCTTAAGTGCAAAATAAAATTTTGCTAACTTTACATCAGTATTAACATTGATTTTTCTACCCACTTCAACTTAGGCAGGACTGGAGATCAAGACTTGTAGGAAATGGTGATGGATGAATCTGAAATAGATGGCTATTTCTTAAACTTTACAGTGCTCCTCAGCAAAGTAATTAAACCCGGGTAATACGTGAAGGGATTATGAATGGGCTGCTAACAATTTCACTTGATAATGTTCGAGTACAGTAACTCCAAATTAATCCAAATACAGCTGTAGTACAAGAGCTAGAAAATCTGAGTTCCTGCCTTTTTACTTGTAGCAAAGAGACATTTGTATTCCCTCTTTTCTTAACTGATTTCAGCTCTTAGAAGGTCACTGAACTAATACCAATAGCAAAATTTGGCTCAAATTATTATTCAGCATTTAGTTACAATCCAGATATTACAATATAGACACAAAATGTATACCATTAGTGTGGATGATCATTTTCTGTATTTGCTTAGTAAGTTTAAAGTTTATATTTAGAATGGATTCTGCAGAAACTGGCACATGTGGGTGGCATAATGTTCAGAGGTTTTTGCAGAGAGCAATAAAGACTTCTAGGTACAAATAAAATATCTTCACTTAAACTTTTGGGGCAATACAGAGCTCTGTGCAGTCATCCTAGAGGATTTAGCGAAGAGATTGAGTTTGTAGTACAAGGGAACAATACCAATAACTATGATTCAAAATTCAATGCAGTGGCATAAATGCTAAATCTGCGAAAGGTGAATTTGGTACGTGGGAAGTTTCCTTGAGTAAATGTGTTTCATTTCCACAATGCAGACAATACTGATGAGCCAGCAAGGCATTTTTTGTTATTTAAAAAGTGGTTTAAGTTAATTTTTTTTTTCCTTCCATAATACCCTGCTGAACCTCAAATCCCTAGATTTAGGATGAAGATCAGCTCTTGATGCTTTGACAGAAAGAGAAACAGAAAATTTACTATTTTTTTTTTCCTGGTTTTGTTTACCTAAACCTATGCATGTATTACCAAGTGTTAAAGTTCACAAATTTGGTGCTTTTTTCTCATGTGTTTAATTTGAAAATAAGCTCAAAGTGAACAGGCTCTGGACCTGTATTTTAAAACTCCAGTCAAATGTGCAATGTTGAAAATGGGGGGGGGGAACCAACAGAAAAACAAAACTGAGACATAAATTGCAAAATCAGATACATCATCAGGGAAAAAAAAGGTAAAGACAGCATTGCAATATAGTTCTATCAATGTCTATAAAGCCTCCCTTGTTTAAGATCCCACTGCAATTCAGGAGCAAGGTCTCTGCAGGGGGAGTCCTGAGACAAGCAGCCAGCTGCCATGCAGGCTGCACAGGAAAGGACCAGAAGTATCAGGTGTGGATGTCAGCTGTCTGTGTAGATGAACAGAATATCTTCATCAGTGCCGTAACTTGTCCTGGCTTCCTCAAAGTTACTGATGCTGGTGCAGCATGTTCCTGTTAAGGAGGAATAAAATGTTACTAAAAATTCAGAAGAATTTGCCTGTGAAAGGCTCTTACACTGGGTCTAGCAGCCTCTACAAAGAAAAATAACTAGTATACAGACTGGACTTATCAGCTTAGGTTACAGCTTTACTCAGGTAGATCTTTTCACCTCAAAGGCAGTGCTCACTGAAGTAATGCTGTAAATAGGTACTAAATTGGCATCCTGTTATATTCTGAACAGTTAGCATCTCTCACTAACCCATCTGAAAGCCAAACAAGTTTGCTAGAATGCGTATCTCAATGCCTCAAGTAAATCACAGCACAAAATGCAGCGCTGATTTAATTAATGTGGCAAAACCCCTTCTGACAAACTGGCTAGTGATGCTTGAAATATATGCACACTATTAGGGGAAGTCCAGCTGTGGCTCTCTATTACAGACATTAATAATGCAGTGGCTGAGAATCCACCCAAAAGGAACAGGCTACTCACGGTCAGCATAGGCAGGGTTGTTGTAGTAAATACTCCCTGAGGCTTTGTTGTAGCCACATAACACAATGAAATGGCCCTGGTAGTCAGGATTCCTGCAGAAGCACTTCTGTCCAATGGGGAGGAAGCAGCAGTATTTGACAGGACTTGAGCAAAGATCACACAATAGCAGGACCGCATTCACTAGGACAATGGCTACATGACCTTGGGACAGGTGGTTTTGGATGTCTTGAACAGTTACTGTGCTGCAGAAAAAAAATCAGACGTGCTTATTAACAAGCTTAGGAAAGAGACTGGTATACAATGAAGTGTGTGATGATGGACAGTACTTATGACATGTAGCTGGCATGGTTATTTTTATGTCGCAGGTACAGCTTTTTGCTGTTAAACCCTGCAAGCTTTGCTACAGACAAAGCCTGACAAAACCTGTGTCATTCAAGGCCTTTTGATCTCATTGCTGCTACTGAAGTGCAGACCAACAGCTCTGGATTCTGCAGTAATAGAAATGTAATCTCAGAATGTATCAGATGCCCCAGAGAAGAGTATTAAAGGAGCTGGCAACTCATTCAGTAACTTGAGAGACTTCTGCTGTGGGAAAATCTTAAGTGAAGTGTTCTCTCCTGCTCTTACAGAAGCTTATCTCTGAAGCACCGAATCTTTATTGACTGAGTGGTTAAAGATTGTATAATCACTAACCAAATTAAGACGTGCCCAAATTTGCCTCTGTCACACAGGGATATGTTTCTCCCAGTTGCAATTTTGGACTACCTGATGCTCGTGAGGCTTTATTTCTATAGTACCTCCTACAGAGAATGAGTATTAACCAAACATAACCTATAACCTCATCTGTTAAAAGCTGTCCTTTGCTGAGGCAGATGGTGTCTTCCATATGCATTAGAAACTCATCCCTTGGATACGTGCCAGATGTCCGGGCTGTGTACACTACCTAACTGAACTCATGTGCTTTTTAATCTTTTCTAGTGTCGCTTCTCCTCTTTGATGCCCCAGCCTCAGTACTGCACAGGTAGATATGGCTCCTGCCCCTGCCTTGATCTAGGCCATGATCTTAAGATTGCTAAAGATGGACTGACTGTCCCTTCTGTCCTGTCACAGCTCTAGTTAAACAGATGGTGCCATACAGACGCTGTATATGTTAAAAAGGACCCTTAAGGATTCTGCTAAATGAAAGTTGCATTGCAGCATTCAAATGCTGTTGTGGCTGCCCTGTACCCTCTCTTCTTTTCTTACTCCTAATGATTTATCCCACTTTGACAACAGATCCAAATCCAGCTTCACTCTAAAAAGGGATGCAACTCAAGTTGAACATGGACGCTTAGTTATTTCCCATGTAGAATAGCACTGTCGGTTGTGAAACAATTCTGCAGTTTTTCCCCTTCTCCTGGGTTTGCAGCTCTTTCATAGAGGTTCTTTATTTCATCCTCCCCTTGGCAAAAGCTTGTATGCTAGCTTTTTCTTTGCACGTCTGTCTAGGAACAGAGAGGTATAATGTTTGCATAGCTCTGGGAACAATGGGTTGTGTGCCCACGTAGCACTCTCCTTAATTCCAACAAAGGCCCATTAGAGTGCTGCCCATTAGAGTGCTGTAGGCACTCCCTACTGGGTAATCTTAATGGATAATCAAATGGAAAACATAAACAATAGTCAACTCCTGTCAGCATTTTCAAATCACTTATTCTGTCTCATGACTATTTTTCCTCAAACTTCATCATTAACTCTTGATGTCCACTTTTTCGGTTTTTTTGAGACAGGTATAGTAGAAAGACTGTAATTCACAAAAAGGCTCAGGGCCTGATTTCAGTGTCTTTCTCCAAGAAAAGCATGGGGCCCACAGAATCTCCAAAGGGAAAGAAAAGAAAACAATAATCTTACCACTTCTCCACCAGCACCTTGCAGGCTTTGGCTTGTGCAAAGAGCTGATTCACTCGATTCTCTTCTGTGTCAAAGTGCTTCCTGTAAAATGACTGTGGAGATAATAGAAGTTATGAACTGGAATGATGTTTACCTTAGGTAATCCACCACTTAGAATCCCTGCTAGCAAGGGCCTGCATAAGTTGGAGATCTGGCTATGGGATAAGAGATCTCTCCCTTAGTTCACTGATAAGAGGATAAGGATTCCTGCTCTAAATTATAAGTTTAAATTCACTCCTGGTCAGTTATTGTTGTAATTTCCATCCAGTGGCTATTCAGTTGCCTACATGAAAGAAGCCTGATTGGTTCATACTGGGCAGGAGCTTGCATTAAAAAAGCCATCGCCACTATAGGTCCTCATTGGCACCCTTGCTGGCAATCTTGAAGAGGCCAAGCTCTCAATGGACATGGAGGCCGAGTTCCCCTCTCACCTCTAGAGGTGGTTCTTCCAGGTCAGGGCTGAGGCACGGTGGTGGGGAAAGTGGAAGCTAGCACTGCTGCTGCCCAGGCTGTACCTGTTCTGTAGATAAATAGAGGGCTTCAGTCTCCAAGGCTGTCAAATAGGCTGGAAGCTTTCATGAGCACTACATGAAAACTTTTTAAAAAATTCATATTACGGAATCAAAGATGTAAAATATGTGGGATCATATCTAGCCTCGCCTTTGGAACTGATTTATGCCAGTTTTGGCAATAGGCAAACCTTGTTTACAGGAACTGTGGTAAATTGTCAGTAACACAGCAGAGCTTTTATAGCATAACACACAGGGCTTTTAAAACTGTCTGCTGTCTCCCAGTAGATAAGAATACTAACCTGATTTTTGTAGCCCTTGTCCACTCCAAGCGTCTGGGTGCAAAATTTATGCTTAACACCGAAGTGCCGCATTAGGTAGGCCAGGTCAATAGTCCAGATACTCTTTGTTAACTGGAGTTCCTGGATGGCTTTCTGAAATTCATCATTGTCCAAATGATTCAGGTACCTATGGTATTAGGAAAGGCAGGGGAAGGGAAGCACAGATCTCAGGAGAAGCAAAATGTGTGCTGTAGCCCAAGCCTCCACATCACAGGACGTAAAAACTGAAACAATGGGCTTGGCTAAGAAATAACAAAAAAAAAACCCAACCCACAAAGGAGCCACAAATTTAAGGGAAGGGAAGGGAGTAGGGAATATTTAACTGGATTTATTGTTGACTTTTTTTAATTGGAAATGTATGGGTATCTTGACTGTTTTACAGTGCTAGAAGTGTACAGTGTAGATGCTGTACAATAGGCAAGCTATACTGAGCAAGTATAGAACTCTATCCTGAAGGGCTCTCCATCTAAATGTACAAGCATATTAAAGCAAACTCAGAAAGAAGTGTTAAAAGACTAAAACTTGCTTCACGCAATAGATTGATTCAAAAGGAGGAACTGTAAAGGAAGTCAGTAAATATTCAAAGGAAGCTTGTCTTAGGCACTGATGGCACAAAAGGCAATAAAGGGGAGATGAAGTCAGGAGGAAGCTTGGGACAGGTTGCAAAGGGGTGGGGAGAGGCAGTTACAGAGTTCTGGAAGTCAGAAAACAAATGGAAGTAAATGGGAGGGGAAAAAAAAAAGGACTGAAATTGAGGATGCAGGGCAAACAAAGTCAGACCAGCAGGGTAAGAAGATTAATCTTGGAAGCTGAGTTTTGGGCAGACTGGAGTGGCAAAGAGGTAAAGGGAATAAAGAGGCAGAGGTTACAGTAGTCAAGATGGGAAATTACCAGCACACGGACTAACGTCTTGGCAGAAGGGATGGAGAGAAATGAAAATCTTCTGCTTCATATCTACTAAGTGGACATCTAAATAGGTATTTCTCCTGCACCTAAGCTCATGTTCCTCTGTGGAAGGAAAGAGGAGTTCAGCAGGACAGCTACTAGTTCAAAAAAAGAAAAACCAAACCAAACCAAAAAAAAACCCAAAGGGCAATATAGTGCATTGTTTTGAATTTGAAACTACTCTTGGAACAAAAACACTCATCCCACAGACTGGGGGCTCAGCAGGATAGAGGTAGTATATACTCATAAACTTGGATACACCTACCCATCACTTGAAAACACAGAAAGGAATTAGGTGAACTGCTGTGCTAAGTATCAGTTCTGAATTATAACAACAGGAAAGAGGGATAACTTTTTATTAGCCAACCTGCAAAGTTCTTAGAGCTGATCAGATATTTTGCATCTGTCAAAACAGTCAATTATTCAAAAGGGTCTTAAGTTCATCTCAGTTTATATTTTCCCTTGCTCCTGCTGGAGAGTTGTGCCAAGCCCAAGCAGCAGTAATTCTCTAAGGGTACCTGAGAATATGTGATCTCATAAGACTAAATTAAACTCACAGCTGCTTCAACACACCTCTTCTCCCTGGATGTTGCTTCCCACTACCCCTCTCCCATGGGATGGGATTTCCCACCCGTTCAAACCAAAACAGTCACTTACTGAAGCACCATCCTGGAGCAGGCTAGCCCACAGTCCCAGTGGTACAACTGCTGAATGACTGGCACTTTCAGCTGGATGCAGTCAACTGTAGCGAAAACACCTCATTGTGAGTAACACACAAAAGATGTCAATCCATACAGGAATGTTTTTTCCATACCTTAGCATTAAAAGTCAGCTTGTCCTCAGCACTATAGTGGCGGAAACTTAGAAACATTTTTTTACTTTATCTGATTGGCAGGTATTTTTTCTTTCTTAGGGGAATGTAGACTTGGTATTTCTGTACAGTTAAGCATTTGGTTTAATCTCATACTCCTTTACTGTTCCATACCTGGATCACTCTGCTGTATGGTCCACCCTCTTTTCCTTGGAAGTTTCATTTTATTCCTTTTGGTAGGGTGACACACCCACCAGCCCCCAACTATGAAGCTGTATACCTTCCTAAATAATAGTAGGTAAGGCACAGCTATTCATCCTTTCTCTTGTGTCTATATTTCTGTGCCACAAAAGGAGTTAAACTAAACTCTGAGAAAACAGACACAACCAAGATCTCCAGGCGTTGATCTCTTACAAGCCCCACAGATTTGAGCCTTTTCTACAGATGTCTTTTTCCTCAGGGACTGTGAGTAATTTTAGGTTAACAAAGCTCACAAATGGCACCAGTTGGCCTTTTGTGTTAACTCCCTCCATAACTCAACAAAGGGAGAGTGAAAAAGAACAATCTCTATGAAAAAGTCCCAGAATATAAGTAGCTCCACCCCTCTGCCTCAGTTTTTATTTTTATAAGGTTGGCAATGTGGTGGTTTCAGTTTCAGAAACACCCTTGCCACTCGAAGGACTTGAAGAGTTGTGCCTGTTATTGCGACTGCAACGTCAATCAAAGTGAGTTAATCATAAAGGGCTTTTCTCAGTAACCTTACCTTTGATCTAGAAAAGACCTTTGAAAAGTTTTGTTAACACAAGGTCAACTACATTTTCAGATGCGAATAAAAATGCATTTGACATCACGTGGACTGGTCTAGTTTTGATGTAATTTTATTTATAAAACTTTTTAGATAATGTTGTTTGTAATCTTACATTATTTTTAACAAAGCTATAGCCTACTGTAGGGACAAGCCAACACAGATATTCTGGACTCTTTCCAAATATTTTTTCATAGTTGTGCCACTGTTTAATCATGACTCTGAAGACTGGCATACCCATTGGTATATTCAGTCTTTTTAATTGATCTAGATTAAGGTGCTCTTAAGTAGCCTAAAGAAAAAATGAAAACCCAATTCCCAGATTCTCCTCAAACCAGGATCTGTAAGTATTTTGTTGTCATTTTTTCTTGGCACGTTATGATTCTGTCCCCTTTTTGTTAATACCCAGGGCCTCTGTCAAGTCCCAAGATTAACTGAAGAGGTACATGTTTTCTATGTGAAGACTTCAAAGCGTAATAACTTGGTAATAATTTTCTTGGATGTTCAGCTTCCAGTCATTCTGTTTCCCAACACCCCCAGACTTCTTCAGTGATGACTGTCAGCTGTCCTGAGGTAAGATACAAGCCAGTATATGCTGTGGCTGTAAATAACACTGAAAACACCTCTCCGGTTCGCCAGCTCCTCGGCGCAGCGAACTTAGAGACGGAGCCAGTAATTCCACATTGCTGCTGCTGCAACTTCGCGCCTCTGGGAGGGCAGAGGAGGCTGCCAGGGCCTCCGAAGGGGATGGCAAAAGCCGCCCGCTCCCCGCCGCCGGCAGGGCCGTACCCAGGGCTCCCTCCCGCGGCCCGAGTCGGCGCCCAGCCCGTTCCGCCAGGGCAGAACCCGCCGCGAAGACCCCGCAGGCCGGCCCCCGCCCCGCCGTCAGGGCGCCCCGAGGAGGGCTCCGCCCGGCACCCAGGCGCCCCGCGCTCCCCGGCGGCAAGCGGCGGCCGCCCGCAGCAGGAGGGCTGCGGGAGGCGGCCGGGGCCGGCCTTGCTGCCGCGGCCGGCCTTGCTGCCGCGGCGGGGCGCACTGACCTGGCGGCGGATCCCCAGCCTCCCGGGGGCTCTTCATGGCGGCGGCGGGGCCTGCCGCCCGCTTACTGCCGGCCCCGCCAAGCCGGCCCGCGCGGCGGCGCGGCCCAGGAGCCCGGCATGCCTCGGCGCGGCGCTGGCTCCTCCCGGCCCCGGGGGCGGGGGCGGAGGCGGGGGCTGCGGGGGGCCGGGCCCCGAGGCGTCTGCCCCGCGCCGTGGCCGCGGTGTGGGCGGTGGCGGTCGGGTGTGTCGGTGGGCAAGGGCATGACACAGCGGGCAGGGGGCACGGGACCGAGGGCCGGGGCGCGACCTGAGGCGGGCGGGGAAGCGCGCGGCGCGCCGGTAGCCAGCCCTGCCCCAGGGGCGGGGCACCGGGACAAGACTGCGGCGGAACCGTGGTGCCAAGGCAACGCAGCCCGGCGGCCCCAGGGGCCCTGGCGGGGGCGGGAAAGGAAGGGGCTGAGCTGCTCCCGCCACTGCCTTCTGGTTCCGGCGTGCGGTGCACGGCGGGAAGCTGGAGGAGGCCATTAGGGGGTGAGCGCGGGCCCAGGCTGAGGCGGTTGGCGGGCGGTGAGTGGTGGCGGGCCCGGCCCGGCCCCGAGCAGGGTTCCCGGCCGTCCTGGGTGTTCCCAAGAGCGGTAGGGCCCTTCCTCGCTCTCCGCGTGCTGTGGGGGAGCATCCGAGCTGTGCCGCATCCCTTGGGGCCTGTGGGCTCGTTCGGGCGCCCGGGCCTGAGGGGGCGAAGCCGCGGTGGGGCGGCCGCCGGCCTGCGCAGGCCTCGGGCGCTCTGCTCGGCCTCTCGGGGGTGGGCCTCCCCGCCGGGCTCGGGCCCCCCTCTGCCTCTGGGGCAGGGCTGAGACTTGGGGGCCTTCAAGTGAAGGAGGGTCGCGCGGGGCGCTCGCCAGGGCTGCAGCGTGTGCGTGTGGTGTGCGCTGGGCTCGCTCGTGGTAGAGGCTGTTGCTTAGGTGATGTGGTCTGTGAGCATGTCTGTGCTACCCACAGGTCCAGCTTAGCTCGTAGGTGGTCAGGCTGGCTGTACCTTTATGGGATGCACCTCGGGCCGTTTCCATTTGAGGTGCACCTGGCTATACAAGTGGTCCATTATCTGGTATTTACAAGTGAATTTCCTAGGTCAGAAGAGATCTGGAAAAGACTTACTTCTGCTGATCTTTCAAGTGTTTTCTTGTGGGTATCTTTCTAGAGAAGTTTTATTAATGCATTGTTAAAGCATATGGTGTGTTTGGGCAAGAGAGAAAATCAGCGCATTACACTGGGAAAGATCATAGATTGTGTAGGTAAAACCTAGTCTACAACTTTATTTGTAATTATGTCCTTTGTTTTTTTTCTTGTCTCAGGTGTAGAGCCACAGCACTGCAAACATGTCGATTGGAGTGCCAATTAAAGTCCTGCATGAGGCTGAAGGCCACATTGTAACATGTGAGACCAATACAGGAGAAGTTTACCGAGGGAAACTTATTGAAGCTGAAGACAACATGAATTGTCAGGTATACCTGCTTCAGAAGGATGGAGGGAAGGCTATCTGATCTGTGCCTGGAAAAGCTGAGAGCTAGCTTATTGACAGTTTGGTTAAAAGACCGTTGCTTTTAGTCTTAGGATAAAGAAAACTGTATTGCTGCATGTATGCTGTCTTACCATAGTGAAATGTATTAAGGATTATTAAGCACTCCAAAGAGGCCAGAGCTTATTCTTTACGGTTTTAGAGTCGGATTGGGCATTCCTGTCAATAATAGCAGGGTTCTTGAGATTCTGTTCTGTGAACAATGTTTCTGCTGTTTATTTAAAGCCACTGAGCGTAAAAATAAACAAACCTTGATTTAAGAAATTGAAGCTTTTTTTAATGCATGTTATTTTAGTCATCCTAAGAGGCCTTAATTTTGATTGACTTTAGGCAATTCATTGTTGAAATCTAAATGCTTCCGTAATAGTTAGGACTAGAACAGCTTTATTAAAACTGATTCAATATGAGAAAACAAAACTAACAAAGCTGATAAAACTAAATCACAAACTGGGGAGAAAGCAGAAGTCCTGGGCCTACTTGAATAGAGCAGGCTTAGGAGTATGTCTAATGGTCCTGGATGCCTTGTGTCACAACTCCAGTTGAGAAAGCAGTATGCTTGGAAAGTGTTTGACTTTGGTACTTGAATCCTGGCTGTGTATTTTGCAGGCGAGAGAAATAGGAATACAGAACTGTGTTAGAGGCCTCTATGAGCACTGACTGGTCTTTGCTTTCCAGATGTCCAACATAACGGTGACATACAGAGATGGACGAGTGGCACAGCTTGAACAGGTGTACATCAGAGGTAGCAAGATACGGTTTCTCATTTTACCAGATATGTTGAAGAACGCTCCTATGCTAAAGAGCATGAAGAATAAAAACCAGGGTTCTGGAGCTGGGCGAGGAAAAGCAGCTATTCTCAAAGCTCAAGGTACGTACAATTTGTTTATGCTCCTCTGCCCCCATTTTGCTATAGAAGAACTGGAAAACTGTCATCTCTATCACTGAGGAAATGTAAGCTGTAAGAAACTGAAAGATTACTGGTTCATACATTGTTTTTCTGTATATTGCATCTTATGGTGGGAGGCAAGACTCAAACTGCCCAATTACCTGAATGTGTAATATTGATGCAACAATAATTTGGATATAGTGAGTAGTCTTGTTAAATGGAGGCTTTATATAAAGCTTCATCTTCTGTTTCCCAGTGATTGTGGCTACTAGCTGTTTGGAATACTTAGGGAAGGATTCAGGTGTTTCTGTTAAGCTTTTGTAGAAAAACAGATTCAGACATTAAGATGGTACTTAAACTACTCGGAAGCTGTAATTATTAACCATTCTGTAGTTCATTCTCATTTGTACCTTTCTCAGGGGAACAATCTAGTTATAATAAGATTGAGTAATAACCACGGGCCACAAAGTCCTTGCTTAACTGTAGCAAATGCAGTAAGGTTACGTGGGAGAGTAACATCTGCTGAAACGTACTGAGTTCTGTTGCAAGACCTTGGAAGAGTGTGGGGTTTTAAATTTCTTGGGCTATACAAATTTGTGTGTCTGCTTAGAAGGAACACAAAATGTATAAATATTCACTGCACCTGTTCTAACAAGACTGTGTAACTGTTAGTTCTGGTTCTTCTTACAGAAAACTTTTTACTGTTGTATCGCTTTCTGACCTTCATAAGATAGCCTCATTTCCTTGCTTCTAAGCAAGAGACTTTGACTGTTGTTTATGTTTTGCTTGTCAGTTGTTGAGATAAATATGCAGTTATGTCAGATTCATGTCATCCCTGATGTTTTCTTTCTTCAGTGGCTGCAAGAGGAAGAGGCCGTGGTATGGGCCGTGGCAACATCTTCCAGAAGCGAAGATAATTTTGGTCTTGATCGACATGCTTTTTTTTATTAGGGGGTATGAACTTGACTACATGTGCATTGGTATCTGTTTTGTTTAATATATCTTTCTTACAAAAGCTTGCCTGCTCTTACATGACAGGACTCCTCTTGGGTAATATATTGTAGGCTAATTTCAAACTTAAAATAGCTTTGTCTGGAAAATAGTGGACTTCATATCTACATTTGACTACTTTGTATTAGTGTGATGCCTTGACTTTTAAAGATTATCATGTTTCCTTTTTCTTGTTCAGTCCTGTTGTCATTCATTCTCTAAACAATTAGAAGGCATTCTTGATGAAGAATTTCTAAATAGTACGTTTTAAAGTCATATTAGCAGCTGCATTTATGGAAAATACAGCAAGACAGAGGCAGCTTCCTGAGAAGCAAAGCATTATGTTCCTTTGCTGTGTATGGACCTACAATAGATAGAGGTCTATCTTCAGATCTGTACACTGAGCTTGTATTCTTGCATTTCTTATTTTTCTCTTTGGATACAGGGAGAATTTTTCATTAGGAACACACAACTTTGATAGCCTAAGTCTATATTTGCAGTGGAAAATTCTATTCTAACTCTTGGTAGTTTTTCCCTCTGCCTGGGAAAAGACAATGGAATATGAAATAGGCATTTTCAAGGATAAATTTGAAATGTTTTGTAAATTTGAAAGGTAGTGCAGGTGTATGGGGAAAGTCTTATGGTTAACCATTAAATACAACTCAATACAAATGCTAATCTTTTGAACAAAACTTAGGATCAACTTTAGTGTTTGGTCTTAACATCTATACACAGTCATATAGATCATCAGCTGATCTGCAGGAAGCCAAATGTAGTTGTAACTTCAGTTTATTTTGCTAAAAATATAGTGTGGTTGTTCTTACTGACTTAAATGGTTGAAATATTTAAATGTAACACTTCTGTAGCTAATCACAATCAATTATCAGTCTGTGCATGTACAAAATAGTCTTGTTTTTCTGCTCTGATGCTGTGAAGACTCTCCCTCGTATGCAGACATAAAAGTTGAACTAATGTATTGATTCGTTGAATTTTCTGTAAATAAAGCTGTATTTGGTCTCACATCACTAGAAATACCCTGCTACGTGTTCTTCTGGGAAATAATGATCCTAAATATTTGCATTAGAAACCTCCTTAAAATGTGTTTAAGATACGCTTGAGCTTAACTATAAAAACATTGTAATGTTGTCTTATGCCTAGACTGAGGAACTTGCCCAAAAGACAAGACAGTTTTCACAAAGCCCTGCTTCAAAACATGGCATGTGAGTCATGTTCATATAGCAGTAATGTTTTCCTGAAGACAGTATTTTCAACTTAAAATGAGCAATTTGGGGCTTTAGTAATGATATTAAACACTTCCTTGTGGAAATGTGTCATTCTTCAAATCAACAGTCATTCAGAAGAGAATTGTGACTGATACGAATTGATCAGGTCACTTGCCTCTGAGAGTGTATCTGTGTCAGATACAGACAAGTAAAACTGCACTGGTCTCTATGCAAACTACAGCCTTTCTAATCACTAGTAGTAACAGCTGTTTGTACTGTTTGGAATTCTTTAATAATCAGTTTGGTTCTTCCTCTTACTGTGGGAGAGAAGACATATTTTCACAGAATTTTCTCCCCACGCTGAAGTAAAGGCTTCTGAATTTCACAAGACTGTTTTGAGAAAGACCATCTTAAAATCAACATGAAGCTGAAGTCCTTTTTGAGTATACTAGATGCCAACTGAGACTGACACTTTTTAACAAAGGAGAAAAGAATTCCATCCTGTTCTGTACCATGAGCTTCATGGTAAGAATTGAACTGTCTGCTTGTAGTATCCCATGCTAATGCCTGGGATCTCGAAATGTGTTGGTAGGTAAGAGTAGATATTTCTGTTGCCGTCCACTGGCTTTGCTTGTTGCTGTATGCTGTATGAAGATGTCCACTTCCCTAGTAGGTAGTATTATGGCTATCTGAAATAGATGTCTTTTATTTGCAGTCTGTTAACTGGGTTTTATTGCTTTTAATACATCAGGCTTGTGATTGTGTTGCTAATCGAGTTGGAATTTTTGTACAATGGAGTTACACTACTGTCAACAGGCAGAGCAGGAATGGCACGATACATGATTACTTTCTGTATAACTTAAGTATCTACTGCAAGATTTTATAGAATGCTTCTTCAGCAGCTAGAACTGCCTTTTCTTCCAAAGCAAACACCTAATAGAAACCTGAGATTGATTAGTGCAACAATTAATTGCTATAAATATAAACTAGCATAGGATGTAGTGTGTGTGTGTTGAAGGATGGCACGGTGTTCTGCTTAAAGGCTGTCATCCTGGCCGTGGCTAATGGACAGTGAGTGACAAAGGAAGTTACTGTTACCTTGTTTAGTAACAGGAGAGACAAGAGGCATACTCACAGTTTGAGCAAAGGGAATCTTTGCCAGAACTCCTTTGGGTCTGGCTTCTGTTGGGTCTCCCTGTAACCTCTCAAGGAAACTAATGGTGATGATTGCCACATCTTTTTTTGCCGGGACTATCCGGTACTTCCCAGCCCTCAAAGCTCTGCTTCCTTTTTCTGTAAAGCCTCCAAAAAGAACTATTAATATGCAGAAAAGGAAATAAGCCACAGATGGAGGACTTGACCAAAAGTATTTTTTGGAAGAGATTCAACATTTTGGCAAAGCTGCAAATCTGGCCCATTGGCTTTGTGTCTCACTGTTCCTCTGACTGTTAAATAGCATGTAGCCTTTTCTGAAGGTTAGATGCTAGCTTCTTTTGCAGAGGGCGGGGAGAAATGGCACCACATTTTGACCACAGACAGCTACTGGAATGGCAAAGGCTTTGAAACACCAAGGGGAACCCTAAAGAGTGAAATGGTTAAATGCTATTTAAGCAAATTAAAGCTGCCTGGCAGTAGCAGGTTTGTTGGGGATTGTTTCCACTAATGATGATTGGATTACCTTTCTATTGTTTTTTAAAGTTCCTGTTTCTCCTTCTTGTGAATGCCAAGCTTCTGTTCTCTCCACTGAGATCTCCTCTCTTCTCTGAAACAGTTGATGTGGCATTCAGCAGCACTGAGGGCGGCGGGATAACCGTGAAAGAAGCAATAACCCTCCCCAGTAGGTTTGACTGATAGAACAAACTGCAATGTATCTGCTTTAAGAATTTTCTGCCCCTTCTGATGTTTCTCACCCTCTATATTTGTAACCATCCACTGAGCACACAGCAATGAAGCTTTTTTTAAACTTTTTTTTCCAACCAGTGTTGCCTTAGCTTTTAAGCTTTATTTAAAACATGTAACATCTCTAATCCACATCATCTTTGAAGAAGATACTGGATTTTGCATAAACAAAAAGCTTTGCACTATGAATTCAGGTTGAGGCTGAGTCTAGGATGAACAGTTTACCCTCTTCAGAAAGATACTGTGAATTAGTGTTGAAAAGTTTGATGTTTCACATTGGTAGGAATTTAAGCCCCAGCCAAGACAAATGTATCACTTAGCAATTTGTGACTAGACTAACTGATATGCTAGTTTGTTATAGCCTGCTTTGAAGATCCTACGTGCGATGTGTGTATTATCCTTACTTACAGTATGATAAATCAAAATTTCCTTCTCACAAATGATGTCTCATCCACTAGATGGCTCTGTCGGTAAGAGAATGAAATACAAGAAACCAGAACTCTCTGGAAGGAAAAAATGCAAGAAATGTGACTTCTGCTATAAAATCCATAAACTCAGTGCTATTACAAAAGCTAGCATGAAAATACTCAGCTAATTTTCTTTCCTCTTCCAGCACTCTTCCCAGAGTGCTGGCTTCATACACACCCAGGTTATTCCAGCTGTTGCTTGATGCTGTATATTTCCCTGGTACTTGGCTAATTGGGCATGTGCGTTTAGGTAGGTCATGCAGATTCCTCGAATTCAGCAACTTAAGCTATCTGTTTCTCTGGGACAGAGGATACTATGGATACATGCAGCTGTCTGTTTTTAACATCTGCCTTTATTTGTCACTTTTTTCATCACAGATTGCAGCATTTCTTTTCATTCTTTGCCATTGCTTTGTGTGTGGGCTTGTAAACCTTTTCCTGTTCAGTGGGTTCAGAGCTGACTGTAGCTTCCTGCTTTTGACAGGGAGAGGCTATTGGCCTGAAGCTTTGACACGAACTTGCCCCTTTGATATTATTAGTGTAGATGCCTTTGAAGTATTCATGTGGGACAGAGAAGATACACTGCAGCCATGCAAAATGATGTGTGGAGAAGTGGAGGTAGAAATTCACCCAGTCGTCTTGAGTCAAAACCGAGGTTGTGCTCTGGTACAAAAACAGAGGGGAGATCCTGATAACAGCAGAGAAGAGTTAAATGGTTGGAGCAGATATTGCTTGAAAAAATTGCTTTGCACAGAACTGTAGGACTTTTCCTCACTGATCGGGTGCTTTCATCCCATACATGTGCAGTTCTGCTCTCCAGGTGTGTCTAATTTATATTTGAACCTAAAGCTGTACTTTAGTTCATTTTCCAAGGGTACTCTGCAAAATATCAGTCTGTGAGGTATTGTGTTATGATTGAGAGAGGCTGGGAAGGGATGCTGTGTAAATGAGATAAGTGGCAAGCTATGGTGTCTCTTCTCTGAGTGTAATTACATGCCACATTGTAGAAGTCCTGTTCTCCAAGGTAACAGAACTTGGTTTATACCAACTCTTAAAATTGCGAGAGAGGCAGCAGCCTCTTAACCTCTGCCGGTGAAAGGCAGCAGTAAAGGGATGTGGCCCCTAGATCTCCCATGCCCTCCAGAAAACCTCTTCCAGAAGGGCAGAATGGAGTGGAAAATGTGAATTTCTGGTGCTGGTGGTCAGGATAACTGTCCAGTCTGTGTTTCTATTTAAGCTTCCCAGTGAGCTTCATTTAAAGTAGAGATGTCCTATTTCCTCTTGCCAGTAAAATGTGAGCAAGGATAGAAGGCTGACGTCCCAGTGGAACAATGGTTTGGTAAGGTAGCAAAGGGTGGAATTCTGAGGTCTACAAGAAAGTGTCAATGATTTGGTTTCTTATTTCTGAGCCACGGTTCAAAATGGAGGAAGGGTTCTCCCGGGGTTCTTTGATATTTCCATCCTGACAGAGGCAAAAATTTAGATCTGGACTTGCACGTTACTACAGCTAAGCTGGTTTCAGACAACAAGACCTGGTCTTCCTCCTCTCACATTAGATAAAGCTAACTTCATGGGACCCTCCTGCATTCAGTGTTTCTTTGGGAGGAAATATGGATACACCACGTTTAAAGCATGGTCCAGAATGGCCTTGAAACAAATGCTGATATGGGCAGTGTGCTGCAGATTACTTTGCAAGTAAGATGATACTGTTCTGTTCTGCACCTCCTCATCTGCTCAGGGACAGATCACGCCTGCAGACAGAAGAGCTACCATATGACTACAGCATGCCGATGCCTGAAGTAGCCAAAGCAGTGCTTGTCTGCAAGTACTTTCCCAGATCGAGTTGCATTTTAACTGCTTCAGGTGTCCTGTTGTTGCCCGGTCCTGTAATAATAGTTCTTGATAGTGTCAAGCGTGCTTTGGAGGTAATGAATAAGGAAGTGCCACCCTCCTCTGCTCATGCTAACTGTTCCTCAAAGACTAGGCTGTGGGAATTTTTAAGTCAGTGTGGAGGCTGACATTAGCGTGCAGTATGACCAGTAGGTTCGGCGTGTTTTTACTCCACCTAATTCAGACGTTTAATGATAAAAGTATT
The DNA here is from genome assembly GCF_964195595.1 of Calonectris borealis. Classification (NCBI taxonomy): domain Eukaryota; kingdom Metazoa; phylum Chordata; class Aves; order Procellariiformes; family Procellariidae; genus Calonectris; species Calonectris borealis. The sequence continues at coordinate 10,516,790 of NC_134329.1, forward strand.
CTGGTTTTGTGTGTGAATTGGTTGTTCCTAGTAGACAGGCTATTTTTCCTGGCACAGGACCAGTCATTGCATAAGCAAGTATTGTGCAGCCCTCTGCTGCTCAGCAGAGACTATTGGAGTCTATGAAAAGTGGAGATTTTCCAGTGTCATTAATTCAGGGGAGAATGTTGAAGCGCTGGCAAAGAAACAGACTGTATCCAGAAGATATGTAGTTATGCTGGGAGAAATGAAAAGAATGGCAGAAAAACACTATTATTGTTCTTTTGTTTAGTGAACTGCTTGCAGCGAACATTTAATTTGTTCTTCATTTTCCCCTGCCTGGGGACTTAAAATCTGATGTCTGGTTGGGAGTTTCCCTATTTCCAGCTTAGTGGGGAGATGCTAGTACATCTACTCCAGAGCAAACCACTGCTTATTGTGAGGCAAAACTCCTCACGTTTTGTCCCACAATGCCTAAAATGTTAACAGGGAGTGGGACAGAGCACTCAGCAGGAATATCAACAGCACTGGGCTGGTGATGCAAAGGGAAGGCAATGGGAATGCCTGGATTTGCAAGGAGATGGTGTGTTATATGGAACTGTCCCTTTAGCTTGTTCATGGCTCCATGCTGTAAAGTGCCTGACCGCTGCTTTCATGTGCTTTTCTTTACAAAACTGTTACAGGGTATAAAGACATTGTCACTTCGCATTTCACAAAGGGAGGTGGAGACCAAGCCACGAAGAGGTTCAGACCAGGAGTTGAAGACAGATTTGGGCCTACAACTCCTGCAGAAACCAATGAGCTAGGCATCTAGATAATTTTCAGTACTTATCCTTAAGTGACTGGTGTAACGGTGTCCCTGGAGCTCAAGGACAAATTCTCCAGAAGCCCAGTGAGTGCTCTAACTGCTGGATCATCCCAGAAGTGATGGTCTCTGAGCATTGCCTCCTGCATCGGTCTCCTGTTGAACAATAAACCACTTCGTGGTGGCTTATTGGAGTGAATACTGCTTAGGATATTCAGGCTGCTTTGCTGAAGTCCCTCAGTGGCATCTGGAAAAGTGCAGTTTTGTTGTTTCTGTTACAGCTGTTTTGTACCCTCCTTTCTGATTTCTCTGCTTTCCTGCAACAAACATCAATCCTACTTGTTAGGCAATTCCAGTAAGGCCTGAATCTGTGCTATCTTGATTTATTTTAGTCCTCCTTCCTTAATTCCTCCCTTAATTTCATCCTTAAAGGACATGGACTGATGTTCCCTTCTGGAGAATAAGAGAATGTTACCTGTAAGTTTGTAACAGCTGCAGGTGCGATCCTGCTGTGGATTCCTGTGCTTCTGGCAAACATGTTTACTCACTATAGGTAAAAGTGAAAAATGCCTTTGTGGAGAAGTGCTTTCAGGGAAACACATGAGACTGTGAATCTGGAGAAGAGGTTACAGTCTCTGCCTCTGTTCTGGAGGTTTATACTAAGTCGCTTGACAAGATAGTAGTACTACTTTCCTTGCAAGGATATGGGAAAGATAAATCACTGATCAAATGATCTTGGTTACTGTGGTAAGAACACCTTGCAAATCACTCTGCCCAGGTGCAACCAAAGCTGATGATTAGAGGATTAGTCTTATTTCTAATCTGCCTTTCAGGAGGCTTGGTTCTGTTTTCAGGGTAGAAGCCTCTCCACCCCACTTGGTGGAAGAGGACAGACCTCTGCAACACAAATGTGCATTGGCTGTGTATTCCAATTTTGAATGTGTTGAGTGCAATTTACATCTATAAATAACAAAGAAGATATTTGTTGTCTAAAAGTAGGAGCTGTCAAGGTTGTTGTGTTTGGGCTTTTTGGGGAGGAGGGGGAGTTTTGGGGGAGGTTGGCAGTGTTTAGCCCACATTAGAGACACAAGCCAGGCCACAACTGTAATGAGCCCACAGCCTCAAAGATGTTTTGGAGTACTGCAGCTGATGGCCCTCAGCAGACATGCTGTGAAGCTGAGAATGTGATAATACATAGACCCATGTGGTGGTATTTTAGATTGCTTATTGATATCTTTACAGTCTTGTAAAATCACAAGTAAACTGCAGGGTGAATAGGAACTGCATAGGTTTTTTTTTTTCCCCTGACACAATATCCAACTGAGAAACAGAACTGAAGTGTGGAGATTTTCACTCTTCCATAACAAAAAAGGTGTTGCTGTTTGTTGCTTCACAATTGAATGAGCTCCTTCCTGCATAAATCTCGTGTCTCTGGAACAGCTCCATAGCAAGCCTTTTTTTTGCAAAGCTCAGTCGTTAGCCAATATTGTTCCTCTTTGAAGAACACTATAGAAAAGTACACATCAGAGGCACCTTCAGAACCAGACAGAGTGCGTCATTTTGTCTGCAGTCTTGCTCACCTCTTGCTTTTGAGGGCAGTTTGGATACAGCAGTAGGAAGTGCTGTGGTTTGGGAAAAGGAGTGAATGCACATAAAGGAAATGTTGCTTCTTCCTTTTCTCTGGGTATTTGTTAAGATGTGCTGTCTTTGTTTTGTCTTTTCACTACAACCTTTTTTTCCAGTTAATGAGCCAAATTTGACATGGAGAAAGTGGATGAAGCTCTAGGGAACTCATTAGAGGTTTTTCATGTCAGAATTTGACTCCAAATACATGAAGTCTAATCCTAAACGTTGGTAGAGATGTAGACCATGGCATGTGCTGAAACCTCTGGCTAGAGACTGTTGGGAGGGTCCAAGTAGCAGCCCTCACTTTACCTCGTATCCGCATTTGAGCCTTGCTTTTAGTGTGTGTTTCAGCTATCTCATTTTGGAACGTGATCCTATCCTTAGGCTGAAACTAATGCTATGGGACACACTGATCCCGCAGTCTAAGGGTTACACTGGGGATACTTCTAGCAGCAGCCTTAGCTTTATTTTGACACTCTGATCCCCCAATCCTATCTTATACCTTGTCTGTCTCTCTCTGAACCCCAATCCCAGTGATGGCTCCAGTTGTTTTACCTAGTGGGGGGTCTCCCCAGGCAGGTGCAGGGCACCCACCCAGCCACTCTCTCGCTCCCCCCTCCTCAACAGGGCAGGGAGAGAAAATAAGATGGAAATGCTCGTGAGTGAAGATAAAGACAGGGACGTCACTTACCAATTACTGTCACGGACAAAACAGACTTGACTTGGGGAGAATTAATTTATTGCCAGTTAAAATAGGTTTGGATAAATTAAAAAAAATATATTAAAAAGGACAAATTAAACCAACACCTTCCCATCCCCACCTTCTTCCCAGGCTCAGTTTCACTCCTTCATCCCTGACTTCCCTAACTGCCCTCCCCTGCGATGCAGGGGGATGAGGAATGGTGGGGGTTGTGGTCAGTCCATAACAGGCTGTCTCTGCTGTTCCCTCCTCCTCACGCTGTTCCCCTGCTCCAGCGTGGGGCCTTCCTATGGGTCGCTGTTCCTTCAAGGCTGTCCCCCTGCATGGTCATCCCACGGACTGCAGGGGATTCTGCCCTGGTGCCTGGAGCACCTCTTCCTCCTCCTCCTCTTCCTTGCTCTTCCTCTGACCTTGGCGTTGCAGGGCTGTTTCTCACACTTTTTTTCCTCACCCCTCACTGCCATGTGGCATTTTGCCCTTTCTTAAATACACTTTACCAGAGGTGCCACCAGCTTCGGAGCTGGGCTCAGCTGTGCCCGATGGTGAGGCCGTTGCAGAACCGGCTGGAACGGGCTGTGCCCGGCTGTGCCCAGCAGGGGCAGCCTCCCCTCACAGAAGCCCCTGCAGCCCCACCGCCAGCCCCTGGACGTGGGCACCCAGTGCAGTGCAAGCTGGACGTACCTCAAAAAGATGTTCTGGTGGATGCACACTGCTGTCCCTGCCCAGCTCCAGAGCACCTGTCCCAGGATGGAAAAATGTCTTCTCTCCTATAGGACAGCTGAGCTTAGTGGTTAGGGATTGCGTTTTTCTGGCTTGGCTTAATTTCTGCTTAGTGAGGGACAGCAGGAACGGCAGGTAGGAGCCAGGCATTGCCTTTTTTCCTCCTGCTTTAAAGAGGGTCCTTCTGCGTGTTACCACAAGGGAGTCTCTATTATGGTCTTCCGAAAACAGACAAAATCTGGCAAGTCAGTGAGGGCCGCCAATTTAGAGGCAACTCAGTGAGCTAATAGTATTGCTAAGGGACAGAAGCAGCACAGGCATTAGCAATGCAAAAACTGAGGCGATGCTGCCGCCTTTTCTGGTCCTGACCTTTCAGTTCAGAAGGTGACAAAACGGCCGATCACTCCTGTTGTCCTCGTGCTGTTAGCAGTGGGGAGGCAGGAGGCTCGGGGGCTGCCAGTGACAGGCTTGCACAGGCACAGGGCAGTCCTCTCTAAAATACTCATATTCATACTAGAGCTGAGGGCTGAGACCCAGGTGAGTGGACCTTAGAGCTGGAGACCCTCTGGGCTGTTGCCTCTAAGTATCTGGTTGCATGTCAAAGCTGTTCCTTTGGTGTCCTCCATTTCACTCTCTTTCAACTGCAGTTTCTGAAAAACTAAAACCCCAAAAAACTGTAAAATGAGCAGTTTGGTTCTGACTTATTCAGTTGCAGCAGAGTTCAGACAAAGGTGCACACGTGAAACTGTTGGCTCTGCAAACCAAAAGATTTCAGGGGATCAAGAACAAAGCTCCACTCAGAAGTCTGACATGGACACCCAAAGGCAGCTGCTGCTGCTGCTAGTCTGGGAAAGTGCCTTTTTCCAGTTTTCTGTGCCATGTTTGTGCTTGATGAGACCCCATGTTTTTCAGGGGAGTTACACAGGTTGATTAAGGCCCATGTAGTTGTTCAATAGCTTTCCAAATGCTTCCCATCATTGTATCCAACCTGGGACAGATTGCCTCAAAAATGGACTGGGACGAATAATCCTCCCAGAATTGGAGGAAATGGCTGATCAGTAAGCAGCAAAGTATCCTCCACCCTTGTGACACGCCCTGCATGCAAGCTGAATAAACCTGATACTGTAGAAAGAAATGTCAGTGTTTTTGTGGTTCACTTGCTTTTGAGGCCAGTTTGGTTGCAGCAGGGGGAGTGCCGGGCTTTGGGGAAAGGAGTAAATGCACGTGGAAGAAAAACTGACTTTCCTCTTCATTCTTCTCCTGGGGAAGAGTTACTGTGTGGTTATTGTGTTTTGTGGCTATTCTGATTTTGAATTGGCATCACTGAACTGGAATACTATCAAGTCGGAAAGGAACAGAAGAGATTCATAATCGAGTACTTAGTGTCTCAAAGTAGATCAAGATGCGGTCATGGCTTCCCGGAGTGCTGGCCTCAGCTAAGAGTGTTCCGGTCTATTTTGTTTTGTGAACTACCTCTTGGCAGCCTTAAACCAGCTATTGCATCTATTTCAAGAGCACTTGTTTAATGCCAGTAAACTGCAAAACAGATTCTCTTGTCCATTGATAATCGTCCCCAACTGCTCAGAGCTGGGGTGGCTGGGCTTTCTGCCAGCTGCCCTTGAAGGCTGTTATACCTGCTGTGCTGTCAAGATAGTGTAGTGATAAGAGTTCGTATTGAGACACACCACTGACTCATCTGAGCTGTGAAACAAATGTGATCTGGTGGTGGACAGAGTGATCTCTAAAGGCAAATGTTTAATCCTCTCTCATTTGCTTTCTTAAGATGAAGCAATTTATATTTTGGCATCTTTGTCAGCAGCTGTCCACTAAGGAGCCTGTCAGCCTGCCCCAAACAGTGCAAACTCCTTCATCTTCCAAGTGCTCGTGATGAGGAAAGAGTTACAACTTGAAAAGAGAGCCTTGGCAGTGCAGAAGAGAAGGGCCTTGACAGGTTTTGAAGTGTGTGAAATAAAAATAGATCAGACAAGCCTATGCTTCCAGCTGCTTTTTGCATCCTTACCTCAATAAAATGATTACCAGTTATTTAGACAGAGTCACAGGAACGAGGGAGGCTTGTGGTGGCCTCTGTGCTAAGCATATTGCTACCTGGAGCATGCTAAGATGGTTATCCTGGGTTTTGTGGTCAGAGGCTGAGGTAAAATAAAGGATGGAGGTGTGAGGAAGGCGTTGTTCAGTTAGGTAGAGAGGGAACAAGTGCATTTCTGTTTGAGTAACTGAAAAGGTATGGCCTGTTCCTTCTTCCCTCTGCTATCTGGCACCAATGGCTTTATTACCTGTGGTGCTGCTCAGCATCCCCACATGTGTGCACCTCCCTACGGCTGGGCTTTGCAGGCTGACTCTGCTAGAGCTCTCTGCTGCCTGCCTGACCCCACGCAGAACCCCAGCTGACAGTGCTCACCAGCGTTTTCAAGTGAGATGTTGCAGGTGTCCCTGGGAGCATGCAAGAGGGTGTGCTGTGCCGGGTAGAAAGCTGCCTGCTGTGAGGGAGCTGCTGGCGGCACAGATTGGTGGAGATGGGAGTTCACTGTCTCATGCCCTGCCACTATGTGATGGTAGATCTGAAAAGGGACCAAGCAACTGCAGGACGAGGAGGGTTTTCTGTGGGGTATTTTATAAAGCCTGGGAAAAATAAGATAGTGGGGAGGTGTGGCATGCTTTGCACCCAAAGACCTCTCCTTCCAGAAGACTGCTTTTGAAAGGTGTGCTTAAGTGTCTCACTTTGACATCTATTGTGAGACTGATCACCTGAGAGGTCAGGTCTGGGTAAGGGGCTGTGATAGTACCCTGTGCAGATGCAGCTTCCTCTCTGCTACATGACATAGGTCCCATCGCAGGCTGACCATCTGCATCCTGCAGGGAGAGGGAGGGAGGGAAGGAGGCTGGGAAACTGCAAATGATGGAGATAGCCTAGTGTGTGAGTCCTGACGCTGCGGTGTGTGTGCTGCTTTAAGTAGCTGAGCTTACAGCCCTGCACCAGCAAGTATGGTACTGAGGAGAGTACTGAGTATAACAGGGATCCATCTCTCCTGCTGTGTTATCTAGCAGGAGACAGAAGCTCACTGCAGGGCAGGCATCCCCTAATTTAGGAGCGTAACAAAGCTGGTCCCTCTGGGTATCAGTGAGGAGACCTGAATTAGCAGCTCATCCCTTTAATCCCTTTTGAGAGCCCTGAGCTTTCTCATTCAGTGCAAGGAAAAGCTCATTTGAGTTGTGTCATCCTCTCTGGTTTGTGAACTCGGCTTTTATGAAAATAGCTTCCTCTGGATTTGGGGCCACCAGGCCTGCTCCTTGAGCATGTATCTCATCTGTAGGGAGGCACTGGGGCACTTCTCAGGTCTGGAGCTGGATGCACACCAACTGTGCTCCCGCAGAGTCCTTCACCTGTCAGTGCAGTCAGGAGCTGGCAGGGAACAGCTGGGTGTGCTGTGATGTGATAGTTTCTCCACAGCTAAGTTGCAGCCCATCGGAGTTCATCCAAGAAGCAGTGGCAGTTTCCTAGGCCCAGACTTCATAATTTGCATTTGCATGTATTTATTCAGAACCAGTTCTCCATGGGGAGGTTTCTATGGCAAAGCAACCAAGTATGGAGGAATAAACACAGATCCCACAGCTGCTCAGCTGAACTAGTCTGTTTTAAGCCATGCTTTATCTCCAGCTGGCAGCCAGGCATCGCTAGCGATTAGCACAGAATTCCCTTGCAAGGGGCTAATGTCTCCTCTCATCCTGCTGATTAGCACAGCTCAGACCAAAACCACAACTTTCAGCAGGGCTGGAAACAGGTTCCACAGATCCTCCCTGGGACTGGGCCAGGGACTCTGCAGGGAATCGCTGCATCAGTGGTGGGCTGCACGCTGGGGGTCTTGCTTCATTTTGGGGGATGCCACTGTTATGGAAAGGCTGTGAAGATGCCTTGATGCAGAGCCTTACAGAGACAGTGCTCAGAGCCAAAGACCGAATGCTCAGCATCCCTGCTCCCTTTCTCTAGATATGCCACTGACTCACCAGGTGGCTCCAAGCCTTCATTTAAATGTTTCGTGCCTGAGTTTTCTTCTTGGCACAGGGTGCTGCTCTGCTTAGACTGTAAGAGTTTAAGCAGATATTGCTAGCATTTGAAATGCTTTTCATTTTTTGCTGAAGGGTATTTTGGAAGGAAAAGAAGAAAAAGAAAAAATTAACACCATCTCTTCCACAGCAGAGGAGGAAACAGATACCACACTGAGAAGAGAAAAATGAGTTGTGAGAAGAAAGGCAGGTGGTGGAAGCAGCACGGCCCTTCCCCCAGTAATGGGAATGGCCACTTGAGCAGCTCCGTTTTGGCTTTTGCAAAAGAATCTCATGCTCCCCAAATACAGTCTTTGCCATAGAAATTACTCCACTTCTCCAGATTCACTAGAAGGCTTTAAAAGTGTGTTTGGGTGACAACTGTGCTGGGGAGCACATGCTCCCTTCCCACCTTGGCTTATTCTGGGGCCTGGCTACATTTGCACTCCCTGTTCCCCACCTTCCTGGCCAAACATCGTATTCTGGCTATGTCAGGGCCTTTTCTCTTCCACCTCCACTAGGATGGGGCAGCTAGCACCTGGCCCTAGCTATATTTGCTTTACCTTGTTGTATCTTCTGCTCTTTCTGGTCAGCAGGACAGAGACTTTACAACACTTCTGTTTGCAAGTTAACAACATGAAGGTTACAAGGTCCTGCTCCAGTGACCAGAGTCAGGTTGTCATACTCAGCTCAGTGTCTAAACGCAGCTTTTGCCCTCAGGGGACTGGATTTATCTGGGGCTTTTGGCAGTTGATCAGAGACACCAATACCTTCCAGTGCCCTCACACTCTTGGTCCAAAGGGATAAATTACTTGATAAATATCACCAATTCGCTTCTTGCAATGTCTTGTAAAATCAGCAAGGAGCATGAAAGGTGTATCTATTTCATATAGATTTGTGTGGCTTAGTATATGAGAGTTGCTTATGTATGTCGAGACTCCCAGAGAGAATCAGCAGAGGAAGGCAAAGTTACCATTGTTAATTTAGGAGGGCCAGGATTTATATGCATTTTTTAATATGCCTGATTTCTTTAACTTTTAACTCTTCCGAAAACCTATCTGCTCTCTGAATTCCTGTGGGGACAGATAATTGAGAGGACTTATCAGCTAAAGTCTGATCAGTTTATTTGTATCAGCACCTTGCAACACGAAGGGCGGCAGCCTACCACAAATGAACATCCATGTTTCACTTTCCTTAGAGGAATGAACCACTCCCACCAATGTGAATGGTACCGGCTGATCCTCTCCTGCACTGCTCAGGCACAGCATGAGGACTACTGGTCCACATTCTTGCAGTGTCTGGGCTGCTGGCTTGATTTGTGAACAACCCACATACTCAGACTCCGTAGTGCTTCACGCTCATGTCCAAGAGAACTGTTTATTATGTTTACATAGAGCATGAGCAATGTGGCAAACACTAGAATATTGCATCAGTGGTTTGGTTTTTGGACAGCATTGGAAATGGCGATGCAGCTGCTCACGTCATGTCTGTATTATGGGGTATGCAATATGCCATGAGGAGCCAAAGCTTTGCGCTTTAGTTTGGGAAGCGCCCACCTCTGGCACGTTCACTGCTTGCTCCTCTAGTGCCACAGTTATGCGCTTAGCTGTCTGTTTTTCCTCAATGTCACTTGGAACATGTAATTTTAGTACAAAAGCACAATTTTTGAAACCAATCCTGCTAATCCACAAGACTGTTCCCCTTCCCTCTCCTCCCCCCTCCTCCCATCCCATCCCATCCCAACTCATCCCATCCCCCATGCTCCCACCAACACATACCTCCTTCCCCTCCCTCTCACCCCGGTCACACAGCAAATATCCTGATGCTGCAGTTCCAAGCCATGTGTCCGCCCCAGCCTATGCAATCCAATGGTCTCTGACCAAGTCCCTTTGTTCAGATGTTAATACAAAACACACAATAGGAAAAAAACAAAACAAAAGGAGCCAGACACAAGAGGGAGACACACTGCCGGGCTCCAGCTCTGGCCTCTGAGCCCTTCAACTAAGCTCCACAGCAGCTAGGCTCTTGGGGTACCTCCTTTCACACTCAAGGCTGCAGGTCCCAAGGTTTCCAAGGTGCATAGGAAAAGGAAGAAAGGAAGTAAACTACAAGCCTGTTTCTGTTTTAGGTTCCCCCCCATCCCTTTCCCTCAACCCAATGGCTGCTGGAGGATATTCTTGACTCCGACAGGTCTTTTCCCGTCTTCCAGTGAGACCCTGCCTGGGGACCAGGTTCACTGTAAGTCACCGGTTCCTCTCTGGAATGTGGGCGATGGGTTTGGCAGTGAGGGGAGGGAGCGGAGCATGTTGTGGGGGGACAACAGGCTTTTGTCTCACAGCAAGTGGGGGGGAGATGTCAGGGAAGGCAAGAGAAAAGAGCCAAAGGAAGCCGGTAAAGCTGGCCCCCTGCTTGATGTTTGTACTCAAGACTTCTCCTTGGGGTGGCTTCAGTGTGCCAGTGCCGGCCTGTTGTCCAGTCACCTCTCACAGCCCTGCTGAGAGAAAGCACGTGGCGGGGTGCTTCCTGCTGCTTCGTCCTCTGGCTGGCTGCCCTCATGCCCGCTGGAGATCTCCGAGTCGCAGTCAAGCGCCTCATAGATGGTAGGCAGCGTGGTCTGCTGGCTGAGGCGCTTGCGCAGGCCCACGAGCAATGGCTGTGGCATGGAGGAGACGTCCACGTTGTTGCCGAGGTCAACCCAGGCCAGGCAAGGGAACTTGTTCATGTCCTTCATGGTGTCAGTCAGCTCCTTCATGGTCGCCCGCGTCAGTCGGTTGCCATTGAGGGAAAGGTGAGTGAGCTTGGGTAGTGCCCAGAGGAAGGGCAGCAGCAGGCGTACCATGTCGTCATTCAGCTCGGTGAAGCTCAGGTCCACAGAGGTGAGGTGGTCCCCGTTGTTCTGCAGGTAGTAGGCCATGCGGTGGACATCCCGCATAGTCAGAGGGATCCCTGACAAATCCATGGAGTCCTGGCTCACCTTCTTCTGCAGGCTGGTCTTCAGGCTAATGATGGAAAGGGAGAGAGAGAGATATTATTAAGGGGACCACTCTCATCTGTCTCTCACCCAAGTGACAGATCACTTGGGACAGGGGAGAATGTTAAGCAAAGGGTTAATGGAGCTCATGTGGGAAACAAGCACAAGGTTTGCACGATGCCCCTGGGCACACCTCTGGTGTGTCTTGGGGCTTTCCCATATATTCTCAGCACTTACACATAAACTTTGCCAGAACTGGCTAAACATAGGATGCTAAAGTGTCTTCCACTAGCACATTTCAAAGGGTTTGTCTGTATATGCATGTACAGATGCTCGTGCATGGAAAGCAAAAATAACCAAGACAAGCAAACTTTCTAAGTTGCGCTGTGTGGGGGCTGTTTGTGTGCCACCTTTACAGGTGAATGCCAAGGTCTGTTGCAAATAGACTGTGCTGCAGGGCTGCTGCAGAGGACAGCAGTGTTAAAAGGCTGAGAAACGGATATTTTATCAGGAAAACAATCTATAGGCAAACTGCACTCCAGGAGTGGATTTACTGCATGTCCCTTTAAAAGCCTTCCCAAGCAGCACTTAGTCAGTAAGCAGCACCAGTGGCTGCCTATTTGGGTCTCTGTGGTCAGCAGATCATCTGGGATCTGCTGCAGCTGTGAGGAGGCAGGGAGGGCATAAAGGTGCTAAAAGAAATCTAGAGAGATGGTTTCAGACATTTCTTTTGCTGTCTGCCTGGCAAGTGGAGTGAGGAGGAGGTAGGCAAGCTGTACAGCAGGCAAAGCTGTGCTATGGGGTATGTTGGGTATGCAAAGGGAGTGGGATGTGGAGTTTTATGATGGACTGTGGGTTTGTAAGAGTGCTGTGAGAAGTGGGAGCTGTGGGGCTATAGGAGCTGGTGGGGATTGAGTAGAAATGTGTGTTGGTGTAACATATGAGAACCTAGTGTAAATGATATTAGTCTTGCTGTCCTTTCAGACACATCTAGCTTTAAGGATATGGGAGCCCTAGTAGGACACCCACTAGTGTCATTAATCATGTGCTCAGTGGGTCTATAAGTGCCTTGTCAAGCTTGGGAGGAGCAGGGTGGGTTAAGACTTAACCACCAATTTGAAGGTCCCCACTCTTCCTATCTGGCTCTCCGTAGTGTCCTGCACACCTGTGGCACAGCCAGTCCCTGAGACCAATGGGTACATGGGGACATGCAATTTCCTTGGAGGAGGCTGCAGCACCGCAGGAGCTCCCGTGGCAGGTGAGAATGTCCCTGTGAGCCTTAGTGTTGCCAGGCCCTTCTGCAGTTGTGGAGAGGATGTGACGCTGCCTCTGTAGCTTTGCTTTACATATGCAGTTCATGGCATCCTGGAAATTTTTAGTCCTTAATAATCCCCTATGAGCATGTGATAACACAAATGAATAAATGTGCACCAGTGTAGGCAACAGCCCTTCATGGACACTTTCAACACTGGCAAACCTGTAGCTGTGCTTCCTTGTAGGAGCGTGAGGTGGAAAGACCTCATGGCCTGCCCTGTCAATTCTCAAGCCCACAAATTCCTGCTCTGGGTTTAGCAGCACTTTGTTCAGGCTACTTCTATGTGTCCTTGTGCTTCCTGTGGGAATTCACTGTGCAAGGCTGAGGTTGTATCTGCAAGCATGCATTTGAGCTAATGAGCTCTCATGGTAGAGAGGTAATAACAGTGTGGACTAACTTATATCCAGACCTAAAGGTTTAAAAGAGCCTTATGTATTACTTACTAAATGTTTATACTTTACATGACCCAGACTACTCCTCAGTGGATCATGGGAGGGGCAAGCGGAGCAGTGCTTGTCTGTACTGTCAAACAGCAGAGACTGCTGTACTGGTGAATTATAATTGGTCTGAAAGCACACAAGTGAGTTCTCCGAAGGGCCTTCACTCGAAGATTCTCTCCAATATCGGGGCCCCAGAGATGGGATTGTGAATAATTAATCAACCACATTGCTCGTAGCAGCAGTGCAGTTCTCTTAGCTGCTGCAATTAGGAGTTGTGAACTGTGCATGCTGTAGTTGGGATGGCACTGGGCTAGCCTCCCTTTTCCTGGTAATCCAAGGGATGCTTGCCATCAGCCCAGGCTGCCTGGGAGCTGTATTTTCTTCCACTCTCCTGGAAAAACAATGTGTGCTTTTTTTTGTATAGCTTGTCACTAACCACTGGCAGTGGTGTAGCACAATCTACCACAAAAGAGGGTTCAACTTGTATAAAATCTCTTAAGGACTGGCCTCAAAGCCGGAAGAGTCTCCGGTCTCCCCTAGCACGTTATCCCTTTAGCTGTGCTGGATGTTTTATCTGGGTGTTTGATATGGAGTACTTGTTGTCCTAGCAAAACCAAGCATCAAATGCACAGTGGATGTGTGCATTCATATTGGTCAGATTAAGCAGGGAGAAATGAATCTTGAGTGTAAACCTGACTGCATAGGGGAAAAAGTCCCCTAAATTCGGTAGGGGCTGGTACAAGAGATGAGACAGAAGCCTTCTCTGGCCTGTATTGGTTTAGAGTAAGACTTTGTTGGGAGTGTGAGGGGATACAGGATAAACAAGCATAGAAGCAAGCCTGTAATAACTTCAGTGCCTGTTTTGTGCAAACACAGCCTGTGGCTCCTGGAAATTCTCTTCCCCAGTGCTGTCAACCCATGGCAGATCCTGGGCGGGGGGCAGAAAGGAGACGTAAACATAGGGACGCACACCCCCGGCCCCAAGCCTTATCTGAGTCTGTGCAAAGCCGCCTCTGACCTTCCTATTGTAAAGCTACAAGGAACATGCTTTAGAGCTCCCAGTTTGGGATGGGAACCAGCGTGGAGTGGGGACCACTGGAGGGCATGTCTGAGCCGGCACCGCTCCCTCTGCCGGGCCTCAGGACTCAGGTGCCGGTTTTCCTGCTGTGTCAGCAACAGTAGCTTTCTTAACGGGGGTAAGTTTTAATGGCTCTTGGGGTCCCCTTTTGAGTGACTTGGCTCTGAGTGCAAACCGTGATAAGTGAGGGGAAATGTCAGAAGGACAAAAGCAATGTGCTTGCCTGTCTTTGTCCGTTAAGCCTCCCCTCCTGTTGACTGCTCTGCAGGGACTGCAGTAATAAGTCATGGATCGTGCTCTGACCAGAGCAGGTACCTTCTGCTGCTCTCCCCAGCAGCAAGCCAATACCCCAAGGAGGCTTTAATCAAGCAGACAAATTATCTTCCCGTAATTGATTCTCCAGACTGGACTGCTCCTGGCTGAATGCGCTTAAACCCTCCTGCCTCCTGTCCTGTGCCAGAGCCCTTCCTCCCTCCTTTGCTGGCTTATTTTTCTTTCCTTTCCTGTGTTTTTGCTGCTTCCTTTTGCCCTCATTGCTGTACCTGCCAGGGTGACTGTGGGCCTCCTGTGGGCTCGCCTGTGTTTAAGTTGTTTTCTTGCCTATAAAAATGCCTCTTGTAAGGATGTGTCTGTAGAGCCTCGCCCTGGTGGACATAGCCCCTAATGCCGCAGCCAGGCCCTCAGCTCTCTGGTAAGTGCTGAAGCATGAGATCTGATGCCCCACGCATGCTGTGAACCCTGGAAGCTCTCCTCCTCTACTGCTTGGTGTTTCTGTGCAGCTCCAAGAGGTGCAGCTAAATACCATCTCTGGGACAGGGCACAGAATAGCTGCCCACTCCTTCTCTATTGCTTTAAAGATAAATATATCTGCTCTCAGAAAAGGGACAGGGAAACGTGGGTAGATGCTTTACTCTGAATTATCTGACAGCTGGTATTTTTTAGAGCTCTGCTAAGCTCTATTTCTCTTGGGAGAGGGGTGGGGGGTTAGCACAGTACACAGGACACCAAGCTCTCAGACACTTGTGCAGCAGCTGAGAAAATGCCAGGTTTATTTTCAGGGAAATAGGTCATCTATTATCCCCTAATTTCTGCAAGTAAAATAGGCTTAAAGATTGCTTCAGCTGCAGAAGCTTTTTTTCTTTGTGTGAGACAAAACAGCTACTTAGCGACGTGGCTCTTGATGCCCATGGGACTTGTGGGCAGAGGACTGCAAAGCACTGGAGGCTGGATTAACCTAATGCTACCGCAACTGGTGCTGTGTGCAGATTTATAATTGTGGGGATTTGCATCTAACAAGGATCTGGACCCTGGATGCAGGGAAGCAGACTGTGTTTGTATTATCTGCAACAAGCTCAGAGAGGAAACAAACCCCCACTCCCTCACATGCTGGAGAAATGGCTGCAAGTGAGAAATTCTGTGAAACTTTGAGCAAGAAGCAAAGGCAATCAGCAGTCTGTCCCCTGCTGCCTGCCTGGAGCTAGATACAGCATCCAGTGAGGAACGGTGCCTGCCTGCCCTCCTGTCTGTAAGGGATCAGTGTCCTGCTTGCAACACTAGTCCAGCTTTCCTGAGGGATGAGAGCTCTTCTAGGTACATCTCCTTGTTTCTCACGTGAAAATAGTTGTTCCTTGCATTGTTCTCGACTCCCTCCTTGGGGTCTGGCCTTTCTCCCACTTATCCCTTCCCTAGGTACCAACTCTACTCTTCAGCTGGCATTAGCCAGCAGTCCCCAGGCTGCACCACGAGCCTGGCCATGGGAGATCCACCCAGGATCAGTCCAGACACAGTAGGACTCTGAGGGACCTGCAGGTGTCGGGAGAAGGCTTTCTATCTCTCTATCAGAAATGTGGGCTGGGAAAGGGATGAAACCATCTCGCACCTCTCTTGGCTTTTTTCTGGGACAAAAATCTTCCTCTCCCCACATAAGGCTCAGTCACTGTTCCTGCCTCCTGGCTAATGTAAGCAAATTCAGAGCTGTCTTGAGATGAAACAATTAGGAGACCTGAAATTAATTGCTAGTTGTTTGTCTCCAGGACCTGTCCCAAGAGGCCTAACCCTTAGAACCTCTTCCAGGTGCTTCTTTGAGTCCATGAAGCTGAGGGCTCAGCATACTTTTTTTATTAGCACGGAATCCCTTCAGCATCTTGCTTATCAGCTAAATTCTTTGGTGGCTGCAGGGAAGGGGTGTAATGGCTCCTGACTGTTGCTCTAGTGGGACTTGCAGGAGCCACAGCAGTGCTTGACCTCTTGTTAGCTTTATGGAGTTTGGAGGAGCTTGTTCAGCCCAAGAATGTTCAGGTTCCTGGAGTCCCAGCCTCATTTCCTTGTCTCCATGTTATGGAGAGAGGCTGGGAGGAGATGGTAAGTCAGATAAGATTTCAGTAATGAAGGATGCCCACTATTCCCTGCCTGTCTCTCTGGGGAATCACCAGCTTTCTCCCCCTCTCCCTCTTACTTTTACATTTAATTTGCCTCCAAATGTAAAATTTTCCTGATGCCAGAGACTCCCATCACTGTGCATCCCCTCCTTCATTAACAGGCACTGCCAGTAGTGGCTAATTAGCCTTGAGTCAGGAATCTCTTGGCTGCTCTTCCTTGCATAGAACCTAGTGACAGGCATGTTTGGATGGCTTCTCTGATTTAAGCAGTGATTTAGAGGATCGACTGTGGGCTTTTTAATCGCCTGCTTAGCATAATCTGCTTGCTTTGCTTCCCTGTGGCACAGGGTGCTGCTATGCAGGGTTGGCTTTAGCTGCCTCTAGTGAGACATGAAAAAAGAAAGAGAAGCCTCAAAAGCACTGACCTAGACTAACCCAGGCCAACCTGTTCTGAGGCTGGGCCCAGCACCTCTGTGAAGATGGAGGCAGTGCACAAACAGGCCACTTCCATGAGGGTTCCCTTAGTCACATCTCCATCCTTGCACCCAAGCTCTTTTGATCAACTGTGGGGGAGAACAGAGTGCAAAGGTGGGCTTTCTCCTACCACCCTCCCTCTGCAACTGGGATGGGACATGGATAACTGTAGGTGATGATGCAGCTGAGTGCCTCTCCTCCTCCTGGCTCTGCTGTCATCTTCACTCTGTCCTTGAAGGTGTGTTCAAGAGAGCTGTGAACCCTTGGCCTTCCTCCTGCTGCCACTTGATCCGCCCAAGACTTCTGGTTGTTTCCCCTCATTATTTAGGTCTATCCTAGCAAAGCAGGGAATAATGCTACCTCCTCACTGTAAATGTCAGGTATCAGGCTATGTCCTTCTCAGACCTTAAACTGTGTCTGTCCAGCTGACATCTCTGTGAGCAGCAGCTTCTTGAAAACATTGTGTGAGGCAGTTCCTGTACTCCCATATGACTATTACTATGTGGCTTTAGTTAGCTTGACTGGTATTCTCTTGGCTTCCTATCTCTAAAGCAGGTATGATGGTGCCTATTTACCCTGTTGCATAAGGGTGACATGAAGCTCTATTTAATATTCACCTCATTCCATGTGAAGGCTAGGATCTAATCTGCCACAGCTGTCATCTGCAGCCCTGAGTGATGTTTTCAAGGGGGGGGGAGGAAACAAAACAAACAAACAAAAACCCCCAAAGATCCAAAGCCTTTAGAGCTGTTTCCTTGCAGTGCTTTCATTGCATTTTAAAAGTGCATCTGATGCTGCAATGTCTGAGCAATGCACATCAATATCTGAGAAACAGAGCAATGAGCCCAGAAGGGATATTCTGTTCTCCACCCAGCTTTGGATTAGCCAAGATGTTTCAAATTGAAATTCGCTCAGATGAGCAAAGTAAAACTGTGGTGAGACTTGTGAAAAGGAAAGCCTAAATGTATACAGTTTGGGAGTTAACTCCATGCACACAGCTGCCTTTGCTCTTCCAGAACCAGTCACTGGGAAAAATCTTGGTTTTTTTCTGTGCCAGGAACACCCTGCTTGTAAAGATCACTCTGTGTTTAGTGCCCGCATGTTTTGTGGATTCAGGTTTGATCCTTTGCCCTCAAGAAAGGAAGTAGTTACACTGAAGTAGCCAGCTCTGGGGACGATGCAAGTGGAAGATACATAAGGTTCCCTGACATGGCTTTGCCAAGACAACCCAGTTGTAATCCACAGCTTCTTGACTGCAGTACTAGGCTGTGACCTAGCTCTCCAGACAAACGCTGCTTTCACCTGGTACCCTTCTCCCTCTCCACTCTGAATTGCAGTCCAGTGTGGCTTTGCCCTCAAAAAGTAACACATCCCCTGGATTCAGGGATGCAGATGGTGGCACTTGCACTAGAACATGTAGTTCTCGTGCAATGCTGAATTAAGGAATCCTCAAGACTTCTGAAAACAAGAATTAATAACATCCAAAAATTCTGCATCTATCAAAATACCACAGAAGTGGTGCTGGTAGCCTAAAAAGCCTCTGTCTGTGGAGAGGAGCATTTCTTAATCCATTACTCTTTACTCTATAAACATTAATTTAATGAGAAAGTGAAGCTGGAGTTATACAACATTCCAGGATGTATTCTGCTCATTAAGTGTGAGTGATCTATACAACTGTAAAATGGTGCTAAAACTGAATTCCCATTAAGATATAAAAGACTGACAATTGTGCAGTAAAGTCATGCTGGTTCCTGCTGTGGAAATCTTATTCTCCAGCTTTTGAGATTTTAATTTTAAAACCCCCTAAGAGCTCAACTTCCCTGTTTGGTTAGGCAGCCAACCCAAGCAGGGTCAGCTGCAAGGTGCGGTGCAGGCTGTTGGCTGGAAGCTGCAGACCTGAGATGGGATTTTGCAGGAAAGGAGAATTGAACCCTTTGCTTTGTGTGGCAAACCTGTCCAGGTATCACCTGGGCAGCTGAAATAGTCTCTCTGAGTGGCTGCACAGCTGACACTGCTAACCCTTCATTGTACAAGGCAGACAGCCACTGTCAAGAATCCACTAGCATGGATACAGAGAGCAAACTGCCTCCCAGCATCACCTTTGACAGTTTAATCAAGCAGAGAAACCAGACACAGCCTGGGCTGGATCTCTCCTCCTTGCTTCAGCTGCTGTTGCATTGAGTCCACTGTGCTGCAATAAGCTTTCTCCTTCCTCATTTCTGCATGGACTCTGCTTCTGGCCTGGGGCATTCAGCTGATAATAGCATGTGGCCTGACTTCGTTCCCAGACTCAGGGCCCGCTGCCATATTACAGTCACTTCTGGTAGCTCTTTAGAGTAATGGCTAAACAGGATAAACAGCAGCCCACTGTGTCCTGTGCAAGGCACATTGTACCTTTGCTGCAGTCATAGCCCTGGGTTGAACACATCACTGTTTAAGGTGGTAGTGGAAGCAGGTGGGACCTCTGGCTTAAGTGGGGAGCAGGTTTTTTGGTTAGGGAAGTCTAGAGGAACATATCTGTGCGTATCTGAAGGCCCTCGTGTTTGACGCTTTGTTGATTTAGTCTATTTGTGAATATTTAGTATCTGGTTGGGCTCTATAGCATGAATAGCATAAGGCTGTTCCTGCTTGGTGGAAGTATGATTGGCTCTTAATAGAGTTTACAGTTCCAGATGTGTATTGCTGTGGTATTGTGGCATTGCTGTGTATCAAAACAGGAGCGCTTGAAGAAATGTATCTTATCCTTTCTGCTTTATGAGTTCATGGGTGGCTCAGGTTTGTACTTGCTGGATGTTTTGGGCTCCACTGAGAGTAGATGGGGATGTAACTACAGTTAGCTTGTTCCTGACCCACTGATTTGCTGTTTGGCGGTGGGGAGGAACACCTGATGTGTGATCTGTCTCCAGTATTGCAGGTCCTTTCCATTGCCCATACCACATCTCCATAACAGCCCAAACGTAATTAAAACCTGGCTCTAAGCTCTCTGTATGGCTGGGCTTGTTTAATTATCTCCTGGACCCATCTGACATGCTGCCAGAAAGCAGAAATCACATTTCAGAAGAGAACAAGGGGGTCCTGCATCAGCTCTGTGAAAGCCAGAAGTCACAGCCCAGGAGACTGCAAAGGCGAGAGAATTCAGTTCATGAATGTGGTCTCCACACACTGATTCCTCCCTGCTGTCCCAAATCCCCACTAGATTTTAGAAATGCCTTCGAGGTACTGCTGCTACACCCATGCTTTTTATGGGACCTTGGAGGCAGGAAGGGTGCAAGCCAAGGGCACGGGTTCAGAGACAGAGGTTATAGTAAAATACTCCCACTAGCAGACAGAGGGAAGTGGAGAATTCAGATCAGGTAAAAACAGCCTGGCTAGACAAAATTAGGCCCTCCAAATGAAGCAGCTATTTCATAGAATCATAGAATGGTTTGGGTTGGAAGGGACCTTAAAGATCATCTAGTTCCAACCCCCCTGCCATGGGCAGGGACACCTTCCACTAGACCAGGTTGCTCAAAGCCCCATCCAACCTGGCCTTGAACACTTCCAGGGATGGGGCATCCACAACTTCTCTGGGCAACCTGTTCCAGTGCCTCACCACCCTCATAGTGAAGAATTTCTTCCTTATATCTAATCTAAATCTACCTTGTTTCAATTTAAAGCCATCACCCCTTGTCCTATCACTACATGCCCTTGTAAAAAGTCCCTCTCCAGCTTTCTTGTAGGCCCCCTTCAGGTGCTGGAAGGCTGCTATAAGGTCTCCCCGGAGCCTTCTCTTCTCCAGGCTCAACAACGCCAACTCTCTCAGCCTGTCTTCATAGGAGAGGTGCTCCAGCCCTCTGATCATCTTCGTGGCCCTCCTCTGGACTCGTTGCAACAGGTCCATGTCCTTCTTATATGGGGGGGGCCCAGACCAAATTTCTTACCTTCCTGCTACTGGCAACATCCATTTTCTTGCAGCGGCCTCGGATGCCAACTCTGCAGATGCCTTTTGCCGCAAACCGCAAATCAGTTCCTTTCCAGTCTTAAAAGAGGAAGCTCTGCTGTTTAATATTTAATCAAAATTATTTCGTGCCTTATGTAACACTTTGCAGCTGGGCCTGGCTGCCAGGCAGGGCCATCCATTTTAGACCCTATTTCCCTCCATTGCACATTGCCTTGCTGCCCTCTTCCTGCTTGTGCTCACAGATGCTCTGTACCTGGCCAATACTTTGGGCCTGACCCCTGTGTGTGGGACTTGGGCTCATGGGGCCCCGAGCTCTTCCTCTGGCCGCAGACCTGCTCCCTGCGTCATTAGTAAGTGATGAGTTTGCAGCAGGCAGTCCTCTGCTCTTCCTGGGCTGTGCAATCAGAGGGAACACCTCCAGTTTGACTCTCCAACTGGAGAAGAGGTTTGTTTTCTGCCTGCAAACAGGAGTGTGGGAGCAGAGGGTTGGGTTAGGTAGCGGCAGGGAGGGATTTCTCACTTGGAAAGGCTGGGTTTCAGCAAAAGGGAGCTTGAAAAGGAATGGAGACAGCCACCCTCTCTAGACCTCTCCCCGTCTCCAGCACTTCTTTAAGCCTCTCTTCTTTATCTTGGGAGGGGATGGGGATGAGGTCAGACCTGCTCTATGTATCCTGCATCTCCAGCACTCTGCAGGATCCCATAGCGAAAATGTAATCTGAGTGGGTCTGAAAAAGGACTTGCTCAGCTCTGGTCCCTCAGTCTTGTTCTGTGCTGTGGTTCCCACCTGCAAACTGGCACAAACGGTCCTGCCCTATGGGGTGCTGAGCGTTGAAAGTCACAGAGGGCTCAGATTCAGTGGCAAAGTGGGGCCACAGGTATGGGAGGCAGATGGCCTGGAAATCATGGTATTAGGGATTTTATTCCTTAAGATGCACTGGGGATCTGCCTCGGACTCAGAACGAAAGGTATGATGGAAATGTCAGTTCCCATGGGGGATTTTAAGTTGCTGGCACATGCATCAAAGACTCCAAAAGCCTCAGGAAAGCCCAAGACCATTCTTAGAGTCCTGCTGTGCTGGTTTTGGCTGGGATAGAGTTAATTTTCTTCATAGTAGCTAATACGGGGCTATATTTTGAATTTGTGCTGAAAACAGTGTTGATAACACAGGGATGTTTTCATTACTGCTGAGCAGTGCTGACACACAGTCAAGGCCTTTTCTGCTTCTCATCCCACCCCACCAGCGAGGAGGCTGGGAGTACACAAGAAGCTGGGAGGGGACACGGCTGGGAGAGCTGACCCCAACTGACCAAAGGGATATTCCATACCATATGACGTCATGCTCAGCATATAAAGCTGGGGGAAGAAGAAGGAGGGGGGATGTTCGGAGTGATGGCGTTTGTCTTCCCAAGTAACCGCTACACATGATGGAGCCCTGCTTTCCTGGAGATGGCTGAACACCCGCCTGCCGATGGGAAGCAGTGAATGAATTCCTTGATTTGCTTTGCTTATGTGTGAGGCTTTTGCTTTACCTATTAAACTGTCTTTATCTCAACCCATGAGTTTTCTCACTTTTACTCTTCCAATTCTCTGTCCCATCCCAGTGAGCAAGTGAGCGAGCAGCTGTGTGATGCTTAGTTGCCAGCTGGGGTTAAACCATGACAGCTGCCAATTTTGCATTTCTTTTTACCCAATCCTGCATTTATTCCTGTGAAGCTAATGAGGCTGACATGAGCTCCTCTTTCTTAGTCACTTCTCTGCCTTTTCTTCACCACTGGTGATCTGTGTCACAGGAACAGGCTTTGCTCAAAGAAAATGAGGAGAGAAGGGGTAGATTTAAAAGAAGTAGGGATTGCTCTTTATCTGGTTAGGAAAGCCAGCAAGCATCAAGGAAAGAACAAGTGTGGGTGTCTGAATATGTTTGTAGTAGTGGAAAGCAGCCGCCATCCCGTAGCTGCCTGTGGCCAATGTGCCTTGAGTTGGGTTCCCTGTGTGTGAGGCTCTGCATCATCTCTGGTCCCTCTCCTGGTCCTGGCAGAGAAGCAGGGAGGTAGGTAAGGATGGTCACCTCTCTGCCAGCCACCCCAAAGTGGTTCCTACTGAATGGGGTGATCAGCTTGTGGTAGTGCCTCATAATGGGAGACCTTCCCCATAGGCAGGGAAGTTATACTGGGATAGACAGGGACAAAGTGGGATGCAGAGCTGGGGGCCGGCTCAGCTCGGCACATGGGTGTGTGTATTTCCAAGGCTGCCAGCTTTAGCCGTGCTCCTAGGGCCAAACACCCTGCAAGCCCTGCAGTCACCGTTTCAGTAGGATTGATCTCAATGCTCTTGGGAGAGTTTGAGGAACTGTAAGACTACATAAAAAGGAGTAAATAGCAAACCAGATCAGGGAGACGGTCATTGGCACTGACCTTGCACCGTTTGGCTGAGGTTTTCTAAGAGACTGAGCAGATTTTCAGCAGGTTTTCAGCCTGCAGGTTTTCAGCCCTGCCTTTCTCTGGGAAGGCAGTAGTGGCAGACTGGGGTGGTGCTTGGCTGCAGCACAGTTTCTCCTGGGAGGTCCCCCTCCATGCCCATCCACACTGTCCCTGCCAGGCTGCTTACCACACTTGGGACTTCCTCCGGGGCATGCCATGCCGGTGCCACTTCGAGTGGGGAGTTAGGTGATAAATCAGCTGCCTGCAGATCCTGTCCGAGGATTTCCAGGGGTCATATTCCTGAAAGCAAAGGGACAGCTTAGCCTCTGCGTGCACCACAGCAGAACAGGAGGCAAGGGGGAGGACAGAGGTGGGGAAAGGAACAGAGGTGGTAGCGGAGCAGGGGAATGTATATAGGGGAGGAGATGAAGAGAAGAGGAAAAAAGGATGAAAGAGGAATGGTGAGAAAGCCCGAGTTGCCTCTGTGCCACATGCCATCTCCTGGGGTGGAGGAGGAGCAGTAAGAGCTCTGCACTGCCAGGAAGGACCCAGCCCAGCCAGCATGTTCCTGCCCAGAGTGGGGCTACAATTTCACACCCTACCAAGGAGCAAGTAGAGCTCAGAAGAGAGGGTTATCTTCTAGAGTTGTGGCAGGGGGTCCTGCTCTAGGCCAGGCAACACCCAGGAAGGCAGAGGTGGCTGACAATGTGAGAAGGGCTCTGTGCACGGACCCCCTAAGCCCTTTTCTTCAAAAGTTCCCCGCTTTCAAAAAAGCCCAACACAGTGACAGCAAGGGTGTCTCAGCTCCTCACTGCCGTATCCTCAGCAGCACCCACCTGCAGCTGGGCAGACAAGCTGCCAACTCATTGCGTTACAGGAGTACACAATGTGTTACAAGGTACAACAATTACCTTGTTGCCGTGCCTCCCAAACTCTAACTGCACACTGTCTTTGGACTGACCATCTGTTCCCCTCATGTGGCAAGTTCAGCAGTCAGCACTTTTGCCCCATCCCCCAGGTGCTTCTTGCTGGGAGAGATGTGCCCTGGGACATCCCTGCTCCTCCTGCAGCAGCACCCTGGCTCTGCTCCCTCCCATGCTCCAGCTGGGAGATGCCAGGGCAGGGAACCAGTGAGTTCTCCGTACTCCATCTTACTTCCTTGCAGTCTATTCTGCTCCTGGAGGTTTGAGTTTGGGAGCTTCCCAATGCCAGCACTTCCCTCCAGCCCCTTTTTATGAGGAAAAGATGGCACCAAGATGGTTGCTACTCTTTTGGGTTTATTTTTGCACCTGATCTCTATCACCATGACTTTGCACGGCACCTCTCTTCCTCTGGTGAAGCAGAATGGCAAATAGCAGCTGCTGAAGGCTGGGATTTCTGCCCCCTCTATCATATTTTCCAAATGCTGACAGACACCTGCATTCCCATTCCTCAGCCCTCCAGCTGTGGTGCAACATGTGCATTTAGGGATTTGATAGGTAAACGTATACTAAAGCTGTCAGGGAATATGCTAATTTATTCTTTATTGCAAGCGGTTAAAGTGCTGTACTGTGGGCCAACAGCTGCACTGTGACTTTCCTAAGCAGCCACTGAATCAGCTGAACTCCCCAGGGATGCACTGCCAGCATGTGGCCGTTCTGCTGTGCTAAGTGGAGAGGGATCCCAGCCTCAGTGCTCAGCTGAGCACCCCCTGATCCCTGTTCCAGCTCCCGTAGGAACCCCACAGGGACTGGCCTGTGCCCTAGGGTTGGGTGCCTTGTTCTAGACTACTACTGTGCTGACAAGGCTGCAACTGGCACCCTGCTGTCACCTACAACAGCAAATCTTTCGAAGTGCGTGCGCGTCCACACCAGGCTTCATCACACAAGCTGGCACAATGCTCTGCAAGTGTTTTTTGGCTCACAACTGAGAACTATTCTCCTGTTCCTTCCCGTGTCCTCACTGATTTAACTTCCATTGACAGACTGGGAATTGCACTCAGCCGGCTTGCCTGTAATGCAGTTACACCCACCACATGCTCAGCCAGGGTCGGAGAGGGGACGTGGTCTGCCAATGTTTGTGCTGGGAAGGGTGCTGGTGCTGTAGGGTGCTGAGTCTCTCCAACCCCTTAATTAAACTCCTGTTGGCTTTGAGGGGCAGCTCAGGTGCTCAACATCTTCCTTAGGAATGGGGAAAATCTTATCTATATAATGGTACGTGTGTCAGTACAGATAAGCATGTCCATCTATAAGACATGAAAATAGAGGGGGAGGGGATATGCAGGTATATACAAATTGTAGTGTGTTATCTGCTAGGCACCTGGGTACTGGAGTAGGGTAATGTCCCCTCATGCTGCCTCCCCTGAAGGGCCCAGCATGAGGTTGGAGGTGGTCTGGTAGAACAGCTGGAGATGAGGTCAAATGAAGTATGATTAAGAGATACTAATGCTGCAACCCACCCCCTTCCTTTTTAGATGCTTATAAAATTTGCACAAAAATTGCACTTGAAAAGAAGATTTTTCAGGCTGCATTGCAGTCCAATAATGATGATTAAACTTTGGCTAAATGTAGTTTGGCTATTGAGACCTGACTGGTTAATTGTTATCAGAGAGCCTCAGGAGATGGCAGAACAAGGTTAGAAATGCTACTAATCTACACCAGGCATTCGGTGCATTCCCAAGGGGGCTGCTGCTTGCTCTGAGCTGTGTGTACTTAATATCTCTCTTTGAATAAAGAAATTCACTCTATTGCTTGCCTTATAAAGCAAACATGACACTTGCCCAGCCTGATGAGCAAATGGATGTATTGCAAATCCAAGTATTTGTGGTGGCAAAGGGTAACAGAAGTAGATGCTGGTGTAGCAGCGGGACTGTGGCATCTGTGATGTTTGTCTGCCTTTCTTTGACTCTGCTCTCCTGATTCTTTGAAGAAAAGTGCCGGAGCAGTGCAGGGATACTGTGCAAGTAACACATTTGCTTCTTGAGCCCTGAGTTGCAATATATTCCTACAGTACCATTCTTTACTCAGAGATCTGGGAGGTTATAGGGGGGATGTAATGCTGGGTTAGGGAAGTTACATATGGCAAAGGGCCTGGGAGGAGAGAGGTTCTTGTCCTCCTCCTGCAGAGGGACCAGCCTGGCCAGAGGGGCAGAGATGTCTGTTCCCCTCTGCAGCCCCATAAACCCCCCATAAGCTAGCTGCTTTGAACCTCTGGGGCATACCAGTGAATATGGCACCACTATCCACCCCATATGTTTTTATCTGGCCTGTACCCTGTCATCAAGTTTACTGTTGGCACAAAAAAAAGATTCCTGATCTCTGTGTGCATAACCGCCCCCTCCTTCAGTTGCATCCATGTTCTGAGGTAGTTTTAACTGATTTCTACAGAAATATGCACAACAATCTATATGCTACCACCCCAAGGGCATACACCGGCTGGTTCTGAAGGGTTGCAGAGCACCACCCAGCACCAGCCACCCCATTAGGGCTCTCTCTGCATCAGTGCTATGGCGCAAAATGTCCGTTGAGCTGAGGGAAGGGTTCACCTTTTTGGGACACTGCAGATCTCTAGCAAGGCTCATCAGCAAGTCATGGGAGATGGGATCCACCAAGTTGAGGAAAGTCGCATTTTTATAGAGCACTTCACTGAGGAATGTTCCTTCCAGTCCCAGGTCCTACAAGAAAAACACAGTCAGTCAGATACACGGGCTCCCTTGGAGCTATAACCATGAGGTGTTTTGAAACCAGAAAGTAAATCCCATGAGGTGCCAGCTGGTTGCTCAATACAGGAAACTATCCAACAAAGGGGAAGAAGCTGTGTCTGACCCAGCATTACTGCGATGGGAGATGCGGACAGCCAGAGAGCTGAATGAGATGCAGTGTTAAGTTGAGCTAGTCAGCCTAAGGACTGACTGCCTTGTTTCCACCTACCACAGGAAGGCGAGAGCGGTATCATTTCCAGGCTGGCTGGAGCCCAGAGAGAATTAGCTCTGGAGAAACTCACAGTTTTGTCAGCCTCTATGTGTGAATCTGCTGAAGGAGCCAAGCAGGAAGGCTGGCTCTAAACCTGTTTCTCCAATCTCAGCTTGTCTGGAAGAACTAAACCTTTCTCTGGTATTTAGATACTGCCATACACCCTGGTGGTAGCTGGCTAAGCAAAAGTCCTGCCCATCAGCATGAGTTTAGCTGTGTTTTGAAGTTCTCCATAAGTGCTAAGCACTGGCAGTATTGCCTTTCAGGGTGTAATGGTAAATTTATAGATAGCTCTACACGACAGTCATGAAGAAGTCCTCTTCCCATCTTCCACAGTGTGAGCTTAGGGAATGTCTGTGGTCCATGCAACTTACCTGCATGGACCAGGGTATGGGGCACCTTTGGACATGCTGGAAGAAACCTCAGCATCCCTGGGAACAAAAAGCCTGCCCAGGGGCCAGATGGATGGTACTGCAAAGAACTACGCTGTTTCTTGCTAAGAGGAAGCTAAGATCTAATATATGACACAGTTATTACAATCAGGAGGTACTACAGGGCTGGGGTGGGGGGGAAGCATCTGGGAAAGAGGGATCCCATATTCACATGAAAATACCCCGAGGGCAGAAAAAAATACCCCAGGAGTAGAAACGTAGAACAAAAAAGCTCCCTAATAGGGATAGTGCTGGGTTTGATGCAGTTGACAAGAAGGGCTCAGCTGAGGGAGGAAACAAGTCCTATGCCCATTCTGTATGCTGCTGCCAGCAGAAATGAATAAGCAAATGGGTGCCCCATATGTTCGCGCTGCTCCACTGAATGTGTGCTTCAGGCACTACCCAGTGAAGGATGCACCGAGAGCTCAAAAAAAAGAGAGAGAGAAAGAAAAAAAAAAGCTGGGTGTACACACATACATCACCAGCAGGGATGGAGCCATAGCTGGCAGAGGTGTGGCATCTTAACCCTAAGCAGCAATCAAAGCCAGTGCTGTATCCACTCTTTCCTGCTCTGGATATGCTTGGATCGAGCAGAGAGCACAATACCAAAGAGACCCTGGCTACAGATCTGGTGGAGAAAGGAAGAGTAAATCAATGCTTTACAGCCCCATCACTGTGTGTACACAGATGATACCCACAAGCAACCAAAGAACCCAAGCAGTGGATCAGTCCTGAAGGACAGACAGCCACAGACACAGCTGGATGTGAGCCAGGAGCCTACCAAGGCATCACGCCAATGTCTCCCTTAACTGTAAGGCTTCAGGGAAATGGAGCCTCCTACGCCAAGTGTAATAGGCACAGATGAAGAAAGCTGCCGAGAGGATGGCATGGCTGGGCACGCAGCAGTGGATGTCAGAGCAGTAATTAAACTCCCTCAGTTGGAGCTATACCATTAAAATGAATCTGCATTCCCATTATAAACCCTGCCTGCGAGGGTTTTATAAATAATATAGCTGTAAATATTCACTTCACGTTGATAGTCCATAAATTCTTAGCCCAGGGGCTGGTTCATCTTACTTGTTCCCCTCACTCTCTCTCTCATTTCTTGGAAAATTTTGTACCACCTAAAGTGTGGCTGCAGACAGCAGAATATTTTAAGTGTTGCCAGTTCAGTTGGTCTGGTGCTGTTATCTTAAAAATGACACTTGGCCATTGTCTCAGCACAGGGAAATCAGAGTGTACCAGACTTTTTGCTGGTGTAAGTCTAACGTCTCCCCTGGCTTCAGCTGAGCGATGCCCACTTAGACCAGCAGGAAAGCTGGTCTGTCTTTTGCAAGTGGGTGTTTCTGAGACTGGTAAGATGATGTGCAGTGGAGCTGTCCGAGTGTTCCTGTACAATGCAAGTGTACGTGAGTGTACATCTGTGGTTTGCAGTTGTTCTCTGTGCAGTCTTCTAAAATGCTAGGATCTTGCATATCTGTTAGTGGATCTGGCTGGCTTGCTTGTTTTACTTTATTACACCCTCCCGACATCCTGCAGACCGCAGGTCAAAAAACACTGGCAGATACAATTACATCCTGTGGGGTGCATCTGCAGGGCTGGACAAGGTCTGTGTCTGCTGGGAGCAGCAGGCTGCCTTGCAGCAGGAGGCACGCATCGGGAGCCCACGTCCTCCGTTCTGGCTGAGCGTGTCTGCTCATTTGGGGAGGCTGCGATTCTGGTCTCACCGTTGCTCTGCCTTCTCTGGGGTGTTTGCACCCTGGCCCAAGGCACAGTGATGAGGTATGGTGTTAAATACCCTCGTTGTCCATTGGAGTGAACAAGGTATCTCTCTTTTACAGGTAACAAACAGACCCTCACCTGGGACGCATTAATCCGTGACTCCTGAGAGTGTGTTACTGCTAAGGTAAGCCAGTTTGTGTAAGGAAGGACACGCTGGAGACCAAGCTAAGGGCTGAATTTAGTTGAGGAGTGAGGGAAATTTGTAAATGAGAAAAAAGACTGATCATAGTACTCTCTGAAGCTGACATTGGACATGTGAGGAGGACTGGTTCTGATTACATGACCCCAGCCTGGCTGACAGTTGTGTTTAGTCGTTGAAGGGTGCAGTATGCATTAGTGGTGTAACCCTCTATTTCTGAAATCTTTGATCACACAATGAACTGGAGGCTTTGCGGGGGTGTTGGATGGGTTCCCGTCCCACTTGGTGGAGGAAGGCTGTGTTGTGACTGCAGGATGCATGTCCCACTGCTCTGTTGTGAGCAGATGAACAGAGGGTCACTGTTTCAACATGGGCAGGCAGAGATGAGGACCAGGAATAACAAGGGGAACTGGAAGGGCAGGGGACAAAATGTGAGTGTTCAGGACATGGTAATTCCCAGCGCAGATGTGGGGAAGCCAACTGTTTAACTGATCCTGAAAGGAGCTGGCAGGCTGCATTGAAAAGAGGGCTTAGAAACGACTCTCCATTCCAGATGGCCCTGTGACTTAGCATTCAAACTCTGGCTGTTCACAGATGGACCTTCTGGAGAACTCCAAGGTCTGTGGGGGATTTCAGTGCTTCAGTCTCAAGGAGAGGTGCTGAGCACTACAGAAAATGACATTCTGTAGTTCTGGCCTCTGGCATACCCTACAAAAGTCTGTTCATGTTACATCGCCATGTTCATGAAGTGAGTGGTTGCCTCTTTTTCTTCACAAGCTTCTTGTAATAGTGCCTTTCCAAAGCTGTCTTTCAAATCTCATTCAACCCTTGACTGCCATACTGGTGCACACACACACAGGCTTTCTGCTGAGGGTTTATCTATCTATACGTGTGGCAAGAAGGGTGTTTGTGGTGCTGGTAACCATCCTCATGTGAACACTAAGGCAGTGGACAGGAAAAGTAAAGATGTAATTTTTGGTCCTGTAAATTTTTACTCATGAGTGTGCAACTTGCTGGTAGCCCGGGGCATTGACCACCACTGTTGTGTGTGTTGTAAAACCCAGGACATTTAGAGCAAAGATAGGGCTGTTAATGCAGCTCCCTGCAGCTGGTAGTATGGCTGCACAAGCACCCCAGCAAGCCAGTCCCTGCTCCAACGTACTCACACCCCAAGGTTACTTGCCACTATGGCAAGAAACTCAGTATATTCCCAAGATGAAGTAGGTCATTATCTAATGAAGCAACATGATAAGCTAAGAACTGATGGTGTTTTATGTCCAAATCAGAGGGAGGACAGTGCTATTGATTGCAGAGTTGCTTGCAGTTGAGGGGAGCTCAGTTTTCCTGTAAAGTGATGGTAGTACTGAGCAATGGAGGAGATGGCTCTGTTCCAGCAGCAGGGCTCTGTCCTCAGCATCACCACGCTGTCTGCACAGTGGCTTTTCTGTTCCTGAATGGCGGCAGACAGAAACAAGCTCCCACTGATACACGGACCCCTTTACCTCTCCTCTCAGCCTAGGCTGTCCCAGAGGTCCTCTCCAAAACCATTTTGGATGCTCCCAAAGACAGATCTTGGCCAGCCTGACTGGGTGGGTGTGTTGGGATGTGGTGGCAGTGGCATGGCAGTGGCTTTTCTCTGGGGGGCATCGATCCTCAACACACCCAGGGGCTGGCATGAAGGGGTGTGGATGGGGACAGCTGAGGCTTGGACACCCTCTTTCCTGCGTGCAGCACAGCCCTCCTCCCAGCTCCCTCCCTGCTCCCAGGCAGCCGGGCCAGGTGCCCCTCGCCCGGGCGGGGACACGGGGAGGTGGCAGAAAGCCAGGGCGGGTGTCGCCTCCCCGCAGCCGCTCCTGCCTGCCGCGGCGCGGACCGAGCGAGGCGGCTCCCGCACCGCCGGGGCACGGAGCGGCGAAAGGCAGCACAAAGAGTCCGGCTCGCCCCGCACCGCCAACGGGGGCTGCAAACCCACACCACCGAGGAAGGGGGCTTGTAAACCCCGGCTCCCTGCCCCATACTACTGGGGCGGGGTGCTGCAGACCCCGGCCCGGCCGGCACCGCCCGCGCCGCGCACAGCCCTTTGTTGCCTGCCCTGCCCGCCGCTCCGATCCTGCCCGCACTGCCCCGGAGGTGGCGGCCCCGGGGCCCGGCTCGCCCGCAGCATTTACCTTCCTAAGCAGCCGGAGGATGTGCACGGCGTGCTCCCGCTTGTGCTCCCGGATGGTGGCCTGGATCTCCCGTAGCCACCCCACCCGCCGCACGTAGGGCGCCGGCGAGGCTTTCCGCAGCACCCCGGGTAGCTTCTGCGGGTGGAGAAGCAGGGAGGAAAGGTGGAAGTCGCCCCGGCCGCCCTCCAGCCTGCCGGCGTAGGGCTCCTCGGTGCTCTCCTCCTCCAGGCTGCTCTGCCGGCTCAGCCGGGAGCCCATGGCCGCGCTCCGGCCGCGATGCCGCCGGGCCGCGCTCCGGACCGCGCGGGCACCGGGCTCTGGGCCGGGGGAGGCGCCGGGGGAGGCGGGGGGTCCGGGCCGCCCCGCCCGGCCGGCCCCGCCCCGCGTGCTCCCCGGCTGGGGTTCCCGGCGCTCCCGGAGGAGTAACGCCCCAGGGGTATTTTACTTGCTCGGGTCCCTGCCCCAGCACCCGCCTCCACAGCGGCTGGGCAGCCCCCGCTGCCTCTTCTCCGGGAGGCGCCTCCTCCTCCCGGATTTGTTCTGCCAGGAGATGCTTGGTGGAGAAGACAAAGAGAGAAGCGGATGCTGCCGGGACCGCTCCTTGCATCCAGGCATTTTGGGGAGCTTTTTTTCCTGGGCAAACTCTTTGAACACTGCAAAAGGTTGTCAAGATTAACAGTGGTTCAAAACACGCCATTTGGCTGGGACTGGTTTTGTGGGCTGTGTTTTCTAGCAGTCTACTGTTGGACCCAGAGGAGGTGTTTTGACAAATCTAGAAAGTGGCAGGAATTTTGCCCATCACACATTGTCTGCAGCTGATAGTACGATGCTGGCACCATTCCTTACCTGCTGTGGGTAGAAGTGTTTTCCTCGTATGCGTCCCTCCCTCCCCCAGCAGTGCACAGCAAGTTTAGCACATGCTTTTCCTCAGCAAAAACAAAGCCTGGATCCCATCTCCAGCCACTGAGATTTTGCAGTCAGCTGTGTCATGCTCCCAGTATAACCAGTGGCTCAGCCTGACCTTCCGCTTTCTAGGGCTGGGGCCATGGGCTCGTTTCTGTTCAGGACTATCACCACACTGAGCCCACGTGCCCATGATGGATCGCAAGTCCTGCACAGAGAGCAGAGTGTCTGGTAGCTGTAATGTGAGGGCACACAGCTATGGGAACAGCCTGGGGTTCCCACTGCCTTGTGCCTCCATTAGACAAGTATCATCCGATGCATCCGCAAAAGAATCTGTTCTTGTGGCCTTTGGGTCCTTACTTTGGGGGAATGGAGATGGCCATGGCTCTTTGCTGTACAGAGCCAGTAAGGTTCATTTTCCTTCTCAGCATTCCTCAGCACCATGAATGGGGATGAAGCTGTGGGTGCTCTGTATCGTTGCAGCCTCTTTCAAATACTCTATGGGTGACCCGAGTCTGGCTTGAAGAGACAGGGACAAAATGGGACTGGATTCTAAAGCCAATGCATCAATTTTGTCACAGTATTTACGGGGGTCTCTAACCATGATAGGCCAAATTCAGAAAGCCCTTCTCAGAGTTTTACTCAATCTTTGATCAGACAAAAGCCCTGACTGTCCATGTCCCTGTTATTCCCCTCCCTGCTCTAGCTAAGCACCTACAAGAGAGAAATTAGCATCGACAGATCCTGAAATATTGCTGAGCCTGACTCAGGCTAATCCCATTTGGAGGGAGTAGGTGCTGAGTAAGGACTTCAGGATCTGGTCGGAGAGCTTTGAAAGAGGCTGGGTCAAGAGAAAATCACTTGTATGGGGTGCAGCATTATGGCTGCAGCAGTGTCACTGGGAGCAAAGGGAAGGACAAAAACTGCCTGGCTGGAGCGTTGGCTAAAAGTGTCGATGGAGGGTTGCGCGGTGGCCTTTCCCCGCCGTCTGGCAACTGGAGAGGCTGCCTTAGATCTGTGCTTCTGCCTGCTCTGTTCTGTGAGTTCTGCTGAAAGGAGAAGCAGCAATAGCAGGGTTTGTAACCAAAGGATCAGCTTAATAGCAGAATGGCTTTTTATGG
The DNA here is from genome assembly GCF_964195595.1 of Calonectris borealis. Taxonomy (NCBI): domain Eukaryota; kingdom Metazoa; phylum Chordata; class Aves; order Procellariiformes; family Procellariidae; genus Calonectris; species Calonectris borealis. The sequence continues at coordinate 10,550,189 of NC_134329.1, forward strand.
CTGAATTGTCTCATACCTTATCTCTGAGAGTCAGGAGATGAAACATAATCTGCAGTTTACACTTAGGCAGGGATGAGACTGTGTGCATTGTTCCAAGGCGGTGGGAGAACTAGGGCAAGCAAGCGGCTCAGAGGATGGCACTGTTACCAGGATACCTCCTCCTCTGTGTGTGACTTGAAAATATCCCGCCACAGATCAAATCCTCTTAACAAACAAACAAACAGTTGCGGCAGCAGTTCAGCTGTCTCTCGTCTGTGTGCTTTAAAACTGGAAACACTACAATAACACGAATGGTAGGAGCTAATGAGAAACATCCCAGTGCTCCTCTTGGTTTTACTGAAGGAGAATGGCTGGCTGGCAGCTCTTTGTAGATGAAGAGATAATCCTGTCCTATCAGTGTGTGCACTTTCAAAGGACACATGATAGCGAGTGGGTGTATTTCTATAGCTAAGATGGTCAACAACATTTGCTGCACACACGGGGAGGTGGCAGGAGTTTGCTTGGGAAGAGTAGAGTCTGTCAGAGACTGCATCCTCTGGTCCTGTGCAGCCCTAGAAGAGACCGAGCCAGTAGGTGAGGATGCAAGACCTAGGGGATACCAATCTACAGGAGTGTCCTCACCTTCCCTTTCCTCTTTGCTGTGGTGGCAAGGACACCTGAAAACTCTACAGGGAGATAGATCAGCTCATGAGTTTGTTGGGTAGGACAGAGTGGGGACTGCAGGGCCTCTCACAGCAACACAAGCTGTGGTTTTGAGGCTTGGAAAGAGGATTCCACCCCAGTGGATATTAGCACCTCTCAGAAGGTTACTTAACTTGCTTCTAACCTGAACACAGGTGTATATGGTTCTGCCAACTGCAACTAGCTGGTTGCAGCATGGCTGAGTTAGAGTTTTCCCAAAAATCTCTCCTAAGATGAGAAATGGGAAAAATAGAAAGCAAACAGAGATCCTCTCGCTATTCACTCAAATTCTGTGTTGTAAGCACATCTCCTTATTGTCATCCCAGTGTCCAGTAATGGGAACGATCCCAGCTCCTGGCCTTTGGGGCAAGTAAGGAGAGCTCAGGTCAGTGCCAGGAACAGAGGATCATCTGCACTGGATCAGAATGCAGGTCTCTTTCCTCCAGCGGAATTAGCAGCGGTTGATAGAGGATGCCTACCAAGGAGCATAAGAACAGGGTGTGCAGGTTGGTGTGTTCCTGAATACCCTCCTCACCATCAGCCAACTGTAGTTCAGGAATTTCCTGAGGTGGGGATCTCTGCATTTAATAGTCCTTTATGGATTTTTCCTAAACCTTTTTTGAGCCTGAGCAAATTTTGGGCATCCATACCATAGCATCTTATGGCAGTGAGTTCCATTGTTCAGCTGTGCGTTGTGTGAAGAAATATTTACTTTGTTCTGAATCTGTCACTTACTGTTTTCATTGATGCTTTGTAGCTTAAACATTGGAAGAGGCAGCAGGCAGTCATTCCCTATTCATTTTCTCTAAGCCACTCTCAAATGATAAACCTCTGCTATGTCCCCTCGCAGGTTTCTCTTTCCCAGGCTCAAGAGTCTTGGTCTCGTACAGAAGCCATTCCAGACCTTAGATCATCCTTAACTAGCTCCCTGCCCCTCCTCTAGCCCTGCTGTACCCTCTAGCTAAATGGCACAACAGCATAGGGATGCAGATGCACCCTGGAGCTACCTGATAGCACAGTGAGGTTTACGGTTTTGCTCTGGCTCCTAGCACTCACTTTGCTTTTTTAATTGCTTTTGAGCCTTGGGCTGATGCTTTCATTGAACACTCCTGGCTTGCTCTTGCCATTGCACAGCATGCTTAGCCCCCGTCACTCGGTTTGCCCATCAGTAGACTGGGGAAGGGATAGTACTTGCTTGCTGCTTGTGATTGTTCACCCCTTGTGAATTCACACTGGCACCATGGTCGGAGGTTGCCAAGGCCTCTCATTTTGGTATCATCTCATCCCTATAGGGTCTGTGATGTACGCAATGCTAGGCTGGGAGATAGGGCTCACGTGCTATGGCTGGGAAGGTTGTGGCTTCCTCCCTGACACAACCGGAGGGTTGCCTTGAATTTGCACTGTATACTGTGCCTTTGCCCTGTTTGGGTAGTGCTCAGCACCATAGCACTCCCTGCAGAGACTGCAGAGCTGGATCGCTGCAACCAGATCGTGCCACAGCCACTGTGGTGCTCAAGGTGTGACTGCAATTCCAATTGCCCCTGCCTGGGAGGAACCAGGCACACACAGGCATGCGCACACATGCACTCGTGCACCCGCACACTCACTGAGGCTGTTCTGATTTGTATGCTGGTCAAGCTGGATTTGAATGACAATCCTAATTATGCTTGCCTTGTATATGATGAAGGTTACATTTTTGACTGTTGTTGCTGGGCTGGAAATGTAATTGATTAATTTAGCATTTAAGAAGGGAAGGAGGATTAAGGCGGTGGTGAGGCTGTGCTGCCAGACACTGCATTGACTGCCTCACACTTTCACAGCTTCAGCTTTTGCTTGCCTGCAAACCAGCTTGTCTGAGCTTCCAAGTTGTTACTTCTCGTGGCTCTGAGCTTGTTGGCAGATCCCTCAAAGCCAAGCCTCCTGCAGGGAAGGGAGCTGTAGCCCTAGAGAAGTACATGCAAAGAGCTAGTCCAGGCTCCAGGTTTAATTCTGTTATATCTGGAGGCAAATGCACTTGCTGTTTGTCCATGATCTGTCTGAGGGGAAATGTATGTGGGGAGCTTCACAGCCCAAACACCTGTAAACTCTTGACTGAACAAAGCAGCACACACTTGGAGAAGGTCTGCCTGTCCATGACAGCACAGTTTCAGGGAAGAAATCCTTTTAATGGTTGTACAGAGTACATGGAGGTGGGGAGATAAAAGATGAACGCAGCATCAGTTGGACTGTGGTTTTAGGGAGTTCCCGCAGCATCAGTGCTGGCAGTAGCAATTGCATGCAGACAGGCACTGCTGAGACTCTGCACTTGATGGAGAAATGGTAGCAATATCCCATGTAATATTAATTAGGTCTTAAGCCTTTGCTTCTTGCAGCTGAGGCTCTCTTTGCAGCCCATGAGGTCCCTTGGTGGTGTCCTGGGTCTGAGGCATGCATCTGTGCAGTGGTGTGTTTCAGAAACAACAGAGTTCTGCTAAGTAATTATGAGCACTGGTCTGCTCATTATTGGGCAAATTAATCAAGTCCTAGCAGGCCCATAAAAGCAGATTTGTTGGCCTGTATATTGCCTGCATAGAAGAATCTTAACAACTTGTGATCTCGTGGTCACAGTTAAATTGGACAACATTGCTGCAAGCACAGGGAAGGTCACCAGTCCTCTCCAGTGACGCATGGCATTATCTTGACTTCTTAGCACAGGAGAATACTTGAGCTTCCACTACTTTACTGATGAATTAATTATGTATCTGAAGTACAGGGAGGATTTCTGTTACCTCCATTCTGGGAGCATACTGCACCCATTTCATTTAGACGAATTTCACCTTGATTAAATTAAGCCGGTCTGTGAAGCTGGATACTGTGAGGTTTGGACACACAGTCTTGTGCTGAACTGCTGCAGCGGCTATAGTTCCTGGCAGAAAGGCAGAGCAAGCAGCTCTGAGAGCACCACCAGAGATGCTCGTCGCAGCTCTGGAAGCATTGGGGCCAGCCAGGAGGCCTTACCCTTCCTGTCCTGTCCTGTCCTGTCCCACTCAGGAGGTGTATCACACACCTCCAGTGTATCTCTTCCAGCCCTGTGTGAGCTTCCAGAGGGAGGTGGTGGGAAGCCTTGACTCTTCTCTCATTCTGCTCCAGGCTTGCACTTCCCTGCTCTTTCCCTCCACTTCTCCATTTCTCCATTGCTGCCTGGCCCTGCACGTGCTTTCCAGACCCTTCTCTGTCCTCCCCAGCTCTCTGCTTTCCCCTGGCAGACCCACAAGAAGCCCTACAGAAAGGAAAGGGAGAGTCACTGGGACCGGCAGGAGGCCTTCTGAGGCGACAGCACAAGGCCCCCTTTATAACACCTTGTGCTTTTGATCAGCCTGTAAAGGGGGGCAGTAAAGTGAAAAAAAAGCAGAGCAAAGGCAGTTAATGAAGCAAATGCCGGGAAGTGGCACCTCCAGCGCAGTCCGTGGTCCCAGGGGGCTGCTGTGCTGTTCGGCCACCTGCCTTTGGGACCCAGCGGTGGCTGCTTGCCTGCTGATGCTTTCACAAAGCTGATGGGAGGTGTAGGGGAAGGCCCTGGGATCTCTCCAGGCGTTACTGTACATTAGACCGTTTGAGAGGTTGATCTAAGACAGGAGAAACAGTGGACGAAAGTCCTGCAAGGACTTAAAATGCACCTTGCCGTGGGGCTCTCACATTTCCAGCCTTTAAGAGGCAGAAACATCTGATCTTATCATACGTCCCTCTGGGATCCCTTTTTTTGTGTGTCTCATAAAAATGTTTCTAAAGAGCTTCTAGAAAACCTGGCTTAGAAGGGACCTCCACAGTTTAAGGCTATGAGCTGGAGTTACAGTTTCATAAAAGAATTAAACCATCTTAAGCCCATACAGGAGAGGCTGAAGGCAGCGCCTGGTGCTGCTAAGCTTCTTTTGGAGTTTGAAACCGCTAAGTGCGCAGATTACATTGGCTCTAAGCATCTTAGCAGCAGTGCTAAAACACTGAGAGCAACCACAGGCCTCCAGGGGAGTACGTGGACCAGGTGCTGGAGGCCAGACGGCCAGACTGTGGAGGTCTGATCTGAGCAGGCACAGTGCATGAAAATGCTGGCGGCTGGTTTGAGTGGTGTCTGCATGGGAAGATCAATGCTGTCACCATCACTGGCTCTGGCAGAGTGAAGCGAGTCCAGCCATCAGGATGACACCTAAGAAGTCCTTCTCCTAAGGAGGACACCACTGACTAAGACTTTCATGTTCTCCAGAGGCCTCAGCACTTTTAAAAAAACTTTTAAAAACTTGTTTACAGTTCATGGCAGGCCTGGAAAAGTGACCAGCTGTTTTTATTTCTTTCCAGCTTGACTAGTTTTTCTCCATCTATATCCAAAGATAAAAAGACATCTCTCAGCTAAAAAAACCCAAGTACTTAAGGAGTAATAGAAAAGTACAAGAAGCAGGGCTTGAAGTGGCAATTGGAGCATAAAAGCCTTCTCTGAAGCATTTCCTCCTCTGCCCAGGAAGCTTTCAGAGCCGGGTTGTTACACGCCAGTGACCAAGCATTTAGGCTTAGATGGGTGGTCAGAAGCAGGTCTCTTAAGTCTATTGGTGAAAGCCCAATGTTGAAGGGGCTTCTCTGGCTGTTCTGTACTGCTCAGCCAGCCTCTGGACACTGGCTGGAGCTGCCCTCTGGAGCTTGCATGAGCCGCCCTCCAGCTTGTGCCCTGGTCACCAGTGTCACCCACTCCAGCCTTTGCAAGATAAGAGCCACTGAGCCAAACTCACCTACTGTCCTGTTTACAGCATTGATGAATTTGGATCTTACACTGCTGGTATCTGATTTATGTTTTGTCTCTCACCTAAGACACTCTCAGGGACTCACTCTGTGGGGTTTGAACTTAGGTGATCCCTGCAGCCACTTCAGTCTGCCGGGCAGTGCCCTGAGCAGACGGACAGGAAAGGGTAGTGCTGCCTGCCTTGATCTTTTCCAGAAGGCTGCAGCGTAGCCTGTCCAGTGCTGCTCCCTTCAGCAAACAGGCTTTTCCGAGGAGTCTTGTCTGTGTCATTAATACCTGGCACCACTGAGCTGCTCAGCACAAAAGCTCTTTTGGGCTTTGCCAGGTTCAGGTTTGCTTTGGATAACACCCATGTGTGCCACTTCTGCCTTGTTCACAAAGCTTGCTGCTCACCTCCGTGCCATCCTGCCCACACTGTCCCTTGTGCAGTGCTAGGGATGGAGCCTTTCCAGACAGGCTGTCAGAGCCTATGATCTTCACCAGATGCATTAACTGCGTTAACTTTTGAAGTACAGTGAATTTCTAATGTCAGAACAGCAGAGGCCAACGTACAACTTTCCACCTTCCCCTACTTTTTTTCTCACCGTAAAAAAATGCTTTGGTCTTTTCTGTGCTTACTACAGCAGTTTTGCGTGGTTTAGCCCAGGTTTGCCTCATCGCGTCAGTCCACACAGTTCACTTGTAAGGCATTTCATCCACGCCTTAAAGAAATTGAGGAAGATGAGGTTGGGAAGGCTCCAGGGCACAGGTCCTGCCTCAGTGATCTCAGGCAGCAGTGCTAAAAAGGAAGAAAACCAGATGGAAAAGTGAGCTGCTTTAGAGGAGCTACCTTGTGAAAAATGCTATTAAGAACAGCAACCAAGTGCCTCCCTCCTTTGCACCATCATCCCACAGGGCAAAGGAAAGGTGCGGGGCTGCCATTCCCCAGACCTACCCTGAACCCAGAGGGACTGCTGATGGGGTACCCGGCCCTTGGCGTCTCTCCCTGCACTCCCTCTTCTCAGGTGGTATTTATTACCCTGCAGGCTGATGCCCAAAGTGCAGTCTCACAGTGAAATAGGACAGTGGATCCCAGGGAGGATTCCCACCCCTTTTTGATGCCGTTTGAGCCAAATATAGGACTGCTCTGTGAACAAGATGTTTGCGTGCCTGAGGCAGTGAGCCTGTGCTTGGTGAGGAACAGCAGGTCATGTCCAGGAGGCAGGGGCATGGTTGCAGGCCACGGCCCTTGCAGGGCCATCCAGCTTTGGTGCAGCACAGGCAAGCCTTTGGCTGGATAGGACAGGACGGGATGCTGAGGGGATGCAGCAGGGCAGTGGCAAGGGGGGCACCCCATGGAAGGGATACGCCTGTGGGATGCTGCTGCTGGCAGCGCATCCCCCATGGCAGCCGCCTCCTTTGGACAACTGGCAGACCCCTTTGTCCGAAACACCACAGATCGCAGGCTGGCTACCTTTGAATTTCCTCCCATCTGTGCCATCTAGTGCCCAGTACAAGAACTGGGACTGACCCAGCCTCTCACCCACAGGGGAACAGCTCGGCTGCTCTGGAGAAGAGGCTCTCCTCTCCCTGGGCCAGGCGCCAAGCCCTGGGCCAGGCAGGGATGTGCTGGGAGGACCCCTGAGATGCCGCACCGCCTGCATGGAAAATCCCACTTAGCTCCAGGTAGGATCGCAGCGCGCAGGTGTGTCTGTGGGGTGGATGCGGCGGGGAGAGTGACTCTGTTCAGAGGCTGGAGGTGAGATGAGGCTGGGGGATATTATGCTGCCAGAGGCTCCAGGTAGGGAGAGGAAGGTTTGAAGCTCTCGGGAATTCTGCCTTTGCTTTCCAGGCATTGCATTCCCGTGGCATACTCTGATGCTGCACATGTGTTTTAAGGGACAAAAATACTGACCTCTGACTGGAATTCTCCTATTTGGATAGATTTCAATGCTGTTCCAAGGGGAGCTGCAGTTAGCTTTACTTAAGTGAACACCCTGGACCGTAAAACACTTTTTTTTTCAATATAACGATAAGTTGTTGGGCATAATCTTTGTTACGCCGTTTCTTAGGTAAGTTCCTTGCACTAAGTTATTATTTTTTCAAAAAGCTTCTATAGCTGTAGCTTGATTTGCCAGCTTTGATTCTTAACTCTGCCTCTGTCCTCTTTATCCTTTTCAAAGGAATACTTTTCCTCTTTACAGACCCTGTTTCATTTATAAGCTCTAAATAAGAGGGGATGAATCAGGAGCTAACAAAGTCTTGCTTCCTTCTCGCTGCATTTTTTTCACAAAGCTGTATAAGATATTTAATGGTAGTGAAAAGAGCTGCTAGCTTAAACTCATCAGTATATATCTATCCTTCATATTGGTTTATCACAGCCAGGCATTACATATTCCTCTATATTCAATTTCATCTGCTCTTTGTCCTGTTTCACAGATGTTTTCAAGTTTTCCACAAGCTCTTTGAAATTTTCCTGATGTCCTTTGCTAGCTCCATATGTTATCTTCTGCCATTTCATTACCGGGCCACAAGTAAATATACTGAACGTGCTGCCTCTAGCATCCATAGGGCACCCCCCTCAGCTTTTTCCACATGAAATTTTGATCATTCATTCTTTGCTTATAACTTTTATTGGATTAAAAATTATTATCTGATATCTGCTTCCCAGAACTTCTTATTAGCGACTTCAGGGAGTTAGTTGTAAAATCGTTCAAGGAGCAGATGAACATATTCTTGTTCTCAGGATCACATCCCCGAGTCTGTGAGCTCTGCTCCTCTTTGCTTGTGAACTGTATCTGCTGGTTTGCATCCCGTCAAGCTCTGCAGATTTGCCTCTCCAGGATATATTGCACAGGCAGGTATGTTGTTTCTGAAATGTAAATTTTCCTACTGATTTATTTTTTTCTTGGTACTTAAGTAAGCCTGATTGCTTAGGAACTCTCAGTACCCTTTTCAAATGCAAAAAGGTAGAATTGCCCCTTAGCATCTGATAGGGAACTGGCTGTAGTGATAGCTCAGTGGTTTTGGAGCTGGCATGCTCAGAGCTCTCCTGGGGCTGCTATTGATCTTGGCACGTTATTGCTTTTGAAGGGACTGATCTTTGAAACTGGGGCTCCAGGAAGTCATTTAAGGATGTGTTTGTATCCTGCTGGGCACTGAAACTGTGAGGATTTTAGTGGGAAGGAAACTCATCTTGAAACAGATGCAGTGTTTATCTGCTTTCCCTAATTAGCGCTCCATCTTCCTGGAGGTGGTATTCTCCAAAGCATCCCCTCGGCAGCAGGAGGCCAGTGCTGGTGTCAAGCCCCCACCTGCCCAAAGCTTAATTGGTCCCAGCTGTGCTCTGGAGAGCTCTGTTTCTGAGTGCCTGGGCTCCGGGCGGGTGTTTCGCGGTGCTGCCCGCACGGCTGTTTGCACACCTGCAGTTGCTCTTCTCCTGAGACCGCGCGGTGCAGAGGCAGGGTTGGTTCTCCAGCAAGCTCCCAGCTTCTCACAGGTCTGTAAGCTCCTTCGTTGCTGTCTCTCAGCTCTTTGGGACTCATGGTCTCTAGGGCTTCACACCTTCCCCTATGTAATTCACTCCCAAGTCTGTTGGTGTGCCTGAGTCTCACCCAGGCTTTAAAGAGTTTGTGAGAGATGGGTGCCAGCAAGAGTCCTTTCTGCGGTTTGTGCCGAGCCCCTTAATTAACAGGGAAGCCCAAAATCTCTGTTTTACATGCAAGGAAATGGAGGCTCAGACAGGCAGTGTGATTTATTGCAATCGCTTAGCAGCAGAAACAGGAGTAAACCCCCTTTCCCTCCCCAACGCTCAGTGCTGTAACCCCAAGGCTGTGTGTTTCCCTTCACCCAGCCCCTGCCCGTGCAGCAGAGTCAAGGCGGGTGCCCAGCTGTAACCTGGGGAAGTTTGGTGCAGGGGGCTCGTTCTCCTGTGCTGAGGAGGTGCTTGGCCTTGCGTGCATCATCTTCCATTGTGACACCGCAGCGGCTGTGCCTGGGCATCCCAGGGGGTCGAGGCCTGGGCAGGGCTGAGCTCGTGGTGGCAGCTGAGCCTGGTCCTGGCTGGCCCGTCTGGTTAGAGCAGTGCAGGGAAGGGGTTGTGCGACAGCTGGGCTCCTGGCTCCCCAGACGTGCGTCCCAGCTTTAATTACAGTGACACTGCTGCCTGGGTGTAATTAGCAGTTGAGAAACTCTGAGTGTGATTTTAATAAGCTGAGAGTAATGCAATTTGTCTTTTCTGTAAGAGATGCTTTGCAAACAAAAACCGTAATTAAAAAGCACACACACAGGGCAAACAGTGACTGCAGTGGGTGCGTTACTGCTGTATGTGCAGCGCGTCTGGCACGTGGCCTGACCTGGCACAGGGGTCCCCCTTCGGGGCAGTCTTCAGGATGGGGCTCCTGGGGGACCAACATGTAAAAACTGCAGGATTTGGCTCAATTGTGGGTTTTACAAAAGGCTCTTCCCAGCCTTCACAGCTCCCCTTTGATATAATGTTGTTCCTTGGTACGGATGAGTCTCCTGGGTGTCGTCCTCCCCATTGCTTTTCATTCCTGTCACCATTGTGTTTCTGTGCTCTCCCCCCCAAGCCCAAAGTAGCTCAAGGCTGGTGGGATCTCTCTGGCGGAGGCCAGCGAGGCAGCTGGGGCGGCACAGGGAGAGGCAGGAAGCCCTTTCAAGAGCAGCCAGCATTTCTGGTGGCCTCAGATCTGAACAGCTGGACCAAGCCCTGGACTCTGCCTCTGTTCCCTGCTCCTTCCTGCTCTCTTAAAAAAAAAAAAAAAAAAAAAGTCCCTTTTATCTAGTCTTCTGTCTCTGCACAGCCCTGCCCTGCCCCGCTGGAGTTCAAAGTTGATTTCTGGCCATGGGAGCTCTCACAGGGGAGCAGCCCCATTGAGTCCCCAAGGTCTGTTTCCCCCAAAACCCCATTACACGCCAGGGCTGACCTCACCAGCAAATTGTTCCTCTTTCCCAGTGCTGCGAGGCAACTGTGCAGGGGACAAGGTGGGAAACGGAGGCACAACAGCTATCAGAAAATGGTTATATTGTCTCCCCAGGCATCAAAGGGCTAGAGTCGGGGATATGCGCCTGACATCGGGGAGAGGGAGGAGAATGGGAGTATCGCCCCAGTCTGTGGGAAGCCCCTTTGCCTCCGTCTGCAGGGGAAGGCGAGGGACTTTCTCTGGGGAGGCCACCTGCCCCCTGCAAAGGTCCATTTGTGCCTGATGGCACTGGCTGCTGCGGCTCTTGTAATTTAGGGGGTGCCTGTGTTTGTAGTACCTCCTCTCTCGACTGTGGGAGACACCCTGATCTTTGAGAGTGCAGAACCAGAGAAATGCCTCTGATTTCCCATCCGTTGCCATTTCTTCCTGCTTGGGAGCAGTGGTCAGGGGTCCCAGCTTGATAAGGGGGGGTTAAAAGCAGCTTGCTCACTCATACCCCTTTGTGCTGTGCCATGCAGGTGTGACTGGCCTGCTGCCTGCTCTGCCAGCTAATTGCAGCCCTGGCACATTGGGAAAGCCAACAAAGCCTTCCCCAGCGATCAGGTTGAAATGCGGTAAAGGGACCTGTGATTCCCACTGGCAGTGGAAATGGCAGCAGGTGTGGGCTCAGCAGATGGGAAAACATCCAGCATCTGCCCCATCCCAACACCGAGAGGATGTGGAGCAAATGCAGAGCAGCCCATCCATGTGGGATGGAGGGGGAGAGCTGATGGGGCCGAGCTCATGTGCAAGCTTGGTCGCTGTGCAGTGCTGCGTGTTCAGCCTCTGCGGCATGCATGCTCCTCACAAAGCCATGGCAAGTGGGCCTTCCCCGGAGCCATGCTGGTACAGCCTCTGCCTCTTTGCCTCCAGCCCAGCTGGCCCATTCACAATTTCAAGACAGGTTGCAAGTGCTTTGAGGCAGAGGCTTGTGATTCTGATATCTCAAAAGCAATGGCCATCCCTGGTACCTTTTGCAGCACCAAAATAAACAAGCCTAAAGAAGGCTGGGCAGGGGGGCAGATAAACCAGACAGGGACTCTTTTCTCCCATCTAGGGCTTTGGGACCTGTACTTGAGATGTGAGTCTTGTTCTCCTGATAGCAGGTTGCCTCCCTCAGGACAGGAGACCTATCAGTGTTTAAGCACTTATCCCTTCCACAGTCCTATGTTATGCTCTGCTCAGAGGAGGAGATGCTGCAGGCATCAAACCTGCCAGGCTTCTGCACTCAGATGCACTCAGGGCATTCAAGACAAGGCTCCTGTCTCTGTGGTCTTCTTTTGTATGAACTTTGTGACCACCATCCTGGGAAAGCACAGAATCATCCAGTGATTTCAGTGTATACCCTTGGGCTGGTGGAAGATGAACATACTTGACTGCTTTGCTGAAGCATGGGCTGTGACCGGAGCCCGCCCTGTTGTACAGTAGTGTCCATCCCACATAGGGGCTATGGCTCAAGGATGTTTTCACCAAGATTAAATCTGTACCGTACATTTCCCTCTTCAGGTCAAAACTGTTGGGTTGCAAATGGCCACACAGGGATTTGCTAACTGTGCGCCTAGGGAGTACTAGGGGAGTGAGACTAGGGGAGTACTCAGACCTGCAGGGGAGTGACATGTTTAGAAAGGAAAATCCATTTATTTCCCAAGGCTGTAATTCTGGGGAGCAAACAGGGAGTGTTGAGCCAGCTGAGCGCCGTTGGAATAAAACAGATATAAGTCCGGATTCTCACTTACAGCATGAGCTGTCTGACACGGTATGCAACCTTCCTGTGTAGTGCTATATGAATTATCTGTACTGCTGCTGAGCACCCTCCTCACCTGCAGGGAAAGGGTCCTGGTGTAAATCAGAGCTCCCCAGCCCATGAAACACTTGTTTGTGGGTGTTCATCCCAGAGATGGGTTTGCCCTCCAGAGACTGGTGGAGGTGTAGCCAGAAAGTACATAGCCTCTGCCCACTCAGTGCACATTAGCACTTTATCTAAAGCCTTCTCAGGGACTCAGTGAAAATTCTTCCCGTGCAGCACCTGAACAGCCATCAGTGGGTCTTTGCTTCTGCAGCACCCTTGGCGATGGGTTGATGCCCACTACCATGCCAGCTGAGAGGCCGCGCAGTGTGCAGTGCTGGAGGCAGGCACCAACAAGCCTAGGGATGCAGACTGACAAGTGGGGATAACAGATCTGGGGATGGCTGTGCTGCTTCTTGCTCTGCTGCCTTGCCCCATCCCTCTCTGAGAGGTTGCAACCCTGACCCTGCTATGGGGCAGGAGCTGCTAAGTGGTCCAATTGAAAACCTGCCATACTAAAGTAACCCAGGACTGATTCTGGCTTACCAGGATGTGCTGAATTTTATGCTGAGAGGTTTCATTTGTTGCTCCGAGAGTAGTAGAGCTGATCCTGCAGCAGAAACTGCTGAGAAAGGGATAGGAAGTTGTGAGACTTCCTGAGAAGTGCAGCTCTCCCGAGGAGAAGGTTGGGCAGACTGCACACACAGACCTCCGCGGGGCTGAGCCTCAGGTCAGTGTTTGTTCATGTCCAGGAATAACTTCTGAGCCTCACATCTCCGACTCCCACTGATTCTTAGGCAGAATGGAAAAAAGATTTGTGGAAGTCTGTATAGTGGACCTTGGCTCTTCCTGAGAAAAGTCCTTGTTCCTCTGGTTTTAGGGCCCTCTTGCTTTGGTTAGACTTTAACAGCAATTAGTCACCCAACAACTTTCTATAATAATCTCCAAGTTTTCCATTAAGTGGCAAACACTTTGAACTTCTCCCCAGCTCCTCTGCTGCAATCTAATCTGCTGTCATTTTTCTTAAGAAGATGGAGCTACCTTCATATTTTATTCATTTCCTGTTTACAGCGGGGGAGAAACATGAGAAACAGCGAAAACAAGAGCCCACGGAGCTCCAGGCATTGTGCAGTTAGATCACTGTCAGCCTCTGCACTTGTCACTTCCAACTGCGGTGGGATTTACTGTATATGTCGGACACATGACAGGGAAGGGAGCATGTCTAGCAACATGCTTCAAGGAATCTGAGGAGAAGATTCCTTATTCCAGCCTGGGCACTGACCTGCTCTGAAGCCCTCGGCAAGGTTGTCTCTGTTGCCCTGTCTCTAAAGTGGGGTTATGAATTCTTTTCTCATGTCAGCCTGTAAGGCTCCCTGGCCCTGATAGTAGCTTAAAAATGCTGTTAAGTAGTAGAAATTTTTGTGATGGTGGTGATCAGAATTTGGCAATCTGGACAGGTTATGGAGTTTGGGGATCTTCCTGTAGATGTGGCGAGTACTGGAGGCTGTTATTTGGTAAGCAGCTTTACACAGCCTCCCCTGTGTCTCTCCCTCTCTTACCACGAGTATCAGTGGACAAATAGGGGAAGGGACCTATTATGACTCTGTTCTTCCTCTTTGTGCTTACAATTTGGTTAGAGCTCGCTCTTCCACCCACCTAGCATGCTTAGGCTGCCTCCAAACTATCCTGTAAAAGGCATGCTGCACCTTGAGCTTTCCTTGGGATGAACGGGGTCTGCTGCAGTTCTGGTCGTGCCTACCAGGGGTGCAGATTTCTTCTTTGGATAAGGATATCAGAACAATTCAATGTTTCTGTCGAACCCAAGAGCTCCAAAGGCAGGCTCCCTCCAAAGCAACAGAACAAGAGGGAGTAGTTTAACGAGATCATGTTTATGTAATTTGCAGGGGAGTGCAAATATGGTGATCAAATCTTCATACGTAAGAGAAAGCTAGTTTGTCCTAGATCTAAAAAAATCTGTTATGCAGCCTTCCTAGCAGTTAGAAGGGGATCTAACTCAGATATGTACCTGCTTTTGAGTCCTTTGACACTATCAAAGCAGGCCCATTCCTTAGGGTAAAGGAGATTTGGATCATGATTTGGTGTACAGGAACACTCCTTACAGTCTTTTAAATAGCTCCCTTACTTAGGCTGGCACAGTGTTACATGAAGAGGACAGGGGAGATCTCTGGCTGAAAAATAACCTGAGAAGGGGAAAAAGTAAGGTCGTCCTCCAGTCCAGTTCACTATGCATTGCACAAGCAGCTCTGCTTGCAAGAGTCATTCCCACATCTCCCTTCGCCACCCAAACCTAAGAACTAGCCATGGAAGTTCCTGTCGGTGCGGGATTTCAATTCTATGAGCTGGTGGCATTTATTTGGCAGCTGTTGCGTGATCCTGCAGATCTTGGTGCCGTTGCTGGTAGGTGACAGTAACTCTAAGAATTGCACTTTGTGAAAGCCTGGGATGGTTCCTGCCATTTCCAGTTGCCTCAGCTGAGAAGACATACACATTTTCTGTTAGACTTGGCATCTCCTTTATATAGCTATTCCAGAGATACTTGACCAATAATTTATAAGCTCTGAGTCAGTCAAACCTTGTCCTAATGCATAATATGGCTTTTCATGGTCAAACAAGCCCTTCAGTGAAAGAGCAACAAAACCGTAATGAAGGAAGTTGAAAATGAATTATTTTCCCTGTGGAGAGCAACAGCACATCCTTGAGAGATTTCCTCTCCATTCACAGGCTACAAGACTTCCTCTGATGGAGAAGGGCAGGATGTGCCTCTCAAGAACTTCCCAGGTCAGTGTCCAGGACACCACCTTTTATGGGATGCACGTTCCTTCTCCTCCACAGATCTCTCAGCCCCTATGGCTATGGAGCTGGGCAGTGCTCCAGCAACAGCTAACTTCGAAGAGTGCAGGAATGCGATTTTCCCTAAGAGGATGGGTATGGGGGCAACAGTGCTCTAATGCAGAGGGTGTCCTTGCTGTCAGGGCTTGTGCCACGGGCAAAACAAGCAACTGGCAGAGTATTGTTCGATGCATGAAGAAAAGGAAAGAAACAACTTTGCCAGTATGGATTCACTCCTGGGACTACCCAACATCAAAGTATTGTCTCCATTCAAGTCTGATCTTTCCTTGCTCTCCACCCTCTATGCTGTTCCCTTTACCGTGAGAAAGTACGGCATGGAAAGTGTCTGACCACTCTGTTCTCAGCTTGCCCTGTGAGCCAGCAATTCTTCAGGGACAGGGAGGGGGAAGGGTGGCATGCCTTCACTGCTCAAAGATAAGACTTCATTACATCACCCTCCCTTTCTGACCACTCCCATATATAAAGTCTTGCTGCCACCCAGCTCTGTGTGACCGATCTTGCTTTTGAAATCCCTGTTTCTGGGAACCCTTGAGGAATAAGGGGCAAGAGAGCAAGACAGAAGTGCCTTCTTTTGGTGTCACTAGCGGAAGGTGAACTGCACCCAGGGAGAACAGAGCTTTTAAAGTAGTGAGTAAACAGCATGATTTTTATCTTATCATCTCCATATTTTGGTTGGATTGGGGTGTGAAATAGAGGAGTTGTTTCTTTCCCTTTATTACGTACCTTTCCAGCTCTTTAATCATGCTTTATTAAAGCGTACCTTTGTTTCACAAGCCTTCAGGCTCAGGTTTGAAGAGCAAGTGTTTCTCTTATAGGGATTGCCAGGTCTTGATCTACTGTGATGACTTTGGATTCTCTCAGTTAATGAAGGCCAGGTCACAGGCAGCAGGTTCTCTGTCCAGGCAATCTGAACAGCTGCTGATTCACCCTTTAGGGGAGCTACTTAACACTAGGGCTTGACAGGGTCAGCAGTACACGAACTGATGGTTTCAAGAGGAATTGGGTTTTCTGACAGAGGCTGAGAACAGAGAAAGGAACTGGGAGTCTAGTGACCTAGGATCTCAATCAGGTCTCTGCGCAAGCTATTTCACCTCTGCATGGCCCATCCAACCCTTTGAAGCTACCCTACCACCCAACTTGACGTTGGTCTTCACTCCTTATTGGGTTGAAAAGGTCTGTGGAAAGGTTGGTATGTAGCATCATAAGATTGAGTCACAATTTGACCCTAGTCTTGCATGTAGTGTGAGTGACATGGCATGCTGATAAAAGAAATGCTTTAGCAATCTAATGGAGGAAAGACTCTCAAAACTACCTGAGAGTCAGAGCTATACAAACAGTGAAGGCAGATTTCATGGAAGATGAGAAATTTGTTACTTAAGTCCTGCTGGCAAGTAGTCCTCTTCAGAGAAAGCTGCGTCTAAGGAGTGGGCTGAAATCCATAGATCTTGCATACCTCTTCTTTCCACATCATTCTGTGCTTCTAAGTGGTAACTTGGAAAATGCAGACCCTGTTGGGATGGGAGGTCAAGCACTGGCAGGTTTCTTACCTGGCAGCAAGGGGGAAGGACAGGATGCAGATGCCAAGCCAGAAAAGCTGCAGGACAATGGGATGATGCTGGGGGTGTCTTCCAGAAGCAGAGCAGAAGGGCATTGCTGTGGGAGAGAACAGAGCTCCTGATGCAGAGCAGGGAGAGCACTCAGCAGAGCGCATGTCGGGATTAGTTGTGTATGGGGAATCTGGCCTGTGAAGCAGAAATAAATGTCCTGAAATAAACCAAGCAGGCCACATTTAATTCTTTGTAAAGAAATTTCTGTTGCAAGCAACTATCAAGGGCAACTGTGTTTGTGTGAGAAGGAGCAGATTCTGCCCAGGAAAATGAACATTTAGACACATGAAGGACCAGAACAGCACCCAGGAGACTGTGTGCTCATTACCAGAACAAAAAGAATGGCTGTCTCCTACGTGTGCTTGGAAAACAATGACCTGCTCCTGCTCTCGGCCGTTTCTTATGCTATGGTATCTCCATCTCATGCTGATTACTAAAGCTGAATCCAACAGCTTTGGTTACCTCTCTAATGGAAGAGGTACAATGTCCCCCACTGAAAATCCACTCAGTCCCCATATAACTGTTTTGTTTGTGCTGAAGCCCGTCTAACATGTCAAAGGTGGGCTCTCCGGGACCAGGACTCTTCTCTCTATTCCAGCACAAGGTCCCAGTCCTGGGCTGCATTTCCTGATCCAGCTGTCCACAACAAGCAGGAGTCAGACCATGGCTACTCCAGGAGACGCAAAGTTATTCAAACCAGCTCCATGGCAATTAAGACATTCATCTATCTGTAGAGTCTTGATTTAGCAAAAGCAGGTGAATTTAGCAGGTAGCTACAATTTTTTTTCAGTTGGAAACGGAGCTCTTTTCCAAGTTCTGCTGAAGTCTGTGGAAACCTCTTCAGTGACTGCAGTTTCAAGTTCATTTATTATTTTGGAATCTAGGGTTTTTGTTTGTTTTTTCCCTGTCCAAATGCTCTACAGTCTATAAAATAGTTACCTGCTGTGGCAATAACATTAAAAAAACCCTTCTGCAGAGCACCAAGAAAGTCCAAACTTCATCTGTGATCTGAGAGCTTCAATGTGCATGTGAAGGATAGGTCCAACTGCAGCAATCCAGGCTAACCTGAAGAAAGACTCTAGCCTTGAGAGTGGGCATTGTTTGTTTTTTCCCCTTCAGTTTCCCCCTTTCCTACTCTTTAGTCTTTTTTGTCCTCCTATGTGCCTCCTTCATTCCCTCTTCCTCTGGTTTTCCCTTCTGCCAGTTTAGGTTTTCTTCTTTCTCCTACGTTATTCCCTCTTCTTTCCCCCCTGTTCCTTCAGTAGCCCTCTTCTCTCTTTTATTCCAGGATGGTGAGGTTGAGGGGAAGCCATGTGGGACTGCGTTGCTGAGCTGATTGCTGGCTGCTGCGGGGAAAGGCAGGTCTGTTAGCTGCAAGAACACAGTCCCTTTGGTGGCCTGGCAGAAAGGCTTTGCAAAGATGAAAGGGCTTCATAAAGCTGATAAAGAAATGGTACAGATTGATGTAGGTTTTGGAAACTGTGGAGCTTGACATAAAATTTATGAGTAAAGACTGAGTCTAGGTAGCAGAAAGATAATGAATTGAGGAAAAGTGATAAAAGAAGACAAACCTTGAACAGAGGACAGTCACCCTTTTCTGGAAGGGAGGAGCGGAAAGTTTGCATTTATTGTCAGATAGGACTTGAAATGAGATAAAGTTTAATGAATTGGTCCTTGTTACTGTCGTTATGCTCACTTTGGCATACTGAGTTGTTATAGAAAGTCATTTGAGCAGAAAATATGAAATAAGGGTTAACATCCTTTATTATCAAAATCAAGAAACTGCTCTTACAAAACAGAACACTAATAAGCTGTTACTTCTTTCATGCATATATCCTCTTTATCTGGCAGAACAAGATGACTCAAGATGTAGAAATATCCTTTCAAGGAAAGCCCTTCTTATAACCTAAGCTATATAATCTACATACCAGTACACTTGTCATCAGCCATTTGAGTATCTTATACCACTGTCTAATCATCATCTCGTTTAGATTTATATCTCTTCTACATCTGGAATATCATTAGGATTATAAACACTTTACAAGAATCTGAATCCATTGGGATCACAACAATTTTATTAATATGCTAGTGGCATGAATCCTTGATGTAAGAAAAGTTCAACCTCAAAAGGCTTTATCAAAACTTTCCCCCTTCAAACTCATCCCAGTGGTCTTTGTCGAAGGTAAATCGCCGTTCCTTCTGCACAGCAATCAAGAACGCCTGCAACCACCAAGGAGCCTCGTCAGCTGTCACACCGCAACACTGTCCCAGTAACACTACTTCACCTACTTGTGTGGGTAGAAGAATATAACCAGAACTGGGCCAGGTGGCTGGCAAGAAAGAGTTAATAAACCTCCCCATTTACCAGTTATCTTTCATTTTCCTTACCTTTGCCCCAGGGAGGAGTATGCACCTGTGGATGATTATGGGAAACCAGACTTCATAAAATGAGAGCATGTGGGTTTAGAGGGTTCCTTGTCTTTGAGCAGGTGCATTACAGTGGAAGCAACTTGCACTGGAGGGGAAGGAGGTGCTTTGGCTGTGGACAAACATCTGCTTATTTAGTTTCAGCTCTGAAAGTCAACTGTTGTGTCCCTGCTCTTGGTCAATTTGACCTATTGCATGCTAGGCAGCTTTTCCAGTTCCTAAAGTACCCTTTCTCTTAAGAGTCTCCCCTAGTAACTTGTTTTCCAGGGCTTTTTCAGGAGTGACCTTTTTTTTTGCATCGGTGTTTCTTATGTGGTGTTTAGCTTAAATTAGGACTGCCTGCTACCCATGCACCTGGTACTTAACTTCCACTGGTTGCCCTAAACATGGAAGAGTGGAGCAAGGGGTCAGAAGGGAAACTGTTATTTAGTGGGAAGAAGCTTTACATGCTTATTAACATCTCTGTGTTACTGGGCACTCAAGGACCTATTGGGCCCCTCACTACAAGAAGGACATGGAGGTGCTGGAGCGTGTCCAGAGGAGGGCAACGAAGCTGGTGAAGGGCCTGGAGCACAAGTCTGATGAGGAGCGGCTGAGGGAACTGGGGTTGTTTAGTCTGGAGAAGAGGAGGCTGAAGGGAGACCTCATTGCGCTTTACAACTACCTGAAAGGAGGGTGTAGCGAGGTGGGTGTTGGTCTCTTCTCCCAAGTAACTAGCAATAGGACAAGAGGAAATGGCCTCAAGTTGCGCCATGGGAGGTTTAGATTGGACATTAGGAGAAATTTCTTTACTGAAAGAGTGATCAGGCCTTGGAACAGGCTGCCCGGGGAAGTGGTGGAGTCACCATCCCTGGAAGTGTTTAAAAGACGTGTAGATGAGGCGCTTAGGGACATGGTTTAGTGGACATGGTGTGTTGGGTTGACGGTTGGACACGATGATCTTAGAGGTCTTTTCCAACCTGTATGATTCTATGATTCTATGATTCTATTTGATGCTTATGTTCAGGTAGTATTGGATTGAAACATTGCTCTGTTAGAGGGGAAAGACTTCCTCATGGAAAAAATAGTTAACCTGCAAAATGAGGACATCTTGTAACAGCTTCTATTCCAATAATTGGAATTGGATTGCATGTTCTGCCATAAAAAGGAGGAGTCTGAATAGTAGATGTGTTGCGTGATCTGTGTTGTGTCAGTAATTGCTGGTGTTGCTTCATTAAATTCCTATGGAAAAAATCAATAGGGGGTGGGGGAAGAAACAAAAAGAAAAACTACCCAGAAGTGCCTTCAGGTTGCCTGATACTTTTCAGTATTTGCAAGTTGTATTACAAGAGCTGTGAAGGCATTGCTTCATACGCTGACAGATGCACTCCTTTACAAGAAGGAACAAATGGAGATTTCACTCTGCTGCTCACGTTTCAATGTAATAGTGCATGCTAATTTTTGGAGACTGTTAAAGATGACCGTGCCATGAACATCACAAACGGAAAGATGTGGCAAGCTCTGCAAGAGGTACTTTTTTCTTTTTTTTGTAATGGGTTGAGATGTTGACATTAAGAAGGCAGCAATGCACCTGCATTAACCATGGTATTTCTGTTTGAGGTGTGGCTTTGCTGCTTGAAACATGCAAGGCTGAGTTATAACAGGACAATCTATTAGATTAATGCCTAGACAGAGATACTTACAGTTCCCAAAGACTACGTACAACTGAAATGAAGTAGTTGTGCATAGCAAGCTCTTCACCTATCAGAACCAGAAACACTAACTTCAGGTTTCATAACTTTCTCTGACCCCATCCTCAACTCTGTTTGTGCCTAAGTGAAAGAGTAACTTGTTGAGGAGCATCCAACTTGTTCCCGCTCTGTGATGGTAAGAACATGCTGCGGATGAAACTGCATTGCCCTTGAAGAAGGACATAGGAATTTGCTTAATTTTGGTGGCTCACTGTTATAAAACTTGCCTGTCAGCAGTGGGGGCAAAGAGGGACAGTTGGATAATTACAATTTAGAACAGGGATTTCTTACAGCTAGCAGCCTTTCCCTGTCACCTTGCAGTCTCTAAGACAAATCTGGTGACAGGGAGACACTCTTCTGACCTAGACCTACTTCAGGGATATAGTTTCATGGTTCTAAAGTTGCTATTAAGCGTAAAACCTGGTACCATCACACCTATGGGGTTAGTAAATTAAGAAAAGGGTTCAGTTCAGTAGATTGCATCTTAAATTCCCCTATAAAATATTCATCATTTAATATTAAAGGTGTGACAGACTGAAAGTGTAGTTCAGTTTGTTTGGGGCAGAGAGCAGATATCTTTCCACATTGTCTACTTTTTCAGAGGATAGTTGTTTTGGAACAGCTCTTGTCACAATCTTTTCTGTGGAGCATTGCGGGTCTCACATCAATAAATCAGATGCGGTGAGAGCAGTATGTGTTACTAACAGAATATGGCCTGGAATCTGAATGTGTACTTCGGGCTGGCCAGCAGAAACAGCAGATACATCAAATCCTTCTGAGCCTGCAGAATATTTTCTGTGCCAGTACCTGCTTTCCAGAAAGCTTCCAATTTTGCCCAAGATCTTTTGGACAATAGCAATATAATTGAAGGGGCCTGCCCTCTTGATGCAATGTCTTGAAAGGAGTATTTGAAAGTCCTCTCTGAAAGATGGGCACATGCTAAATATCCCAAGGCTGGAATGCTCATGTTTTATAATACTGATTTTACCAAATGGCAATGTTAAACAGAACTCCGTTTTGTTGCTGTTACAGAAAAGAAGATGTATTTTTAAGCAGAGGAAATATGGCTCATATTCTCAAAAACTTTTACTCTTGGAGGTAGGCCAAACTTTGTTAATGAGTCATTGTAGCATAGCTACCATCCTTCTGAAGTGAGTAAAGATCCAGTGTATCAAAGGTTGGAGTGGGGCAGAAGCACTGGACAGGTTTGGAATTGAGACATTAACCACTTGACTGATCCTGGTAGGTCAAAAGATAGCATCTAGCAGTGCTGATTGGCATCCAGACAGACTTGGCTTCATCCTGCGTTTGCAGGACAGCCTGCCGGCTAAAAATCAGGCTTTGGACATGTGGGCTTGAATCCTTGCTGTGCCCAAGTTTCAGGCAAGCTGTGATTTGCCTGTGCTGCATTTTGGATGGGCACTCAGCTCTTGTGTTCAAAGCTGGGTCTGAGGTTTCTAACAAGCCATGGACAGCAGCAGTGGCATAAGCTTTAGTAGCTGAGTCCTCAGAGTCCGAAGACAGTTTGTTAAGCTCATCACCTTGATTCTGGGTTGCTACTGGGGTTTATGCTACACTGTTCAACGGCAGGTGAGCTGCAACATTTGAGCTGCAACTGTGCTTCTAGACTTGGCCCAAACAGACATGTAGGATTGTTGCTTAAAAGCTTTAGTGAGGTTTAGTGATGGAGGGCAGATTTTTTCATCCCTACCTTCTGGCTCTGCCATCCTCCTTGCCAGAGGGTGCTGCTATGGGAGCAGGGGTGGCAAAACAGGCATTGCATCTTCTCATTGCAGATGGAGTATTAATCTGAACTAAAACCAATGACAATTTAAGGTAGTGTGTAGCCGTGATTGCTGAAGAACAGGTATGTGAGCTGATCAGGTGTCCTTGCATCGCAGGCAGTCACTCACACTTGACAGAGAGGTTTTTTCCACCAAATGTAATCACAGCTGAATCTGTCAGGGTGTCTGGGTTTAAGCTGCAAGGTACAGACACACTTAAAATCCAGTCTTTTTTTGAACCACAAGGGTGCCAGTTGATTAGGCAAGAGGGGTGTGAGGGTACATGACCACGTGGACATGGGAGCGCTTCTACTTAAGATGACCACATATTTGCTCAGTGGCTTAATCAGAACTTAAGAGCTAGCAATGAGGTGTGGGAAAACTCACATTCGCACCATGTAGTAACTGAAGTCAAGAACATAGAATGATTCTGCTGGTGACACACAACCTTTGTGGATGCTAAAAGATGCATTTTAAAAGGTGTGGGTCCTTGACTCTTCACCTAGTCAATGATTACTTACGCATTCCTCTGGTACTGTGAATTCAAACGTAACGAGTTTCAATGGGTTAATCTCCGTGAGCAGAGCAGTACAAATATCAAATAGTATAGCACGCTTCAGAGAGCTTTTAAGGGAAGATAAGTGGTTACTGCCACAAAGATGTATTGTGCCTAGAAAGGGGTTCACTGCTTGAGAAAGGATAATCAAAGGATATCAGTACATAAAGATCTGTGCAAAAGGACAGGACGGACTTGCAAATACTCTCAAGAGGTAAGGGGGAATTAGAAATTACCTTCGTTAAGCCATTCCCCTTGGCCTGGAAGTCCTGTGTGGGATTTCTTATTCAACAGAATATGGGACATTGTGACTTTTTTTAATAGATCACATGAAAGCTTGCCAAAAGAGAATGATAGGACCTGATTAACTGGTCTGAATAAGCTCAGGTCTAATAAACAACTTCTAGTTTAATGGCAGAAGAGCATCTGAAAACATCTTCTGCAACAGTTGGGAGAATAGAACTATTTTATGAAACATTTGGATTTTAAATTGGGAGTGAATGTAACAGTGATGTTCTTAATGAGTTTATAAAAATTTATTTTAATAACTTGCATTTTGAGATTGAGTTTGCCAGCTCTGGGTTTCTGGGAGGTCGCCAATTAGAAAACACTGTGAAAACCATGTCAAATGGGGTGTTTTGCACTTATTCCACCTTTCTGCCTTTTTTCACTTCATAGTTTATGCTGAAGTGTCTCAAAATAAAGTATGTTGGACCTGACACTAAAATTTCTGCAGGAAAACATGCAAGGTTTTTTGGGAAAAAAGTTGCTTCAAGAGGAGATTATTGTCTCTTTCTCAGTGAACTCGGAGTTTACTCTACATTGGACAGAACACTACATACCATTAGGCTTCAGAAAACCTAATGACTGTGGAGGAGTTGCAAATCTTGATTACAAGAGCTCTTTTTGTAAACAGCATACCTGAAAACCAGCTGGAACAGCCCGCTTTATTCAGGGACTTTTCGCTCAGTTCTGTTCAGTGTGGATTATCACTGGCTTGACATCACAGCAATAAGTAGCGACCACTGATCTGCACTGAGATCCTTAAAATTGATCTGTATGCACATAAGCCCTCAATGCCAGGCGAAACGAAGAGGGTGCTAAAGGCTTTTAACCTGCATCTGAGGGGAGGGAGGCAGCAAGTCACAGTGGGCGCAGGCCAGCTGGACAGGAAGCAACACGGAGGTGCTAGCTATAAGGAAGGCTTTTAACTGAGTTGAATGGAGTTACTGCGTTTCTCCAGGGACTGCTCTGCCTCCCTGCTCCAGGCAGGACCAGTGCCTAGATCTGAATTTGGAAGCCTCTTTGGGCTTGACTGAACTCTGCTTTAGTTCCCTTATCACTGGTGGAGATGAAGACCGCATAAGACTTCAACTTAAATATCTCGTGATGGATAAGTACAAGAACTTCATAGTCTTAAGTTCCAGCTTAATACCAGAACATAACTCCTGTCTCATTTTGTGGCCTAGGATTGACTAGACTTAAAATATCTGCTCATTCTGAATTCCAGATACTTCAATATTTGAGTCACAGTTTTCTACAGAAATCTGTGTAAGACTTGAATTGGGAATGATTTCCTTAGATACAAGAGGTGGTTGTTAATAACTTGTTTAAAGTCTCTAGAAGGCATTATGTGGACAAGGTAGAAATAGTTATGGAAAAAATGCCTGCTAGTCACCATGAAGATCAGTACCCGATAGGAGAGTCTGTCTGCCTGCGTCGTTGGTAGCAGAACGAGAGTCCTGATCAGAGGTGTCCTGGTGACTGCTACTATAAGTCACTGTAAAAGGCCTGAGGGGGAAAGATATTTAGCACACGAACTTGTAGATCAGAATCTTAAATGGCTTAAGTTCATGTCTTACTGCAATAACTGCAGGGCAAGGCTGCATGGGGAGGCTTACATGGGACCAGACCTTCGTGTCTGAGTACAGGACAGAAGGCACAGGGAAACAAACCCTTTTCTGTTGGGACTGTTCTCAAAAGGAGAGTGCTCGAAAGGAAGTTTATGTCTCTCCTAACAAAGCCATCGAAGAGCAGGTGTGAACGTATCGTTAACAAAGTTACAAAGTTTTCTGCCTTTGGCTATTTAGCCCTTTCTGCTATTTGGACTAACGCAAAGCTGTTAGTGGGTACAAATATTGCATCTGAACCATTCCAGCTCAGTCCAAGAGTAAAGGTATGTACAGCCTGCACCGGCTCACCCACTGCTACTTTGGGACTATTTGTGGTGAGATGCAAAGACCCCAGCGCAATTGGAGA
Source organism: Calonectris borealis (assembly GCF_964195595.1). NCBI lineage: Eukaryota > Metazoa > Chordata > Aves > Procellariiformes > Procellariidae > Calonectris > Calonectris borealis. Next base: position 10,575,616 of record NC_134329.1, read on the forward strand.
GCTCTAACCTGGTAGGCAGGAAGCAGGTTTGATGTTACAACTATGTTTGTAATCTTTACACAATCCTTGTTGTGTAAGGTGTTTATCCCCTGGCCTTTGGGTAATTATGGCATTAGCCTGCTAGAACCTAAGAACTGTCAATTGTGTAATGAAGGAGTGGTTGATGGGGAATGGGCAACCTAAGCTTTCCATTTGGTGTCTGAGAAGGCATAACATGCCCTAGAAGGCATAACAACCAGTTTTAGTAGGAAAGGGGAAAAGACCGTACTTACTTAGCCAGAATCATACTAAATCTTATAGAACTGCTAGAAAACAGGTATATAAGCAAAGTACAAAATGGATAACTCGGAACAGCAAAAAAATCTTGGAAACTTTTCTCCCTTTGGAAGTGGAAGGAACAGGTGAACCAGAAATGGCCATGGACGGTCCCAGTGTACTTTCTGTATTGGTTTTGTCCTAATTTTCTTCAGTGCAAGACCTCTTGGAGCAGATAACCCCAGCTAATTAGCTGCTCAGGCCTATGACCCTGGATATTCCTGCAGATGAAAGCAGAATGGCTGGTCGTTGTCCTTACCGACAACTGAGGGAATGCGTGGTTAGCACAGTTATACCTGAAGATTTAAACTGTCTTCTGGCTAATCGGGTGTGTGCACAGACTCCTAGGGCAAGGGCTTCCCACAGATGAAGGAATAATTTGCTTTTTTCATTACACTACCTCTCAGTGAGCTCCCAGTGAGAAAGGAAAGCAAGGAGATAATGGCATGGGGAACGAGCACCAGCTTGGCAGTTGACAGGGACCCCACCACCAGCCATTAGCACAGGGACGGATACAACTCCTTCTTCACCTCTGAATATGGCCTGACCTCCTGGCAGGATGCTGGGAACAGCCCTTGGGAATAAGTAGCCTGTCCTGTCAAACAGTACTTACACCTGTAGCAAGACAGGATGGCAGAGTGATCGATTCTGCGTACCCGATGCTGAAGCATGGTGTCAGTGCAAGTAGCTGTCTTACAGTCTTACACACACTTTAGAGATGGCTCCACCTGTGTGATCAGGCACCTTAGTGCAGGCACCTTAGTTAGGTTGTCACATAACGCTGGATCAGTAACAGGACATCGGCGTGAACAGCCTTTGGGCCTCTGTTATCAACCTGGTTCTACTCTTTTGAGGCCTCTGTTGGCTTCTACTCCTGGGGACCCTGTGGCAATCTTACGGTTGTTCACTTTACATACATTCTCACTCAAAAGTCACTGACAGTTCACTCTACACAACAGTAGAGTGTGAAAACATTATTTCAACTGCTTGTTGTTAATTATTTAAATATGGCAATGTTATTGATATGGATTAGACTTTGAGTTTTATCAGAAGAGCATAGCCTATTCCTGTGACAAGATTCAAGATGTCCAGTCTATCCTGGCATAACATGTGCTGCCTGGGGAAAATAAGGACAGATGTCTCAAAGCTAATGGCCAAGTATTGGCTACTGGGCTGGGGGTGGGAGTACAAGGAACTCTTGGGAGCGGGTATGCTGCTGTTGCAAGATGGGTTTAAAGCAGAAGCTGGTTTGGTTAAAGTTTGTGGTTAAAGTTTTAGGCGTTGTCAGTGGATGCTTTCTTCACTACTTCATTCAAGAAGAAGGCAGTGCCTGACCGTACCTGGACTCCTTTGTCATCCTGTGGTATCCCACTGTTCTCTCTCCCCTGCTTTCTGGCTGGTACATCTCCTCTTTCTCCTGTTTCAGTTCTGGCGCTTTTCCTGACCATGGCAGGTTCCTCATCTCTACAGCATGCCCCAGCCCTCTTGGCAGAGATGTCAGACCCTGTATCCCCTGCCTGACACTAGCTAGCCTGTCGCACTGGGGTTCTTTTAATTCAAAACCAGTGTCATGTTTAAATAATGTTGTGAATGTTGTGACGCATCTGAATACAGCTCAATGGGGTTGCTCGTACAAGCATAACTCTGCTACTTGCTGGTCCTCCCCCTCTTCTAATATAAATTAAGACAGACTGTCAGGCTACATTTTAAATTCCATGGCTAGGACTGGCTATTGGATCTTTATAACAGTGAGAAATAATCATATTGCTTTTAATGGTTTTATAGCCCCTCTCTCCTGGAGACCTGTTGCTGCTGCCAAACAGCGCTGTGTGACTGAAGTGCTAGCCAAGCTTCCAAACAGCTGGATTTGGCAGAGATCTGGAGGTTAAAGCCAGCCTCAGCAGACAATAACTGGGGAGCCAGCTCAGGTGGTGGCCCGCAGCTGCTGGTCCACTCCCAACAATAAATCATAGCAGGGACTTGACTTCAGAGCCGAGGCTTAAAAAGACTGTTGGTGCAAAAACTCAGCTGTTCCTGCAATGCACCTACCCAGGGCACAGGGCAAGTATGGAGAGGTGGGTTAGAGAATGGGATATCTACAGGCTCCTGATCCATCTCCCGATTGCTGTACGGCAAACAAAATGCCTGTTCGGCTCTCTGCTGTGCCACAGTTAGGAAGGCAGTAAGGACTGTGCAAGAGATGCTTTCCTCTAGGGTCAGGCCTGAAATAGGTTAAAGAGCTTATGAGAGGTGAGCTGGCAGTTAAGGTGGAGAGGACTATTCTCAGCTGAGTTTGCTCTCTGTACTGTTGCAGAAGAGAAAGCTGCAGATCTTTAGCTCATACATCTGCTTCTTCCTTAGCAGGATCAATCTGACAGATTGCACAGATGCACTTTTATTAAGAGATTCACTTTTTCTGGCCCCACTTGGGTCCCAGAGGCCCAGCCCAGAGGGCAAGGTGGTACCACAATGCAGTGCAGGAGCGGTGCCCAGTGATCAGTATCTCTTCTTCAGGGCAGTCTGCCTGCTTGTTCCTTGCCCCCAGCGATGCATGTCTTATCCTCGCCCCGGGGGCTGGCGGTGGGCTAGGAGCTGCGCCCGAGGCGTATGAAGTGGGCTGGAGGGCCCTTTTCAAGGTCTGTGCGCTCACCGGGCAGCTGGACACTCAGCGTGGAGCTCTTACGGGTCTAGGAGATGCTCACGAGTGTCATCCGAATCCAGAGAGGAGGTGAAAGAGGAGAGCAGAGGCACCATCTGAGGTTTCCCCTTCTCCTCTTCTGCTCTCAGAATAACTTGCCTGACAAGGCAGTAAATCTTTACAGGAGCCCAGCAGTGAGGCAAGCAGTTGTGGAGAACTGCACAGCCCCAGCCAGGAGCCTGTGGGTTAACACTCCAGCTACGGGGCTTAAGTCACCCCAGGCTTGCAGGACAGCCCAGCATAGAGCAGCCTTCAGAGGAAACAAAGTACCTTCTGCCTAGCTGGGGCGCAGATAAAAGATCCCATGGCATTTCTTGTGAAGCCTGGAGGAGACTGCCAGTGCTGAAGCTGAACTCTCTCTGCCAACAAACAAAACTGTCTTTAAACTCTCAGGCTGTGTGTGAGCTATTGTTGGGGACATAAAGGCTTCTCTGTTTCCCTGCACAGTCATTGCTCTGCAAACACGCCACTGGTCTCTTTTAAAAGTAGTTGAGTGTAAATCAAGTTCTAGAACCTGGAAAGAGATTTCATCCATTTACCTTTTACTGCCCTTGGTTGACATTTGTTTACAGAACAGCACATAGAGTAGATTTACACCCTGGTTTGAGCTGCCTTACTTGGAGATGGACATCTTCAGTGCTCAGACAGACACGCAAATACAGGGCTTGGATAGCAAATGTATATCTCCTAATTTAAATAACAGGAGTGGGGGTGAGGTTGGGGGGGCAGTGCTTGCTAATCACCTCCCTCTGAGAAAAGTTTTGGTTTGGCTCGCCTGGCCTGTTTCCTCTAGTTAGCTCAGTGCTGGCACACTCACTTCTCCCTAATCCTGCGTGTGCTGCTGCTGCAAGGCACCAAGTGCTGCTCTGACTGCTGGAGTTTGCTCTGCTTTGGGCTGTTGAACATCCACAGAGGGTGGGGTTAGTTGATCCACTCTTCACTCACAATGCCATGGATTGGCTTGTCTCTTAGGGTGGCAGATGCGTTGGTAAGTAAAGGGCATCTTGGCTATTGTGCAAGTACAGTAGTCACGGTGAAAACCCAAAGCTGCACTATCCAGGGGGAAGTGGGTCCCTGAAGGCAATATGATGAATTTAGGTCTTTTTTGCTGGAACAATCCTGTAATGGGAAAGGAAATGGGTCAAAGAGTAGCTGTTCAAGCTGTATTTCATGAACTGTCAGTCCCAACAAGGTGGCAGTGAGTCTCCATCCCCTCGATAGCTCTTGACTCATCCTGGTGTGTATCTGGAATATGCTTGCTAGAGAGCTCCTCGGTGTCCTATGCTCACTCACAGATGAACCGTAACTCTGTGCACCCCAAGAGCAGCTGTGTGCAGGACTGGCAAACATGGAGACGTGAGCACTGGCCATTGCCTCTAGAAGTGGCAGGCTCATTGGAAAGGTGCTCTGGCCAAGGGCCCTGAACAGGAGGGGGTGCTGTGCTCACACTGGGGTGTGCCAAATAACTTTGGCCAAGGTTGCTCGCTAATGACTAAGATGTGTTTTGCAGTGGTCATTGACAACCTTCTGGACAGAGACTCCTTCACAGACATGGTATTTAAAAGTAGATTATATGAAGTTAATTATTTTTTAAATTTTTCCTCTGAAGATTATGTGAGTCATGACTAACACCACTTATGTTCTGCTCCTTGGATTTCCCTTCTCACCTATGAATCTGCTGCTTTTTTGGTGTACGAGGTTACTTACCTGCTATAAGACAGGTTCTTACCCAAGTGATAGCTGCTGATTTGGGGCCTTTTCATTGCTGGTGCTGCAACAGTTCAGAGCTGTTACCAAAGGGCTTCCAGGAGTCCCTGAGGTGCTCACTGAAGTAGATCACTCTGCAAATACGATGGCAGTAATGGGTAAAGGGGAAGTTGGTAAAAGCTTTGGAGTTGTTAGAACAGTTGTTCTGCACAGAGGTGGCAGGGGCATAGAGAAATGGTACCAGCAGTGTCCATAGAAAAGGTTTTGATATGAATCTGAGTGAGGAAATATTTGGGGGACCCTTTCTGTGAGAGGTTCAGGGGAGGAGGAAGCTGTTCACTGCCCACAGCTCAGAACTCATGGAAACCTGCTAAAAAGCAAGGGCTGGAAAGATGGGAAGTCGTCTCACTCACCGGGTGGCTATGAGGTAGGGAGGAAGAGGCCAACACAGATGGCTGCTCACCTGGCAAAGCCAGCCTGCCTCCAGGGTGTGGGCAGGATGCAGTCCTTGACTCCATCACCTTACAAAGGAGGCAAAGGGCTTGCCAGTGTGTGTTAGAGGGGGGAATCTGATAAAAAGTCTCTGATTGTTATTGCTGACTTGATTTGGGAACTAGATCGAATCCAGTCTGACACTGGGCCCCTGTCCTCCCAAGCAGAGCAGTAACTTAAATGCTTGCTGAGCATCTAAAATCCTCAGAGCCTAAAGTCACAAAGAGCAATCGGTTGTCCTATTGCCACTGAAAGGTAACAGTAGCAGGACATCTCGAACATCCCCTCCCCTCTTGATATTCTACTTCACTTCAAAAGAGAACATCGCCCCGATGTAACTGTCAAGGCCAGAATTGGGCTCCCGCCTCCCCTGGCCACTCCTTCCCAAACTGCCCTTCCATGTGCAGAGCTGTCGGCTGCTGGGGGTAGAGGGGGAAACAGTGGGTATGAAAGAAGGTAGATGTGCCTGATCATCTGCTCCCTAGTTCCCATGTGCCCCAGAAGCAGCAAGGTTGACGATCCTGTCTCTTCCCACAGGAAGATGAAGAAGCGCTATGTGGTGACTGGAGTCCTGACTGCAGCCCTGCTGGGGCTCATCTTGTTCCTGGGACTCTTCTTCGGGCTGCGCTCTGACTCAGGGGACACACACACTTATAAGAGGGCGGCTGTGGCTACAGACGCGGGGCAATGCTCAATAATTGGAAGGTACCCGCTAATTGTGCTGTGACTCTTGTTAGCTCTGACAGCTCTTGCGCAAGACAAAACTGTTGTTTCCCTGATGTCCAGGTGCAAGCCTGGCAGTTGCCCAGCACAGAAAATCTCCAATCTCCCTGTAGAAAGAGGAGGCCATAATAAAACCTGGGCTTTTACCATGCCTGACGAATGTTACTGCAGTTGATCAAAGACAACATAGCAGGCAAAGATTCCCTAGACGCATGGACAATAAGAATGAGAGATGCTTTTCAAGCTCCTTTTAAAAACCATTTATCAAGCTGTCCTCCAGTTCTACATGCAAGTGCTGCACATTTCAGGCTCCTCAGAGAGTTGTCATTTCTCATGTGTAATGGATGTGTCTGGGATGCCTGTCCCCAAATGTACTTTGACACATCTCGGGTGTTTTCAAGCTAGTTTGTATGTGTCTCTAATGAGGGATGATGTGGTCTGCACCTAGACCATTAGGATGTATTCTCTAAGGTGACAGAAGCTCCCGAAGAACCTATACACTGGGTGCGGACAAATGTGCATTAGAGAATCTGTCATAGCTGCTCTGACAAGATGACTCCACTGCTCACAGGTAGCTGAGACACTGTAACATGTCACCATACGATGCCTTCTCTTCTGCTGCACAGGGACATCCTTCAGCAAGGTGGATCAGCAGTGGATGCTGCGATTGCAGCTCTGCTTTGTGTAGGACTCATGAATGCTCACAGCATGGGCATTGGAGGGGGCCTCTTCTTTACCATCTACAGCAGCACAGGTAAGGGACAGGGCCATACGCATCTGGAACAGTTTGAGAAGTGTTTATCTAAAGCAGGTCATGTATCCTACCGGAGCGAAGGTAAAAGACTGACTCTCTCAGCCTCTGGGGAAACATGCTGTCCTCAAAATAATTGCCAAGAAACTGGCTTACATTGATCAGACTTCTTCAGCAGAAACCATGCCCGTGTGTTGAGTCCAGAGCTAAACATCATCTTCCTTGCTCTGTTGTTAAAGGAAAAGTGGAAATCATTAATGCAAGAGAGGTGGCTCCAAAAAGAGCATCGGAGGACATGTTTGGGAACAACACACAGCTCTCTCTGAAAGGTATGGCAAAGGCTGTTTCACTGCTTTGGGGGGGACCGCATAGCTCCAACATTAACTGCTACTAACATGTCTGAATTAAGAACATTTCTTACGGTTAGATTCTTGCATATCTGCAGGATTACTCACCTAGAAATGTCCTCAACTATACACAATCTGCAAACTCTGTCCTGACAAGGAAGCTAAAGATAATGTCCTTCAAACTAGTCGGTCACCTCAGTGCTTTCTGCTTTTCACTTCATGAAAATGCAGGTGAATCCAAAGCCCTGAGTATGACCTGTTCTATATCTGCCATCTTTCCTTTTTGAATAAATCTTTGTGGATCAACTTAGTTCTCGTCTGTTCAAGTGTCCTCCCTAAATACCTTTTGTGGTGGCTACAACTAATGGTTCAGGGGCTCCAGAGAAGAAGTAATTTCCTTTCAGGGAAGTATTTTCTAATCAACTAACTAGTTCTCTTCATGGTCACTCCTGTAACCAAGGAGGAACAGCACCTTGGAGGGGGTTTGAGAAGTGTGTTGAACTTCTGGGAGATGCCAATAAAAACAGGATTGAAGCAAACTGCTCCATCACTGTGCAATGTAGTAATCAATCTTTTGCAGTTGCAGTTACAATGCTGCAACGAAGTTTTTGGCTTAAGTATGTACACAGTCTGTGTCCTCTTACTGTAGTGTGTTCTCCTCTGAAGGATTGGAAACTGCAGGCAGCTATGATAGCTTCTGTGTTCTAAGCAGCTTTTCTCTGGTACAGAGTCTACTGAGGGGAAATGACCCAAAAACTTGAGTTACCAGCAGGAGGATAGAGGTATTTCAATAGAAACATGCTGGCATAAATGTCAGACAGAATAATTCTGTTAGCATCGTATGCATAAACTGAGCTGGTCATAGTATATGTAATCCCTGCCTAAAACCAGGGCTGACATAGAAGCCTGCTCTACCTCCTACTCCATTAATAGCTTTCTTTTCTTGCTGTGGAAGACTAATATGTTCCTTATCTGCTCCAGGAGGTCTGTCCATCGCTGTCCCAGGAGAAATCCGTGGGTATGAACTGGCTCACAAACGTCATGGCAAACTGGCATGGAAAGATCTGTTTCTACCCAGCATCAAGTTGGCAAGAGAAGGATTCCCTGTTGGGAAAGGCCTTGCAGCAGCGATCAAATCAAGAGAGGAGTCAATTGAAAGCAATCCCTCACTGTGGTAGGTAGAGCAGGCCCACTGTGGTAGGTAGAGCAGTTGCTGTTCTGTGCATAGAAATTTGGGGTAACTGCATCCTAGCTGAAAAGTCTCTGTGTTTGTGTAACATAGCATCTATGAGGAGTGTGCCTCCCCTCCGGTGACTGTACTCACTGTACCTGCTGATGTTATTCCAGCTACCTGAAGGTGCTAAATCATGTGGCCAATTTTAGGAATGTTCAGTCCTGACCTTTAAAGGGAGATAAATTCTGCTCTTAAAGTCCATTCGTCTGAGCAAAGGTGGAATTAGAGTACACGCTGGGATAAATCTGTCAGATGGCAATGTATTTTCTGAATCCCCAGCTTTTCCTCACGCTGTAAGTGCACTAAGCTAATCGTACTTGCATTTGAGGCAATTGCAGAGTCTCCTTGAACGTCTCATCTGCTGTCAGGCAGTGGGAATTTGGGTCATCTCTTACTCTGCAGTCAGCCTTCCTTGAGTAATGTCTCTGACCTTCCATTTCTGGCAATGACTATGAACATGAAGGGTTTTAAATGCTCCTCCATTTCCTCTTACAGTCAAATCCTTGGTGTCTATGTCCAGCCCTACTGGAGATCATGCTTAATCCTCTCTTTTCCTTAAAATCTCTGCCAGCTGCAGGTTGGTTTCCAATCCGATTGAGATGTGTAGCCTGGGACTACCTCCTGTACTTCCATCTGGCAGGTCCACAGCAGCACATTCATGATCCATGATGAGGGAGCTAGAGAGGAAACTGTCTACCTCAAAGTGCTCTGACAAACAGGAATTAAAACGCATTCTCCTGGCCTCACTGGAAGCTTTGAGCCTCATAGCTTCATAGTCTGTGCTCTGAACAGAACTGCTTGAGTTCAAGGACTATGGCCTCTTCTGGGCATCTTGAGGCAGTTGTTGGCCCTTTGGGCAGGTAGGGAGGGTGGCCTGCGTTGGTGAAAAAGATCGACACTCCCTCCTGCAGGCTTCACTGAGCAAATCCTGAGCAATGTGGAATCCCAGGTCAGAAACCACTGTTCACTTTTATGTCCCAGTGCAAGGTATCAGGACCCCTGGGGCATGGCTCAGGCAGTTTCTCTTCTCTCCAAGAAGCCTCTAATATGAACACTCAAATACTGTGTCAGCTGGTACAGGTACACGTAGTTTTGAACTTGTCTCTCAGATCTGATCTTCTCAATCTCCTTTCTCTGTTAGCGAAGTGTTCTGCAGAGGAGGGAAAATTCTGCATGAGGGCGATATCATCAAGATGCCTAAACTAGCCAACACATACGAGACTATAGCCAGTGAAGGAGCAGATGCCTTTTACACAGGAAGCCTGGCAAAACAGATCATCGATGACATCCGCAGTGTAGGTGAGAAACAGGACATCTGTCCAAAACAGCATGACTGACCTGACTGCTGCGGCTCAGCATCCAGGGAAGAGCTGGTGACCTGCAGAAGCCTTGGAAGCGGGTCAAGCCTGCTGCCTGAAATGCCACCTCCGAGATCTGTGGCAACAGAACACCCAAGAGAAGCCATTAGCGCTTTAACGGATGCATTTGAAACTCAGAAATGGATAGTATATACTGTGCATTTCTGTGCCATATAGTCTAGCAAGTCTCTGCGTTTCTTGATATAGCTTAGTAGATACATGCTGTTTACAGAACCTGAATCCAACAAGTTTCTACCTAAAACATTACATACATGGTCCTGTAAACTTTGAGCTTGTTTAATCTCTCGATGCCACTAGATGGTGGTAGTATCCAATCCTTACTAGCTAGCATTGGCTAGCTTCAGTCGATCTCACATAAGTCATCTACTGGCTTTATTTGTGATAGTTAATTACTGTCTTCCCCCTTCTGATAAGAAAGGCAATAGAACATACAAATTATTCTGCTTATGGTGTAGCACAAAGCATCTGCACCTAAAAGCTGCATCCTCCTCCTGTAAACAGGACTCTTAATGACGTTTTGTTACCTGACATTGCTGGTGTCCTTTGTAAAAAAAGATGGATCACCAGATTTTTGGCTGCCGTAAATCAGCCCGACTTCAAGCTTAGGCTATCTGAGCCTCAGCTGGACCTATCAAGGAATAAATTCATCTCCTGTGCACCCATCTTTGCTTTCTTTACCTTTTTGGATTTGGTCTGTGTTCCCTCCTGTCCTTGCTGTCATGCATGGTGATGGAGTATTACCTCCTCTTCCCACTAGAGATCACATAAACCCACATCTATAGTTTCCTTCTCTTTTCCAGGGGGCATTGTCACACTGGATGACCTGCGGGACTACAATGCAACCGTGATCGAAGACCCCATACAGATCACACTTGGGGAGTTTACCCTCTACACGCCTAGTGCCCCCCTAAGCGGCCCAGTGCTAGCCCTCATTTTCAACATACTGAAAGGTGAGAGTGCCACTGAGCAGTGCCTCACAGGCAGCAAGAGCTGGGAGAGCTCCAGAGACAAGAGGCCTCCCTTGATAGCCCTCCAGCAGGTGAGAAGTCTGAGACCCCAGGAGGGATCAGAGATGTGGACACATTCCTCTTCTGCTGTAAACTCAGGGATGTCACCCTCCTACTTGAAATACAGGTGCGAGAGAAAAATATGCTCCTGATTGGGGCACTTCCCTGGTACCTGCATGGGTGGAAACTAAATTGTACTTGAGGCTTCTTTGGAAAAAGTCTCTGCAAGTACAAATCCTGCTGATGACTCCCACAGTGCTCAAAACAACCAGAGCTCCTGTGCTCTCCATGCAGAGATTAGGACAGTCCAGTGACTGCATCTCTGTAGAGACTGGGCTTCAAGATTATACCATTCGACACAGGTTTATTAGCAGTCCATTGATCGTGTACTTTCCTTTGTGTTCACAATCGTTTGTCTTCTGTTGCCAGGATATAATTTCTCAGCTGACAGCATCAAAACCATGGAGGAGAAAGGTCTGACTTACCACCGCATTGTGGAGGCCTTTCGCTTTGCCTATGCCAAGAGGACTTTACTGGGAGATCCAAAATTTGTCAACACTACAGAGGTACCTGGCAAAAGTCTTTTCTTTCTGCAACACCAAGGTTGACTGGAACATGGCTTAAAGTTTTTGGGTGACTAAACTTTGTCAGGGATGCTCTGTGCCACCTGTTATTGACAGGCATTGAAATATCTCTGAATCAAAACGTGAAGTCCTATGTGACTCATGGCTGAGCTGTGAGGGATATAAATGGAGGAAACCTTCCTGCTGTAAAGGAAAAGCAAAATCCTCAATTCACCAGGAGCATTTGAGTATATTTAGGGCTAACCCTCCCTGTTTTCATAGTGTTTGAAGCCTTATTCACTAGATGACATTCCCAGCATCCTTGTGGCTCTCTAACCACAGTCCTGCCTATAGTAAATGGACCAACAGATGGGAAGGGGTGAGGCAGGAACCCTGCTTTTCCCAACTTCACACTTTGTGCTTTTACTTCTGTGACTCTCCAAAAGCAGCAGGATCTGAGCCCAGCCCAGCTTGATGGACACAAATTTGCAACTTGCAGAGCAATGATCAGAGCTTGCCTTGGTCTAGTCCTCTCAACCCGACCCCTCTCCTCTCATCTCTGAAGCAAGTGTAACGCTGCTTGCCTACACCTTACGGCAGTGTTGAGGACAGCTTTCCATAGATCTACAATAATGGATGCTGATTAACTTCCTACACAAAGGAAGTGTAACATGTAACAGCTGCTTCTGTGACTGCTTAAAATGCTCTTTGGTACAATGTCCATCTTGCAAGAAGGAGGAAAGCCCCTGCTGGAAAGCTATAGCCTCACTGCTGGGATTTGCCACTCTTCTGTGGTCTGAAGTATTGGATATCAGCCTCATAACTACATGTCTCTTAAGCTTAATCTGCTGAGTAACTGCATTGGATTTCTCTGACAGGCAATCAGAAACATGACGTCCGAGTTCTTTGCGGATAGTCTCCGGAGGAAAATCACAGACAACACGTCCCATCCAGTTGACTACTATGAGCCAGTATATTACACTGGAGATAATGCCGGTACATCCCACCTCTCCATTGTGGCTGATGATGGCAGTGCTGTGTCCGCCACCAGCACCATCAACCAATAGTATGAGCTCAGACATTACTTCCACGTAGGCCTTTGCCATCTTCCTAGCGGTGGTTCTGTGGTTGGTATAAAACATCACTGAACTGTCATCTCTCTAGCAGGGTAGCGATGTGTAGTTGATGGGCATTTCTCCTGCTGAGCTTGCAGGTCAATTCTTAACACTGAGGCCTGTGTGGTTGGGTCGGTCAGAGGACAAGATGTGTCCTCTCTCATGTTGGGTTCACCCACCAAGAAAATATTCACTGCATCCGGATCTTCTCATAAGCAGTGGTGTCGCTGCTGGCTCTGATTTCCCAGGCATCTGGAAGGAATTTGAGCTAATACAGCTGGCCTGGAAGTGCAGTGTTTGGCTTTGAGTGCTGTCAGGAAGAGCTGTGTTTCATGTGAAGCTGGGGGGGTGAAGGTTCTTTTTGTCCATAGAAAATGTCTCCAGCTTGACACATCTAAGCAAAACCCCAATAATTCGCAAATGTGCCAGCCTTTGAGCTATGCTGCCTCTGCATGGAGTGCAGTACTGCCCAACTGGAAGGGGAATTAGTTGTACTTAGCTGCTGTGCTGTTTTTCCCCTTGGTCCTTGCAGGAGAGCTATACAGCAGGGCTCTGGGCTGCCTTTCCTCTGTGTAGCTGTGCACTCACGGTATAAACTGCTTCCTTCCCCCAAGGGGTGACAGAATGTCCTTTGCAACAGGAGGGAGTGGAGAGTTACTCCAATCAAATCCCAGGTTTCACATTGCAGTAATTCACCTGAAGCTCTTCCTGGATTTGCTCTGGTTTTGACATGTCTGCGCCAACTTGTTTTGTCTAGCTTTGGCTCTGATGTACGATCCAGCGTGAGTGGAATCATATTTAATGATGAGATGGATGACTTCAGCTCACCTTACTTAATCAATGGATTTGGGATCCCTCCTTCTCCAGCAAATTTCATAGCACCAGGTAGCTGTAAACTACCTTCCTGACTCAGTCTTTTGGCTATATCTTGCATACTAATGCTGTGGTGTCTGCAAGGTAGGCTGCAGCATGTCTGCGATCAGGCACAGATCTGGGGCTTTCTGCAGAGGACAGGGATGAAAGCGAGTGTCGTGGTTTAACCCAGCAGGCAGCCAGACACTACCCAGCTGCTCACTCACTCCCCCCCCCCCAGTTGGGACAGGGAGAGAATCGGAAGGGTAAAAGTGAGAAAACCTCATGGGTTGAGATAAAGATAGTTTAATAGAACAGAAAAGGGAAAATAACGATAATGATAATGATAGAACATACAAAATGAGTGATGCACAATGCAGTTACTCACCACCCACGCTGACTTGATAACCAAGTAGCGATCGCTACTTCCTGGATCACTCCTACCATTCATATACTGAGCATGATGTCACGTGGTATGGAATACTCCTTTGGCCAGCTGGGCCAGCTGTCCCGGCTATGCAACCTCCCAGCCTCTTCCAGAGCACGGAAGCTGAGTGTCCTTGACTAGCAGGGTACTTAGGAACAACTAAAAACATCAGTGTGTTATCAACATTCTTCTCACACTAAATCCAAAGCACAGCACTAGGAAGAAATTTAACTCTATCCCAGCTGAAACCAGGACAGCGAGTCACCTGGCATCTCTGTCAAAAACACACAACCAGCTGCCCCTGGTGTACCCCGAAGGAGGATAGACTGTCTAAAGAAAAACTCTTGTGTATGCCTCCTTCCAACAACCAGAAATCCTTTCCCAGGGAGCTCAGTACCTGTCAAATGAAATTACTTAGGGCCGCAAACGGATTTCTTTGAACTGATTTAAAAGGGAGGCAGCAGCAGGAGCTGACTACAAAGTGTTAGACGGCACTGTCCAGCCTTCTCCCTGTGCTGCCTTGGGAGAGGTAGGGCAGCTTTGGATAGATCTAGTTCACGTACCTAACCCAAGCACCCTGCCTGCTCCACCACTGCTTTCTGCAGACCATCTCATTGCTGCTAAAGCAGGCTGGGATTCTGCTACCTTCCTGTACCCCATGTTTTGGAGCGGGACAGGGAAGTGAAGGGACAGGAAGGGAAGTCCCATGGTGTACAGGAGGCAGCTGCATCACAGACAACCCCAGCTGGGACAGGACTGTGGAGGAAGGCACCTTCAGCCTCTGCATGAAGGACCAGGGTTAAGCTTTGCATTGCAGGAGGAAGAAGGAGATGGGTCCAGGGGATAGTGGGGTCCCCAAGGGCTGAACAAGACACATGAGCTGAGTCAGGAAGGTGGATACTGAGGCTCTGGGTTTAGACATGGAGCAGGAGCTGGCAGTTTGTAAGCTGCAGGTGGAAAGCTGAGCCTCTGTTGCATCTGTGTCCCCAACAGGTAAACAGCCCATGTCCTCTATGTGCCCCTCCATCTTGGTGGATAAAATGAAAAAGGTCAGGATGGTGGTTGGTGCTTCTGGAGGAACAAAAATAACTACAGCAACAGCACTGGTATGTGATGATATGGGGACAAGGCTGAGGCAAAACAAGGTGGGGGAAAGGCAGTGTTTGGGGTAAGGGGCTCAAGTCTCCACCTGTGATGTGAGCATGGCTGTGGCGCCCAGCTGTGGGCCGGGAGCCCGAATGGGAGGTTCCTGCCTGGCCTTCTGAGGGCTAGACCTCCAACGCCAACTCCTGCCAGAGCTACAAAGGGTCTCTTAAATTACTTCCTTCAGTGACTTCAGGTCTTTTCCTTTGGCAAGCTGTTCTTACCACTTGTGGAAGATTTGTGACTTCAGTTTAGCTTTGGCTTCTGTTCTCTGGATCTCCATGAACTAGACTTTTTATCTAGTTTAGAGCCATTCCCATCCAACATCCTAAACTTTGGATGAAAGTCACACAGAAAAGCTAAATAAGAACTTAGGCGAGGCATGGCAGCAGGCTCTCTGTGAGCTGCTGTGACAGGCACTCCAATGCCCAGCTAGACCAGAAGTGATTGCAGGAGAAAGCTGTCTCCTGTGCCGGCACACACAGCAGTTCAGAGCACCAGGCTGGATCTTGCTTTCTGGCTGAGGTAGAGGAGAATTTTCCGTAAAAACCGCTACAAGCAGCTTTCTAAGCCCTTGATCTTGAGGCTATTTTCACTTGCCAGCAGCTCCAACCTGGAATTTAAGCATATAGAGATGAGCCAGGTTTAAGGACACCGGTTGCACAGTAGCGGAAAGCTGTAGTTGTATGTTTGCTGAGGTGAATGCTGTGTGTCTAAGCCAGCACTAGCTTAATCATAGCAGCATAAATCCAGCTACAATAGCTTGAGGATCTGATCCTTTTATTATGTTAATCTTAGTAACTCCTGGTCTCTTTATGTGGGAATCCTCCTAAGCATATACAACCTGACTCGCTGCAATGTACGTGAGTTTTGCTTAGCCAACAGGGGAACCACTGAAAGCAGCAGGAACCAGAAATTACGCCTTTTATGTGCTCTAGTGAACATCCTTCAGACATCTCTGCCTATGTTGCTACAAGGGTCAGGCCTCTTTGAAGATAAGTAACTAACGTTAAGGCTTTTTGCTTCTCATAGACGATCATCAATTCCATCTGGTTTGGTTATGATGTGAAGAAAGCAGTGGAAGAGCCCAGAATTCACGATCAGCTGTTTCCCAATATCACGGAGCTTGAGCAGCAAATAGAGGAGGTTTGTCTAGCTAGAGTCTGGGGTGTGCGTGAACTTCTTGTATGGTGCTGGGTTCCTAGTGTTGGGAAGGCATGCACTTGTGGAAAATCAGGAAGCTTTGCCAAAGGTGAGCAGTATCAAAGCTAGTACCGGTCAAGTACTGGGTCACAATAAGCTGTTCAAAGTGTACCTTTAGTCTCAGTCATACGGATTTAAGGCCTAGTGCGTTCAAGAGTGACCTACATCTGACACTTAGGGTATGTATCTTCTTGCAATGTTGTTTGGCTCAAAGGACTTGCAAAATAGCAAACCACATTAAGGGCCCAAACCATCCAGCAGTCTAAATCCAGTGATCCTCAGGAAACTCTTGACCTATTGTGCAACCTCCTGATGAATCCTGAAGTGCTGGTACAAAGGTAGCAAGGGAGGATGCACAGAGGGACCCGAGAACAAACTTGAAAATATTTTCACAGTAAAGGTCTCTGTGCAGCACTGTCAGTCTGCGAGCTGATGGCAGGATCTGCCTCGCTCTGCATACCACTCACCCGAGCTGGCAGCTTCATTCACCCTGAGGAATTACACATCCCAGAGGCCTGAGACAGGTGCAATCTTTCTACATACCTCATCCCATGTCTCTATATTAGGGAAAACACTCCTACATTAGGCAGTTTTCTTCATCAAACTATGCAGAAAATCCTCCTTCAATAAGCTTCTTATTAAGGTAATAGCTGAGATATCTGCCTGCACCAGGGAGGATGCCCTGCTCTCTACAAGTCCTGTGTTTTCCCCCATTCCCAAACAGGATCCATCAGTTCTGGCTGTTGGTATATGAATATGAGGCAGAATGCTCTGTGACCAGGAATAGTATTGGTAGCTTCCACTGAGCACCACAAATGCCACATCTTCTCAATTCCACCTTTTCAAAAGCAGGGCATCCCAGAAAGGGAAGAGGAGGAACAGCATGTAGTTTTAGGAGACCTACCTAATACAGGCACTGAACGCTTGGGTAGTCATGGGGGATGCAGGTCGCAGACTATGGCACACATGCGGTTTCTCTCTCCTGTTGTCCTCATTCACTTCTGCATTCCAGGGTATAGAAGAACAACTAAAGAAGAGAAAACACGATACCATGCGGGTGAGCGGCGGTGCAGTTGTGCAGGCCATTCTTAGAACAGATGAAGGATGGGCTGCAGCCTCCGATTCCCGGAAAGGTGGCTTCCCTGCAGGCTACTGACATGGCTCGGCTCCTTTTTTCAGTGGTCTAGTGACACTGAGGTGTGTTTGGGGGGAAGATCCTTTAGGTCTGCAACTCAGGGACTTCTCACAGGAAAGAGAACAAATTTACCTTTGGTTCTATTGACAGAGCTGGGACAGTTCTCTACAGCCATGACTGAAGTGCCTCATGCCACAGCAGTCTGCTAAAACAGGCATGTCTACCAGGACGTGCAGTACTTACTTGAAGAGTCTGTTCTGCCTTGAAGAGTTTGTTCCCTGCCTCCTCTCCATCCCATGAAGACAGGTTGGGTACCCAGAGTTTCTGAAGAAGGTCCAGCTCACCCAAGCTGCAGGAAGTGTTTCCCTTGCACAGCGTCAGCTACTGGGAATGTCCCTGTCACTGCCAGAGAAGAGATTTGTTTCCTGTTGAGTAGATGGGAGTTACAGGACTCTGGGGATTGGGTTTTCTAAGTTACAAACTTAGAAAACTTAGATCTGTGCCATAGCAGGGATCCCAGCTCTAGACTGGGATAAGGCTTCACAAACTCACCACTCTTTCTTTTAACAAAAGATGTTTCTGCTTTTCATTTCAGTTGATAATTGGAGATGAGTGGGTAAATGGGGAAGTGGCTTCAAACTTTTTTATATTTCTGTTGAGAAGGTCTAAAGGGAAGATGCTACCTGTAAAAACTCTGAGCACAACTAAAATAAATAAATAAATATGGAGTCACACATTTTTCTTGCCTGCACAGTTGCTACGGTCAAAAGGGATGGTGAGAGTCTGTGGGAAAGAAGCTCTCCAGAGATTTTTCTCTTTTGTTCACTCCTTTGATGAAGCTGTGAGTAAAAAAAAAAAATACTTAAATATCCAAAACAACCTCATTTTTTTCCAGTTTGCTTTTTACAACATCATACTGCAGGCCTGAAATGCCAGAGTCTGAGGAAATGAAACCTCTAAAGAAGGGCATGCTGCAGACAATGACCTCTCAGAAATCCGTATCTGATATGGAACAGCTAAGAGTGTCTCCACCTATGCATGAGGGGGTTTTGGTGTTCACCTACCAGCATGGACTAATATATCACATCAGATAAATTTAGCCTAAGATCAAAACTGAATGTTCCAGGATGTTGTCAAGCTCTCAGGATGCTTATGAAATCCTTGAAACACAAGTAACAGTAACTGAACTCATCTATGTGGCTTGTTGAAACTTCTTGTCAGTTTGTAAGAACCTTAAAATACAGAACACATTGAAGAGAAAATGAAAGGCTGAAATTTGAGCAGTTTCTGGAATTGAGGAGAGTCTAGTTTCAAGGAATAAAGTGATAGCTAGATCATGCTTAAATCAAAGGGTCATGACTTAGATTTGCTTATATCACTCCCACTAAATGAAAGGCTTTTACCAAAAGTTGTCTGGGATGTGCTCTGTGCTCCTTCTTCCTGAGCTGTTACTGATGATGATGTGTTAGGTGCAGCTAAGGCAGTGATTGTAAAAAACCTAGAGTCATTGTGTTCCTTTAAGAATGAGATTGGTTTGGGGCCAAACCTGTCTCCTTTTATTGCTGAACTGAAATTTTGACTTTTCTACTTCTTGTAATTCCACAATAGATGCCACTCAGTGGCAGGCTGCTGTTTAAATCCAGTTTGCAGGGCATTTTAGCAAAGCTTTGATACAAGGCTGTGTATGGAACAGCATCAGCTGCTATTTGTTGGTAATAACCTGGCCCTTTGGACTTAGGACTAGCTGAGCTCTTTCTTGGCCAAGTGCAATCTGAGAAATAAACAAATAAAATTATTGCACAGCAAAAGAAGCTTATTGAAACCTTACAGTCACTATAGTTAGTCTGAACTACTATAGAAAAAGCTTGTGCTCTGAAACTGGAAGGTAACTGTTTCCTGGGAAATGACTTTTGGACAAACATGCTTTCTGAAACAGTTTGAGTAACTGCTGCTGGGCTGTTTCTAACAGTTCGTGGTACAGAAGTCTTACTTACGTTCCCAAGTTTCTTCTAGCTGGTCAGAAAACTCCCCTATTATTTATAACCTATGTTACAAAACTTCCCTTCTGGAAAGCTCAGGTTTTGCCATGGCTAAAAACACTTCTGTTGAAAACTATTCTTGTAAATGCATTTGAATTTTTGACTCTGCAGAAATGGATTTGTTTGTTTGTTTTAGCAGTATCACTACAGAGGACTGATTTGTTAAAACTAAACTGGGCTAAGGCTTGCACTTACATCCTACATTTTTTTTAAAAACTATGGATACTTCTGCATGCTGTAATTACCTACACCTCATTTGGACATATCTATACATAGGGCATGTGCTTCTGCCGCTGCTTTGATACCACATTCCACTACTCACACTACATTGAGGCTGTCTGTGTATCGATAGGCAAATGTCAGTCAACAGTTCATCCTGTAAAACCTCCTGATTGTACACGGCAGGCCATTCAGCTTGTCTGAATGTTTCAGCTACAAGAAAAGACTTCTTCCTGCTCGTGTCCCACCCCTTCGAATGCAACCACCTCCCTCCTCTGCTTATGAGCAGACATAATGTCTTAGTGTAAGCTGCCTGACACAATGCAGGGTGTGGAGAACAAGACATGTTGCTATGACCAATTCCAGCTGATTTGAAAGGGAGCTGTCCTGTTAAAAGGCAATCCAGATTGTGAACTGAGGGGTTCACCTCTTTCCCCTGTTCTTCAGTCTAACGTTACGACTATTTTCTTTTGGCAACTCTCCAGCCTCTGGAAGGGCTACAGAGAAGTGCCAAAACCAAGCTGTGAGAGACAAGTGGCACATGCAGTCTTCTGCACAGTTCTTCAGTTTCTCCAGTGGCGTATTGAGTCTCCAGGATGAACAACTGTTACTGCTGGAAACACCTGCATGAAAGGCCTCTCTCAAGCAACTGCTTGTGTGTCAGGCTAGGCAACAGTTTTAGAGGAGAAATTCCCAGACAGATTTAAAAACACTTTATTAAAAATATAATTTAAAGACTTCATTAGAAAATAGAGCAGCCTCTGTACAGTGATGCTTTAAAAGTCCGTGTAAGTTGACTAAGTACAAAAATAATGCTCTCCTGTTGGCATGAGCATGAATGGGGAGAGACCAAACTGGGAGGCTCTTGACCCAAGCAAATTTCAGCAGCGGTGAGGAGGCAGCAGGGCAAGAGCAGAGGTGCCAAGGGAGGTACAATCCCTCAGCTTCACCAGATGTTTTGCTAGTGACGACTACAGGACTGGAAGTCTCTGCCGCAGTGCGAGATCTGCACTCTCATTCCTTTCTGTCTTGCAAATTAAAGTTGTGATGGGTTTTAAAATCGCTTAATTGGCTCAGTTTCAACGTTAGTAGCAAAGCAGTTAAATTGCAGTGAGTGCTGGACTACAGATAATATTCCCATGTCTTCGTGGTGGGAAGTAGCTGTGATACTACTGCACTGGAAAGGTGATAGGCTGGATTACTGAGGTGTGCTTTACCCCAAGGTATGTCAGAAGTGAAGGTAATTGGAGGCTTAGTTACTCGGTTACTGGGTTTTTCTGCTGGCGAAACATGATGGAGTATGGCTCAGAATTGCTGAAGGCTGCCCTGAAGCCTAATAGGGAAGTAAGAACTGCTCTCCCTGTCTCCAGCCAGTGCCATTCTCGGTCGCTTTTTGTAAACTCTAAGCTCAGTCAGGCTAGCTAGAAATAACTACAGATCTTGCTAAAGCCAGCATCCGGTCTAGTTAGTCCATCTGGTCCTGAAATGTGAGCTGCAGATGGTGTCTGGTGCCCGTAAGTGCTCTCCCTGTGACAACTCTGCAGTTGGGGTGTTATTTCTGACACTAGAACCAATGCACTCAGGAACTGATAGCTGAGGTAAGGGAGTTAATGAAAACAGAAAACTTCAGCAACTTATGTAGATTGAATATGACTACCAAAAAAACCCCAATGTAACCCTTTCCAAATGAACATAAATACTGACCCGCCCAAACTTTAGGCCTATTCCCTTTCTCTGTTCACATTCAGCAGTACTGTAATGCCGTCTAACAGGGTGCTGTGCCACTTCTATGGCTTCAGTAAGCAGCTCTGATGGAGAAACCAGCAGTCCTTCCTGAACTAGGGGGATTTAATATAAATTCCACTTGGAGGAGGAGGCGGGGAGCAGTGCATGGAGCTGGCTCTATATGTAAGTCACTTGTGTTCCAGATGCATGATTAAGTGCTTGCGGTTATGATCTGGTAACTTAGAAATACTTTTACATTAAGCTCTGATACAGCTGCGGTCATATTATAGTCCTTAGTGTACAATTTCTGAAGAAAAACACATGTCTGGCTCTAGTCAGCTTCACTCAGACCTTCATTAAAATGCAAGTGAAGGCTGAGATTTCAACAAGTCGCTGGCTTTATTGGACAGACTTTGTGGGTAAGACCATAGACTTAAAACCTATCTGGCCTTGTTTTGGTTTGTTTTTTTAATAGTGTGTGCTCAAATACTTGTTGTGGTGTTTACAGAGGGATTTTATTTCTTTGAGTACTAGGGATACCATGGGCTGTGTGTGAGGTAAGAACTAACATGCAAAGGGGAGGGCTCTGCTAGTGCCTTGCTCTGGTTTGGCTTAACTGTCAGAAACACACACAATACTGTCGGTGCCCATAAGGAAGTATGGCTCATAAACTTTCAGAAAATGGAGTTGTTTGGGATCATGGGAACTTGCCCCTGGGTATTTGAGAAGAGCTTTGGAGGTTTTGAGGTTGGGTTTGTTTGTTTTTTTTCCTTAAATATTTTATTCTCTTGGCCATTTTGAGCAGGGCAAGGTTATGGAGTAACTGCAAAAGACCTTTTGCGTCCAGGTGCATGAGTTCAGGTCTCTCCTCCAGAAGTTTTCTCTCTGTGGTCGTTCTTCAGTAGTCCTCCAATTTCCTCCTTGTGATCTTAAGGGAACACTAGAGACCAGTTGTGGTAAATAGGAAGTTAGAGCATGTCCTTAGGCTATGGGAGAAAAGTATTCTGCTAATGTCTGATAGCGCTGCATCATTTCTCAGCAGTCCTGATGTTTGCCTGGCCAGGCTGAGCTCATAGGTAGAAGCGAAGTCTTCTGATCATGTATCTTTTGCATTTTGAAGAAAGTTATAAAGCTTCCAAAATCAACAGCTCTTCCACTGCAATCCTCACCTGCCTTCCCAAATGACTTATCTTCTGCAGGCATTGAGGAGGGAGAACTGGCACAGATTGGGACTCCTCTTGCCACAGGAAGAGGTGCCTCAGGGAGCTAAGCTGAAGCCTCTGTCTATCCCAGAAGCAGGGAATTCACATCATCCCATGGGAGGCTTATTCTCAAAGTTACAGTGTGCAGGGTTGAAGGAAGCTTTGGTGCAGTTACTCTGAGCTTGTGGGGTCCTTTGCATCCCCAAGGCAGAGAGTAGTAGGGCAGCAGACTTGTGCTATGATGCACTGATTTCATCTGCCACCTTTGGGAAAAGGTGCTTCTTTGGATGGGAAAACCAAGAGGGGGAATGTGGAGTTTTGCTCTCTTCCCTTTCCAAACCCACCCTCTAAGCCTGGATGCTTAAGATTTTAAAATCCTGACCTTATAGTAATCCTCATAACCAAAATAGTTACTTATTTCACATTGCTGAGCCCCAGTAATAATAAGCTTTTTGTGGCAACAGCCTGAAAGAAACCAATTCTACTCTTAACTGAGACTTTCCAGCAGGAATGGAAGATACAGCTTGGTCATTTCACAGTGTTTCAAGTGGGTTTTGGACCAATTTTCCTTTCCCACTTTGTATTCTCTTATTCTGAATAGCTGATGTGCTCAAGAAACATGTTTTTCCATATATCACATAAGTAATGGAGGGTGTAACTCTAAACAAGGCTGGTTGACCGGTATTGCCTGAGGGTGACTTGCAGTCTACTGGAATAAGGTGTAATCACAAATTTTGCCCATACTCTAGCAGGCATCCTGATGGGAACAGGCAACATTGGCATGTCCAAGCCAAAGCTTGTCCTGAATCTAATTATCTCTGTGGTTTTGTGAGTTGTGATGGCATTTCATGCTAATATCCAGCTGACTTCCCCAGCTTCCTTTTATCAGAATAAGCAGAGATGCATTTTCCTTCCTTGGAAATTCCCTGCACAACATTCATTGCAAATTTAACTTTCTTTTCTTTATGTCCTCTTCCCAGCAGGCCGCTCCTAACCTCCTGTAGGGGGGAGAGAAGAGGAAATGGAGTGAATCGGGCAGGGGCCTGAGGTCTTATTATTGCCAGGTGTGAAAATGAAGGATGTGTATATGGGGTCAGGTTGAGAAAGTGAGATTTAAGCAAGAAGGAGGTTAGCTAGAAGCAAAATACAGATTATTCAGGAGAGTTACAGAAGCAATCTCCTTCTCACCAAAAGGAGAAGACAAGAAGATCGAAGCAAGGCCACTCACCTCACTGAAATGTTCCTCAAACAGGATATTATCACCTTCAGTATGCATGATGGGAGCTGAAATGGCATGTTCCAAGTCATAGCTGAACCACAGCTTGTTTATAATCGCCTGCAATGAAACAAATCCCACACTGACTGACTGGAGATATTGAATAATGAAGAACCCGGGTCACATGCTGCCATCCTCCGCACTGGTGTTAAGCCAGACCAGTTCTACTGTAAATCCTGCCTGCTGGATGGTGCAAACCCGAACTGTAAGAGAGGCTACACTGAGTCAGACCAGAAGTCCTACTATCCTAGCCTCCTGTCTTCACGGTGACCAATACCAGATGCTCAGGGCAAATCTAAGAACAGGGTGAGCACATAATGATACTTTCCAGAATGCTTTCCCTGAGCCAAACTGGTGTCCTTGAATTCAATAGCTACTGATGGATCTTATATCTTTCTATTGACACTTGTTCTTTCTGTTTTCAGGTCAGGTCCTAGCATGGACTCGTTCCCACGTTTCTCTCCAATTGAAGAAAGATGAAAAAAAAAAAGTCCTCTTTTTCCTCTTGTGGCCTTATCTGTTTTTATTTCTTGATTGCTGAACAAGATGTTTGTTAGGCTTCATGCTTTGGCAAGCTCTTTTTCGTTACGATTTGTTACTCTGTGTATACGTGTGGTTGTGGTTTTCTGTTTTTCTTGTTCTTTCCATCACGTAACTTATCAGTTTATTTTGTGGGCCCCAAGGTTTTGGGCAATACCTCTCTTCCTAATAATTTCCTTAACTTGCTATTTGATTATTCTAACTTCTTCCCTTTCAAAAAAGAATTGAGAGAGGCAGCTGGCACTTCCCACAGAAATGCTAGAGGCAAGAAGGTGAGGATAGACTGAGTCTGCAGCAGGCCCTCTTCACTGCTGCCTTCCACATAGCAGTACTAGCAGCAGCAAAGTAATTCCTTTTGTTCAGGACAGCGTGCGCTCCCCTTGCTTAGTGGAAGGCATTCACTCACCATAGCAGTAGCACTGATAATCCAGGCCCCGCCTGCTCCTCCAATCACCAGCATGTCTCCAGTCTTGGAGATGAGAATGGAAGGCACCATTGCTGAGGGAGGCTTCTCTCCTAGAGCAGAGGCAGAGAATATTGTTCCTCCCATGTGGCTGTTAACGGACACACGAGTTTATCTACCTCACTCTTCTTGCATTCCCCATGGAAAACCAAGCTGCTGCTCATTCCTCAAGAAGCTCAAGTCTTCTCAAAACCTAGCTTCTTTGTGCTGAGACCCCATCTCACAAGAAACTGGATCTTTATGGCAGAGGCTAAATAGGAAGCATCTCTTGGTGCAGGGCATCCTACAAGCATTCAGGACTTGCTGCAGCTCATTCAACCCAGCCAAGGAACCATTAGCAGCAATCCTGCCATTGCAGTACTGATGTCCTCTCTCACAGCAGACCCAAGGGAGACTGCATCAGGGATAGCTGATTTCACAAAGCAATGTCTCTGCATCAACACTGCTGTGTTACAGAACTCAGTGTAAGCCTATAGCATCACTGATTTGATTGTGCATGCAACTATACACTTTTTCATAGATGAGCCTAAAATATCAGCAAGCTTGTCTTAGCAGTAGTTTCTTCACTTATTCCCTCCCCTCTCCATCAATCAATGATGAGCTTCAGCTTTTTTTTTTTTTTTTTTTTTTTTTAAATCTCTGATTTCCCTGGCCAGAAACCAAAACTCCCATGTTTCCATGCAAAGCCATATATGAGTAGACAAGACACATTACAGGGCTTTATCCTCTGTTAGTCTGAAACAAATCTGCTCTCATCCAGACCTAGGAAAGGAAAGAGTACCTGCAGTTTACAGATAGTCCCTTCCCAGTTGTACATGGCCTGCATATCCATCTCCTGGCCTTGTGTTTTATTTTGAGGGTGAGAATGCTCACCTGGCTTAATGCTTCTGTTTGCTATGCAGAAATCAGCGAGTTCATTATTTAAAATGATCCCGGTTTGGTTAGAATATACAAAGGAGCCAAACCTGCAGAGGGGAAAGAAGTAGCCTTTCAGTGACCAGTCCTCTCCTGTTGTGGATGACATTAACTGAACATGGCACCCTGTGGGTTACCTCTGTCTCCTCCCAGCCTGCAACTGCCCCAGCCAGGGTGTCCAAAAGCTGTTTGTGCTGCTGTGCTGGAACCAGAGATAAGCTCCCTGTTAGTAGTGGAAGTGAGGATTTGCCCAACTCACAGAAACTCAGCAGAGCTCAGCAAGTTGTTACATGTTCGTGAATTGTGATGTTCCTTTGGGCTGATGCTCAAAGGCCTTTGCTGTCACATGAAAAAAGCATTCATGAGTAAGAGACTGCCTAAATCTCTGAAGCCGAAGGGTTTTGCATTTCTGGTAAACAGCTCTTGCCAGTACCCTGTGAACCTGATACATGGCCTATGTGACTCAATTATCAACCCTTTGCTACTCACGGGTAGTTGATGGTGCTGGTGGCGGACACGGCACTGCCATCTGCAGCGAGCACAGAGATGTGGCTTGTGCCCTTGCTTTTGTATCTGTGGTTGTAGATGGACTCCAACAAGTTGTAATGGTTGAGTGGATGGTCACCACGGTCATCTATTCGGCTCCTGGCAAGCTCAGCAATCTTGTCAGAAAGCATGGTCCGCACTGTCACCTGCAATCACAGCAAGGACACTGAGCTTGTGTCACCAAAGCACAGGCATGCCTTTCTCTGGGCACAAGGAAGCCTGGGGGATTCAGGCCCAATAGTCAGAGCTTGGGGACTTGCATTGGCAGTGTTCAGCCCCAGCCTGAATCCCCAGGCCACTCTCATCACAGAAAATGAAACAAGGTCAGTACTGAGGCACCTCAGCATTGGCACATCCTTTATCAGGCAAGTGAGCGCCAGCCTACAGCTGAACAGAAATTGCAGACAAAGTAAATGGCCTAATCCTGCCTCTGCCTTGGCCAACTGAGCAGCATTGCTCTTGACCTGCAGTTCTAAGTATTTTCTTTCCTTCCGTGGCTGCAAAGCAGGAGGATGTCAGAGCATTGCTTGGTACTGTAGCATTGTGCTGGCAGGATAGTCTGGGCAATAGGTAGCCTGCTTGAGGGCTTAGCACATAGGCTAAAATGAGTTGGTGACAATGCAGGTTTAAAAAAAAAAAGGCAGGAAATGGACTTCCCTGCTCCCTCTCTGTCAAGCAGCCATCTAGAAGAAGCTACCAGTGCTGTGGGTGTCTGTGGCTGTCCTTACGCACCGTGCCAGCTCACCTGAGCTTCGGAGAAGGCTGGGTCACTCATATGGGGTTTTAGCACATTGCCAAACTTCAGGGCCTCTGCAATGCGATGGTAGGTTTCCACTTTCTCCTGGGGTGTCGTCAGTGACGCTTCATGGAGTTTATACTCTACAGAGCAGGATGAAATAATTTTGTTAATAGACCCAAGGCAATGTTTTTTCAAGAACTGTAAAAAAAAAATTTGAAAGGAACCTCCTTTTCCCATCCCAGTTCTTATCAAGTTTCCCCTATGCTTTAGCAGCCTGCAGGCACAGAAACAACCAAGTACTTATTCCCACTGTGACTTCAATTCTTTTTGAAGCCTTGGGAAAATCGTGTATCCTTTGGCTTTTGCAGCAGCTATAGTGATGCTGACCCACTGTAAGAATGAGCCAGTTCATCATCCTGCTGCATAGCATGGTCGCACTGCTGCTTTGGGGCCCGTTCTGGCTTGTTAACTCCATTTCTCCCCATTACTTTTCTACTGTTCTAGAGCAACACTCTTTGCAAACCTCTTGCTGTCCCTTTTCCCTTAGGAATTTACCTTCCAATATCTTGAGGATGAACATGAGCACAGCACCTCCCATGGGCGGTCCAGGAGAAAACACTGTGGTGTGATTGTTCAGGGTAATGTTCAGAGCTGAGGACACCTCTGCTTTGTATGCCTGAAGGTCCTCCAGTGAGATACTGGACCCTTCAACAGAAAACCAGATGGGTAGCTAGCATTAGCACATTAACTTCTAAGCTAGCATTAGCACATTAACTTCTACTAGGGCTGGCTACATCAGAGCCTTGGTAAAGAGCCATCCCTGTATACTCCAAATTTGTTCCACCAAGCACAGCAATGTCTTCATGTGTCCTCATCTACTGCCAAACTCCAGGACATTACAAAGCCTAAGGGAGTTGGAGACACCAGTGCATGAGCACTGTGGGTGAATGCCAGAGCAGTGGGTGGTGCTCAGTCCTGCTTCTGGGCCTGAGTTATAAGAACTGGGGAAAGATGGCCCCTTCCCATGGCAGGTACCACCCCAAGTGGCAAGCAAATGGCATGTGTTGGCTTTTCCCCGGTACCGACTCACTGTTAACCAATTGCTGGGAAAAGGCCTGTCTATTAGTATTAACTATAGCTGTTACCTACCAGCCTTCCTAATGTCCTCCACCAGGGCCTTTCCTATCTGTCCCTCATAAAATGCTGTAGCTCCATTTTCCGCTACAGCTTTCAGTGTTTGCTGCAGGGCTGGCCACCTGAAGGTCTCTCCATGCTTCAGAAATCTTTGACCGTCACATATCAGTGGGCTGTTAAAGAAGAACATCCATCAGTTTACAGCATGTGCTTATTCCATCCCCAGGACCAACCTCTTTTTCCTTCCCAAAGCTGTTTTGGTTTATGCATGTTGTATACTTTCCAAGACAGTACTACACTGCAGTCTACGTGGAGAAAAGCTCTTCTCAGCCCATTGCTACCCATAGCAGTAGGCACTCTTTCCCCAGACAAAGTTTCCTCCACGGGACCTAATGCTTTGACCCTGGCTCAGGTCAGTGGGGCTTCTCCAAACGAGTGTCTGCTGTAGGGCTGTGCTGTCAGGGGATGGTTTCCACACAGATGGAGGCAGGCCACATACAGCCAGCTCCTCCTCATAAGCAGATGTGCTTAGCAGACAGTTTTGCTGTGCCAAGCCGCTCTAAATTACAAGAAAAAAGCTGCTGACAGAAAAAAAAATTTAAAAAACACTTCTGTTATTCCCTCTCTCTCCATAGCAAGTATTTACTGAGCAGAAGCCGCAGCAGCAGCCTGCGCTCCGTGTCAGCGTGTCAGAGGAAGGGTCTGACGCTGAGGGAACAGTGGTCTTCACACTGCAATTTAATTCATGGGTCTTACCACAGGCTTTTTCCTGGACTGGAGAAGTATGAGTGATGGATTATTTTGTCCATAACTGGGGAAATGACAAGTGGCTCTGAAAGGAGCTTGATGGTTGGTTCAAATAGGGCTTTCCATGGTAAGCGGCCATACCGCTTATGGGCTTCTTCATACCCACGAAGTTCTCCTGGTACAGCAATCCAGCGGGAACCTGAAGAGCAGAACAACAGTGTCACACCCAGTAAGTGATTGGCCTGTGGGTTTCACCGCTCTGAAAGCACCCCAATGGAAGTGTGGATTTGTACAGGCAGGACTAAGTCTTCTTAAAGCAGGCTTGGGTTTTTTCCTTTCCTTTTTCTGTTCATATATTTCTTCACTACCTAATAGAAGGGGTGTAGAGGAGCTGGAGCCAGACTCAGAGGTGCACAGTGAAAGCACAAGAGGCAACAGGCACATGTTGCAGCAAGGGAGATGGCAGCTGGACATAAGAGAAAATGCAGTCATGCTGAGCGTGGTCAAACACTAGAAGAAGTGAAGCTGTGAAACTCTCCATCGATGGAGAAGTTAAAAAATGTAACAGGACAAGAGCCCAAGCAGCCTGAGCTAACTCTAACATCACTCTGCTTTGAGCAGGAGTTAGGGCAGAACCCTCCAACTGTCCCTTCTAACCATAGTTGTCCTGATTCTTTTTCAGGCTCTTCTTCCAATCATAAGAACACCTCCTCCAGGAACTAGGACATGCCCCAAAAGAAAATGGGCTATGGAAGGAGAATGAATGCAGCAAGAAATGTGAAGAGATCCAAGATGTGCTGCTAAAGCGAGAGTGCCTGTTGCCAAACCAGTAACAGCAAATGGATGTGGAGCCTCCTCGGATGGGAGCGAGGTGGCAGCTGAGCTAAGCTGGAGCCCAGCGACTCAACTCCTGATGCTGCCAGGTTGCTTCCCCAATGTAAGGACATGATTATATTGATTTCTTTCATTTCCAGAAAGTATGAGCAGCTATTGACCTTATTTTTCTCTGTAAGAACTGCTGGGAAGAGTGCTTTGGGAAATATGGTCTTGAAAAGACTTCCTATGAAAAGAAATTACATAGTAATTTCTCCTCATGCTCTGTTCCCCACCTCCTCGCTGGTCAGGCTGCCAATGTTACTACGAAACAGGAATTTTATGGACCTAGTATTTTTTCTTACATTTGCAAAAATCAACGCAGGAAGAGCGTGAGCAATTAAACAGAATTTCAGATAAAGTCAGCAAGGTCCTCAGTTCCCGCATCCTGAGCTTTGTGCACTGCACACCAGGAGGGCACACAGCCCTCACGGCCCAGTCTGTGTCCTTACCAATGGGGAAACCAGCAGCGCAGCCAGACAACAAATCGTGCGGAAACACTCGTGGGACTGTCTCGCGGGCATTGATCACCTCGACTGTTCCTAGAAAGGAGAAGGGGGGAATGCATAACATTGTCTTCCTGAAGCAGGTGAACATCACACTTAGCCAGTCGTGAGCACCGCACAGGCTGCTAGCCCAGAGCCCGCAGCACCACGCTGAACTGCCCTGAAGCCTTTTGCCAAATGTGTCAAGCACACTTGCAGGGTCAGGCTGCAGTCGGCACACACTGTCGTTTGCTCCCATGCTTTTATTTAGAGCAAACCAAGCAGTGCCTACCTAGAGGCAGCAAAGGTACAGGGACAAGGCCAGGGCTTGTCTCCAGCCAGTTAAGGTCCCCATCCAGGGCTCCTGAGCCTGGGATGCGGTCTGGGATGTGCTGCTTCACATCTGATTTGCAGGTTCCTGCACTTGTTCTGCAGGTGGGACATGCCAGAGACATAACATGAGCTTCATGCTCCTTGGTGGGCCATTTTCCAAGTGATGGTGAGAGATGTCCACCACGTTTGTAAGTAGGACAGTGATACTGAAAGACCCTCTATGTATCAGGAAGCTTGAAAGGAAAAAAAAAAACCCACACCACTTGTATACACTTGTATTTCAGGTCTAGCCTATTATTTCGCCCCCTTCTCTGCCTGTATTTATCTTTTCCTGTCACAGTCCACAGAGCCAGCTGTGTTTCAGGAGCCCACAGTGCTACCTAGTGCACCAAGCACCTGAGCCATGCATAGCCATGTGCGGCTCTGTGTAGCAGGATAATTCAGGTAGCAGAAGAGGACTGTTGATAGGAGACAAAGTTACATGGCTCTGCCAAAAGGGAAAAAAGAAAAATACAGGTGTTTTGCCAAATTATGCTATTGCATAAGATAAACCCAAGCATTTCCAGACGCGTGACACTGTGAGACTACTTGGCAGGGTTTTTAAAATGACGATATTGTTATTGTGTTCATTGTTGATTTTACTATTTAGATCTATAAGCTCTGGGGGCTTTTGGGAGCCAAGGCAGTTAAAAAAAAAAAAACACTAAAAACATAAAAGCAAGAACACAACACTAGGGGTTAAGCCAAACACAGAAGGGCTTCCCAGCAGGCTCTGAACGTTGCCACATTTAGATTTCTGAAGGGAAGATGCATCTCCTGGGACAGGAATTCTCACCGCTGCTTTGGGGAGTCCTACCCACGCCAGCGAGGGCAGCGTGAGATGATGCAGCCCCCATGTTGGCAGGCACTGCCTGAGCTGCTGATGCAGGATGAGCCCCTGAAGTCCCAGGCCAAGGGCTCAGCTGAGCCAGCGACAGCCCCATATTGCTGCACTCATTGCCAGCACACGTACTTCACCCTGCTCCCATCTGCCTCCATGGCAGCCCAGTGGCAGCTCAGACAGCACCACTCACACCTTGCTGCACTGTCAGCTGTGTCTTCAAAATATAATTTGGGTTTGTTTTGGAGGGGGAAGGAGAGGCAAAGTCAGTTCATTTTAAATCCAAAGCTCCTTCCCCCCCCAACATGTTCTTGCTGTGAAAAGATGCACTCCCTGTAATAGATGCTTTGGGTTAAGAGCAAAAGCATGGTTTGTGATCAGAGGATGCAGCATTATATTCAAAAAATTGCTCTGAGAGAACATGAATAATTCTGACTTCTCCATGGCAGCTGGGTGTCTGCAGGGAGCTGGGGCACCATGGAGAAGCCAGGGCTGGCCCATACCTGTGCTGGCATTATAGATGGTAAATATGACCCCACCACCCAGGCCTGAACTCTGAGGGTTCATCACCGAGGTGCAGATCAAGCCAGCAATGGCAGCATCCACAGCTGTGCCTCCACTTTTCAGGATGTCCCTGTGGTGGAAATGGAGGAAAAAAGACAATGTTAAAATCCAGGGATGATGGAATGGAGGAGCCTACACAAAAATGTCTCCCTGGAGCACTTGCAAGGCAGCCCCAGCTTGACAAGAGCAGCTAGCAGTTGGAGAAAGCTATCGGCAGCAGTGTGGGGTGTGAGAGCGCAGAAAGGTGCCTTCCTTTGTGGGAGTGAGAAAGAAAAATTAGTGGAAAAGAAGGGAGAGTCTGCAGGAGGAAAGAGCAGCCAGGGGCCAGACCTACGTGCGGGCTGGTCTTCCTCTGGGCAAAGAGTGATGGTACAGGGACAACTCCAGCTGCTCACAAATGCTGTTGACAAAAAAGGACAGCAAGTAACTCCCAGACATGGAGGAGGATGCTCTCGGCAGAGGAGAGAGTTTTCCACATGCTGGGAACGAAACAACCTATTTCTAGCTCCCCACCTACCGTTGCCAAAAAAAAGGCATATGCCTGTCAACAGGACAGGGGCACTGAAGCAGGAACGATGGGTTCATGTGAAGCAAACTCCTGAGACTTAACATAGCGATTAGCACAAAATTCAGGCCTTACTTCATTGCTCCTACAACGTGCCTTCCTGAGCTTACGTGATATTAGCACAAAAATCCCACCCCTTCCCTGTATCCCCAAGGCAAAACAAACAAACAAACAAACAAAAAACAAACAGGAAAAAAACTCTCAACTGTTTCTACCTAGGCACAGTCATACCAAAGAACACGCAGGCATTAAGGCACCCTCATGCTGTTGACAGAAATAAGTTTCTGCTAGCGAAATGTGTCTCAACAAAGACTTTCCTCAAGCACAGCTGTAAAAAAAATCTTTTCCTTACAGTGGAAATGTGGTGGGGTGGGGTTTCCTTGCACAGCCTGCCAGTAGCCAGCACTGGTATTTGCTAGGAAGGTTTCTGACTGTTTGGGTTGGGGTATTGCTTAGATAAGGCTAAGCCAAAAGTGAAACGGACTAGTTCATTAATTGGAGTGCAACTGCTCTCACAGGCTGCGACAGGAACACAGAGCACATATATATGGGACTGCTGTTTATTTTACATCCATTGATGTGGCCAGGACCTGCTGGGGCTGGGAACAGGATGCTGCCAGCAGGCACTCTGATTGTGGCTTTCCTTTGTTTCTGTAAGTGCCTTTGGAACAACTGCCTGTAAGGAAATGGCATGTGGACAAGTGGGGAGAAAAGAAATGGTAGGGAACCACCGGGCTTTCTGTTTGGGGTCTGCATGGCTTTTAGCCTCCTAGCAGCAAGCTGCTCCCTGGCTGTAGCTCTGAAAATGGAGACTGAGGCTCAGGCTCGCCCATTCATCTCCTTGCAGCAGGGGTAAGACTCTCACCACACAAATGTCCCTGGGTGGTGTTTTTCTGAAACTGAAGCTTTTTAATTGCTAACAATAGAAGGGAAGGACAAGAGAGCTTAATGAGAAACTGAGTTACCCCTGCAGAAGGCCCAGGAAGCATGTTAGAAAGTTGGGGAAGGAGGGGAGAAGGACCACTACACTCCCCAGAGCCCCTGGATTATGGGCTGTGAGGCAGCACATGTACAAAGCCTGGTGCTAAGGAAAACCATGGTTCTGAGATAATTTGCAGTGAAAAACAACTTCAAAAAGAAACTTTGAGATTGTATGGTATTCATTTCAATGCACTGCATTAAGACCTTAACACGGAAAATCAGACAAATTTCTATCATTTTCCCGAAAGCCCGAAAACCACTAGATCCTCATCTAACTTCCCAGCCACATTCACAGTTGTGTAAGTGGTTGCACATCTTGCACTATGTCTTGTCCAGGGACCCTCCTGCCACTCTCCTTCTGAAGCCAGTGCCATACATCCCTCACCACGTCCCCAGAAACACTTGTGCCTGCAGAAGCACTCCCTGATGAAGATCCTCGTCCCTTCTTGTGTCATCTGGTGATGGTCATCTACGTGCTCCAAATGATGAGCTGTTCCCTCACCACCACTGATCTGCACCAAGCCAGCACTGGAACTGCATTAACTTAGCATGCCCTAAAGGGTAATCAATTTATTAATTTAGTATTTGTACACCTAGATGGCCTGTTTCTGGCTGATGCTAAGATCTTTTGGTGTTCACAAGTACTTGTTTATAAAAGCAACACTGTGGGCTAAATACCCTTTAACTACCGCAAATGTAGTGCCATATGCACAAAGCATACAAACCTGAGAGTTTCTTAGCATGACCTTATCCATGCTCCCTCCCTTCAACGCTCCCAGTTAGACATAGAGCCAGGATAACACAAGCCATATAAACTCCAGTTTGTAGCTGTGCCCTTGGTTCCCACTGAGATCAGGGAGGACAAATGAGGTCTCAGTCTCAGCAGAAAAGGCGTATCTGACTGCTAAAGAGAGCAGCAAACTTTTCCAGGGAGCTGAGACCTGGACTGTGGCTGCCATTGGCAAAAGGGACACACATTTCCTGAGAGCATCAAGGAACAAGTAGGAGGAAGATGTTCACCGGCCAGTGGAGAGGACTTCAGCAGCACTGCCAGGATGGACACATCCTGCCTGGCATGGCTGAGGCAAATCAAGTGCTTATTTATGGGCACTGATGACTCCAGCCTGCCAGTCCACACAATAGTTTTCAGATGGGTCGTGCCTAAGACATTGACATTATGCATGCCTCAGGAAGGTAGGAAAGCCAGAGATAGTCTTTATTGTTCCTGCTCTGTGCCTAGCACAGTGATGCCCTGATTCTTGGCTGCGACTCCTTGGTGTTAACACAATATAGAGCAAAAATAACACCAGCAGCCAACACAGCGACACCTTTTCACAGAAAAGCAAAGCATGTTTTGCTTTGTCCTTGGTCACTAGCCCTCATTAATCATATTTTGCAATATAAACAAGATTACAAGAAAAACAGAATTTCCAGATAATCCAAAAGTGCTTTCCATTCCTGTCTACTGTGTCTATATTGGTGGCAACTGTCACTGTCACCTCTGGTGGCAAATACCACATCTAACAACACATAGTCAAACCTGTTTCTTGCTTGAGGAAGGAGGACTTTCCAGTCACCTGCTGCCTTTCAGTGAGCACCATGGGATGGGGAGCTTCCCATCCACTAGCACAGTGTGCGGCATCTGAGACCATCTCAGTATGGGATGGGCTCTGTGATGCTGGGCATGGTCCTTTGCCTGCTGCTTCTTTAGGGGACAGGGGTTAGGGGGAAGGGGGGCTGAGACGAGGCATTATCTTGGCTCTTCCCAGCCTAGCAGGAAGCACCCCCAGCCCCAAGTCTCACCCCCAGCCCCAAGTGTGCGAGGGCTCGCACACCACATTGATGTTGTTTCCCTGGCACTATGGGGGTACATGTGCCTGCCAAGTTTTTCACTTGAACCCCAGCACAAGGGGTGTCACATAACACAGGACAGGTGGTAGCTAAGGAAAAGCAAGCCTTACATTCAGGCTTTTAGCTCAAGCCCAGAAACAACTGAGCCCAGCAAGGGTAAAACCAAATCCTGATCAGGGTTTTTAGCAAGATTTCTTTTGAGCTGCTTTGCTCTTTTACCCAGGAGTCCTGATACATGTCCCGCATGGTCAGCGCAGGGTCCAGGGCCCACAGCCATTCTATGCTACCTGCAGACTGGCCCCTAGTCTCGACAACTTTCCCTCCAGCCTCTCTGAAGACTGAAACACAACAAAAAATACTCTCTGAGCTGGCTCTTGGTATATCACACTTGGCTCCCCATGCCTGGCTCACCCGCTTTCAGCTAGAGCTTTGCCACTTCCTTGGAAGTGATGCCTGGGGAATTTAGGGCCATTATGTCTTTCTCATCTAGCCAGACTGGCAGAGTACAGCCTGTCCCATTAGGTTGCTCCCTTTCTATGGATCACTGCTACAACTAGCTTAATTATAATGCAAAACCCTGGAGAGGCGCATGACCCCTCAATCAAAGTGTGGTACCTTATCAGGTCTCCCTAGAGACATCTTAGTGCTACAGCTGACAAGGTCTGATAACAACATGTTTTGTCCTATATCCTTCCTGCCACTTAGTTTCAGCTTTAGGGTTTGGCCATTAATGGAGTTTCCTTAAAGTCAGGAGCAGAAGAGGATGTTAACAACCAAGCCCTGCTCCAGCAGCAGCAAAACAGGGATTCACCCTCCCAGAAGAGGATGTTAACAACCAAGCCCTGCTCCAGCAGCAGCAAAACAGGTATTCACCCTCCCAGGAAGGGTGAATGATGGCACTTTGCTCACACAATCCTCACAGCGAAGATGGGCTGTGCTGGGCTGCAGACCAAGTCTGAAGCCATTTTAAATACACTGGAAATGCTAAGGTATTAAATTATATTGCTTTTTTTTTTTCTGCTAAAGAAAGCTGGGGGCTGGGAGGAGACTGCCCGTTATATAGGAGCTGCCTGCTTAAGATTTATGAAGAGCAAAAGCAACAGCTGTTTCTGTGAAAAAGAGTCAGTTGCCAAATTTAAAACTGTTAAAATACATGAAGAAGGGAAGGCAAATCCTTTGGGATATAAACATTCTTCAGAAATGCTGCTGGGCCATCACTGAAAAGGATTTTTGCAGCAGATTCTCTGCATAGAACTGAGCTTCCCAGGACCGCAGACATTTTCTGACCATTAAATTCTCACCCTCCCCACCACCCTGTCCCCCAGGCGGGTGTTCGTTTCAGAAAAAGGGTTCAGTTCCCAGGGTTTATGCTAGGCTACACTGAAGAAGTGGGATCAGAGATGACTGCTGGGCCAGGTCAGGTCAGCTCACCTCGCTGCAGCAAATCCCATTGCTGGGAATGAGCACTTTTCCTAAATCTCTCCCTGACCTTATGCTGGGTCTTGCTTCTGCCATTTGGGAAACAAATGGATGCAGAGCGGTGGATGCCAGAGCTCAAACAGCACATTGGTAGGGAATATAAAGCGTTTTGCATGGCTGATGGAAAAAGCCTCTTCCATTGCCAGGAGGGAACAAGTGGCTCAGAGCTGGAGGTGAAGGTAGGTTTGGGTACCACTTGCTGCCAGGGCAATCACCGCCTGTCTCCTCATGGCTTCCTCCCACAAGAACAAATTACTGAGGTGGACTTTGGTACCAAATCCACATCCTTGGGTTAAAAACTGCTCTGACTCTCCTTTTAGCCTCCCATCCCTCTTCATCAAAGTGTTTCACTTCATTCAGTGAAGTTTTCTTCCAGCACAGGGCTCCTGTCTGGACCAGACAGCTGCACAATATTGCTTTCAGTCCTCAATCTCCAGCAGTAAAACCGTTCACAGCAAAAGACCCAACCTTGTTCACCACTGAGAACTGGACACTCATGGCTAAGAGCAAGTCTAGCACAGGACCTGCCAACAAGGATGATGACATGCTGGAGGCTTGCTGAAAGTGGTCACTTTCTTCAGGGAGCCAAAGAGTTGCATAAAAATTTCAGAAAGTCCAAGCTTACACAGCCCCAGAATATACAAACACCACCTCCAGAGCTCGAAAACCCGAGCCTAAAGATGACAGCTGAGCACAACTGAAGAAAAGGAGCAGCAAACAGGGGCTGTGAGTCTGTCCCCCATCTCCTACTTGTACTAACGAATTGCAGAGCTACACAGTTCCTTCACTGACCCTTCCTTCACAGCTAAACTATCAGTGAGGGAAACAGAACGACCCTGAGGTGTTTTCCCCAACCCTCTTGTTAAAAGACAAGATTGCTCTTCGGGCAAGACATTCAGTTCAGTTATTCTCGATAAGTTCAGTTAAAAGTTCTATTAGGAGCACACAAAAGACTCTGTAACAGCAGCATCTTAAACTAACACAGTATCATGTAATGCCCCAGGAATTTCATTACTGCTAATGACAACTCACAGAGCATGTGGTTTGGGTTTCTTTTCTTTTTTTTTAAAGGAAACAAGATTTTTTAATTAAAGAATAAAATTTTTAAGTAGGTCAGAGATTAGTTGCTGCTTTTAGCTTCCAAGACTTTAGGCGCCGGACCAGTGCGATTGATTTCATGCCCATCCTGCACTGGAGGTTCTCCGAGCATCCCCTGCATGCGTTCCCAGGAGCTTGGGGAGGATTTGCAGGATGAAAGGATTGTCTGCGGCAGGGCAGCCCAGGGTCCCAGCAGAGAGAGGGTCTGCGGGGTCAGTGGGGGAGAGCAGGGACAAACAGGCACTGTTGAATCTCTCTGTGGTGTGCTTTTAGGGACTGGTTGCAATGGCTCCTGCTCTCACCAGTGGGGTGGGCAGGCAGGCTGACAGGTTCAGTTACAACATGTGGTTTTCATTTGATTGTAGCTTTGCCATACCCAAGCCACCAAGCCTAATTTTTTTTCCCATGTGGAGGTTGCTCTTCTTCTTTTTGTATTTTTCCACTAAAAGCATTCAGCAATTACCAAAAAATTAGACTGAGGAAATTTGTTGTTTTGCCTTATTTTACTTGTTTTAAACTCCTCTAGAAAATTTGTTAGGAGTCTCTGCAGTGTGCAAGTACAAAGCCAGAGATGTAGTCTGCCTCCAGTTCGAACAATTCACTCTAATTTGGCCAAGTTGTTTGCTTTGGGGAAAAAGCCAAACAAAAGGGATCATTAAAAATTTTGATCATATTGATCATATAATTCTTTTACTTATTTTTATATATACCAAAATGCATACGTGTGTGGTCATCAGTGAATTAACCAGTTTTGGTAGATTAATTCTCCTGTGATTTCTAAGCAATGCTAGCGGAAATGAGCCTGCTCCAACCCTGAGCTGCAAAGGCTAAGCACAGCTTCCTCAAAAAAAACGCTTCTGGTAACAGCCATGGCTTTGGGCATGGAAAAAACAAGGAAATTATTATCCTTAGTACTCAGTGCTCCCCAAGCTGGACCACGAGCAAGGAGAGTGGCCAAGTCCTGCCTCAAACACAAAGGAGATGGAGGAAGAGTGAGGTGGCTGAGCTGTGGAGGCAGGATCAGGGCAGAATAAAGCCCATAAGATTGAGCAATTTGGGAGCAGGGGTGAGGGTGTTGTGTTGGTAGGATGAAAAGACCAGAAGTAGTGACTGCACAGGCTCAAACACCAGCACAGGGAGATGGTTACATGTGGGAAGGAGCAGCCACAGAGCTGGGGGTGAGGCAGCAATTAGGCAGAAGAGAGAGAGCAGCAGCATGGGTAGCAAAGGGCCCAGCAGGGACTCAGCAGCAGCAGTACAGGTCTCAGCTCTTGTGCCATTGGGAATCTTGCCATTCATGATTGCTTGCCTAAGTCCTCAAATCTTTACATCATTCCAAGTCCAAACAGCCAGTGTAAAAATTCGCAAATGTTCGCATAACTGCAGAAAAAGAGTGAAGACCTAAATACAGTCCTTAGTAAGAAAAAGAAAAACCCAAGATTAGTTATTTCTTCTTGTTTCCTCTCTCCTAGGCCTCATAATTTTGGGAGTTTAATTATTTTTGAACAGCAAAAGTCAACAGCATTGTTGTAATCTCAAAAACACTCAGTTGACTGGCTGAGCAGTGTCTGGGAAGGAGTTAGGGTTGTGCATCAAGGGATGCTTGGCTTTGCCTAACTCTCACTTTGTTGCTGAAGTTAAGTGGCAAATGAAGTGGCCGCTCACAGGTGGGGACATCAGGGCCTAATGACTAAGATTACTCTGAGAAATTGGATTTTATTGCTACTGACGTGACAAAATTCCTATGTGGTGCTAAAATCTTGTTTAGCAAAGATTAGGCAGGAAGCCGCTATGTGCTCCTCAGCTCCTGGTGCTCCCATCAAGACCTCTGGGTCAGGCTCAAGGAAGCCCTCATCCTGCACAGTCACAGAGGAGGTCAGTGAGAGATGTACCCCGAGCAGCGCAGATTGCTCTGAAAGGCGGAGACCCTGGTTGAAGTGACTCTGATGTGGCACCCACACAGTATAATTGCCATGCTAGACTTCCGTATTTATACCAGTGAGATATCATTATTTTCTCACTTCCCAGATTGCTGTGAGAATTAATTTAGTGGTGACCATCATGTGCTAATAGCTAAGAGCTAAAATGTGGCATACAGATATAACAGCACAGAAATGTCTGAGAGAAAATGAACAAGACCACATGCAGTACAGAGCATGCAGTAAGCTTCCCCCAAAGGAAAAATGTTTCTTCCTTACAAGCTATCACTGTGGGCCAGTGGGGACAAAGAGAGAAATAGGACAATGACAAAGAAAAGGGCAAACATTATACAAAGCTTCTGATCACAAGCTCTGTTGCAGATGAACATTTTTATAGAGTTTTATTATGATCTATTGCAAGAACATGAGCAGATAGCTCAAGCTGGGAGAACAACAGAGGAGTTTGGTTCATTCCAAGTATAAGGACAGCATGAAATGAGCACAAAGGTTTCCAAGAATGGCTGAAGGTGAAGGATACCCGGGATACGCAGCAGACAGCATGCAGCTAAGGGAGTAGAGCTAACCACCAGGCAGAGGGTGAGTGGTGTAGAGCCAAGGTGAAGGAGGAGAATAGTCTTGGCTGGGGAGATCCAGGTGGCTTGGGAGGGCTGGAGAAGAGAGCAGCAGGACATGATGTGCAGATGCCCCAGGCTGGAGAAAAGGGGGAAAATGTGTGATGGGAAGTTGGAGCAAGGGCAGAATTTTGTGGGGATCATTGACAAACTATTTGTAGGAAATCTAAGGTGGTTTGTCAGACTGGAGGGACACCATAGACCTTGTCAGCAAGTGCACTGGAGGCGCAGCTACAGCAATGGTTGAGGCTATGGAAGCAGGTGGAGCTTCTTGTGGAGAGAAGGGAAGGAAACAGGTGACAGCCCAGCAGCAGTAGCCAGGTAGCCAAAGCTTCTCAGTTGTCAACCTGATCACAGATTTCTGTGGCTCTCACATCAGTGCCTTCCAGCTGATTCTACACTACTTCAAGTTAAAAATTACAATAGCTGCAAAACAAGTGCTGTGGTTTTCCCAGCAGATTTTTTGCATAATACTTCTTCTACCCTCTGAAGAACTAACCTGTGGCTTAGCGTAAAAAAACCCCACACCTCATTCCTTGACATATGTGCAGCCACAGTACATTTTCTCCAACTACTCACAAATGCTGTGTCAGCACATCATTGCAAGAACCACATGTGCGACACGGCAAGCATGGTGTAATGGCACCACGTCTTATCTCACTCCTCCAGCCACAAGGTAGAGCACACGGCTCCAGCACCCATTCTGGAGCATCCAGCATTACATGTAGTTCCATCCTTCTACTTCCATGTACACAAGCATTTAAGAATTGAAGTAACAGTAGGAGTAAAATAATAACAAAAGAGTCAAACAACATAAGAGAAGTTGTTACACAAACTGAAGTGTTACAACCTGGGCAGCTAGAGAATTTTTTTAAACCTACATCTTTCTTTCCTGGTGATGTAAGTATGTCTTTTGTACTTACACTGTCTCGGCTAAATTTCAATTAAATCTGTTCTTTGCTTTGCAATACACACTGTCTTTCTTGATAACAGACATAACTGCTGCAGGCTTCAGTCCAGAAATGCACACCCTAAAGGCTGGGATGCCAGTCCTCCTTACCCTCTCAGCCTGCCTGCCTTCCTTGCTTCTGCTGAAGCCCAGCTGCAGCTCTCTGCTAGCTCCTCTCACTTCTTCCTTAATTTATGTCTAAGCCAGTTATCTGACAGCTTACAACCATGAAGTAAGCACTTAATTTCCTGCTTCCTCACTTAAAAACAACATTGCATTTGTATACTATAAATATTTGTACCTTCCAAAAGGCCAATGATTTGCAGAGCTGCAAATTTTTGTGACACTGGATGATGAAAATAAGCATCAACCACAGAGGCAGGGCTCCATCTGCCCTCTGAGCTGCTCCACTGCCGATGGAGAGCACCCACGGAGCAGCATTGTTGCTCAGCCCCAGAAGCGAGGATGGGGCAGAAACCCAGCTCACTCCCCTAATTAGTACGTGTACCTGTCTATCAGTCCGAGTCCACGACATACATGACATGTAAGCTGAAAAACCGAGAGGTCCGTGCACATACCGGCCGATGACAGAGCAGGTCTCGGAGTCAGCAGCCACAGCACCGTGCAGGTAATGCTGAGGACCGCACTTGGGTTGAGTCAGGATGACCATTAGCGCAACAACCACCGCCAGCACCCCCAGGGTCAGTAGCACCAGACAACAGATCTTCCCCGAAGACATGCCTATTCCTACGCTGCCAGAGGCAGCTGGAAGGCTTTTATTCCTTTTGCGAAGGCGCCTGCTTTGCAAGGGTGGAAGTAGAGGATCCCGGCAGTTTTGGGAGGGAGGTCTCACTGAAGTGGGCTCTGCCCCCTGTGACTCAGAATTACATTCTTTTTAAGATTAAAAGCTGCTAAAAAGGAAAGAGTGTACTCTTTCTTTCCTCCTCTCTTACGTGTGAGAGGCTTTTCACTCTCTTTTATAAAGTAAACTTTTTCTGGCATATCCACCGTATTACTTTTTTTTTTTTAAAGTCTCTGATGAAAACATTTAACGCATTCACTGCTGGAGCACTTCAAAGTGAAATCTCTACACTGCTTATTGGCTTCACACAGCCTCTCTGTCTTCACATTCTTGCCACATAGAGCAAATTACCAAACAAAGGCAACCTACATGGTGAACCACTGGGAAAATTACAACATCAATCCTACAATCCTACATTGCAAACTTGGGGTATTTTCTTTCCATAAGACTACACAAAGAAGTAAAAGCTAAATACAAAATACAAAGCTGGAACCTTCATATTTACTCTTACTTTACCTTATAGATTATTATAATCTTGCTTATTTACTTTTTTCATCACTAAATCTTGCCAGTGTCTACACCATACATCTTCTGTAAAAGCGCGTAACAGAATACCTTGAAGAAAACAGCACGTCTCTGCATTTCTGCAAAACAATAAAGCTAAAAGCTCTGGAGTCCAGCCTGTGTCAGTCAGCAACCACAAGCACCCAGGAAGTGAACGGCTGCTAAATAAAACCAGACCGGATTCCTAACAGAGCAGCGATCAGCAGCATGAATTGCTACACGGTGCAACTGGCCCCAGCTAGCTCTTTAAGAGCCTCTTAATTATACAGTTCTTGCACTTAAAAATGTAAAGATACGGCTCCTCATCTTTCTAAAAGATGTTATCTGTGATCCTTTTCCAGCTAGATTTGGGAGAAGGGGATTCACCTCTGCAGATTTACACCTGTATTTCAGTACAGACTTTGAACTTGCACACACTAAACTTTATCTCATAGCTAAGTAATACTATTTCACGTAACATGTCTCAAGAAATGGATTTGATAGACTAGACTGTCTTTTTTGTAATTGTATCTTCCCGTAAGGTTATCTTGGGGAACTGAGAATAGTCCAAGAAAAATATATGGTTTTGTCCAAGATAAAACCATGGTCCCTGGGGAATAATTTCTTGGTCTCCACATCTCTGTCTGACTTGGCGAATATACTTGGCATGTGTATTCACCATATAACTGCTCTAATGTGACTCTTCATTTCACCCCATTGCAAAACATTGCTGATCTTGTAAAATTTCTCAATCCCTACAGGACTTCCATGTTTCATTTTTGAGAAATTGTTCTATAATACTTAAAGAACCATCATTCTGGTGTTTTTTGGGAAAGCTCTTCCCTGTAAATTCATATCAGGGCTGGAAACCCTGACCACTCAGTACCAATAGACTCAAGGCTCAAGTGGATTTTGCCCATTTGCTTTCATTAAATGCCATGGAGAATTCAACTGCAGACTCCAAATTTCCATCAAATTTGATTTTCAACTCAGCACATCAAACATCTGTATCTGGAAAATTACCCTTCTGCTGCCAAGGAGGAGACCTGGAAGAGGCAAGAAAGGTAAGAGAGAGTGTCATCTCACAGAACCATGTCTGGGAAGGCCAAGACATGGTTATGACCTAGTCCAACTAACAGATGCCTCCCATAGGCAAACCCATTTGTCTTTTAGATACAAAAATGAAGTCTGAGCCTCCTTCTCTCTATCAATGGGTAACCTTTACAGTCTTTTTGGTGTAACACTCAACTTTGACCATATTACGCTACAAAGTCTGCACTGATCCTCCCATGTGAGAGGCTGCTTAGCTGTTCACATGCTGGGGCTCAGGACTGTGACCTCTATTTGTCTGTTTGTTTGTTTCTCAAAATTTCACATTTATTATCATTGTCTGGGAGCACAGTTTGCCTTGGCATAAATCTCCACACATAGCACTTCACTGCAAGGACCTTCTGGTTCTCCGCTGCCAGCGTGAAGGGCTTTGTACGCTGCATGAAAAGGAGCTCAGGTATTTAAAGACCGTTACAAGCCAAGATATACTCAAGGAGATTTTAATTAGAATTGTAATTATTAACAGAATCACCATTTATTAACTAACAAACAGGCTTTATCTTTATCTTTAAATTGTCCTTATATTGTTGGGGTCCTGTTACTTTTTTTTCCAAATCTTCCACCAAGAAACCAAATTCAAAAATTATTTAACATCTGAAGTACAGGCATTGATAAGGTTGAAGTGAACACCACAGCTTCCTTACGGAGGCTAAGAAATCATCAAGGGATAGAAATCCTCAGATTTTAAAAGCAGAGCCTAAATACTAAGTGAAGACGTTGGGAAGAAATTCCCCTTGCAAGTAGGTTATTGCAGAGGTGTTGAAGGGTCTCGGCCATTGGGCTGAGTTGGTGGGGAGAGTACACAGGACAGTTAGTCTAAAC
The DNA here is from genome assembly GCF_964195595.1 of Calonectris borealis. Taxonomy (NCBI): domain Eukaryota; kingdom Metazoa; phylum Chordata; class Aves; order Procellariiformes; family Procellariidae; genus Calonectris; species Calonectris borealis. The sequence goes on from NC_134329.1 coordinate 10,620,138, forward strand.
TCATCATCTAGTGACCAAAGGGACCAGGGCGGGCTCTGGAGGCACCAGGAGCTTCTCCTTCAGCCTTGCTGGGGACAGCGTGCACCTTTGCTTGTTTTGGCAGCAGTGTATTGCACTAAGCCAATGTAATTTTACCTCAAGCTCCAACATGTTCTTGACGCACTGAGCTGCCATCTGTAGAGCCTGCTTCTCTGACAGTGAAGCTGGTTTCAGATGATGACTGGTATCAGTCACGTTTGAGGAAAAGAAAGCTAGTTGCTGGTTGAAAGACAGCCCTCATAACCAGCCTCAGGATCCTGGAGGTAAGGAGACAATCCCAAAGAGCACCAGCATCTACATGTGCTTTTCATTCAGCAGAATAAAGTTGGAGATGCAAATCAAAGAGCCATCTTCTGAGAAGATGGAGACCACTATGCTGAAGCAGGATTCATGACGGTCCAGGACCAGACTGAAGAAAACAAGGTTGCTGCCTTGTCTGCAGCAAAAGAGTAGGTTTGCGGCATGAACAGCATTTCAAGCATTGTGTTTTCTCCATGCCTCCTTTTCTTCAGTGCTGCTTTCCATTGATTGAGGGGAAGAAAAGAACATCATTGGACAGAAAGCCAGACATTTCTACTCAGCAAAGAAAAGCTGACCCTCAATTTATCACTCTTCATCTCATCTTTTAAAAATATAAAAACTAAAAGAACCCTAAACACACATCAAACTCATAAGGCATTCTCATGCTAGTGTCCTAAACATCCTCCTTTGCCTTTGACTTTACACTGCCCAAATTACATTGCAAAATACTCAAGAAGATGCCTCTTTCCGCTGGTGTTTGCTTGCAGAGCACTGCCTACAGTCACCAAGCTCTTATTGTAATAAGTGCATTTTGCATTTCCCAACTCTAAATTAAGTTTAAACCATTGGACAAGAGTCTAGGAAAGTTTCCAAGAGCATGCAACCAAAAGCCAAACTGGATGTATTTCATACACCATTCATCTCCTCCTCCAGTAATGTTTATTTATAATCCAGGAATATCAGTTATCTCTATATGATAATTAAATTACAAAAACATAGGCAACATGCTGGGAATTTATTGCTCAAATTTTCTAAGAGACATGGCTGTGAGTTCCACAGGTGTTGGTGCTCATGATCCATTCGTCTCAGTACAATTTTTCAGAAACTGAGAAACACTAATCTTTGCACATTGTTTTCCTTTGCACACAAACATGTTTTCTTTATTGAGGGCCATGGGTTTACTCCCACAAAAATCAAGTTTGTATAGTTTTCAGACATCTGGAAAAACCGATACTCAAAAACCGGAAATTCTGGTACTGAAGAACTTCTCATTCATGTTTCTGTTTCCTCTGTTATTTCTCAGAATTCATGATGAAAGTTAAGCCCGTAAACTCCTCTGATTCAGGAAAACCAAACTCTGCTGCTTTTGTTATTAAAATCAGAAAGGGAAACATGTTGTAAAATTACTCATGGACTTAATGTTCCACTGAGATGAATATTTAAGTACCTTCTGAATCAAGGATTTTTGGTTTTCCTGTTAATTTCAAAGCATGCCAGGGAACAACTCTCCTGGTTCTAGCTGAGAAACTTATCAGTACTTCATCTCAGGTCTTGAAAACACACTTCTGGCTGCAGCTGTAATGGTTAAACAGATTCCTCCTACAAGCCCTGAAAGGGTTTGAGGGTGATCACAAGCAGTCCATGTGTTAGGAGTGCAGCAGCTGGGCAGTGATGGATGACTGGGAGGGGGCAAACCTACCACCTGAAGAGAACATGTATCAACAGTGCAACACTACTCTGGCACTATTTTCCACAGTCACCCTAATTTTCAGTTTCCCACTGTGAGGGATCTCTCTTTGTGGGCTGCAAGCATGAACAAAGGGAAAGCATTTGAACAGCACAGTCACAGGACATGCACCATTTCTCACACACTGAAATCAAAATGGACCCAGCAGAATCTCAGGGAGTCCCATATCTTTGTTGAATTTTCCTAAATTAAAGGCAGAGCTGCTGCCTCCTTCTTCCTTTCCTGCTGGTTACAAAGTAATATCTGAAAGAAATGCTCTGTCGAATCCCCTGTTCTACAGTTTGATCAACATACAGAAAGTCAATTATTTGCACAGCTCTACTTAGTGGGACACATGGCACAGACCATGTTTCCCCAGAAAGGGAAACTTTTCTCCATTAACTTTATTCGATGAGTATATCCAGGCACAGTTAACTGCACAGCATCAGCATTTTATTCTTTCTATAACAGTGCAGTTGTGCTCAGGATTAGATTAACAGTGAAATCTTCTGATTCAGTCTAACTCTTGAGTGCTCTTCTGGAACTCTTTCTTAGAGACTAAACCTCATTAGTACAATTACTACAGCAGCTGAAAGTAGGGACACTAGAAAACAAAAGGGAGCCTTGTGTGCATCCAAAGACACCAACAGTAAACTCTGTCTGAACTCTGTATTGACTAAATTAGGCCAAAGTATTATAGTAATGACCCCAAAGGGTATCTGTGGAGGGTTTTAACTCACATGAAAGTACTAAACTCACTGAAAGTACTAAATATAACATATTTATAGTTAAATGCACATGTACCTATAGGTAACAACCTATACTGCCAGCTGCCATCATATGGTTCATAAGATCTCAGTGAGCCACAATCAGTGGAATAATGGTTCACTGCCATGCTCAGTTCAAGAAGTGCCCTGAGTGGGGTTTGCTCACTGCGTCCTGTGCAGCCTGGAGATCCCTTGGTCTGCACAGAGCACAGCACAAGGCAGCACGAGCCACTCTGAATATACAAGCGAAGCAGATCAGCTGAGGAAGCTGATGTGTGATTTTGCCAGGGACCTTTAGAGAATGAAGAAAGCAACATGCCCAAATCCTGAACTCTTTAATGCCAAAAGCCCTAGAAGGATGTTCAGAAAAAGGTGTACTGGTTGAAATACAGTTGGCAAGTCCAAAAGGAAAACAATGAGGACAAAACTGCACTCTCAGCAAATCTCTGGGTAAGACTAAACTAAGGGCAGTGGCTGACAGGATGAGCAGCAGAGCATCATCCACAGGGACCTTGATGAACTTGAACAGAAACCTCATGAAGTTTGGTAAAGAGCAGGGCAAAGGTCTGCACCCAGGCAGAACACCACCATGCTCAGCAAAGGATCTCTTGTGAAGGACCTGGGCTGGCAGCGGACCATGCGCCACAACGTGCTCACGCTGCAATCCTGGCCAGCAGATACCGGACTCCTTCAGGAGTGTGGTCAGCAGATCAAGAGAAGTTATTCTCCTCTTTTTCAGGCAGCACCTGAAATACTGCGATCTCTTGTGAGAGCAGCTCAGGAGAAGTTGAACAAAAGGAGCCTGTTAAAAGTCAGATTCCTAGTGAGAGGAGGTGCAACAAGCACACAGGGGAACTACAGAAGGATCTCCCTGCCTGGGCAGTGCTGAATCCTTAGGTCAGCTTGAGCTGTCTTCTTTAACGTCACACAGAGGCTTTGGAAACTCCTCTGGTTTCAATACACCCATGCCAGCCCATAAGCAAACACAGTGCAAGCTGAGTTTCTCTGCAAGGGAAGGGGGGAAGAGCAGGTTCTTAACTGCCCTTATGATCCTCATGTACTTCACAAGCAAAGCAATGGAGAGGCTGACAGGAGAAAAAGCAGCTCCAGAAACAGCCCTTGCCATGTCCTGGTGCAAAAAAAGAGGGTTATTGCTGATTGTGCAACTACAGACATAGGCTCATAGCTCTGTCTTGGTCCCAGGGATAAAGTATTGCTTCATAATGACTTCCCTTCCTTCTGAACGGCCCTGGGATCTTGTGTGAAACAACCCTTTTCTTGTGCAAGAATACAAGAAAGTCTTTGCTTTCTTCACTAGGAAGTGGAGGAGCAGCATGCAGGAAGAGAGAAATTCAGTCTTACGGAGATTGTTTTCTGTCCTTTTCTTTTTCCCTGCTCATCTTTCACTGCTGTTTTACTTTGGAAATTCCCCAGTGTTCAAATCCTTTCAAGAAATGGTGTTTCCAAGCTCTTGCACAATTCCCTTTGGAGCTGTTGTATTATTTATCCTTAACCACTTTCCCACACAGTGATCACTGTAAATGGTTCCTTTCTTCCTTTAAAATTTTACACTCTTTCCTCTAGGGACACGCTGATATTATAGTCCCAAAATTTACTCAGCTGGAACGTGGGGTAGAAATTGCAAAAATTCAACTGTTGCTCATTCTCATGAATGAGCCAATGGGAATGGCAAAAAACCCTGCTTCCCCGCATTCAGAACTGGAATATTAATCTTTGTCGATGTTAAATAAGTAGTGTAAGAATATCTGAGCTGAGCAGGATGAGCGCTACATATTTTTATTTCAATAGAGAATAAGCTGTTTTCAGAATTCCATGCATATCCTTCCCTTCTTTTCTACATTGTATATTTAATTTTACGACCTTTCTTTGCACAACAGCTGGTTAGGTTTCTTGCCATATGTCATGGTTTAACCCCAGCCAGCAACTAAACACCACGCAGCCACTTGCTCACCACCCGGGAGGATGGGGGAGAGAATTGGGAGGGCACAAGTAGAAAAACTCGCGGGTTGAGATTAAAACAGTTTAATAGTGGAAATAAAACAAAGTAGAACAGTAATAATAACAATGATAACAACAACAATAACAGAACATACAAAGCAGGCAATGCACAATGCAACTGCTCACTGACTGCTAACTGCATGTCACAAATGGGCGGGGGGGTGTCTAGTTTTTATACTGAGCATGACATCACATGGTATAGAATACCCCACTGGCCAGCTGGGTCAACTGCCCCGGCTGTGCTTCCCCCTCCACAGCTTCCCCCGCACTTGGCAGGGCATGGGAGGCCGAAAACCCAGCAACAACCAAAGCATCAATGGGCCATCAATGCTCCTCTTATACCAAACCCAAAACACAGCACCTCCCCGCAGCTACTGGGAAGAAAGTTAACTGTGTCCCAGCCAGAACCAGGACAGTATCCACCCTTATTCTATACCATCTACGTCATGCCCAGGTCTCACATTTTCCAATACATTCCAATTAATCACCACCACTTTTCCTGCCTTTTATATATACACACAGCTATCATTCCCCTAGTCTATGGGCCATCCCTCTAAAATGTCCATTGAGTTCATTTAGTCCATGACTTTGGGCTCCATCTGTCATAACAGTCTTTCAGGGCCGGAGAAGTGGTGTGTGGTGTTGGACTGTCGCATGCTGAGGCCAGTTCTGATTCCATTATCGCTGCGCTCCTCTGGTTCTATCATCATTGCACTTTGCACAGTTTCATCAGAGTTCATTCTTCATTAATCTGGGTGATTCTTACTGCAATACCGTTGATATGACATATTTCAACCATAAAAGTGATGACATAGAGTATTATATAGCAATTAACATCATACAATCCAGTTCATTGGCTATTTTCACCCAAAATCAAATCCCCTTGAGGTACATATTGGACTTCCCCATCCTTTCACATTACCCACCAGGTCCTGGAGCAAAAGCAATCCCACGAATGGGTTTTCCCTTGCCAGAGGCAGGAGTAACCCAGACTGTCTTCCCCAGCATATTTTTTTTGTGCATGACAGGGACTTTATCCCCCTCTATAGTATGTAAGGGTTTTGATGGGGCAGGGCCAGCTCAAGTGACAGATCCCCTAACGTTGACTAACCAGGTAGCCTTTGCTACCTGGTGTGTCCCACCACCCATTGCCCTCAGTGTAATCTTTAGCAGTCCATTGTATCGTTGGATTTTCCCAGAGGCTGGGGCATGGTAGGTGATGTGGTAGACCCGCTCAATGCCGTGCTCTTTGGCCCAGGTGTCTACGAGGGTGTTTCGGAAATGAGTCCCGTTGTCTGACTCAATTCTTTCTGGGGTGCCATGTCGCCATAGGACTTGCTCTTCAAGGCCCAGGATAGTGTTCCTGGCGGTGGCATGGGACACAGGATATGTTTCCAGCCATCCTGTGGTTACTTCCACCATGGTGAGCACATGGTGCTTGCCTTGGCGGGTTTGTGGGAGTGTGATATAATCAATCTGCCAGGCCTCCCCATATTTATATTTCAACCATCGTCCTCCATACCAAAGAGGCTTTATTCGCTTGGCTTGCTTGATTGCAGTGCATGCTTCACATGCACGGATAACCTGTGCAATAGTGTCCCTCGATCACGAGTCCATCTATATGTTGCATCTCTTCTTTGATGGCCTGAAGTGTCATAGGGCCACCGAGCTATAAACAGTTCACCCTTATGTTGCCAGTCCAGATCCATCTGAGCCACTTGGATCTTAGCAGCCTGGTCCACCTGCTGGTTGTTTTAATGTTCTTCAGTGGCCCAGCTCTTGGGTACGTGAGCATCTACGTGACGGACTTTTACGACCAAGTTCTCTACCTGGGCAGCAATATCTTGTCACAATGCCGCAGCCCAGATGGGTTTACCTCTGCGCTGCCAGTTGTTCTGCTTCCACTGCTGCAACCACCCCCACAGGGCATTTGCCACCATCCATGAGTCAGTACAGAGATAAAGTACTGGCCATTTTTCTCGTTCAGCAATGTCCAAGGCCAGCTGGATGGCTTTCATCTCTGCAAACTGACTCGATTCACCTTCTCCTTCAGCAGTTTCTGCAACTTGGCGTATGGGACTCCATACAGCAGTCTTCCATCTCCGATGTTTTCCCACAAGACGACAGGACCCATCAGTGAACAGGCATATTGCTTCTCATTTTCTGGAAGTTTGTTATACAGTGGGGCCTCTTTAGCACGTATCACCTCCTCCTCTGGGGATATTCCGAAATCTTTGCCTTCTGGCCAGTTCGTGATCACTTCCAAGATTCCTGGGTGACTGGGGTTTCCTATTCGGGCCCATTGTGTGATCTGTGCGACTCCACGTAGCATCAGTTGCATGATGTGTAGAGGGGACCCTCCCTTTGAACATCCAGCCCAGCACCGGCAGTCGGGGTGCCAGGAGGAGCTGTGCTTCAGTACCAACCACTTCCGAAGCAGCTTGAGTCCCTTCATATGCTGCCAATATCTCCTTCTCAGTTGGAGTGTAGCGGGCCTCGGATCCTCTGTATCCCCGACTCCAGAACCCCAGGGGTCGACCTCGAGTCTCCCGTGGTGCTTTCTGCCAGAGGCTCCAGGTAGGGCCATACTGCCCGGCTGCGGTGTTGAGCACATTCTTCACATCTTGTCCTGCCCGGACTGGCCCAAGGGCTACTGCCTGAACTATCTCCTGTTTAATTTGTTCAAATGCTTGTCGTTGCTCAGGGCCCCATCTGAAGTCATTCTTCTTCCTGGTCACGTGATAGAGAGGGCTTACGATCTGACTGTAATTTGGAATATGCATTCTCCAAAAGCCCACAACGCCTAAGGCGGCTTGTGTTTCCTTTTTGTTAGTTGGTGGAGACATGGCTGTTATTTTATTGATCACATCCGTTGGGATCTGACACCGTCCATCTTGCCATTTTATTCCTAAAAACTGGATCTCCTGTGCAGGTCCCTTGACCTTACTTTGTTTTATGGCAAAACTGGCCTTCAGAAGGATTTGGGCTATTCTCTCCCCTTTCTCAAAAACTTCTTCTGCTGTGCTGTCCCATACGATGATGTCATCAATGTATTGCAGGTGTTCCGGAGCCTCACCCTGTTCCAGTGCGGTGTGGATCAGTCCATGGCAAATGGTAGGGCTGTGTTTCCACCCCTGGGGCAGTCGGTTCCAGGTGTACTGGACACCCCTCCAAGTGAAAGCAAACTGTGGCCTGCACTCTGCTGCCAAAGGGATGGAGAAGAACGCATTAGCGATATCAATGGTGGCGTACCACTTGGCTGCCTTTGACTCCAGTTCGTATTGAAGTTCTAGCATGTCCGGCACGGCAGCACTCAGTGGCGGCGTGACTTCGTTCAGGCCACGATAGTCTACTGTTAGTCTCCACTCTCCATTAGACTTTTGCACTGGCCATATGGGACTGTTAAAGGGTGAGCGAGTCTTGCTGATCACTCCTTGGCTCTCCAATCAATGAATCAGCTCATGGATGGGAAGCAGGGAGTCTCAGTTGGTGCGATATTGCCGCCGGTGCACCGTTGTGGTAGTGATTGGTACCTGTTGTTCTTTGACCCTCAGCAACCCCACAACAGAAGGGTCCTTTGAGAGACCGGGCAAGGTGGACAGCTGTTTAATTTCCTCTGTCTCCAGGGCAGCTATACCAAAAACCCACTGGTACCCTTTTGGGTCCTTGAAATACCCTCTCCTGAGGTAGTCTATGCCAAGGATGCACGGAGCCTCTGGGCCAGTCACAATGGGGTGCTTCTGCCACTCATTCCCAGTTAGGCTCACTTCGGCCTCCAACACAGTTAACTCTTGGGATCCCCCTGTCACTCCAGAAATACAAACGGGTTCTGTCCCTTTATAGCTTGACGGCATCAGGGTGCACTGTGCGCCAGTGTCTATGACAGCCTTATACTCCTGTGGATCTGATGTGCCAGGCCATCGAATCCACACAGCCCAGTAAACCCGGTTGTCCCTTTCCTCCACCTGGCTGGAGGCAGGGCCCCTCTAGTCCTGGTCATCGTATTCAGTACCCACTTCTTGTAAGTACAAATCAGAAGTCCCTTTATTAAGATTGGAAGTGGAATCAGCCCTTCCACTCTGTCTGGGGAACTGCTCACTGGAGACTGGAGCAGCAGTTTTCCTGGAAGAAGCCCCTTTTGTGGTTGTTTTTCCTTGCAACTCACGTACCCATGCCTCTAGGGTCGAGGTAGACTTTCCATTCCACTTCCTCATGTCCTCTCCGCGGTCACACAGGTAGAACCACAGGGTGCCCCGGGGTGTGTACCCATGATATCTTCTCTCTTGAGCAGAGGGACGCTTGCTCCTAATGGCTGAGATACTGGCCTGTGCAGGTGGGGGGTAGGACATATCCTCTTTGAGTTGCTGAACCTCCCGAGGCTGTTTCTCCACAGCAGAGACACTGGCCCTTAGGGAGGAAGAGAGACTTCCTTCGTATTGCTGGAGTTGGCCAGCCAGTTCATCCACCGTTTGTTCCTCTCTGTCTTTCCAGGTTATTATTGTCAATGAGTTTGCATGTGACGCTGGTGCGCCCCGTACAAACTTCCGCCACATGGGTCAGGTGCATTTGACTTCATCTGGATCTTTGGGTATCTGCTCGTTGTTCAGGTCATCATAAATCACTTCCAGCATGGCTAATTCCCTCAGGTACTGGATACCTCTCTCCATGGTGGTCCACTTGCCTGGGTGGCATATAACATCTTCCTTGAAGGGATACCTTTCCTTCACGCCTGACAGGAGTCGCCTCCAGAGGCTGAGGACTTGTGCCCCTTGTCCAAGCGCTTTGTCAATGCCCCCTTCCCTAGAAAGGGATCCCAGCTGCTTGGCTTCCCTACCCTCTAATTCCAGGCTACTGGCTCCGTTATCCCAGCGTCGGAGCAGCCAGGTGACAATGTGCTCGCCTGGATGAGGACTGAAGTCTTTTTGCACATCTCACAGCTCACTCAGGGATAGGGATCGGGTGGTTACCATCTCATTTGCGGGTTCTGCCTCTTCCTCCTCCTGTTCTCGTGATGGCCCTGGTTCATTTTCATCCCCAAGCTGACTTCCTTGTGTATTTTCTTTTTTGTTTAGGGGCGACTGATACCGGCATGGGTTGGTTCTCTGTCACAGGGGGTGGAGTAGCCGCCGTGCCTGCCGTGGGGGTGGGGCAGCCACAGGGCCGGTTGTTTTGTCATCAGATACAGAGACCTTTTCTTCCCCTTGGGGGTCTGAGTGGTGTTAAACAGGGCTCGGTAGGCGTGGGCCAGGCCCCAGCACATTGCAGTGATTTGCGTCTCCCTAGAATTGCCAGGGTGACAGCATACTTTTTCCAAATATTCTACTAATTTTTCAGGATTCTGCACTTGTTCAGAGGTGAAGTTCCAGAACACCAGGAGTGCCCACCATCCTAGGCACTTGCCCATGCTATCCCGCTCGCCCTGCCACTCATAACTATCCAGCCTTGGGGCAGGTTTCTGGATGACATTCTTAAATTGCTTACTAACCTTGGACAAAACCAAAACAATATTCCCAAGGAGTACCAATAGATGTATCTTAACTATCCAGGGATGTTCAAGGTACTGACAAGTTATTTTAACAAAGGAGATGACATCATAGAGGAAGGTAGTGAAGGTGCCATTCTCTATTTCCTCCGTAAAAAACCTCTCAGAGGAAAAGGTATAATTGCTAATGGTCTCCATGAGGTGGTACCCGAAATACAGTAACAACTTCATTACAAATCCCAAATACTAAATAATGCCCAATGCCAGCATTTTAATAACAAATCTCCCAGGCAAAACATCATTAATCACTGCAGAGCACAGGAGACTACAAAACCCAACACCAGTCTTAAACAGGTACAATAAAAACAAGAGCATGGTGCAGATCAGATAAATTAATATCGAGAACAGATGAATCAATATTGTGACTAGCAACTGTTAACAGATATAAATTCCTTAATAGGCTCTAGTTAATCTGTTGTTATCTCAACCCTTCGTGCCCCACGTTGGGTGCCAAAAAGGACTGTTGTGGTTTAACCCAGCCAGCAACTAAACACCACGCAGCCGCTCGCTCACCACCCCACCCCCCCAGGAGGATGGGGGAGAGAATCGGGAGGGCACAAGTAGAAAAACTCATGGGTTGAGATAAAAACAGTTTAATAGCGGAAATAAAACAAAGTAGAACAGTAATAATACCAATGATAACAACAAGAGTAACAGAACATACAAAGCAGGCAATGCAAAATGCAACTGCTCACTGACCGCTGACCGTGTGTCCTGAATGGGGAGGTCCCTCCCCGGGTGTCCCCCCCACCCCTAGTTTTTATACTGAGCATGACATCACATGGTATAGAATACCCCACTGGCCAGCTGGGTCAACTGCCCCGGCTGTGCGTCCCCCTCCACAGCTTCCCCTGCACTTGGCAGGGCATGGGAGGCCAAAAACGCAGCAACAACCAAAGCATCAATGGGCCATCAATGCTCCTCTCATACAAAACCCAAAACACAGCACCTCCCCCCAGCTACTGGGAAGAAAGTTAACTCTGTCCCACCCAGAACCGGGACACTATATTGGAGTAAGACATTTTCAGCTTATCAAATTGGAAAATGCGAGTAAGTTATTGTCAGCAATAAATTCTAGACAGTTACAACTTTCATAAGTAAGTCTTTTTTTTTTCCTCCCTTTTTTTATATCCAAAATCTGGATTGGCTAGTCAGGCCAGCACTTAGGCTGGTGAATGCTGTATGAGATGCTATGCATAGTTCTATAGGATTGCCAAGACAATGTTCGAACATGCCCAAAAATATCTGAGCTGACAAATATGTATTGAGTATTCTTTCAGAGGCAGCAAGAACCTATAGACCTGTTAACTACAGGTAGTACAAATGGAAAAAGGAGAGATATGGAAAACAGAAATATTTAGAGCAGTAAAATAATACAGCTCAGTGCCTACCACCTCCTGCAAATCCTGTGAGAGAGCTCTTGGGAAGTGGCACAGTGCAACAGCCACTGTGTTAAAAAACACAGTCCTGAGCAAGGCTGCTGCTGGGTAAAGAAATCAAAGTTCCCAACAATGACATAGTCCCTTTCCAAATCATGTGGCAGTAGCTGTACCAGCACAGTACATTTCATCTCTTTGCTTTGATTAACTTCTGCTTTATTCATCACAAGCCTTCTCTGGATTCAAACCCTAAGCTAGTAATGCATAGACTTCCACAGAAGTAATCAAAAGAAAGGTAGTGTTGTGAAGAAAAAAGTTGACTCAAGAAAACCTTGACATATTCGGATTTTTTTTGCGTAAAAAGCAGAGCTACTGGCCTCCATATCAAAGGGCAGATGGAAGCAGCAGCATTTAACAGAGAGAAACAGACCAGTTTCTACATGGTGCACCAGGGTCAGTGAGGAAAGGACATAAAGTAAATAATGCACACAGAAACATCTGTTTTTTGTCTGCTACAGATTAAAGGACTTCCAGCAGTTACTGGTCAGGGTGCCCTATGTTAATGAAAATTAAATTAATTTGAAAGCTTTTGGAGCACAGAAAGAGGATCTCAGTGTGGATTTCAGCCAGAATGGTGCTGAAACAAAAAGGAAATGGACTTGGTCCTTCAGCCTCACACATCATCCTCTCTGCAAATCAAGAAACCAAAACCCAACTCCAGGTGCCACAGCCGAGGGGCTAATTGCATCTTGGCTTCCTTTCTTGGCCCTCTTCTCCTTCCCTGTCTGCACCAGCAGCTTTTGTAATACTTACACTATTAGTACTTAGTTCAGGCAGAATGTTTTGGATGCTGTACACCTGTGGTGACCAACCTTTCTGTCACTTCAGGCCCCAGGATGAATTACAGAGGGTTGAGATCTACAGCTCTCCCATCAGGTGACTGCAGGTGTTCCCATCACATAGACAGCATCTTTCCTCCTCCATGCTGCTTTCTTTCCTGAGATCCACATCATGTACACACATCCTTCCCAGCTGGCAATCCCTGGTGCATCCTCTTGAGTGCTGCATAGCCATAAAGCATTCAGTCCCTAAACCGTGTGGAATCCATAATGGGTTACAGAGATCCTCTGGGTTGGACACACACATAAACACATACATCACACACACATTAGTGGCCAAGATTGCCCAATACAGTGTTTTGGAGGCTTGTTTATTCAAGGACAAACAAACAGTCATTTTGAAAATATAAACTCAGTAAAAGCGAAAGTGCTTATATTTGGAAAAATTCTCTGTTCTCCAGGCATTGCTTAGAAAAAGAAAAAAAAAATTAAAAAAAAAACCCTGAAATAGTTCAACGTTCAAATGTAAAGACATTTAGTGCAGCCCTGTCCTGGTTTCATGGTCATATATACTGTTTCATCTGAAGAATATTTGTCTCATTTGTTTCCATTCAGTTTCCACCCTTTCTATACAATAGGCTTAGATGTTGACTATATTTACCTAAGAACACAAAACCAGACAGGTGGGTCAAACTGGGAGCCCCATAGCTCAGTATCCTGCCTCTGACAGCAGCCAGCAGTGGATGCCCAGGAAAGACTATAGCAGGAAGACTACAGCAATAAATGTGTAGTGATTTTTCCCCTAGATGCTCTCCCAGCCTCCAAATACTTGCAACTCAGAAACTTCCTGAGCCACAAGTGCGGTCGTTGTATCTGGTAGCCTTTGATAATTTAGTTTCATGAATTTCTCTAATTTCGTCCAGCTTCTGATTTACTGGATGCTAAAGGTTTTCAGAGCAAAACACTGAATATATATAAGCTTATTGTTTTTCTGAAAATTAAGGAAACCGCCTGGTTTTTATCTGCTTTTTAATGCTCTTACAATTCCAAAAGCCATAGCACCACAATAAAGTAGGTTAAGTATTACACAACAATGATCTATCCCTAGCAATTAACTATTGCCTTAGTATCTGCAAAATTGTATTTCAAATGCCTCCTTTTACAAGCCTCAAAGGCAATCTTGTGATTCCTCTAGGTCCTATTAGAAGACCAGCTTCTGGATCTGGAGATGAGGAAAGAGTGGCAGTGACCCACTTAAAAGACCCAACGACTATCACTCCATCAGCACCAAGCCCTGCTTGAACATGAGTTGAGACTTGGTTCGTTCTGGGCTCTATGACAACATCTATACTAGAATATTAACTGGGCACATGGAGGTCAGCTGGTACAGAGCAGCCATGTCCAGGCTAGTAAATTGGTTAGTCCTAAAACTGAATGGCTGCAGCAGTCTGCCTTTTGAGAATAGTTCCTTGACTTCCCTAACTGCCAACCCACATCCAGGAGCTGTTTGAGGAAATTGCTGGTTGGAACAGGCCAAACTCACTATTAGGATTGTGCTGGCAAGTTTGTCAGCACCAACGGTCATATTCCAGGGCCTATGAACAGTCCTGGGTATGCCTGAATTTATAAAGAAGCAGTCCACATCTTCACTGTGCTGCATCCCTTCAGGCTCTTCACCCTAAGGCCCCTAGACCGCTGTTATTCCAGCAGTGAAATAACAGTGGTGAGTCTCCACTTCAGAAAAACACGACTTGTCAAAGTAGCTGTATTTGACCTGAAAGAAACACTGTCTCTTCACCATTTAAGAGGACTCTGTGCTGCCAGGTCTGTCATCTAATGCTGCACCTCCTGTGAGTCTAGGACAATAAGGTTACTGGGAAAGCGCCAGTCTCAAAGCAGGCAGCACTAATACTTCTACTGAAACCCACTGCTAATCATCTCCCCATTAACACTCTCCTGTCTGTAGCATCTTGATCCCTGAAGTCCCAGGGAGGAGCCCATGCAAGGACCTGCAATAAAGGCTTTGGAAATGTTACTCTAAATGAACAATCAGAGAGAAAGAAACCCTCTGAGACTGAAAGAGCTGCCTGTCCTGTGAAGGACCCTTTAGGCAACTGAGCCAACTTTTAGGGGCTTTTCTGAAAAACAAGCTGAAGTACAGTCACAGCCTGGCAGGAGTCCTGGAATATGAGCAAAAAAGGGATTTATAACAAGAAAGAAAAAGGGAGATTCGAGTAACCGCTTACTCTTATCCAAACCCATAGGCTTTATCCTGTTCAATCATAACCATAACCATAACTCTGCACCTACAGACAATGTTTAGCTCATGCCTCATGGATGTGTTGGTCAGTTAAATGGATCTCCTGATAAATGCAAATATGCCGTGACAGAAGAGTTTAACACAAACACAGAACCATTTCAAATCACAGCTTACAAATGATAAACTTCATTTCCCACTAGAAAACCAAACGCAAATCCCAGTTATATTTATGTTGACACTTGAAGTCAACTGAGATTAAAGGTGTTAACTGCTGAACTGACAATTACATAAAAGCAGTGACAACATATCTGACTCACTGAAAACACATGATGGACTGGAAATCATATCCAACAGAGAACATGACAGAGAATAATATTTAGGTCAGACTATAGTTAAGAGCTACTATCCATAATAGCCAGCTTCCACATGAAATTAGAGATGAAACTTGCTTTTGAGTCCAAGCAGTGGACCATCCATTCAGTGATCCAAAGTGAGGATTAATGGTGACTACTTGCTGCAGAGGACAGGTGTCTATATTTTTAAAACTACTGTCACAGTAGTATCCTCAATAACAAGGCCAAAAGTTGGAACTAGCCCTCAGTCTCCTCCTTGCTCCAAGCTGATGCCTATTCATTTGCGACAGCGCAGCATGAATTCTTATCCTGCAAATATTGTTCTTGTAAGAGAACAGAAGTTTTGTTTTTCTTGGGATTGTAATTCGGCATCTCTGATCAGCTGTGAAGTGTCAATAATAGTAAAATGATTTACATTTGAGTAAAAGAAATGGAAGTATTTAAAAGATAACTAGTGAACTTGTGATTTTCGTCAGGGCTGACTTAACTCTGCTCTAGCCAGAATGCAGACAAAGCAAAGAGATCCTTGTCAAGGGGCTGGCTTTTCAAGATACTGCCAGGAACTCCCCAACAAGGACAAATGCATATGACCCAGCTTTACATATGCTGAAGAACTAGCACTCCAGCAGCTCTGCAGTCTCTATCAATATAGAGCCACATTCATGCAATCTGACATCAAATAAGAGTCACCTCTTCCGTGTTCCTTGGTGTTTAGTCACTTCCTTTTACTAGAAGTAACAGGAATGTCAAATCCAAATACTCTGAGAACAGCAGAGAACAATATGAAATGGCTAGCAATGGGCAAAGAATCTCAAAACTCCAGCTCGAGGATGGTGGTGAAGCAATGTGATGCCTAGAGGTTAAACTATCAAGGACAGGAAGTAAAGAAGCATGAGCTGGAATCTCTCAGTGTGCTAGATATATGAGACATGAATACTAAAGTTGAAAAGCAGAACACATTTCTGGGAAATAGAGAGGAGTTTAAAAAACAAAAAAAGATACAGGCTTGAAAACAAAGTTCATTAGCGAAACTGGAACCCTGCCCTCTCCCTAGACCTCTGTGCAATTCTAAATGCAATTTGATAGCAGGGTTCTTTATAAGGATGCAATGAACTTAATCTCTGTTTACATAGGAGAGTAGCTCTGTCCCAAGAAAAATGAGAGTGTGTCGAGGTTGCATTGTGTTAACCCTGGTTGTGCTAGGGGAAAATAGTCATGGCAAGTTTTTTCCTCTCTAGCAGTGACAGCCCTAATCCTTTTAGCTTGGGTGGATCCCTCTCCAGGCCATTGAGGGCTACTGTGCAGGCACAGTATACGTCTGATTCTGGTTACACTTCCAGTGTACTGTAGTGCCCAGCTGGGTGTTGGCACGTGCACCATCCACACTTAGCACAGGAAATACAACTCAGAAGGAGCCAGAGGGGTACACAGCTCTGGTTGAGAAGGATCCCACTGTCCCAGCCTAAAAGCCACTCGGGCCTATCCCTCACCTATTCCTAGGCTGACTCTTATCCATGGGGCACTCCAGTCCCCCAGGCAAAGGACCACTCAGGGGAGACCCCTAGTAGAAGCCCTCACTTTACTTTGGCATTCCCTTTGAACTCCACTCTTACTATATGGCTCAAGTTTCTCTTTCTCAGAGCCCTAATATTGACTCTAAACCTATACTGGGCTCTAAGCCAGGATCCTAGCCACATCCCCAGGTCACACAGAACCCTACCAACAGCCTTCCAACTATTTTGGCACCCCGTTCTGAGCGCTCCTCTTTCACTGTACCTCTAGGATTTCTCTTTCTTAGATTCCTATCCCTAACTCTGTGCCTGCACCAAGTCTTAGGCAATGGGAAACACCACAAAACTTGCTGAAGTGGTGGGGATGGACCCAACAGTCCTCAATGACAGAGCTACTGCTGTTCTCTAGTAATGCTTTGATAGGTACTCTGTCCTATCAAATGGGCTGTGTTATGAGAAACATCTGTGCATGATCCATCAGTGCCTCAGTGCATTTAGAACCTAATATTCAATTTAGTTAGTAGATTAGGAGATGAGGACACCTACAGGAAGAGGGCTAAGGGATCTTCCCCAGTCTGTTACTTAAGCATTGCTTCAATAACGTTGTTGACATTACATCATCCTGTCCCCGTGCTGCACAGAACAGCTGGTAGGTCTGGAGAAGATGATTGATACTGCTTTAGGTCCAGCCATAGCTCTTCTGGCATTGATGGTGTTGATTTTTTTTAACCCCTGCAGCTGACCAACAATCAGAAAACTGTGGGTTGTTCTGGTTATGATTTTTTGTGTACAAAGAATTGCACAAAGCAAGTTATCCTGGACACTGCATCCATCAAACAGAAGCTAACAATTTCCTTCATCTCAGTCTTAACGTTCTTCTAGACAATTCTAGCCCCCAAACCAATCTAAGTATCTGGACTGAATCAGGCCATCAGGCTTCCTCTCTGTGCATCTCTACGTGCCTCTTAAATCAGCCTGTTTCTCTTACCTCTGTCTCTCATGCACAACAGCAATAAGCAAAGTCTCTCCTACCCAAACACAATAAATGCTGTCCTCTGTTCTTCAAATATATACGAAGCTACAGCAGTGTCTGGTGCTCAGGTGACTATCTCAGGTGAAGCTAGCAGAATGCAAAAACCCAGCGGCAGAATACCAGTTTGCCTTAATGTACACAGGACAGCCACATAAACCTTGCTGTCCGTCTTAGCAAAGCAGAGGCTGAGAGAGATAGAAGTGACTTATCCACAGAAAGATACTAGTGATCCACTTATGGCTACAGAGCAAGTCAGTGGCATAATTAAGAATAAAACCAAGGAGGAAATCTTCCTTACTCCACCTGTAAGACAACACTTACACAGCTCTCTTTCCACAGTCAAAAAGCTAACACAACTAAGAGTTTGAAGATTAAAATGCAGTATGCATATCAAAAAAGGCACTGCATTCCTCTCTGTAGAGGTCTTAGAAAGACATATCAGTTTCACAGACAGACAGGCAACAAAATTCAAATAGACTTTTAAAGTCAGATAATAAAAAAAAAATTTGTCTTTACCTACATAGATGTCTTGTTTTCTCTATCTGTGAACTTTTTACTCTTCCTTTTATGGTTATTTCCAAAACTAAAACAAAGCAAAGGTATCATGCATCAAGCATGTCCTTTTATCTAAGAAAATGAGCAAGTTCATAAATAGCACTGATTTCGGGATCATTTATTGATTGACCTTATTTTTGATTCCTCATACTGTATGGCTTGCTGTTTAAGCAGCTGCAGAAGAACTTATGTAAATAAGATTGAGAGGTTGATGGAAATTGTCTATTTAGAAAAACAGAAGTCTAGAAGAGCTCTTTTGAAGGTGTTTATGATATAGTTACCTGAATGCCAGAGCAATGTTCCAGTGTTTAATGTTTCTCCTCACTATACTCCTGTGAAGTAGGAAAGCCCTCATTACAGAAAGGGGAAATTGAGGCTTTAAAAAGCTACATGACTAGTGGCAATCCCGCAAAGCATTTAAACACATGCTTACTGCCTTCTGTGAGATTCCTTACACACTTAATGTGCTTAATACTTAAGCACATGCTTAAACACTCTGTGAATCCCTTGTTCACAGAAAGCTGACATGCCCTTGAAGATGTTCAGATAAGGTGCATAGTGTAAGGCAGTCAGAGGAAGCAGATTTGGTTCAGCTGCTTTTCCATGCAAACTAGAAAGCATAAATATTGGCAGGATGAAATTGAGCTGACCGTTTTGTCTACAAGTACTCTCATAGCTTTGGGGAACAGCATTTCAATAACTTTAAGCTAACATCACCTTAGACGCCTGAGGTTGCCAATGTCTTTTTCTCTATTATGACTTGCTCAGCAATTCCTAAACTTCTAAATATGAAGGATACGATAACAGGATATGAAGGCATGAGGTACCTGCCCACACAACCTGAACTCTATCCTCCCTGAATGATAGCCCAGTCCAGATACAATTCCTACTCTCACTCTGTCTCTGAGCTTCCTAGAACAGGAGCTGTTGATAGCTAACAGCCATGTATTTATACTGCACAACAGAAATAACACTGCACACGGCACTCATCTGAATCCCTTCATCTTTATGCAATAGACTATATTTTATTTTAACCGACAGTAATCCTACAAATCACATTCATTTCCCACCAAAGTGGGAATAAAAATTTATGTTTCCCCTCAGGCAAACATTTTACTTATTCTCCAAACTTGAATGATTTTAAAGGCTCCTTTTGTGATATGCAGTATTTCTATATTTCATATTCAGATGCAAGATTATAAAGTTTTAGTATTTTGGAGAACAGAACAATGTGATGTTTCATTTTTATAATATTCCTGTAAGCCATCAGATACCATCCTGCACCTAATATGACCCCACTGACCTCCCTACATTTAGTACAGGTTGACACTCAATTAAGAACTGCAGGGTTTATTTTAAATCCAGTCTCATAGTACAAAATAAACTTCACCCTGGGAAATCTGGCAATTGAGAACTTTACGTGCATAAGATGAATTGTTGGTTGGCAATTTATCTGCTCCAGCTAACTCTGTGTCATTGCTTTCACACACGGCAGGCATAAGCCTGGTGGCCCTGGCAGACAGTTTGCTTTAGGTTGGCTCTAACACCAAAGGGAGCAAAGCAATAGAAGAACAGGTCATGTCCTACTGGGTCCCGAATTTTTCTTCTGGGTCCCATTTCGCAGTTATGTTCAGTACTTCTGGAAATACATCAAGAAATTTGGTTCAGGACAAGAACAGCCTGTTCCAAGACGGTTTCTCTCATCTCAACATTTCAAATGCTCTTGAATGCTTGGCTCTACATCCAAAGCAGAAACTCTTAATTCCATTCTAACGTTATGCAAGTACAAGTCTCACATGACTGTGAAATTTTATTGTGACAATTTTGCTTATAGACTTGGGCACTTGAAACAAAAAAAAAAAAAAAAAAAAGCAGCAAATAATGGATAATGGGAATTCTGATGCATTCAAAATGGTGTTACATGACCACCATTAGAAAAGCAGCTTCAAAACGTAATTTCTCTTGTACTGCAAGGAAACACATCCATCTTCCATTTACAGGGAACAAGAAAGTGTCAGCTTCTGAAAATAAATTAAAGATCATATCAATCCAAACTATCTCTAAAAATGTATTTGGCTGAATACAAATGTGTGCCATTTCTGTAAACATCTTCCTGCAAATCTGTGGTCTCCCACACAGATAGTTAGGTCAAATAAAGAAAAGAGAGTGGAGAATAAACCTGCGTAAATCTTTGAGGTGAATCCACACCAGAAGTAGTTCTGAAATGCAGTGCTGAGTTTTCTAGAGGAGCAGCTGAGGGGAGAGAGAGTCAAATCATCAGCATCAATCTCACAAACTCAAAGGGATTCAGAGTCCAAGCTTAAAGACAATATTCAAACTTACATGAAGCAATTATCTACGACGGATGTTCATTTCTAGGTCAAATACACATATACTCCAAATATTTCAGTGGAAGTCTTGTAGTAACTGAATCAGTATTATTCTAGTAGAAATATGTCTCGGGATGCAGAGAATCTGCTCATAGCCCTTTCCATGCATCCTTTCAACTGACCAGCAGTAATGCCAACTTCCATGATTTTATTGTAAGATGAGCGATATATAAGGTTTCTCTTAGGGATGCTGCACGTAATTTTAAAAAAATCTAGAATCAACACCTTCTTAAAAAGACTTCATAAACGCTGACATGACTTGGAGCACTCAGATCTGGTAGTACCAAATCAGAGTCAAAATAAAGCATCTCTCCTTCAGATATCAGGGAGCCTAGTCCCAAATCACAGTGGTGTAGATCAGTGTAAGCAAACAAATTCCAGGAGCCATTTCAAGGCTCCCCATTCTAAAGGTGCTCAATAGCAGATGCTTTTACTTAAGGAAACTTCTGTCAGAGAATAATTAGCTTCTTTAGTCCTTATCTTAACAGGTCCACAGGCAAATAGTTTTGAAGACAATGATCTCCCAGTATTGAGGTCAACCCAGGTTCTTCCACTGGCTTCTGCAGACCCAGAGCCCCGTCCAGTATTCTTAGAAGCTTCTTACATGAGTGTCAAGAAATAATTACTTTCTACCTCAGGGGATCTTCTTTATTTGCTCTTTTCTGAGGTCCTGTAACTGATCCTCCTTCATGAGCTCTATGCAGTTTCCCATTCATGCATACTTCATCTTGCTTGTCAGGCTGAAGCACCCAACATCCAAGGCTTTCAACTGTCACCTCCTGGTCACTTACCCCAGCAATTTACATTGATTTCTCTCATCTTGACTGCCAGGAGCTAAAAACTGCATGTTCTAAGAGCAAATGCTTCACATGGGTAACTGACTGCAGAATCAGAAAGGATAAAGATGAAAGCCAGTTGGCAGACAGCCATTAGTGGGAGAGACATTCTGCTTCCCAAATACTGCTTTCAAAAGGAAAGAGGAGATTATTAAAGGTATCATTAAATAGAGTCACTGCTCTTTAAGAATGGCAGTATTTGATTTTAACTGGAAGGATAAAAATAACATGAAATACTGTATCAGTCACAAAACCAACCAGCTATAGCTTACTCCATCCGTGTTATGGCTCTGAACTGCCTCCCTCCCTACGGCTATTATTTATTCTTTATTAGATTTCATTTTATTAAGCAGCTTAGAGCTGCATTTACTTGTTTAGGGTTTTTTGGAGTACTGGGGTTATAAAAGAACCTGGATGCTAAACTAATCCAAGGACATCTTGCCATGGTGATGAGGTGATCCTATATAGGATCCTTGGGAAAACTCACCTACAACAAATCCTGTAGACAGAGAAGCTGCCTTTCAGGGACACAGAAAGAGCAATCACATTTTTGGGTACCCAGCACAGCCTAGCAAGCAATATCACTGTCTCCTCTGTTGAGCGACAGATGCTTCTCCACCACACTCTTGAATACCATGCAGTTATGGAAGACACTAGGAAATGTGTGGGAACACAAAGAGACATTTGTTCTAAGGGAGAACAATGACTACCTGACATAATCAGATTCCCTCTGGAAGGCCGAGACTCTACAGCTGGAAATGCACAGAATTTAAAGGCCAATCTGGGGCTCTGTGACAAAGTCCACAGTCAGAGGAGCATTTCACAGGGAGACCACTCCTCCCCTTAGTGCTATACGGTGCAGAATGCACATCCAGTTGTATGATGGAGGTGCAGCCAAAGGCAATCCCCCTTCTTCACAGTGCCCACATCTAGCCCTGAGTATAGAACTGCAACTCAAATAAGAAAAGCTGACATTGTGGTCAATGGCATTTTGCAGAAACCTGGTGAACTGAGAGAGAGGAATGTCAATTTGGCAAAGTATAAATAGCAAGCAGAACTCTAACTGCACGCTTCAAGTATTAGTATATATATATTCAAGTATTAGCTGAGCAGTTCATGCTTATCTTACTGCACCAAGATCTTGCTTTAGAAATATGGGGAAATATCTAGAAATAAAATGAAACCATAGTCTATCAGCTTGAAGTGCCATTTCCTTCAAAATCAACAGGAAAACCTTCTCACAAACGGAACAAAGTGTTTTTCCCCCCAGGCTAATCTTGCTAAATTAAAAATCAGAATACAGATCACCAGCAACTAGAATGAAAAATGGTACACTAAAATGTTGATTTCCTTCTCGAAGGCCAAACCCTAAACTTCAACCTTTATATTAATAAAGCAAAACTCAGAAAGTAGTTTCAGTAGTAATGCTCACCATATTCAAACTTCCTCAGACTCTGGATCCAAGAGTTGCTTTAGCTCTCTGCATAATGCATTATGTTTATACACTCTGCCACCAGTACTCATATTTTATCCCAAGTGTTGAAATGTTGAGATTACTTATGCCTCAAGCTCCTGGATTCATGTGATTATGCAAGAAATCCAGCTTTAATTAAAAACAAATTTCTAGCACTTCATATTGAGAAGAAAATCTTCAAAATAGAACTGCTAAATTTGCAAAACTCAAAGAACACATAAAAAGGCACAAAATACACCGCTCATTAAATCAGACTATTCTTAAGGTACCTTCAAGACTGTGGGAGGCAGTTGGGACTACTGATACCATGCTGTCATGCAACAACTTAAGCAATCTGTTTGCAGAAGCTAGGCAAAAATGTAACAAATTTGCAGAAGTCATTAGGAGAAATTAATGCATATACCCCAGTAGAAATTAACTGATATGTAAAAAACCTGTGTCTTTTTTCTCTCCCTCTTATATATGATGCAAGATTTGAAAGAACACTTTTCCCTGCAGAGCTGTCCTGTTGCTTTCCATCAACCCCTGGAGATTACACATTTCAGCAGATACTTGTTCCAATGCACCACTGTCCCCTGCTTCTGCGTCTTTTCAAACCAAGAGTTGCTGCAATTTTTATTTTATATGAAAAGACAAAGAAAATGCTCTCTGATCTAATAAAAGAGCTGCAACATAAGAGATAAGCTAGAGCAACATCTCTGTGAAGCCTTCCCTTTCTGCCTGAGAGTGTCCTGGCATCAGTAGTGCACAAGTGCAATAGTCTTGTATTTCTTAAGGATGAATTTTTATAATCTGAAAATGAATCCATAGGAAGTCCTATCCTTTGAGAATCTATAGTTTTCTGTAAAAGCCTGCTATTAGATATGTATTTATTTAGTCTGAGAGAGAAGTCTAATATTTAAAATTTTTGTCCTGGCTAAATAAATTAACGTACAATAGATTGCTCAAAAAGCTATGCACTAAAAGTAGGCAGACATGCAGACACATTGCCCTGCAATGGTTAAACATATCCTGAGAGCCTGCTGACTTTCATTCCGAAGATAAGCCATTACATACAATGAGTGGGTTAATGTTTTCTCAGATTACAAAGGAAGTCTCATCTTTATCCATGTGAAACTTTGACTTACAGCCTTAGCAGGTCTGCGCACGTTAGGGACAGTGTAATGTTGATGTCTGCATGAGCTGAACAGCTTTGGAAAGAGAAGTTGCTTCAGCTGGACCAGAAGCATTACCACAGTTCTGAAAATTCCCCTTTTCTCCGCACCTATATGACTCCAGGCTCTGTTCCAGCTGAATTCTCATTAACTGGTATTCTGGTTTTGTTCCCATCACAACTGAACAGACTGTATGTTTTCTAATCATTTCAGTCATCCCTGACATATCAAGACCCAAACAATTCTCCAGCCAAAAGAACACATTTGACAGAGTTCTTTGCTGTTATGACACTCTAACCTGTCCTTACAGGAAGAAATTAAATTAATCGTGCGCAAGCAACAAGTTCTGTCTAATTTATCAGAAACCTATGCTGTTTCTTTAAATTAGATTATTTCTAATTTATCTTTTTCTCTCAGATTCATTGATTAATGTAATCGAGTTAAAGTTACAGTAACTTGTTCCCAACCTGGACTTGTCGTTTGCTGCATCTGAGTCGGACTTCAAGAGAAGCTAGAGTGCCCAAAAGCTTGTCCGTTTCTCCCTCTGATATCCATTGGCTTTACATAAGATGGCATCTTTCACTATATTAAAGTGGGTAAGCCACTTACTAAAGCATTAGTGTAACACTCCTTCTGTACCCAAACTTCCTACTGAAGTCTGTAAAATGCATGATTTAACTGAAAGTTTTTTAGTACTGCTTTCAGAAAAGAAGGCTGTATGAGCTCCAGAGACAGTATTGCAAGCACCGGAACCACACAAGTCTGGTTTCTTACATTTCCCAAATGTTTAACCTGAACATCACTAACAGTGCAAGCTGCCATCGGAGGATTTAGAGAGTCTCTTTTCCTAGCAGATTTTCTGGTATTGAGTGTTGTATTAGCTCACTCTACTATGCACAAATTGCTTGTGCTCTACTGAGTCATTCATCTTTATGGCAATTGTGTGAACTTAATTACCTCTGCAGAGTTTGATTGAAACTGTAATGCTGTAGTGATTGCACCAAGGTGACAAAATGCTGGCTTACTTTGAAGCTACCATCCCTGGAAGTATTTAAAAGACGTGTAGATGAGGCGCTTAGGGACATGGTGTAGTGGGCATGGTGTGTTGGGTTGACGGTTGGACTCAATGATCTTAGAGGTCTTTTCCAACCTTAATGATTCTATGATTCTATGATTCTACCTAGGAGAAGTGTTAGTATGGCTGAAGTTAGTCATTTCAGTGGTGTACCTCTTTGCCTAACAGAAACCTCTAGCACAACGAATGATAAAAACACAGAGCAAGCACCAAAGCAGATGATTACTGAATGGAATTCATACTTTCAGAAAACAGCTCAACCTCCAGCTATCTCAGGAATATTCCTCTCAGGAAAAACATACCAACAAAACAAAAAAGGCCTTCTTGTTGATGTGGCTTAAAGACAACTGTAATTTGGGAGAAAGGGAAAAAGGAAACCTAGGTAAGTGGCATATCAGCAGGTGACAAAACTTTTCTGGGCCTCTGTCTCTCCATCTGCAAAATGGCTAAAAATACATATGCAATCCTGATATATACATTTAAAAATGCTATATGTAAGAGTGATAATGGACCTATACCATTGATTTCAGTCAGGCTCCAGAACAGACCTATAAATATAAATAGACTGACGTTCCACAGTTCTCCTCAGCAGTTCCCCTACTTATTAAAATAATTTGATAAATTTCTCCCATGCAGCTATTTTATTAACTTGCACAAGTGTTACTGAGCCATTCCTACCAAGCACCTCTATTCTTCTGTTTCCACTTATTCACCCAATCATTTATTTGTCATTTTCTCTCTCCAATTCTATCACACACTGAAAATACATCAGGTCTACTGTTTCCTTAACTTCTGGCAATCATACCCATAACTTTTACAGCTAAATAAACACATTGCAGAAGCTTTGCCATGAAATCCCAATAGCTTTTTCTGGAGCTGAAATAGCTCTTTATCCCCACCTGGAGGAGGGACTGACCCTTCAAAGAAAAGTGTTCACTCACAGCCAGAGACAGTCTCCATCTGCAAATGCGCTTTTAAAACATGGCCAGCATCCCTCCCAGGACATGCATTTCAAATACGTATATGCATCTCAGCAAATATAGCTCAAACAGTTCTATTCGATCACACTTTTGCAAGAGTTAAAGAACTCTTCTGTCATCTGTTACCAGCTTGCTATATTCAAAATATTGGACATTTGTTTAAAAAAAAAATCATACGTAATATAAAAAAGGAAAGGAATAAGCAAATGAATTGCCTGGCAGAATTCCAAATGGGGCTGTCTGAAAAGCTGTTAATTTGTCTTTTCAGTAGTCAGGAACTGGATTGCCCTACTGCCACTGGAGCTGCTGCCTTCCCTCCTCTTACTCACCACCAAGATAAAAAACCAGTTTTGAGATCCAGTTTGGGAAAAGCACGTTGGAGTGGAAGCACATGTCAATACCAAGAAATAATGTACCATTTTAAATTTTGATCCTGTAAACATTTATGTAAATATTGAATCATTTTACACTGGTAAATAATCCTATTAAACTGGATGAATAAAGTCACCTTGCAGGGTCAGAGCTGACGTTACAAAAGGAATTCCCCTGTTGTTCTCTCTAACACAATTTTTACGCTTTGTTTCAATGTTAATGATGGCAGTGGAGTTGAGGCCACATCATTTTGTTTGACCTCCTACACAACCTAAACCAGACCATTTCACTCAACTGTTCTTGAACCTCCTCGCATAAAACAATCAAAATGATCAAGAAAATCTACATTTTACCCACAGTGATCTTTCCTGACAAAATCTGTAAATCTTGTAACAAACAAAACCAAACTTGTCTGAGCAGGATTATTTTCTGTCATCATGTTTACTGGTGTTAATTATATGTTAACTATATAGCTGACTTTGGTATCTCATAAAATTAATTATTCTTTTCTAGACCTCTGACTGGAATTCTCTCTGAATACTGGCACAACATGAGTATTTATGGAATTTCCCCAAAATTCCCAATGTTTTAAAAAATGAGCAGCAGATAGTTTTTCTGCCCATCTATTTTTCTTGCACACAAATTACTGGGGCTTTGCAGTTAAACATATCATCTTGCTTCCTTCTAAATATGAATCATAAGCATGTATCAAACACTCTTCTGCATTATTAGCAATTTTAATTTTGTCTATCTACCAGTGGGATGTTACCATCACAAGGATTTCTTTCGTTCTCCTTATACACTAAGAAGTGATTATCCTTACCTCTATAACCATGTAATCTTCCTGGTGACTTCAGCTTCTTTTATCAATTCTCTTAACCTGAAATGTGTAATTACCGTTTCCTATCGCTCAGCTGATGTATGCAGTTCTCATTTCTAAGAGTCTGATGTCATAACTGCCTCATTTTCTGATGTAGTTTTCTGGCCAGTTAATACAGATCTATTTAAAAACTCCTACTTTTCCTCCACAGTATTGTGATGTTTTTCTACTACACCGTTTTTAAATGCCGCCATAGTCTGGATGAAAACTGTCCTTTTGAACAGTCAGGAAGTATGTATTAGCAGTGAAGTCTGTATTTGTTCACGCTGCTTTTCATTTGCTCACAAGATGCTCTCTCCAAACACCAATATCTGAGCAAATGAGGGCTTCAGCTTCAACACCACCAAACCCCAAGACGCTGTGGGCTTGTCTGACCGCAGTCCCTTTTGTCTTGCGATACCGTTCATTTTTAACAGCCCTCCAGATATGTCCGGAAAAGAAACCCCCAGAGCCCCCCGGAGCCCTCCACAAACCACATGGATTCTCGGGAAGGGACTGAAAGCCACTCAGGCCACGGCCACCCCGCAGGCCGGGGCAGGGCCCTCCCTCAGCGCCGCCATGTTGGAGGCGGAACCGAGCTGGGGCCATCACCATGGCAACAGCGGCACGTTCCTCTCCGCGAGGCGCGGAGGCAGCGAGGGGTTGGCGTCACCGCGGCGCGCCGGGCGAGAGTGGTGACGCAGAAGGGCCGCGCCGGCGCCGAGCGCGGGAGGTGGTGGCCGGGACGGGGCCGGCGCCGCGGTCCGGCCGGGAAGCGTTAACGGCCGCTTCCGCCCCTCTTCCTGCAGCGCGGCCCGGAAACACGCGGCCCACCGGTCGCGGGGAGAGGCGGCATGGCCGGCCCGCACCTGCAGCAGCCCAGCTTCCTGCTGGTGGGTGGGGAGCGGCGGGCGGTCACCGGGGAGGCGCCACGCCGAGCCCGCGGGGCCGTGCCGAGCGGCGCGGGCCGTCCCGCTTCGGTTGGACTTGCGGTTTCTGGTTAACTATCAGCTTTGTAATGTGCCTGTGAAGTTATAAGGTCGGTCAGTGTAACTTCAGCCATATCGGTAGAAATGCTGTACCGGAGGATCGGCGTAATTAGAGGGTTTCTACGTCATGGCCGTGATAAATATTGTTCTTTGTGGCAACGGTCATCTGATTTCCCTTATGATTTGTAACAGGCCACTTTGAAGGCAGATTGCATAAACAAACCGTTTGTTCAGAGGTGCCACGATCTGGAGACGGTCATTGAGGAGTTTCCCGCCAAGGTGAGCAGTCGCTGCCTTTTCAGAAACTCGCTGCCCGGCATATTTCAGGGGAATTTGCTTTTTTCATATTACTGTTTTCTTTGTTCCTATTTCTCTTATCAAGAGTTTTGAGGACCCCAGGTGAAACAGTGGGAATCCAGTGTTTCCCAAGAGTTAAAAACCTTTTCTAGTCATTAAAAGATTGTTTCAGTTGACTGCACTTCATTAATACCTTTCAGCCTCAATTTGTGAGGAAAACTAGTTTTTAAAATGTAACAAATGGCGTGTGATGCTGATGAGTATCATTGGAACTTTAGTAGGATCAGAAATCAGGATAGATTTCCTCTAATTGCCATATTATAACACATTCTTTTGAATGGAAGCTCTGCCCAGTGATAGTCTGGAAACAGTCATAAATAGCTGGCAGACAGTATCTTTGTGCATTCTAGTACTTGCAATAGAAATTGCTCAACGTTAACTATTTGTGTCTGTTTTCCGTAAAGGAACTACATGGCATCTTCCCATGGCTGGTGGAGAGCATTTTTGGTAGCCTGGATGGCATCATCGTAGGCTGGAATCTTCGCTGTTTGCAAGGAAGAACAAATCCTACTGAATATTCTGTGGCTTTGGATTTCCTTGATCCCAGGTAAACTCATTCATTTCAGCACAGATTAAAAAAGGTATGGTGAACAAATAACCAGTGTTTGACCTTTATCCGTTGTGCAAATGTAAGTTCAGAAAAGTGAGACAGGAGAGGGTACTTACCATGGATTTTCTTTCTGATGCTTGTTTGCAGCGGCCCAATGATGAAGCTGGTTTACAAACTCCAAGCAGAAGAGTACAGATATGATTTCCCAGTCTCATATCTTCCAGTGAGTAATTGAAAAATTTGTAAGAAGAGAATGTAGTTGTTGTTGCAGCTATTGGAACTTTGCACGCACCTTATACATACGGTTCAATATAGGCTAAGGTATAGCCTCAGTGCTTCAGGTTTAGAGCATAAACATTTCTTTAAATGGTTGCTAGAGGAGGAGAGTTCCCAGCCATAAACTTTGTAGGAGGTGGTGGTAGCTAGATATTTGTGCTATTCAGCCAAGAAAGCTGCATTGTGATTCTTATCCTGTCCCCAGAGAAAGTCGTTTGCTTTATCTTGGTTACCAGTAGTTGCAGGTTTGAAAATAGTTTTCCAAGCTCATCACAGAGCAGTGCCTTCCCTAGCTGCGCTTTGTTGCCCATGTGTTTGAAGACTAACTGCTATCCTGGATGTGAAGTATGACATTTCAAACAAAAATGTTTATCTGCAGAGTTCTTTCACTATGTTTCTGCCATTGCTACTAGCTACCTGCTATCTAGAAGTGGATTCAGATCATTCTACAGTCTTTAACAAAAGGAAACATCATTTAAGTATATAGTAATTACTGGTCCACAGCTCAGTTACCCTAACAAAACCATCAGCCATCAGGCAAACACCAGTCTTCTGCTGCTCCCACTCCAATTGGAAAAGTCTTGGTGAAGGCTCATTTTTATTCTTATACTGAATACTCATTTTCAGTGAAAGTTTGGCAGTTATCTAAAGAGTATGCATTTGCACAAGGAACTACTGCAATGCAGTAAAATCCCACTGAGCTGAATGTAGATATGATCCCAGAATGCTGGAATGCAGCAGAACTTCACTATCTGAAAACATACTCTGCAAGTATGCTGAGTAGCCTGATTAATATTTCATTACTCTGTCTTTCAGGGCCCCGTGAAGGCTTCAATACAAGAGCAAGTCCTACCTGAATGCTCTTTATACCACAACAAAGTCCAGTTTCCTTCATCTGGTGGTTTAGGTTTGAATTTGGCTCTTAGTATCCTTTTAACAGTTGAATATTTAATTCATTTTAAATGTCTAAACCTGAGAGATTATGAAGCATTTCTGTTGTATATTTATTTTGTGTCTATAGTAAATCACTGTTGTGCTGAAGAGTTTGGGCTGATTAGAAATGTTTAGATTCCAATGAAAAATAAATTTGTCCTCTTCATATAAACCCTTGTGGGGGAATTTCTGGCCTTATTCAAGTCAACAACAAAATTCCCAGTGATTTCAGTAGAGCCTGTATTTCACAATTTTTGTTTTTGTAATTACTCATAGTTTATGTAATAAGATAGAAAAAGGGCATGTTAATTTTGCAGCTAGTGTACTCGTCGGAAGCAGTCTAGCTGCAGCTGCAGTGGTTTCAGTTTGAGACAGACAAATGTGCTAAGACGAGTAATGCAGACACACCTTGCCACATAGAGACAACCTCAATTCCCAATGTTTGTGTCATTTGGAAAGCAAGAAGGCAAAGCTGAATTTGCTGTTAAGCTCTAGCAAGTTAATTTAGCATTGGCAAAACAAACATTTAATGTCTAGTCAGCATCCCCAGATATCTAACAGCTGTACCTGTTTTTTATTATCTGATCCTTGACTCTGTTCTTCCAGATCCATTTGAATATTACATGTTTTACTTTGCAATTAGTTTGATTACACAGAAGGTAAGTACCTTTCGCAATTTTTCCCTTGAAATAGTATTAGCCTTTCTTCACAATGCTTTAAGAGCCTGCTGAGATGCTGTCCAGCTAAATTAACAGCAGTTTTATCTGTACTTTTAGAATTTGTTATTGCTTTGGTTCAGTTGATCATGTAAGACTGGATAATAAACAAAATACCCACCTTAGATATACCAGTAAGCACTCTGTCCAACAACATGCCAACACAGAGCAGGCAATGGATTCCAAATGGGTTTCCTACCTCTCTATCCAATAGCACCATTTATACAGTCATAACCACAGCGTTGTACTATGGTGTCTGGTTATTTTGTTTCTCTTCCTATTGTTACCTGTGCTATATAACACTGCGCTCTTCTCATACTTGTTTACATTCACTACTACAGCAACAGTTCTCTTCCAGTTAGTTACTTTACCTTTGCTCCAAAGCGTCTTTGTTGTCAATTCACCCTTCATACTGGGCTTCTGCTTATTTATACTAAATGGGTCTGGCTGTGTAGCACACGCTCCCTAGCAATGGCTTGAAGTAACAGTATATAACTCCAGGTATATCCTGTGTGTCTGTTTCAGAACTCGCCCGTCACCCATCACGTCAGCCCTTCCAACAGTGCTTATTTCATCTTGGTGGACACATACCTGAAGTGTTTCCTACCCACAGAAGGAAGTGTCCTTCCTCCACCTTCTTCAAATCCTGGGGGAGCCATTCCTTCCCCCACTCCCAGGTAATGACTACAGTGCCAGAGGCAAATTGTTGGAACAGCGCTTACAAAATATGGCTTGTTGGAATGAAATCTCTAACAAGTAGAAAACACCTCTGCTCTTTATGATCTGTATGTACTTATTATATAATTACAAAAATTAAATAGATTTACGTTCACTTAATTTTACCATACAGCTTTCATTTGAAAGTCTGAAAGGTAGCTATTATTGGAGCAGAAAAGGCATGTACAAGCAACAAAAATTCATCAGTTCAGCAACTCCAGTTGTGTTGTGTGCCCTGCAACTGGAGTAGGACAGATATGACTCTACTTGACAGTAGTTTTTACTATCTTCAGATACGTATGGTATGTGGTAAAGATGGCACTGGTGATAACCACTGTTGGAAACTTGCATCTTTCATTAATGTTGCTATAAAGCCGGAGAACTTGGCAGTTGGTCATTTGTTTCAGTTGTGAGGTTGCCATCCTTAAGTGTTTAACGCTCCCGTTACCTATTTTGCAGTTTTTGGAAATTGCTGTGTCAGGACCATGTTTGTGGCTTTGTTGCAGACTGGTAGTGCTCATAGGTTTCTTAGTTCCTAACTTCCTCATATAAAAAGCCAAGACACACATTAGTAATCAAATCAATATAATGAGTGACTGCATTTCAAGTGACTTTTTGCGTGGTAATAGATCAAGCTATTTAACCACAACTGGAAGGAAGATGATGAAAGATTTTTTGACCGCTTACTGAAGTTCTATATGTCTACGTAATAATGGCATAAAAACAAATTCACAAAGTTGAAGTGAAAATTCTCCAGTACAAGCACCAGGTCCTTTGTTCTTTGTAATGGCTAAGTGTGTGAAAGTCCATGTTTTCAAAACTGGTTTTGCTACTCGAATTTATAAAATGTTATCAATATTAGCAATTTTATACAAATGTAAAAATACATAGCCGTTGTATTTTATATAACTGCATTTTAAATACATTTCAAATATTGATTTCCATGGTCTGTTGACCCTTAGCAAAAACCTAGGAAAATACAGATCAGGTGAATTAGGAATATGGAAGGCAGAGTGAAAGAAAACAAACTGAATAGGAGTAAGTAAAAAACCATGAATTATTGAACATAACATCAGGTCTGTGTAAAGCTGGTTCAATGCAGTATGAATAGTGATGTAGTGTTTGTAGTTAAAGTGACTAGTAATTATAACACCTTGCAGAAGTTTGAAATGTGTAATCAACTATGCAGCTTTACTTCTTAAAGACTGTTTTCCAGTTTATAAACTGGTGATGAAAAGCAATGACATATTTCCCTGTACTGAGGCTTACTGATTTCAGGATTTCCATTCATTTGTTTTTAAAGGTCTCCAGCAGTACCTTTCACTTCCTACGGCATGCATCACACCAGCTTGCTGAAACGGCACATTGCCCATCAGCCTTCTGTGAATGCTGACCCAGCTTCCCAGGAGATCTGGAGGTCAGAAACGCTGCTTCAGGTAAGTTGGATTTAAGGAAGAAAACACCTCACAACATTTCTTGCTGCTAACTGAGGAATCTCTTCTTTTTAAACCAGAGAGAGTCTTAGCTTTAGCTTGTTTTTGGAATTGAGCAGCTGTTGTTTTCTGTTAGTGAAACAAAGAACCACTGTGAAACTGTTAAGTTGTAATTTAGAAAGGCACTTAATATCTTTTGTTTTAGATTGCGTATCTAACAACTGATCTCAAGCATTTGAGTAATTTTTTCCAGAAAAGTTTCTAAACCTGATTTTTTTCTCTTTTTTTTTTTTTTTAATCTTACATCAATTCTATACTCTAAGCAAAGGTTGAGCACAGAAAAGTTGGTTTTGTTCACCATCAAGGGAAGTGAAAGGAGAATCTGGACTTAACAGTTGTTCTGAAACAAGTTCCTACCATCTTGCTGAACTGAATTATTGATGCTTAGCAGGTGCTAACAGTATAGCAGCTCAGTCATTTGCACTGACATGATGATAACCTGAAACATCTCTGAATAGGTGCCTGTCTATTTACAAGTACAGCTTAATTTTTCAGATTTCATACTATGGTCTTCCCTTATACCTAGCTTGTGACTGGCAAGTCCTGGATTATTTCTCTTTCCCTAGCTGAGAAAATATTTGTTTTGCAGATCTTTGTTGAAATGTGGCTTCATCATTATTCACTGGAAATGTATCAGAAAATGCAGTCCCCTCATGTCAAGGTAATAGTTTGTACTTCATTCATGAGTGTCATCTGATAGTTGACCTCTTATCTTGGGGTAAATCTCTTATTTTGTGGAGAAATTTTTGCTATATTGGTCCAAAGGAAAGAAATAACTTATCAGAATATGTACATGAGTGTGTCAAAATTGCTAATCCAGTTATGAAGAATGTTGTGAATAAGTGTGTCATCCAGATTTGCCTTCATTGCAGAAGTTGTGTTGTTTTTGTTTTGTTTTTTGTAAAAGACAAGTTTGTGGGATGGTCACAACAATCTGAACACCAATAATCAAACTACTAATGTCGAGGAAGATGCCACTATAAAACCGTAGTGTTAAATACCATTGGGGCAACATGGCTGCTAAAAATCGCTAAAGTTGATTTCCAGCAGTGATAGCAACTGATACTGAAATACCAATTAGTAATTTCTAAGATCCATAACCATTTTTTAGCATAAATCCAAATTTAAAAAGGAAATCTTACTAAACTGTCCTTCATTGTTAAGTGAGTAAGCCATTTTTGTTGTTTCATAGTCCAAAATATGCTTCCGTAATGGTGTCGGAAGCAATTTGTAGCTACAGAGTTCAGAATGTCTTACAGAAGCTCTTGCTCAGATAATACACTGTTTTAAGCAGTTTGTGGTGGCCTGTTCAGTAACAAACTACTGCATGTAAAAACTAAGTAAGTGTTGCAGAGACTAAGATCAAAGGCATAAACGTAAAGGGAATTTGAAGGAGAAAATGTTGATCCTCTGAATTCCCTCTGGGTCACAGTGGGACTTTCATAGAAGGGGAGAGAAATATAAAAGCTACTCAGGATTTATTCCTGTGTAAAAGAGCAGTATGAGAGTTGATTGACTGAGAAATTCTGATCCTTCACTCCACAGGCTATAAAATAACAAACATATTTATATTTTGCTAGGGAAAAACATTTGAGAGCTGAAGTGTGATGTGTTTTGTCTTTTATTCTTAAAGCTGAGATCAAAATGCAAACTCACTAATGTTGCAAAGTCTCCACTTGGGACTCCCAGCAGCATGGCTGTGCACCTGTGATGGAAAGGCTTTGCTTGAAGTACCTTTGGTCTGTCTGTCTGTCCAGTCTCTGTGCATCAAGCGCTGTGCTTAGGCCAGAAATAATGATTGCTTTAAACTTCTCTCCTCTGTTCACCCTCTGTATTTCAGATGCTCTCTTCTAACACTAGGGAGCAGCAGTTATAGACAATGACTGTCACTGTCATGGTGGAATAGGGCCTAAGTAGAGCTTAAAGTTCTCTGAAATCATCACTTCAGGATCCTCCACAAGGTGTGTTGAGCCACAACTTGAGGCCATAACTCCCTGAATGGTATTTTAGTTTCATCTTTGATGGGAAGTAATCATGGGCATGTAAAAAAGGAAGTCTTCACTCTTTGGGCATAAGAACACCTGAATAGGGGACTGGAATTCCCCATGACATCCATAAATGGACAAAGGATCCCTCCTGCAGGACTGAGGAAAGGTTCCAGATCAGCTGGGGACAGGACTGTTCGTAAGCCTGTGATGCTTAAACTAAGCTTTGTAGACTGGTCTCAGGGTGGGCTGAAGGAGAACAGTCTGCTTTGTAGTTCCTCAAATGAGGAAGTAGAATATACAGAAATGCAAGTTTTGTTTTAACATAAGGGTTAAAGGGCTTGACTGGAAACCCAAGATCACCGTAAATCTTATTCTTAAAATTATTAATAATTATGCAGGTTCACTTGATTCCATTTAGCCTTCTGTGTGTTTGGAAGGAGGGGTAATTAGTGATCATTCATCCTTGGATCTAGACCTGTTTGACCATCAGTGACTTGAAATGGCTACGTACCTGTATTGGAAGGAGGGATGAGGTTCCACAGAACTTGCTCTTTCTTTGTCCAGCACCCAGACCTGTTTGTTTTGATGGGCCAAGCCAGATCCCAGATATGTAACTTTCCTGTGAAGTGCCTCAAGGAATGATAGGTTTTCCTTAAATCTTGTTAATGTCATCACAGACTTCTCTTTACAAGTAGAAGGCGGTGGAATGGGAATGAATAGTAAATAATTTCTTTTGAGAAGATGTACTACTATTCTACTTTACTGCTTTGAATTCTTTCTGGATCTGGTGTGAACCTGAGGTTGGCACTATTTGCTATGCTGTTTTCCGCATTAATTCAACTATTTTCCCATTCTTTTACATTGTCTATTTGCTTTTTCTTTCTCGGATGATCCAGAGCCCAAGCGTGCAGCATCTCTTTTCCTATTCTCTTCTGCTGTAATCACAACGAGCCCTTAAAAAGAAGTTGTTTGTTAAAACTTTATGTATGCTTCCTGACCTTCCAATGCCAGGTGCCACAGACCCCAGCACTGCATGCGGAACACCCATTAGACTACAGGTTCTTGCTGATTCCTGTGGTAGGAGATTATGAAGCAGACGATGTGATTGAGCTGTTGGGGAGCTTCCAGTAACAATCCGACCATTCTAAGAGTGTAAAACCAAAAGATACCAAACTGGCACTAGAGGAGATTGGGTGGGGGCTGTTCAAAGACAGCAGAGGTGTGATCTGGAGAGTTAGTTTAGATGCCTGACAATAGTCATTGGGATCTGTGTAGTGTACATTTTTTGTTTTATGTTTTTTCATTAATTTCATACTTGTGTGTCACTGTAGCTACAGTATCCTCTTCACCATCACATTGTCAAAAAATACTCTTTACCTTACTCATCAAAGGAGGAATCTGGCTGAGGCTTGCAGAGATTTCAGTGTTAAGGCAAGATGCCTTTTGCATCAGCATATAACACTGTTTGTCAGGTATGTCTTTTGCCTAACACGTGATGTTTCCCTAATAGTAAGAGTAATTTCCTCTTCTGAGAAAATTCACAAGACCTGCAGCCTTCCCAAATGGCCTTTAAATAGAAAGAGAAGACAGAGGATTTCTCCAAACTGGAAACTTACTGGACAGGCTCACGGTGATTATAAAAAGCCAAACTTTTTTCTTCCTGTTCCTTGGGAAGAAGAAAGCATCAGTTTGAGTTTCTTCCCAGTATACAAACCCTGCTTCTCTAGCAGCACAGGAAGAAATGACAGAGTTTTCAAAATAGTATTAAAAAGGCTTGCAGAATATTGAACGCTTTTACTCCATTATTTCATAAAACACTGTAGCAGTGTGTAAATCCTTGTCGCTGCAGTTCAGTTAACTTCCGAAATGGGAAGTTTATTTGGCAAAAGCTCCGTATCCCCTACCAGTACTTGCTCTGAGGGTAGCAAAGAGAACAGCCACAGCCACTTACAGCTGTACTTTTTTGACAGCTGCTCCCAGTTGTATTTTCAAGTGATAAAGAGTATGAAATACTGTGGAATCAATCTACTAAACACCAGAAAGAAGAGGATACTGTGGCTGCAGTTGTTATTGTGATATGTTGTCCCTGACTGTATTTGTGATGTTCATTTTTTCCCCCCACCCTTCTTCCTTGGGCTCATTCTCACTTTTTTTTTCTCTTGCTCTCTTCTCTCCTTTTTTCCCTCCCCCCCTTCCTTTTTGTTTCTGTTGTCTCAGCTGGAGGTTCTCCACTACCGACTCAGTATCTCCAGTAAACACCACGGTAGTCCTGCCCAATCCAGCTACCAGGCCCTCCACGCATACCAAGTATTATCATCTTTTCATTTTGTTTCCTTTTTAAAAATCTTGTTCCGTCATATAATCTGCAAAGCGTATTGGTGCTGTACAGCAGCCTTTTCTGCTAAGGTGTGGTTTTACAACTTGATTGAGAACACTGCATTGAGATTTACTGAATTTTCAGTGAAAACAGATACTGAGAGGTATTAGCAAAGGTCATGGAGAAAATAGTTAAAATCTAGCACATTATGAGGACTAATTGGGAGCTTCATTTTTAGGGATGCATTCTTGTAATGCATTGTAGAAAGAGGCTTACCAGCTATGCTGACATTTTTTGACACCAAAACTGGCTTCACCAATGGCAGATTTCTGCCCCTCACACACTAGTCATTTAAGCAAACCTTGCATGGAAGAGAAGATCAGAATTTGCAAGGCTGACGCCTAAAATTAATGTAGGTAACATCTAGGGTTTTTTAGCCAGTGAAATGTCATTGAGTAGTATTAAATTAGTAGTGGCAATGTGAACTTGATTGTCCAGTTTTGCAGAAACACACGACTGGCACGTTTGCAGATTGTTCAGGAGATGTGCATGCAAAAACATTCCTGTTGGAACAGATTGTTGATTCCTCTTTCCCTACTTCAGCCCTTTATTCATTGGGTCTTCATTGTGGGAAAGGGGAGGGCTAAGCCCATGTACTATAAAGCTCTTATTATACTATAAAGCTCTTTAGCACTACGTGGAATTTTCCTGTTGTTTAATCCTTTATTTTTCTTATAAAGTGCTATGAAATCTCAAGGTACTCCTTAGAAAGGAAAACAGGAACTACTACTTTTCTTTAAATCTTTTTTACTATTATATTTATCTAATTACTGTGTTATGAAAAGAATGGCATACATCCATCCTGTAAGCTAACGTTTGACAACAAAAACACTTGTGAGGAAAAATACTTTCTAAACCAATAATGTTTGTAATTGTGCTGATCCAGGCTAAGAGGAAATTGTAAGAATTGCTAAGTGAAAAAACTAATATCATCACCTGAAATTATGTATTGAAATAGTCGTACTGGTGGTTTTGTAAGTTCAAAAGGTACCTTCAAGGGGAGCCTAGAATTTTTTTAAAATTACACCCTTTCAAGGCCTATAGTAGAGTACTTAACCTCTCTAATTGCTTTTGGAGATCCTGATCTGAACTCCTAGGACCAAGTAACTTCTCAGAGTTCTACCTTCTTGTATGAACTCTCCTCAGGACTGTAGAAAACGTGCTGATTTACCAGGAGCTGGTAAGGATGGTGGTAAGACCAGCCTTCATTAGAACTAGGTAACAGGTTATCATCTCTCTTAGAAGAGTCTCAGATCTGGCTGTCCTACATGACTCTATCTATCATCAGGCCTTGAATCTTTTCCTGGAGTGAACTTTACAGTGTATTAAAAATCTTAAGAGATTGTAAAAACCCATCTGTTTTGCCTCAGGCATTGCAGAGAAAGGACACACAGAGAGACCCTCCCCCACCCGGTTCCCCCTCCCAGCACTGGAAATACTGTTGAATGGATTTAAGAAGTGGAAGCTTTTTGTATAAAAATGCCTACCAGTCCCCTAGAGTCACATTCAGCGTCTTACCTCAGCATGGCTGTATTTGACATCCTGGAAACATCTTGCAGCGGTTGTCTAATACACTCTTCCAAAATCTTCCATTATACTTGCAGCTGTAACTTTTGTTTCGTGTACGTTCTTCTCAACTTTTGAGAAACATGAGAGCTGTGAAACTTAGAATACAAATAATACCTTAAAATCTGCCTTCAGTAGTGGATTGAGATTATTTCACTACTCTTAAAGCAGATTACAGTAGCAAAGGAGTTCGTGCTTTGTCCCGAGATTCTGCAGCAGACCAGGTCTGGTGCTGGGCACCCAGGAGAACTAGCTCTTTTTTACCTCATTCATCTCCCTGCTATATCATACACTCGTTTATTAGTAACATCACTGTGCTACTCCCACCCAGGCTACTTCTACCCATAATGATGCTAGAAGCAACAGGATCACACAGGACTTGAAGTAGTTCTTATTCTTACCGTAACTCTTTCTAGGATTATTCTTTCTTACAAGGCAGATGAGTACCAGCATAGGAAGGAGAACTCAGTAAAGCCAGCCAAGAGCATAAACAAAGGATCTGTTGTGCTGTCCGCAGCAATGAACTTATAACCGTAATGAAAGGCTAAATATTCTTTTTTCAGAAAGGGGTAAGTCAAAATCTACAAGTTACTCTGCTCTTCAATGCTAGCTTGAAATTCAATGCATTAGAGTACTGTAGATACTTTTTTCTTACAATCACATTATCAAAAATACGCTACTGTTTCTTAGGGAACTGATGGCAGAAGATTGATGCAGCTTGTCCTGGGGAGCAATTCTGTCTAAAATCAGGTGGCACCAAGCTACGGTGAAGAACCTAGAATGAAGAAAGCATTTCTTGTATTTCAATTTCTGATTTGAGAATATAATTTTCCTGAATTATCTCCTGGACATTTAGCATATGATACTCATTATCTCCCTGTCTTTTGCTTTGAATCTAGGAGTCATTTAAGCCCACTGAAGAGCACGTGCTAGTGGTAAGACTGCTTCTGAAACATCTGCATGCTTTCAGCAACAGCCTGAAACCAGAGCCTCTCTCCCCTTCAGCCCACTCCCACACAGCCAGCCCACTAGAGGAGTTTAAAAGGTACGTACATGAGCAGCCTGTCTCTGAAACATGCAGAGCTTTTCCCTGAAAAAGCTCTGCTTTCACCGAGAGGTTGAATTAGGTTGTTTTGATGGCTAAATACAGAAGTACGTTATTAAAAGTACATGAGAGCTAATGGATTATGTTTCTCACGTCCACTAGACGGTGGGGGGCAGCTTCAGGAGGGGGGA
Organism: Calonectris borealis; assembly: GCF_964195595.1. Classification (NCBI taxonomy): domain Eukaryota; kingdom Metazoa; phylum Chordata; class Aves; order Procellariiformes; family Procellariidae; genus Calonectris; species Calonectris borealis. The sequence goes on from NC_134329.1 coordinate 10,660,520, forward strand.
TGTCTTGCTATTACACTAGTCTGTATCTTGGCACAAGTCAGAGAAAAAAAAATGCTACCAGAAGATTCTGGCTCAGGTTAGTGGAGAATTTTATATTTATGTATTTCAGTTGAAATTCAATGGCCAGAAGTAGCTTCAGTTAAGAAAGAACAAGCCTGGGTCAGTCCTTTCTGTATTTGCATTTGTGGAAGTGTGTTGGGTTGTTGGGTTGGGTTGGGTTTTTTCGTTTTAAAATTTGCTGCTGGTTTATACATGTGACTGTCTGTGAATCTGTTTGCAGGGTTGTAATTCCTCGGTTTGTCCAGGAGAAACTTTATATCTTTCTTCAGCACTGTTTTGGCCACTGGCCTCTGGATGCCTCTTTCAGAGCAGTATGTATCTGCTTCTCTTTCTAAGTCTGTACTCAACAGAACTAGTAATTAGATATTGCTGTTTAGCAGCTATTTCTTGGTCTTTAAATCTTTTTTTTTTTTCCCCTAGAGCAATGAAATTCTTTATTTAACATGTACGTTTAATGTTAGAGAAAGAATGCCCATTAGACATAAGAAGGAAACTGAATAGATCTTGGTGCGAATTACTACAGGTTGTTGGCTGATTTTCCTGACAGTGAAAATGGCTGTTGATTGAAAAGAAGTAGGTGTTACTCTTAGAACAGATACATTCTTATAGGTCCTAATTTCTTGATATCTTATCTAATACAATAGGTCATAAACAAAAGTAATATTCATTTGTGATAGATACTGCAAATATTACCTCCTGCAAGCAGGAAAAGAAATATATCAGACCACGACTCTGGGTAATTAATGTAGGAGTTTAAAAGTGCAGAATGTAACAGGGCCAGATCTTCCTCACTAGACGTATACTTAGCTATATCGCAGTGTTTGAGATACACATGTAAGGCAAAATGTCAGAAGAAATGTGTACAGAGGCCATGGCAAATCTATTCTTGGCTTCAGTGCATTCAGGACTCCACTGTGTTTCCTCAGGGTGGTGGGTACATCTGTGCAGAAGACGAGAGCTGAAATGGTATTAATGTAGCATCTTGTTTACTTACTTCAATATCAGAGCTGTTAAATGCACCTTAAATGTAGCCATCAACTAAGTTTTCTTTTTCTGAAGTAGCTGTTTGAGTGCTGTCTCATTTGGGTATTACAGAAAATCCAGATTGGTCCTAATGAACATGCACTTAGCTTTTTCCGTTCTTTTTTAAAGATACTTGGATTACTAGAGAGAGCTTTATTCCTAAAAACTTTTAGGTGTCATTAAGATAATATTCGCTAGGTTTAAAACAAACAAAAAACCCTTTGTGTCTTCCTTTCCAAAAAGTACTGATACTCACGTGTTTTTATGTGTGATTTTGCTTAGGTTCTTGAGATGTGGTTAAGTTACTTGCAGCCTTGGAGGTATGCGCCAGAAAAGCCACCACAAAGTACAGAGCCTTTGCTTCGCAGCGTGTCAGAGAAATGGTAAGGAGGAAAGCAACTGTGAGTAATCTGAACCAAACCTCAAGTTTATGCAGATCGTGAATAAACCAGCAGAATTTCAGGAAGCATTCACCATCCTGAATTAGCTTCTCATATAAGATCAGAGATGATTTGTTACAACGCAAGCTTTTGTTTTGAAAGGAGTATTCTTTTGTCTCAGTGCAAATAGACCATCTTTCCAGAGGTAGTATAAAACATTCCCTTAATGACTCATTTGGCAGAAGACAAAATAATAATTATTTAAATGGCTGTACTCACAAATCCTCTACTCACTTTGACAGGGCTGCCTTCATTCAAGAAAACCTACTCATGTATACTAAGCTGTTTGTAGGATTTCTGAACAGAGCTCTTCGAACAGACTTGGTCAGTCCAAAAAATGCTCTCATGGTGTTCCGAGTAGCCAAGGTCTTTGCTCAGCCCAATCTAGCTGAAATGATCCTGAAAGGTAAATGGATATTTTGACATCTTATGCTGTTCTGTTTTGATCTTTCTTCTCAATGGCTACATCTTACCTTAGAAGCACTGAGGTGAATAAACTTACTCTCCCATTTTGCTTGCTATTTTGCCATTTAAAAGTCTGTGTGCCTTCACTAATGTTTGTACTGGTTTAATATGTCTATAGTTCTTTTCTAATCACCATCATTTACATTTCATTCCACAATTTTTTTCTTTAAAGAATAAAGAACACAATATTGGGTATTTACAATAAAGTTAGTATTTCTTACACTTATGTTGCTTGATTATTTAGCTCAGGATTAAAACTTCTTATATCTCTAAAGGTATCTATACTTAGCAAAATAGCTAGTCAGGTATTCATGTATGCACTTCAGGATAATTAGGATACAGTTAATTTGGGAGAGGCAAGATTTGACAAGTATCAGTGTCTTAAGTGTCATGATTCTCCACTGCCTTTGTTGAAAACAAGTTACAGGCTTAAAATGCTGTCTGTATGGTCTGCGTTTAAATGCACTTTGACATTTTCTGCTGTGGGCAGAGAAGATTAAATGAAAAAAAGATGATTAAGGCCTCTTTCCCCCTAGGACTACCTGCCTACTTAAAAGCAAGTTGCCTAGTAGCCTTAAGATGTAGCTAGACCTTCCCCAGGCAAAACCAGGAGTATTATGTAACCATCTTCACTACTTTCCTCAAACTCTAGGAGAACAGTTATTCCTGGAGCCAGAACTTGTTATTCCCCATCGTCAACACCGACTTTTTATGACCCCCACACTTGGTGGGAGCTTCTTCTCATCATGGCCTCCAACTATTACAGATGCCTCATTTAAGGTGAAGAGTCATGTTTACAGCCTGGAAGGACAGGACTTCCAGTATAAACAAATGTTTGGCACAGAAGTCAGGAATTTGGTAAGCAACACGTTTCTTGTCACCTGTCTTTTTACTTTGACAGGTGTTTTCTCAATGCTGAGCATCCATATTATGTGAAGTTAAGAGTGGAAAATTTCACACCCTGCGCTACTGTATACTTAAGTTTGCTGATGGTGACTTCTGGAACATGAGGGGTCTCAATCCAGCATAGCAGTAAAAATCTGCTTGCTCTTTGCTAAATAAGAAGTTAATGTAACAACTTGCTGCCTTGGAGTATTTCCTCTCAAACATGCCTACTGTGAACTTCTGATACATTGTATTGATTAATACCCATCAGCAAGTCAGATAAAAATAGCAGGAGGAAAAAAAAAAAGGCAGCTGAAAAACCTGAGAAGCACTCGAGTTTCTTAAATTTTTCAACAGCAAAGAACTACCTTTGCCCTATTGGAAATGCAACTAACAGTCTTTGCACAAGTCCATGTGAGCTAAGACAGTGAGTTTGCTGGGTTTGCTCTCACTGCCAGATATCAAGGCAGAGTTTTATCCTTGTATTGATGCTTAATGGTCCCTTATCTTTGTCCCACACAATTAATTTTTTTTGTTTTAGGTGTTAAAACTGGCTCAGTTAATTTGTCAGGCGCAGCAGACAGCAAAATCCATATCAGACCATTCTGCAGAGACAATGGCTAGCCAGTCCTTCTTTTCATGGTTTAGATTTACACCCTCTGAGATGAATGGTTCCTACACAGGCAATGACCTTGATGAAATTGGGCAAGACAGCATCAAAAAAACAGATGAATATTTAGAGAAAGCACTGGAATACTTGTGCCAAATCTTTAAGGTACGTAACATCTTTCTAAGAACTTTCCCTATGTGGCAGTGTGAAGAAGTCAGGATTCCTCAAATGTACTTCTATCACTCTTGTACTTTGTGGGGTCACAAAGCCATCCAGAGACCCTCTAGCAAATTTTGTACGTTGTAAACGTCTTTTAGGCTTGACTTTACCAGACCATTTCAAAACCCCTTTCAACATAGATAGAACTAGATGCTATTAATTTCTAAATATTAAGTCCACTTTGTTTTAAGCGACCACTGTTTTGGACTGTATAGTTTATAACAAACCTGTCTCTCTACTTTTGCCTGTTCTCATGTTTACAAACAAGCAAGGCATGGCTTAAATTTTAAAAACAGTCCAATATCTTCTAAACATAAAGAGCTATAAAAATACAACATACAACTGCAGCTATAGATGAATGGACAAACTGGAAGTGGTCTGTTTCTCTGGTTAAACTTAACAGATTAATTTCTCTCAGCCACACTCCCTCATACGGAATTGACCTAGGAGAAGACAGCTATTTGACAGCTCTCAAGGAATAAGGGACATACAAAACAGAACACCTCTCTTGGATTTGATGAGCACAGACAAGAAATCTGGAGACTTTTATCTCCTTTTAATGTCTAACTGAGGTACTATTAAGCAGTTCTTGGTATCTCTGCTGGCTGTCAAAGGCTTCCACTGCTAAGGAGTTTGTGAAGGGAGAAATAAATGAAACAGAAGGGGGTAGGTCAAACACATGCTTTAGAACTGTGTTATTCTTGAGTAGCTGAATGAAGCCCAACTGACCCAGATGATGATGAAGTGTGGGACAGCTCAAGACGAGAATGGAAAAAAACAGCTTCCAGACTGCATTGAAAGTGAGGATGGGCTCATTCTTACACCCCTTGGCAGGTACCAGGTGAGAGAAGAAAGATTCCGTATCACTACCCTAGATTGTTCTTGAAAAAACGAGTTGTCCTTCTAAATCAAGAGAAATGCAATTTATCTGGGGCTAAGAGAGGTACCTGTATAAAGGCGTTTCAGATGGGAGCTACAAGATAAGGGGTTTATTTTCCTGTTTATAGATCATAAACGGCTTACGTAGATTTGAGGTGCAGTATCAAGGAGATACTGAGCTTCAGCCCATCCGAAGCTACGAAAATGCCACTCTTGTCCGCCTCCTATTTCGTTTATCCTCAGTGCTTAATGAAAGGGTAAGTACAGCATTGCCTCCTTTTATATTTTCCATTGCAAATTCCTGTTCTTCACTACACCTGCACGTATATGACACTGCTTATTCTTGCTCTGTCTTCTTTATTGTGGTCTAGATGGGTATTTCCTAATAGTATCAAGCCTGCTTCTCTACCTATAGTTCTGCTTTTCCTACACAAAACATTAATAAATAACATTTTAAATGTATTCTTTATGCTTGATGAACAAAGGGAATATCATTTAGAATGAATGTTTCTAAAACAGGAAAAGCAAAGCCTTTTCTTCCTATAGGTATGATAGATACAAGGCAAGATGGTCCTAAAGCAGTTCTACTATTTAAAAGTGCATTTTGATTTTTTTTTCCTTTATTTCCTATAATCCTTATCCTATAAATGAAGAAAATTGTAAAATAAGTTATACTTACTTTATGACAGTAGTTGCAGTAGAATACTAATGTTTAAACTTTTCTTACCTCAGTTTGCTGATCAGATGGATGTGCTTTGCTCCAGGGAAGATTTTGTTGGCAGACTTTGTCGCTATCATCTTACCAACCCCCACCTCATACAGAAAATCAGGTATAGTCCCATGGTAAAGGACAGAACAAGCCAGAACTGGGGACCAAGAATCAGTCTGAGGTTTCTGGCTAGCTACAGGACCCTCATTTCTTTGCTGATGATCTACTTTATTGCATCCTGGTTTTACATTGGGCCAGTGGGCTGCACATTCATTATCCTGATTGGATATTTTCTTTATGCTGTAATAATGACTTTTTTCTCTGAAGAAGGATGGAAACCACATGAACACTAATTTCCTTGTAAAAATAAATGTTTTAAGGATGAGCCTGGGATTCAATGACTAAAGTATTTTTTAATATTAAAGTTAATTGAGTTTTATAAACAATGATGTGGTCTTGTGGAGTGGAGATAATGTAAATTTTATTTTTATAAAAGCATTCCTATGGAATCTAGTAAATGTCATCTTTTTTTGAGGGTGGGAAGAATGAGCCGTCAGTATTTACAATACTGAAATGAACTGTGCCATGTGTAGACACATTTTTGATTCAGCAATAACTGCATTGAAGCCTCTTACACTGTTCTAAAGCAAGAATTAGCTGCAGGACTGACTCATTATGCTTACAGGCAGAGCAGTTACAAGGGCAACAGAAATGGCAGCGCACTAAGAAATTTATAGGAAGTTGCACTGACAGGAAAAAAAACAACAGAAGATGGGTCAAGGCAGCAAAAGGGGCATCTCACAACCCAGTGTTGAGCTTAAACCTCCTTTTCCCTGCCTGAGGCCTCCCCAACCCAACTTCTGCCTCCATAAACCACTTCTCCATGTGTTTGCATCTCTTCCAGAGCTACTGTGCTCAATGGGGTATTAACACTTCTGTTTTTACAAGCAAGTTACTGCCGTTTCCCCTCTAACCTGGCAGTTTTGGTCAGCAGATAGGAGCATTCCTTTCTTGGAGTTCAACAAATACTTTGTGGTCCTCTCTCCTGACACAAAAAGGGCAAGAAATCCTTTTTTGTTCCATCAATGCTTAAGGAATCCATTGGTTCCCATCTGAAGCAGCTGTGCTGCAGCAGCAATACTCCTGTAAAGCATTAAGGACTCTGCACAGCAGTGAGACAGGAGAGGTATCATTTACTAAAAAATAGGAGAGCACCCAGACATGTGCATTTAACGCATTCATCTGACTCAGGACTGGTTAAATGCTGTGCAGGTTGGCTCCATCGCTGTCCAGCGCTGCCGCACTGCTGCCTCGGCCAGGGCTGCCCAGCCGATGCCACTGGGACAGGGTGAGGGAGCTGCCCAGAGCCCCGCACCCACCACCCCGAAGCTGCAGCTGCTGTAAAGGCCCTGGGGCAGGCCAAGGGGCCTTGCAGTGGTGGGTGAGCAGCAAGCCGAGCAAAGCTCTACCTCCCCAGCAGCAGCTGTCATTCTCTGTGCTTCCTTAAATGACACTATTTTTACAAAATGTATGTATTTTCCCACTTTATTACAGATCTTCATTAATCTCATTATTAATTAAACTCATAATTAATTAAGCTCTGGCTGGGACTCAGGAAAAAAAGGAGAGTTTATCACTTGTGGAAGAAGGGGCAGGCAACTCAGGAAGAGTTCAGGGATCTCATTAGGTCGTGCAAAGAGGAAATTAGAAAGGCAAAAGCCCGGCTAGAACTCAACCTGGCTACTGTCGTGAGAGACAACAAAAAATGCTTTTATAAGTATGTTAATGACAAAAGGAGAGCCAAGGAGAATCTCCATCCTCTATTGGATGCGGGGGGGAACGTTGCCACCAAGGATGAGGAAAAGGCTGAGGTACTCAACACCTTCTTTGCCTCAGTCTTTAGTAGTCAGAGTGGTTTTCCACAGGGTCCTCAGCCCCCTGAGCTGGAAGACAGGGACGGCGAGCAGGATAAACCCCCCATAATTCAAGAGGAAGCAGTTAACGACCTGCTACGCCACCTGGACGCTCACAAGTCTATGGGGCCGGATGGGATCCACCCGAGGGTACTGAGGGAGCTGGCGGAGGAGCTTGCCAAGCCGCTCTCCATCATTTACCAGCAGTCCTGGTTAACTGGGGAGGTCCCGGATGACTGGAGGCTCGCCAATGTGACGCCGATCTATAAGAAGGGCCGGAGGGAGGATCCGGGGAACTACAGGCCGGTCAGCCTGACCTCGGTGCCGGGGAAGATCATGGAGCGGTTGGTTTTGAGGGCGCTCACAAGCCATGTCTGGGACAACCAGGGGATCAGGCCCAGCCAGCACCGGTTCATGGAAGGCAGGTCCTGCTTGACCAACCTGATCTCCTTCTATGACCAGGTGACCTGCCTCGTGGATGAGGGAAAGGCTGTGGATGTGGTCTACTTGGACTTCAGTAAAGCCTTTGACACTGTCTCCCACAGCATTCTCCTAGAGAAGCTGGCGGCTCACGGCCTAGACAGGTCCACTCTTCGCTGGGTAAAAAACTGGCTGGGCGGCCGAGTCCAGAGAGTTGTGGTCAACGGAGTTAAATCTCTTCTCCCAAGTAACAGCGATAGGACAAGAGGAAATGGCCTCAAGTTGCACCAAGGGAGGTTTAGATTGGACATCAGGAGAAATTTCTTTACTGAAAGAGTGGTCAGGCCTTGGAACAGGCTGCCCAGGGAAGTGGTGGAGTCACCATCCCTGGAGGTATTTAAAAGACGTGTAGATGAGGCCCTTAGGGACATGGTGTAGTGGGCATGGTGTGTTGGGTTGACGGTTGGACTCGATGATCTTAGAGGTCTTTTCCAACCTGTATGATTCTATGATTCATAATGAATGAGGGATTGCTACTAAAAGGTATGCCACATTTTCCTGTTGTGCAGACAGGATGAATTAAAAGCTGTGACAGAGATCGCCCATTACCTTATCATCAACACTCACAACTGGAAGACTGAGCTGGAAGGACATCTTGAAAACTGTCACCTTTTCGTGCAGTATCTTGACCCCAGGGCCATTGATGTCCTACACTCAGTAACTCAGAGCCATACTTTAATTAAGAGCACTCAAGTCAGCTTATACAGAAAAATGGAATAGCTGAGAGTCATTTAGTTTGATCTAGAAATACAGTTTCTTCTAAACCACCCCCCAAAAAGCAACAGCAGGCAAGGCAAAGCTCGGAGGCTTGTGGCTAGCAATATAACGCACCAATATTCTCAGCACTAGCTTGAGCTACATTTTAACAAACCAAATTCATATGCTTTACCTATACTGGTTGGAAGCACGGGGAAAAGGAAAGGGGAATGCAGTATTTCTGTACTGCCTGCTGCTGCAGTACAGCATTGTCAGCAAAACATTTTATTCCTCGCACCAAGCTGCTGAGAGAGAGGCTGTCGGGCACTTTACTCAGCCTAAGCTGTAATTGGGAGGATTTTGTTCACACACACAAGGCAAAAGTTATGCTTACTTTTTTTCCGAAGTTCTAGAGAGTAACAGGGTCCCCTTCTAGGTTACCACCTCCCAGGTCATGTTTTTTTGTTTTGTGGGTTTTTTTGTTGTTGTTGTTGTGGTTTTTTGTTTTTTTTTTTTAATTAAAAGCTCTGCTGTTGGTTAATACAAGAATCTGAAGTTCTGAAACATAAACCAAACACAGTGCTGAGAATGTTGGGGGGTGGATTTTATTTAACATTACAGTGGTAGAAATATTTAGTGCTGTCCTCTAGAAGCAAGCCTATATGCTAACAACTTCCATGATACTACTATATAAAAGGTCAACTTTTTTTTTTTAAATGAAGTCATGCATCTAATCTAACATGCATCCATTAACATGGATACCTTCCTGTTATATCCCCAGCTTATCATCACAATACTTACCCGCCACAACGACACAGGAGTCAAACATTTGACTAAAAAGTGAGTTTCTCAGTAAAAGGTATGTCAGGTTTCTGGAGGGAACACCTTCAGCAACTGAAAAAAACCCGTCCCTCAAAACATCTTTAGTCAAGGGTAGGGCTCTCAGTCAAGTATCTTATTAACAAACTGGCACAACCTAGGGTACTAAACAATAAAAAGCAGGTGTTTTCACAGTCTGTTTTGTGATTTAAAACCACCCTTGTTTCCCTGGGACTAAGGGGCTTTCCCCACCAGCCTGTTTCTGCCCTCAGAGTATGGCAAAGTGGCAAACAGCAGGCACAGCTCCATGTATATTTCTGTTCCCGTGTTCACTCTCACCCCTTCCTGCAATTTTCATTCTCCAAGCTACTTTTTTATTCACAACAAATGTTCCTTGGGGCAATACACCGAGATGCCACAAAGAGGAATCCTGATCAGATCAGCTTCCAAAGGCAACTCAGGAAAATAACAACCATTTTGTGCACACTAAAAATATGCCATGGTAGTGCACATAGGAGAGAGAACTAATCAAAGTGAAATGAGGTTCAGTAAGAAAACAGCTATAAGCTGAATGTAAATAAACATCCAAAACTATGCTGTAGGAACCAAAGCATTCAGCATCATGAAAGTAAGCCTGCAATAACCAGCTTTGGCTAACAAATCCACAATTTGCTTGAGCATTAGAGCTGCACAAGGGTTGCATCTCACCATGTTCCACACAAGTGTAAGAGAAGATATTTCCTATTTACTAGTCATTGTCCTGCTGTGATGCTGTAGATAATTGTCCCACTGCAAGTTTGATTTGAGCAATTTGATACTTGAGGGCCTTGGCTTTGCAAACCTGTTTGCTGAAACCACCACTCCAGACTACTCCCATAATCAGCTCTGCAGTCATAGGACTTGGGTCATCATTTCTCTCTCTTTTTTCTGCAGATAACAAAATTTCTACCTCCTCTTCTGCAATGACCAGTTCAAATCACAGTTCAGCATGTAAGACTGCTAAAAAAGGCATGACTTACCTTTGGGTAGCAGAAATATCAGAAATTGGTCATCAGGCAAGACATTTTGCCATTTTGTTATGTGGCCTTATTACCATTTGTATTAATTTTATCATGCACATTTTACTAATCGTACTGACATCAAAGTGAACCATTTAGAAACACATACAAAGCTAAATTTGGACTGCTGCTAATTCACGGAGCCTACAAAACCCACATTGTTTATGGTGAATAATAAGTTTTCTGGAAAAACAGCAGAAAGGTAAGTTCTCTCTGTTCCTCAGTGCAACTGAAATAATATTTGGAAGACATCCACAAGAACAAAAACGTTCCAGGAGACTACTAATTAGTCAAATCAGGTAATGAAATGTGGAGGGATTTTTATTAAATAATGGTCATCCTATGAACATTCCAAGCACTGAGGATTTGTTAGTAATAGTATAAGGCTGCTAAAGAGCAATTGTAGTTTTAGAGTCTCTGAAGTGATAGTAGAGTAGGAAAAACAGGCTGAGGAATGTAAATATCAGTAGATTAGGTAACGGAATGCAGGCGCAGGAAGCGTTCGCGTGGATACCTGCTTTTGACCAATCCGTGTATGTTAAGATTCGTGTGCTTGCTGACTGTAACCAATAGAGGATTCGGAGGTGCGCGTGTTACTGTGGCTAGCTTATAAAAGTAGCGCAATATCTTGAAATAAAGGAGAATGACCATACCCACATTGGGACTCTTCATTACTCCGGGAACGCGCTCCTATTCCGACCCCTGGTCACTCCAACATCTGGTAGCAGAGGATGCGGAAACGTGCTGGGCTCGTAACCCAGAGGTCTGGTAGCAGAGACTACAATTCTTCGAGACTGCGGTAAGCGCAGCGAGAGAAGGGGAGTGGGAAACCAGCGACTGGGAGAAGTACTATTCTATTGCTCAAACAGCTAGAATAGATATCGGTGCAGAGTGGCCAACTGCCTCCCAGAGGGTGCGCTGCTATTATGGAGAGTGAGGCAGCAGCTGCATTGCTCGCAGGCATACTCTCTAAGACAGGGATTGAGACAATGGTGAAACAGCTTATCAAGCTAATTAAGTTAGGACAACGCTTGGGACATTTTAAAGACACTCACACGTTATTTTCTGTGCCTGAATGGCGGGAGCTGGGAGAACTAATGTGGCAGAAGATTATTGAAGGTGATGACAAATTGGAGAAGGAGATTAAGTCTGTGAGAGAATTGTGGGGAGACGTACTAGACACTTTAAAAGCTATGAAAGCTGAACGGGAGGTGGCGTGTGCGGCTGCTCAGATGCTGGCTCCGGACCCCATACCGGAAAAGTCTCAGAGCATGGAATCCAAGGCGGGACCTAGCGCGCGATTTTTTGGGCTGCCTGCTGTGAAGGGTATGACGGGGTCCACCTGTAAGACTGTTGCCGAATTGCGCGATAGAGTTGAGCAGGACTTAAAAACGCCCGGCAGTCTATGTTCGCCATCTTCCCCGACAATATCATCTACGCCACAGCAGCCGGAAGTTGCCGGGGCTAAAGCGGAGCAGCAGTGTGAGGCGAACGCGGAAGTTCAACCGCGGGGCATGAAGGGGGAGGAGCGGCCTGCTCCGCCCACCCCCCCAATTCCAGGCGGGGAAAGGTGCCGCCCTCCTCCCACCGCCCCTCCTCTCCACAGTGATTCCTCCGGCGCAGCCACACCGCCATCCAGCGGAAAAGAGGAAAAGTCAACAGAAAGTATTAATCGGCTGTTAAAAGAGGTTGTGCAACAACTGAAGGAATTAACTACACAGACTCAGCAAAAAGGAGAACCGTGGTCAACCGCCGGTTCGAGAGACAACTTGCCACCCTGTTTCTCCGGACCTACCGCAGCTACCCGTCCCGGCCGATGGAGCGGAGTTGTTCGGGATGCTATTTTGGACGGACAGTGGGGGGTTGCATCCAACATTGGCCCCATGGCCTTTCCGGTGGTACAGGAAAACGGTCAAGGAAAATGGGAACCACATGATTGGAATATTCTACAACAAGCCAAAAATACTATATCGCAGTATGGTGTTAAATCGGAAGCCTCACGACAGATTGTTATTTGGATTTTCTCTGCTGATTTGCTGTGTCCCCACGATTGCCAAAGTCTGATGAGGCTTCTGTTGACACCTACGCAGTTTTTGTTATGGGGATCGTCATGGTCTCAGAGGGCAGTGAATGCTGCTGCCCAACATCAACAGCAAGGAGACCCCTTATATGGGGTCACAGCTGAAATGCTCACTGGGGGGGGACGTTATGCGGATATAAATGTCCAACTGACTTTTCCTGTCAATATGTTACAGCTATCTTCTAAGCTTGCTTTAGATGCGTTTCTTTGCTTACCGGGATCGGCAGCCCCTTCTTTCAGCTCGGTGACGCAAGGTGCAAGTGAGAAGTATAGCAACTTTATTGATAGGCTTGGGGACGCAGTAATGAACCACCCGGATTTGGGAGAGGACAATAAACAACAAATGTTTAGAATTTTGGCCTTTGATAACGCCAATAAAACTACCAAGGCCATTCTAGCCAGGCTGCCCAAAGGGGCAGGAGTGGAAGAAATGCTTTCTCGGGTGGAAAGAGCAGGAGTTCAACAACAAAATGAGTGGATGGCAGCAGTGGTGCAAAGTGCTGTCAAAGAAGTAGTGCAACCGTTGGCAGCTGTTGTTAGGCAAAAACACTCTCCAGGAATAGTCCGGCCCTTTAAAGGCACCTGCTTTCGTTGTGGGGAACGGGGGCATAGCAAGCGAAATTGTCGTGCTCCTGTATGGTGTGATAAGTGTCAAAAAAGTACTCATGCTACTAAGGCCTGTTCGGGAAACTTCAAATTGAGCGCGAGGAGAGGCCGCGTGCAGACACAAATGCCCCCTCAAAACGACAGCAGCAATCAGGGTTTTTACTAAAACACTCGGCTGCCACCAAAGGAAGTTTGGGGGTCGACCTGGAAACAACAATAGATTTCACTTTAACCAATACAGAAGTGTGCAAAACCCCTAGCAATGTGGTAGGGCCTTTAGTAGCTGATAGTAGTAGGATAGGTGGAATCCTTTTAGGTCGATCTTCTGCAGGAATAAAAGGATTGATCGTAATTCCTGGAGTCATTGATGCAGACTACACTGGTCAAATTCATATTATGGCCTATACAATTAGTCCTCCTCTCTTCATCCCAAAGGGCAGTCAGATAGCCCAGATATTAGCTTTTAAAAATCCTTTAAATCGATCAAACCAAGATTGGGAAGAACGTGGGTGTAAAGGATTTGGTTCTACTGGACCTGCTGTACGTTTCACTACAAAATTAGACCACCGCCCACTCGAAACTGTGACTTTGAGTCAGGAGAACCTTTCAATAAGAATAAATGCAATGTTGGACACTGGGGCCGACATAACTATTATAAATCGAGCAAATTGGCCGTTGCAGTGGGAAATAGAAACCCCAAAGGCATTACTCGCAGGAGTGGGAGGGAACTCAGCCTCATATATAAGTAGTAAACTGGTTCAAGTGAGTTTCCCAGAAGGCCAGGGAGCAACACTGAAGGTCCATGTTTTGTCGCTCCCTGGAGGATTGGAAGCATTAATCGGACGTGATGTTCTCAGTCAGATCGGGGCAATGCTGACTACAAAGCATTTTTAGTCATGGGCACTGGGGAGCGATCGCCCAACCCACCGTTAACATGGATCTCCAGTGACCCTGTTTGGGTTGACCAGTGGCCCATGACTAAAGAGCGATTGCAAATAACTAAACAACTGGTATCCGAACAACTTACAGAGGGACATATCAAACCGTCTGTCAGTCCATGGAATACTCCTATTTTTGTCATCCCTAAGAAAAGTGGGAAGTGGCGTTTACTACATGATTTGAGGAAAATAAATGACCAAATGTTGCCTATGGGAGCCTTACAACCTGGAATGCCATCACCTAATATGCTACCCGAAAATTGGCACATACTTATAGTTGACTTAAAGGACTGCTTTTTCACAATCCCACTGCACCCTCAGGACACTCAGAGATTTGCCTTTTCCATACCCTCGATAAATAAAGCAGCACCAGCAGAGCGGTATGAGTGGGTGGTACTTCCACAAGGGATGAAAAACTCTCCTACATTGTGCCAATTGTATGTCACCTGGGCGCTGCAACCGATAAGAGAAAAATGGCCTGAAACTATCATCTATCATTATATGGATGATATTTTGTGTTGTCAACAAGTTCCTTTTGAAGTGCATCATATACAACAATTAACAACCATGCTAGCAGACAAAGGACTTGTAATTGCACCAGAAAAGATCCAAAGGTCTCCACCTTGGAAATACCTAGGGTGGATCATTGAACTGGCAAAAATTCGTCCTCAAAAAATAGCATTAAAAACTCCACTCAAAACATTGGCTGATGTGCAAACGGTCTTAGGCGACATCCAATGGGTTCGCAATTGCGCTGGCATTACCAATGCAGACATTAAACCACTAACTGAATTACTGCGAGGCACTCAGCCTGCAGCTGAAATTCATATGATGGACAAACATCACGTAGCCTTACAGCACATTATAAACAAACTTACTATAGCCTGGACCGCAAGAGGAATCCTTGAACTGCCACTTTCTTTGCTTATCTGTAACACCGAAGAATCACCTTGTGCCGTTATATGTCAATGGCAAAACAAGAAGGGGGAGATGAAGGGACAACAGGGAATGAACTCCGTGACTGCCATTGACAACAAGAATAATGATAACTTGCCAAATTCCTCCTTTTTTCAAATTTTGGAATGGGTTTTCTTACGGGTACAACCATCTTTCTGTATACAAACTCGTCCTGAAGCTGTAGGGGAATTAATCCGAAAAGGGAGAACGCGAATTATAGAGCTGACAGGACAGGAGCCAGCAGACATCAGTATTCCTGTTAACGCTGTAGATTTAGAATGGTGGATACGCCACGTGCTGGCCATTCAAGAATCTCTGTTAGGATTTAGCGGAAAGGTGCACTCTCAGCAACCCCAAGGGAAATTGTGGCAGATTCTAAAACGAAATCAGTGGCTAGAAAAACCTAAAGTGGTTGATAGCCCGATACTCGAGGGGTTGACGGTATACACAGATGCGGGAAAACGCTCTAGACAAGCTGCATGCGTATGGTTGGAAACAGATCAATGGCGCAAAAAGATTTTGCAAGGGCAAGCTGGAGATACCTTACAGACTTTAGAATTAATGGCGGTGGTATGGGCGTTAGGGAATTGGCATGATCATCCTTTGAATGTGGTGACTGATTCTCTATATGTAGCTGGGCTTATACCAAGAATTCAAGACGCACTGATTAGGGAAAAAAATAATCCTCAGCTAGGGAAACTGTTTATTCAATTAAGATCGACCATCTCCCAGCGAGCGGCTCCGTGTTGTGTCATTCATATCCGTAGCCATCAATGGGAGTTGGGTTTAGGACAAGGCAATCAGATAGCGGACAATCTTGTCAGTCCAGCGTGTCATGTACCACCTGCAGATAAATTTTTCAAGCTAGGCAGGGTCATGAAATATTTCATCAAAACTCAAAGGGTTTAAGAAGGCAATATGGGTTATCAGAAAACGAAGCTCGCTCTATCATACAGGCCTGTCCCAAGTGTGGAAATCATGGACCTGGAATAGGGCTGGGCCTTAATCCAAAAGGTCTCAAGGCTTTAGAGCTCTGGCAGACTGATGTAACTCACATTGCTGAATTTGGGCAGCTCAAATATGTACATGTCACCATAGATACCTTCTCTAAAGTAATATGGGCCACGGCTTTATCGGGTGAGAAGGCTCATCATGTGTGTAAGCACCTCCTTGCTTGCTTCGCGGTGTTGGGTGTGCCAGAACAACTGGAAACAGACAACGGCCCTGCTTACACCAGTCAGAAGTTGAGAACCTTTCTGATGAGATTGGGGGGTCAAGCATATTACTGGCATCCCACACTCACCGACGGGGCAGAGCCTTGTAGAACGCACGCATCAGGTATTGAAGGACTAGCTAACAAAGCAAAAGGAGGAAGAAAAGGACCCGCAAATGAGACTGCATAAAGTCCTATTTACTCTAAATTATTTGTGTCTGATGGGAGACAGAGAAGAGCCATCGATTATAATCCATCACCAAAACCTTAAGTTTAACTCTCATACAACGCTTCTGAAACTAAAAGTAATGTATTGAGACCCAATCAGTGGCATGTGGCTGGGCCCAGTTTCGGTAATATTTAATGGGAGGGGATACATGTGTGTTTCCACAGATAAGGGACCAATACGGGTGCCTAGCCGAGCGGTGAAGCCTGCACTCTCACAAGAAGAGGTTACCTGGGCAAACAAAACAGGTCAATCTGCGTTTTGTTTTGTCTCTTGCTACGGCAACAGAGCCTTTCAGAACCTGTTTAGTGGGTGTGCCTGGTTTCCGGGTAGAAAAGTTTATGTGTTGCATGAACCTATCCGATCATGGTGAGTCTATACATAAACAATTACAATGGTTAAAAAACCATGTAAGCATGATACCACAAAATCATAGCATTTTAGATGAATGGCTCATGAATATTTTTAGAGAGTTGCTCAATGGCTGATAGCTCTGATAAAAGAAGGCTTGCGTATATTGATTATCATCTTAATATTGTGTGTATGCTTTTGTATTGCTTTTGGTTGTATAAAAAAGGCTGTATCGAAAGTAATAAATCAGGCTTGGATTGTTCAAAAACAAAAAGGGGGAATTTGTGGAGGGATTTTTATTAAATAACGGTCATCCTATGAACATTCCAAGCACTGAGGATTTGTTAGTAATAGTATAAGGCTGCTAAAGAGCAATTGTAGTTTTAGAGTCTCTGAAGTGATAGTAGAATAGAGAAAAACAGGCTGAGGAATGTAACTATCAGTAGATTAGGTAACGGAATGCAGGCGCAGGAAGCGTTCGCGTGGATACCTGCTTTTGACCAATCCGTGTATGTTAAGATTCGTGTGCTTGCTGACTGTAACCAATAGAGGATTCGGAGGTGCGCGTGTTACTGTGGCTAGCTTATAAAAGTAGCACAATACCTTGAAATAAAGGAGAATGACCATACCCACATTGGGACTCTTCATTACTCCGGGAACGCGCTCCTATTCCAACCCATGGTCACTCCAACAATGAAATGCCTCTAGAAACCTGTCTAATATTCTTGAACCAATTTAGAATAGCTTATGTGATACTCTGAAAATCTTCCTTTTTAAAGACATTTTTATTAGTTTTCCTCCCAATAAGTTTGCAGGATGTTAAGTGGAAGTAAGAGGTGCAAGTTCTATAGGTAAAGGCCATCCGGAACTTCTGAATCTAGAAAACACTTCTGTAAAGAATGGCATTTGGGGGGCGGGGCAGGGGGGGACACGAACACGACACAACACAAAAACTATGGTCTGGGTATCCTGTCATTCACACTGCCCAGCAAGCAACACTATTACTGCCATTTCAGGTTTCAAGCATTTTTGTATCTTAATTTTGTTTATATTATATACCTGCACACACAGAGCAAGTTTTAAACACAAACCATTCTTCCGTGTTTTAACACTGCTCCTCATATATTTCATAGCCCTAAACCAATGAAGAATAGACACTTGTCTTCAGATGAACATACATAGTTATCACTTGTTCTCTTAGATAATTTTTTAAGGCTACTGCTGTTAGAAAACAATGCATTGAGGAATAAAAGTCTACAAAATTGATCAGGTTCAAGTTGGAGGTCAGCCCCCTCAACTGGAAAGCATTTCCCAGAGAATCAGGTTGTTTATTTTAGTACATTCTTTAGTATGACAGAGCCCATATCCAAGCGCTAATTGGTATGACAATCTGCAAGATAGGCGATTGCTGCCTGAACAGACATGACAGTAAGTAACACAGAACAAAAGAAAACAGCCAAGAACAGTTAGTTAGGGCCCTTCACTCTTACCCTCTCTCTCCTCCAGCCAGAAAGGACTTGCTCCTGGTACACAACCAGTGTTAGCAATAGATCTGCAGTTCTTTTAAAGATGCAATTAGAGTAAGGAATGTGTTATACCATTTCTTTAAGCGGGTTGTTTCAAAGATTGAATCACTCTGTGAAGACACTGGCTATTTAGAGTTCGACTGACTCTTTCTCAAATATTTATATAGAAGGCTCAAATGACAGGAACTCCACTGCTTCCTATAGCCCCTCTCAAATATTTGGTACTTTAAGGTGCTGTCCATATGAGAC
This sequence comes from Calonectris borealis, assembly GCF_964195595.1. Classification (NCBI taxonomy): domain Eukaryota; kingdom Metazoa; phylum Chordata; class Aves; order Procellariiformes; family Procellariidae; genus Calonectris; species Calonectris borealis. Next base: position 10,678,922 of record NC_134329.1, read on the forward strand.
GATACTCTCAAAAACACTCACAGATTTCATACAGGTGAGAAACAGAGAGAGGAGATATGGTAATACAAGTCTCTTTAGGAGGTATCAGAATGGAATCAAAGAATTCTTTTAATTTAGTCCACTGATATGCAAATCAGTTATATTAACTCACATTATCAGTATTAGCTGTATTGGCTCTCTAGTTTCATTTCATGCCTTTTATGGTCAAATTTGGCCCATTAAAAATGATCTACAAATGAAAATCCCTTTTCCTTTGCGCAGAATGGACCAGGTCAGAGTAGTTTTAACGTTACATTCTAGTGGGAGTCAATAGTTTTGGAAGATGGAGAAAAATATACTTTCCTAAATTTAAGCATCACCATATCCTGTAAGATAACTGTAAGTACATTAATATTAAGGCATAAATATTTTCAATAGTGTACTGGGAAAAGGATGAGTCCAGAAAACAAAGGCATGGTGCTTCAAAACAGGAAGATGTATTCATTAGCACAGTAATTCCCAAAAGGGGTGCCTGCAAGAACATTTTCCCCACATTCTGCCCTTAAGCATCCAGTCTCGAGAGCCTAGCAGGAACGAGCAGCCCTGGGGAGCCAAAAGGCAGGATGCGTTGTGCTAGGTTCAGCAGCTACTGATGCACCTGCTGCCTGGCCATGCTAGACAAGGTCAGGGTAGCTCATATAGCAAAAATACAAAGCTAGACTTTAACACAGAAAAGCTATTCCTCAGATAATGAGTTTGGAAAAACAGAAGAACAGCCAATCACACAATATCCTTGTTCTGTAAAAAAAACAGCAATTCATTCAAAATACTAAAACTCTGGGAAAAAAAATTCTCACTGAAGTTTAAAGTCTCATCAGCCAGCCAGGACAGTCCATCACACAATCACTGAGCTCACCAGTTGGGCAGTAATCCTAACCCAGTATCTTTCCTAATTGAAAAAGAAATGGTTTCAAGTAATCACAGTAACATTGATTTGCTACATTCCTCTCTGCAATCTGATTGCCACACCAGTGCCTGTTATAAAAAAAAGGCAGTTTTACTACCACTGAAACAAACACTAGTGAACAGCTTTGTTGAGAGACAGAGGAGGAACTCAGGCTATTCAAAGAAGCCATCTTCATTGAACTGCACTTTAATTCAACACTCTTACTCTTCATTCTCATTTCCTTATTACTGCTTTGAACATTTACATTGAAGTTTCATGATAGATTCTTCAGCTGCTATTGACACCTCATTTCAAGTAAAAGCTGATTATGAATTAATTTTGTTTGCCATCAAGAAAGGAGAGTATCAAACTTGCAGATTTCTGATTTCGTAACAGATTTGTGCATTTCTGAAAGACATGAAGCCCTGAATTTTTTATAACGGGGGCATTTTCTGAATTCACTTTCAATGCCCCAACAGCTGGTGAAGTACCCAGACTAATACTAACTTACTCCCACTTTGGTGCATCTTTCCAAGTATTTGGGAGTAAGCTTGTATTTTTTATTTTAGCAAGATCTATAAGCAGTTTATGACAGTTTGCCCACCAACAGAAAAGGAAGGCAGCTATATTGATACACAGCTATTAATTTGACATGTTGTGGGTACATGACCCACTTCCATGGGGTCATGATTTATTCATGATTTTCATGAATTTATGATTTATTTCCCAACTGAGAAGTTGCTGTATGTCCCCACCCTCTTAGTCTAACATTTCATTACATCTCATTTGCAGCAAAACTAAAAGGTACTGCAGTGACAGCTCTGAAAACTGCACTAGGAAAGTTATTGTAACCTGAGGGACATGCATGTTTTGCATCTATTTCCAGATATGTTTTAACTAAATTGTTAAGAAATAAACACTATAAATGTCTCAGTGTTAGACCCTGGCAGTATCTTTAAAAATCCCACTTGTTTCTATCCTCATTTCTTGGGTTATGACTTAATTATGTACAAACTGTATTGGTGCCACTGGTTCTTTTGCCCTAAGGAAAGAGTCAGCCACGTAACAGTACCAGTTAAAAACCTACCATCTTTCATTTGTAGATACCATTCCTAATCTCTTGACCAGGTCTTCCAATTCACTATGAGGACAGTGAAGATACTGTTGCATGGGATGGAGAGTCATTTATGATTTCCTCCCCTAACCTTCAAAGAGTATGAGTTTTCACTTACCATAGAACAAAGTAACCATCATCCAATGGACAACAGAACCGGTTTCTAAGGATCAACATGGGAAGAGCAGTATAATGTTAGCATCCAACACAGGAATAATAATAAATTTATTACAATAGAAACAAACAGATAATGCATTAGATCATGTACAAAATACTGATAGCATTCTGCTGCCTCAGTCAGTGCTTACTAAGTACCCACATTTAAAAACATCCTAAAACTGATGACACCACACAGATTTACAAAGGTCATAGCAATTTCTTGACACTACTGTAAAAGAGCCCAGCTACTCTTTAAGGTTTGCTGCACAATACAGGGAGATGGAGCAGGATATAATGGGAACATCTGAAATTTGAACTTCTGCACCAGAAAATTAAGAGTGAGCAACTTATAAGCATGGGGAAAATAAAACAATCACACTACGCATGAAATTAGAGTTACTCATGGCAAATGTTTTCATTAGAAGTGCCCAACAATAAGGCAGCTGATGACTGACTTCAGTGCCCATCATTGCTCAAGGCACGAAATATTAGTTGTCAGTTCTACTCCTGAGCTATGTTGTTTTTTTTTCCTTTTCTTTTTAAAGAAACTGATGTAGCATAGAAGCATTTTCACTGAACTGCATCAACTCCCAAAGGAAGCCAGACGCCTCAGAGAGACCCTTAATAAAAGAAAAAATGTAGCTATCAGCCTGCTGGATTGATTTGTGTAACTAGGGCTTTATACCGTTGGGTTTTTTCCCCCCCACCTTTATGTACACATTTACCGATTTTATAGAGGAAGTCAGTGTGCACATTAATATCTCTTCTTTCTCATCACCTCATTCTTTTGGAGTGAGAAACACATGGTCAGTGCTAACCAAAAACCATTTATACAAAGTAGTTTTTAAAATAAACTATAAAATACTTTTTTTTGCTCTATTTGGTTCCCCACCCCCAAGTATAATTATCCAGATTTTGCTCTATTTGGTTCCCCACCCCCAAGTATAATTATCCAGATTTATCTCACAGATTTGAGAGATGCCTTAAAAAGCTGTAATTTATCCCGTCTCTGGGCAAAGCTAACAGGCAAAACGATTCCTGCAACCACTGAGAAATTTGCAAGCACATTCTAGTTGCAGCTAATTTATTTCTGGGGCAGTATCAGGTCACAAAACATACAGTGTGAAGGGAATACTGGCACTGAGCAAACTTTGAAGCAAATCAGGACATTCTCTCCCTGCTCCCTCTTATACCAGACTCCCTGATGGAAGTCCACAAATAATTTCTTCTCTAAGAAGACAATAAAAACTCATCCTAATACAGTCTCAAGAACCATATATACACGTTCTGTATATTTGAAAATGCTGGCAAAAGTCCATAGAGGCAGAAGATAAAAAGCATGAAAGCGAAGTCTAACATCAGGTTCTCTACTGAACCTGACACCTAGAAACAAAACAACATAAGGCTTCTTTCTTCTGAAGTACCCTCCCCAAAATGCCTGTGATTTTCCAGTGGCATGTGGAAGAGGCCAGCTGTCGAGACCTTCTTTCTTGCTTCACAATTTAGAAAGTGAGATGTTATGCAGCAGAGAGGCAGGCCTGACGAATACTTTGTGCCCAGGTGTTTAAGAGTGCTGTGACTGAATGCTTGTCTGGAAGTTGCAATAGTTTTGAAGTCATATACCGATACACTGACTGCAAAAAGGGATTGGCTGCTGGAAAAAAAGATAACAGATAAACGGAGTTATAATAAAAATAAAATAAATAAAATCTAAAAAAATAATTTTCAAAAAAGAGTAATATTAAATGTTCACATGCCCCACTATTACCCCATACACATGCCCAACAAATGTCGTGCTAGCATCCTCATACCATACTGTCTAGGGTTTTTTATCCACAGAGGGCTCTGATCTGGATAGTCCGCTGGAACACTGAGCTGTAGTGGTGGGACGTTTGGAAGATTCTTGTCATCTAGAATACAAACACGTTTCCCATCAGAACAAATGATTCCTTGCTGGATGGAGGGGGTTTTTGTGCACAATTCAGCTTGGTTTCTAGCCTCTGAACCCCAAGGAGGAACCAGGCTGTATATCTCCATTTTTATTGGAAGGCAATCTCATTGCTCACTTTAACAACACGTAAATTCTTGGAAGAAAATCCTGGCAAACATAGCTCCATCTCTTATGCATTTCTGCACCTGACCAATCTCACCATTTCATCAGCTGAACTTCACTAAGTTAGACACCTCATTTTTGAAAATTAAGTGCCTTATGTACTAATATTCAGGACAAAAATAATTCAGATTTCACAAACGAAGGCGAGGAGGAAAGAATCTATTCTCCCCATTGGAATCCAAGAGCAAAACAAGTTAATAGACTATAACGCTTTATGATTATTCAGCTGAGACGAAAAAAAGAGATGCAATCTGAATTTCTTTTTTGAACATACACTATTATCAGTGATCATTAGTACAAATTGAAATAGACCCTCCCAAAAATTAACTCAACATATCTCCAGCTCTGTCCTAGTTGTTGGAGGCAGAACAATTCTCACATATCAGTATAGGTCAAAACAGGAATCAAGATTGTTGCTAGCAACAAGTAATTTTCTAGACATTAAATGATTTTACTCATTGCAACTTCAGTGGAAAGAAAGGATCAATCAGTGTGAATGAAATCTCCAGGTGTACCCTGAAGCAGACTGCGTAGAATGTCATGATTAAGCAGTGCTATGAATCTGGTAAGTACAGACTTCGTGCAGAAGTTACAGGTTGGCAAGATTCAAGACTGTTACCAATGAACTCTTCAACTTTCTACAATCAAGCTCAGCACTTATTTCTGAATTCAGCCTTTAGTTTCTTCTTGCTTACCTAGCTTGCATATGAGATGAACTGTGCCATTATTACTGCAGTGGGAAGGGTCCAGGTTCACCAGGAATTTAGGATTTAATCTTGCAACTTCCCCTTGTAAGACATTTGGTATGGTCTGTCTTTCATCCTCTTCATACTTCCGTTTTCGAGGGGAAGGAACTGGGGCCCTATGTAAAATACAGTCCACGAAAAGACTAGGTGAAAATGTTATGCCAACACCACATTTGTCAAATATTTTACATGTGTAAAAAGGAAAGATATAACTCACACCCATCCATAAACCTATCTGTCTTTTAATAGTTTCTACAAGTAAATATTATTTCCTTAAATAATGAACATTTAAGACAGACACCAGGTCAATGATACATACGTGATTGGTGGTCCGTGAATTGCAGTCATAGCTGGCATAAATGTACGGTAAAGGGAATGGTTGAAGACTGGTGAACGGATGTTGGCCAAAACAGCATCCAAAAGCGGCTGACACAAGTACTGCTGTTTGGTGGGGGGCACTGGGGGAGGCGGTGGAGTAGGCTAGAACACAAGAGAAGCCCCTTTTCTTTTAATCATCACCAAAAAAGAAATCTCTACTATTGATTCTGCAAAATTTTATAGCAGTAAACTTCCAATGCATGAAACACAAAGGATTCTCAAAACTGCATACAGTAACATTAAGAAGAAGAAGAAAAAAAAGCTGTCCGCAGCTTTCATTTAGGAAGTCTCTGCTGAAATCAGCTGCAAAAGTTCATAGAAAGAATTACTCAAGTCTTTGCACAAAGCACAAGAATTTGAAAGTTCAGTTAAAAGATACTTATAGGTGACTTACATGAAGTAAATGCTCGCCTATTTTTTTCCTGTTTTCTTATTTTGTCCAACCTTACTTGAAGTCTTAATAGCATGAGCAACAAGACATGCAAAAAATTATCTTGCCAAATCATAAGACCTTTTGGAATTAATTGCTTATCTCTTACTAGAGCAAAGCATTACGTACCACAGCCATATCGTTTTTCAGCTTCTCCAGAGCAATTTCACATTTCTGCAGTGTCTTCAGAGGGCACCTGCAGAAAAGGAGAAATTTCATCACCACAAAATGGTCACCTTGGCCGAAGTGTTTCTGCTATCTGAGCCCCACAGACAGCTTCTATGCCAACATGGCTGAATGCTAAATAACAAACTTCTGGAAGAGCTGGTGAACCTGACGTCCAGCCAAAAGGAAAAAGAGTTACCGTTTTGAAGGGTCAGTCAGGATATCTAAGAGACTCTTCATTTTACTCAGGTCCTTCTTCCTATCTGAAATAATATGAGAGACACAAACACTGACTACAAGAAGAGCTTCCATACTTGCAGACAGAAATACAGTATATTGTTAAAAGTGAAAACATGAGCCAACACTGAAGAAAGTAGTGAGGATCAAAGATCTTTCATCTAATCATAACTATATCCATTGCATAAGCTCTATGTGTCTCAAAAACATCAGAAGTAAAGGAAAACTGATGGGAATTTAAGGATGAGGATTTTACCCAGCCTTCACAGTAAAATCTTTACAGCCATAGGCAAGAAAAAGCAACTAACTTTCACTGTCATTTTTAATCCCTGGAATAGAAACCATCACAAAAGGAAAGGTGCTGCTTCTTTCATCAGAAGATGAAGTTGACAGCGAGAAATGCATGACTGAATATAGGGAACCTCACCTTCATTTTTATCTATTTTATTGATCATCCTCCGGAGTGGCTCAATATATTTTGATAGCTGTTTGAGTTTCTCCAGATACTGTTGCTCCTCTGACTGGCTAGAACTGGCTGGACTCATGACAGAATTTGGATTTCCTGGCAAGAAGTAAAGACTGCATGTCACAAGGATGATAAAAGATACTGCAGAACAGCATTCTCACATTTCAGAATCCAGATTTGAAATGTGCACTTTCAAAGTGTAGCTCACGTCAAATATCCAAATCCACAACTGCATGCCCTCCACAGTTTAAGTGCTTGTCCAACCCTCTAATCTTTGTGTAGAAATAACGTGTTCTGTGGACAGAATGGCAATTCCCACTTGATACAATTTTTTTCCGAAAAGGTCCAAAGTTTCATATACCCATTTTCCAGGTCCTCATTTTGCCTTCACTCTGGTGCCTTAAACATCAAATCAACACACTGAATTTGCTGCAGTTTTCCTTAAGACGGTGCTTTCCAAACTGCAGAGCACACAACACTGGTATGAGAAGGAGCCAGTATGATACTATTCACAGTATCAGAAACTGTTTATAACAACTGGGAGAGAGAAGAGCACAAGTGTCAGAGTACACCTAGGAAGGTGTTTTGGAGCAAAGCAGCCTGCCACCTGTGATTAAGTGGTAAATCCTTTACAATTGCATGCTGTTGCTAAGGGTTCCTTCCTGCATGGAACCAAGGAATCATTATGCCTCTATAAACTTGCTCCATTAAGTTAAGTATCATTCTTTTTTCAAAAGATTGGGGAAGTTAGAAAAACCCATTACATAGCTGAGTGATGAGAAAAGAGGTTTCAGTTGATTTTGATTTGAGATGTCCATGATGTTGTGTTATGTGGTGCATGTGACATGTTCACTACTTGCAATGCTAGCTGCTTTGTAGAGCTCTTTAAAGTTTACATTGTGCCAAACAGTAACAGGTTTCCTGGGAACTATTACAGTTACCAAAACATACCGCAACTCACGGTGTGCAATATAGTTCTCAGATTATTTACCTGGAGTGTTTAAAGGACCCGGGGATGGGACGCTAAAGTTCTGAGGTGTTCGTGCAGCTGCTGGGCTCTGGGATGGTTGTGGAGATGGACTGGGGAGAAAGCTGCTGGGTGATGGAGCTGGGCCAGAGCTGAAAAATAAGCATAAAATCAAACCTGCCAGAATCTGACAAGGAAGCATGATCACCCTGTGAGCAGATACGCTTTTAGTAAGCATTGCTATGACACTCTGTAGCTCTGCCAGGAGACTCGGTGAAGATTTCGTACACAGCTTCTTTATTTAAAATGGAGGTTTTAGAGTGTATTCAGCACAATCCCACCTGTGCTCTCACTGAAGTTCATGTTAAAATTCATTCACTTCAGTGGAAACAGAGTAAGACATATTGAATGCTTCTGCAAACTTCACTCTTACAGCACTGACAAAGGTCCTCAAAAGTTGCAGTCTAGCTCACCTGACATTTGAATTTGGCTGAGAAGTTGGCTGGCCTGGCTGAGGAGATGGCTGCGGCTGAGGTGGCGGCGGCATTGATTGGGGTGTTTGAGCTTGTTGGACAGGAGATGGGGATGACATCATAGTAATATTGTTCTGGCTGACCTGAAATGTGGAAAAAGGTAAGATCAATAACCAAAAAAGGGAGTACAGGATGGGAACCTAACTAAAAGGCTTTACCTACAGAAAGAAGCGTATCCTCAGGCCTACAAGAAATGAAAGTGTTAGTTTCCTGTTCTCCCCTATAATGACTGTCCCACCTGTATCACTCTTGAGGCTCCCAGGGCAGTACTTCGTATCAACTTTACTAGAAATAACCATTAAAACTGCACATAATTTGAATAACTGTATAATAATTGTTTTTCATTTCCCAGACCATCATGTTGCAATTAAAATGTCAGAAGTGCCATCTGAAAAACCTGTAATTTATTAGAACTAGAGTAAAGAAGAGCAGGAGGAAAAGACAGTTCTAACTTGAGAATTAACAGCCATAAAAAACCCTCATTATTTTGACATTTTAATTACAGTCTTCAAAGGTCTGTCAGACTTGACTGTAGCTTCCCAACTGGTTTTCTTTAGGAGGAAGGAAGAAAAAAAAATTAAGCAAGCCAAACCACCAACATCTTGTTTAAATATTCAGCTTTGAAAATCTGGGCAGAGATGGAAACACACCAAACTGAATGGCTGAGTGGAAAAAAGTGAAGTAGCTTTCTGACCTTTGGAGAACGATGAGGTGTGCCTGGAGGACAAAAAGACGAATAAGAGCATTTCTAGAACAGCACCAAACTCTGGGTAACAACTAAGTTTATTCTGTACACTATAAAGTGCCAAAGCCAGATGATGCCCAAATTAGAGCAACTTCTCACATTTGTTCTAATGGACATTTTTCCCCTTGATCACTAAAACCAAACAAAAAAACCTGTATCGTGGCCAGGAGCATGGTATAGCAATGCAGATATTAAGTGATCATGTTTGTTTAAGGCACATGCAGAGTTCTTATGACCTAAGGCTATAAGGAAGTACATACAAAGACAAATTGAATTACCCTGCAGAGGCCACATATTGTGACTCAGTAACCCATGCATCCATTCGGTAAGTCATTGATTAGCATCTTTATGAATGAACAACTCTGTTTCCCTCAGTCTAAACTATTTTTAAGCAAAGGTCCCAGTAAATCCACAAGTCCCATATACTTCATGGGCACTGCAATTTGGTGTTGTCCTTCACTCACTCGTTAAACATCCATCTAAATTATCCAACTGTTTCCAGAGGACATGATATTTAGCACATTAAAAAGTAAGTATTGCATGGTCTACTTTTGCCTGTATGCACCGAATATGACAGGAAATGCTTTGCTTGGAATATCACATTACAGCTATGCAAGAGGTCAAACGCAAACAATCCCCAGCTAGGTGCAAATGTAAAACTACTAAACTTGAAGATACTAGTTTATCATCTATTAAAGCATAGTTTAAAATCAAGTGCAGCCTGGCATACTATGATTTTTATTTTCATCTTCGATAACCATATTACCTTCGCAACCTCTTCTACAAAGATAATATCTAAAACAAGTGAGGCTGAAACTATGTTTTAAATCAGCTATTATATCTTCCTTTTCTCCACAATCAACACATACTGAGCCTGTGCTTACTGTTTCTCATAGGAGGTGGATTCTTTAACAGCATGTGTCTCCTCAACAGTTGGAAAAGCATTTCTGAGATTGAAAAGATAGTCTGCCTCCCACAGAAACAAAGCATCTCACCACTGTTTGGAAGGAAGCTAGGATGAACACTGCAAAAAGCACTCCCTGATTTTTTTTTACAATTCTATTTAACATTCTATTAAACAGCAAGTGATTTAGAACTTACCCATACAGATGCTGCACCCATTTTTCATCAAGTCAAACTAAGACCACTTCTGAGTGGTTCATCACTTCCTGAAAATCAGGCCCTTTTTAAGTGTCTCAAGTTGGTTACATAAAATTACTTCTGAAAACTTAAATCCTTGTGTTTTAGGAAGGAAGAAGAAAGATTTCATTAGGATTTTTTGCCAGATTTAAGCTTTTGTATCTACTTCAACACAAAGGTCTCTTCACATTAATTTACAAATGTTGCAGAAAAGCAAAGAAAAGAACATGCAGCATCTACTGTGCACATAAGCATAGAATGAATTAGTTCTGATATCTTTTTTTGCATTACCTCTTCTCATTTAAGTACATGCATAGGCAAACAGCTTTCCTTCTTTCCTTTCCTTGGCAGGTTTGCTCTCTGCCAGCTTAATTTCAGAATACCGATGGCTAATGTCTAATATTAAGCAAAACTGTGACATTTTCAAAAAGATGCACGTAGAAGTATGCAATTCTGAACTTACTGCCTTACTTCTCTTTGAAAGCAGTTAATTTGCCACATAATAATTTCAGATGTCTTTCTATAGAACAGATCTAAAGACGCTTTCAGCTTTAGATTTCTACATTGTTTGCAGGATATAGATTAAGATTATAACAATTTAATGAGATTTTAACTTCTAGGGATTGCTCTTTCCAACTGACTCCCACTAAAAAGAAGGCTCAAAAAAACAAAAACCAAAAATACCCGATAAACCCAAAAGACAAAAAAAACCCTCCCTCTGGAGCTTTAACTCCATTAAACTCATTTAGCTCCTCATTTAACTCCAGAGTTAAGCCATGGCTACCGACCATTTGTATACCCTTCATCTTCAAGATACATAAGCAAATGCAACTACATATTTTTTCACTGCAGGATGAGATTTGCTGCATCCACAAGCATATTCATGGACAGTTATTACAGCCCACTGAACGTGAATTTACTCTGCAACTCTACAGTGACCTGATCATGACACCAAGTCCTAATTTTCTGAAGTCTTGCCCAAAAGATATTTAGGCTTGCATGACAGAAGTTTCCACATAATATCCACTAAATCAAAGCTATTCTTAGTGTTTAGAGCACACCATGCTGGAAGATAAACTTAGCTACGAGGCCTACCTCCAGATTGCTAAGTGTGCTGGTTTTGCCTGGGATAGAGTTATTTTCTTCATAGTAGCTAGTATGAGGCTATGTTTTGGATTTGTGCTGAAAACAGTGTTGATGACACAGGGACGTTTTCATTACTGCTGAGCAGTGCTTACACAGAGTCAAGGCCTTTCCTGCTCCTCACCCCACCCCACCAGCAAGGAGGCTGGGGGTGCACAAGAAGTTGGGAGGGGACATGGTTGGGACAGCTGACCCCAACTGACCAAAGGGATATTCCATACCATATGACGTCATGCTCAGCATATAAAGCTGGGGGAAGAAGAAGGAAGGGGGGGACATTCGGAGTGATGGTGTTTGTCTTCCCAAGTAACCGTTAAGCGTGATGGAGCCCTGCTTTCCTGGAGATGGCTGAACACCTGCCTGCCGATGAGAAGGAGTGAATGAATTCCTTGTTTTGCTTTGCTTGCGTGTGCGGCTTTTGCTTTACCTATTAAACTGTTATTATCTCAACCCACAAGTTTCCTTATTTTTACTCTTCTGATTCTCTCCCCCATTCCACCCGGGTGGGGAGTGAGCAAGCAGCTGTGTGGTGCTTAGTTGCTGGCTGGGGTTAAACCACAACAGAGTCTCAGGCAAGGAACGGCACTCAGTAAATAAGGCTAGCAAGAGTTTTTCAGAAGCTCCCGGTAGCAAGAGTGTACAATATGCAGAAGCTAATGGCAAGGAAAAGGAGACTGCAACAAGGAAGCAATGAGTAATAACAAGGAACAGGAGAAACACTTTTAGTCTAAAGGAAAACTCTAAAAAGCATTTACACTACTGTACTTACATGTTAAGCCAGTAAGCATAGCCTTGTCTACTCTGTTGCAAACTGGGTTTAAAGTTCACCATTATGCTGCTTTGTGTGACAAAATGGAAACTCTGCAGAGCTTCAAATAAGCTCAGATACAGGTTTCCATATTCCCAGTCACGCCAGTATGCCTTGCTTTATTTTAATATTAAAGTCAGTTTTACTTTTTTTCCTATATTTTCAGTTTGCTGAAGATTTCTGTGCCAACAATAAATTGGAAGTTCATACTATTTTAGACTGCAATATATTTGTAGACAGAACTTGAAGGTTTTGACACTAGAAATTCAGGAGAATGACTGGTATTAGCACATTAGTTATCTAACTGCTAAAGGGAAAGCTAAGTATTAGATCAGTTTAATCTTTCAAAATTTTAAGATCAGCAGGTTTCTTGAGCCAATCCAAACATGATATATGAAACTTCTCTTAGCTCTTCAAAAAGTGCCACTAACATTGATTCTAGTTCATGTTTGGTAACTATTCAGGCACAAACTTCAGCTAAGAAAAAAAAAAGGCAGTTCTAATTCTCTGGCAATTCAAAAGACCAGGAGATTGTGGAATACAATGCCATATCAGTCAATATATTCTTTTGACTGAAAAAAACGTAATAGTAAAAAAACCGCAACCAAACAAAAAAAAAAACACTACAGAATCAACTGAGCCTTATGATAAAAAAAAGGGCAGACTGCCATTTGTGTCATATGGGATAAAAATAAATAGCCACACAGTACTGATATCACATCTGGTCCTTTTGTTAAAAGAGATTCTTCAGTGCAATACCAAGATTCTTTTCTAAAGAGAGAAGACACTGTGAACCACCTATCACCAAGTTTAAAAGACTTTTGATAGTGTAGTCATGGAGATGACAGACTCTTAAATGAGTAATTAATAACCAGATTACTCCTATTGTGAACAGCTGCAAGGGCTCTGATGACAAGGAAGTTAAACACATCCAACAGACAATATTATTTAAGCATTTTACGAAATTAAGAGGCATAAATGACAATATTTCTAATTTCTAATCCACCTAGAACCTGAACAAAGTGTTTTGGCAGACAGCACTAGAGATTCATGCTGATCCAGAGCTGTCAAGTACATGGCATGTCAGACTGGCTTTAAAAACATGCTTCCCACCACCATTAAAACATGACTCACTCACTCACTCACCCTACCACCTGCTTATGAGCCATTTTCACTCCAATCATTGTTCATAAAGAAATTTCCTTTCTTCTTCTGCCTTCTCTAGTTGTTCAATCTTCTACATAATTTTCACAATCCTTGGCATGCTACTGAGAGCACTCCTTGATGACCAATTCACTTGGTGTCAGAAATCAAAGCTCCTCAATAACCACAGACATGACAGCACTAAAAGATCAGCCTATGGCACTGAATGCTTAAACTAGAGGTCTTTTGTTATGACTCAAATATTAAATATAAGCCAATCTAATATTTAAATATCGATCAGAAGGCCCCATCGTCAAACCAAATATCGTGAATACTTCACATGGGAGATGATTGTCTCAGTCTATATAAACTGCTACAGCAAATAAAGCTCAGAGTAAATTCTCCTTTGACTCAACAGCTATGTCTGGATTTTATTTCAGTTAACATATAAACAATGACCTGGATTGAAATGACCATCTATCTTAAACCAGAAACAACAACAGATGTGTTTGCCTAGGCCTGCAGAATCTTTCTGCAGAATCACCTTAGCAAATTCCTGAGAAGAAAAGGCTGTGCCTATTAAACTTGATGCAGCAGCGCTAGGAAGCAGAGTTTCAGACATTCCACAGCCCCATGACAAGCTTGCAAAGGAAACAAAAATGCGAAGAGTGAAGAAATTTTCATTAACCCTACAAACAAAAGGCAGTGGCATTAAGAGCTAAAACTGCACCTGGTATTAAATTTGAAAATTAATATCTAGAAGAACAAGACATGAGGTTCATGAATAACAGATAGAAAAATGCAGTTGAACACTATTCCACCATCATAATACGATACGTAGTTAAACCAACACCAATCACATAGTCCTCAGCAAACTTCTGCAGAGCAGAGCCTCGTTTTGTGACTTACTGGTAAGAACTCAGTTCTATTTCATTCTAGTTCTCCCCATTCCTGCTTCCCCAAACTGACACATTTTGCTTGCAAAACATGACTGTGGGGTCTTTAGCCGATCTGGACCTGCACCAGGCAGATGCAGTACTCTGACCTCACACATCTTCCAGCAACACCTGGATAGTTGCCGCCAGCCTGCCTACACAGGTTCTTCTCTGATGCAGGTACAAGTGGAATCCTTCTGGCAGTTCCTCCTACACAACCGTGAAAGAAAAGAACTGCTCCATCTTTCCTGGTCCCTGATACCATGCCAAGAAGCTACTCAATCTGAAATGAGCCAAGTTTACTATTAATGAAAGAAACACCTGTACAGAGCATGAACACATGGTAAGTAAGGTCCCAGACAACTCAGCTAGTACACTGTAGTACTGACTTGCAACACTCTCATAAATGTACACTTGTGGAGTATGGACAAAGACTAAACAGAAACCACAAAGTTCTAACTTGAGACTTGAATCAATTATGAACATGGAAACATTTTATATGTTAAAATAAAGATCTATGTCACTTTAAAAATGCTTTGACATCCCAAGCTTTCAGAAAACCTATTATTTAAAATGAAGAAGGATCCATAAAAAAGCTAAACAACCCAATACCCTGAGTAACACCAGAAAGTTAGTTGTTCGATGAAAAAGTGAACCTCCCCTTGCTTGAAAGCAAGTGCTATACAATCACGTATTGAATGCTTTGCACAATTCCTGACACAATGTGCTTTGACTCAGTAAATACCTGTGGCATTTGCTGTCCGCCCAAAGGAATGGAGCTTGGCGGTGTAGCAGACACAGCGGTGGTAGGCGGGAACCGTGGTCTTATTTGCATCCCACCTCGGGCCATAGGTGCGGTGATCATCTTTGAGGACAGAGGGACAACAGACAAAAGTAATCGCAAAACAAGAAATGCAGTGCACTGGCAGGATGAGAAGCACATGCAACCTCCAGGAATTAGGGGGAGGGGGAGCATGAAGGGAAGGTTAGTGAGCTTTTCTCTAAAGCTTAGCCTAACATGCTAGCTTATAAATCAAACTCCTTTTTCTACCCTTTCTATCCATTTTTAGAAAGCATCTAATGAATTCTAGGTATCTTGAGAGCACTGATATGTAGATTCAGATTCATGCGTCAAGGATTGACTATGCTATCATTTGCATGAAGGGCTTTTCCTAAATTTTGCCTGACATCCTGAATTTCTAGAATTCTTGGAAAGAAGTACTCTAAGGCTGTTGTCAAGAATGCTCCATATAAGAAGCTATATAACGCCATAGGTTTCTGATGTGCTTTCACGCACTGTGGACTCAAAGGACTTAGCAGTATTTGCATATAAAATAACTTGGCAGACAGTTCAACAGCAACTGTCAGTAGAAATGCTCCACAGTGAGCAAAATTTCAGACCAACCTAACCTATGACAGTATAATAATGCCAAAAACAACAAAAAGGACTCCTGGGTTTGAAAAAGCTATTTCGTTCCTTTTATAACCCACAGAATAAGTCAAATATATCCTTGTAATTTCCATCATTTTGACAAACACCCATTCCTCTGTTACTAAGCTGTGCTAAAATATTCTGTTATGAATCCACAATCTGCCTCAAGCTTATTCATGCACTATTTGATTCTCCAGTTGTATAGGCTAAGCACACCCTAAAGTACAATCATTTAGGAGAAATGAAGGTTAGCATTAGAATTTGTATTTTAAAATAGTCTTAGGACTATGCTACTCTGCAGTGTCTAGAACTGCCTTTCAGAACCATCAGCCTGCATGAGCCACACAGATATAATCAGATATATCTCTACAGCCCTCTCTTACTTAAAATTTGATATTACACCATATATGCTGAGAATTTACAGTAAATACAGCATATTTTTGAGGCAGCATTTGGGTAACTGTGGCAGATTCACTTCTCAGTAAAGGAGCTTCTGTTTGGTACTTCAAAGATCTACAGTAAAGTTCTCTGGGCTACTTTTTTTTCCAGCAAACGTATTACCAAGGAACCTATACAGGCCTTAACTAACCTACGAGTTAATGAAGTCTCCTTTCAGTAAATGGTTTGGGGCATTCTTGCTTAGTGTTCTATGTAAATGGACTGAAGCAGCCAGCAACATGTCTCTAGAGAGTCAGAGAATGCATGTGCTTACAATTGTTAAAAATAAATAAAATTAAATACAACACAGCAAGACTGAAAAAGGAAAGCAATAACTGATAAAGAAAATAGTGTCAAATTCAGCACAGCTGTTAGTTCACAACATCAGAGCAATGCAGTCCCTTTCCATCCAGGCAAAGAGGGATGGTCAGAGACAGGATTTCAAAAGGGAAACAAATGAGAGCGCTTCGGACATCACACACACATGCACATGTACACACACAGCATGCAACAGCCACCACAAGCAAACACAACAACCAAGCACTGGCACAAAGCACAGGTGGATGCTACAAAGTGCAGTGAAGAGCTACAGTATCAACATGAGAGCTGGTGAAGCAACACAACCCTAACAAAAAAAAACAAAAAAAAAAAAAGGAAAATTGCTAGGGAAAAAAAAACCAACATATCCCTCTAGGCACAATCACCCCATCTTAGACCCTCGTGAATGCACATGGATCTCTGGAGCGTGTGAAATCCCAGGGATGTTATCGTGACCCACATGTCCCATCTCGGTCCTGTTTCCCATGCCACACCACCAAAGTGTGTAGATTACCTCCTCCGAGGTCAAGGAAATTAGAAGCATATTCACAGTTTAAGTGTCTGGCAAACCACTGAACACCAGCATGACAAACTCAGACTCAAAGGGTTTCAGCTGTTTGTTGTATTGTGGTTGGTCAAACGTTTATGCACATGCACACAATTTTGGTTTTGATTTTTTGTATTTTTTGGGTTTTTTTTGAAATGTGTGCTTTGGAAAGGAAGTATATATATAAAATTACACCAATTCCACTCTCTCAACAAAAGTAATCTATTTTTCCCATTCTCCAGCTGATTTACATTTATGAAACCTGTGACCCTTTGACAAAGGAGTGGGGAAAGGGGGTTCCAAAGATTGCATCTGTTTTATGCAAAGCAATATATCCATGAAGGAGTTGTTCTTGTTAGTCTAAAAACAGAAGACAACCAGAAGTGTTCAAGTACTTTTGAAAAAGATTTAAACTGAAGGCAAATCCTCCTCCACAAGTGAAATTGATTTATCTCAATTTACAGAATCAACAATTTTACCCCATAAAAACAGAGACCAAGCAGAGGAAGAGAGTCTCCCTTCACTGTAAGATACAAAACCCATTATTTGATAAAAATGAAGTGGAATGTAACAATTAGGATCCTGAACCTGTAATTTTCTTTCATCTAAAATCCAAAGATTCAGAATTCTGTAAATATGCAGCTGCTGGTGAGCATATGTAAGTACTGCGCCACTGTCACTCCACTAAAGGCAGCTCTGATTTTCAAAGAGCAACAGCCCTGATTTTCAAAGAGCAACAGCCAATCTGCATTCTGAACACCTGAAGGAGTTGCACCAGAACAGTGATTTAAACTTTATTAATACTTAACTCCAGTTGATTACAGATTTTCTCTTGGTGCTGCAAGCACTTGTGTAGCACTCCGTAGTCACTAGGACATTACTTTATTTATCAGCTTCATCTGTGAGTTACATGCTCACAAGAGCTAGGCAGCCAAGCAGGGTAACATTGACCTGCATGGTGTCTTTACGACTTCAGAGAAGAACTTCAAAACTCAGATGGATCCATGTTTAAACCTGAGATTGCTTTTACTTTTATGTAGGAAGGATGAACAGAAACTTTATGGAAAAGGAAGAACGCAGCCATATCAACCAAAATTCCCAGTTTGAAAGCCCCTAGAGACTAAGTTTAAATGTAACAAGCAAAGATTAGGATAGGGTTTGTTTATAACAAAAGCTTCGCTGAACCAAATGAAGAAATCAAGGCAGATTTATTAAAAATACTGGTGCTAGTGAAAAAAATGTACCAAATACAAAGCAAAATCTACTCTTAAAAGAAACTTATAAGTTAAAGAAAATCCGTATACACTCTCAACACTGAAGCTGCATTGTAATATTGTACACAGCCACAATCTTAAAACTAAATATTATATACAGAAAATATTTACACAAGTACAAGAAACCTGTTTAATTATTGGACTTCACAGCGTTAAGTGAATTTTAGCAGACTCATATTGCAATGGCATGAACATAAATGGAGTAAAGCCTGTACGTGGAATTTTCTAAACTCCATCCGCAGTAGATAACGAGCAACCCCTGAGTTTACTACACATGTCTACACATGAATAAAGGTGCAATACAAAACCCGCTGTCAACCACCTTATCACCTGAAACTTTTCAAATGCACCGTGCTGTTAAGCCACTGGCATATGAATTCACTAAACGGGGCAAGAATTAAGTTGACTCTACATAAGCACAATCCATCTGCTTAGGAGTTGAAAAGAGCACCATTACATTAGTAAAAAGAAAAAAAAGTCAGTCTCTCCTTCCAGTCAGCCTAAGTCCCTGCAGCTCCCACCTGGAAATTATTTAAGAAACAAACAGAAGTTTTAATTCACTTTTCAACTGTAGAAAGAGAATTCTGCATGGCTGCCAGTACTGTACCAACTGTACTTACCACTGCTCAGCTTTTACATCCTGTTTTACATTGACACAAGCAAAAGGACCAATACAGAAACAGAACTTAGCCACCAACAAGGATGTGGGCCACATGAGAGTTATGATGGTACAAGGCACTATTCCTGATACAAGTCTAGGAGATGTATGTTGAAGAACCAGTAGTTATCACAGTCCATGTAAAAAGCTTCCAAATGTCTTACTGAATCTATAATATTACTTGTGCGCTGAAGGGAAAATGGTTCACGCAGACATGGAATGTCTGGGTATATGAAAAGAACTCTGCCATTAATCCTAGTCAACCTCATTTCACCTGTCTGCCTCAGTCTCTTCATCTACAAAGTGGTGATAATTGTACTTACCCATGTCTGTAAAATGTCTCAATATGAAACACTACAGAGGTAAGCCACGAAAGACTATTTCATATTCTTGTGGAAAATGGGATGACACGTTCAGCTCAAGCCATTCCCAATTTTTTTTTCCCCATGTCTCCTTCATACCAGACACACATCAAGGAACAAATCACTGGGGCTACAAGTGTGTTGCAGGATAAGAAAACTGTGTTAGACAATAAGCTTTCATCCAGCACTTTTTTTTTTTAAAATGTAACTCTGCACTTGTGACACATGCCATTTTTTCTTCACAATTCACATCCAGAACAAGAGCA
Source organism: Calonectris borealis (assembly GCF_964195595.1). Lineage (NCBI taxonomy): Eukaryota > Metazoa > Chordata > Aves > Procellariiformes > Procellariidae > Calonectris > Calonectris borealis. Next base: position 10,698,364 of record NC_134329.1, read on the forward strand.
ATCTATATCTACTGCCCATTTCACTCAGAAAAAGAATGAAAGATGAAAGGAATGAAAGGGGAGTGCAGAGAGATTTCATTGTCTATACTATTTTTTTTATGGTCAATACATGGAGACGGAAGGTAAATCACATGTGAGTAAAGATAGCAGGCAAAGATTCACAGTACAGAAATCAATTTACACAACAAAGCAGTCACCTAAGAAAGTTTAACGAAAGAAGAGGTGAAACACTCCAGGTACCAACAGTCAGACTTGTAGCGTGACCACAGTAGGCCGTCTTATTGAAGTGCATTCCTGTGTCAGTACAGGCAACAATCTTACCTACTCGGGACAGAGAGCATGCACAGAGAGGTTGTCAACGAAATCCTGCCTCTGACTCCAGGCAAAGGAAAAACAGCATAAAAGCCCATATCCCCTTTATAAAGGGGATGACCAATGTCAGACCCCTCATCAGAAAGCCACCAGAAACCCATCCCCATGCTCATCTCTAGCATGCATTTGCTACAGGCCTGTAACTAGTGATACTGGCTCCTGGGCCCTTACCTGCCCTGAAGCTCCCATCTGAGCAGCTTGGGCCTGAGCTGCTTGCACTGCTGCCGCTGCCTGCTGCTGCTGGACCAGCTGAGCTCTTACCTTAAGTATGAAAAGAAAGAACGAAGTAAACATACATATCTGATTAGGGTATGACACTTCTGTTTCAACTATATTGACTATACTCATAAAAAAGGGTGTGGAGACAAGATCAGCCTCACATACATAGTCCAGCAAGAGTTTTTGAGCTTTCTTTACGAAAAGAAGTTCCCATGTTTCTAACATTTAGAACAGTCTTCCCATAGACTGCGCACCCAAGATTCAATTTCTTCTTGTAACTTCTTCCCTGTACTATCAGGTCTTCCTATGGCAATACTAGATACTTCAACTTTCTGGCAAACATAGTTAACCACATACGTGTTGATTTCCCTCGAGCACATTTCCTACCAATGAGCAGCATTTCAAATGTTTATACATCCATTACGACTGTCAGTGTGGTGTATATGACATCTAACTACTCCTAGCTTAGCTGGCAGGAGCACAAAGTGGATGTATCAACTCGCCCATGTGGGGTCAATAATTTCTCAAGCATGGCTGACACTCCACTCTTCCCCAGCAAAGCCCAAAGAAAAGCAGGTCTTGGGATTACATCTGAGCTTTTGCTCAACAGCACATAGGGAGCCCAGAAAAACCTGACTATAATGCAACAGTTCAAAAAGCTGCACCATTAAGAGGATGACCCAGCAAGAGGTTCAACAGAGTAAAACTATTTGCAGAAGCAAAGCTAGCATGCTAGAGAGCCAACACTGGCTCCAGTCACATGCACCAGGCACTTCAAAGCACTTGCTCATGTTCTAGAACAGCACACATCATGGAGGTGATTTTTCTTTAACTGGAGTTTGGTTCTTTTTCTTACTTGTTCATGCAAGAGTAAGACAAGAAATTATATTTAAATATTAGCTGCATAAATAGTTTTCACAGATTTCCACAAGTCCTACTCTTAGACACAAAACTGTTCTCTACTGGCAGGCCCAAACATAAACCTTTAAACTCTCTGTACTCATAACATGCGAACTACAGATCTCTTAAGCAGCTGTGTTTTTTCCTACTTTATTATTAGCAAAAGTCAAAGAATTTTTTTTATTTCTCTGGAGGATCATAATGAACCAACAATCAGCTGGTCACTAGCCCTTACCTGCATTGCTTTTAATTGCTGTGGTGTAAGAGTAACAGGCATAACCTGACTAGGAATTTGTCCTGAGATTGCCTGCGGCTGAGATACCATGGGCTGGGGTTGAGGCTGGGATTGTGGTGGAAGCTGAGACTGTTGTGCCTGAGCAACCTGTTGCTGTTGTTGTTGTTGTTGCTGCTGCTGCTGCTGTTGCTGCTGCATCTGTTGCATCTGCTGTTGCATTACTTGTTGAGGTGGCTGCTGCTGTATCTGTTGTTGTGGTATTTGTTGCTGTTGTTGTTGCTGCTGCTGCTGCTGTTGTGCCTGCATAGCCTGTGCTGCCTGCAGCTGCTGCATTTGGGCAATTCGCTGTAGTTGCTGCTGCTGCTGTTGCTGCTGCATCTGAAAAGCAGGAAAAGCCAGGATGCTAAAGCTTCCAGCAATGCGATAGCAGCCTTATTTTTATACCATAAACCAAGAGCAAACAGAATCCTAATATATCATGCTGAAGTTTTAAGTCCAAAGGGAAAGCCCAACCTTTTTATCCACTCACTCTTCATATATCTCAACTCTACATAGTGCACTTCCCACGGTTTCAATACTACAAGCTTGTCTCGCTACTAAAACAGCTTTCAAAAGCAAAGATGAAGTCCATCAGCTTCTCCTGTACAAATGGGCTCAGAATCATTTCTTTAAATGTGACCAGCCTGCATTAGCACCACTATTTACCAGAAACTGCACAACAGCATGACAGCTGAAGTTTCCTCTTCCGCTTTTGTGCCTAAGGATGATACATATATATGTGCTTGGCACACATTTTTTAAAGTGGCAATGTGTAATTCACACAATTACAAAACAGCCACTATTTCTAAAGTAATACAAGTGCTTTTAGTTCTTTCCCACATTCTTGTTCTTGTCAGAATGAAAGACTATCCTGATGTTTATAAAGAGAAGGAGACAAAGGTTTTAATTCTCTATTGCTATGACAGAAGAAAGCAAACACACGGCTCTTAAGCCTTTCCTCTGGGATGTGATATATTGTTGCCAATTAACTTGCAAGTCTAAACTGAAGTTCTACCCCAAAGTGGAAACGCGTTAATAACAGGCAGAGCTGATATTCAGTACTTCCATGCAAGCGAAGCCTCACTTGACAAGTAACTGAACACAGATCACCTCAATTGCCATTGTAATTGTTTGTCATTACCTGCTGTTGGTTTTGCTGCTGCTGCATCTGCAGTTTCAGCATGTGCTGTTGCTGCTGCTGGACAGCTTGCAACTGCTGTTGTTGCTGCTGCTGCTGCTGGGCTGCTGCAGCTGCTGCTGCCTGCTGCTGCTGGACCTGAAACTGTTGTTGCATGGCTGACTGCTGGGCCTGGAATTGCTGCTGCTGCAAAGCCACCTGCTGCTGCTGGAATTGTTGCTGCTGCTGCTGTTGCTGCTGAGCTATCTGCTGAAGCTGAAGTTGGGCTAAAAAGAAGGTAGAGTGTACTTAAAACATGAGACCCAAACAGTGTGAGAGACAGTTACCCAGTATAACTCATCATAATTGAAGATAAACCCTAAAGTACATTAATGTTCTTCATTAGCAGCATATACTTTTGCTTCCTCAAACGGATGAGGCACATTAACAGCAGAATTAATGACACTTCCTACTACCAACTTCTAATTCTCACTGCCTATATTGAGTCAGCAACCTAGGTAAAGAATGTAAAAACGTGCAGGAGGAAATATGCACTGAGGTCACCAGCACGAAGCACCATACCCATAGAAAACATAGGTGAGCTCTACAAAACCGAACTTCTGAAGTTGACATCTTGTATGACGAAAGAAGCATTTGCTCATACAACAGCTAGACTGTTCCTCACTATACTAAGGAAGACATTTATCCCATCAGGCAGCAGTATTTGAAATCAATTCTTCCCGCAGTTCACTTGGCTGATTTAGCCAGAAGTATGAAATCTCTTCAGCACCCTTTCCTTGTGGAAAAAAGCTATGTACTGAAAGGCTGATCTAAGAATTTCATTGGTTGAAGCAAACTGAACACTTACTCTGCTGAGTAGCTGTAGAAACACCAGGCATACCATGAGGGGCCATTCCCGAGGTTCCAGGAGGCTGCTGCTGCCCTGGGAGACTCATCTGTTGTCCCATTGGGCCAAGGCCACCCATCCCACTCATTGGTGCTCCTTGAGCTCGAGAAGCCATGCCCATTCCAGGTGCCCCTGCTGGGGGACCCCCAGTTAGATTCTGCAGGGCATTCATCGGATCTACAAAGAAAATAGTTACCAATATGCTGTCAGCCATGCAATTGCCTGCCCAAAATCCTCTGTTCTCCACCATCACCACTCTCTGATCTGTCAGCTTCAGACCATGACTAGATCCAATACCCTGAGAATCTAACATTCACTGCTCTGCCTGTGAGACCACAAGAGGTTTCTGGCACATCTTTGCCCCTCTATAAATAGAGTGGAGATTATTTAAAGCGCTTCAGATTTGCGAAGTTCCAAATAGATTCTAAATACATTAGAGAAAAGGAACTTATTAGCCACCTCTGAATTTATATGCAAGTCAAAACAAGCTGCCAACAAACTCCATGAGGATATCCAGCTTGTAACCTTGAAAACCAAGAAGACAGTCCCACTGTGGATCCAGTTAGCCTCTTCCTCCTGAGGTCAACACGGAGAAGCAGTGCTCAGACTAGAGGAAGTACTTTGCTATACAGTTCCCCCATAACATCACATTTATTATGCAGTGGATAAATTCAGTGCCTTTCAAGACAATTGTCATAATCTGAACCCTGGGCACATGGAAAAGTGAAGTCAAAGAGGGAATGGCAATTCAAGAGAGCAAAACACAACACTGGGTGCAGAAGCAATATTAATCAGGTACAGAACACAACACCCCCTCTTTCTTAAGAATACTTATAAAATAATTTCCAATTGTCTAGGCTGGATGTTAAACAATCACAGACACTGCATATTTAGCCTACAGGGGGATAAAAATAGAGGATCATACTATGTTCCTAACATACATTGCTGTAAGAATTAGTACAGAGGCAGAAGACATGATCAGATCTAACCTCAGTCAAATGGAAGAGCGCATGCGCCCCACAAACACAACGCTTGCCTCTGATGCAACACCCTGAGAGACCCAAAGCTGGTAACAGGGAGAAACTTGGACTGCTCAGCAGGAGATTATTTTCAATCACTCTTGTTCTTTCAAGAATCTTAGTGGTGTGAGCTAACAAAAGTACAAATATCACTGACAACTCCAAGACTATCATGCTACCTTTCCTTTCCTCCAGCAGCATTTAATATTCCAGCTAGGGAATCCAAGGTCTTCTTATTCTTAGTACACCACAGCTATGATTTCTAAGCTGTTCTATTTAGAAAGGGGTGGGGGAGGGAGAGGAGAAGGGGGGGAAAAGAAAAAAAAAAAAGGAGCTCTTACCACTGACTGAGGCTTGAGATTTCTTATTGTCTGCAAATGAAGAACAATTAATTGCCTTTGTTAACCTTGTCACACTTAAATTTGGCCCTTCAGATATACTCTCTACAAGAAATATATTCACATAACAATTTAAAAAATAAAAAAAAATCACTGTCTACTGTAGTTCTAACAAAATACATTAACCTAAGCCAATTTGGTAACCAGAATGCTGCATAAACAATGGAAAGAAAGCAAAAATACAGGAAAAAATTAGGAAGGTGGAAAAAGTAGTAAGTTTAAATAATTTCTCAAAGACTTTTCAATTATAGATGGATGTTAAAAGAAACAGTATTTAGAAATCAAGCATGTATATTACAGGAAAATTTTTAAAGCAACCTGTGAAGAGTCACATGCAGAACCACACATACAAACACTAAAATTTACTTTTTTTTGGGACGATGGGATGAGCAATCCCATTACTGAGAAAAAAAACCAAACCCAAACAATTACTTACGAATATCTCGAAAATGGATAATAAGTCTGGCCACAAGAGAAAGATATTCCTCCTAAAGGTGAAAAATGAGTATTTTAGCATAGGAAATAAAAACATTGTGACCATGACTTTCTGGTTCTTCAGTATTCTTCCTCAACATAACAGATTTTACTTTACAATGTCTGTGGCTTTTCAGAGCGGTTCACTTGCAAGGAACAGTCTGTTCATTAACTAAGCGAGATATTTTTACTAATAGGTCATTGTGGTTGATGGTACAAGAAGGTCAAGAAACCACAAAATTCACTGGAAAGAACCTCCGTGACAGTCACACTAATAGGATTACAATACGTGAACATAATTATAAACCAATACATCCATTTTGCACTTCTTATCCACTCTAATTCCTTTTTCTTAAGAATTGAACCTGCTTACTTGGTACACTGACTTACTTTAGTCCTTGAACTCTCACATTCATAGTGCAAGAACTTTTTTTAAGCTAAGTTATATTACAAATACAAGTAAGTTAACTTTAAAGACTAACATACGATAGAAGTGTCAGAAGTGAAAAGACAAATATTCTTTGCAGCATTTTATTAGTGTGCTTCATAACATGTAAGAGAAACTGCACAGGGTTGAGATAGCCTTCCTGCCCATGAAACTACCAACTCACCAGTGAGGATGCCATCAGCAGGCATAAATTTGTGACATTAGCATCATAAAATTTTCACCCAGACAAGTTTATCTCAAACGTGGCTTGTTTGGAGACAGCAACAGTATCCAGTTTCTCATAACACAGCTCCAGGAAAAAAGTTTACATTTTTGTAGAGTCTAAACTTGTACATGATAACCAGACTTTCACAGAGACCACAGCACTTTCCTTGGTCTTACTCTTGACACAGCCTTTTCATTGATATCTTAGTTTCTCCTGACCACCGAACTGGTCATAGGTGCTATGCTGTAGATAAAGGAAATTCTATGCAATTCACTACACACAAGTCTTCAGATAAGAATTAAGCGTGATCCCATATATGCATTAAATACTGCAGCATCAGCAAAGCTGTCTTGGACTGAAGTCCAGTTTGATGTGTATATTGGATGCAAAACACCTCACTTCCCCTCAGGGTAAAAGAAGCACATATAAATGAAAAATTTTGCATAACTATGTACTCTAAGCAGAGACAGTTAACTAAGTGTATTGGGTTTGCTATTTCTGCGGGTTGTTCCAAACTTCTTTTGACACCCCAGTAACTTCCGAAAACAAATAGAGATGCTTTACCCTTGTTTTGGCCTTCATAAACACATGACTCTCCATATCTTTGCTGGATTTATTATGGGCAACACCAGCCTTCCTCATCGCGTCATCACTGAAAAAAAGAGGAAAAACACAAGGCTGGGTATTAATTGAGGACATCAGAAAACACTTTCTGTAGTTAGGAAGGTCTGTAAAACAGCTTTTTACCCCTCTCATTTATAGAGGAGTAAAAAACACACCACATACATTACTTAAAATTGCCACCCTTTAAAATTTCTTCAAATAATGGACAAAAAAGCCAACTAATTTCTAAAAGGCAACACAAATATTCTTTGCAGAAATTCAAGAACAACTGCTAAGCAAGTCGTTATTTTACCACCTGATGTATTATTTTGACAAATACCATGACCTGTTCATTTGAGGAAAGCTGAATGACAGGATTAATGTAATCCGTGTTTGGCAAACAATGAGCTTGAGCTTGCCTAGCATCAGGCATTTCCAAAAGAATCCTCTAAACATAAGGTGGAAGGATTTAAAAAAAAAAAAAAAAAAAAGATTGCCTAAAGGCAGAGAGGCTTGACCACCAGTGAGAATAACAAATGGGAGCATTGAACAGGGGCAGAAAAGAGCAGAGGTGCAGCGATGTGCAGGGCAGGGAGGGGACAATCAACATGAAAGCAGCAGGTGAGCAGGTGAAGCAATAAGATAAAAAGAAGGCCCCATTGATGGAAAGTTGAGGGGAAAAAAAAGAACATGTTTGGTAATAAAAAGCTTTCAACTCCCTTACTGTTCTTTCCCATTTACCAGCCAGAATCACAGGGATTTGCTGTCCTTTCTCCGTCACACCTCCAGTAAATTGGATCTAGCTCTGCCCTCTGGATGGGATATTGAACACGCAAGATGAAAAGGAGGAAAAAAAAAAAAAAACACCACACCACATACCAAAACACACATTGCTAAGGACATGGGTGGAAAAGAAGGGGCATTCTCAGTACATCAAAAAGTAGCAAGCAATTCAACTGTGAAACATGCAACGAGATAAAGACATCCTAAAATGAGGAGTTCAGTCAGGTGAACAGTCCTATTCAAACCCTCCAGGCATTCTCATTCTCAGAAACATTTCACTTCACTGCAAAACCTGTTCTGTTTTAAAGCAGCCTAGCAGCTACAGTCTAAATTCCACAAACAAGTTACCAGGAAATACTTTCACCTTGTAATTAACATCTCAGCAACTTATTTCTCAGGAACTGCTGTTGCATGAGCAACTACCCTACACTACATGCGTGTTAGGGTAGTGATCCCTGAAAGTTTCAGCTAGTCTGAAGGGGGACTACTGTTTTCTTCCCCCTGAATTTCTGCCACCTTCCATGCAGCAGGAATGGTGTTTGCATGAGCAGTAAGCAGGTTCAGCTTCTTGAATTAACTCAATAACACAGTCACAGAAGCGAGAAGAGCAGATGCTATAGCCTTAAAATGCAGGAGCTTAGGCTGCCACAACTCACACCCTTACCTTGCAAACTAGTAGCCTAGTAGCATACATGTAACCTGCTGTAGCCTGCAAAGTAGAAGACAGTAGAACATAGCTACCTGCTGTAAGACTTTCTCATGGTAACTTGTTCGTGTGGTCCGGCAGACACTAAAAAAATGTTATTTATATATGAAGATTACTTAAACTGAAGCAGAATCTGAACATAATGCAGAATAACTATTCCTCCATGTGCAAATAAGCCTTAAAGGGAGCTGCTCATAAAGGAGCTCCTGCTGCAGAGGAAGAAGCTATATCCAATTCTTTATTGACACCTCCCTTTTTTAATGCTTTCCCTTTGAGAAAGGCTGCCTCTAAATCCATACGACTCTCTGATTCCTCCTTAACTTCTCAGTGCCATAGTACAATGACAATGCCTCTCATTCTGAGAGCACCAAGAACTGAGCAGGCAGAAAGACAAGAAACAGATTATGCAGAGGCAAGTAAAGGACTTAACAGGTAGGTAGTACCACGTGACTGTGATACAGACAGTGATCAGTGCGGTATCAGGAACTTGGAAAAAAATCCACAGCAAAGAAGTTATCTACTTTTATATGTATCTACCATTTCCTTTTGATGTTATAGAACATGAAAGACATTTTATAATGACTACATCTGCATTACCAATAATGCCACTCCAAGCACTCCACGTCATATCTGTTAGCATTCCAATAAGGATTTAAGACTAGGAGGAAGAGAAAAACACACAACTTGTTCTTTGTTCACATATTCATCCGCAATCAACATAAAAATATTTACGATAAAAGACTGGGAAAGTCACTAAAAAAAAAAGCTTTAGCATAGCATTAAGGATACCAAATAATGTATCATATCCTTGCAGAACACCAAACTCAACAGAACTCTGAAAATTAGATGGTACCAGCCAATTTAACCTTCATCTGCCTCCTAATAACTTACTAAACGCATCATAAAATGCACACTAAAACTCTGCCTTTTTCATTTCATGCAGAACACTCAAAGTTGCGGTTTCACACGATGAAGCTGGTGTTGGTGTTGAATGCTTCAGGAATTCCCCCTCCATTCCCAAGAAGCTTGTTTCCAGCGCAACAACGTGCAATCTCTCACTCAGGCCAGCTGGTCTAGTTGAAAAATCTTGCAAAACACGTTCACCTTCAAAACTATACCAGCTCCCCTATCCAGTTCACACCATGACTGCATGAATCAGTGGTTCCAATGAAACAAAAGGGCAATGAGTTCCAGGGCCAACACCACATTAAGCCATGTAACATCACCAAATGCTGCTTCATGAAGTAGACTATTTGATCACTATAACACTCAGTTCAACAAATCTTGCTTAAAACAACGGGGGGAAGGCATGCTGGTAAGCCATTAACCACACCTATCCACATTACAAGGTTTAAAAACCTCCAAATAAACACCAACAAATACATTAAAATTTAATCACTTCATCTTGTGCACATGATGCTGTCCCACAAAACACTTCTGTTAGTTACAGATCAGACATAACAAATTTCATCTATAGCAGCCCTCATTGCAGGGAATACCGACATAACTACACAGACCAGCAGAAGCGCTAAGACAGGAATCACCCATATTACTTTATTCACATTTGCAGGACAGAACATATACAGGCCTGAAGGGCCTCGGTCCCCAGAACACTGCCTTCAGCTACAGAGGGGAAAGTAAAGGACAATCCAGCCTCCCTAAGGCCTTGTTCTAGCGTTACCTTTCTTTCCAATGCTCCAGTGATGAAAAAAAACCTTTCCAACTACACACAGAATCACCCCTTCATAGCTTCACAAGCATATCCTCCAGCAGAAGTGATATCCTCCAGCAGAGGTGACTAGGTAAGAAGCCACCCCTTCCAAGTTATGCCAGTACAACTGTCTGCGTGGCTGGGCCATCAGCAGAATCGAAGAACAACCAAGGTTAAAAATAACCACTTTTCCTGAGTTATTTTTACTTTGAGAAATTTCCCTATCAGGTTCACTGCATGGCAACCCAAACACTTGCAATGAAGAGGTATGGCAGAGGCAGTAGCTTCCTCAGTTCACAGTTGTGTCAAAATAAGCATTTATAAAACGCATCCCTCACTTTCTACAGTCCCAGGAAGGGAGAAACTTCTGCTGCCTTGGTCTTTTTTGCCTGAATTCTCATCAGACAACCTAGGCTGGAATATAAAATTCAGGCTGCTTTATGAACTGGTTTTGTGAAGAGTTTCATAGAGAGCAACAATGCAGATGATGTTCCTATTTTTCTTCCTCCCTCACTCAAAAAACTTTAGCTGATCCACTAATCTCCTGCCTGCTTGTTCCTCAGTCTCCACCTGCACCTCCTTTCACGTGCTCTCCACAATCTCATCCTTATTTCTGTTCACGCATGTTCTTTCTTCTCATCTAGCTGAATCATTAGCTAAATCTTAAGTGACACCATACATATCAAAACTTCAAGAAAAAACTGTACACAAAATTAATGGACCATCACACAACCTAAGTTACATCCCTTTTCTACGCTCAACACTAATTCCCTTCTAACATAGCCTAGAAGTAGCTCAGGGCAGGAACTGTACACAACTGCACACTGAGTTTACCACCACACAACCCAGTTCAGATTTGTCCTTCAGGCAATACCAGCATTTAAAAACATATTAAGGAAAGACCTTTAGAAAGGAGACTCCCAAGGCACCAGTATGTACCTGCTCCCTGTAAGGGCCAGAATAAAGGGGTGCCCTGCAAGCACAAGTATATATTCACACTTCCTACATCATCACTGTCTCCTGGAACAACCTGGGAGAAGCCAAAGCTGCTCCTTGGCCTCAGGCATCTGAGCTCAGGCTTTGCTGGATCTTGTAACAGTATGAAAGTCCTGCTTGAGCCTGCAGTCACACAAGAACCTAATACTGAAAAGGCTTCTTAGGTCATCAAATGCTGTATTCTCTCAAATGATGATAACCAAATCATACACATTGACCACTGACACATTCACTAGGATATCTATTCCACACAGCATCCCCGAAATGTTCATGCACATAATGTCACTCTTTAAAAAAAAGAACACACCAAAAAAAAACACCACCCAAAACTTAAATTCAGTGTTGTAAAGGAAACCCAAGTGTAAAATAGCAACAAATTAAGACTTCTGTATCCAGAAGCTATAACAAGGCATTCAAAATGAGTTATGTGAATGGTTCCATACATTTAAGTTAACTTTCAAGACCAAGTGTTAATATTTGTCTTGACAAATAAATATCACTTGTTATTTGCAGGATGAACTGGAAGATATACATACATATAAGACAGTGTATTTTTGTAACTGTTAGGAACAACCTTCCCACAAATTAAGAAAACTTTCAGATGATTCACCAGATATTTATTTTAATTACCTCCCTCTTCCACTTACTACATAAGCCTCACTAATGGCAAAACTGGAAGCTTATGGAAAGAAAGAGGAACTCATTGCATGCAGAGCTCAAATCTTTTTAGCCAATATATTGCTTCTATTTCTCATTCAACAAACCTATCTATTACAAACTCTACTTCTGGCTAGCTTCACTTTATTTCAAGTACCAACATGAAACCAAGCCAAGTTGTTTTCAGATATCTAGCACATATTAATCACTTTAGAAAAAAATCCACTGCAGTCATTGCATGCTTATTCCAGTAAGAAGTTTGTTTACTTTTTAAACAAGATAGTGAATACAAACATATCAGGTATACTATAAAACTGGATGGAGCACAGGGAAGAAACACCACTTACAGACACAATCTTAAAAAACAAAAAAAAAAACCAAAAAAAAAAGACTGTGGCAATACATCTATAACAAAAAGCACACAGATCATATACAGACATCTGTGCACGTATGTAAAAGACAACAAACAGAGGACATTTTATTTCTACTTTTTCACAACAAGAATTAAAAGTTTAAGATTACTGTCATCTCTTCATATGGCATTAACCTTAAGGATTTTATTGGTCAGTAGTAGTAATTTTTTTTTATCTCTTGCTGTATGCTTCCATTGCAACATTTATCAGCATTGTTTACTGCTCAGAGAAAAAACAGTTACAGTTTGCAGGGCAAACACAAAAACAAAGGTTTATTGCATTAAGGTTTATATCTGCTTACTCATATTTATTTTCTCAAAGTTACACAGCATTTGAGGGCTCTTTTGTTTGCTTGTTTTGATAAAGAAGTAGAAGAGGAGAAGAAAAAGCAAGGGATTAATCTAACAAGATTAATGACTTTGCAGAAAGTCTAGTAAGTAAAACATCAGTTCTGAGCACCAAGAAGGTTTTCACAGCTTTGACAGACACATATTATCCTATTTCCTTAATGAATACCGTAACAGTTTAGTTCTGAAACAGCACCTCAAGTAAAGCCCACAGCTAGGCAGTAAAACCACATGCAGTCAAACAGCATACTGTTTACATATCATAAAAAAAAGACAGCCTGTTTTTAAATATTGATTCTCATAAGCAATAAGGCAGGATCAAACTTTTCAAGCATACATAAATAAGGATTTAAACATTACTTTAGAAGCATTAAACAGTGCTTTCACTTCTGTAATAACCACCTTTCATAGGGTAAAAGAGCCTTCCATAAAATAGAAAAAGCATGCAGAGCAGCAAAGTAATTCAAGTAAAGCAAATGTTTCACAAAGGACAACTGAAAAGGCAACAAGCTGAACTTTTTTTTTTTAACAACCTTTTAAGTGTCGGATACCAATTACGATGATGCTTGCTCTAGAAGTGAGAAAGCAAATCCCTGTCCAAAATAACCAAAACATTAAGTCACTGACATTTTTATTTCATTTTTTCCCTAAGAAAGTCACATGCAAGATAATAACAGTGATTTTCATAGGACAGAATATGTCAGACTTGGCAACACTACGGACACTGCCAAAATCGAAGCCCTAAAGCAGATGCTGTCAAGCAGGGCAGGAGCCGGTATTCCTGGGGAAGAGGAAAGTGAAAGGGAAGGAGGATCGGAGAAATTAAGTCAAAGCACAGGCCCGGCTACTCCCCGCACAGGCTCTGAGCAAATCCTGGTAACGAGGCCCCCTCACAGGGAGACAGCTAAAGGGCCCGGGGGAGAGGAAACACCGGGAACCACGGATGAACCCAGGCAGCAAGGTGAGGACCGGGAAGGACTCGCTGAGGAGCAGAGACGGGTGGGACACAGCCACCCGGGCGCGGGCGGCCCCAGAGGCAGCGGGAGCCGCTGAAGCCCCTCTGGCAGCAGCCGAGGCCCGCCTGCGGCCTACTCAGCAGTGAGACCGCGGCCCGCACTCACATCTGGCTGACGAGCTTCTGCCGGAAGTTGGTGCTGCGCCAGTCGGTCTCAGGCCCGGTCACGTCCATCCCTGCCGCTACCACGAGCGCCAGGCGCCGCTGCCGCCCGCCGCTATCGGCCCGCCGCCGCGCTCCCCGCCGTCGCACCGCCACACGCCACTACGGAAGTGTCGCGTATCTACTTCCGGCGCGCTGAAGGCTTGAGGGAAATGAAGTCCCGGCGCGAGCCCGGCCAACTCTCGCGGGCGTTTCCGCTCGGCGCAGGGCTCGCTGGGAAATGTAGTCCCGCCCCAGGCACACTGCCTGCCTGCGGTAGCGACCCGGGCACCGACACCGAGGGGGTGCGGCCGCCCGCAGCCGCAGATCCCACTAGGGAGGTGACAGGCCCGGCGCACGACCGGGCACACCCGCGCCCAGGAACACCGCAGCGCCGCCGGCAGCCGGGGCCCCTCGGGCCGGCGAGCGCCCGGGTGACGCTGGGGGCTCTCGCCCCCGCCGTCCGCCCCGGTTCCGGCCGCGGCCGCCCCTCCCTCGCCGGGCGGGCGCGTCACGCGCGGTCGCCGTGGTTTCCGGGTCGCACATGAAGGCGGAAGCCGCTGGCGGAGGCCGCCGCCGCCGCTCTCGGTAGGTGGCTGGGGCGGTGGCGGAGGGGGGAGAGGAGCGCAGGCCCCGGTTGGTGCCGGGGAGGCCGCGCCCCGCAGCTGGCCCCGGCGTTACCCGTTCCCCCAGGGGGGGCTGAGCGCCGGAGCCTATCCCGGCGAGGCCCCCCGAGGCGAGGCCCGAGCGGGTGAGGCGGTGTTCCGCTTCCCCCTGCTCGCCGCAGGGATGCCCAGGGCCGGGGGCACGGGGGGTGGGCATGGGCGAGGGGCCGTCAAGTGCAATGGCCAGAGCAGGTCTGGGGCGCAGCGCGGCAGGCACCGGGGCAGGGTCTGCCAGCCCCACCGCCAGCTGCAGGGCCGCCCTCGTCCCAGCGAGGCCAAGGCAGCCCCTTGCCAGGGCCCTGCCGCCCACACGAAGCCACCGAGGCCACCCCAGCCAGGCCACGGCTGGAGCCAAGGCCCTGCTGCTGCATGAAGCCCCTGAGGATGCCCTGGCGCGGTCGACGCCAGGACCCGTGTCCCTGCGCAAAACTGCCTGGGCTGCCCGCCTGGGAAGTGGGATGAGCAAGTGGGAGGATATCGGGTGTCGGGACCTGCAAAGGCGTTTTCAACAGGGGAAGAGAAAGTAAAACCAGAAGCGTGCTTGAACTGGCTTTCAGCTCTTCATCACAGGGTTAGTCTAGAGTCAGGATGTGCGACTCCAGGTAGCCTTCCTCTGCACAGAAAACTGCTCATTCTGTGTTCCTGATCGGGAAGTGTATAAGTTACAGGGAAGAAAAAAAAAACCAAACACAAAGATCCCTGCAGGAATGAAATTAATGTGGTGAATAATATGAATGAATTAATGTTTGAGACAGAAATCGGAGCTGGAACGTGCTGGAAGAGCCCTTTACTTTCTTCCAGGTCACTTAATTGTTGTATTTGGCATAGAATTAATGCTTTCTAATTTTTTTCCTCCTTGTATTTTAGACTATTAAAAATTCATTATGTGGTTTAAGCAGTTCAACAAAGCAGGTTCAAGTAAGTCTTGCCAACTAGCTGAGTCTCTCAAGATTCATAGAACATATACCATTGGCTAATTTATAAACTGTCAATTTTGGCATAGTTATTACTTAGAGCACTTGATCCTGTAGAAGCTTCATTTAAAAAAGTGGTGGTGTTCTTATTATGGAAAAGACACTAGGATTTTTGAGGGGCTTTCTAAGAATTCTTGGGATAATTAAAACAATTCTGTCAAAAGAATATATTCCTCACATATTTACCAGATCTGTCTGGACATGGAACTAAACACTACCTCCTGATTCTGGAAGAAGCTGGAGCCTTAATGATAGGCCACTTGTTTTTAGGGTAAGCAGGTACACCCTGCCTGAATATAGTTGGTTAACGCTCCTTCCTTCAAACACAAGCAATCACTGCATCCAAACAGAACATGACTGTTGAAAGACTCAGATGAAAAGCAAATCTTGTTTCAAGATTAGGAACGAGAGAACAAAAAAAAAAGTAATAAGAGGTAATCAAACCCTTAAAAGATAATGAGGCCATACGAAAAAGCATTTAGCACTGTATTTAATTTTTGTTTTCCTTATTACAATTTCTTGGTAGCATTTGGGTCACAGGCCACCTCACAAAAATGCACCACAGAAAACTTTACAGTTCTATGAATTTGGGTGAGTTGCAAATTACTCATGGATAAGGCAAAATATTCAAGTTAGAAAGCTCATACTCTTTAGGTTATGCTACTGTTTATGGGGAAAAATATTTTTAAATATTTCTATACTTAAATATAGATACCTTTCATGGGAGTTTTAAATATACATATTAAATATGAGATGTTTTAGTCTTGATATGTCTTAGAAATAACTTGTAATAGGCTTAGGGACAAAAAAAAAGCCACAACAGGTGTTTGCTTCTGAAAGGAATGAATGCCAAAATTTGAGAGACAGCATAGTTTGCAAAAGCTGTTTCCCAAACCATGCCTTTTGGTTTCCTCTGACACTTCAAGTGTACTACTAATGCTAGAAACTGAAAACGGCTCAGAAATTCAACCCAGAGTGATGTGCTTGCATATGTCCATTAGTGACTTAAAGAAATGTGGTTTGTATAGACCTAGCACAAGCATCTCATCATTTGATGAGTGTTCAAAACTAATGTTGAGATATTATATACTACCAGATGTCTGTCTGTCTGTCTTTTTGTGGTCAAAAGGAGTTGTTTGGGTTGTTTCCCACATTTGCAGAAGGTTCCTCAAGTGAAGTGGTATTTCAGGAAAGAGATTTTTTTTTGCACAGTTGTGAATGCGTAGAGGGATAATTCTGAAAGAAGCACTGCTGAGCAAAGCTTCTGTTTTTCCTTCACCCCTCTTCTTTTCCCTTTTTCTTCAAAAAGCATGAAACTGGCTTAAGTCTTTTCTATACATAATGGTGTACTCAGTTATCTTCTATGTAGCAAACAGCCTTACAAGTACCCCTTACAAATTATGATATAGTTAGTGAATTATTCCAGTATTTGCCCTCCAGTTAGAATAAACAATAGTTTTGCTTTTCAATTTACATTGTTTGTGGCATCACATCTGTTTTCTGAACTATTTTGGCAGGCACGCAGCTGCCTCCCCATTCTGCACACTCCCTGACTAGTTGATCTATTTGTTTGTGTGCCCTCTGCCCTGTTAAAATTCTGGTACATAGCCAGGTTCTGCCTATTTGTATTTGCAACCCCTGAGAGTCAGCGTAAGTAGCATTTTGCTCTAGTCTTGTATCTTGTTTTCTTGTCATGCTTTCAGCTGAAGCCTGGCTTAGATCCTAATTTGTGTTACTCCCTAGGGAGAGATGAAGGTGTGGGAAGCCTTAGGGCACAGATTTTAAACTTCCTTCAACACACTAAGGCTTTTAAGGGTCTAATTACTTGGATCACAATCAGCACGCCATAATGGTTGCTCTGTATTAGAAAAAAGTTATGAAGACTATGGCCTGCAAGAAAGAGGAAGAGCTGCAACTGAGGGGCATCAGCAAGCTTTAAGAATGGACCAAAAGGAACCACATAAATTTCAATAGCAAAAGTGAAGTCATGCACCTGGGTCGCAGTAACTCCATATATCGGAGCAGGTTGGAGACAAGCCTGGCTAGAAGTCAGCTTTGCAAGAAAAGAGCCTGGGGGTCCTGATGAGCAGTAAGTTGAATATGATTCCTCCAACAGGGACCAATTTCATACTGGGCTGTGTTAGGAAGCGCATAGTCAGTAGGTCATGGGAAATTATTATTTCCCACTCCCATTCAGCATCTATAAGCCCACAGAACCTGAATACCATGCCCAACTTTGAGCTCCATGCTGAAAGAAAAACCTGTGAATTCAGTGGAGGACCACCATACAGGGCAGGAGCACATACAAGGAGATAAAAGCGCAAGACAAGAAGGCTGGGTTTGTTCAATACAGAGAAGAAAAGGCTAAGGGGAGAGCCAGTTGCCATTTTTTAAGCTATCTAATGGGTACAGGAAAATGTAGAGCCGAACTCTTCTTTGTGGTGCACAGTGCCAAGGATGAGAGGCATGTGTCACAAATTGCAGGAAAAGAAATTCAGAGAGGGTAAAGAAGAAAACAAATTTGACGGTTAAGCACTCAGTTTTCCAGTTATTGATAAGGATGGAGATTCTGCACTTGACTAGACAAGGCTCTCAGCATCCTGATCCGATTTTGAAGTTTTCCCTACTTTGAGCAGGAGATTGGACCAGAGACCTCCCAAGTTTCTTTCCAGCCTAAATTATTCCACAATTCTAAGAAAGCATGGGACCCCCACCAAGCTTGAACCACCTGTCCATATGGCAGTAAGCTAAACAGATTTGGATACCTGACACCAGCAAGCTGTAGTTTATTTTGGGCACAGCTGATGCACAAGAAAATATCACTATCTGCATCTTTCTAGAGATGTAACTGACAGCCACAAGCTCTTCAATACAAAAATGTCTGAGTTTCCATAGAAACTAATTTGGATAATCCTTCCTGTACCCAGCCAGTAGAGAATCTCTACAGTAGAGAATCAAGGCTGTCAGCTCAACTACAAAAAAAAACAAAACCCACACACCCCCCACACACTAGCAAGCATCACTGTATGACATGGATGCTAGTCATAGAAGGGGTGAATACTTGTCTAGGTATATATCATATCATGCAATACCAATAACAGACTTCAGCGCTGTAAATTATCTACACTATGGTTAAAGCACAAGATCAGTGCGCAGCATATGTCACCAGAGAATAAAGGCTGAGTATATCTATAATGGCAGCAGGATGCATCCAGGACATATGCCCTGACCCAGCTGCTGGGAAGTGCTCCCAGGTACAACACAGATACATTCTTAGGGTAGCAGGACTCCATTCTCAATCTCAGGAAGCGTATACTGTAAGCAATGTGAATTCCCACTCCCCAGAATGTTCTTTACTGGAGCAGCACACAAACACCTTGGTGTAACAATTGCTCTGCACTTACAAATTCAGGTAGGACAGACACTGCATTCTCTTCCACCACATCTATTTTACCATGCCTTTGACTTTTCCTTTCCCCATTCTAGTTTCCCCATTCCTATACCCTGTGTTCTTAAAAGGATGAGGATTTTCAGTGAGCACAAGAGCAAGCCAGCATACCAATCTCTCATCATTTTGCCATTTGAATGATCAAGCCACAATCCATTCCCTCAATTCCTCCTGGAATTGGTCCCAGTACCAACCTCCACAGTCATAAACCAAATACCTTTGCTGTGAAAGCAAGTATTCTGTCATTGATCAGAGAGGGGACTTTGTTAAAAAACTGAACCACAAATCTTGTCGTGTACAGATAAGCAATTATTTCAGTTGAATAATCAGAAGCCTCACTAAGACTTGTACCTTTTCATAGAAGTAATATGCAGAAACGTTGTGGTAATGGAATTTGAATGCAAGACAATCACATAGAGCTATCAGCAAGCCACTGAGATACTGTAGCTTCCACTGTGGCCAAAGTTTATTACAAGAGACCACTAGTGATACAATGAACTTTGAATATAGTACAGGAAATAAAAGGAAATACTAGATTTCCTTCATGCTCCCTACATATCTACTGTTGCAAGGCATGGCTGCTTTCTGCTGGTTCCTAAATGGAATCCAGGCACAGAATATAGAACATTTCAGTCTATTGAAAAAGAGCAGTCATGTCCTTCTAGGTACCTCTAGGGTTTTGCAATTTATGGGGGATTTTTGTTTTGTTTTAGTTGGTTTTTTTTAAAATCCTTGATTTGAAGTGACCAAACAGTGCATGTCTTCCTACATTAGCACTGCCTATAAAAATACACATACAATTACTGACCTCATATGCCTCCCTCCTCTTTATGTACTGGGCACTCAATTGTAATACCCTAAAATTAATCACTACATTAACCCATGTCCTCTAAAAGACAAATGCAAACCAACATAACTGCAGTCTCAAATACCTTGTGCAGCCAACTAAGAAAATCTCTAGTGTGATTTCTCTGCAGTTTCAAAGTGGTTGGAACAAGGACTTGCCTTCCCTTGTTTCTGGAGACAGCATTCCACAGCAAATGAGACAATACTTTTTATCTTTGCTAGTGTTAAAGAAGCACAGCGAACAGTCCTTCATCTCTTCCTCCTTAGGATCAGTCCTGCAATACTCAGCCACTGAATCCCACTGTTAACAGCTGATCAGCACTGAGAAACTTGACAAGAGAAGAGGAAAAAAAATACTTAGATTTCTAGGAACTTGGTCAGTCACAGAGCAAGTTTCTCAATAACGGAAGTAAGAGAACAGAGAGGCCTCAAGAACATCCTCCAAGCCCCCTTCCGGTAGAGAGGCTCAGGATAGAGGGACCTTAACTGCATGGTTCAAGGGACTGGGCATTTACATTAGCTAGCAAGGGCCTGCCTACAGCTCCTTCATTTACAGGGACAGATATGCCAGCCGGTGAAAATAGCCCTAAAAGCCAGCAAAGTTCGTTGAGTGGTCAGGAAGAAAGAACAGTAAATAGAAGGTTTTCCGCAGTATGCAAGAAGCTGAACAAACCTGTTCTGTCTTTCCATTCAGAGCTGTACTGCTTGTACTACATTTAGCTTTTTTTTTTTTAAAGGACAATACCGATTAAGCAAAATACAAGTTTGAGAAGATGGGGTTAAATTATTTTCAGCTAAAAATATACAGAGATTATTCAATAAAGTGCCCTGCTATTTTTAAGATTGATGGACACTTAAAAGGCATAACAATTCCTAAATACATCAACAGTCATTCCCCCCCACCCAGCTGGTACACCACACTTAAAATAGCACACTTCCACTGTTTGGGCTACCAGATTTTTAGACAGCAACAAAGGCACAAAGCACACAGGAGAAAGGTTATAGTTAGACCACACAGCCTGAGAAGCAAGGTGCTGTGCCAACACCAATACCCCTCCCCAGCAAATTTGTAGTCAGCATTTAGAACAATATTGAGAGACATACACTAAACTATCAGTCACCAAGCATACTGCATTTAATCCAGAAAACCTGAATGCCAAAACCACCCCACTTTTCTTTCAAAGAAGCCCACAACACAACCCTACTAACCCTGCTTCAACGACCACTCTTTGTAACTTCCTACCCACCCAACCCCAGCTGCTCCTTGTACAGCTATTCCGAAGGTGAGGGTACTCGCTAATTGGCTAAGCGAATCTTGCTGGCCATCTCCCACAAGCCTTCCTTGTCTTAATGGTCTTGTCTACAGCTCCTAAGACTACCTAGGTATGAATTAAGAGGCTTTCCTTGGCTTTTGGCTCAGAGAAGATGACTTAAGCACCTATGTCAGTCAGACATCATGCATTAATACCATAATTTTAGAAGTAGGCAACAATTCATAAAAATCATAGCAGTGAGAATTTTTCTAGAGTAGTCTGTTACCACTGGTTAAACCTATGGCAATAGGCACTCATACTTATTTATGAGCCTTGAAGCCTGATTTAGGAGAGTAGGGAGATACACGTGACAGGATATAGGTTCTCTGAGTAGCCACATTAAGAAACTTCATGTATCCATGTACAAAAAGAGCTTATGAGTGCTGGCAAGTTTTAGACCACATACACTGTACCTGCTCAGTAGTATTTCACCCTTTTTCCACAGTAGTGTCAGTATTCAACCTACATACCCAAAATTGGCTAGCAGCAAATAACTGTGGATGGCAAAATACTCACAGGTAGAGTGCTGAATTTCCATATCATAGTGGCTCTGTGCTCCAGACGTACAAGGCAGCTTTTGTATTGGTGTACATTTATGAGTGACTGCCCTGAAGACAGTCCAGCTCACAAGTGACAACCAAGATACAATCCATGGGCAAAAGTTAAGAACAAGAAGTAGAGACTGCCAAAATTCAGAAGATAGGGCTTAGCAAAATACCTGTAGGCTCAGCTGTTGACTAGCCAAAAATTGGCTGTGGAGGATGGTTCCTGTGTTCCAGCACCTGTGTTTGACCACACTGGGCTTACCACCAGTCAGCTAGAAGAGCTGGTTTGTTCAGCTATTGTTGTTGTTGGGATAATTCAAGTCCGTATCTAGTAGAACGTTAGTGAGATAAACTCCCTGCAGATGTCCAAGACAGCCCTATTTGTCACTGAAAGCTCTTCAGATACTAATGCTCATACAGGCTTCAGAATCCCTGAATTACTTCTAATATTTTTTTTTAATTTACTCTCTTTCATAATACCATTTGGTATTATGAAAGAACCATCCTGGTTCCAGTTACCATATTTGTAAAATCGAACTCCTTCTGGGGCTTTACTTGCGGAAAGCTTCACCCCCTTTCTGCTCCTTTTTAAGATCATTTGGATACAGAATGTATTCTGAATAGTAACTGTCTACAGTTATATTAATTAAAGATAGATTTAAATAAAGGATTGGCATGGTTGTACAGATTTCTCACTCTACCCTGCATGTATCTCTCTCTCTCTCGGGAAACCACCTCTCCTACAACACATTTCTTTGCTAACACTTGTTACACGGGTTTAATGGCTCATGTAGTTTTAATATATCTCGCTTTTTCCTCCTTAGCCTCTCTTCCACCAATGGCTACACGCTACAAGATTGCATCAAAGGTCATACTGTTTCGCCTACCCAACAAAAGTCTTTGAATTCAGAAAATAGTTCATTTGTTACATTTACTTCTGCTTTTTGATGCAATTATTTTACTCTCATAGAGACTTCTTTTGATATAGCTCTCTAAGTTGCTGAAAAGATACAACCTTTTTTGGGGCATTAACCACATTAACTCATGAGTGTTAACCACACTAAATCACATTAACAGAGTTAATGTGGTTTATCTGAATCTGTTCCTTGTTTGGACCATATCTCACCCTACTTTGCTTTTGGCACATTTATTCCCTTTTAGTGAAATGGGAAATTTCTGATCAACATCCAGTAATACTCACTCCTTCACTTGCCTTTCTTACTATATTATCTCCCTTGCCTCAATCTATCACTTTTAGTATTCCCCGGGAGCAAATCAAATGATATAATAGTGTTTTGTCTGCTTCAAAAGCAGTCATCTTATTTCTAAGAAAAGCATCTACCTGTCATGAAAAATAATCCATTCCTCATCTCTTCAGCTGATGATGGATAGTTTCCCCTGTATAATCAATCTGAATGTGCTCCCTAGAAGGCTGCCTCATCAGAGCTCCTCTTCTGAGCTGGTTGTCTTGGTTTTGCTGGCAAAGAGCAGACAACCATTAATATGCTTTTTCAGTTTTTTTTCCATCCCATTTCCATCCCATGCAATGCCACCTAGCTTCCTTTTGTTTTGGACTGTGTAGAGTAACTTCCCTCAGGCAGAACAATAAACATTTTCATATTTCTTGGTGTCATCCAGATAGCTCCTTCCTCACTGACCATGCACAGAATACCTTGCAGTACTTCGAGAGATTTCCAATGCTGCATTCACTGTCTATGGCTGGCACAATTAAACAATGGTTCCACTTCTTCATTGTTTGTTTGGATTTGCTGGGTTTGTTCTGCTTTTGCTTCTCTGACTGCTGATAACCCCTTGTGACTATCCCTTGTGCCACTAAGCTATTTCCCAGGCCGCTGGAGGAGAGGCTATTTTAACTGTCTTAAGTAGCCATATCAGCTAAGTTATTTCCTTTTGCTAATGTGGTTTTTTTTTTAATGTGCTCTGACAACTGGATAGAGTGTAAGAGCTCTAACTGCTACAACTTCTGACATTCTTCAAAGACAATGGAAAGGGTAAATTACAGGATGGTAGAAGAGGACTCATGAGATTTTGAGAGCTTAACCATAGACATGAAACACAATCACTTCTTAAAGTCAAAGCTAGCTTTTTACAGGTGTTTCCCCATGTGCCATAGGGGACCTTCCTACAGTGTCAATGGCAGCCCTAGAAAAAGGTACAGGATAGCCCTCTACAGTGCCTACGCTGGAGGAAATACCCTCTCTTTGCAGGGAATCATGATGAAGTGAAAAGCAGTTGTGCATGCTAGCTTGAAGTTGTCACAATAAAGAAACTTACTTTGAAGCCTGCAGTTTCATATAGTATTTTGTAGAATGATAGATGGAAATGTGCTCAGCTAAGGAAAATGAAAAAGCAAAGACAAGGAGAGAGGAGAACTTTCAGATTCCGGGGTAAAATATCAAAAGAAAGAGTGAAGGTGCAATTTATATTGCAACAAAGTTATCTGAGGATATTAGACAACTTGGAGTTTGGCAAAAATTATGTCAGTTTTGTTCTTTGTTATACATTCCAGAAATGCAAAGGAAACAAGGAAACAAGGGGTTCTGGTAATGCGTTGAGAAGTGAAACTCCTGCTAAGAAAAAAAAAATATCCCCACATGCTACATACTCTGAGTCTTGGACTAAAAACCCAAGAGTTAGCATACTTGTTTGAAAAACCATGTTCTGCCAGTTTGGTGTACTGATATACACCTGTCTATTTTCAGTGTCATCATTCAGAACAATTTCTTCAGGGTAGAACTGTCTCTCCGTTGACTGAAAAGTTGGTTTGATTTATTTACTGTGACAGGTGGGGGTCAGAAGACCATTCGTAAAGCAAAAGGCACAAACCTTTGCTGATTCTGTTGTCTCACAGATTTCATTCTGCTACAGCTGGTGGCTGAGCATTTCTGCCTGGGATGGCGGAAGATCAGGAGCTGACTCAGCCACACAAAGCTCAACTCGAGCCCTCCCTTCAGCAGCGCACCAGCAACACATACCGCAGTGCAGAGCACTCTCAGGCCTTGCTCAGTGGCTTGGTATCTCTCCGAGACAGCAGCATCCTCTTCGATGTAGTTCTGGTAGTGGAAGAGAAACCTATTGAGGCTCATCGCATACTTCTAGCTGCATCCTGTGACTATTTCAGGTACACTTCAGTACGGCAGTAACAAGTATGTGTCTGAATGTTACTCAAACCTGCAACATCCAAATCTTCTGTCTTGGCACACTGCTTCTGAATGTAAAATTAGACCCATAAGATGGAGCTGAATGTGTTTCAAAATACTAAGTATGGCTTTATTCATCTCTCTGTTATTTCCCTACAGAAATAAAGCTCTTGTTCCTGCACACTGAGCCTACCTCCACTAAATTCACTGCCTGTGGTACTTGGAGGTATATAAAGAGGCAAGACTATCTGAACAGGTGTCTTCTGCATAAATACACTCTGGGTGGCTTTTAACATATTCTTAGCATTGTAAGACTTTGCCCATTGTGGTGATCATTTCATAATACACAAAAAGTCACTGGAAGTAACTCCTCTGTTATGTGCCTATAGTGTGACTCACTGTCCATTAAATCAGGCACTCCCTTGGTCAATTTGACTAGCCGTTTCTTGAACTGACTTAATTTTCATAGAGCAAACAAACAAATCCCAAGGCAATCCAGACAAACTTCTAACTGGAGGAAGAACTGCTCTAGCTTAGAAGAAATTCCTACAGTCCCAAGTTCTTCTGTTTTTCCTCTTCCCCCACACCCAGAGTATCTGCCTCTGCCCATTGACTATCCATATGTACTGGGTCTCTATTTAAAGTCCATCAGCTGTGAATTGTACCTTTCAGATGGCCCTTCCCTTACTGTTTTCCTGCAGAATGAAGAGTATTACCTTCTTAGGTCGTAGAGGCCTGAACTCTTTGTATGATTGACTTAGAGAAGAGGAAATCCCATAGAAGTGTCTGGTTAGGTTTTTATCTTTCTGAGTATTTTTTATGTTCCCAGGACAACATAAGATAAGCAAACTGAAAATAGCTTCAATGCAAATCTGCCATAGCATGTGCCATTGTCTCTTTTACAGAGGAATGTTTGCAGGAGGACTGAGAGAGATGGAACAAGAAGAAGTTCATATTCATGGCATCTCCTACAATGCAATGTGTAAAATCTTGAACTTCATTTACACTTCTGAGCTGGAACTCAGTGTGAACAGTGTACAGGAAACCTTAGCTGCAGCCTGTCAGCTTCAGGTGAGGTACTGGGAGATGTGACAAAAAAAGAAGCAAGAAACAAAAGCAACAATGAAAGAAACAGAAAACATGGATATCAGGTTAGATGGAGGGTTAGGGGGTAAATAAGAGCATGGGTCTGATGAGAAGAATTTCTTTGGGATGCTGTATCCACTGGAACTAACTATGGAAGGGTAGGAACAATACTTGCACATCTCATCTGTGCCAATGGTTTTATTACTTATAAACATTTACCATTTCGTCTAGAGGACTATTTTATATAGCACTCACTCCACGATCTGCTTATGAAAGCTTCCCTGAAATAGAATACCTCTGGCCTGCGGTAGAGGACAGGGCTTGCTGCTCAGAAACTGTTGTGCTGCTCAAGATCTTTCCCCAGATTGAGTCCACAGGCATATAACCTCCCCTGACCCCGACACTACAGGAAATCCTACCACCATGGTTTCTGCACTAAGTGCAGAGTTCATGTGCCTTTAAGACAAATTTTTTTCTCTAATTTCCCCTGCAGCTAACCGCTGCACACGACTTTGGTACTAAATCTTAAACTTTCTGAATGCTTGCTTTGGTTGGTTTCTACACACTGAGCACTACTTTGTTAGCAGAGGGGGTCTTGGACGACAGCAGTTAGTTCTTTATTTGCCAGTAGTCCCTCTTGCCAGATACAACTTCAAATTGTATTCAGAAGACAACACGAAATATTCATTTTCCTTTCAAATGGCTTCCTGTGCTCTTGAGTGATGCAGATATATTTGTTACAGATACAATATATCTTTGATACAGTATGTTTATAGTGCTCTGAAAGAACAATTACAGAGTGACTGTAAACCTGGCTTTCACCATGTCCTCCATGCCTTCTGTTTTCATGACTGCCTCCCAGGCAGCCATGCTAACAAACCAGGCAGCCTGGCTGTCCAGTGTCCCATGTGTCTTGGAAGACACATTGCCGCTGCACCTGAAGCCAAACTCATAGGCTTGCACTATAGTGTGGCTAGAAGATCTACATGATATTCATCTGCGTTGAGTTCTTTTTCACTGGAGAAAGGTGAATTGGGGCAGGTGAACATGGTGATCAGACTGCGAGGAGAGCAGTCATCTTGTGGACAACTTTCTTACAGTCATCCCAGGCTTCTGTCACCTGTCTCTTGAGTGTGAGGCAAGCGGTGTCTGAAATGAAAAATATCTCTCTCTTGCAGATCCCAGAAGTCATTAAGTTCTGTTGTGATTTTCTCATGTCCTGGGTAGACGAAGAGAACATCCTCGACGTATACAGACTAGCTGACCATTATGACTTGAGACATTTGAGTGATCAGCTGGACTCCTACATTTTGAAGAACTTTGCAGCTTTCTCAAGGACACAAGTATACCGACAGCTACCTTTGCAGAAGGTGTACTCCCTTCTCAGCAGCAACCGTTTGGAGGTTAACTATGAGTTTGAAGTTTATGATGGGGCACTTTTTTATCATTATTCTCCAGAGCAACTGGAAGCAGATCAGGTCTCCCTGATGGAGCCTCTTAAGCTACTTGAGACAGTTCGTTTTCCTCTGATGGAACCCCAGATCCTGCAAAGGCTTCATGACAAATTAAGTCCATGTCCTTTAAAAGATACAGTCGCAGATGCATTAATGTACCACAAGAATGAATGTCTTCAGCCAATGCTTCAGAGCTCCCAGACACAGCTGAGATCAGAGTTCCAGTGTGTAGTGGGATTTGGAGGGATGCATTCTACTCCATCCATTGTCCTCAGTGATCAAGCCAAATATCTGAACCCCTTGTTGGGAGAGTGGAGGCACTTTACAGCTGCACTAGCCCCCAGAATGTCCAACCAAGGGATTGCTGTTCTCAATAATTTTGTATATTTAATTGGCGGAGACAACAATGTAAGTGGTTTTCGAGCTGAGTCAAGGTGTTGGAGGTAAGATAAGGATAATCCTGCTATTATTTTTATTACCACCCTGTTGCACCATCTCTGAGTCAGCAAGCCAGTAGCGCGGTCTGTACGCTTGCTAGCCGAAGGATTAGGAACTAAGCAGGAGCTTCACTGAAAGAAAACACAAGAAATAAAGAAATGAGCCTCATAGTAACAAGAAGCCTCCAGCAGTGCTTATGGGACAAAGCCAAGCCTGATAGGGTAGAAACAGCTACTCATTCAAGAGTATTACATGTGCTACTTTCTGCCTGTGGGAGGGGGGAAGTATTAAAGGTGTGGGAAGCAGTAATGAGCCTAGAACCCTAGATTTTCTAGATGCTCTTGAACTAGGATTTTCTAGAAGTCCTCTGTGTGTAGTTTTGGTCCCAATACAAAGGGATTTAGCTACCAAAAAGGGTTTTTAAATAAAATGCTATTACTGGTTGATTTTCAAGAATTTGTGTGCACAATAGCAGCATTCCAGGGTCCTCTTATATTCTTCTGTGCCAGGCAAAAGAGCAGGAGGAAGGATCAGGTTTAGATCTTCATGTCCATTACATTGCAAAAACAGATATAAACCCTTTTGTCTTTATATTGTGGTCATTTTTACTAGTTTTAGCTGAGTTATCCTTATTTTATGGCATGCATAGTTTCACTTCACAACCAGTTTTCTCTGTAACTAAAATTTCCAGACCAGATAGATATTTTGATCTGAAAGTGAATCATGAGGTTCACTTTGAGCAGCAGATATTTGGGAAAAAGAATCACCACCACATATTTATGCCCTTCGTGGACTCTTGAAGATCCAGATTCAGTCTTTGTGCTAATTTTAGACTCTTTTACCTTGTAGAAAGGCTTTGTGCAAGCAGAGATTTTGATATATAACCTGACAGCAGTGTATAAGATAATGGAAAACCTAGGCTTTTATAGCATGATTATGTCAGCTAAAATACATCTTCTAAAAATAGAATAAAACAACTTTGCTAATAATAAAATGCTGACAAGGCCAAATTTCACTCCACTTACTGAGCTCAATTTCAGCCAAAGACAGTGCAGTAACCCACATTTGTGGTGCTGTCTGGTATTCCAGCAATGATTCTGTGGCTGTATGAGTAACTTTGATCCCATTCTTTGACAAGGTATGACCCGCGACACAACAAATGGTTCCAGATCCAGTCCCTACAGCAAGAGCATGCTGACCTCAGTGTTTGTGTTGTGGACAACTATATATACGCCGTCGCAGGCCGAGATTACCATGAAGACTTGAGGGAAGTGGAGAGGTATGACCCTAAAAGCAACACTTGGGAATATGTGACACCTCTGAAGAAGGAGGTAAGGAGTGCATTAGCCACACACACTACTACAGTTCCCCAATTCCTGATTCAATCTTTTTAGATGCTTTTCTCATGTGTAGCTTTAAATTTGCTGATATTCGGATGGGAAACAGTAGCCTCTGTATATGGGATAAATGAATATCAAGAAAGGAGAATAATAATATATGTAAATTACATTTTGAGGTTAAATACTTATTTTTCCTGTTTTCTTGTTGTTTTCCCCTGCACCTTTATTGTGTTAATCCTTAAAACCATTTAAAATTGAACACATAACCTCTGGCAACAGGAAGTTCCCTTTCCTCCTAGGCAGGTAAACTACACAGTAGCACAAGCTTCTCATTTACAGTCCTGACAACATGCTTTCCTCCTGATCAGAGAGATAATGCCCCAGTAAGAAGGTACATCAGTTTCTATAGACCAGTTAGCTCCTGGACACAGAACTGAGATTGGGTAACAAGTTCTGGTGACAATAGCTTATGTGATGCAGAATCACATCTCAGACAGCTAACGTAAGACCATTACCCATTTGAAATATGTGAGTGAATAGCTATCTTTTGTCATCAGTCCCATTTATCCTTCTAGAACAGCAATTGCCAAACTAGCAGTCGTGACCCCAGGAACCAGTGATATGGGAATTGGGGTTATGAGTGGAAAAGTTTGTTCTAAGTTCTAATGCTGCTAAAAAAGGCAAGAATTTCCATTTTCAGGTTAAAAGTGTTGCAAAGGAGGAAGATAAATACAAACAACTGTTTGATGAATCTTGGTGAGGGAAGAAAACTAAAATCCTGAGAAATCTTTAAAGAAACTATGCTGATTTCTACTACACCTTTTAAAAGCTTTGGGTCAGGTGACCAGCACAAAATAATATTTGTGATTTCATAATGCCTCTCAATTGAGAATCTCAGGACACCTTAAAAATATAAATATTACTGCCATTTTACAAAAGGGATGCAGAGGCAGAAGAGGATAAACAGCTTGCATGAGGTCACAAATAATAAATGTGTGTCAATGCTGAGAATATAACAAGCCTTAAGATCCAATTGAGTGCTACTAAGTAGTATATCTTGCATTCCTGATAACACTGCTTGTATAAGAAAAATCTCCAACAGAAAGGCTTCCAAGTAGACTAAGGAGAAAAGTAATAGTACGAAGGATCTTCTAATCAAGGAACAATAAAGAATGAGAACCCACTGCAGTTCTGGAAGTTTTAGAAATTCTAGTATATTTCATTGAGAAATTTACACTTACACCATAATCACCTAGAAAGGAATTGTCTATGATATTGATGTTGATATCTGTGTAACTCATGAAGAATGTCACTCCCTTAATGTCTATTCCATGCTTTGAAACTGGAAGAAATACAGAAATCCAGACCTCAACCTCTTGCTTTCCCATGTGGTGATACAGGTATATGCACATGCTGGAGCGGCACTGGATGGGAAGATGTATATTACTTGTGGGAGGAGAGGAGAAGACTATTTGAAGGAGCTACAATGTTATGACCCAAAGACTGACCGCTGGGACGTTTTAGCAGATGGTCCAGTGAGACGTGCTTGGCATGGGATGGCTGCACTGCTAGGAAAGCTCTATGTAATTGGAGGAAGCAACAATGATTCTGGCTACAGAAGGGATGTTCACCAGGTGAGAGCACGTCATACCTGTGTCTTTCTTGGAAGAGTCTGTTTCTTATGGATGCTTGCACTCTGATGTAATGTTTTTCTCCTACTCAGTATGCAAATAAAACTGTCTGCCCAGCAACAGCTACTGCACCAGCTCTCCCCTACTCAGTTGCAGAACTTGCAATGATTTATTTACTGCTGTCTGTCTTGAACGCATTGTCTAACCCACAAAGCATTAAAGCTCTAGCACTTGGAATTCTTACCAATTTTAAAACATCTTTGATAGATAACATTCATTGGCATGCACATATCCAATAAGTAGCACATCAACTAAATTTACTTTACATTGTCTTCTCACGTGCATTTTTTTCTAAGTCGAGGACTTTTGAATTACCAATGTGTAATTGCAGGACAGAGTTGTTAAGGTATGTTGGATGGCAGTTGTATAATGCAGTTAAATGTACAGTACCTGATAATAAGTGATGGCTGGAGAGAATTCTCTTGAGTCTTATTCCAGCTTCTAGAACTGCTGGAGACATGAAAAGAAGACACAAAAAGTAACTGCTCTTATAAAACCAATGAAGATGGCAGAATTAAATCTAGCTGAAAAGTGTATCTGAATGATAAAAAGTGCTTACAAATAAAAGCAGTTAGCCAAGTAGGTACCCAATGAAATCTAAAACTTCCCAACATATGGTGCAGAGACAGCTTAGCAAATTTGTCATATTTGTATCTTCCAGCACATTTTTTCCTAAAGCAAACAGATGCATAATGTCTGAGCTTATATTAGCATGTGTCCCCATCTCTTTCATTTTTGTATACATTTTTTGTATTACATACAGCTGTTACTCCAGCAGCAAGGTCAGAAGTTGTGATTCAAAGCTATATGGCAACTATGCACGGTTTTTTGCTGAGTGCTGTACTTCTACTACATAGTGGTACGCTCTCTCCATTATCAACACCCTGTCAAAAGACTGATGATATTGCATGGCTTCCTAGTTTGCCATATGGCCAGGCTCTGTCACTAAGATACAAGTTCGATTTTGACTAATCTCTTTCTCTTTTTTACAGGTTGCCTGCTATAGGCCGAGCACTGATCAGTGGACAAATGTATGTCCACTTCCTGCAGGACATGGAGAACCAGGTATTGCGGTCTTAGACAACAGGATCTATGTCTTGGGAGGCAGATCCCACAACAGAGGAATCCGCATGGACTATGTCCACATTTACGATGCAGAGAGAGACTGTTGGGAGGAAGGACCCCAGCTGGAGGATGATATTTCTGGGATGGCTGCCTGCGTCCTCACTTTGCCCAGGGCTATTTTAATGGAAACAGAGAAATGGTTCTCAGAATGGCATGCAGACCGTGTGAAGTATCACCTTGACTTTCCATCAGAAGTTATGAGCGTATCAGACTGGGAGGAATTTGACAATTCAAGTGAAGATTAGAAAACTTAAATATTTATTTTTTTGCCAGTGGATGAGCAAATTAAGGCTTGGAGAAAATACTTAGAGATTTTATATGTCTTTCTTATATACATAAATCAGTATTTAAAGGTTTGAAAAATAAGTGTTCTGCACAAAATGCCATTCACAGTCAATATCTGCCCATCTGCAAGTGTTCTGCACAAAATGCCACTTACAGTCAGTACCTGCTCACCTGCCAGAAAGCAGCATTTTTAAAGTAACCACAGAACTGCCATTTTTCCCCCAGTTAAAGTATAGAGGTTCTTTTGCTCTGAAAGAGACTTTTCTCAACCTTCAGCATGGACAGAAAAAAAGGCACAGAAGGCTCAGCTTGACTAGCTTCTTTCCTTCCAGCTTTTAGCTTGAAATAGCTTTTTGAGATTTTTTTTTCCTTTTCTTTTTGATACTAAAACTTCCTAGCCATCTTAACACAGGAAGGTAACACCTAGTGTCTCCCTCCTGTGCTAGGTGTCAGACAGCTTGATTGGTTTTTCAGCAAGATTGAACATACAGAAACAGGAACAGTAGCAAGAAAGTCTGAACCTTCATCTCATCTGGGCATGCAGCCATCTTTGTAACTGGGTTAGAGTCTGTGAACTGACACCCACTCCTGAACTTCTATACTGCAAGTTCTGTCAACACAGTAGAAAGAAGATTTCTAGAAAAAACTCTCTGTACAGAGTATGGCAATCTCATCATTCAACTGTCAGACATATTTGTTCACAAGCATAAATTAATAAATCCTTGTCAGAACTTTTTAACTACTGTCTCAGTTTTATTAACCGTGATGTGGAGTATGAAAGTTAGTGAGCTTAATTAGATCCTACAGTACTACATTAGTATCCGTGAAGTTACACCAGTTTGGGAGATGGACAATTTTTTTCATTCTTTTATTATACGTTTTAGAAGAGGATAAAGAGAGCAGAGATTGGTTTGCTACAGCATAAGAAAAAAGTAATAAGAAGGTAACTAGAGGTATTGAAGATTACATTGGTCCAAGGCTCTGCAGTAGCTGAACTAATGCCAGGAACATAATACAGAATTACTACAGCAGAGAAACATAAGGCATAGTAAATCCTTCCTTCTTGAGGCCTTAAAATAATTGGCTTCTGACTACTATCTTGCTTACCATTAGTTTAGAAGCTGATTTAAAGTCTAAACCAGTATGATACCTGAATAGTATGGGATCCTTCCTCTTGGAGGGGCCGGAGGTAATCAGTGCCACCAGGAAATCATGACAAACCACCAAAAGCTTTTAAATCTTGCAGCAATAATGGAGTTGCAGGAGCGGCAAAATCAAAGTGACAATCAGAATGATACAATACTAGTCAAGTATCATCACATCATGACAAATACTGCACATTGACGTGCTACTTCAGAGAAATGGAAGAAGTTCCTGGATATTAGCATTACTTAGGGATATTTTGTTTATGGAAACCAAAATTATTTCAAAATGGACCTAGATGACTCTACGTTAGTAGACTGGGCTTCTGGAAAAGATTCAGGAGTATTTGTACACTTTAATAAGCTCAACAGCTTTTTCTTGGTAAGAGGGGCATTTGTTGGATTTTTTTCTCCAGCACTGTCAGTTTTCACCTCAATCTCTGAACCTTTGCCAATTGGCAAATAAAACAAAAGACCAGGAAATCCTGATTATGAGCTTCTTCAGAAAATCTTTTTTTGATAATGAACTCTGAACTGCACATGGAGTCTGGAAATACAGACTTTATTACGCTTCAATATTGGAGACTGACGAGTATTCCTATTTTGCCTACAGAGTTACTTTTAATGTGTAGGAATTAAATGTAGCCCTCAGATGTAAGGACAGATCTCTCTGACATGGGAATCATTAGAACCACTCCTTCCAGACTGCAAGTGTTGCAGTGGCAATTTGTTTTATCTGCAGATGACAAGTGATTCAAGACTTCTAGTGGTCCAGGTCATATTCTAGACCCAGCTGTTCTAACTAAACCCAGACATCCAACTCAAGTCTAATGCTTGCAGTGCATTTTCCATTTTAATTAGCACTTCTCGACAGACCAGTGATACCCTATGTTACACAAGTGAAAATGTTATTTAGCCTCTTCCATGATAAAAAAAAAAAGTAATCATTCTTTGTCTGGCTTCTTTTCCTTTTCCTGTATATACCACTAGAGGGTATTACTTGCTATTACAAATAACCAAGCTGATAGGCTAATTCTTAGATTACATAGGAGGATATAAGACATTCATGAGTAATTATTAATCTAAAGAAACATCTTGAGAAAACTCATGGGTTTTTTTTCCAGCTTCTACCCTATCACTCCTTCTGTGTTTGAATACTGATTTTTAGTCAAGTGATCCGTTTTTCCGTTGATCAGTATATGCAATTTTGTGATTGCATTATTTATTAAATGTTGCAGTTGGATGCTGTGCAAAGCAAATCAATATAAGGCTTAGAATGCAGTTACAAGGAGATTACTTTTCCTTAAAGCAGATCATCTACCTTAGAGAGAAGTGCTGCATTATTTTTTCTATTTTTTTTTAGTTACCGGTACAATACCCCTAAATTACATGAACTAAACCTAAGGGCGGGTATTACGTATTTTGATTTGATAAAAATAAAACTTTTGTTGCTTTCACACCCAAATTTCTTTTCATCTGAGCATAATGTGACCGTTGAAAGTTATGGTATACACTATCTTACTTGCATGTATTTTGTTTAGGTAAAAAACCCACAGAGTTTAGCTTAGCTCAAACCATCCTAATCATTTAGCAGTAGCTCATTTTAGTCCAGCATGTACCTTTTCAAACTAACACATAGGCGAAACAATAATAAAATTGCTTGCTTTAAAATTGGCAATTTTATCTACCTCGGCATGTATAAAGCACTTTTTGTTCTTCTTGTTTACTACAGTTACCTATATAAAGAAATTGCAGGAGAGATTACAGATTGATACGCAGAGCTATAATTATTATTGATCAGTTTTCCTATCAAGAATGATGCTTCAGGAACTTAGCTTTCAAGAGCCCACTTAAGCTTTGTGTTATCTCAAGAAAAACATGTACTCATGGGGATTTTAGGCTGATTCCATATTTTTTTATTTATAAATTCTCTGATCTCCTAAATATGTCAGTCTTGTATCTTACAGTAAAAAGCATTCTTTTTTTACAGCGAGTCCTCAGAGACAGTATAGCACAAGACATTGTGGACAGATGAACAATGAACGAAGCAAGCTTTAAGTTATTTCTGGTCTGTAAGAGAATAGCCAAACAACTCTTCCAGAACTGAGTGATCAAAATACCGACACTTAAATGCTGATACGTTAGGAAGTCCAGAAGAATAATAACTAGGTTTCTTGATGATCTATTTTCCTATTTCCTGCCAGCACAGTGGTAAAGCTGTATAGGCATATTTGCTAGATTTGTAATTAGTGGACTTGTATCCTGAAGTATTTCAGGCTTCCACATGTGGAGAAGTGATTGTGATTGCTTCGGTTTTTGTTTCATAACTGCTTTCACTACTGTATTTCTTCTCCAGCTGTCTACCTCCAAATCCAACATAGCCTTTCCCATTTCCTCATGGTTTAAATTAAGGTCGTTAATTTTGCATTGGAAGCATACCCAGTACTTGATTTGAAACAAATAAGGATTCTCATTCTATACCCTTGACAGAAATTTACTTCTCCTTACTTAGAGACCAGCCACATATACAATTTATTTGGCATTCAGCCCAACTGATGGGGTCGGAAGCTTCTGGCGAAAGGAAGAAGGAGCAGCTGGGCACGGGGAAAGAGGGACAGGACCTTCTCAAGGGAATATTCTGCCAACTGAGTTTTTATTTCATCAGCAGCTGATGCACTTCAAGAGCTCCCCACTTCCTCAGTTGTGCTACAGCTATTTGGCCATGCTCCGAGGGTGGAAGCTGCCAACAGGTAAGACAAAGAGCGTTAAACGTATTTATATGTAATAAAAAGGTAAAGTGGTACCATACATTTATCCATTCTTCCTAAACCAAATGCAGTTGTAGGGATGTAATACACCTGAGATGATTGTCTGTAGTCTAGGAAGTTGAAGCCCAGTCTTATCAGATAACATTAATGATCTTGAACAAGTCACCTTTTTCTCATATGTAAGTAGAACGTGGGATCTGTTACCTAGATCTGGCCTAGTTCAGCCACAGTTATTGAAACTGAGGGGGAAATTACTTGAAGGATGCCCACAGCCTGCATGAATACAGGTTCAGAACAGCTAATTGTGGCAGTTCCTTCCACGCTGAAAACCTCTCTGTGCCTTAGAGTCCTCTCTGGATGGGAAGGTGGGTGTGCTGGTTGTCCAGCATCAGTCCAGCCCCATGCAGTACTGCACAAAAACTGGTTTACAATTAAATACTATTTATTCCTGACATGTTTCAACTCTTTTGAGATTTTAGTATTATCCATACGAAATGGAGACAAAATCACTATGTATTTGACCTACTACATTTGATTTTTAGTATAACAAAAATTATAATTCAATAAAATGCAGCAATAGGAATTTTTATTTCCTTTTTCTATGCTATGTGTTACTAATTCTGCTGCTAACTTGTGGCTTTTGTAATTATTTTTAAACATTATTTAGAATGTTACTGCAAGTCCAAGTACTATCCTTTAATCTATATTTTGGCCATGGCCAAACAGAAAACGATCCAAACCTGTTCAAATGACAGAAGAAAACACAATAACCTTCATAATCTATTGTAGCCTATCTACATGTGTTTAAAACTGACTCTCATTAGCAAATACAAGCACTTAAACCAGAAGGAATGGATCAAAGGTATAGCTACTAAGTAAGCTTCCCTTGCAATGGACAAAATATTTTTGCATAGATGTGAATTTTCAGATGGTATTATTCATCTCTGCGTCTACTGTTTTGCTAGTATTGCTGTACATGACTAAACAGCTGCTGTTTTCCACCCAGGAGATGGCTGTATTTCAGTGGCTGGTAAAGCGATACCTGTACATGTACTCAGGGCCTACTTTAAGATCCTTTCATGTTAGTGATGTTATGAGACTTTCCCGGATGATTTTGTCTAAAACATGACTCTGGATGAGTCTTCTATTTTAGATGATTTGAACTCTACTAAATGTCTACAGAGACACAGCCCATATGTTCCAATCCAAACACCTCAGTTGGCACTAGTTGCCAATGCAGGAGGAAGAACAAAGAGAAGAAAAATGACCATGTTGTGGCTGAGCTTTCAGAAAAGGCAGAGCATGAAAAGAAAGATGGCAAAGCTGGAATAAGACTGCACAACAGTCCAGTTAGGCACTTCAAGACAGTCATCTTAAATCTATTTCTCCATTTTAAATGTTTTTTGCTTTAAAGTGCTGCTTCATTTCATATTGCCAATCCCAAAGCAAAATGAAAAAACAAAATCAAAAGCACAAATTAAACAAAGTCATGAGACTGAGCTAAACTCACACTATTTGCAAAGGTTTCTAGCACGTCTGGGGAATCAGTGCAGTTATTTTGTCGCGCCCTTGCCTGCTGCAGCCAAACTTGCTGATTGCCACCGCCAGCCCTCCCAAACATGAGTCAGACCACGCAAAGGCCCACGCTGCTTGTCTGAGGTCACCACACGCCAGCCTCCCTCTAAAATTCAAACAGCTCATGCTGCACCACGTGCCAAGCGCTTGCCCAGCCCCTGCCCGTGAGGGCTGCTGAGTCCTTTCCGGGGTTTCCTTCCTCTTCAGCAGCTGCAACACCATCTTCCCTCCCGCCTGTGCCCCCAGACAGATGGGGCTTTGACCCCATTATCTGGGAACAAGGCTATAAAGAGACAGGAAACTGTCTCTTAGAGCACGTAGGAAATTATCTTGAGATCAGAGGAGATTATCACAGTGGTCCATTTTGTTCCTTAAAAAAATAATCAACTGAGAAAAACAACAAAACCTCAAGGAAGGTGATCTCTGTCTCCAAACC
The DNA here is from genome assembly GCF_964195595.1 of Calonectris borealis. Taxonomy (NCBI): domain Eukaryota; kingdom Metazoa; phylum Chordata; class Aves; order Procellariiformes; family Procellariidae; genus Calonectris; species Calonectris borealis. Next base: position 10,736,361 of record NC_134329.1, read on the forward strand.
GCCTGTGGTCAGGGTGCCTGGCTGCGGAGCATCCCACTGAGCTAGGAGGTGTGGAGGTGGGAGGGAGGCCCAAGGCAGCCCAAGGCAGCCCAAGGCAGGGCGGGAGGGACCCTGGAGGGACGGGAAGCGTAGCGTGCCTCGGGGCACCATGGCAAAGCGGGGAATGCCAGGGGCTGGGCAGCATCGAGGAGGGAGGATGTGCTGAGAGAGGGATGGGGAGAAGATGGAGCGCGTACTTTGGCAGGTCCCCCTCTCAAATGCCTTCAGCCCAAGGACTGGGCAAAGTTTTTTGGGGGCGACCTGTGGTAAAGCGTGGCTGCGGCACGCCAGGGAAGCGGTGCGTGGGGGACGGCCCTGCCCTCTGAAGGGCTTCAGAAGGCGCGGGGGTTTCACACCCCGCCTAACTCAACACACCACCGGCGCGGTTCACGTTCATTCACCCCCCAACCGGGGATGCCCCTGCACGCCGGCTGTGCTAGGGCACGTCTGAATGACTCGAGCCCGGAGGGACTGGGGAAGGGGAGGGCGCTCCCTCCCCTCTGGACACGAGGATGGGGCACCGAGCCGCGCCGTGCCGGCCCGGCCCGCCGCCTCCCTCAGCACCGCCCCCGGCCGCTGAGGCGGGCGCAGCGCCGGGCTCCCCTCAGCCGCCCCTCCCCCGCAGCGCGCGGCAGCTCCGCGTCGTGGCCCCCCCGCCGGCGCGAGCCGCGGTGCTCAGCGCGCCTGCGCAGGGCGGTGTCTCCGGAGAACTCCTACCGCCCGGCGCCGCCGCCATTTTGGTGCTCGGCTCTGAGAGGGGAGGGAACCGATAGGAGAAAGCGGGAGCCCGGCTCTTCTGCCTCCCCCGCCCCCCCCCCCCCCGTCTGGCTTCGGCGCTGAGGCACCGTAGCAGGCTACCCTCGCCACCTTCCCGGGCCTCCTGTTCTTGTCAGCCGCCGCTGCTCTTCGCCACCCGCCCAGCCGGGCCCGCCGCAGGCCTGAGAGGCGGGAAGGATGCCCTGCACACCCCGCCGCTGAGGGAGACTCGGGGGCCCTGACCGCCGCGGCTGGCCAGCCCCACCCCAGCCGCTCCTCAGTCCTTCGCCTCCAGAGGCACGGAGCTTCCTTCTCCCTTATCCCCCTTTCCCTGGGCTTCCTGTCTTCTGGGCTGGGTACTAGCCGCTTCTTCCTAGCCCCCAGCCCACTGAGCCTCCCAGGCCTCCTTGCCCAGGCCTTCCCTTCTCCGGGTCTCTTCCTCGGCCTTCGGGCTCTTCACTTTCCTTCCCCCCTCCCTCCCTTCCCCTTCCCCGCCCGGAGCCATGTCCTCCGCCGCTCGTTTCGATTCGTCGGACCGCTCCAGCTGGTACGTGGGCCCGGTGTCTCGGGCGGAGGCGCAGACGCGGTTGCAAGGGCAGCGGCATGGCATGTTCCTGGTGCGGGACTCGTCCACTTGTCCGGGGGACTACGTGCTCTCAGTGTCCGAGAACTCCCGGGTTTCCCACTACATCATTAACTCCTTACCCAACCGCCGCTTTAAGATCGGCGACCAGGAGTTTGAGCACCTGCCCGCCTTGCTGGAGTTCTACAAGATCCACTACCTGGACACCACCACCCTCATCGAGCCTGCGCCCAGGTGAGTGCCACCCTCCCTGCGCCCCACCCACTGCCATCTTTGCTCGAGGTGGCGCAAGGCGGGGGGGTGTCTTGGTCCAACCTAGTAGCTCCAGGATCTTAACATCGGATGTAGGGCCATGCTGTGTATACTAAGGAAACATTTGTTTATGGCCCTCGTTTGAAGCTGTTTCTAACAGTGATGCTTCTTAGCACTCTGGATCTTGGGGACCGTTATGGGTTGCTCTTTCAGTCAAATCATTCATATAGTTCCCAGGGCCTGTCCTTGCAGTGTGTGTAGGCATATGTAAAGGTACCTTGTACATCTCTACCACTGGCTATAATTGCCTTGCAAGAGGGTGTGGTCATGCTTTGGGTCAACCTTTTCTTCTGGTATTGTCCTTCTATTCCTAGGTTGGTTGAGAAGCGGCTTTGCAAGTCGTCTCCTCAGTGACTGAAATACAGCCTCTGAGCTTAAGTTGCTGTCTGCCCCTGCATCCAGTCTGATTACAAAAGAACAGGCCTTTATGTGATTAGACTGCTTCACCCTGTTAAGTCAGCTTTAATACATTCTAGGACTGCATTTCCCAAACTTCTAGAGTGGCATTTCCACCTCCCAAAAAATGTAAAACATTTATTTCTCATAGTTCCGTTGTGGCACTGTTCATTTATATCTGCATACTGCGTGCACTACACTGAGAAATGCTATTCTAGGAGGATGGGAAAATGTGACTTGGCTATGAGCTCATTCTTTGTCCTGTTCCCAACATGGGACATACCTGCAACTTGCATCAATAAACTGCTTATCAAGAACTCTAGAACACATTCCTTATTTTTAATTAATAAAGCCTTTTCCACTATCTTATTTCAAAGCTTTTGGGCTTCCTGGATAGAATGAAGTGAAATAAAAGCTAGAAAAGTAGTGACACATTAAAAAAAGAAATTCAAATTCATTCACTTCTAAATTCTGCAGTTTAAAATCTTACTATGTTTTGCAGATTAGTAAGTTCTTAGGGGGGAAAGAATAACTTTGAGATTTATAGTCACAATTTAACCTTGGCATAGGCCAGTTCTTAATGACAATCAGTAACTTGTCAAAGGTTGACAATAGCTTGTCAAGTTGAAAAACTGAAGTGGTCAAAAAAAGTCTTTCTGTAAAGCTGTAAGGTGATGGGAGGGATGTGACAGAAAGCACTAGCTTCAAGAACTCTTGAAGTTGCTGAGAAGTCTTCTGGGTAGTGATTGTGGTGTGGCTAGAGAGATGGGTAGGTGGAAAAAAAAAAATTCACTTTCACCATTGCAGGAACGCTTAAATGGACCTGCCCAGTGTTATGTGCATGCTTAAACTTGTGGACAGTTGGGAGGAAAAAAGTCTACACTGAAGCAATCTTTATGCTTATCTCTGTTGTCCTTAACCTGGATACTGTTGTGCCTTTCTGGATGTAAAAACTTGTTCTTAATCATTTATAGCAATGACTGACTTGGCTTTCTCAAAACACTTCAAAAATTAGCTGATTCCACTTGCTGACTTGGCATTTGTTAGGAGTCTTGTGTGAAATGTTTTATGAACATTTTAGTACCACCTTATTTTCAAGGTTTTGATTGCATATTGTTCTCTCAGCATACAGGGACAGATGGGACCTAGCCTATTGTGAACTGACAAGCTTTTTTATAAAGCAACAAATGGGATCAACTAGGTGGTTTTCCTTAGCATAATTTTTGTTCTAAAGTCTTTTAGAAAAATCAATTACATGGTTGATGGTTTGAAGTTCTGTTTGAAGGAGACTTCCTGCTGCAAGAGGGAAGATGAGAGGTAGCATTTCTGGATTTTTTTTTTTATTTATTTTTAGTTAATGGACTAGATTTAGAATAGGGGTGGACAGGTATGTGCTTCAGAACCTTTATTGCTAATTCTTATTTCTCTGGCATTTTCAGGGGAACATCGCACTCCGGTGCTTGTGCTTTTGAAGGCTGTTGATTCTTTTAATTTCATAAAGTACAGTATGAAGAGGTGGTTTTCGTGGTAGGATTAAGTAGTTTGTTGTATATAGCCATGCAATACTTTTAGCTCTCGGAGATGACATTTTAAACTTGTAAAACAGTTGAAAACTGACTGTTTTAAGCTTTCTATTTGTTTTGTGTGAATAGCAAGCTCTGACCATCATTGCAGATGTTCCTAAGCTCTTGCTTATGCAGAGTGACTGCTCTCTAGAGGGTTCCCTCTCTCCCCCCGCTTTGGCTACAGCAGGGTGTCTTAAAGAAGTGTATATCTTTCTGTTTAGGGCTTCTGGCATATCTTGCAAAAATCATAGGGATTTGATTTCCATCTTATTTTGCAAGTAGCAAAAGAGAATTAAAGTAGGCTAATGACATGCATTCTTGCTATCGTAGCTTAGATAATAAGTATCTGCTATGGCCTATATACGTTAAGATTTCTGACAGCTGCTTTGAATAAAATGTATAAAATTTATGATGAAAATAGATTGCAGTGAGGATAATCTCATTTGATGAACAATCTTAATATATTATCACAGACAATGAAGTGACCGTATTGGACAGATGATGGGCATAGTAATAAACAATGATGTGAATAAATTAAAGGTAATATTATGTTTAATAAGGCAAAGGAATATTTCTAGATGGTTAGCTTTTTCATTTCTTACTCCCATTCTTACCAGCGGATGCAAGTATTTCATATTGTCTTTTATGAAGATGTCACTTTTAGGTTATTAGGTATTTAAATATGCAGTAAAGCTAAATACTTTGAAACTAATAATTTTTCTGTTATAACAACCCTTTGAGAGTTGAAGTTGTAAAGATAAGATTAGGGAGCTTAACTCCATCTTACCTTCCCGAAAAGAGGGGAAAGGTATTGTCTCCTAAAAACACAGGATCTGCCTCTCTCTTTTCTTAAAGAAAGGAGTTTTCATATAAATGTGACTGGCTGTCCCCAACATTCTGCATGTAAGTAGTAGGATTTGGTTAGAAAGATGCTGGACTACCAATCAGAAAGACAACATTGGGCTTCTAGCTTTGAGTTAGAAAACTGTAAGTGTTTATCATACCCTCCCTTTTGATCCCTCTTTCCACTATGCTCTCTGAAGTCCAGCATTTAGAGTTACTGAATTCTTTAGAAGTGGATTCTGAAGTTAAGAATGTAGATGTGATGAACTGATGAGGATTATTTAGCTCTCCAAGAGCCCCTTCACCCCAGGTCACCCAAATAATTTTAGTTTGTTTTTATGTATCACCCTGTCACCGAAATAATTTTAATTTGTTTTTACATATCATGACTCCCATAACTTAAGCTATAGAATTAATTTTATTCTACTCTAAGATCCTCACAACAATCCAAAACCAATGGATGAAGATTTTGCATTATTGCTCCCAGTTTTCTGCATCCATGATAGATTTTTATCGGGTTTCTGGGGAAGCTAATTTGGGTGTTTATTACTTGAGAGCATGAGTTACTCATGAAATGCCTCATAGTGCTACCAAGCCAATACTTTTGTTACAAAGCTGAATAAGTAATTCTCCTCTAATTGGTGTTCCTACTGTAAAACTGGTACTTAGCTTTGTTACTGGAAATACAAAACAATAGCTATCGCTTATACCAAATCTTTTTTAAACTTAGGTATCCAAGTCCACCAATGGGATCTGGATCTGCTCCTGCTATGTCCACTGCAGAAGAAAATGTGGAGTATGTTCGGACTCTCTATGACTTTCCTGGCAATGATGCTGAGGATCTTCCATTTAAAAAGGGCGAGATACTGGTAATCGTAGAGAAGCCAGAAGAACAGTGGTGGAGCGCCAGAAACAAGGATGGTCGGATTGGGATGATTCCTGTTCCTTATGTAGAAAAGCTAGTCAGATCTTCTCATGGGAAGCATGGAAATAGGAATTCCAACAGTTACGGTATTCCAGAACCTGCCCATGCTTATGCTCAGCCTCAAACCGCAAGTCCCCTTCCCTCAGTATCCAGTACACCTGGAGCAGTGATCAATCCTCTGCCATCAACACAGAATGGACCAGTCTATGCCAAAGCTATCCAAAAGAGAGTACCCTGTGCTTATGACAAGACTGCGCTGGCATTAGAGGTAAGTTTTTCCTCTCAAGTCTTACGGTTTTCAATTGTTTTGTAAAATAAGAAACTAAAAATTGTTAGTGGCAAAGTTGTGGATGACTTCATATGGAGTCTGCTTGTCTATGTCAAGGGACTGAGAAGAAGTTAAGTTACATTCTGAAGAAAGATCTAAAAAATTGCTTCATCTATACCACTTCCTTTGAGAAAAGTGACTAAGTTACTTCAGGACCTGTATTTACCCTCTCCTTGCCTGTTCAACAGTGCAAATATGTTACGATGGCAGTGGAGTGTATACATCCTGCTGTGGAAGTAAGTGCTAGTCAGAGGATGACTTTGCTTCTCCACCTAATCTTGGGGAAGGAGAGAGATGTTTCATTAATCATTGCAGTATTCCAGGTTGAGAACTGGCAGTAGCATCCTTCAGAGAAAGGTAAGGATTGCTGATAAACAGTCTTTCTGATCCTCAAATGTAGTATGAGATGCACTTTGAGTATCTTGTGCTGAGAGCTAAAATCTGGGCAGAAATATATCAGAAGTACTCTAGTATCTTTTACTTTGGTTTTCAAAAGTGGAATCTGAGAAACCTTAAGACCCAAATTGGGCGTGAGGGGGTTAGATGTAAGGCTCTAGTGTAACCTCTAAACTTGTGTTGAACCTTTAATAAGTTCCTGTGCTTGCCAAAGCATGTTTGTTTTTTTTTTTTTTTAATTAGGCATGTCTTTAAGACTTTAGAGCTTTATTCTTTAAATGGTAAAGAATTCACGTTACAATTCTAGTTTAACTGGCATAAACGATGGATTGGAAGAAGTTTTTAAAGCTATATCCAGAACACTGAGACTGTTACTTTTACATTTAGATTATACTGAAGGCTAGTTAACCTATAGTTCAAAAATGTTTCACCGGGAAAAAGTGCTAGTCTCAAAGATGAAATTTGAGCGTGCTACAATACTTCAAGGAGCAAATGCAAGGAAACAAGTGAAGGAAACAACAGCATTTTAGCAAGTAAAATAATAGTTTTAAAAATACTTTTGAACTCTTCCTGTTGCTTTTGCTCAATTACTTTGCAAGTTAAAGCTGTTATCTATAGCTGATACTTTTGACTGAAATTTGAAAGGTTATATTTGTGACTTCCAGTTATTCATAATAGTTGCCCTAAGTGTTTTTCCTCCTGTATTTGTAAAACCTCTACAGGTGATTATTCTTACAGGGTTAAAAGTTAAATATGTCTCACTGGATTTTCCTTGAGCCTTATGAAATCTAGCAGCTTGTTATTTGTGAATAGTGTGTGAAAATTATCATAGAGCAAAGCGTAAATTCACTGCCAACTGCACTGTACAGAAGATTCCTGCCAAAACTACTCATTCTAAAAACAAAGCAAGGCAAGGAATTGATTTTGTTATGTTATCAATGTGTAATGGAATTACTTCAGGGAACTTGCTTTGCTGCAGGGTAGCAGAACCGCTTGGAAGGATGGCCCTCACAAATAGATTTTTCTGAGTTGCTCTTTAGTGTCCGTGTTAATCCTGTCATTTTAGCTGCTCTAGTATACCAGTAGGATTAATTCTCTGACCAACACATAGGTTTGAATTGTTTTGAACCTTCAAATTGCTGAAGTTTTGTTTGAGAGATTCTTCTCTTCCACTGAATTCTCATCCCATATTGCCTCATGTCTTTGTGTCTTCCACCACTGGCATATTTTGTCTTCCTATGTAGTCCGTTTTCTTTGCAAGTGCACCTTAGCCACACTGTGGCTTCTCAAGAGGCTTCAGAAGTAGAATTCTGGGAACTGATCTACATTTTCATTAAAATCAGTGATTACACCTTCTCCATATCTATCCATGCATAGGGAACTTTAGCAACCTCATTATAGCAATATTTTTTTTGTCACATGTACTACTCTTAAAAATCCAACTTCTTTTCATGATCTTTAAGATTGTCTAACACGTGCTGGGCCCTGATGATGTATTTAATCCCAACCTTGTCAGGACTCTACATGTGGCTAAATAATCTGGACCATTTGAAGCTTCTATTTTGAAAGAGCACGGAAAGTAGCTAGTGGGAGGGAAAGAACAGGTTATGGGAATGTTTTGGGGAAGAACATTAATGGTGTTCTTTCAGAGTAATAGTATTGGACAGTTACTCCACCTTAGTATAGGCATATTCTAAATCACAGTTCAGCTTGTACAGGTAGAACACCTTGTTAGTATAATTATACAGTGCCTGATTGTGTAATCTCATTTAAACGGATAAAACAATACGAGAGCAAAATATCTGTTTGCTGGCTCTAGCTTTGTGTGATCAGCACACAGACAGTACTTAAAAGGAAGAGAATACTATCTGGAGTAAGTAAAGCTATTGCGTAGTAATCTGCTCGACTTCCTTTTAAGTGGAGGGATGTCATTCTCCTGGGTTCAGCTTGAAAACGGGACAAGCTCTCTGCTTGCAAGTCCAGTTTTTCTATTTCACACTATTGTTTACATAAGCTTCAGAAGTTTTTTTTTTAAGAAAAGATAGAGATCCTTAGCCTGTTACAGAGAAGTTTGTTTTGTAAAGAAGGTATAATTATTTTTTAAAAAATTTCTCCCATGAAAAATGTAACTTGTAAAACAAGTGAATATTCTACTGAAAATCTGAAACAAGATCTGTTTGGTTGGATAATGATGGAGTGTTTAACTTTTAAATAGTATTTAAAGTGTGACAGTTTAAGAGCAACTACAATGTTGTTCCTGTAAGGATACTAGTTAATACAGCATTTATTACAATTTGGACCTTGCTGGGCTAAAATTACTTAGCACTCATATTGGTATTATTGAAGTGACTAAAGTCTAAATGTTGACTTGGTCCTACTGCATTATAAGCTCTACTTTTATTCTCTAAAATAAAAAATTAAATAGAATTCTGTTTATAGGCTAAAATAAAAGTTTTAAGTATAGCTACTATCTCAAAGCATAGAGTTGGTATACATTTAACTTTGGGCATCTCCCTGCACCAGTGAACAATTAGTAAAGCCTATGATTAGTTAAATGTATTTCTAAGATTTGCATATACTGTTGTCAGTTGAGTTAGTTACTTTGGCAGTTCAGATTTAATGTTTTTAAGGACATGATTGAAGTCTGCAGTTTCTCACTGCAACTAACTAACTTTACTACTAATGTGTGTAGTATTTTCATGGGTACTGCATTAAAAAAAAAAAACCAAACAAAAAACCAAACAGCCAAACCACAGAAGAAGAAAAAAAAAAAAACCACCAGCCACCCAGAACTGTTTCTTTACTTGTGTACTTTTAGCCAAGAAGCAATTTCCTTCCTTTCTGGTGCTCTAGAGGAAGGAATATGAAGGACAGGGATACAGTGTCCTGTATTTATTGGGACTAGAACTCTACATTACAGGGTTATGTACTGCTGTTCTTCAATCCTGCTTTTCTTTGGGAAAACTAGGAGGGCAATCCTGTGTTCAAAGGTTATACAGGATAGCACTTTAAGGAGGTGATGAATTTTGTAAGAGCACAGATTCTTTGGCACTGTCTAAGTCTACCTTAAAGTTTCTCAGCATTTAATAACCTGTAGTTCTATAGCCAGCCTCTTAACAGTAATATGCCAATGAGGCCTTGTTTTAAACTGGAATGCTCTAACCAGCATGTGAAGTGTATTCAGTGCCCAGTAGACTAAGACCTGGTATGTTTTACCTTCAAGGAGCTTCTCTCTTGGTAGTTGGGTACTTCTTGTTTGGATCCAAAGTAGTTGATTGATCGCTAACTTCTACACAGAAAAGTTCATTATGTCCAGCATAGTCAGTAGATAAACTAATGGTGGATAATACCACCTAAAACCAAGTGAACTGTTTGAAGGTTGATTCAGGACGTGAGCAACAAATTCCAAATTCACTTATAAAATGGAATGAAATGGCATATGGAGCCAGAAAACGGGAGACAAGCAGCAGCCACTAGACTTATGTCTGCCATGTGTTTAAAAAACAGTTCTTAAATATATTGCAAACACTGTAATAAGTGTCATAGACCATTTTGAAGGCAGTAGTAGTCCTAGAGTTCATCTCCAGACTTAACATGACAGTGTTATGGAATCTGAAGACTTTTTTTAAACAAGAGCTTCACTATATTTTTATAGCAAAGTTTTTGTATTAATGATGGCTTTTTTTAGACCCATACCAGCATTATAGTATTAAGTAGTTTATCTGTTCATGATATATCAAACATATACATGTATGTTTGCTAGTACAGAGTTAACCTGTCACTGAAATGTTTTGGTGCAATAAATATCCATTTACCATAATTATGTAACTGACTTACAATATTTCTCTTGAGCTTATTACAATTAGGTTACAGTTAACTTTTTTCCTCTTCAAAGGAAAGTTGAGACAAGTAGGCCAAAATGTGCTAGTAGTAGAACTTTCTTAATTAGGAAATTAGGCTACTTCTTTCACTAGACAACAAGAATTGTGCTTTTCTTAAGCCAAGGAAACTTAGTATTGTTGTGTTAAACATTAAAATGCATCTAACCTACAAGATCTAGATTTTAAGCAAAATATTGAGCCTATACCTGTGTAGTGTGAAGTGTTGATTAGGGAGCTTTAGTTCTGGTAACTATTGAATTGAAAGCGACATTGGCAGCAGGATTCCTGTGTCTGTGCTGACATGCACCAACTTTTCATTATGCTACCTTGAAAATACAGCTGACAATTACTTTGGAGATTTTGTGTGCAATCTTAATCTTTGTAACTTTCTTTTCCAATCAAAGTTATTGATCATGATAGTGCTGAGTGCTTCACAATTTAATATACATTCACCCTCAGAACTGTTTGCAGAGTTTGTTTTCAGATGAAACTGAAAGTGGCATGGATAACCTAGACAAGATCCTGTGCTACAGTGAGATTCAGTGTGGCTCAAGAATGATGGTCTATGGGAGTTTTGAGCTCTCCAAATTCTGTACAATCATGACAGCTGGCTTACTCAGACGGAGACAGGCTACCATCATTTAATGAAAAGCAACACTTTATCTGTGGTGCTGCAACCCCAACTCTGGCAATTGTCCTAGCTATACTTGAAACGCAAACTTCTGTTGTTTTACTCTGTTCCTAGATGAGGCTAGATTAATTGCATCTAGGCCTTCAACATTTCTATGCTATGCTGCCCTTTGACCTGCTTTCATGTCTCAAGAATGGTTGAAGGTCTTTCTTCTGAACTACTTGATTCTCTCATTTGGGCATCAACTATTATTCTTCTGGCCCACAACATCAGAAATGAAGGATAATTAAGCTGTGCTTTCAGCCTGTTGGTTTGAATCTCCCAATACATAAAGCACCAGCTACTTCAGTGTCACTTTGTCCTGTTTGCAGTGTGACTGAACTCTACCTCTTTTGTGTGGCTTAGCTTTATACCTTTTGGGGACAATGGGATATCAAGTAATTTCTTGGTGTTGAGCCTCATTTATTCTTCTCCAGAACAGGCAGCTGGTCTGAACAATTGTTTTGGTTTTGGTACTAATGCTAGAAGTTGAGTTGTGACACTAATTAGGATAATGACTGAGATTCAACACCCCATAAATTCCAGAGAACAATATGTTTTCTATAACTATTGACCCAGTGGGCTAAAACGATGATTTAGAGTTTTTATGCATTTTTATCTCCTTAAACTTATATTAAAAGAACTATCAGCCATAGAACTGTTAACATACAATTGTTGGGAGTATCTGTAAAACACGTTGAACTGGTTGACTGTGTGACTAAAATGGCATGCAGGAAACCTTTTGCAGTGTATGAATCAGCTTCAAATGGAAGGCAGGTATGGAAGAGTCTAGAGTGAATGAAGTAACCTTTCTGACTGGCATGTTCCACAGCTTGTGTTTCCCCAGGGCTTTGAATTCATGCTGTAACAGGGACATAATGAAAGGATGCTATCTGAAATACGTTTTGATTTTTATCATTTGGGTGGAACCAAATGGCTGCATTTCAGAAGTATTACTCATTTCAGCAGTTGATACTTCCATCCAGCGATGCTGGCATGCTTTAGAAGTGAATTAACTTATCTGAGAGATGCTGAGACTAAGGAAGCGTTTTCCTAATTTATAGATAAGGGCCATGAGCTGTCCAGAGTCATACAGGAAGTTTGTGGCAGAGATGAGAATAGAACCAGGTCTCCTGACTCTGTCCTGTGCCTAATCATAAGACAATCCTTCTGACTGGCTTAAAACGTTCTCTGAAAAAAAATAATGTGTTAAATAATTTTAGTGGGAGATGACACCTCAGCTGACCATATTATAGATGCTTTAAAAAGCATTTACCAAATATTGCTTTTAGTTAGTACTTTGGGGAAAAATTACATAGAGGGACTACTTGAGCAGACTCTTCTAGACATTGTCAAAATGTCTAGAGGTCTTTAACATAAGATCCATGAGTTATTCTATCATGACATCAAGGTTCCTTCTCCAAAAATCTTGTTTCAACATGCTGTTTCATTTAATCTTCTCAGGGGAACTGCTTTTTTTATTTTAATAATATAGCACAAGAGGATATTCAGAAGCTTTCATTAAAAAAAAACCCACTCAAAAAATAATATAAATTTATTGCAAATCAATTTACTATTCCAGTGGTTCTTGGCATATGGGAGTATTTTTTGAGTAGCTTTTGTCAGCTAGCACTCTTTAATGGCAGATACTGATTTGTAGCAACTTTGCCTGCTCAGCAGTCTAAAGAACATTTTACATTGTTAATCTGCATGGCACTTTATTGCAATGCAATAGACTTATATTGTACTTTTTTTTTTTACTCCGCTAAAGCAAGACTTCCAAACCTATTCATGTTGTAGAAATCATTTAGAGTCAAATTAAAGACTATCTTTGTCTAGAGCTTCAAAATGAATAATGGATTGATCTCTACAGCACAAGAGGAGAATTAAGTTGTCAGACTCTCAGAAAATGCAGGTCCATGTTTTTGATCCAGTGTAGTACAGATTTTCTTTTTTCTTCCATGAATAAGAATATAGTGTTTTGAGAGTGGCTTGGTTTTATGGTGTGGTGCAAATGCAGTTTCTTACTAGGTTTTAACTGTTGCGATGTTGGCTGTGTCTTCTTGAATTTGGGTCTAAAACTTGGAACTTGAATCCGTCTTCAAGGATTATTTAAATCTAGCAATGTAATGCTGAGTATTTATAGATGTTATCAGCCTTTCCTAAAGAGACATTTGTTAGGTTCCCGTTTAGGTCATCTTGTTACTATTTAAAGTTTTCTCTAGCCTTTCTATTCAGTGAAAAGTCTGACAAATTGTGCTTTTTAGCAAATACACAATTCAAGCATACTGCAGTAGCCTGTGAAGAGATGAAAACCAGTCAAATTAATGCTATATGTATGTGCTAACTATCATGGGCAGTGTATAACTACTTAATAGTATATGCTGGCTTCATGTTTGAATTTAGGAACAGCATAAATAAAGATGTTCATTTAAGAAAGTAATATGGTGTCAGTTATATCCCAAGAGCTTATGGGAGTTCAGAGGGTTTTCTCCTCTCAAAAGCACAAGATTACAATTGTTCCAAGTGTGACAGTCTTGAATCTGGGAGGGGTAGATGGGAAACGGACAACCCAAGTAGTGGAGAAGAAGTAGCGGGGAGTGGAGCAACACATTTTGCTTAAATGTCTAATTTCATTCTAATATGCAACATAAAGCTTAAATCTCTAAAAAGAGTTTCAAAGGTTGAGAAATTTTATTTTCAGAGATATAACACTGAGTGACTGCCAAGGAGTTTATTATAGTACCTTAAACTTCACTTCAGGATTCTTGCTTCTGAGTGATCTTCAATAAATATCTGTTGGAGTAATGGTAACTGGTTTAAACAGGCTTCAGATCATCTAGTGGCATGCACACTGTTTTGTAAACTCAGGTTTTTTTTCTTTAACAGAAAATATACAGGTCTTGCCTGAAAAGTTTTAATCTCAGGCCCTTGGCCAAGGTCCTTAAGCTATCTGCACCAGTTCTAAATTTTAATATTATTTAGATAATGTAGACAAATTGTTATACATAGTGTATCAGGACTAAAATCTAGTTTTTCTTTAAATAAGAAGATCAAAGCTGGTTACCTTTGGATTTCACAGAAGTAGCTTAGTAACTAAGACTCAACTACAAAGAGCTTAGACCTAGTTTGGGGAAGAAACTTATGAACTGTTGGGCATTGGTCATAAGCTGGTTCTACTTTTTGCAAAATTAGTTATTAGCTGCTAATATCACTTTTCTAATATTTACTATAGTTACCACAGAGTAAGTTAGATAAACAGGAAGGGAGGTGTAAAGTTAGAGAGCTGCTGCAACAGACCACATGTTCAGCTATTCTGAAGCATTTAAGGGAGAAATTACTATTTAGCTAGTCTTAAATGCTACTTGTCAAATTGGATATTTTGCTTTGTAAATTATCCTAATCCAAAATAAATCCAGGCATTGAACAATGATAAGAATATAACTTATCATCATTTGGGCTGATGTTTCTTGCTTGATCATAGTTGAGCTTGACATGTCATCATTTCTGTTTCAAATTCTTTGGCAGGAAGTAGAGGTGAAAACAACAAATAAAGCTAGAATCTGTACATCTAATGCATTAAAAAAAAAAGTTTGAGATTGCTTTTGCCTGCTTTGGAAGTGTACCATTATTTTAGAAACTACGGAAGCTTCTGAGACTGCGATAATCAGAACTAGAACTTCAAGTAATGGTTTCTTTGCCATAGGAATCTCTCTTTGAAAAACTAAATTTCCTTTGAAATAAGCCATCTGATACTAAAACCAGTATGAGTACTGTGCTCATTGGAATCGATGTTGCATCTCATTACTGATGGTAGCTTTAGTGATGTTAATTTATATCTAAGCTAAATATATTGTTGCATGAAGTTGTAAGCTTTCCTATAGGAAAAGATGTAGTTCAGCAATTTGTCTGAATATGTAAATATAAATTTAGTTAAGAGTCTGAAAAAGAACGCAGACAACATTGTCATGTTTAGCAGCAAAATGTTGGTATTTTAGTTAAGTAAAAGTAACTTTTCTTTTCAAGTGAACCTTATGCCAAGAAGAGGGTGAGGTTTTTTCCCCTACAATGGACTTGTATTTGTATCAGAGGTGAGATTCCCATATGTGATAACTTTTTTTTTTATGCAGGTTGGAGATATTGTGAAGGTTACAAGGATGAATATAAACGGTCAGTGGGAAGGAGAAGTCAACGGTCGAAAAGGGCTCTTCCCATTCACGCATGTCAAAATATTTGACCCTCAAAACCCAGATGAGAACGAATGATTCCTTCTGCCCAATTTACACTGCTGCTTCATTTTCCTGGCTATCATTAGCATTGTTTGAGATGGGATGATGACTTAATGGCACATTGTTAGCATTGCCCATTTTCCAGCTTGATGCAGTTTGATGGTTCTTTGAATATACATTTGGAATACATACAACTGAAGTCACTGCCCTACCTTCATACCATAGTTGCGTCATCCAGAATTTAGTTTCACTTTTAAAACTCTACTGGGCCTTAAGCTGGAGAAGACTGAACCGCTATATAGCAGAGAAGTATGGGAAGAAAGCCTTTCCTGTTGAGACTTCATGGACATTTGCTGGCTTGCTCAGTAGGAAGAGCCCTAATCTTAGATCAAACATGCAACTTGTGCATTACTGTCCAACAAAAAGCAACAACAAAAATGCAATTTTAGGATTGAAGAAGACTTAGTTTTAAGAGAACCTGTCCTAAGGTAGTACATTTAAAATGATGGTCTCTTTAAAGGACAATAATTGAACCTTATGTATTCTAAGCAGTTGTATTAGAAGCTGCTTTTTTCTGTTAACTCTTAAGCTTGTTGTTGACCTTCCTGAAACAGTGTGTGTTAAATGCAAATAACCATTGATTGAGCTGCATCGAAGCAGAGACATTTATTTATAAGGAAACTTAGGAGGGGTTGTAACCTGTTTTTGACATACTTAATGCATTTCTGTTGATTTTTGCAAGCACTAACTGTAGAAAGTGAGCTTTAAAGGGAAACACTTTGGCCTGGTCTGCATACAGCTCTTCTGCAGTGTTGAAAGGGTAGTTTTACTAGTATAGAAGTGCTTGTCACTAAGCTGTTACTTAGTAGACAGATTGACCAGATTGCCATGGTGCAGAGAGGTAGGAGAGGAGTAGGACAGAAGAACTTGGTAAATACTGGTAAAATCCTCTTATTTAAACACACACCTTTTATACCCATTTCTCTACAGGCTCCCTTATCTCTCCGAAGTTTCCTAGCTATGCCAGCCCCAGCTTGTTGAAAGCTCCTTTTCAAACACAGTACCTTTTTTCTAGGGTGTCTCCATGTTGTTGTGCTGCTTTCATCTTTTATTTTTCTCTCCCTCTTTTTCCTTGCTTGCATCCCAAGTCCTCTGCATGCTGCCATCTTTTTTTTTTTTTACCCTTCAAATGAGTTGGCTCTGGTTTATATATCCCCCAGATCCCTCCCACTCCCAGCATCCTCTAGGAAATGGTTAATTGGAGTCAGCTGCCTGGGTTCCCCCATGTGATAAAGTAATGCTCAGGCTGGAGGAGGCCACAAAGGTGTCTATTATCAGTATAGCTTCTTTCCCTTTTTCTCTACATAAGCTATACTGCTGTAATTGTACTTACAGTAGGCAACTATATAGCTGCAGGTAAATAAGTACAATTCATGCCATGCAGGTTAAGTCCTTAGCCTGTGTACAGGATAGGAAAGCCTAGGTACAGTGGTATCCTGTGCCACCTTCTTTACATGTGTTTTGTAGGTGAACTGGAATGCTCTTTTAAAAATAATTGAACACAGAATTAAGAGAATACACATTTGCAAAGACTACAACTACAAAACCTCCCTTTTCAGACAGCCTGGTTAAAGAAAAATGTCTGTTGCAGAAGCTGACAGGAAAACAGCAGCCCCCATTTTGTCAACTTCTGAAGACTGTCAATTGTAGCAAAATGAGAAACTTCAGACACCCGCAGAATCTCACCAGTTTTTATAAATGTCAAATTATATAAAAGTTGTTAAGTTCCACATGTTTTCTTGTTGAGCTGTGTTGCTTGATCCTAATAAAAGCACGTTGTTCATAGCTCATGTGAAAGTGCCATGAGATCCTTAATTGGAAGGCACTGAAGAAATGCAAAAATGGCGTTTGCAACAAGACATTCAAAATGCTGGATTTTTTTAAAAGAAGTCTCTCCGTTCATCTATTAGCTATTTTCTGTAGTATTGATCAAGTGGCTGACAGTCTAGAAGTTCTTGTAGAGCATTTTACTACCAAATTAACTGTGAAGTAGAGTAGCATTGACTGAAGTGTTTGGTGCTGTAAGAGTAATTCTTGACAATAGGCATTGACATTTTGTCTTGCAAAGAAAAGCTATGCAGCTCTCTTAACTAAAGAAGGTCATGCTTTTTCTGTGCCCCAGCTGTACCCCTAAGTTTACTACATAGATTGTACTACTGAAAGTCATCTTTGGAATACAGAAACTGCACTAAGCTCAGTCTGCTGCAGAGAAATCTTATTTCAGACCTGACCTAATTACAGGCAGCTCTTCAGAAGACTGATTGTAGAATTCTTCCTTTGCATGGTAAATAAATACTGTGAGATTTGAGATCTTGAATATAACTTTTGACCTGGATTTTTTTTTTCCACTGAAATAAACGTCTTGACTCATCCCCTCATTGAATAAGGTATACACTTTGAACACAAGCATTGTTTTAGGTTTAATTATGTTCTGATACTGCAGAAAAGCAAAAATATTTTACCTTCAAAACTATGCAAAATTTGTGTGTAGTGGCATCTGATGCAAAGACAAGAATTCTTAAATTTCTGTGAACCTGGTTTTGGGCCACGGATAAACAGTGTTTCTCTGAGTAGCAGCGGTGTGGTTCAGGTATGTTAAATGTGGTTTAAATGTAGCATACTGACCAGCCTAAGCTGATTGTAACCTTGCTTCATAATATGTCTTTGCTATTTTACTGTGAGACAAGTATTTTCATATAAAGACTGCATTGATCAGTTTGTGTTTCTCTTTGAAGGACTCTGGATTCTCAATCGCTTGTTGCTTGCCTACATGTGTGCTCTGTTGCTTTATGAAGCCTCTTAAAATTTGAGTGATAACCTATCAGTGTAAATGCTCCTTGGGCGTGTAAGGTATACTTAATATGAAGCATGAGAACCTATAAGTGATGGCTTCAATCTGTGCACCATTAAAGTTGTTCTTGCTTTTGAACTAGGAGCTGGTTTAATTACCTGGTGCCACAATAGTTAACTATCATGAAAGGCTTACTGTTTGACTTCCTCCTCTTGTGTACATGTGTATATAGACATTGAAGCCTCTGACCAGTCTGAAAGTTTAAATGAAAACTGTTTTAATCAGTGTCCATCACTGGATAAGCGCTAATTTAATTCATGATTGTTTACAAATTGGGAAAGAATAAACAAAAGGGAATATCCTGTTTGGGTTGGGGCTCTAAAGAGCCTGAGCATTATTTTTGTAAAGGGAAAAACAGCATTCTTTGTGCCATTTCATGTGCCTGTAAAGTAATTTTTTATATTGTATTAACATCCTGGGAACGAGTGGGCTGCCTTTGTTTTCTAGTCAAGTTTTCAAGCATTTTCCTCAATACCTGCATTTGAAAGTGAGACCTGCCTAAAAGACTGCCTTTTGGGACCAGTGAAAGCATTCTTGTATAGTTGTCATTTTCTGTTTACTTGTGTTAAATGAAAGTGTGTTTTGGGACAAGGATACAATTGCAGTGGGAAAGGTGGCCTTGTATTTGAGACAGTCTTCACTGTGTAAACTTTAAAACACAATATGTAATTTAAAGACCATGATCTTCAGGCAATAATATTAAGTGTAAGCTTTTAAAGTTTATTTCGGGGATCATAGCTTGTTTTATTTTTTGTGCTATAAGATTAACAGTATTAAATGAATTATATTCTTAGAATATATGGAGTGTCTTTTCTTAAGATTAGTGCCTTTTTAATTTCTTACTCCACTTATTTCATAGAACTGGTCCCAACATCAAGCCACTGTTTTTTTTTCCCCAGTGCCCTGTTTGTACAGTCTAAATAAAACTTGCCTCAACTTACAGTATTATTTGTTGTCTTTAGTCTTAAAACTTTGACAATATTAGCAGAGCATTTCAGTTCTTACTCTGTCATTACGATGCCCTGTTTTGTGGGTGAATCAGAGTGCCAATCCAAGTTTTCCAGAATCGAAGAATTAAGCAGGAGAAACCGCTGTTGCCAGGCTGAATGATACTCTCCTATTCCATCCTCCTGCCTCTTCTCAGACTATACTGCTGTGCTCTAGAGGTTCACCTGAAAAAGATGCATCTCTGGTTATACAGATTATCACTGTCTCCTCCACCCTCACACTTGACACCTCAGTGCTCTTCCTGTCACTGTATTTGACGCTGCTCTTTTGCCAAGGCTTTTAATGGTCTCTGTAGAAAACATGACCTTCTTTTACTGGAATACCCTTGACTGTGCTTGTAGGAATGACTGATTTATGCATACGGTTTGAATGTAGCTTGTTATTGTTTGAGTAAATAAGGCGTAACCTGTGCAGGTACTGGGGAGTGGAATGGCTGGCATTCTAGCCACTGTTGGAAGGTGTCAGCATAATACATCATAAATATCTGCTTTTGCAAGTCAAAAAACAGGAGGTCGTCTTTTGCCTTTTTACAGTCAATCCAGATTAAGAATAGCACTAACCAGAACTTAATTGTTTTTTAATATTTGGGATCATTCAGTTAAATCATTAACAATGTGTTGAAAGTTGAGATGATCTTATATAGGAGGAAAACTTAAGAGGAACATCAGACTCAACTGCTGCAAAGGAGAAGTCTAAGAAGCTTGTGTTGTTTCCCTGGACTCCTTGTAGGTATGTTCACAGCCTCATGTTTGTCTTCTCTGGAGTACAGATTTCCATGCGATGTTAATAAACATTCACAGCCAACTCTGCATAGTGTCTTATCATCAAATGTTCACATTTGGCAAGTTACATTTCAGAGAAAAACACCAGTATTTCAAATAGGCAAGCAAGAACAGGTGAGGTGCATGCAGTAGGCCTGATAACCCTCTTTCAAACTATTTTGTAAGCCTTTAGCTTTCAAGCAAAAGCTGGCAGTGCTAGCCCATTACTGCAGCTGCTTCTTGGGACATCTTCAGTAGCTCTTGCTTTACTGTTTACATAGCAAAACCAAGTATCCCCTGCTATACCAGCAGTCTGCTTCCTACAAACTGAATTCAAGCCATGGGTGCCGCAGCACTGTTCCCGTCTGTGGCGAGATGCGTACAATGCCAATGAATAGGTGCTGCACATCCTTTCCAATGCAATGGCAGGCCATGAACAGCAACTGCATGGGACAGTGGCCTGGGCTTGGTTTTGTTCTGGTTTGTCCAGGCTTCTCTGACTCTAAACTGCAGCATCTACATGCACTTTATTAGGCAATGGGAGACAGAGTGCCTTCATAGCCGGGGGCTTGGGGAAGTTTGAAATACCTGTGTTCAGTACAGGAAAAACTTTATTGTGCCTCAGAATGCATCAGGTGTCACCAAGTATAAGTCTGCATCACTTCTTATTCATGTGAGGCCACAATAACCTACATTCCCTTATTTCATTATGTGTTTAGAAATAACTCCTTTCTTTCTACCACTTAGGCTAGGAGCGGGTTGCTGGGTTCCTTTACTGTGGCATATTTCAATTATGAGAAGGGACAAATTCCGTAGTCTGAGTGGGCTGCAAGGGACTGTGATTTGTCTCTGCATTTTAAAATGCAGGCTGCTTCCTGCCAGCCCAGCAGGCACGAATCCCCAGCGGTGCATGCCCTCCACCACCTGTAACTGAGCCTGGCCTCCCTCTGTCCGGCTTCCTACACCCGACGCTGACCTCCCAGGTAATTTTCCAACTGGGGACCACTGCTCTTAACGCTCAACGTCTCCACGGGCTGGCACAGCTTTCCTCTCAGTCTGGACTCAGGCTTTGTACCAGGAGTACCCAGCACAGCAGCCACCTAAGGCTCCAGCCACAGCCAAGTCAAAGGTAACGAGAAACAAGCACTAACTCAAGCTGGGTTTATTTCTGGCTTACCTGCATACCGGCTTTCACTGATTTAAATTTGAACTAGTTTAGTTAGGTCAGTCCAACAACAGGCAGCGTAAGGCTCATTTTTTAGGTGCAAGCTAGCTGGATGAGCTAGGCTTACCAGTTTGTCACCCTCATTTAATTAAAAGGTTTTATTTCTAAACCAGTACAATAGTAAACATCCCTTTAGATTCAACCAGATGTATGCCTGCTTGAGCTTACACCAGTAGGAAATGTGCCTGAATACATTCAAATAAAATGCTGCCACAGCAAATGAAAACTTTTCCTTGTAATTTTTTACATGATTTAAAATAGTGTGGATTGTGCGCATAGGAAAGCTCTTCAGGTTTGTATTCACCAGCAGGGATGGCTCACCTTGGAGCAGCTGTAGGTTTCTGTCCCTTAAACTGTCCCCTCTGCCTTTTTTTAGAGGGTAGATCAGCTGCTCTTATAGCAGCTGTTGAACCACAAGTCACAGCTCAGTGTGGTAAGGTAAAGCAGTTCCAATTTCAAGGTTACCTTAATACCACGAGCTGCAAACCCTGCCAGTCACTGTGCAAACAGCTGAGCCCCCCTGCATCAGGACTGCGAGTCCAAGAGGGACAGGCAGGCAGTAGGGCAAGAAACCATCACAGCTGTCCCAAAGCGAGCCTCCTGCTCTGAAATTTGAGCCCTAGGATCCAAAGTTGCACCAATTACTGTAACTCATTAACAAAAACTGTTGTGTTCTCACCTTGAGGTTATCAACGCACTGCTCCAGCTGGACAACCCTCCACAGGAGCAGCCTGGGAACCCGGCGCCCAGCCCTGTGACTTGGACCATGTCTGCTTCGCGAGGGCTCCCCCTCCACATCAGCACAATCTCTGGGAGCTAAAAGCTGAGCTACTGCCCCTCCTCAGTGCGGTGATGGCTGCTCACCAGGGGAACCCAGCAGCCCCTCATGTGGTACACACAGCCTCACCTGCAGAAGATGCCATCCTCACTGCTTCTGAGGCAGGCACAGGGAGCGATGATGATGGGGAATTAACACAGCGCTCTCCTCAGATAACCTTCCCAGCACCTGCTTGCTTCATTCCAGGCATTTTGTAACTAGAAACCTCCCTGCACAAGTTATTAGTCTAACTCGCTGCTGGCACACCAGACAATCGGGATCAGAGCTAAATCTGGGGTATCCGCAGGGAACCGGCTCCTGCTTTGTACATCCTGGCTGGTCCAACAAGGGCAGCTGAAAGTCAGCGCTGAAAAATCCTCCACTTGTAATCTTGCACTTGGTCTAGAAATTAAGCACTAAAGCAAAAGAGAAAGTGTGCATCCCGGGGACTGTTAATGCCCCTCCACTGTACTGTGTTTCCCAATCTGCGCTTTCTAATGAATCCTCTCCAGACCCTGAGGCAGTGAGAGCTCTCGCTCTCATATCAGAGGATAGTGGGGGCAGAAAGGCAGCGCGGTGAGTGGTCGGGGCAGCGCTGGACGTGCTGCTTTGCCTTGCCCTGGCTGCCCCTGCAGACTGCGCCAGCACCCGAGATTCAGCTGACTTAGGGGGAGCGGTGAGTCAGAGGGGAGGATGCTATTTTGAAAAGACAGAAGGGACTGACATAAGTGAACAACAGGAGCTGGTTTGGAACTCTTGGCACTGGACTTCTGCTCAGCCCACCACTGCTCAGCAGCCAAGCCGGACAAGGAGACCCCCAGGGATGCTCCTGACAGAAATGACAAACCCAGCCAGCTCTTAGAGCACACTGTCACTATCCTTAACTTGTCATTAAAAACATAAAAATCAAATTTGCCCATTTTTCATTACTGTGAAGTACCCCAGGTAATTTATGGGTCTCATGTGTGTCTAGACTCTAATCCCAGGGTTTTTTAAATGTATTTTATGTCACTTTATTCATTTGATCTGAATTATGAGAGTCCCCCAGTGAGGGGACTCTCACTGGGATTTCTACATGCTGAATCCATTTCTGTGATCTTGGACTCCCTCCTTTTTGCCCTCATCTTGTGACCAGTGATATCATTAATCCACTGACCTTGAAGAGAAACAGCTTTTCTCTTTCCAGGTATCGCAGCTGGTGATCTGGCTCCTTGTCGGCAGCGATAATGGATACACAGCACTGGGCTGGCTTCCTGCTGAGCATCCAGCCTAACGCGCTGCATGGCACAAAGGAAATGTAATTCATCAGACTTGGTCTTCTTAAGGTAAGAGCGACCCATATCCCTCAAAGACCAAATGCCTCCCGCTGCTCCCGACTACCTGGAATAGCTGTGGCTACTCAGCACTCTGGAGAACTAGATCTAAAATTAACAAAGATAATTTCTCTGCAAGAAATAGCACCTTGGCCTGAACATGGGACACATCAGGGGGAGTCTGAAACAGAAAGGCTAAAATTGGCTGCGGTCTGGGATTCTGCTGAATGGGCTAACACAGGTCTGACCAACACATGAAGGATATTGGCATTATTGGAAAGCTCTGGCCAACATCATCCCAAACTGCAGGACGCACCCCAGTAGCAACATAAAGGTTACTTCCAGTACTCAGTAGCAGCTCCTGCCTGTATGGGGCTGAGTGACACACCTTCACTGTCACTAGTGACCATCTGATCGAGGCAGAGGTAGGCGATGGGATGGAAATAGCTCTCCAACCAGTGCGACAAGGTGCCGGGTTTCTAGCAAGGGTTTGTGCTGTACAGCAATGGTAGCCCACAGACCTCCACAGCAATGTTTGTGGTATCAACGCTGGCCTAAATTCAAATAGACAAAAATAAAGACATGTTGGAGAGCAGCCTAGGAACCGAAAGCGTGCACAGTCCTTGACGAGGCAGTAAAGATGTAGGACTTTTTCATCTGTCAGGCATGCAGGGCTCATGCCTCCCTTCACTGCAATGCCCTGATTTCAGCCGCACGTTGCAGTCCCGCAGCCCAGCAGCAGCAGGGCATTGAAACAGCTATGGAAAACAGAGGGGAGTGGAGGGAGGAGACGATGATGTACCTGGAGAAGGACAGGCTGATTTAACACTCCTCCCTGCTGCCAAATGCTCCGTGGGCTCTGTAGTCATCACCCAAAATAGAGCCATAGTCTGTGCCTCCTCCAAGAGACAGTCCCTGCTGGAAACATGTCAGGGTGTTGCTGGGGCAGCAATTTACAGCACAGGGAGCCACCTTGGGAGCTGCTGACACCGCACCCCACTGTACCTGGCTCCTTTCCCTTTTCCCCCACCACGCAAGCTGCCTGTTGATGCTTGCTATAGCCTGGGAACCTGACATGGGGCTCAACCCAGTGAGGAATGTAGGCAGTGTTTGGGCAGAAAGGACGAGAGGTCCTGCGTTAACCTTGGAGTGCAAGTCAGAAAGCCACCACACATGGCTGTCATCTAATGCCCAAGACACCTTGACAGAAGGGGTCCCTGCCAGTCCAGCCCCAGCCTGGCAGAGGCTGAGCGGCTCTGCAGCAACCCCTGTGGCAGCCTGGTCTCCCCAGGACCGGCCACACTGCCCTGGGAGCCCTCTTGCGCTTCCCAATGCAAAGACACATCCTCCCCACGGAGAGCAGCTCGTCCTGGGTAACCACCTCCTCCTTCACTTGTTTTGCTGCCAGGGTCCCTCCCGAAACGTGAGCTGCTTCAGCCCCAACTTGCCCTAGACTCAGCCTCCAGCAGCACCTGAACAAGACCAGTCACGCAAAACCCCTGCTCCAGACACGCTGCGACAGCACAAGAGCTTTGCCCCTTGTGTGCTTTAATCACAAAGCA
Source organism: Calonectris borealis (assembly GCF_964195595.1). NCBI lineage: Eukaryota > Metazoa > Chordata > Aves > Procellariiformes > Procellariidae > Calonectris > Calonectris borealis. The sequence continues at coordinate 10,760,881 of NC_134329.1, forward strand.
GCAACGCAGCCGGTTTCTTGGGTTTCCCCATATTCTCCATCGCCTTGCGATGCCCTTCAGTGGGGCTTCCAGGCCTCAAAAACTTTGCAGCAAACCCGCTGCAGGCTGTCACAGCTCTGCCCCAGGTGTCCCTCACAGGTCACACGCAGTCACTGGGTGGCACTGTGCCCCTGCCTGTGTAGCCACCCGGCTCCATCCTTGTCCTCCGCTCGGGGTGTCCGGAAGGAACCCCAGCTGGGACAAGGGGCCAAGGCTCTCCTCGCCAAAGCGCACCCATGTGTGGCAGCCAGCCCCGCTTGGCCGCAGCTGCGGTGGAAGCAGAAGGGGAACCCCCACGAGCCCGCAGGGAGGTGACCCCCCAGCTCCCAAACCACAGGCTCCCGCTGCCTCCCCCCCAGGCTTTCTTTCCCCACTTTGGTTACATTTTCAGTACCATGGTAAAAGGAGATCAACTGCATCTTTACAATATCCCCCTCCATAAAACTAATAGGCCAGGCAATTGGTACAACCCTGTGAAGTACTTTAGAGCCTGGACTCAAGGAGTCAGCACCGCAGCTCACAGGCCAAATCCCAGCAATCGCAGCGTTATTTCTCCTCGCCACCCCCTCTTTCGGGCTGGGAGCAGCGTGAGGATGAGCATGGCACCCCACTGCCTGCCCACCTTCACTTGAGCCTGTCTCCGGCCACCCGGCACCCCACCGGACTCCAGTGGCATAAGGCTGCTAGGAGCATCTGTAGGGATCAGGGTTTCTTCTTTCCAGGGCACCGTGACACAGCTCTGCCCCAATTCCAGGACCTTTTACACCATCAGGGTGAGTCAAGGGCCAAGACACTGGATCCAGCTCTGGGCCAGGGCAGAGGCCAGGGAGGTTTCTTTGTAAACACGTTGCAGTTTGCTTCATTTGCAATTGAAAGAGAGAGGCCAGGCTCACCCTTGGGAGGAGCAGACAGCCCTTCTTGACATGATGATGGCAAAACCCGCTCAGCTCTGTAAAAGTCCCTTCCCTCCACATTGATGGCCCTGTGTTTGTTTGGGAAGCTGGAGGTGAAACGTTTGGTGTAACCTGGAGCCCCATTTTGGAACCTGGCAGGGTTTGAGGGATTGGTTTTGCTTCGCACATTGCTGGGACCCAGCAGATCTCAGTGGCACGCTCCAAATGTATGTCAGCCTGAAACTGGTCCTGGCTCCAGCAGTGGCTGGGTGTACGACTTTGGGGAAAGCGATAACCAAACGGAGCAGTGGCTGCCTACCTTCCTTCTTCCTGATGCATAAAAGCAGCCTGAGAAAAGTTGCCTTTAATCGCTCCCCCTACAGTAGACCTTCCAGGGAAAATTAGCACAAATGCAACACCAGTGGCACCAAGGGAATGGACCCTGAATGACTCGGAAGGGGGTTAATTAGTTTGTTGAAATCCTTCCCTCTTTAGTTGCCACCTATAGCTCCAAGACACGACAAACCATTGGGAAAAAGGATCTCTTCGCTGAAAATCAATGCTCTTTAGAGGTAAGAGCTAAAGATCCTCCACGGAGTATACTGTTGGGAAATAAAGTGGAGGAGACTGTTCCTGTTCCTCTGCCATTAGGGTAGAAGACAAATGGGAGATGGGAAAGCAAAAGGTTTCCAGGTCTCTATAAAAATCACAAGGGGGACAAAGAGCCCATTTCTCCCCTCTGTGGTTTACTGTCTTTAATCTCTCTTTGCCTTGGTGTCCCCACCTACCCCGCGGGCAGAGTCATGTTTAGACGTGCTGAAAAGCTTAACTAGCATTTGCAAAAATGATTCAAGATCCCCAGATACCGACTGCCAGAGATGTGCAAAGTGTTACTGCTCGTCTCTTCGGAGGATGATCTGCTCCTCAGCACCAGAGCTGCTGGTGGACAGGCTCTCCGCTCCCGGACACGCTGGGCAGGTAACACGAGCGTGCTAGGCAGAGGGAGCAACATCAGAAATCCCTACAGCCCCGTACAAAGAGTTTCCTCCTTAGATTAATTTAATAACAGACTGTATTCACTCCAGAGAATTTTATAAAACAACTCCCAGTCCCGCCGTAGCTGCCCCGAGCACTGCAGCACTGGTGACCTGCAGCAGAGCTGGTCTATGCCCACGGCAAGACGTGGCCCTGCCTCGTAGCACTTCTGCCATCTCCACCACCATTTTAGCGTTGTAATAGGATGGGAGGGTTAAAACACAATGCTGCAGCTGAGTGACCACCATGGGCAGCACTTTGGGACTAAAATTTCCTCAAGTACCTGGTTTTAAAGTTGGGACTAACTTCATTTGGACTCCACATCAGAGCTCCGTGCTGCCCCGCGGGGCACAGAAGGGAGCACAGCTCCACTCCATAACCAAAAATCTCCTCCTTTAATCCAAGGACAAGATTTCTTTGCCAGGCACGTGATGAGCTGCCCTCCCTACCTTCTATACTGTCCACTGACTTTTGTATTTCAAACTAATTGCCACTACATCATCTGATCCTGCCCAGCTGTCTAAAAAAAACAACACCCTGCGTACCGCTGGGACGTCTTTGTCAGAGGCTGTGAACTCATCTCCATCCAGCACCAGGATGGATTGAACAAACTGAAGCAGCATTTTATTGCTGAAGCATAAAACATGGGAATAAACAAGCACCGAAGTGCTACTGATCGTTAAAACCAGATGGGAGCCCATTTACTGCCTCCAACAGTGAGGTGCCACTGCTGCTCCGCTGAGGCCCCATTGAAATAGGAAACCCATCGCACCATCTGGGAGGTGCTGGACAGCAGCAGCTACAGGCAGCCCCTGCAATTCAGGCTTGGATTTATCTGTACTGGCCTCTCACCACCACCCTGGGGATAACCAAGGAGTGACAGAGCTTTTGGTCTTGGCTCCAGAAGTACAGTCACTCCTGTAAGGCTGTGCCTACATGAAAATGCTCCAGTGGGGACAAGCAGCCTGTCCAGGGCTAGTCCCACTGTCCAGGGGAGGTGGGATGGGGAGAATCACAGGCCAAATTGTCCACACAGAGAGCAGGGACTTGGGTGCATTTCAACAGTAGTTGTTCAAATGTACATCAGAGAACCATCACAGGTTCCAGTCGCCCCTGGGCATCTCAGCTCCTGGATAGTGGATTATCCAAAGCAGCCCAGGTCTGACCCTATTTCCTTACTGACCAGTCCTGTCTGGCATGAGACGCTCCTTCACGGTGGGAAGAAGGCGGGGGCTATTTCCTCTCCTTCCTAATCAACGCACCCACCGCAGATAAACGCACAGCAAGAGCATTCCCAAAGTCTTGGAGCTATAGGTGGCAACTAAAGAGGGAAGGATTTCAACAATAACGGAAACTGGCCTTCAGAAAGAGCTCCATCCTGAGCACCCCAAGCTGCAAGCTGAGCTCAACCCCCCACCTAGACTGAAGTTTTGCACCTTTGTCTCTTCAAGTCCCATCTTTCCGTGGCAGGGAGCCCTCTCAGCAGCCCGAAACCGGAGCGCTGCATGGGGCCAGGAGTGGATTCCCCAGGCTGCCCCTACAAGCCGGAGAGGAGATGCAAATGGATCAGGAGACTGCTGGAGAAGCAGAGACAGACAGATGCTTTTACACTTCAAAGGAAACAGGGCCCTGTGAGGCTTTCAGGAATACGCACAAATCGATAGACTCCTTTTAAACACCAAGCACATTTGCTCAAGTGTGAGGCAATTAGTCCCTGAGGATGGAGGCAGGACAGGGCCATTAACAGACATACGGGCAGGATGAAGCGAGGGATGAGAAACATGCGGCACAGCTCCACGCGAGACTGCCAGCTGAGCCTGATGAGTTGGAAACCTTGCTGTCCTGGCCTAGCGTTCTCATCCGTGATTTTCAAAATGCCCTTGTGTCCCCAGGGGCTCTACAAGGGAGCGCATTAGTATCATTCAGCCTATGTCAGTGCAACGCTCAGTGTATCCCTTTGGTGAACAGGGAGGTTTTGATCATACCCCTTCCACTGCTCAATTGTTCACCTTTATCCCTGGAGAATGATGACCAGGGATGCCCCGAAGGACATGGGAGGGCTGACTTATGCTTACTGGATCTGCAGCGATTCTCATTTCCCCCTCACCTGGGGGGTAAACGCTGCTGGGTGGTGCCTGAGCTGCTCTGGACAGCTCTGTCTCTGCAGAGCCCCTTCTAGACAGTAAAACAGAGCCAAAACCAGATTGTGGGCGAGCAGAGGGCTGGCTGCTCAGCACGAACACAGCCAGTATGGGGACGGACCACACGATGCGGTGCGACAGAAATCAGGCCTGACTCATCCCCTTCTACTCTGCACCAGCATTTCCACGCAGATCTACCCGCAAGCCACTGACTCCCAGGTGCCGGTGCTTTGCGACCCCACAGATGGGAGCTGGAGGAGTGACGGTGCCAGCACGCAGGAGGTGTCTCCTGTGAACAGCTGCTGTGTTTTTACGTGTACAGTCTTATTTTTCAATGAGAGGCAGAAATACCAAAACTGAGCAATGTTTTATGCCTGGCTGTGTGACTGTCGGTGTGCCTGTCCTGTATTGCTAGCTACCCACTCCCACTCTCCTTTACAGAGGCACAAAATTTTCCCTTTTCAGTAAAAATAGGAGAGGAAGAAATAAAAATCTCAGCCTGTCCCCAAAGAACTGTAGGAGATGGAAATTAAATCCATCCATTACACTCACCAAGCAGAGCGCTGTCTGGGTAGGAACACTGTAGTCGTACACCTGCACATTCAAAGAAAAAAATGGGGTATTACAGAAGTGTCAGAGGCAATCCAGCACCCTACAGCAAAGTCCTTCATGCCATAAACCAAACTCACATGACTTGGAAAAACAAAAAAGGAACAACACTAAATCAAGCTGAGCAGCAACACTGTTCATCACGGCTGCAGCGCCTCTCCTCATCCCTGCATCGAAGGATTGCTTCACCCTTGCTTAAAATTTTGTCGGACGCTGCTGCTCAGGCCCAGGTCTCGAGAATGCTTCAGCATTTGTTCCGGGCAGCACACACCGCGTGCTGTGGGGAACACGGGCTGCAGAGCAGAAGCGCTTTCCCGACCTGCTTCACTTTGTCCTGCGAGCCTGCAAGCAGCTGCGTTACCTCTCCTTGGGTTTCTCCTGCTCAGATTTGCTGTAATGTCTAGAAGCCACATTTAAACCTTACTACATCTCTGCAAAACATGCCAGTGAAACCAGCTTACCTGGAGTTGCCCGGAGCCAGGCCAGGAGCACGCCTGCTTCTTGCAGCTGGGGCAACCGAGAGTCAAGCCCTAGAGAAACAGGCAGAAACAGGCACCCCCCCCATACAGCCGCAAAAGAGCAGCAAAGTTGTGCCTCCGAGCACCGCAGGAGCCCAGCCAGCCTCTGGGTGGGCGTTGGGGCAGGCATCACTCAGGGCAGAGGGGAAAAATGTGACAGACCACCCCCCTCCCCACACTTTGAGGAAAACCCTTTGGCCTCCCTTCTCAGCTGGCCCCGCACAGTTTTACCCCCTCTCTCTTTGCTCTTGGCCATTTACAAAGTAAATTCAGGCTGCGGGCGGGGAAGCAGGTAAGGGAAGACACCTGCACCCTGCACATTTGGCCACTGCTGAGCGGGGAGAGGGGGGCTGGCAGCTGCCTGCAGCTCCCGGGCGGGAGGTATTTGGCTTTGTGCCGGTCCAGCCCCGCGCGGCGGGTGACGGCTGCTGTTTGTTGTTGTCAGCCAAATGCTGCAACCCCCCTGCTAAGAGGCTCCGTATGGGATCCCAACCTGGGGCTCGCGAATTAAGTGGCTTTTAAGCTTTGCAATAAAAACCATTTGACTTGAAGAATGTTATTATTCCTGGAAGGGGGTTTGCGCTGCTTGCTTGGATGTGCTTAAGGTGACACAGTACATACGCTGACGAAGGAAACGCACTGCAGGAGGCTCACCAAGGACCAAACGACAGACACCCCCACGCCGGGCAGTCAGGTCAACCCAGAAGGAAGCAACGAGTCCAGCCCAGCCCGGCTGCCCAGCTACGAGGCGATTCAAGTGCCCCAGCCCACCTGCGCACAGGAACGCTGCTTCCCAGGACGTCCCTGCGCCTCTCCGCAGGCAAGTAGCCCCCCTGGGCTCCCACTGAGCCCCCGCGGGGACAGGCAGGCCCTGCCTCACACCGTGCGCGTGAGGACTCCCCGCCAACGCCAGGGACCGCAGAAGGGGCTGGTGAGCAGCGCTCCCTCCAGGCTGGGCTGGGCCAAGGAGGCCGATCCGATGGCCCCAGACAGGGAGTTTGGTTTTCACCAGCTGAGCCAATCTCTCCCCCTCCAGCTCCTGGAAATCAGATAAGCTCTTACTGAAACCAGCTTGTAGCTGCTTCTGCAGAGCCAGAGGGTGACCGCGGGGGTACAAGCGCAGAGGCCACATCCTGGCCCAGGTGAGCGGGGACCCTGCACCCCGAGGAGGACTTGCCGTATCTTTTGCGAGGCGTGGGGAGAGGTGGGCACTTTGCTGAGTTGCAGGGAAGCACCTGAACCTGCAGCTGCTCACCAGGATGCGGCCGTCTGTGGAAGAACTGCAGCGTGGGCAAGAAAGCATTTTTCTGCCATTCCCATCTGCATTGAAACAGTGTCACACAAGGCTTAAGGCTGCAAAAACCAGTAGGAGAAACCAAAATAAATCAGGATCTTTATTTCCCACAGGAAATTTACCTAGATCCCATTTATAATCCATTTGCCCTCATCCTTATGTAACTCCTCTGCAGGAAAGGAGCAGAAAACGCAGAGAAAATAAACAATTTGCTGCAAAGAATTAGTGCAAGAGACTGAGTCACATCTAGCAACGCAAGCAGATAACCTGGGGCTCACTGAATACGCTGTGCAGAACAATGAACGCCGAGATCAACAGCGTGTGTCATGGATGTACAAACCGGCCCCAGGTAACAAGACTAAAGTGGAGCCACTGGTGTGCTTGAAAGAGATGCACAAAAAACACACTTTAGAGTTTATTTTATTGCTCTTAATGGCCTGCCTTCCGCATGTCTCATTTCCTTTTATTGAAGCTGTCAGAGAGGCATTACATTATCTCACATGCGTGCAAAAACAGCATTTCAGTCAAGCTCATACAGACTTTTAAATGCCACAGCTGAAGAAAACAAGACAGTGGGAACTGCAAAGGGAGGAGGCGGCAGCAGGGTCCAGAGCACACACCTACCGGCAAAATTTCCAAGGGCTTCACAAACCAGCCAAGCCACAGTCTCTAACCAGAGAGAGGCGAGCGAGGAAAGTAAAGGTACTTTTCTAATAAGCTGGGTGATTCACTGAAGAAGGGCAAGGAGTCCTGTTGCAACAGAAGGCTGATGAGTAATTAATAGCTTGTCCTAGGCACAAGGCTGAGTCTTTTTACCCCGGCGCAGAGCCGACGGCCAAACCAGCTCTACCAGCAGGCCCATGGGCAGCACCACTCTCAAAGCTATTCTGAAGGTTTGGAAAAGAGAACATTACATCCATATTTGCACAGGGGTTTCCCTGTGCTGCCCAGTTCTCCTCATTCCTCATACTCACCACAGCATGATTTTCATCCTCATTAGCACCCTGTGACAGAGGGAAATACAACCCAACTTCAAAGATAAAGAAACAGATCTAACCAAGTAGCCTGTGAGGGGGTGCATTACTTTCTCTTTTCTTGTTAGCGTGGCCCTGGCAGCAATCTCGGCGGGGTACCAGGAGGACTGCCCCCGCTGCAGAGACCTTGCAGAAAGTACCATCCCCAGGGTCCCCACACACGGGGCTCAAGGCACCAAACTCCCTTCTCATCTGATTTCCAAGATGTGAAAACCAGTGGTGGCAAAATCAACTACTAATGGTCAGAGACAGAATATATTTCTCACCCACAGAGGACAGTTTTTTACAGCTGACCTGCCTTCACGCAGCCGGCATCTGGACAGCAGGAAATCACAATATTCTGGGGCTGTAAACAATCTCCTCCACATTTTTTTCCCCAACCAGATTTCTTTTTAGTGAGTCACTCACATCCACATGAGTGTCATGCACAGCAGGTATGAATCGCTACTGGCCAGGGTACTATCAGAGGAGAGGTTAATGTACATATACTGTGGTGGAGTCTGACCTTTATTTAAACGCTGCACATCTCACACCCATCCTGTTAAGCGAGGGGAAGTACTTGGCTGCTCTGTACGTATCATAATTGTGGTACAAAAGCAGATAGCAATATACTATTTAAATAAGGAAGTAGTCGTCGTAGTTGAGTTTCACGAATTTGTAGGGCTACTTTTCAAGGTCATTTTAACAATAATAAACACAGCTCAACACCTCTCTGCTATGCACACGCACAGTGCTGAGCTGGTACCCAAACAGACCGGCGCACAGCCTTTCCCGGTGTACCTGCACACCGGTCCTGATGCACCGGTGGTCACAAACCCACCCAGGTCTGCTCATAGACAACATCCTGCTACACACACGCGCACGCACCCACAGAGAAAACCATCTGGCATACACGCTAAATGACACACCTCACTGCCTACTGATGGCTACAGGCCACAGAACAGTTTATTTAAAGTGTTACAAGAAAACATTCCCTAAATAACACCTAGAAACATGTCTATCCTCCCTGAGAAGCAAAGAGCCTATCTCAAACAAGACCCCATTGCCAGGGCCATTCTGCCACTTGGGCAAACAGGGATGCTTCTCCCTTCTAACACGAAGATAAAAAGAAATCCTCTTTGCAGGCTGCTTGCTGGAAGAACAGCTCCTGCCCACGATGGGACCACAGAGATAAGGGAGGTGGAACTGCCCTGATAACTACAGATCCCTACAGACTCCAAAGAGCCGCAAGATTGACTTCGCCAACCAGCCTGGGAGGTGCTGAGCTCACCAGCAATGCAGCACACAGCTCAGGGCCTGCAGGGGATTAATTAAAGTATATGCCCGATGAGCAATGCCAGGCTGGTGAGAACTGTCTATCGACAAAGCTGGCTCAGAGGGCGGTACAGTAACCACAATTATAAATTACATTCTCCAGGGGTGGCAGGCGGTGGAAGAAGGGAGAAGTTCAGAGTGAAAGATTTCCTTTCCCTTGAAAGGAAGAGGTCGGAGTGACGCAGCCAGCACTGCTGTTCGTGGCCCTATTTCTGACAAGCACAGGCCTTTGGAGACCCCCAGAGCAGCCCCCCACATTTTGTGAACAACCTCCCTCCACCACCAGCAGAAAGAAGAGCGTTTCACTAACCTGGAATCTAGGGGTGACAGAAGAGGGGTGGGCACGGGGGACACGCAGACACAACACACAGCCTTGCTGCCGCTTCTCCGGCACGGGACACACTCTTCCCTGCCTGCGTGACCCACTGCTGCGCTCCAGACACACAGGCGTTGCTGTGTGGTTTACTCTCGTATGCTGCTGGAAGAAAGGCAAGACTCTAGCTTTGGTTTGACTATACTAAGTGAGGAAACTGCTCAAGGGGGCACCCGGATTGCTTGTTTTGCTCATCTTTGCAGTAATTCTCTACAGCTTCTCGGCCACCTGGACGGCTTACTGCAACTCCTCAGCCCCTATCTCCTTGCATGCAAATCCTGGGAGGAAAGGATTTTGGAAACTGCCAAATGCGAGACGCAAACAGCCTGGGACTGAGAATTCAGCAACTCTTTAAATACTGCTCTTGCAGCTCCTTGTGGTTTCCTACTCCTGCTGGGAAAAAAAAACCACTGCAGAACACATTGATTCAGCCAGACTCACACTGACATGGCTGGGACCGCCACCAGTTTAGCCCTTGCTTGTGAAATACGGTGAGGGTGGTTGTGCAAGGAGACAAGGAAGTGAAGGTGTCCCATCTACCACTTGCAGCAATGCCTCTTTGCCTAGTGTAGACAAGGCTTCAAGATCAACACTCCAGAGCAAATATTATCTCATTTACAATTTTCTTCCAGTCTTTTCATTGGGAAGGGTCTTCCCCGTTCACCAGCAGGCATATGGGAACAGAGGGTACTGGCTCCACTCTGCCATGGTCCCGTGGGCATGTCCTGGAGCCCCCTGCGTATTGTACTCTGTGGAGAAGGCCGAGTAGCTCATTGCCCTGTACTGGCTGTGGGAAGGCACCATCCACTGGCCGAGGCCTTGCTCGGTGCCGTAGGGACTGTACATGGGCGCTCGGGCCCCGGGTTTCCCGACGGAGTCTAGAGCCATGTTCACCACTCCTGTGTAGTCCTGGGGAGGAGGCAGAGGCGGGGGGAGCGGAGGCAGGTTGGCGAAGCCATCTGGGAGCTGTTTGGAGTCGTGCTCGGGCACCATGGCGAGATCCAAGGGGTGGCACCTTGCCCGGAAATCGTTCAAGGTTGCAGCATCGCGGGTGGGAAGCTGCTGGCTGTCCCCAGCTTCGTGAAACCTGAGCCCCAAGGGCAGAGAGAAGAGCGAGTCAAACCTACCACAGTGGAAAACCACTGAAAACCCACACAGATCCCCTGGGGAAAGGCAGGGCAAGCGCTTAGCGTGCCCTCTTCCCCTTGGCTACTGCTTCATCTTACTGTTAGTGTGGATTTCAGTCCAAGCCTCGCTGTCACTCACGCAGAGAAGGTAAGCCTAGACTGCTCTAGTTCTGGCTCAGTTCTAGTCTGGGCTCACTATAACTCATGCCTGAATTTGCAACGATAAGAAGGAGGGGGAAAAATAAAAATCACTGGAGTCCTGCTGCTCCTCCAACATGCTTCCTTCAAAGGACAGGCAAGCTCTGCGGTACGCAGAGCTGGCTGGGAGAGCATTTCAGGACAGGGAAACAAAGAGCACTACTAAGACATGAGTATGCCCAGAATTAATGGGTTTGAAGTAACACAGAGTTGAAGTAACACAGAGTTGAAGTAACACAGAGTTGAAGTAACACAGAGTTGAAGTAACACAGAGTTGTGGAGCTATCTCCATGCTAATCTAGCACCTATCACCCAGCTACGCTGTCCAACAGAAAGGCATCCTTCCTCACTCCCACTTGCCGTTTTTTCTTAGGAAATGCCCAGTAGAAGAGGAGGAATCCCATCAGTTAAAGAGTGGCTTTGGACATGAACACCGGGAGGTGGGACTCACCGATATGTCTGGTAGGACGGCGTAGGCACTTGCTGCTCTCTGGCCAGACCCTCCCTCTGGTCAGCTGGCACCGGCGATGCTGCAGGGAAGGCATGGCTGCCATTCTGCTCCGAGACCCAGAAAGGGTATCCGCTGCTGACCACGATGGAGTTAGTCTCTTCCTTCACATCTGCATTCTCATCTTTCTCAAAATCTGACTCACAGCGGGGAAAACAAAGAATGGAAAAAGATAAGAAGGGGGAAGAGAGAGCCAGAGCTCACAATGGTCTATTGGCAGCTGGATTGATCGCAGGATGGTGGAAGGAAACACACTAAAACCCCTTCTGCAGCCATATTGCCTTAAGGGACTTGCCCTTTGCAGCTTTTTTCTGCCCTTACACCGTGGTGTTTGCTCCTGCCCTGTTCTCTCACCATAGCTGTGCTACTGCAAGCAGCACCGTGAACTGGAGCAAGGAATGATCGAGCTTAAAAACAACCTAACAGAAAGAGTAAAGATACTTTTTTGTTTTTTTAGTGGTATCAGTTCCCCCATCTGCACAACCCAGCTGCACAAACAGCATTGCTGGCACAACTGCATTGACAAGAACCAAGAAGAAAGCAACGGGTGATACTGCAAGCTCGTATCGCTATTGAAGAGAAAACATTATGAAAGCACAGCCTACGATCATACATGGTCACAAAGCATGGCTAGGCTGGGAGGCTGGCGAGAGAGCTGATGAGTAGTCAGTAATGACAAACGACTTGCGAGCAGGCTCCTGTGGATCAGAAAGAGTCAGAGACTCAAAGCTCTCAGAGACACAGCACCCTTTAGGGTCTCCACCCAGGCCACTCTCCCCAGGCAGGAGAGACAGCAGAGCTATGTCGTTGCTTCCTTTCCTTCCTGTGGCCTGGGCGCTGTTTGGAAAGAATTCTCTGGGTTTGTTGTGATCAATATTACCACGTTCCTCAGCACCGGATTCCTTTTCCTCGTGCAGCTTCCTCTTCTGGCCCTTGGCTGGACTAGGCTTCTGGCATTTGGCTCGTCCTTCCCTGGGAAGGAAACAAGACATGGGGGTAGCTTGTAGGTAAGCTTTTTGCCTAGATAAATACGCAAAGAATTCTGGACAAGCCCTGGAAGACAAAAAGATGGGATAAACCTCTCTGACATTCTGTGACTGACACCTCTCCTAGCAAAGCCCTGACGGGCCCTCGGGGAATACTCTTGCCATAGTCGAATTACGGGGTTAGCCATGCCGCCTGCCATCAGCGTGCACTTCCAGGGAGAGCCCTCGCCCCGCAGGATACTGGGGATAAATCGGTAACGGGGTTGCCCGCTTCATGTTTGTACAAAAGGCAGAATCAACATGGAAACTCAGCACGGGAGGTTTTGGCACTGGGTTTGTAAGTGTAGTCCGATGTTGGATATACATACTATAGACACAGGTATGTGTACAGTAGGGTGGGTCTTTCGCTTGAAAGGGGCTTTTTTCTAAATGGAAAATGAGTCTAAGCTTAGTCAGAAATGATCCTATTAGGAGGAGAAAGAAAATCCATAACATTTTCAATGTTTAAGTAAAAAAGAATCAGTTTTGGCCTTTTTCATCACGAAATGAGATTTTTTTCAGGCATAAAATAACACAAAACAAAATCTCAGATATTTTCACAACATTTTCTGCTTGGAAAAAAGCATTTTTTCCTTCTCTATTGCCAATCTATGGTTGCATTCAAGCTTTTTATTTTTCATGTCATCCACTGCCTGCCTTCAGACCAGACGGAAGATCTCACTGGTATTGGTATCCATCTTCCCTCTTGCAGACAAAATCTCCTGTTGGAAGAGACGAGGGAGCCTCCAATTGTCAGAATCAAGCTAATCTCAAAGAAACTCAGTGATCTACTGTGGACTCCTGTTATCGCTGCTGTTCACGTGTCAGACTCCAGTCTAGCTCCAACTTGCAAGGGAATGCAGGTCTCAAATTTGTCACACCTCCCACATTTCTATAGGAAATCCTGTGTCTCCTCCCGCTCCCCAGGCCTCTTGGGAGGAGGCTGCACCGGGGGACATCATTCCCAATACAGGCAAATGCAGCGTGCACAACGCAGCAGGCTCTGCAGAGCTAGCTGGTATAGCCAATACTGCTCAAGGGCCTTGGGTAAAATTCACAAGTGAACTCCAGTTATAAACAAATCAAGATGAAAAAACAGTTTACCTTCGAGTGTTCTTGCCATGCTCACGGAAACCTTTAGCAAATGGATTATTGTCAATCTTGAGCTTTGTAATCTTAAAATAAAAGGAACGAGATTCAGTATCATGGTGACTGGTTAGGTTCTTTACCGTTTCAAGACCTGCACCTCAATATTTATCACAACAGCTTGTCTGAGTGTTTTGGGCATGCCCTTGCCACAGTATCTGAGCTCTTCCAGCAGCTCCCATTATTGATGAGGAATGGAGAGAGAAGTGACTTTGCCAGGGTCAGCAGGAATTCAGGTGGGATTCACCTGACTGGAGAAATGTACAGGGTCAGTATCTATATCTGGACTTTTGCCCATACTTTTTACTGCATTTAGGGTTCTGTTAATCACTGACAGTGTACTTAATACAATTAAGGTGCATGATTCATCTCATCCCAGAGTAGATGTTTTCCACAGGAACCATAATGTGCCTGTTTCTTTCCACTGTCCATGACAGGCACCCAGGGTGACTAGCTTGGAAGGAGACACCTTCCTCTGCAAGATTTCTAAAGACAGAGTATTTAGCAACGTGTCCAAGAGCAGTACTTGCACACTCTACCTGCTCATTCTGGTAGGCAGTAACAGAAGTGAAGACAGTCTCAGGGAAGCTGAAGACTTGGAAGATGCTCCAGCGGACACTGAAGAGGTCATCTGCCTGCACAATGTGGAAGCGCGGCTTGTAACGGTGCATGGAGTGGAGGATGATCTGGCACAGAGACAAAGGAGAAAGTTTCTATGTGCAACCACTGCCAACACACTGTGCAAAGTCTCCTGGGGAGACTCCCAGGACATCCATTTCAAACCAGGGAGGCCTGCCTGGGACTGGTGCCTCTATAGTGACAATACAGGCTAAAGCCTTCCCTCGCAGGTGGTTGAGAGAACACAAGGGCTGGGCTGAGGAAGGAAGAGAGGGCACTTGGATATGTTTTAATTTCCGCGTGATCTAATTTCTCACAAATCTCACTTATTTCCCTTAACATCCGTCTGCAATGAATTCCAAGAGAGCACAGCACAAAGGCCAGCTACAACCTACATGCCCGTGTTGATCCAGAGTGTTGTTGGTGAGCTTCAGTTTTTGGAAGGACACGGGTTCTTTCATCCAGTGGCTGCCAGGAGCTGGGGAATCTGGGTGGACATAGGTGCGACAAGGGAGCTGGGGCTCTGCTTTTCCAGCAACTTCCCACTGATCTTTATTCCACTGTGAAAGGAAAGACCGAAATCTAGAGCTTAAAAAAAATTATAGGAAAACCCCAGAAACTTTGCTTCACTGTTGATTTAGTGGACTCCTCTGAAGCACAGTCCTGACAAGAAGCAGATTCTCTCTTACAAGCCATGATCATGTTACCAAAACAGCTCCAAGTTTAGGCCTCATTTTTCCTCCCTTTCTCCCAATGGCTGTCAGAGAAGTCTGACATTAATCATGATTAAAACTGTACGGCTTACAATGCAAGGTAGTTACCTTTCCAGCTGCTCCCCAAGCAAGACTGACAAATAACTTCAGAGAGGCATGAAATCCACCAATCACTTCTGAACTTTGTCCAAAGACAATTTATTTATCAGCCTGGCCATTGAAGCAGAAAGATTAATCTATTTCAAATGAAGATGGAAGGACAGCACAACTTCTATTATTTAAAGTACTTACCTTGTACCTGAAGTTGTCCATTGGCACAAAATCTACCAGCATGAGGTACTTGGCATATGGGATTAAGCCAGAGACTTTGATTTTGCATTGTGGAAACATTCGTCTGAAGGACAAATGAGATATACACCATAAGGATTTCTCTGTAAAGTGGATATTGTCTAACGATCAAGCAGCAGGTCATGTTTACTCACTAGAGTGCAAAGTTCTGGTAGCAGTATTTCTACAGGCCGGCTATTGAACATTTTTACCATTTTAGTGATGCATTGGCTAATCCTATGGGCTTAGGGAATAGGCACTGACAGGGCAGCAGTCACTGATGGCCTGACATTGTTACTGCTTTTGTTCTTCTGATTCCTGTAACACAACAGTGGGAAACTTAAAATAAAGTATTTGGAATCTGCACGTAGTTCCTAGCCTTCTGCAGCTATCACAGACCTGGAGGATAGATTAGAGCATTTTCTAGCGTGGGCAGAAAACGTGCTCTCATCTAAGAGCACATCTAGCTTTCAGTTCCAGTACTCCCTGCCACCACTTTCATATTCTGACTCTGCAAAAAAGCTTTGACACCTACCTCCCTACCCAAAGGGATTATTTCAACTCACAGCAGCTTTGACATAATACATTACAATTTCACAATTTCGTATTCTTTCACTGCAAGCTCCACAATGCATGACTCATTTAAACTTTAGAGTAGTCTACGTGCACAGACTGTTATGATTCTATGCCATGTTCTTGTCTGCAAATGGAGACTCAAAACCAGGTATTTACTGCTCAACTGCTGCTGCCTGTGACCGAGGCAAAGGAAGCCCAGGGCACTTTGCAGAGCAACCTCGCAGCGACAGGAAGAACATCAGTGTTAAGTGCTGAGATAAGAGTACAGAAGTTTTCTCAGCACATCAGCCCCACAGTGACCTTCTGCACTTCACAGTTTGGATGTCTACGACATCCAGAAAGTGCAATTCTTCTGCCAGGGGCAGGGAAATGTGCATAATCGGCTACAAAACTAGTTTAAGGGCCACCATTCAAAAAAAGAGCACTCGGAGATTTTGTTAACAGCTTGGAGGGGTGTGGTGTGGGCAGCTGTCCTGCGCCCCTCACCTGCCAGACTTGGTGATGATCATCTCAGTTCCTATCTGATGAAACTTCATCCAGAGACCCATGTCCTCGAGGGTGACCACAATGGAGCTCTGCGGGTAGGGCTCCAGGCTGGGGGAAGGAAGTGCCTCACACGGCGTTTTCACGTCTACCAGGAGAGAGAGAAACCAGTAGCTTCAGACAGGCAGGAGGGGAGCCGGCATGAAGCAGCCTCTCCTGCTCAGAGACAGGGCCCCGAGCTGCAGCACCCACGTTGGCCCTCCCAGTACCCTCCAGTGCCAGCTCCCTCCAGTACAGGGAGCAACCGCATTTCACACGCTGTTGTGACAGACGGGGTCCGTACATCTGGCTGTTCATTGCTCCGCCACGGTACGTCTCAGCCCCAAATCACCCCGCAGCCCACAGCGCTGGCTTAGCTCGGGGAGCGGAATGCCGTGATTTCACCCACGAAGGTCCCAGGTGCTGCCGAGAACTAGGGAGTCTGCGCCACAATAAACCTCTTAAAGAAAATCCATTCTTTTTCTTCAAAGGCTTTTTGTTACTTAGTAGGCTCAGAAGGCATAAAGGCTTTTCCAACAGGACTGGTTTTAGTTGATAAGCTCTTTTATAAAGATTTGTGTGTTGTAAAAACTCAACCTGACTTCCTTTATTCCAAAACTCAGCCCGCCAGGTAGCCACAATCCGCTTTTATGCCTGTTCTGGTATGATCAGGGTTACACAAAACACTTTACCAAGAGAATAAAATGAAAGCTGAAAGGATTGGAAAGATTTTAAGTGTACCAGTGGGTAATGGGAGAAAACGACAGGTAGGTGGTAGCAGAGGTGAAAAATCTCCTCAGAGGACAAAGAAGGGACAGACAGGAGACCCAAACTAAGTGAAGGCAAGAACGGGAGGTGACAGAGCCAGACCATCGAATATCCTGAAGAGAGGATGGCTGGTTTGAACTGGACTGGGAGATGGAGACCTGTGACAGCGGTGGAAGGTGCCTCTTCTGTTACCCACCACTGGCACGTCAGAGGAGCTGCCTGCGGCATGCCTGCACTTTTTATTACAGGCAGAGGACAAACTACAGTCCTGTGGAAGAGGGAGGGGGAACTATTGGAGAAACTGGCTTTGGTGTTGGTGGTACCCACCTCCTCTGTAAAGCTGTTTGGATTAAAAACCTCCTATAGGAGCTCTTAACTATATTGTAACACACGCAAGATCGCTGCTGCCATACCGAAAAGCCTGGGCAAAAAAAAAAAAAAACAGTTTCATTTTAGGTCGAAACATGACCTGGTATAGCTACTGGTGGATTTATTCCTACGCAGTAAGGCTTTACAAACGCTGCCCTGTGGTCCGAGCGAGGTATGGATAAGCCCGCTGGGCTCGAGGGCACTCCCAGCAGCAGTGCTGTCCCCAGGTCGGTGCCCACGGGCCACTCTGCTGGGCGAGGCGATACCAGCCAGGCACGGCTGATTGTTTAACGGGGAGATTCTTCTGCCTCTCAGCCGATCAGATCTTAGTCAGAGCATATCAGAAATAAGGGAATTTTCACCTTGTTACAGCTTTCCTGAGTAACGTCTTCAAATGAATAAGCATGAAAAGTAGACAACTATTTCCAGAGAAATGAGCTTTTTTCAGAAAGTGACATCTTTCCACTAAAACAACCCAATACGAGTCTAAGGGGTTCTTCCCACAGTATTAGGGAGTAAAAAACATTTAAATGTAATTTTGTCAGTTTGTAAAGGTCTTTAGACATCTTTAACAAAATATCCTCTACCTTTTTTTCTGCTTTGATCCAACATTAATGAACTGGCTAAGAAGTGACACCTAGTTTGCTCACTAAGATTAGCCTGTTAACATCTTCTTACTAAAGCTTCCCCCATATCCTCTTGCAAAGACATGAAAGCTGCCATGAGACGATGCATTCGGTAGCTCAGCGCAGCACATGTATCAAAAGGAGTTACAAGAAAATTGGGCTGATTTCCCACAGGAGTCATCCAGTGACAAATACATGCAAACAGATTTTGATTAGCTAGACAGATGCTCACTCCTTCCCCAAATGAATTTTACAATTAACATTTTTGTAAGCAAATTCCAATGCCATTAAATGAGACTACAACAAGGCGGATCTTGGGAGTCCTTGCTGAGGGGAGACTTCCAAGGAAATCAAGAGGAATTTAAGTGAAAGGAGTTCAACACTGAATTAAAAATCAAAGGCGGATGTTATAACCTGTTTGTCACCAGAAAGAGTCCACAATGTACCTGTATGAGCAAGATGCTACAGGAGACAGGGAAAGAGAGCTGCGCATACAATAAACATTGCAGCAAAGATTTTAAAATGTAGTTAATGTCTTTCATGCCGCAGGTTTTGTGTGCACAGTCTGAGGCTGAAAAACAGGACGTTAACAGTTTGCATGGGGCTCTGGACCCCAGCAACGGTGTGAGCTTGCTAATGGATTCACACAGCTGGCTACACAGTCATGTGCAATCGGCTGCGGCGGGATTCTGCAGTGGTGGATCCATTTGTAGGATCCACTTTGGATTTTCTTTGCAGAGCTAAAGGCTGGCTTGCAAGGTACTTCAAATTCGCTCCTGGTTTGTGCGTATGTAACTAATGCCAAGACTCATGCACACATCCCCCCCACAAAGATGCCTGCATGTTGGAACTGCAGCACGAAGAGGTTTGTGGCAGAGTCCAAGCACTGAACTGAACATGTTAGATCTGTACTTCTATTGCTTTCCTTCTATGTAACTTATTTTTTATTGTAAGTATTATTTGAAAGAGATTTAAACATTTTCCAAGAATTTTAGTTCTAAGCTATTTTAAAAGTATTCATTATTGTTATCATTGTGGTGGTAACACCACATGTGGCACATTTTAAAACATATTCCTTATGCCAAGATTAGGTTGAAAAGGAAGGCACTGAAAGGCACTGAAAATTAAGAGATCTTTAATCTATTTCATGCCTGATTTTAAAGTCCTTATATAAATAAGAGCAGTTTGTCCTTCAGTTTCTGTATCTAGAATAGGCTGTACATATTCTTCTCCTATCTTGGAGACAGAAAGGAGAGAAAGAGAAATGAGAGACAATTCAGTAATCCTTGGGGGGGTTTAAAGATCTTTGGATAGAAGATGCTAGAGGATAATTCACTCACCTAAAGCAGTCCCTCGACTAATTGTCAATTACTGAGACAATGTTGTTATGTCAGAAAATCTGTTGCAGACTTTCCACAAAGTATGGGACAGGGTTTGCAATACTGGGAAAACTCCAAGGTAAAAGGTGTGCTTCTTACCTTCACTATAATCAGTTATGATTACATTTGTTGCTGTTAACTTCTCAATGAAGAAGTCCAACACTAACAGCTATCCAGTGTCCACAGGGAAGACGTGCATGTCAATAGATAAAGCTATCTGAGAAATTAATCTTGCCAAAACCCCCATGTTCTCTGATTTTATAAATGTCAGTAGAAACACCCCCACCCTCTGGAGGGAACCTCATTTCTCAGAACCAGAAATCTTTTTGGCAATAACGACGGTATGGTGTTTCTACAAATGCAATGGCTTCACCTCTCAAATGCACCCAGTCATCACCTGGAACATTTCTGCTGCGTGGGGTCATACACCAGAAACAACTCAGTAAGAAAATTAGGTGACTTCTGCAATAGTTGGAATCTTCAACATGATAAAATACCGTAATATAACCTGTGATTTTTTCGTTGTTGCTCTTTTGCTTTTCAAATCAAAATTCCCTTGAAGTGGCAGAAATCAGTATCGACGCAGGATGGACTGCTTTATAAAAACCCGAACAGCGAAGGTGGATATTATCTGAGTCATTGCACATGTATTTTGCTTATGAATGAAACAACACATTGCAGAGGTAGAGAAAGCAAGCTGAGAATATCCAGCCACCTCTAATGCCTATGTGAACTGCATACCTGAACTAGGTAAACAGTTGTTTCCTTCCGATGCGGAGTAAAACCCAAGTCTAAATTTGGGTTTCAGTTACTGACAAATGCAGTACCTCCGGACTGGCTCTTAGTTTCCCAATGCACATCTGTCATTGGGCCCAATCTGATCATGCCCCACGCAGAAAGGGTTAACAATATGCTATGAGATGGACTGATAAAGAAAAACATAAATAAAACCCTAAGGAAATCACAAAAATCCTGTGATTGGGCATGAACCTGGTAGAGGTGGGGTATGCCTGCCTGGGGTTTATACTTTCAAAGGGCAGAAAAAAAAAAAACCAAAAGAAAAAAAGAGATAGTTTATATCAGACCTATTATTAGCAATATAACAAATATTTCCAAACCTTCTGTGGCCTTCAACCTGAAGGAACTCAGGGTACTTTGCAGACAATATACAAATAACACCTCTAGCCTTCAGTGAACGATCGCATTGCACAAGGTGATAGGGATAAGGGAGTTTTGGGCACAATTGTGAGTAAATCTTTGCTACCTTCCAAAAGATCTTCCAAGGCTCACAAAGAACACTCAAACCCACAATTTCTCATCTATTCCTACAAAAAAAACCATGTTAGAAATCCTCTCCAGCCACACACACAGTACTCTAAATGCTGGTAACTCTTCAGGAGCACTTGTTCTCTTTCTAAAATGATTCTACGCTCTTGGCATACGTCTAGGATCTTTCCATGCAATAAGAAAAAGGAGGGAGTCCTTCACCTACCTGGTAAAGCTTGCATTTTTCCATGTACTGTGGAGTTTAGGAGGTCACAGGGCCGAGAGAGCCACCAGAGTTCTTACAAGGGGAGCCAAAATAGTCCAGTTCAAAAGCTGGTCTGATTTCCTGAAGCAAGCAAAAGCCCTTCCTTCTGAGATCCAGTGTCAAGAGTGACCGGGATGAGGATGGGACTCCAAGCGCGGCTAGCCAAGGTGAGTTCCTGTTTTATGGAGGCTAATGAGCAGGGAGGAGCCTCTCGCCAGGGCTGTCCCCTTGCAATCCTTTGATGTCCAAAGGGACAAAGAGAGGAAGGATCTGCAGCAATGGCTGGGGCTAAGGGAAGAAAATCAAAGAGAATTAACATGGCTTTGACATACAGGAAACCCTACAGGGGAAATGCACCTTGATTTACTGCTAACGTACTTTTAAACAAATAGAGACAAGACCAAAAACATCAGTTGAAGACTTACCTAGAAAATAAAAAATTCCCTTAAACAGCAAGCAGGAAAAGTTTCTTTCTGGCTATTCCAAGGATTTGATATTATTCTCATCTCCAGAGCACAGAATCATTTTACTCTTGATTTCTGGTATCAGAATCAGGACTGTATCGAGCTTGTTCCTTCCCAAGTAGGTGATTAACAGTCAGTGGTAAAGTTTGCTCTCACAACTGGGATGCTGCAGCGACACGTTCATTCACCAGCAGATGACTTCTCAACTAACAGAGACATATCTGATGATGTAACATTACTTACCTACCCCATCTCTGCATTCCCAGCCTTTAACTGGACAGTTCATTTTCCTACTGCGCTGTTTTTCTATGGCAGGGTCGTCACCGCTGCACCGTAGCTGTTCTGAAGCTCAGAAGGGAGGCTGCGCTACATGCGGTATCTTTTCAGCTTCATGAGTGAAAGTTGCAATCGTTTAATGACACAGCCGTGCTAGCGTATCATTTTACTGGCACCAAACTCCTTGGCTGGCACCTTCCAGGGCTAGTGCAAGTGATCCAAGAGTCTCACGGTGGATCAGGCACTGGTTTTAGGCCTTGTTCAAGGCACTGCTCTTACTGAACGGAAGGCTGAGCAGAAACTGAAGGACTTGAGCATTTTCCCTTAATTAGTTTATTCTGCAAGTGTGACCATTAGCTTTTGTACTTACAAGTGCTTACAAGTGCTAAGAGACAGCAATCAGCCTCATGCTTCAGGGCACAAACCAGCCACTACACCTCGGTGAAGAAGGGAGTTCTATGCATTCACGTATAGAAATGGCTATACTAACATTTACAGGTCAAAGATGTTCAAAAAGAGGAGGTCAAAAGCAGGATATCAGTCTCAATATATATAGAGTGTTGGATCCTGCACAGCAAATTTAGGAGCGCTGTTCGTTTCAAAGAGCATTGCTATAAGGCTGCAGCTGATTCATGGTCTAGTTTTGCTCCCAATAAAATAAACATTTTTTAAAATTTTGTCAGTGATGTTATTGGGATATCTGATTTTTAGTCTGACATGCAAAACATATTCTGAATTTATTCAGTTAGTTTCTATAACTGAACAGCATCCCTTTAGTTCTGCTTTTACTGCCTTTTGGAGCAGGCAATGCAAGGACATGCAAAGAAGACAGAGGAGTTTAGCCAGAGGAGGGACAGGCTCTTTTTCAGTAGTATATTGTATTTTAGGCAACCCAGAACTAGGCAGGGAGAGAAAGGCCAATGCTTAGTGTGGCAACGAAGAACCTTTAAAAGAAAGGGGTTGGAAAGTTCGAGAAGTCCTGAGGAGGATTTTATAGCAGGAGATGGTCCATTGGCTCCTGGCACCTTCGAAGGACCACATCCAGCTTTTCTGACATCCCTTTAACTACTGGATAATTCAGAAGACCACAGGCTCTTCTCCTTCAGCTAACTTGGGGACGTCCAGAACTGGGCAGTCTCAGTACCACTGAGGAGGAGACTATCATGTGGTGGAGCAACGTCAACTTGTAGCTCGACTGGAGATTATTTATTACACAGGCGGAAAAATTAATCGGAAGGGAAAAGATCAGTTGAAAATGGTATCAAGGTCAAATCTGTGCCCCCCCGCCCCCCGCCATGTCCTGCTTTTCTAATGCTAGTATTTTAATTGCAGAAAGCAGAAAAGACAACCAGAATCAGAATCTGAAAAGGAAAAATAGAACAAAAATTGGGTCAGATTCAAGCTAGCAGCGAGATGGATCAACATCCCACACAGTTAGAAACTGCACAACAGCAGCAGCAGCACTGGGAATTTCAGACTCTTCACCTGACAAGAGCGTGGGATGTGTATCATGACTTACTGCTTCTTCCACGGGAGGGTACGAGATGGTCTCCTGCCGCCACTTCATTTGCACACTGCGTATCAGCACGGCTAGGGAACGCACATTTGCTACAAGCACTCAAATCCTTTCGACTTTTCGCAGCTGATTGATGGGGAAGGTGGAGTCATTAATTACCCACGACTAGTTAACAACTAGCTTTCTCCCAGCCGTTCTAGTTGCACTGGAAAGGTTTTTAAAGTGTGTGGGGGGGGGAAGTGAATTTGTTACTATTTCTGGAAAGCGTGGCTAACAGGAGCAATCCCCATGAAATTCATCACTAGCAAAGGGGGAATTTAGCGCATTACCCTCTTGTCTGTCTGTCCATGGAGCGCCCTCAGGCAGTTTGCTGGGAAGTCAGAGGTGAATGTGCTGGTATCTAACAATTCACTGGCAAATTGGAGGCTGGGGGGTGGAAAGGGGTGGGAGAGAGAGTGGATCTGACATGTGTAAGTCAGTGACATACACAGCGCTGCTCCAAGCTCATTTACAGCAGCAGGTAAAAATCCTGCTGTGCCCAGCTCTAACAGTAGGCTCTCCTGCTATGCTGAAGGGGACGAGGTAGGGCAGCGCAGAAGGGAGGGGATGTGTGATGACAAAAGCAGAGGCCAAGAGCTTTTGCTTTGCATCTCTTTGAGGAGGTGATTAGAAAGCAACGTTCCCCTCTGGGTTTTGTAGTAAGGCAAATGTTTTCTGGCACTTCTCCCCCCTTAAGTGAAGCTTTAACCCTTAACACTCAACAGGACCCTGGAGGGAACTGGTCTGCATACATACCCTCCCCCACTCCTACCTTCTGAACTGGGAGCTCTCCGAGACGGGGTGATCATCTTGCCATCTCTGGCTGGTGTCTGGGGCTCTCAGACTGCGGGAGAACAGATAACGCGTGCCAGCTAGCAGGAGGCTTGGGCAGCGGGATCTGAGTCTGCAAGTGGCTGCGCAGGATGCACCACCTCTGTCTAGGCAGAACTTCCAGGACAGCGTTCTGCCCTGAGAGCAAGCTCAAGTGCGAGGCATAAAGTTACTGTCCGGGAGACTGCTGAAATGCAACAGAAATCCAGATTAGTAACAATGATCTTTTGAAAGAGCCAGTCTTGGATCATTGCTCATCTGCATCAGCACTCAGGTGCAGCAGCCAGCAATCCAACCCCTGCAGACTTCCCTCACGGTTGTGAGAAAACATTATCTTATCAGCTTTAATAAAACTGGGCTTAAGTGAAGCACTGTTGTCTGCCTCAGTTTGCACAAGCAAGAAAAAATAACATGGAGAAGTGCAAACTGCATTTAGGAGATACTCCCCTCTGAAACATGAAGATAGCTTTACTGCCATTTAAATGTGACTCGTTTAGCAGATTTCCCACCTGGCGCACGAAAGCCACAGTCCCAGAGTGTCTTGGCAATTCTTCATGAAGGATACTCTGCCATCTCCATGGGATGAATACTGAAAATGTGGAAAGACAGTGTGTGGAAAGACAGGATTGAAATAAAATAAATAGATAGCCCTACATTGGTAGCTACTTCTTTTCAAACTAAATTAAAAACATGAAGCGTCCTCAGACTTTCCAGACAGCTTTAGAATCCACGAATCTGCCCCTTAAATACGGACTCAGCTCACTGTGGAGCAAACAGGGCCTGATTATGCACACAGGGCCAGGGGGAAAAGCGATGTTTTTCCAGGGAAAAAGCCTGATGAAACTATTGCTCCTACAGCTGTGCCAGCCTCGAAGCATGTGACTCCTTGTCCTTGTTAGTGACCGACATCTCATACAGAAAAAAAAGGAAATACAAGTGCAACTCCTCAGACAGCACTGAGCTGACCAAGTGAACGGCGCAGGGTCAGTCAGGACAGAGCTCTGACGGCATGGGCACAGTCTGAATTTAGGCAGCTTTATGAGCAAGACTCTGTGGGCGGCTACAAGAATGGTAAAAGCTTGCAAAGTGTTTTGAGATCCTCTGAAGAAGTAGTACATACATTTCCAGTAGCATAAGGAACAGTTCCTACCCAGTTCCTTACAGCAGCTCACATAACACAGCATTTTCTTCTGATGGTGGGAAATGGCACCTTTTTCCCCTTTTTTTACAGTTGGGTTTGATTTCTTTTTTCCTGGGAAAAATTGTCTGGTGTCTTCAGGCATGTTACATGTACACTGCCACGCAGATGTTCCTACCTGGGACCCATGCAAGGCGCCCCGCAGAAGGCAGACCTCTGTAGGGCTGACAACCCCATGCTGAGCCCCAAATCGTATCACCCCCAAATCTTCCCGGTGCCCTCAGAAAGCCAAAATCACATTTGGCAAAACAAAACAGATGGTTGGAGAAGGCCTGTTGGTAACAGCTCAACGCTAATTCACAACAGGCTCCCTGGACCGCGGCGCGGGGTGCTGCGGGGACCGGCCGCACGCCTGCGCCCGCCCTGAGGGAGGCTGTGTTTCAGCAGCCACGGGATCTGTTTTGGAAGGGAACCTGTGAAAGTGGCTCATGTAAATGAAAAGTTGTACATTATAACTTTAACACAAGGCTTTTCCTCTTGCGGGTTTGTGGATTGAGGTACCTGGCCACAAAGCTGTGCTCCTGAACTAAAGAAAAGAGGATGCTCTTCTGTCTCCCCTTTATCATATCCGCCCTCCCCAGCCCTCCGGGAATATGCACCCGCTTCTCCCAGCAGTTAGTTAGCATTGAGACAAGAAGGGAAATACTTAGCAGCCACTTAACACCGAAGGCGAAGTTTGGCCTCAAAGGCTACAGTCCGGAGTCAAATGCAAAATATTTCTGTCTAGAGCTCTTTCAAGTTTTCACAGACTCCTGATGTTAGGTGCACCGTTTTCCTGTCAACCCATTGTGTTTCCCAGACACAGCTCAGCACTCTGTCCCACTCAAATCCACAAAAAGTCCATCCTGGAAGGACTTTACAGCAGCAAGAACAGGTTTGCAACACAGCACAGGAAAGGGCCACCAAGCACCACACTGCAAGCGCTGCCTTTCCTCTCCTGCGCTGGGAAGGCTCTTTTCTCCCCGCATCTGGGACGGGGCAACCCTGCCAGAACCCACTGGTCTCCATCAGGAGGCATAAAGGATCAGCCTTAGAAAATAGGCCACAAACAGCTCTGGCTTAACATCCATACATAAATACTTTTATAACGTGCACACATTCATGTGCAAAGAGAAGCATTACGCAGAGCGTAAAATTGCTGGCAGTTTACTTAACCATGAGTTGAGACCAGAAAAAAGTCCTGAGCAGAATCGATTCTGCTGAACGGAAGCCCAGGTGACGATGCTTCAGCAATCTCACTTAAAAAGCTGATCTTTTCAGGAAAAAGCAGCAGCCCAAACCTAGAAGCTTGTATCTAAACTTTTTGGACTTTCGAGATTGCGCATACACTGTCATGCTACTTCGGTTTCTGCAACAGATTATTTTTGTGGGTGTGCAAGCATTTGTAAAACCATGAAACCAACAGATAAAAAGGCAGACTTCAATCACGTAAGTCAGTTTGCGAGTTACTTTGTTTTGCCAACACAGATCTATTCTATCAGTTTCATAAGGAAGCTTCCAAATACTGTTCATCACAGTAAGGTTCTAATCAAAACAGGGAATCAATAAACAGTGTAATTCCCGATCAAAGGAACTATCTTCAAAGAGCAAATGAAAATTGTTAAGATTTAAAGGTTTGGGAATTTAAAAATAAAAACTGTTGAGCTCTACAGAGCCGAGTAGAGCTCAGCTCCTCCAACATCACTGTGGACTCCAAAGAACTTTTTGAGGAAGATCATTAACATTACCAGAAAGCATGAGAGAAGAGAACGATTAAACCATCCGTAGTAGATTTTGATTCAGAGCATTTTATAATAAATCATGTTTCGTTTTACTAAGATTTTATTACTGCCTTTTTTTTCCTTTTACACTATTATTTATCATTTCTTTAAAAAAGAACTATAAAAAATTATATAGCCATAGGATACATACAACTGTGCATACATCTCACAGGAAGAAGGGAACCGAACCCACGGGATGTCTAACTAACCTGTAGAGTCTGAGCTGAGCTATTTATAGATCTCCCATTAAAAAAAAAAGAATGCCAAGACAGATTCATGCAGTACATCCCGCAAGACAGTTTTTGAAAGCTGATATAGAGCATTATGATGGGACATACATAATCTGCAGAAAGTTTGAAGTCAGTAACAAAGAACTGGAAATAGGTATTCATTTTAAGCAGAAAGTCCTTGGATAAACTCTGAGCTGTACTTTTTCTCACTCAACTTGTTCTTCACCTGGCAGCAAAATGATACTGGTGTCCACCGTAACAATTTTCAGGTAAGAATCCTTCAACATCACCAGTAATAGAAAAAAGCACCGGTCAGATTTCATGGATTCCTCAAATCAGCAGTGGGCTGAGGCTGTCATAAACATACATGAACTGACATAATCAATCACAGCTTCCACTTTTTCCTGCAATCCCTAATCTGTCTAGATTTTTTTCCTCTTCTCATATAGGCAAATTCCTCATACTCATTCTTGGTTGCAGTTATGGGCCAGGGTACAAACTCCAGGCAGGATCAGAGACCCACGGCTCCCTCCCCCTCCCCAGCAGATTGTGAAATGTTTATGACCTGGCTCTTATGGCTCTAGAGGTGCTGAATGGCCTTTTCCCCCCTCCAAGTCTCAGCTCCTGATGGGCAGCTACAGACCAACTTTTAGCCGGTTTGGTCCGTAGTTGTGGATTTTATTGCCCAGTTTGTCTCTTCAGCTCACATTTGTAAGCTCCAGAGTAGATTTTTCCCTGGGTAACACTCTGCAGCTCAAAGAACTCTTCTTGGTTTTATTACATCCTTAGTGATTAAAGGGATATTTAAACCTCACAATGCTCCCTGCTGTGAATATAAAAGCCTAGCATCATTTTGGATAGATGTGTTTAGAAAAATAAATTAAAAATTAGCTCTACTATAGCGGGCAAATGCTTCTAAGTTAAGAACACCAAGCACTTGAATGATTTAAATACACTGGTTGCAATTCCTTGAGAAACCAAGGGACGACGCATGGCTGTGAGCTATCCGAACAGTTATACAGACAAGTTCCACTTGGACTGAGAACAACAGAGGTGTGCAATGACTGCATTATACTGGAAATACTGGATTTCATCTACTTAGGCATAAACGACTTAGATTTCTTCTCCTCTCTAACCTAGCAATCACTAACACACATAATAGGTACCATTCTTAAAAACACAATCTTTGCTTTTGTGATGGCAAAAGTGTTCTTAAATGACTGGCACTTTACAACCTAATCTATGCCTGCCAACCAAATGTTGATACAAACAACAATATAATGTAAATTCAACAGAAATATTTAAATTCTGCTAAGAAGAGTGCTGGCGAGTGTGCAGGAGGAAATCAAAGTCCTATTTGGGAGCAGGCATTCCTTGAGAGCACAGATTAGATGGTTATCAATAATGAAGTCACTGGTTTTGCCACCCCTTAATACTGGTTTAAGCTTCTGCAGGGAGCTACTGCCGGGGTCAGGTTCGGTGAGAGTTAAGGCTACCTGCAGCGCTGGTTTGGACCCACGGCCAAGGAGGCCATAGCACTCCTCCTCCTTGCTGCTAGCTTCTTACTGCTTGGTGCTGCTCAGTTTCTTCCTCTTAATACAAAGTAAAAAACCAAACCAGCCAGATTATCACAGGGTGCAAGGAACGGTCACACTTTGGATTTACTGCAACGTGCACCTTGTGGCCCGTCCTGAGCTTCGGCTGATGCTTTTCTCATGACTGAGACATTTAAAAAGGAGTTTTCCTGTTTGGATTCTCTGTTGTCTACTGTTACGTTAACTCACATTGCAGCCATTCCCTCAGACAGAGCATTTTAAAGAAATCCATAGGACCTAACTCATCTGTGTGACTTCTACACTTCTGCCAAGTTGGGCTGAAACCAGGAGACTGGGTTAAAAAAATTATTAGGAGGGAAAAACAGGCAGCAAGATCAAGCAAGTCTTCAGATACGTTTCACATGTACTTGATAAGGACTGGTTATGACAGGTCAATTCAACGTTTAATTTTCCTGCCTCTCCACAATGTTCCTGCCACATGAATTCTGGGTGATCAAGGGCTAACCTGAAGCAATCTCAGGAGAAGAAATGTTGCGAATACTCCTGCACTTTGGGGAATATCCCACTGCAACGCTCTGAGGTTTCAAAGGCTTCTACTGGACAAAGCTGTGGCAAAATTCCATTGCAGGATTCTAGTTTTTTTATTATGTCTAAAATAGGAAAAATAATCAATTATACTAATTGTATATATACTCTAACTTAAATTAATTAACTTAAATTGTATATACTCTAATTTAACGGCATTAGAGTCCAAACTTCTGCCCATCTCTCTCTCCCTGCTTATACACATTTTGCAGTGAGAGATGTTCCTTTGTCGCATGCAAAGTCAAAGGTGAATGGAGTGAAAAAAAGGAGATTTAAAAGATCACCTTGGAATTGTGATAGGCTGTCACGGCCGTAAAAATCATTTCTAGGAATGTAAAGGCAGCTATCGCGCTCCAGGATAAGGTGCAGGCATCCATGCTGGTCAGCACCACATGGAACCTGGGCTGGTATTCGTGCATCAAGTGCAAAATAATCTGCAGCCAAAGACAACATAAGCAATCAGGAGGACTGGACAAGGGCATCAAACCTGCTTGTATCCCTGCAGTCAGCTGCGGTTTTGGAGAAGTTGCTGGTATTCTACTTAATTTTTAATTAATTGCTCATGGACCAGAGGGAGCCTACCAGATTTAAAGAGCACTTGTGCTCTACAGGACAGAGTGGAGAAGTTATGACAGCAGCTTGGGAAAACTGGTTTAGATTATCAGAAACCTGAGGCAAAAATTTGAAATTTAAGCCCATTCATGGTCCTTCATTATGTCTTTCTAACCTCTTTGTCTTGTATTTCCTCCCCAGGATGGAACTACTCCTTCTCCTCCCATCGCATCATATTGTCAAGGAGTTGTTCAAGGGAGGAATTGCTGACTTCTGCAGTTCCTCGCCCCCCCTCCAGTTTTCCCCATAAGAGTTGCTTAGTATCACTTAACTTTTTCTTTTGAACACAGTGTTATTCAGCCATATCCACCTATAAAAAATGTTAAGGAGGCTACAACATAGAGATAGTTCATATGGTTTTCTGCAGCAAGTGTGAGCAGCCAAATATAACCACAGGATGCACACGTGAAAATAGGATAGAGTTGAGCAGGGGAGTAGCAGGGCTTCTTTCTGTTAGTCTGCTGTAAAACAAACTGGTAAAACTACATGTAATTCTTCTCACCTCATTATCAAAGCTGCCGGGGAACTGGAGGGAGTCTGGACGAACTGAACATCAGAAAAGATTAGAAGAGTTGGTAAGTAAAGCTTCATTGACTGACGGCTCCGTGCACGAAGAAGAAATGAACATATCTGCAGGGTGTAAACATAGAGATGACAGAGGAATTAATATGCTACAAAGGGATATAATTATCTTCATTAGTAGGGATGAATGTGAGAGAGAAGCAATTTGAGTATCCAGGAAAAAACACATTGGCTGTGCAAGGACAGCCTGTTCACAGAATAACAGGCAAAGCTCTCATTGTATTAGACTTTTAAATGATGTTTGCACAAACCAGTGCTATTGCGGAGAACAATCCTGCCCTCAGATGAGCAGCAAAGGCGGCTCTGATTCCTGTGATTCTTGGAATGAATACTAAGTGAATTCTGGGACCATGAAGAAGAATGTATGTTCTACTGGCACATGAACAGGCTGCTTCCCGGCGCAGCGTAAGCAGGGGTTACTGACGGGCTGTGGATTTCCGCACTACACGTTTGACACAGATTCAAGCGGAAGAAAAAGTCCAGGCTTCTCTTACACGATCACACTGTTTCAGAACTTTACTGGTGATCTTAATTCTCTGGAAGGAGACTGGTTCTTTCTTCTAGTGACTCCTAAGAGCTGGAGAATCTGGACAGAGTGTCTGGGGAAAGGGGGATCAGCCTTCTCAACATCTTCTCGCTTGTAGTGGGCGTTGTCCAAAGGTATGGTGTTCATCAGCATCAGGGGGACAGAGTGAGGGTCCAGGCCTGAAGCTGGTAGTTGCAAGGAGGGAACATGTGTCTGCACAGCAGGAGAGAGCAGAACTGAGTGTTGTCACTTCAGGGTTGACACTAGAACTTACCCAGTGCTCCACGAGAAGCAAGAAAGTGCAATTACCAACAGAACATGCCAGCCAGCTAACACAAGACACAAAGCCTTCCTCTTTACCAACTCCCTCCATCCTCATTTGTCTCTTGGGACAGTAGCTCTGCCTCTCCTCTGAGATGGTTTTCTCACACCGAACACTGATAGCTTTCAAAGCTGCCCAAGATTTTTAAGAGGGCTCCAGATCTGAAACACTAATCATCCAGAAGGGAGTCGGGGTGCAAATCAAGTGAATTTTGAGAAGGAAGAATCTTTCACGCTCAAGTTTGAACCTAAACAACAACCTTGAACAGTGTTTAGGCTTGCCTTTTGTTCAGAATCTTGACGATGGAGCCCTAATGTCAATTAACAGGAAATACACTATGGCAATCATGCTGAATTTTCTCCACAGGGTTTTCTGCTAGATGTTTAAGTCTTACAGTATATATACAACTACTTTACTACAGTCTGAGGTGATAAAATCACGAGCATATTAGATGACTCAGATGATGGACTGCTTCCTCCTACCTGGCATTGTCACTGGTGTTATTTGCCGTTGGCCTTGCAAGGCTGGTGCCCGTTTTGGCAGTGGTGCTGCGAGCCATCTGCAGACAGGTTTCCTGAAGAACCCTAGAGAAGAAGTGCAGAAGGGCTCCATAACTCCCGTTTTTCAGAAGAGCCGTCCCTTACTTGTTCAGGAAATTCTGTGTACGCACCAAAAAAAAAAAAAAAAAAAAAGAAAAAGTGGATAGGTGGGGGAAAATGTATGGAAAAGTGAATGTAGAAAGAAAGTGAAGAAAAAAAAAAGTAACAGGCTGTGCATGCTTCTGCCATTGGTATCCTCTTGCTGGGCTCAGGGGTCCTGCCATCAGCTTTTGTACCCAGCTGAGGATTTACAAAAATAAAATCCTATATTTCCACACATCATAATTCACAAAAGACCAGCTATTGACTCCCAAGGGAGGTGTGACGGCAATCTAAATGCTGCTGAGCCTGGTCGAGCACTCCTCTTCCCCACTCCTAGGCCTAGGCCAGAGTGATGGGAAAGGTGACAAGTTATTGAGCCGCTGGGTTTCATTTCCCAAGAAGTGCCTTTGGGTGACAGTGCAGATACACTAAAGCCATCAGTCATTGTGTTAGGGCTGACAAAAGATTGATCCATGGATGAAGGAAGCAGTTTCTCTACAATTCTGAAGCACAAAGTTTACTAGCTGTTCTCTCTGCTTTCAGAGAGCTTCAAACAGCCCTCAAGGGAGAAAAAAGGACTTCAGTTTACACAAACCATGTCCACTTAATTTAACTCATGCCCAGCGTTCATGATTCTCCAAGTCATTTTCCATGTCCTAACAAACTCCTGCCACGGGCAGCTCCTCCCTCCTTCCATCACAACTTTCTTTTCTATCCCTCGTTACCCAAGAAACAGAACATTCCCCAAAAAGTCTTCTGCTTTGAGGAATCCAACCCAGGGCTGTTCTTGCAACAAACAACCGGGATGGGCAATACCTCCCCCTCCTCTGTTCCAGCCCTGATGTTCATGACAGTGCCAGATTCAGCTTTGCAAGAGGAATTCCTTTTTTCCAGAACTGATTTAGCCCTGGTAGAGGCAGAGGGTGGGTCTCATTAATGCTAGAGAGGGCTATGTCTGTCTTTGCCTGCTGAGGTCAACCTTGAGATTGACTTCCCACCTTTCGATACCTGGGTTATGGTCTCTGATTAGTAGAAATGCAGCAAACCCATTGACTCATTGATTAAAGGTGACTGCGGAGAAGTAAAACTCACGTAACAAGGGGTCTTTAGGAAGGGAACTTGTCAGGTTCTGGTTTAGCACTTACTGCCTGAATTTTTTCTTGCCTGAAGACAAATGAAAATACATTTGCAGAAATACAGGTTCTTTTTTCATTTGTAACCAGGCTCGGTAAACTTGTAATAAAGGAAATCATTACTGTTACCTGCATATCCTAACAGACCAGCTCTGGCTTCTGTAGGGCAGCCATTGTCAATGGTTTTGTGACACAAGGAACTGAAAACAGGTTCTGTGCAATATCCACGTTAGTTATTTCTCTCGTGCATTAGGTGAGACAGTGACAATGAGCCTACAGTGGGATTATCACAGTTAAAGAGTTATCTGACTAGCCTGCCCTCACGATTTGTTTGCCATCCTGCAAAGTTAAAACCGAAACTTGCACCTTACTAACATTTTACTCAGCAACGTACCAAAGGCGTTTAAGCCTCAGTCTACTTCTGTTCGCAGAGATGAAAGTTGTGCTAACGGCTGAAGCTAGTGTGGGAGACAATTATTCTCGAGCAAACTCTCCCCAGGCCGAAGAATCCTGAGTTTCCTGAAGGCAGTTCTGCCCCAGCTTTTCCAGAAGGTCTTCTTCAGAAATGGAATTAGGCCCTGTAAGAGAGCTGTCATTTAAGTGTATTTGCCAATAAGAGGTCATCTTAAATAAACCTCAACGTACTTGCGCTCTCATTCCATGGTTAGCCAAACAATGTAATAGATTTTCTTCAGCAAATAAACCAGAATTCAGCAAAAATAAAAGCAGCAAAATCAACCTTTTTTTTTTTTTTTTTTTTTTAACATCATCCTCCACCAGGCAAAATACTAAATCTACATCAGTATTTTGGCGGTAAGGAAATACTCTCAAAACAACGGTATTGCAGCAGTAATGTCTTCTGCTTTGGAAATGTGTTACCTTGATGTTTATATAGCCACAGGAGACCATTCAACAATGGCAATGTGTTAATTCCATTGACATTATCGCTCAAATTCAGTCACAGGGGTTGGCAATTTCTTTTTTACATGGCTCTTTCATCTAAAAAAGAGTAAGGCAGGACATAATGGATGGTTAGTAACATATTGTTAAATGGTTACAAGACACAGGAAATTTCAACTGGGGAATGGAAAAAACCTGAAAAATCCAAGTCAGTCTTGATTAGAAAAAAAGACTTGTTTTTGCTGCACTGAATTATCCCAATTTCTCAGCAATCAGAGCTAAGGACTCTTCAAAAAATTGAGCCTGTTCTACGCTTACATGAGCAGACGCTTGTTAGTCCTCTCCAGAATTCTGCTCTTGGGAAGCTCTGTGTTACTCACCATGACAAAAACTCAGGTGACTTTCTGTATTGCTCTTGTTTAACTCAACTATGGGAGCGGTTCCTAGCGGATATTAATATTCATTCACTCAAAATAAAAAAAGCCATAGTTTTAACTAAAATTGGTTAGAAGAGAACATGATAAAAATTTAAGGTATATAAGAATGTTCTAGCTTCAAATTCAGTGGCCATTTGGGGTGTTGGGGTTTTTTTTTGGACAAGTAGTTTCCATTTTAGGGAGATGGAAAATGGAAGATAAATGGTTAGTTGAAAAACTCACCAGCTAGTGGGGAAAGCTCTGATGCACAACTGAGTTCTTTTGACCCTTATGATTTAATCAACAAATCAATGGTGGTGTTATGAAATAGGTGCGGAAAGTGAATATTGGCAAAGCCCAGACAGAGGACACACCAAGAACGAGCCAGCTTCTGGTCCATCATGTTCAGTAGGTATCATCAGTTCTGCTGCTACTGTTCTGAAAGCCACCAGGATTTCCTTGCTGGAACAATATCAGCCACTGAGGATGGGGGAGAAAAGCTGTTAAAGAAAATGATATTCCTAATAAACACCCTGCCCCAGGTATCACACAAAGCCAGGTATCACTAAAAGGAGCTTCATTTTATGATCTCCCTTCCTGGAACTTATGTAGATAACGCCAGTTGCTCTCCAAAGTTCATTTATGTGCCACAGCCATCATAATTTCAGGGAGAATTAATTGGGGAATTTTGGCTTCCTTAGTAGTGCTCTCAAATTAATGTAGCACGATTTTAAAATTATAGTTTGTTCCTGTTTACTCGGATTGATTTCTTATCATTTTATTTGCACATCTTACCATACCCAAGCCTATTCTTTACAGTCACTTTCCCATAAATTTCATTTGGGCTGAAATTTTTACCAGCAGAGATACTTCCTTTGGCCTTTTGCATTTTTCAGTGGTTAACTGTGAACTTTTGAGTTTGCAAGTACTAAGGAAGTTAAGTCAATTTATTTTAAAGCACCTCTTTTCAATAGAAATTTTAGTTGTAGAAGTACTTTAGGTCACTAAAGAAATTGGATACAGTGTAAGCCTAAGGTGAAACATAAGCTGATGATGCCCTTTGCTATCTTCATTGAAATCAACAGCAGTCATTTATATTTATATTTAAGTACTTCGTTGCATCAGGCACATATTTTAGAAGAAACATTGTCCTCCTCCTCTCTCCCTCTTCCCCAGCAGGCTCTCTGCACTTGGAAATAACATTTCCATATTTCCATATTCTTTACAGCTACTTTTCCGTTTGTCTTCATAGTACTAGATGACATGACAGTTGCTGCACGTGTGTCTTTGTATCCGAGTTGTCATTACTGAAATGTGACCATACACACAAACTGGGCATTGTAACGGTAATGCAAATATTTCTGACTTTCACCCAAATTGCAAGAAGCTCACCTTATTAAACAAGTAAATGCAGCAGGAGCGCCTAAAACCACATACTATTTACTCTCTCTTAGATTTTAATTGAATTATCAGTTGTCTGAAAGTGAACTCATTAATTTAGACGGTAACATCTCCAGAGCAGTCATCTGAATTATGTGCAGTTGTTAAAGGGCCTTGTGTCTGCCTCTTAACAGCTGCCAACGCACATGTCCGAGGAGCTCAGCCCTGCTCCTGCAGAGGCTTGCGGTGCTCGGAGCGGGCTGAGCACCTGTCACCCCAGCTGAACAGGGACGGAGCTGTAGCCCGGGGGGGGCAGTGGAAGACATCGAGGGATTAAAACGACTCTGAGGCTGCAGGCTTTCTAGCAATCCTGCACTGCTTCCTCATTTTTTTTTTCTTACGTTGAGAAAACTCTCTATATTAACAACTTCCAAAGAAAAGTACAGGCCTGGTAAAGGTTGCCATTGGAGGAGAATCTCTGCTGGGTTCATTGGAAGATTGATTTTAGAGACAATGAAAAGCATCGCAGTGCATCCAAGAGCGTACCAGTAAATGCACTCGGCTTGTTTGGCTTCTGTAGAAAGAACCGCGTCTCTGTCTTCTCACAATTAAAATGTGAACAGTCAGACAGCACTGCCTAGATGCCAATGGCTAGTTCTAACTGCACCGGCAAAATTTAAAGGCTTCTTTATGCTAGCAAAGCAAGGGGATCAATGGACCCCGGTTATCAACGAGAAACTCCCGCACTTCTTTTTGCAGCAGTCCTTTACGATGTGCAATCCTGAGCTGTTACTATGTTCAAGAAAGCCAAACTGAAAAATCATCTTGTACCACCGCTACTTGCTGTGAGACAACACGTCAGACTCTTTGTTTTGCTCCCAGGAAAGCTCATTTACTTATTAAGTATAGGAAGCATTTCCAGCAGTGCCGTCTATTGGGAAAGTCATAGCAGCACTGTTATTTGTTTGAACTTGCATTGATTACTTGAGGGCATAGCGTTGCAAATTGATGTTGTAAGCTCAGTAACTTCCACTATGATTTTCTAAACTTTTTTTTTTTTTCCCTAACCCACTTTAACTTAATGGAAATCTAATATACAGTCTAGACATTCCTAAGTGACAAATTTTCATATTCAAACTACTGCTTTCTGACATTCATATAACATGGTGGGTTTATATGTCAGCTCAATTAACAAGTTAAGCTATTCTTTGAGAATACATCTAAAGCCATCTCTTAAGGGGAAGAGAAAATGATCTTTGCAATCTTACTGAAGGAGTTACATTTTATATATACTCACACATTTAGAAGAAAAAAATGTGACTCTTCATACATTTTAGTGTGTGACTTAAGGAAATTCAATCTCTGGTGTGACTTGCATTACAAGGTATCAAAGAACACTTATAAAGTATGCTCATACTGAACAGTATGTGTTCAGTGCTGTATTAGATAATAGTTCATGCAATGCGTATTTGCAAATAAAACTCAGTTGCATATTATTTCTTGTGAACAGCCCTCCGTATCTGTCAAAAACCTCAGCGAAGTAAATAGAAAAGAATGTGAATATGTAGGTTCTTAAGCTAACTGTAGTTACACATAACAATTAAGCATTCACACAGGAAGCACTATGTCTAAAATGCCTGTGGCCTGCTACACGGCCTTTCACCTGTAGTTAGAATAATATCACTCTAACTAAAATTACATGAATGCCACTCCAATGTGGTTCTCATGTGCTTATACCGTGTATACACTGGAACTCACTGTTGTTTGCAGGGTCTCTGAAAGAGAAGGGAGAGAAAAAAAATCAGCTGAGAAATAAAAATCGAGATGGGGATATCGGTGTCTGATCTGAGAGCAAAAAGTACTTTTTACCATATATGTTGACTTGGTTTTAGATAGGCAGTTTCCTTCAGTAAGACAATGCACTTAAAGAGACATTGCGAAGTGTTCCTCCCACTGGGGTTATATAATGGTATGCTTTTGTACCAAGCTATATACACAATCATTTAATTGCACAGATAAATCTTAAATGCAGGCAGAAGTGTGATTTTACTTTTCCCCTTGGTAGAAGTGACTTTGTTTTTCTGATTCTGCAATCAGTTCGCGGCCTCAGCTCCGCCACGCTATCCCGTTCCGTGTGCATTGCTGCAGGATGACTGCGGTACTTGATCTTAGCTCCTGGCTGCTTTAGACAACAGAGACTGTTATACAACATTTTTTCCAAGCTACATATTTCTTCCATCATTTTCGTACACATTTTTGTCCCCAATTAGAATTTTTCTTTAATGAAACTATCTCCAAACACTTTACAGATCCATGAGTTGCACGTTTATCACCTGCGCTTGGGCTCAGTTACACCGGTACAAAGCCCACGCCAGTGCAAGGAACTAGGATTGAATTAATCAGGATTTACACTGACTAAGCTGAAAGCATTATTTGACTCCTTTTACAAAGATTCACTCTTTCTCTCCTCCATTATAATATGTGGCTTTCCACAGGAAAATGGAAAACACCCAGTAGGCTTTTTATAGGGGAATTAAAAAAAAGGAAAAATATGCATAATTATGGGGCAAACAGATTTGTGTGAAAAGCAAGTATATAGTGGATCTGTTTTCCTGCTGAGTTGCAATATTAATGGTAACAAAGTGAGCTCTTTTTTTTTTTTATTATTTTTTTTTTTTTTTGCTATGGCCAGGAACATGGGACAGAATCCTGTAAACGGACTATGAGGATTCTCATTCCCTCTGCTTTGAATCAGACTATATATTATGAAAAGTACATACGGTACAGCAGCAGAAGGCCCTTAGAAGTAAGTGAGGTCAAAAACAGCAATGTAATTTAGTCTTTCAGAAGTTTAAAGATAGATCCCTGTCATCCATTTTAGGGTCTGGGGTGGGGTGGGGGTTGATTTTTTCCCCTCTCTTTTTTTTTTTTTTTTTTCTTTTTTTTCTTTTTCTTCTCTGTCCTAGGGCCCCCTCTAGCGCTGCCAGAGCAGACAGTGGAGATCCCAATCGACACGGGATGAACTTTGGGCACAGGGCTACATAGAGATGCACTCACAGCCTTGAGATTGCACTCCAGCCAGACCGGCCACATGCCTTGTTCTTATTCATACATGACATTTGATTAGGGATAAATCCATCCCTAGGATAGAAAATATTTTTGAGATAACATACAGAAAAGCCCCTCGACATCCATAGCTACTGCGCTGTTGCATCCGAGCATTGCAAGGTTGCAATCTGAGCCTGCATCGGAGCCTCTGCAAGCATCAAACTCCTAAAGACAGGGCAAACAGCTCACGTGCTTGGCATGGATGGCTTGTGGGTGGTACGGGGGGCGGCATCAAACAAACATGCATGTTCCATAGATAGTCTCTAAGGCCCCAACTCTTTTTAAAGGCTCAGCTGTGCCCAAAAGAAATCCACAGGCAGCAGGATACCCACGTTACGTGAACAAAGCTGCACCGAGGTCGGTGAGGTCTAAAACAGCTTTGAAGACTGTGGAACAGGGGTTCTGGAGTTGGCTAACAAGTGCTTGCTGATGGGGTGTCATCCTCATACATGCATTAGATAAACAGCAGCAGGAACAAGGAGAGACATGTCTTTAAACCTTGGGTGAGATTTGCCTGGAGTCTCTAACACTGGTGTGGAAGAGCCATTCAAGTGAAGGTAAGTCATCCTCCAGAAGCCAACAAACCTCAGATGCTGGTCTGTTACCCTTCACAACGGTACCTGTTGCACTGTGCCCTGCAACAGCAACTGCCGAGTCCTCCACGGGGAAGTTCTCACAAAGGCTCGTACAGCCTGTGGTACCGTACCCCAAGGTTACTCCCAAAATCCTGACACACGCTTCAAAGTTTAGCGTCAGTGGATTCCTAGTCATCAGCTAGAAGAAAGGGAAAGATGGCAATTAGCACGCAGCACCTACACTGAAGTTCTTAGCATCATCTTCAACTGCAAGAACAAAGCTTCTTCATCCCAGCTTTACATGACTAAGAGATCATAAGATTTATGCCTGCTGCTTTTTCTTCTGAGCATCCCAATTCATCTACCCTGCCACCTTTTTCCTTAAATACGACAAGCACCTGCAGGAACAGAAGTGAGCTGTGCATGCTGTGTAACGCCGTACACACAAGCCACGTACCCTGTACGCACAAGCTATGTACACAACCGATTTTTCAGCTTCACTGAAATATCACCACCACTGCCAAAACCAGAATGTTGAATTTAACGATGGTGTGATCCCACCCTGGATGGCAAGATTTAGTCTTATTCTCTCCTGGCCCCTTTGTTCCCATTCAGTCCATTTTGTCTCCTAATCAGCTTTGGCTGCCATGCCTTGCTCATCTTTTCCTCGTCCCTTTCTCCCTGACCATATGGTGTTTATTTTGGCTGCAAAAGACATTAATTTCATTATTCATGAGGAAATCTCATTCTAATTAAAAAAAAAACACCACAAAACAAAACAAGAGACAAGAACTGACAAACCCTAGTACATGATAAAATTAAGGAAGATACTCGGTATCTTCCTTGATTCGATATTTTGGTTGTGGAATGAAACATTATTAGCTTTTGAAGAACAGCGTTTCTGGGACAGCAGGCAGAAGCCACTAAAGACAGCTACGCCCAACAAAATCAATTCTTAGTAAAACACTAGTCCTTGCCTCAGAGAAATAAATTCTCGATGGTCTTAACTATACATAGATTATATAATCCTCGTGCCAGGAAATGAAATTGCATTAAACACAGCCAAATCCCAGTACTATATACCTTAACAACAGTGATCAGTGCAAGATACCTTACCAAGTGTAAAAACTATGCCCAATAACAGCACAGAAAGCGTATCGACTATCCACAAATTACTCTCAACATCTGATTCAAAATAATTTCTTTTTCCATTTGCTTTGGAACAAAAAAGTTTTCGCTATTTGCCTGAAGTCTTAACAGTTTGGTTTTTCAGTAGCCGAAACAGCTTTGCTTTTTAATCAATTACTGGCAGGGGGAGGGGGAAAAAAAAAAACCACAAAAATACCCTGAAAGCCTCCCCCTCATCCCACTTGGTCACAGCCCTTACCTTTAAGTTTACTTTAGGCACCAGACATTCCTGTCCTTCTAGCTTCAAAAGGAAAAACCAAACCAAACCGATACAAAAGCAATACATTTCAGTAGCTGCCATTTATTTGCCTGGCACATTAGAAAGACACCTGGGCACATTTCAGAAGTAGGAGTTACCCAGTAAATCCTGAAGACAGATGTTGTGTTTACTTTCATATGCAACTCGGTAAGTCGGACCTTGCCTATCCTTGGATTTCAAGCTATTACAACTAGCATTAGATTGAAATCAAAGAAATTACTTCAAGTAAACTCATAGCTAATTGCAGTTTTACCATAATGCTTTTTTTTCTTGAAAATTCCACAAAATTATATTGCCAGGCTTCAGAAGATGCCACATTAAGCGAATGCTTCTATTTGTAAGGATTTGAAGTTCTTGCTCCAAGTACCTTTAGGGATGGTGTTTCAGACAAGCATTGTATGTAAATGCATCCAGTGATCTTGGCATCTTCACTCCAGAATACGGCTCCTTGAACTGAAGAACTACATAAACGGTACTTACAGAGAGACGATATCACACATATAGAAGAACAGCTCCTTTAGCGTACATTAGCAGTAATACCCGTTGTGGAACACGGCCCACAGCTGAGCAACACACTATTTACTCATTAGCAGGAGGGCAGAATTTGAAGGAGGTGACTTCAGTTTTAGTAACCTCTTGAGCTTGAGAAAAAGTCCTTGAGCTATCCGAAAGCACAATGTGAATAAAAGATCATATATTTAAAAAAAAAAAAAAGGAAAAACAGGTAAGAGTTTTGAATATAGGATAAACCCAGTTGCACAGTTTGAAGATTAAAATGAGTTTAGAGCAGATCAGCAAAGTTCAGCTCTCTTTGCTGACAGAACAGTTTCACTTCCTGTTCTAGCTTTCTTTAACCAGCAAAAAATTAAATCCTTCTCAAAAATCAGGACTAGAAGTCAAAAGCAAGCTCAAGATCAGGCATTTTAGCAAGCTCTGGAGGAAGAAAAAAAAAAAAAGCAAAATGCCTAATGCCAAGGAATCCTTAAGATTAATAAAGGAAAACCACCATTTTCAGTGATCAAATTCAAGTAAGAAAATCAAATGCTCTCTCTTCATACATCAAACCCATGCTAGAAGCACGGACCTAAGAATTTATACGTGATCTTAAAGTTAGCCATACATTTAAGAATATACATTAGCCAAGAAGTCTATGTAGTCTACTCTATTTGGGGGAAAGAACCCTGTTTAGAACTACATCCGAGTTGTGTTCCATTTCTCATAAGAACCTGATTTCTTTTTTCCTGTGCCATCTTCTAAAAAAAAAAAGATCATGCCTGATTATCTAAAGTCACTTTAGCTTATTACCAGTCAATGACTATACAGTATGCTATACACTGTATTTATAATAACTTGCACCAAATTAAAGAGCAAATACTGAAAATATATTACTATTGAAAATACCCATTTACTTTGACCATTCAATTACCTCATCTTTTCCGTATCAGTTGCATCCAACTCACCTATGCCTTGTAGCAAGTGAACAAGTTACAGAAACAGTTGCTAATATGCCCAAGATGGACATGCTCACTTGCTTACAAATTACATTTTGTTCAAAACAAATAACCCAGAATATGAGAATAAACTTGCAATACAAAGTTTGATGCTGCTTCTTTTTATCCAGGGTCCATTCACCATTTTTACGGTGAATGAGAGCGATCAATGTAATAGTGGATTAAATGCTAATTTGTACAGCCAAATATTCTATGTGATCTTGCTAACCATGCGTTGTTTTCCCCCTTATGTTGTTCATCCAGCATTCAAGGATACTCAGGTGAAAAAGAATTCAGATCACGTCGCAATGGGTAAGTGAACCTGTTGCAGGCCATCTTGGCAACGCTGGCTGGCCCGGGTTCTGGGTCACACAAGACCAAACCCATCCGACGAGCTCTGGCAGTCTTCAGAAAAGGAAGAGGCTTCCCTCCACCCCCTTCCTCCACTACCTTCTTATCCAAGAAATAAAAGGAAGGGAGGAGTAGTACTTTTTCCAGAACCATGGCACCTTGCCCTCTCAGACAAACAAGAGACCACAATACATTTCAACTTTATTAGAAAAAAACAAAAGTTCATACAAAGCTCTGCATTTTACAGAAAACCACCTCCCCCAAACACAAAGAAATCCGACATTGCAAGCTGTATGCATTTTCTTTTTTCATATACATACATATATATATGTACATACACATATATATATGTGTGTGGATGCACGCGTGTGTATATATAGTGTGTGACCTTTTTTTTGCATGGTTTGCATTCATTATTTTACAAAGTTAACATTTAGTAGAAAAAAAAAAAGGATCTTTGTTACCATTATTTTCTCATATAAATAACTGTGAGCAGTCCCTCTGCAGATAGATAAAAAAACACCTTTTCATGTCATTCTGTAAAAAACAGACATTACTGAAATGGTATTGAAATCTTTCAAGTTTTTTCAATTCCACCGTAAAAATATCATCAAGCCCCCAATTCAAAATGCTTGTCCAAGGCATTAGAAGAGAAAGGACTGTAAGACAATTCTGGAAATATCAGTTCTTTAAGCCAACATTCAGGTAGGTAATTTTTGCTGAACCTCATACATTGGTGTGTAATGAGCACAAACAGGAGGCCAACCTCTCTGCCTGGAAAAGCTGGTTCTTTGCCTATTGTCACCGAGTCAAATTCCAACAAAGCACCCAGCAGTGCCAAGGACAGACTCTCAAGCTCACGCTTCTCGCCCCACAACAAAGCCATAGACTTTCTTGATGCAATTAAAACCTCTACGAGCTCAGCAAATTTTTCCTACTCCATTCACCTTAAAAAGGAGCTGTTGGACTAATCATGGCATGGCTAGACAGACATTAGGTTGTTGAATTATTGGGAGAAAAACTTAACTAGCAGGGAAAATGCAAAACGACAAAAGGAAGAAAGTGCTATAGAGAAGAGCTACTGGAGTGACTCCCAAGGCTCTGGTTTGAAGAAGCAGGAACAGTAGAGAGATGTGAATTGCAGCTCAAAACATCCTTGCATTTACTGAAGTTAAAGGTGACAGCGTGGTCCAAATTAATTAACTGCCTGGTAAACAATCATTCTCTCCGTCAAGCACCATGATGGGGGGAATGGCGAAGATTTTGAAGGCAATACAAGTGGTAGTGGTGATAACAAAGGTAATGAAAGTGAAGAACACGATGATGCAGATTAAATGGAGAGTAATGCCAACGAAGATGTTTCGACTGCCAGAGATGCTGGCAACAAGAAGAATGGTTATATGGCTGGTGTTGATGATGGCCAGAATTCATTCATATGTCCATGTAGTCATCATCTTCATCAGTATCACTTTCCAGTGAGGACTCCTGGCTTGAGGTCTCTAAGATTTCCAAAGCTGGCTGACAAAGGCTCTCCTTCTTTACATTCGCTGCAGACTGAGCAGACAAAATAGCAGACTGATCCCAAAAAGAGAGAGAGAGAATATATTGCTAAATAGTCAGGATAAACCCATGATCACAGGGATAAAAGCCAACTGGTTGCTATTCCTTCACATTCAATAGCTCTTTACTTCTATAAAAGATACGGCATCCTAATGTGAAACAACATAACATTTACCAGTAGGCTTCCCCACAGTTAATATTCTGCTAGCTTCCACTAACCTATGAATTGCAATGGCTGTGCTAGCTCTCTCACCCATTTTTGTAATTCTTTCTAAATCCCTCAGAAAAGGGGTAAGGACTAGAAGAGCTATGATTTCACCCATGGCCAATATTTCACCAGTCCTTTAAAACTGGCTCCTGCTGATAACAGCTAGCATCTCCTTCCACTACTTACTCTATGCTTATGAACTGTGGACAGGAACTCCTTTCATACAAGTATTTTATTGAGGGGAGAATTAAGATAAAAACAATAATCTAAAAAATTACTGTTTCCCTTTTATTACCTTTAATTTTTGCTTGGTCTCTTCTGAAATGCTGCCCTTTGGAGAAAGGAGGGTGGGAGTGGGTGGAGTGACAGTGATCTCAG
Source organism: Calonectris borealis (assembly GCF_964195595.1). Classification (NCBI taxonomy): domain Eukaryota; kingdom Metazoa; phylum Chordata; class Aves; order Procellariiformes; family Procellariidae; genus Calonectris; species Calonectris borealis. Next base: position 10,805,648 of record NC_134329.1, read on the forward strand.
GTGGAAATTTGGTGACAGATGAAGGTATGAAAAGCTTTGGCATGTTGGGCAGAATGCGAGTTTTTACTCGGGTGCCATCTGTCTTGTTCTGCTGACTTCCCAAAGTCTGTGAACTGGAGCCGAGTTCAGGCTTGGAACTGGAGGCTGAACAGAAAACAATAAGAAAAAACATGTTAGGAAGCTATCTAGGATTTCAGATCTCAAGGAAGAGAGAACAGTTCATTGTTAGATACATGGCTGGCTCAAAAGGCTTTTCTTCAAGCCTTGCTTTAATTAAGGCTCAGAAACAGAGGAAGTGCGTGCCTCAAGATTCTATAATGACAACTGGAAACCAGTAATAATTTAAAAAAAATCTTACTGGATAGCAAAAATTCAGTCTGACCAAGCATGACAAGTGGCAGCGTAGCACTGACCCATCCACATCTAGTTAGAAGGCTACCACAAACACCATTTTCCCACCTGTTGTTTCAGATGCAATCATCTTATCTTTGCATTCTCTAACTGCCTCTCCATTCTGCAATGCAACAAATAAAGCTACTTAGCTTTACTTATGAGTCTTAATTTCCTCCACCAGAGTGTTGCCTCTTTAATTACTGAGATAGCAACTCCTCAACATTTTAAGAAAAACATATGGTAACACCCATCAACATTTCCTCATTACTCTCTTCAAATCCTGCCATAAAAACCTCCTTGGTGTGCTCATGCCACTGTGCCACTGTCTGCCACACTGGTTTCCACATACTTCCCAAGTGTCTCAGCTTGTGGTCTTTACAAAGCAAACTTGCTCAGACAGGGCTCATCTCATGAACTAAAGAGATCCGGCCCTTCCTTAGGCACTATCACATTACAAAATAATACATAACGCAACAATAACCAGTAGAAGACAATGCTTTCACATTAAAAACTGAAATTTGTTAAACAAGATTTCTTGATTTCTTACTAATAATGCTGCTTCATATGGAGTCAAAACTAGGTTTTTTTTAAGTTATATGAGTGAAAACACCAGAGTCTATCTCAGACTGCTAATAATGACAGGTGTTCATATACATTTTTACAGATCCGGTTTTGTAAAATCCACCTCTTGCAGATTTCTGGAACTGACATGGCCACTTAAACACAGCAAAATAAAATGCCAGCTTCCTGATGCTATCCTGAAAACAACCAGCAGTAGAACTAACTACTAAGGGATGTAAAATTGAATTGTATGTTCTCAACTGTACACAAGAATGTAAGAACTGCCAGAAGAGATTCGGCACGGCTTTCCATCAAGGTCAGTGACCCATCTCCATGGGCAGCCAATCATTTCAGAGCAGAGTACTGGAAATGTTGCAGTAATCAGACCCAGGACAATCTGCCTCTCACAAGTAAGGAAAAACAAGATACCCCAAACGTGAATATCTAGATTATGCCTGCCTGAAATACCAAGTTTTACATTTTTTCAATTAAAACACCAACTCCTACTTCTCTTGGGAAGGGGGCAGAGGAGGGATAGAGAGCGCTAACTGCTGTAATGCTGTTTTTTATGTTTACTCAGACTGAGTGAGTCAGGTTTTGTGAAAAATCATTTCCTTCTGCTAAATATTCCAATAGTGTAATCCAAAGCGTTGTCCTATTGCCCCGTATAGGATTTCAATTAAAAGAAAAATTCTACTTTAAAGGATGCCCAAACTATATAGCATGATAGCCTGGTACTGGGAGGTTTTTTATTTGGCTTTGCTGCTGTAGTATTTAGCATGTGAGTCATGCACCAAAAAGAATAGCCATTAAGGGACAAGAAGGCACTTTCCCAGGAAGCTGGGACATTGCCAGGAATGCCTCTAAACTCTGGAATACTTGACTGGAAGGCAGACAGAGAAACTGAGAAATACGCATCACAACTATCGAATCGATCAAACCTTACAGACTGATCTGCAGCTAACCACCCATTTTCAGAATTCTTTGAAGCACAGAAAGCTCCTACCTTGGGTACAAACATGTCCCGAATTTGTGCTGGTCACCGATTCCACTTGCCAGCAAACAGGCTCTGGTGATGGGGCAACAGTAGCCATTTTCATCTGCTGACAAAGCCGTGACTCCTGTTGCTGAAATCCAAGCCCCTCCAAAGGCACTTCAAGCTCTTCTTCCTCTTTATTAATGAAATATAATTCACAGATTAAGAGACAACCTGATCTCTCTCCTAAGCCTCAATCCTTTTGCTGTCTAACCAACTGGTAGAAATTTTTTTTTAACCCTTGCTGTATTTCTAAACTGTAACATGACTGAGTGAAATTAAATACTGGCAAGCTAAGATGGCAATACCAACTTTTTCATACTCGGTGCCATCAATTAAAAAAAAAGTAAATGTCATTTTAAAAGCAAAAGAAAAAATTCTGTGTATGACATTTTGTTATCTCGGCACATCTGCAAGAAAAACACATGCAACTGAGCATTCTCCTTTTGAGATGTGAGGGTTGAAACACGTGCCACACATGCAGGGCAAAATCCATCACCCTTAATGACGAGCCAGCTGTGATTGATGGGTCCCTCTCTGATCTGCTACACTGAACTGCAGCTTACTGGTAAGGAAATTAATTACTGTGAACATCCAGTAACAGAGTCAAATTTGTTTTTTATGAAACCAATATCAAATTATACTAAATGCCCACTTTTCACTGATATGTCCACTGTACCTCTATACATTAGCCTAAAATTCCCACCTTCTGCTATTCCAGAACTTGGGATGTTTATAACTAGAATCTGTGTATGTGTGTGTGCAATCTCTTTATTACGCACCAGCTGTATCTGCTTTTAAATTAATGCAGTGTTAAACCAGTTTTCTTACACACTGTGCTGCATATTGTACATAACGAGCAATTTTCACTGAACTACTGAGAGCTACTGATGCCCTTTCTGGGAAGGGCAGACTGAAACAGCAGCTAGCCTTTCAAGGCTATGGACACACAAACAAGCCCCATTCTCTGATAAAAATGAAGGTATCTCTCAAAAACAAAGGGCTGTCTAGTCTAATTTGAATCACCTTATATTTACACAGGCTAAGGTATGCACAGGCATCTATCACAGACCAGCAGATGCAATGTATATTCAAGTGTAACTTGCTCTAAAATTCTTTTTATGTCCATGCTTCAAATTAATTTGGGATTTTGACAGTATGGTATTTTTAAAAGGAGTACGTATTTCAACCTTTCCTCATAGGAAAAATACCCCCACGCCCTCAAGTGTTGAAAACATTTCTCCATCTTCATCAATGTAGGTAAGAACTTGGAATTTACCATGGTAATATTCTCCTGTACGAGAGTTCCCCTTGCGGAAAATGCTTAAGACAACATTACAGCTTAACAGCTTGGTAAAAGTCAGATCAATGCAATTTGAAAGACACAACTTTTTTAATGAATTACATTTTCTAGGCTTCTTGAACAATTTGTACAAAAAAAGGCTTACCAAAGCAGGCTGAAAGTTCTTTCACCCACTAATTTTCATTGGTAAAGAAAAGAACCCATCATCTAAACTTGTAGCTGATAGCCAATATAAGCCTTAGGATAAATGAGTTTGCTTGTAGAGAATTCTCCAATAGTTCCCGAAAAGGAAAGGTCACACACTACAGCACAAATCACAGGCAGCTTCTGTTCTGTGATGTTCCACTCACTATCAAGCACAAAATGGAAAGGTCTAATGCAGAAGAATGTAGTTCTCATTCTCAGCACTCTCTTGCACATTTCTCTATGGATACTTCAAAATACAGCATTGGAAGTAGGAAAATAATAGTTGCACCTATACATATACTGCATTAATAGACCAAATCAGCTTAAAAACAACACAGAAGGAAGTATTTAAACTACAGGAATCTTGACTAGGAAAATCATAATTCATTGTTTCCCTGTTTAAGCAGCAGAGGATAGCTGAAGGATCATTTTGTGTATTTGCCTGCCCTTTATACCAGATACATGTATGATTTAACCACATGCTGACAAAGTACAAGAGACTGTACAAAGAAGGACCAGCCCTAACGTGGCCTGAAGCCAATATACACATATCCTATTACGCTGCTAGCATCTGACGATAAGCTGTAGTCTAAACCCAGATGACTTTCACACTGAAATGGCTACAAGACACTTGATCAAAAGATAGAAAGAAAACATTACATCAACATTTGAAGAAAAGCAAGATGAGAATGATGATTTCAGAAGATCACCCTACAAGACAGCTAAGTCGTCAACTCCTTTTTAACTTAATCCAACACTCCAAACTCACAGTCTTAAGTATCTAGGGTAAGTACTAACAGAATCTTTCTTATCCACTTATTAATCAAGAATATAAAAACAGTAATTAATTTAGCAGATACAATACTATATACAAATAAACTGCAAATCTTACAGCCTCAACTACACTGCTAAGAACAGTTTTGTATGTACTCAACTGGTAAATTACATTAGAGACTTATTATTCACCATTAAGAATAAGATGATTTGCATTATTGTTTAATGACAAAACTCTACCTCTTATGCTGATTATAATCTTTGTTTAATTATAAGATATATCATTGCTTAAGCTGATTTGCTGTGCTTCATTTTAACTAAATTATGCCCCACTGACAAAAGCTCTTTTAAGCAGCCTATTTCTAGGAAGATGCTACAAGACTGCTATCCGTCTAAGTTCTTTTATGAACAATCATTATACTCATACGCATCTCCACCTTCCATATCATATTTGGTTTTGTTAGTTTTGAAGATCCAGTTTTATAGTGTAGTAAAATTAGACTTCATTTTAATAAAATGAAGCCCTTTTTCATGTAGAAGTGAATGGAAATGAAAGGGCACGAGTCTGGCACACTAAGTGTGTATTTCTATCACTGCACTTCTGGAAACACCACTTGTTAATATTCTATTAGGCTACGTCTTTCAGTACATAAGAAATCAAGAACCACCGTCTGTTAATCAATCCCTTGCTGTCAGAGGTGTTAAATACACAGTGACTGAATTCTATCCCCTGATTGGGTCATACACTTTATTCTTTTAGGACTGTGCCATTTTTAATTTTTTTTTTTTTGTAATAGTCACTTGAATGGCATTATTTCTAAGTTAAAAATAAAGTTAATGAACAAAGTATTTTTTAAAATTCTTGAAAATGACAAGAATTTTTTGTTTCAGGTGTATATATCATAATTTATACTATTTATACTTTAATATAGTGCACAGATATTTATTAAATCTTTTTTCATTGCAGACGAAAAGGGCAAAAGAGAGAAGGATAATCAAGAAGAAACACACAGTTGGATCTCCTAGTATTTGTCTAAAACAGATTTCTGAAGAGAATATCTTGATATTTGTCTTGTGGAAGATGCTGTTATAGCCCTGAACATAATGTCCTAGTTTTTCTAATAAAAACTTCCCCTGGGGAGGTAAAGACTCCACTAACTCATGAGCCACAATATTCTGCACAAGTGCAAGAGCACAAGAATGTAAGTACAGCACACTCTGAAGGTGTTCAGAAGCTCAGATTTAATATCAGTTAACAAATCTTCTGGTAATACCCAGCACTTGTACTGTCCTGGCAGGTTTTCAAACATTAGCTCTATAAACCCAATTTAAAATCAAATCAGTTTCTGAAGACATAATATGCAAGAGTCACTTGTCTCCAGGCTGAAGATGGGACAGGTACTGTACTCTGGAGATCCATTTAGCACTCTCACCTTACAACACAACACACAAAAATTAAGCACATAGAAAAAACCACAGATTTGCAATGCATATTATTATTTATATTGAAAAGTTCGCCTCCAGTCGAGCTGAATTACAAGTATTTTTTTTTTAAGCCTTCCCTTTCCCAACAACTGTCTAAATACATAAAAATAGTATACACATAGAAAGAGGGACATCATACCTTTCAACATCTCCCTGCTTTAGTGAGGAAGAAACAAGCTGAAAACAATTCAATGCAACAACCTACTCCAGCTTTCCTCTCCAACCTCTTTCCACTTGTTGCCAGGGTAACCAGTGTTTGCAGATGCCTATAGCGGGCGCCTGGGTTCATGACTTCATCACAGTTAATATTCTCTCTCTCGGTCTCTCTTTATACAGAGAATACACTATATACATATACCCACACACTATAAACATATAGATTATACAACTTCTGCAACCGTTTTTATATTGAGACAATTTACAGTGCTATTCTGATATGTATAAAATGAAAAATAACACCATCAAAAATATTCACTCGGCAATTTGCAGATGTGGAGAAAGTTTAAAAGCAGTAGGTACTGTAAACAGCTACTCTGGTCTCTCTGCACTGCACCGTACACTTAATCATTTGATTTTGTCACGCTGTCAGATATAAAAAACATTAACATTACAGTGTTATAAAACATTTTATGTGGAATTTCAAAAAAATCTTTTAGTCATGCACTAAGCCTATTACATGACAACTGAAAGACAAGCCCAGAAAACGTGACTAGCACCTGGAAAAAAATGTTTTCCAGTTTCTGACGGAAGCAGTTTGAAGTATTATAGCACAGATATGTTAATGGATACAAGCAACTTACAGTGCATGCACAAAACATCATTTCATTATAGGAAGAAGGAAGGAGCTGAGCTTTGAACTCCAGGACAGAATACTAACATGATTTCAAAAGCAAATGCTTGGAGAAATGAACAGACAACAGCATCAAGTGCTTAAATAAAGCACTTGCACCACTTGTCTTCATCCCTCCGCAAAACACCTTCCCCAGCAGTTCTGTGCGTCAAGACAAAAAACATGAAAATACATTACTATGATTTAGCAAATCTGTACTATCTTGCCTTCCAACCACTTCAAAAGAATAAGGATTGAATTCTGTGTGCCTGCAGACACTAGGAAATACTTATTTTACTAGTCCCAGTAACAACTGGTTTACTTTGTATTTTAATGGCCACTCACAGGGCATGCAACTGTTCACAGAAATGACTGTTACTTATTTACCATACAAGGTAGATACTACTATTCTGTTTTTTTTTCATGGTGATGGAAATGGGTCTGATCCTTTGCTCCCTGACACAGTGGAGTAAATTTCTTACCACATTTCCAAAGAACAGTGCTAATGTAAAAACAATTAATTTTCTGTATTCCATCTGCCTCACCCTCCAGAGTGCTGGGAATTAATACAGCTTTTTTTCCCCATACGGCAGTTGCAAAGGCCATGGAAAGCTTGAATTTGAAGGAGCTCAGAGTTTCCTCATACACTATGCTACTAAGTCGATGGAAAGACTGCACCGGAACACAGGCTGGTTCAGCTGAACACAGTTCGATAAGGATGCTGACTGACAGAAATAATGGGGGCATCAGCCCTCAAATTGTATCTACCATGAGGTACCACTACAGGCAGTGAGACTATTTAGTTCATGGGGTGCGGCGGATATACTCGGTACCCTTTCCTTACACATTTTCTTTGTCTAAATTCATTCCAAATATCCTGCCATGATATTTATTTCTAAAAAAACCACTACCAAAGTCATAGCTGTAGAAGTAAGTATTTGAATTGAAATGCCAAATTCAGGAAATTACATTCAAAGCTGGCACACAAAGCCATGTGTTAAAAATTAAGCGTCAGAGTAATTTTGGAGGCGAAAAGCTGCAGAACACAAGTTCTATAGCCCCCTGAAATGAAAGAAATTCAAGCAGTCTGGTGAACAGAAGTTCACACTGTAATAACATGGCATACTGCTACATTTATTGCTAGGGTCCTGAACAGAGAGTCTACTGTACAATTATACGAGACATATCCCAAACTGCTTCCTAATGCCAAGGTCAGCTGTCACAGAACAACATTAATTCGAGAAAACTTAGAACAGGTGGCTGCTCTGAAAGTGCTTCCTGGAAATAGTTCCTGGCCCACACTAATTCCCAAGCTACCAGGTCCCTGTAACAGCCACGCTGGGGCCAGTCTAACAGCAGAGATAGTGGAGTTCCCGTGCCCAAAAACATTTCCTGCCACTACCAAGTTTCCTAGAGGTGCAGGGAGCTGGCACGCATGTTGGTAAAGAAAGGCCCTGAAGTTCAACGCTAACTTTCTCTCTCTTTTTAAAACAAAACAAAACTTCAATAAAAAATAATGTATGGGCCTCGATCAAAAAGACAACAGTGTGATATACAATCACATGAACTTTCAAATGGCATTACAAAAATACAGCTAATTGATATTTGTGTTTTAATATCTGGCTCAGCAAGTGCACATCATTTGGAGAGCATCACATAGCAGCACCTTTGGATAGTAACAGTCATCCATTTGCAGTCTACTGCTTCTGAATTTTATATACTAGTTATCTAATGAAAGCCATTAAGACCTTTCCTTCTCTGTCAGTATTTCATCCTTCTTTGGCCTGACAACCAGCTAAGCACAATGCAAATTAGCAAAAGCAGCTGTTCGAAAAATCTCTTAAAAGAATATAATGACCCCCACAATTTTCTAAGAACTTCCTAAGTAACCTGTTCAGCAGGCTTACGACTAGATCTCTCTTCAGTCTTCACTTGTGCAGGAATATATGTAAATTTTATGCTGCTGGCAGTAATCTAAAACTAGTGAAACGGAAATATACTGTAACAATACAGCATCACTACCATGTTCTTTTACAAGTCTTTTTACAAAAGGTCTCCAGAAGATGTGTTCCGCTAGTGTAAGATATCCATAGGCCAGCGACTCCCTGGGATTTTCAGGTGGATCTAAGGGCACACGGGGCTAGAGAGCCTCTTGGACCACAAACCTGCCCAGCCTGCACTAAACCCCTGGCTATGCACCATCACCTCACAGGCCACAGCTGGGAAGCTGCCATTCCTGTCCTATTTGTTCTTACTCATCTAACATGGGTACATAAAAATGACGACAGTTTTAATTTCAAAGGATTTTCTGCACAGCGTTGGATTGAATAAATAAAACTTAAGAAATTTGAAGGGTAAAGATCAGAAATAGACATTAAGTGTACTGAAAAACTCTTCTAGAATGAATTGCGATAGCAAAGCAAATCAGCGTACTTCCAAAGGGAAGAGGGAAAGACACGACTGACTGGTACTGTCTGAGGACTAGGCAAAAAGGAATTAAGAAGTTATTGACAAACAGGAAACCCCCCGCTGACATTCAGCAGTGAAGTTGTTTTCAGAGTGCACCCACTGTGAAAAATAAAAAGCTTCATGAAAAGCAAGGATCAGACATGGGGAAGCGAGAATACCAATGCCAAGGAGGCCGAAGCAGCGAGAGATCAGAGAGCGCAAATGCAGAGCTAGCTGAAGGCAGGCTGGTTGATTTCTGCGAGTGACTTTGCAGTCACTAAGAGGTGGAGAGGAGCTTCTACCCTAGGATGGTACAAAAGGTGTGGGGTTACAAGTATTTAAAGAAGAGTTTTTAAAGCCTTGGAGGAATTCAGCCTTGGGACTGAGCAAATCAGCTGCTGAAAACCAGGGTGAGTAAACATGGGAAATGAAGGAGAAAGTAATGAAAGTCAGTTGCAGACAAGTGACACAAGAAAACAGAGAAGAATGTATGTGCATTTAAGAGAGAACTCTCATGCCAGGTAACTGCAACACGAAGAGGGCTCATGTGAGGCCACAGGTCCTTGGCTAGTCTAACCTTTTCTGTGTTTCAGCTTTTTTTGAGGCATCTGTTGAGAACAACTCTGTGCTCTAAAGCACAATTTTGAATTCAGCAGAAAAAACAAGGTAAGACACTGATTGCAATTAAGAGCATTGAATGTTACTACTTCCAGTCGTTTAAAGAGTACCTGAAAGTTTGGACTGAAATCCATAGTTAAAATAAGGCATGGCTAACAGGGCCAAATAGATTGGGCGTGTTTGTGTAAGCAGAAAGTTTTCAGTACATTGAATTACAGGCTCTTAAAATCTGTGTTTTGTCTTTAAAAATTTATGACAAGCATACTTAGAAGACACTAAGATCAGTATGTGGCTAAACTCAACTAAAGATGACAACCTACAATCTCCATTATTTCACTCTGATAGAAACAGGGATTGTGGATGTCCACTGATATTTGGATATCTAGAAACTGTGAGGAATCAAGGTGAGCCCCTGTGCCATGCACTGTTTTAATACAAAGACAGATGCTGTCAATGCAAAATTATAGAGTTTACAAATTCTCTGCAGTATTTCCCTCTCCCTTAAGTAAATTACCTGTCTTCTGAGAACTTAGTATCAACCTAAGGTCATGTATCAGTTATTGAAATAAACTAAGCCGCAGACTTCTGGGAAAAGATGCTTTTTACACCTAAAAGTACTCTTATGACTCTGACACTCAGTTAAAAGCCTACAGGATGAACTGCCACATTACAACATCATTACTGAATTCTTAAGACTTATCACTTCAAAACCCTCTTTATTTTGAACATCTGTCTTTTAGGGAGTCTGCTGCTGCCTACACACACTTAAACAATTTAACTTCATTGTTCACTATTACAATAGTGCTACTTACCTTTCCACGCAACCGTCCTCACTTGCATTTATTTCTTGTGCTTCTGAAAGTCTAAAAGTTCTACAGGTTGAAATACATTTACACTGCTACTTGCCCTGTTGTGCCTAGGTAACAAGCATGTGAAATTATAGCAGGATATTCACATGGCTTATGGAGTGCAGCTTCCCTGCACACTACAGAAAAAATTGTCTTCCTCAGCTCTGAATTTCTAAGTTTGGACAGCTATATCATGACCTTCTTGTTTTTATATTGAAATGCTTAGGCCTTAAATGGACATGAATTCAATGGCAGGGGGGGAGTGTTACTCTTCTACTCTGATTTTATATTCCAATTCGGTAAATAGCTGGCTTTAAGCAAAACACATTACTTTAAATAATTCCAAGTATAAAAACCTTCTCTTGGTATCAAAACTCAGATGTGAATGTTTTCCTGTTCATTCCACCTAAGAATCATTATTAGAATAAGGACAGCGAAGAAGAAGAAAACGTCAAGATTTTTCAGCAATTTAGAACAATATAATACTGGAACAGTGTGACAGGCTGGAGAGGGTTTATCTTAATTGTCCTGTTTTAGTTTCCCCAGAGAAAATTTTAGGCTGAGTCACAAAGGCTAATAGTCCCATATGCATTTACGCCTCAACATAGGAGGCTCTCATGCTGAAACTACCTCTTTCATCACTTTACTGCTGGACTTCCATCATGCTGTATTCTGTACCAGTTAGTCGTGTACTAGACAAAATCTCACTAAAATATTTACATAAGAAATGAGTGGCATAGCATAAACTTGCTTGGAAAGCCATTCCTTTCTCTAGGTGAAGTCACAGAAAATGATAGCAGCTAATACTCTCTGATGTGGAATACTTTCACATGAACAAAAAGATACAGGAGGAGGTGACAAGAGACAAAAAAGATGAAAACAAAACAGATTACTCTAAAAATGGGAGGAGTTTTTACAGAAACAAAGCTAATGAAAGGCAGATGAAAAAGGGTTATAAAAGAATTATAAATAATTCTTTTTAGAGGAGGTGGATGCAGAGGTAGGAGAATTAAAAAAGAAAAGAAAGAGAAAGGACACAGCAGTAATTGGTGTCTCTTTCAGCTAGAGAAATGACCTGTCAGGTAGGTCTGAGAGCCAGAAAGCCAGATACAACGCATGCATTCAGCACCGGAATGAGAGCTCTGCAGAGAGAGCCTCTTGATCTTCAGACACAGTTTCAGGGGTATAATTTTGGCAGCTAACCCTTCCATCTCCCTCAACCAAGATGATGTATAGAAAGCATGAAATAAGAAAGAACAATATGTAACTTTACAACCCTAACAAAGCCTAGGAAGTCAAAAGATTAAAATAAACGTTCCAATCACTGCAACGTGGCCTGGGAAATTGCAGAGAGGAAAGCACATCAGAAATGCTCGTGAGTTTTGTTTGAAAACCAAAAGAACGCGTGAGTTCTTATCTGCATTGTCATTCCTACCAGTCTCCTTATTAAGCGTACAGCAACTTCACAGAGGATTCATTTTTTTTCTCCTCCGTTGTCTAGGCACAAACCTGAATTACTCCCTGTTGAACAAGCCTGCCAAGATATCTTATGACACCATCCAAGTCCATTCTTTAGCTTCGTAAGGACAATAATAAACGTGGTTTACACATTGACTAAGCCATTCCTTCCTTATCATTCCCCTTTCCTTTCTTCCCCTAAGACAATCTCTCCCTGCATTTGTGAAAAAGGAAAATTAGATGATTATAATGCAACTGCTAATATTGGATGTTAAATTTCAATTTTGTCCTGTACTCAGAGACTAGCAAATGGGGAAAACTGATTTCTCCCTAATTTGCTCTTTGTTGCTCACGAATTCAGAAGATTATGTACATTCAGATGCCAAGGCTGATTACATATGGAAAGAAATGACAGATCAGGAGTATACAGATCAAAATTTCAGAACGTCACAATACCAGATCAACAAAACATCCAGACCAGATCAGAGTCTATTCATTATTAATTAATAGTATGCACCATTAAGTCTCAAAAATCTGGGCACTATTTCCACTGTATCTTCATCTGTCACTTTTCACAATACCTGTAGGTATATGGTTCTTGCACAACTTTATCTGGGCTCCTACGAATTTGTCTATGGCATTTTGTGAGTAGTGTTAGGGCCCAAGCTCGTGAACAGATGAAGTAAGCAAAAGCAGCAGCAGATGCTTTTTCAGACAGCGTTTCTGCTAAGGTTGCAAGAAAGTACAGGCTATGGCAGGTGCTCTGCCACCTTAACATGCACAGTGTCCCACAAAGAAGCAAAACCATCTCTTTTGGGCACCCAAGACAAGTCTAAAATTGGGTCTAATCTTACTTCATTCCCCAAAGTGGATCAGTACTGCCTTGCACAGTGATTTTGACTACTGCTAACAAGCCAGCCTGCCATGACAGCAGTAAAGAAAAAGACTGCATTCTCATTTAATTCTTTCCTCATCTAGACAAACTGTATACAACCAAGTACATAACACAGTCCTAAACCAATCACACAATCATGCTATAGAATAAATAACATTTGTTCTGTTTCTTCAAACCTCTTCTGTACTCTAACCTTGCACATAACCATACTAGGGCTATAAATAATATATTCCCAACATTCCAGTCCCGCCAGATGCTTCTCTTCTCAAATGTGAAAAGTAATAGTGATGATACACTAACTTTATGAACCATGTAGAAGCTTGGAATTTTCACAGTGTTATGTATCTCCACACACATATACAGGGCAGAGATAGCTAGGCATCTAATTATGTTAATCAGGCACTTGTAAGTCAGGTGTAGGCTGTCTACCAGTTTATTTCAATTGCCATCACTTCTAACTTTTTTTTTTAAAGATTTAAGGTATTTTAAAGAACTAGATCCTTATCTCTTTGAAGAAGATAAAACAAATGTTTTTATGCTACTAGAGACTTAAAAACATGTAACTATTTTTAGGCTGCTGTTCCATGATTTCACGTGCAAGTTACACAGACAGTGGTCACTCTTTTAATCTGTCCTAGCAATTAAAATATGTATTAATTATGTAGATGTGCCCAATTCAGGACCAAGACAAAATCTCTGTTTGTGCCGCCTTTTGAATGTGGTCTAGTGATCAAAAATGGGCCAGAATCAGAACTCAGGCACTAACTCACCACGTGGCCTTGGCAAACCGATTAGAGTTCTGTCTCCCTGAGACTTACCACGTGCAAGATCACTCATGCTGGGAGCAGTCTCTGCATTTTGACTCCGGAGATGCTCAGTGTCCCTGTGTGACTCCTGGGATGGAGGTACTGAAGATGCTGAGGAGGAGGAGGATGAAGAGGAAGAGGCTGGTTTGGATTTGGAATGCAGATCGTTCAGTCTCAGGAGATTTTCAGGAGTCACAGTGTCTGGATTCACTGGGGTAGGATGCAGTGTGGCTGGCGTTACTGGGAAGAAGCTCTCTCTGTTGTCCTTTGTATGCTTTGGGGTTGTAGGTGTTTCTCCTGTGGACTACATGAAACAAAAAAGGCCAGGCAGAGACAGTGAGAAAATACGTGCCAGTAATTCTGCATGTGCTACCTGCTTCAGTGACAACTGCAAGCAGTGCAACTTTTTGTAGACAGAAAACACTCTCTCTAAAGTGAATATAAAACCAATCACTATTATAAAGAAATCTTTCTCCTTTACGGATTATTTTTCTGTTCTTTATGTCTATTTCTCAAACTAGCACTTGAACATATATTCACATTTACAATGCTTTATTTAATAAATCCCTCACAACATAACATACTTTCCTGAACTCTGTTATTAAGCATGAATTACAAACTCCTATGAACAGAAATACATTTCTTTCATTTAAAAATATGTTGACAAACCCTTGACCTGAACAAACAGATCTGCAGTGATTTAAGAGAATTTGCAAATTATTAGAAGAAATTATCCTTAGTGAATGATGTGAGAAAAAAAATGGAGAAAGCAGAAACATGTATTTACTTGCAAAATAGGTGATCAGCCTAACCCCAAATCATAAATTCCCAGTAACTGCAGAACTGAATAACATGGGTTTCCAACTTGGAACAATGCTCTGGAAGATCTCTTGCCTTTGCAGAAGTAACAGTGGCACCAAGGGCAACGCTCTTCTCCAAAAGCCAGAGCTAAAACTTTAATGCAATGTCATTGATTATATAGACAAAAGGTAGAAGGGTGACATAAATTCACCAAAGAAGGGAACAAAAGTACCCATAAAATGAGTATCTTCTCTGTAATTTTTATCCGAAATCAAATAAAGTATTCTTGCCTGCGAGGCCACAGAATGCATTTATTTCATGCTCTTTAGTCTTCATTTAATGGAGACTTACTGGACCGTAGAAGATACGGTTGAATGGAATCCTCAATTGTTTAATTGTCTGTCTCATACCTCTACTTCTCATACCTTCACCATGAAGAAAAACTCATTTTAACCATGGTGATAGAGTATGAGTGTTTGAAATAGAAATACAGAGTTCTACTGTCAAATGTAAAATCAAATTGGGCCCTAATGTCCTAGATGACCGAAGATTTATTACAATGCCAGAAGAGTCAGCAGAATTTCACTGAGAGAACAGAGTAAATTTCAGCTGCAAATACATATTTAAAATTCAAAGGTGGAAAGCACACAAGTACTTTTTTTTTTTTAATAATTGGTGGAATGTATTTTTGAAGCTCCTGAACTTGATTAATCAATCTCTAAAAAGCATACGATTAAAACCTGCCAGATTCTATGTGCACACAAGAAATAGAATATAGCAACTATATTCACAACAATTACCATATCGGGTCAAAAAAGGTCTATTCTGCCTCTGAAAGCAGCAAGTTTCTGATGTTTAAAGCATCAGTTCCAAAACTAAAGGTCTCAAGATGCACAAATGCGATCACACAAAGCTGAGGGAAATTAAACTGCAGAAGACAGCCTTAAGCCAGAAGTGAGTTCACTAGAGGAAATGTTTTCAGCTATGATTTAGAGGGAAAACCCTTCACACCCATGCACTTCATTAACTTACAGAATACATTATGTAGAACCTGACATTTCTGTGCTTGTATTGTATCCAAAATTTTTTCAGCAGAAATACAGGAAGGTACTACTACTTAGGTACATGTTTGTTAAAAATATATCTGCCTCTCAAACTGCATTTCTATAAAAATGCACCGCTATTTCCATAGACAGAAAGAGGACATTTGGAAAGTAACTCAGCAATATTTGGATGGTACTCAGAAGAAAAATGATTAGTGAGAGTAGGAGCACAACATCACGGAGTAACTCCTGCTGGAAGGGATCTCTGGAGGTCTCTAGTCCAACTTCCTGCTCAAAGCAGAGCTGACTTCAAAGTCAGATCAGCTTACTGAGGGCCCGCGTCCAGCCCAGTTCCAAATATCGCCAAGAATGGAGATTCCACAACCTCTCCGGGCCCCTGTTCTAGTGCTTTATCACCTTCGCAGCGAACAATTTTTTCCTATCAATTCATCCCAATTTCTCTTGCTGCAACTTTAAATGGTGCCTCTCATCTGGTTCCTTCCTCTCTGCTGAAGATAGCAATTCCATACCCCCACCCTCCATTAGTCTTCTCCAGGATGAAGCAACCCAGCTCTCTATGCCTTCACTGCCATAAGGGCACACCGTTGACCGGTGTTCAACCTCTCGTCCAGGGCTCCAAATCTTCTTTTGGCAGAGCTGTTCCCCAGGGTTCATTCTGCCCCAGGTGCAGGACTTTGAATTTCTCTTTGTTGAACCTTCAGGTAGTTCCTGTCAATGCAATCCTCCAGTCTACTGAAGCTCCTTTGAACAGTAGCCCTGCTTTCCATACTGACCATGCCCTCCAAGCTGCTGTCACTCAAACTCACTAAGGGTTCACTTTAACCCATCATCCAAGGTATTAAAGATGATGACGCCCCGGTATAACTCTCTGAGGCATGCCACTGGGAACTGGCTATTGGGCAGAATCCCAGTGGTTGGCCACAACACATTTAACTCGGCAACGGAGGCAGTGACAAACATTGAAAAGAGGAAGGCCATCTTCTAAGTTGTAGATGATCAAGCACATGGAGAGAAAAGGCTGAGAATGAAATAATCTTTATTGGTATACACAGATGGAAACAAATTAGTATTTAATTTCTCTCAATATGAAAATGCTGTATCAGGGACAAAAAAAAAGGAATCAGTTTTTGTTTTTAAGTGGTTCCTCCAAGTGAAATTGGGGTTTGGGCAAGATTTTTCTTTTTTTTGAGAGAATCAACCTCCCTCAAAAAGAGTAATATTTTATTTGCACAAAAGAATAAAGCTTAAACTAATATGAAGTTTGTGTCCCAGTAAAACCATGACTAAAAATTCTAATGTGTAGTCAAAAAGTGCAGCCTTATACCAAAGAATGGCAACCAAAGAAGATTTTCCTATTTACGGCTTTAAAGGGAGCCTTCCAGATGTGACCTGGTGAAGAGTTGTCTAAGATTTCTGTAAATTAACAGGTTCTTTTCAACACAGTGAAGCAGAGACCTTGAAAGGAAAAAAAACCTCACCCTCTCAATGACTTTCTTTTCTCAAAACAGGGGGTGGAGGTGGAAGACTAAGGAGGAGAAAGCTACCTTTAAAATAAGAGTCAAAGCATTAAAAAACCCCACCCTTGGCTACTGTGTATTCTGCAACTCACACGGCACTAAGAAAAGGGATTTAAACCTGCTTCCTATGTTTTACTGGACCCAGAAACTGAAGACCACCCAAAAGCTGTAAGCAGAAAGCTGAGATGAGCACCACAGTGAGGCACATGTTCTTTTCTTTAAGAGATTTTTGTTTTAGTGTAGGGGCAAGAATTCCAGCACCTCTGATCAGTAAGGGATGCTACTCACAAAACCCAGGTCAGGACAACGTCACTAACTATACTGCTCAAGACTTATGGGGCCACATTTCATCACCCTGCAGGTGACTGCCTCCAGGAAAACACAAGACTTTGTAACACCGCATCTGAGAAATAAACCCAGAAAAACTCATTACTGGAAGTCTTGGATTTGCCAGAAGCACTTTACGTTCACCTATTTCTACTGCTATACCAGCAGTAAGGCATAATAAAGATTATTTTCCACAAACATACAGTAGGAAACTGAGAAGCAGTGACAATCCTTTACCAGTGTTTTATGTGGTTTCTCATTAGGAGATTTCTTCTTCTAGTTTTTACTTTGTTGTGGCACTAAGTCAAAACTACAGAGGTTCTCCTTCCCCCTCTCCAATCCACCTCACCATGTGAGCGTCTCTGTTACCACCACTGCATTTGAAATATAGTAGCTTTATTACAAAGTGGCTCTAGTCACCAAAAGGAAAGGAATCTTTTCCTACATTGATGAGGATGCTACTTACAGGACACGGGCATATAACTGAAGTAAGATGAAAACTATTTTATCTGCCTTCTTCCTACCTTTCATTGTAATTACAGGTTCATCTAGTCAAGATTGGACTTCCTTCTGGATTTTTAAAAACAAGATGAGGTAACGAAGAGTATGCAAGTACTACTTTTGTCTTGACTACTATACTATCAAAGCGGATGGAAGAAACATTTACGGCTTATTAATATCCAAATGACATGTCACAGATGGTGAGAAAAATAGTCCATTACTTCCATAAATATCTGCTACCCTAGTTGCTCTTCTTTAAAACACTTCGCAAAAACGTTCTTCGTTATGAAGTCTGTATAAAGCTGAAACTTAAATGAATAATTGACATGCACGTTTGTGTGAATTGTGACTATTTCTGACTTATACAGGTGACAAAATCAGTCTCCTTATTTGTTAAAACCTTGACTATTTCTCCATACTCTTCTTCTCAAAGAGTTCATTCAGTTTCATGGAGGCTATGGACTAACCCTTCCCATGCTGAAAGCTGACGTAAAAAAAAAAAAGTGAAGAAAATGCAGGAAAGCCAGCACTGGGACAGCCTTCCACCAAGAAAAGTAGCAGCAAAAGTGCAGAATTTTTTCACAGATGTTAGGGGAAAAAATAGCTCCTTACAGTTTCCCAGTGAGGCACTTCAGTAGTGAGACAATAGCAGCAGCAAAAAGAAATTGAGCATTAAGATAAAACATGAGAAAAATTTTACTTCGTAACTATCTGCGAAGTCATAAACCAGACAACCTGACCAAGGGTTTATTTTTACCATACTTATCGTTGTTTTCAAAACACATTTTGAAAAACAAAGAAATTCTACAGCAACCTTACTGATACTACTTCTGGAATGGCTCTGGGGCTGTAGGAAAAAGTAACGATCAAATGTTCCATAGCAAGGGAAAGAGACAGTGTTCCCAACAGAAGTTTCCTAATGAAGGATGCTGGCACTGCAACTGTTACATAATATTTTCTTGTCTTTTTATATTATTCCCATGTCTGAGTTAGCACCCTAGTGCTAACAAAAAGGTGCACCTTTTTAAAAGAATACCAGCGCATTGCCACAAAGCCTGGAAGCTGTCACACAAACTGCCTGAACAATATGCTGGCCACATTTCACAATATTACCACTCCAACTTCTGTTCAATATTGTGTTTTAATTAAACTATGCCTATTCATATTTTTTCTCAATCTCTCTGCAGCAGTGTCTGAAAGAAATCTCATTTGGAAGTTTTCTTCAAGGAACATTAGAACTAGCAGCAATAGCCATGATCCAGATTCTGAAGAACCTTATATTTCCTAAGATGACAGTTTTATTTCCTAAGATTACAGTTTTATATACAGAAAATAATGAAGGTTTATCTACAGATGATTGAACTGCACTCTAGCCTAACAAAATCCTCCATTCACACAAATGCATGCAGGGGCTTAATGTCCTGCTCTACACAGGCAGCCATATCCCAGCAATGCTTCCATACACAAAAACCATCATCATTGGACCAAGAGAGACAAGGTAGTCCGACAAAAAACATTGACAGACAAAGTAAAAAAATAAAAAAGTGACTTTTCTTTCCCTCGTATTCACTTAATGATTGCTTTCTGCAGGAGACAGAAGGAGGAGAGCTGTTAATTATATCAAGAATACACCTCCAGGATAGAGTGAGAGGGGGATGCCATGGCAACTGGCAAAGGCAACAGTGAACAAAATGGTCACCCTTTTGTAGGAGTGAGACCATGAAAGAGCTCGTCCTTTTGTCCCCCCCATCCCCACCTCCTCCTTCCCCCTGCGTTCCTGTCATCTTTGCTGCATTAATAAAGCATAGAGACAACTCAGGAAAAACAACTTTTTCTGTAAGCAGTCTCTGACGTCTTGATGTGCAGGAAGAAAAGATGAAAATTAGCAGCATGTGGGTGGAACAAAAAGAGGGGGGAAAACACATGAGGTAGAACTAGAGATTATTATTTTCTAATTATTTAATATTTTACTTATCTCCTCCCATCCCCAGCAAAGTGCCTTTAAAGAAGGCTTTTAGCTATTTCTTGAAGAGAACAGCTTGGTGGTTTGTCGGGGGGGGTTTGGTGGTGGGTTTTTTTGTTTGGTTTTTTTTGTTTGTTTGTTTTTTTTAAAGTGAGAATTCGAGAAGAAAATGCTCTAGACATTCAAGGCAGTTCAAACAAGTCACTCTCAAGTTTTCTCCTTGAAGAAAAAAACCCTAAAAGACTGTGTTACTGCAGCGCTGACTGCATTCCACAGCAGAAGGGGAAAAATCCACTGAAGTGCCCTCTAGCTTCACTCACAGAAGACAGTTTTTTCTGTTCCAAATAAAATGTCACATTCACTGTAAGGTCCAACACCGAGATTGTAACATCACTAGACTAACGCTCCAGAGCCAACAGGAGCACTCTGCTTTTGAGGTCGTGTGCAGCTCCAGCTGCAGACCCCGTGCAGCAAGCCCATCACTTATGATCCCCTAAAATTCTTCAGTACGAGGCTGCGGTTTAAGACTACTCATCACGAGCATTGGGAAGATTTAAACACTGGTGAAAGAAGAAAACAAGACCTCTGTTATCTGTTTTGGAACTAGAGTAGGGCAGTAACAGCAGCGCTGAAGCAGTGCCTTTCCTCAACAAATACTGCTTTTATAGAAGCAGCAAAACTTTATAAAATCAGGGATCACGCTGGCAGCCTGCCAGGAGCCTGAAAGGCACGGCTGATTTGCATAACCTGATTGTGCCTTTGTGTTTATAATAAAATTTACTTGTTTTGATTCTAATGGCAGCTTCTTCATGAAGCATCATGTTTAATTAGATCTGACACTGAAAGCTGCTGAAGAGTTTTGACTGCAGGTTTAGAAAGGGAAACAAGGAGAGCACTCAGAGTTTGGCACCAGCCGGTGGGAGAAAGCGGTCATGGATGTGTTACTTTGGAAGAGGAAGAGGTGAGTGAAGCCACGGGTGAAAGAGAGGATTTGATCAGTCAGAATGGTGCAGGGAGAGCTCGAGGTTTGGCAGCTAGAACAGGAAAGGGTGGTTGAAAATTTCTTTTCTCTCCCTCACTCTTCAGGGATGGAGTTGGTCCCAGAGCAAGGATTTTTTGGCTAAGGCAGCAGTGAGTCTTAAATAACCCAGCAATGTTGAAATAGTCCCTTCTCATGACATTCAGATGATATACTATACTGTGAGGAGCCAATGGAAATTTCAGCTGCTACAACGCTACCCATTACTAGGACTTTCTACATACAGTCCCATATTCTCAAGGGTCACAACACAGGACTAGAGACTTAGTGGCATTTTGGAACTTTGCCTTTGAACACTTGTATTTTTAGAGATGTTAAATCCAGCCCTGTGTGCAATGTTGATCTCTGCAATGTTTTAAGCTATTTGTTTTATATAAATTCAGTTCTCAGGATTGGCGATATACAGTATACCCTAACACACAACCACAAAGTTTTACCTGTCCTCTTTAGGCTGTCATGACAGTTTCAACACTGGTGATAGCTGTAACTTTAGTATTAAGCTATTCAACATTAAGTTCACAGTAGTAAAAATACCTTTTCAAATTGCAAGTCAAGAAGAAAAGATGACAGATGTGTTTTTAGACTGAAGTATCTCCACATGCATTAATATTCTGTACACTACAAAGCTTCATCTTAGCTTGTGCTGCAATAACTTCCACATGCCGACACGTCCTTAACAGCATCACAGACATCATCATTATATAAAAAATGAAGAATTTAATATGACTAATTTTAGGTAGTCAATGGAAAGGCTTATTAGAAATTCTCTAATTATCTAGAAGCCTCACAACTGCTTTCTGCCACCACGTCCCCTCCTTGGTCCTTAGGACCACGCATTTAAGCACAATGCTAAGTCAAGGTCAAACTAGTCTGCCTCTTAATCTTTCATTCTCCCTCAACAAGGCCTCCTTGGTATTCCATTTCCAGGGACCATAAATTTCATATGAAAATCATAGTTGTCAAGACTAAAAATATATCTTATAACTCAGAGCACTAGCTGACTGCTTTCAGGATCTCTGCAAATCTTTTTGATAACATTCTCAGATGGAGAAAATCAAAGAAAAGAACAAGCATCCTCCAAAACGTTGCTTGAACACAAAGTGTATTAATCTCTAGTGTAATCTTAGTAAATTAACTACTAATGACACAGTGACCACTCCAGGATAGCAATTTCAGTCCACTTGATAAGTGTGTATCAAAAATCTTGCTCACAGTTAAGAACTTAAACGGAGAAGGACAAAAAGAGGAATGACTGTCAGCCACACTTGTTCCCCAGTCCAGTGTGCTGCACAGCCATACAAATGCCTGTGCCAGCACAGAGGGACATACACCATGGCACAGGGAGGGGCAGCCACCATGGAAGGAGGCTTACCTCCTTCTAGCAGCAGTTCTCACTTCAAAGTGCTGATTTAACTATGCTATCTTCTTATGCTGTGACTCACTATCATGTCTTCTACAGGATGTTACTTTAAACAACAACAACAAAAAATTCAGAAAACTCCACCACCATCACAACTCCTAAGTTCAAAGTACTTAGTTTCTTCCCTCAGTTACAAAAAGCCCATCAGATGAGATGGGCTACTGTTCTTGTACCCTTTCCAGCTGCAGGACTACTCACTTCGTAACTTTAAATACTAGCATAAATAATTAAATGTCTTTGGAGTCACAACCCCACTCCTGATGGGTCACTACTGGTGGTCATGACACCCTTCTTTGGAAGCTGAACTAAATTTAAGTAGTCTCTGGAACTTTAGTCTCTTATTTTTAAAAACAGTGCAATAGGCTAAAGGGTCAATAGGCAATACTAGAAAATGTGAATATTTAAGAAGATATTTTGTTAAATCCTCAGCATACATTAGTTTAGTCATATGATCAACTCAGCAACTTCAACAAGAGCAGTTAAATATGCAACAAGCAGCAAAACTGAATTCTCTGAAGGGCTGATGATTATGCTGTTGTAACAGATAAGATGGTATTTATTTTCAAAGTGTTTGCTGGGCAATCTTCTGTAATACTGAAAACTGATCAGACAATATTGGTTTTGTCCTCTTAGCTCTGAGGATACGACAAGAAAGAAAAACAACAGCTTTAATATCAGTATTTAAGAACATTGCATCACCACTCTAGATTTTGAACCAAAGTGTGCTGAAGTTGACAAATACATCACTTTTTTGAATTACTATTATTATTATTTTGGAATACTGAAAGAAATCTCCCAGCAACTTACACTGAATACATTTTTATATCAATTACTGGAATATTGTCTGTTTATGCTACTCTGTTCCCACACACCATAAAGGATTTTCCCTTTCATTAAAAACAAAAAAACCCGCACGTGTTCTAGTCTCCCCCCCCGCCATCTCACTTTCACATGAGATAGTGTTATAAGCGCAGATTTTACTTCACCATTATGGTTTAACAGTAAGTACTTACTACAGTAACACTGAACATAGCCTAATACAAACACAGCACAAATTATTCATAAAGTTAAAATCCCCTTGCCCCCCAAATATGGTAATATACATGGATTAATTTATATTGTATTTACTAGCAGCTTTTTCAAACTCACAAAGTCTCTCTTTGGTAGCCTCTTTGAATGACTGTTTCAGGTCTTCAGCTGATTTTGCATTAGACATTAAAAACTCAAAGCCCCCGTTAGTAGGATTTGGTAAAGCAGAATTGTGTTTGCTAACGGAAAACATCAATTACTCCTGAAAGTAAGAGTTAGATCCAATTAAGTCTGAGAAGATGTTTTATTGATAAGATGATGCTCAACTGATTTTGCTTAACTGGTAAGGTTCCTCACCACACTAGAGCTCTAATGCTATAGCATTCTATCCAAGTCTGTACTGAGTACACTTGGGTACATCTTTCTGTTAAAGGTATTACAGTCTAAGCACAAGCATACTGTTAAGCACCCTCTAGAGACGTTAAGCAACACCTGAACTATGAACAGCAGCCACATGTATAAAGGACCTCTTTCTGAAACACAATCTTCTGTCCCTGGCATGAGCAGGGCATGTCACCACCCTATGCAAGATCTCATGACAGAATATCTGCATTAATTTCTTCGTTGATGTGTCATATTTCAATAGAAAACACTTCCATTTCAACAGTTCTCCAGGAGCACAGGAACTTATCATGGCAAGGTTTTAGTACCACCATCTTTTGCTGCCTTCTTCAAAGCTGAGAGCCAACCTTTCTAAGCCACTTTCCCATGTATTTACCTGACTTTGTAGAAGATGATGCTAGAGTCTCATTGGCTCAATACATGTTAACATTGCATAGTCATCAGGACTACAGAGGATTTCTGAAATCAAGTGAAAAGGTGACAGTATTGCCAAGCTATTAAAAGGATTAGATCTCATCACAAAAGTATAGCAACACACTTTGTCAAAGTCCATTTACCGATTGCTGTATTGTTTCCTGCTTATGCCTAAAGAGGCATATAAAAAGATTTCAATGGAGTTGTTAAATATTTAGGTTAAAAACTCTGACTTGTCTGGAAGGAAGTTGAAAACCCATAATTCAAATAACTCCTAACATGAGTAGCAAGTGAAAACTTTCATAAAGAAACCATATACTAACTGGAACTGTAAAATACAACAACCAGCAGAGAAAGACATGTATCAAGGTGGGGTTTGCATGTTTGCATTCACTTTTTTTTTTTTGACTGTCAATTTCTTGGGATAAGTGACTGAAGAACCACAGGCCCTACAGAACCTACTCAAACTATCCAATAACAAAGCACTTCTCTGGGCTGTGGCAGCTCTTATGCGTGACATCATTTGTTTACAGAAGGCAAATACTTGCCAATTTTAAATAAAACAGGATTCAGTCTGTTGAAAACAGACAGATGTGTACAAGAGTGGCTATTCCTGTGTCTCCGCACTAATTCATAGCGTTATACCAGCAGTAGGGCAGCTTCACACAGCTTACAAGATCTTGCTAGGAGCAGATGAAAATGAGACTGCAGTATATGATAATCTCATTAGCTGGGACTGCCTCCTAAAAGGGAACGTTACAAGCTTCGAAGTGCATCTTGTTAAGAGGTATGTTTTATTTCAAGTGATTTAACAGGAAATCTCATCCTTCCAGTGCAGTTAAATACTAGCTCACCTATTGCACTACTTTCCAGATTACTTTTTGTGCAGGTTTTTCACCATTCTAATGTTTTGCCATGTGCCTGAGTAACTGTTGACTTTGCTGGAAGAGCTGGCATAGCAATTGCATACACAGAATCTTCAAGAAAGCCGAGCAAGGAACTTGGCTGATAAATGCCAGTTTGTTAAGTAGTTTTTGAAAAGGTGAATACATCCAAAAAGCAAACAGTAACATTACTTTTTAAAGAAGTTTATTAGCGAATTCTTTTATTTTGAAGTCATAAATCAGTGTAATGACTCCTATTTTTTCCCCAAGATAAACTAAAAAAGTCTTAACATTCTGAACCAAGATTTATTAAAAAAATTAAAATCTGTTAAATACCAGACTATGAGCAAAGAAACACTTCTACTAGAATACCTCTCTTGACACTTCTGTTCATTCCTATAGTTCAATGGAAAAAATGTTACTGACTTCCTGAGGGGCACAAATTGGAGAAAGTTACTTCCATGAAAATCTAATAAAGAAAAACTCCCTTTACTCTTACATCCGCTCCTGTTACTCTTCTAGGAGATGCACTGTACAAATGCACATTTTAACTAGATGCACTGTTAGAGAATTTTTATCTCAGTATTAACAACTGGAAACCTTTACGGATACTCAAGACTCAGACTTTCTACACACCACATGGAAAAACACAGGTTGGCGTGCCTCCTGACAACTAAAACTAACACCATTTCAGGAAGAAATCTAGTTTGAAGATAATCTTGTCTAGAACAAATGCTGTGTAACAGAGTCTGCCCTGAGGGTTTGAATCTCTGCTACCCTCCTGGACCAATGATCTCCAGTAAAACAATATGCATCAAAACGAAATGAGAACAAGTACCCATAGATTCAAGAGAACAGTGCATGAAAACACAAGGTTCAAGCTCCAATGGAAACAAAAAATATCTGGAACCTTTCACAAAAGACACAGAAATATCTGCTTTTCCTGAAGTTGCAGAGTAGACAGCACTAAACCTTGTTACAGGAGTTGACCTATAGCCTCAATTTTCTTCAGCTCCACCAGGCAGAAAAACCTAAAAGGAAAACCTCTTAACTCTATATAATATAGAAGGTTCACCTTGTAAGTTCTTCTACCTATTAACCAGCATCTCTAACACAGTTGCACTTGAGTTCTGAGCAGCATTTGTCATGTACGTTAACACACTAAATGGAGGACCAGGCAATGTGCATTATTTGAGGTTAGGTTGAAAAGATCTAAAGAACAGAGGGAGTGTTCTGGTGTAGATATGAATTTGCTTCAGAAACTAGAATTATCTGAAGGTTTAAGAAATGTATTTATTTTGAAAAACAGGCGAGATAGGTATTCAAATCCACTTCACATTAAGACAATATTTAACTTACTAACATCAGAGATGTACCTCCTCAAAAGCTTATGTTTTTGTAAAGCAGAGATGTCTCTATTTTACAGAAGAAAAGCCTCATCCAAATTTGGAGGATGAATAGAAATTCTGAAAGACTTTTATTGTCCTTCCACTTTTATGAAAATCGGTGCCTAGGCAAAGGGAAAGAATCAAGTGATGGAGAAGCAGGCCATTTTCCCCCTCCCTGCAACCATAATACTTTTTTTCTGGTAACTGGCAAGTTGGAATGCAGTGTGTGGATATCTCTAGACTAGTCAGAGCATGTACTTCTCCTTGTACACTTCTACTGGGTAAGACACATGACAGGAAGATGAAGTTACAGGAGATGATGGGAAGATGAAATAATAGGAGAAGAGATACTTGAGGGGCAGAAGAGAGAAACTGTGGAAAAGCAGAATAAATTTCTGCAGCTCATAAAACAAGCTTGTTCAAGACGTTTCTGAAAGAGCTCTACTTTAAATCAGTACTGAACATGATTCAACATATTGTCCTGGTTTCGGCTGGGATAGAGTTAAATTTCGTCCTAGCGCTGTGTTTTGGATTTAGTATGAGAAGAATCTTGATAACACACTGATGTTTTTAGTTGTTGCTAAGCACCCTGCTAGTCAAGGACTCTTCAGAGGCTGGGAGGGAGCAGAGCCGGGACAGCTGGTCCAGCTGGCCAACGGGGTATTCCATACCATATGACATCATGCTCAGTATATAAATAAGAGGCATGGTCCAGGAAGTAGCAATCGCTACTTGATTATCGGTCGGCAGGTGGTGAGCAGTTGTACTGCGCATCACTCACTTTGTATATTCTATTATGATTTCTTTTTCTGTTCTATTAAACTGTCTTCATCTCACTCCACGAATTTTACTTTTTTTTTTCCTCCTGATTCTCCCCGCCATCCCACTGCCGGGGGCGGGGGGGGGGGGAAGGGGGCAGGGGAGTGAGCGAGCGGCTGTGTGGTGTTTAGCTGGCTGCCGGGTTAAACCACAACAATATCCATATAGTTATCTACCTTCCTTGTGCAGAAAACCTTAGAGATGCTTCCTGTTTTACACACTTAAGCATGACATAGACCAGCAACTTGTCAAACACTCGAAGACAACAGGTTTCTAAGCTGCACTCCGACAGATTTTTTTTCAAATATTTTTAGACATATACTATTTTAATTACTTTTCGAGAGCTAGCATCGATAACACAGACTACGTTTTCACAGAATAAAACAGGCACAAAGCCCTGAGCAGTATTAAAACACAGACTATTAACTAGGAACATAGATTTTTCTTCAAAACGTATTTTATCTTCTGGTAAAAATCTGCTGAGTAACTGCTTGATCGTGTGCTGGTGGCAAAAATTACAGAAAGTACAAAACTAGAAAATACTTTGGGGCTTTCAACTGATGGTTTGCTGGCAAAATGAATGAACACTAAACATGTCATTCATCCAGTTTTCTTCTTGGCTTTGATTTCACATTAAGGACTGACAAATAACCATCCCTTTAAAGCTCTATAATTGTTTGCTGGATAAACCCAGAAACTACAAGCTAAAACCAAACTGAGTAATATAATAGAGTTAAAATTAGATTCTCAACCATGCAAGTTGAGAGAAAAGATATTTAGTACCTCTGGAGCAGAGTGCAATGTTAGCAAGGAAAGAGCTGATGAGGTTGTTAGCCCTTAGGGATCAGAGAGAAGTAATTACCACCCATGAAATGCTGAGGAATATTGTGGACATTAAGAAAACTGTAGTGTGCCATAAAGATTTCAATTTGAAGATTGTTTGGGGTTTCCCCAAAAGCTTTTGGGCACGCAAACTGTCCTTCAAGCCTGACATAAACAGTAGCAATGACCCTAACAAAAGGGATGAGCTCCCTACACTAATGTGGCCCCACTCATCTTAGATGACAACAATACAAGGAAAGTAGGTATTTCTAATTGCTGCAAACACACAGTGACAGACTTGATTGTACAGATGAAGTAATAAAAGAATGTTACAAACAGCCAGGGACTTCACAGAGCTTACCTGTTTCTGTGCTGATGCTCCCATATGCACCTGGCAAAACTTGACTGCCTGTTCAAGTGCTGCTTCTTCATCCACCTGAACATGGAATCACAACTAATGAAGTCACAATTACTTAGCTCATCTATAAATCTAATTAAATTCAGATGAAATGAGGATGTAGAGCATGGGAATAAGGGGGAGAAGCAGCACTTCTATGACAGAACAGTGATCTTAAATTATTCAGGAGTATATATTCACAAGAAGATACACAACTCTCTCAATTCAAACTAACGTTTAGCATGAACAAACACTGCATAATTGGTATTATAACTGATTTCAGAAATTTAGTTCCAAAACATAGAGGGTCCTACTTTCCCCTGCCCCTGCTCTAGTAGTGGTCTTGTTAAGAGAGCGGTTCTTTGAGAGATATTTATCTTCCCAACTTTTGGACAGATATAGGGCCAATTTTATACTGCTTGGTTTGTCAGTTCTTATTATTCTATAGTAATGTCTGAGGTCACATAGAAAAATTACAATTAATGAGAAAATACTTTACCTGTTTAATCAGCATGTACGTTTCAGACATGATCTTCTCAATTTTAGCCAGGTCATAGGCCATAACTTTCTGACCTTGCTGCCATACTCGATAAGCATCGAATAGAAGTGTTTTCCCAGACTCCACATCCTCAAGTAACTTCCTCTTCCTACTTGATCTCTGGACAGGTTCTTCTGTAGGTACTGCTTGAACTATTCCTTTAGCTGCCTGCTGCTGATGTTTTGAGCTGATACTTAGCTCTTCCAAAGAAAGTTCTGGAGTCCGGCTCTCTGGAGCTCTCTCCTTTGAGTTCCTGCCAGACTGAAGACGGTCTGGCTCGCTGCGTTTACATGAAGAATCAATTTTTTCAGGGTCATTGGAATATCCATCAAGATCCATAGGCTCAACTGAACGAGGCCTAGGGAGCTCTTTAATTTCCTTGTCACTCTTGTCCTCTTGTTCCAATATGTCCATAGCATTGGGAAGTTGTCCCTGGGTCACCTCCTTTACTCCATTTTCAGTATTATGTACTACTCCATCCGATAAAACTGGCTTTTTGGGAAGGACATCCTTCCCCTCTTCAGCACTAGCTTTATTAGAGACGTCTGTTGTCATCCTTCCTGAAGCAAGGTTAGAAGACTTGGAACTCTGATCTTCTGAAACCTTAATAAAAGAAGTCATTCTGCTCTGTTATTATTGAAATCAGAAAGCATTTGAGCACAGCTAGGACTACCATGAATATTGACAATGAGTACCTTTACATTACTGCCTCTGCTGAAGAAAATGCATTTATTCCATGTCCATTCTTGTTTGTTCCTGAATATTAACTAATCCAAGCTGCAAGTCTTACAATTAAAGTATTATAACCAGTGAAAATACCACAGAGAAATCAACAGGTTGAACCAAAGCTGCAATGTTTCCCCCCCCGCCCACTACTTCAATTTATACTATGGGATCCAACTAAATGAACACCAAGCACAAAATAGCACAAAATTTTCTTCTAATGTACTGAAATCGAAACTGAACCTGTGTCTTTTGCCAACTGCAGATCATCCTCAAATTTAAGACTCTTCCCTTTGGTTGCTCTTACATAACTTTCTTCTCGTTAGTAGATCAAGAAGTATGCTAAACTCTGCTATACTAATTTAATTTTTATATCTTTAACTTTGGTGATGGTCCAAACCTCAGTACATCATTTCTTCTTTCAAAAATTGCTAATGATACAATTCTTCCATCTGGATTTATGAACAAACTATTTCATACAGAGTTCCAGTGTTTTAAGGATGTTTTCATTTAATTTGTTAAGCCTATACTCCGTTAACTTGGAAACCCCTTAGGAACAAGTTCTTCCTTGAATGTGTTTACCAAATAAACTTCCAATTTCCAGTTATCTTAACCTGGAAACTGATCAGTCTCTAAATTTAAATGTAAATTTACAATTAAATGTAATAGCAAGTGTCAAGGACTAGCAGTTAAAAATGTCTAGGCATGTAATATCTAGTTGACTGGTTTTGTTTTGCAAGAGGAATCTTAGTTCATTTTAAAAGAAAATTTCCAATAAACCCCACCTGAAAATGTAGCTGTTCTTATACTCCATGTAACTACCATCATTTGAAATTTAAGGGACAGTCGAGCCAAACTTACTGCAATCCATTCTCAACAACTGTATTTGTTACTGGATTTCAAAAATGAAAAACAACAATGCTGTGTAGTTGCATATAAACAAAAGGTATTAGAAATCAGTGATAATAATGTAGCCCCTCAGCCTCAGGAGATTTAAGAAATGAGTACACTGAACCTAGAAAAATCTAATTACTCAACCAACGACCATTAAACGTACTACTGCCTTACCTGTGTCAGATCGTTGAGAGTGTCCTCCAACACTTTCACTGTAAGCACAAAGGCTTGTTGGGCCAGAACTTGACGATCTGCATCACGCAAGTACTTCCTGTGCCACAGTAAGATAACAGAAATTAAGCTAACTGCCACAAGCTTGTAGGACTTCAAAAGCAAGAATCAGGACATTTAAAAAAAAAAACCAAAACCAAAAAAACCCCCAACACAACAATTTTAAAACAAGTTAGAAGAAAGCGAACAAAACATATATAGTTGAATATTGAAATATAACACTTTAGTTATGGTTTCCCCCTACCTCTCCCCTCCCCGCAATCATCAAAGATGACATGCATGAAGCAAAAGATAGTGCTATCTACAAAGAGAGGGAAGGGGAGAAGTGAGGGGGGGGGGGGAAAAACCAAACCAAACAAACCAAACCCAGAGCAAAACAGACAATCAGAATTAGTTTTCTTATATCAAGCCTTCTGTGCCCCTCAAATACCAGCTTTTTATTCAAACCTTTTCTCGAAAAAGAGTATTAGTCACACAAAACTATCTTGTACTGTCAAGTGATTTTCATGTTCTGGATAAACCGTGCATGTGAGATTCAGGACATCAGCAAATCCTTTCTCGTTGGTCGTATCAGTTGCTTTTGAATCTAGCTTTTTTAGAGCTAAGACACTGGTGTGCTAATACCTTTTTTCCTATTTAGTAATATTAAAAAAAAATTGTATGTGTAAAATTTATTCACTCTATAGTTTCATTTAGTTTACTAGAGCATTGTAACTTCAGTGTATTCTGACACAATGCTTTAGTCCACTTTCAAGGAAAACATTTCCAGCCATCAATCCCACCTAATTGAGTTTAACGGAAAACTGAATTTCTATTGCAGAATTGGCTGGTTTTAATGAGAGGGCTAAAAATCAAGTAAATAATTTTGAAGGCTACTATTTCAGCCAAAAAGCCAACATCTTTAATAAACATATTTTCTCTCTACAGTATTACACTAAATTGGTAATTTTATGGTTTGCTTTTCAGACAAAAGATACACAAACCTGACTCCTCATTAGTTCAGTAATAACTAAAGTTCAGCTGAAACGCCCGTATTTTTAAAAATAGGGTTGTTACAGGCATATACCAGACACACCCAGAATATTTGCATTTATACATTCCTGTAACGATTCCAGTTCATCATGGCTGGCACTGGCTGATCCAACACGTCAAATTACTTGTTTGTTAAATTCAGTCTAGACTTATAAATAACATAATATTTTTAGTACAACTGTGGGCTTGCTTAGGACAGAATTTAAACCTTCTATGGTCCAGTACTCCTGATATGCTAAAAGTCAAAGTATTTTTGGCTTCAAATTTGCTGAACATGTGGTGACATATTCCCAGACATACTATGATCTACGCAAATCCACATGCACTCACACTCAAAAACACACGAAGAAACCTTCAATGCCTCCAACTTATCGCCATCAATCATTCCATTCAATTTCTCAAGCATTTGCCAGAGACTAATTTCAACATTTCCCACTCGGCAAGCTACTAAAATTTTACCTCAATTGCTTCAACATTTTCCTTAGATGTTTATTTTTGTCTTGCTATTGATATGAATCTGTATATAGCTCATGTTAAATGGCTTCTTGTTTCTTAAATAAGGTTAATGCAATTAAAATTAGATCACCCCTGAACAGGATAAGCTTTTTAAATAGCATCAGCTGCCAACAGGCACATAACCATTGTTCAGTCAAGGATTACAGGAAGGCAGGATGCCTGGGCTGTGACCTCCCTCACTGGACATAGCTCTTACGCAAGAGGCCAGCGAAGGGGTGCAGAAGTCACGAAGCTCTGTTCCATCAGTGAATCTCTCCACGTGACAGAAAACCTCTGCAAGTCTGTTAAGGCAGCTGTATGGCTGCTTTAAGTTTCAAGAGAAATGCAGAGAAATTCTAGATGCTATTATGGAATCGTAATCCTGAGAAAAATTAACCATCATTCCACTACATTCCCAAGGAAATCTGTCTAAAGACTTTTTTCCTAAATGAAGGACACCTTTAAATAAAATAGTTACACAGTGAACAAAATACATTCAAAGCTTTACAAAGTAATGGATTAAAATAAATATATCATACTTTCCCTGATCAGGGGTCCTCTGTAGCATAGATGAGACTTTCAGCAAGGTGTTGTAATCCTTTAGTTGCGACAGCACATTTAGCAGTAAGACAATAGAGCGGTTCATATGAGACGCAAAACTGCCCGGGCGGTCGATCTCATCCACGGGGATGCGCCAGATTCCCTGAAGAGAAAGGAAAAGAGGAAACCTCTAAAGAGGATTCAACTGAAAAGGACAGAAATCTTAAAATATGGGTCGGATTCCGCAGAATACTGAATTTCACTGAGGGTCAGGGGAATAATGGACAGACAAATGCTGCGGTCCCTCAGACAGGGAGATCTGGATTTAAAGTCAACTGATTCCTGTCAGTAGCGAAAGAGGGAGGCTTGCAGAAGCCACAGCACACCTTCTGAATATGCTTCTGAGCTATCCCCAGAAAAAAGCAAGGAAAGGCTAAATTATATTGTGCATTTTTCTTAAATGTCTGTGAACACGCCTTCCTAAGCCAAAGTTCAACTACCATAAAAACCAAGGAGTAACTTAAAGTAAGTTTTCCTGGCCTGAAAGCTGCTACTCTTGTGCAGCCACAGCAAGTTTCTATCTTCAAATAATCTGTTACTAAATGTCTTAGGAACTTGGTTACTGCCTTGGTATCATCAGTGTTCACCATGGCACTAACCAGTCTGATAGGAAGAATCAGATTCCTCAGCAATATCCATTTTCCAGTGGCAGATTCAAATACTTGTGCATCCATCCTGAGCCTTCTAATTAAATTTCTGGGACAAGGGAATCTTTGGGGAGCAAGGCTGGAGACTGATAGAAATATAATTTAATTATGGTTAGTCAGCTCAGATTTTGCCATGTGTAGTAAGTCTAAGGAGATTTTTTTCAGGTGTTTAACATGGATGCTGTCAACACACTAGTCAACCACATTTGAAAAAAAATGCAATGCAAATAATACTATGCTTGCATGTTAGTATGTAACATATTCTGACCATTCACAAAACCTGCCGTTACATCAGTGCAAACCCTTCCCTCATGATTTATTCAGTTCTGAAACTTTTCCTGTAGCAGCTCTTTAAGATGAAAATCCTCTGGTCATGTATACCATTTTGTGACAATGCAGGAAAGAATAGTCTCATTGGTAGGACTACCTGACTGAAAATAAATTTTGCTTTCCAAACCTGTTCAGAGAGCAGGATATAGAAATATTTACTCTTTTATCCTTGTTTAAAGGTCTTGCTTTGATATTTTTAGCTTTACTTTCAGTGTGAGCAAAATTCTTCAGAACTTAAAAGCAAGGTGGAAGCAAAGAACATGATTACTGCAATCATAAATGACATTTGACCACAAGAGCAGCAGATACATAACCAGCCTGTCTACAACGGACCCTCCCCCTGCATGAGAATGTACAGTTCTACTCCATAGGATGTATAGGAACTTGGAAAAAACAACACACAAATATCAGTGTTTTTATATAGGAAACAATGACTTCAACTAGATATAATGCAGAGGCTATTCTGCCAAATTTTCTTACTCTTGCTTTTCCTCAGGCTCTCTACTCTTACTCCCTAGTAATCACAGAGAAAGCCGTTTTTCCTCTTTGCTCCCTGAAGCTTTCTTTCAAACTTTTTTTTGTAGCCTCCCTCTTCCAGAAAGTACCTAAAACCGTACCATGACTGACCTCTGAGGCACAACTGTCGCTTCCTCCTATTTCCAACTACCAACGTCCACAAGTACCTTCTGCGGCTTGGTGGCAAAGATCTTATCTGCTCATGCAGCTCCGTAGCTGTCAAGCACGTACAGCTCTTGTAGGTAACAATTCAGTAAAACAGCACGTATTTTATATAAACAGAGCAGCTTTTTCTTCCCCCAAACTATACAATGACTTTCCTTTCAGGCTACAGATGAAACACACACATTCAGGAGTTGGTATTTTTTGCTTCTCTGCACATATGTAAACTGGGTTTCTGCCAAATCCTAAAACAACTGAATGCCTCATAATAGCACCACATTGCAACAACCTACTTAGCCAATTTAACTATACAAAACAATTTATGGCCAACTTAGATGCATACTGTAGGAATGGAAGACAGCCAATGTGTAGGTCCCTGGTCTTTTTTGGCATTATCTCATCCTTCATTTGAATTAGGCAGATCACTTGGAGGAAGCTTTCAGATACCGTATCTGGAATCGGTTGAAAATAATTTTGCAGCTCCTTCTCACATGTCCCGTGTATACATTTTAATGCTACCCCGGAAATTACCATAATGCAGTAAAACCATTTGCAATGACAGAATATGCTAATTGCAGCTAGAAAGCCATGAAAGCGACAAAGTCCATCTGATAGAAACAAAGTTGTGTATTTTGGGGAATGCTGCTCTTCCGGCTTTCTACAACGGGGCACATTGGAAGAGCTTAAATTAAAACTCGCATTAGAGGTGTTTAAGTTTACTTTATCGTTGCAGTTACATAAGGTCTGATTTTAAAAGGCAAATCACTAACTTTTCATGTGTTGACTTGCAGTTTTAGAAATGCAAAACAGCAATAAATAAGATTACTGTCCTATGTTACATACCGGCCTGTTTCACATGCAGCCTCAAGCCAAAAGCCATCAGGAGTCAGAACAATCTTCATTCCACCCACTTTGATTTTATTAAGCAATACGCAAAACACTGATGTTAAAGAGAGTTTATCAGAATGTATTTCATGAGTGATGTTGAACTCTTTTTTAAGATTGCAATCTGAGCAAGAGACTAAAGAATCAAACAGTCTCATTCAAACCTCTCCCAAAGTGAAGTTTAACTAAGCCCATCAGGCATGAATTTTTCCTTCCTAAGTATCAATAACATTTAGGAAGAATGTTTCTGAATTCAGATCATATACTGCAACTTTTTAAAAAAAATAGCCTAGCATTCAGCTTTTTAAACAAAACTTGAGGAAGATACAAATGCAAAGCTTGTAATGAAATAGCTGGGGAAGAGACTGGAAAATGTTATGCAGTTTGACTAAAATTAAAGTTTTAATATCACCATTTGAAAATTCAGATTTGTTAGCAAAGCACCTCCCTTGAAAGTACACATACAGAGGAGTGCAGATCCTCGGGATAAACATCTGCAGTTCTTTGAAACGTTTTGTTACTGATCATCACCACCCAGGCCACTTGACAAAACGTCTCCAACTCTGGCCACCAAAAGGATTTTATGTCCAACACAGCGCTCCTGCTTGCTGGCCACCGTTCCTGCAGCTGAAAGGTTCTCCTCCCTTCTGCAACAGCCAGCAAAGCTGTTTACATGAAACCAGAGGAAGGAGTGAGACGCTTCCAACAACTCCAAAATGCCTCTCAAGATCCAAAACATCAAGCTGCTCTCCATGCCTGCCTGGCTAAACAAACACTTCCATAAGAGCTGGGGGCGGGGGAATCGAGCCTGATATGCACTGCTAGAAAAAAAAATCTGGGAGTATGAGAAAATTCTGTGGATAACTTAATACTGAATTCTACATTAAATATGAAACTGAATAATGAAGTCAGTATACCACATTCCCGGCGACACTCTAATTTTTTTTCAGCTTGAAACTTGCTGCACAACCTCCCCTTGCAGAAGAGGACAGTGAGGAGAAGAGGATGGTGCTGCACAGGGTTTTGTGACCACGAGCTACAGCAATAGTGGTTACTTTCTAGTTCAGTCACTGAAAATAGAAAGGAAGGAAGTGCTTATTATTCCTCCACGCTGCTTACTCCAGAACTTTACGGGAGGGGATTCCCTGGGGTTTAGGAATGCCTCTCTGAGGAGGAAAGGCTGACAGTTCTCAACAAAACCCAAACTTCTCTGGGGATGGCTGCTGCTGACACTGCAGAGCTTCAGAGTAAGCCATTTTCTAAGCAGAGATCAAATTTTACTCTCTCAACGCTCCATTTCTCTTCTCAACGAAATGAAGAAATGCTAGTCATACTTCACACGATCCGACTCACATATAACAAGCAAACACATAAAACAACTACTGCTACAAATAAAGACCTCCAATTACTTATGACTCAATTCCTCTTTTTTTCCTTTTTTTTTCCAAGGCTCCCAGAAGTGCAAGTTGCACCACATACAACAAACTCAATTCCACTGCTGCCTTCAAGTGACCAAAGCAAAACCAAACACTTCTTCGACGAATATTTGTCAATCTCAGTAATGTCCTATTAAGAAGAGCCTTTACTAAAACCAAATCTAATTTAAGTATTATTTAGAGATTGTTATAAAATATGAAAAAACTAACAAACCAACTATTAAAGTG
Source organism: Calonectris borealis (assembly GCF_964195595.1). Lineage (NCBI taxonomy): Eukaryota > Metazoa > Chordata > Aves > Procellariiformes > Procellariidae > Calonectris > Calonectris borealis. The sequence continues at coordinate 10,842,792 of NC_134329.1, forward strand.
GTGCAGGGAAGCCACCAAGTAATAATGCACAATATTTTAAAATCAGAAGTTGAACCAAGCACAATTGCATAGTCCCCGGAAAGCTCACATTTTCCTAAACATTTTTTTTTTTTTAACTCTGTGGTTTAATACAGGGTTAAGCACAACATACTGAAGTACTACTAGCTTTACTCATGTCCTCTCTTCGCAGTTATCTAGGTCAACATAAGATCTTGCACTGGGAGCCTGAAAAGGAAAGGAATATGGTTCAAGCCGAATGGTTTCAACACACTGGAGTTGAAACCTCGCTCTTTTCAGCTAAAAAAGTACAGCACAGAGCCTTCAATATCCCTATTCCTCTCTGTAAGCATTGCTCTATTTTGTGTTCAACTCGGCAAGCCTGCGTTTGCTTGACTCGTGACTTCCTGCTACTTCTGAGTGTAACCATTAAAACCGCTGCTCCCTCCCCCATTTAGCAAATTACTAAAACACCGTTTCTCATCCAATCTTACCATGCTCCCATATCTCTTATCATTTTATTCTGACACCTGATTTCGGCTTTTCTTCTTTTCTACAGGCAATTCTATTATTTTTCTTCCTCAATTCCTCATGTCATCCACACTGCTATTCAGTATGTAGTGGAACAATTCTACCTCTGTGAACAGGAATGTGAGTGGGTACAAAAGTATTAAGAAATGAAAGCAGCTATATTCAGAATATTAAAATTATTAGCTGCAGGGACTTGTGTCATCAAGGGAAAAAAAGCAGCCCCTGCTTTCTGTGAGTAACTTAGCCAATTTCAGAAGCATCTTACAAACTTTTTCAGAGTATTTAAGCAGGTACTCCTTTTGTCTGCTGTTAGTCTTGTTCACGTTCTACAGCAACAGAATATAAAAAATAGTATGATAATAAATAAATTACATTTTATCAACCTGGAAAAGGAAACAGAAATAAGGCAAAAATGCAGCAACTTCCTTTTAATAAGTCAGAACCAAGCAGGATTACAATTCCTGGTCTAAAAGGTAAATATTGTCTATGTACACACACACTTGGAAGTGAATAAACAGCATATATGCTTTCTGGAAGAACTGTGGAATTCTGCAGCATTATTTTAGCAAGAGAGCAGCACGAAAAACATTGACAAATGAAAATGCTCACATGCTCCAATTATTGTAAGCTCATAAAGAAACATAGGACAATTTTCACCTCTTATTTCTCTCTTCAAAATACAATGTATTTTCAGAGTCTTAAATTTCAGATTTTTTAATTTCTAAAACAATCATTTTACAATTCACTTGACATTAAATTGGTTTTAACCCTATGAAAAGAACACCCAAGCCATACCCACTTGGAAAGACCATTATGTGTGAGCATGAGTCAGGGACATAAACACACGAGACAGGGAAAGGGAGTCATTTCCTCACTGCATAAGCAATTATATAAAATCAGAAGTGCCTTGTTAAGATGATGAGTTACAAGTTCAGGTGGAATTAGTGAAACAGAAACTGAGGTCTACAGATAGCCTTTGCAAAATACTGCGTTTGGCTGTTTGCCAGGCAGAATCTAGAGGTTTTTGTTCACTCCGTCAGGAGGCTTGAGGAGTTTTTACTCAGATGGTTCCCATGTAGCACGTGATTTCACAATGATGTCAACAGAAAGTCACATCATCTCTTTTTAAAGGGAAATGGCTAACTAGACTATAAAAAAAGGAAATAAAGAATCTGTTCTACTCCATGGCTACAATGGAAAGAAAGACAGAGAAGAAAGCAAGGAGCGACAGGCTGTTCTCTTAAAACCTGTTTTGAAGGTGCAATCCTGTTCAAGCAATGACAGAGCTGCGTTCCCTCGGGAGCTCTGCAACGGTGTGCCTCAGGCAGATATCACTCACTTGAAAATCCAGGAAACACAGGAGGTATGTGCATAATGCATCATCCTCTGGATGAAGACAACTGCTCCCCGCACTACTTTTCCACATTAACACCAACAGTGCCGGTGGAGTATCCTACCCCAGAGTACTCTAAGAAACAATCCTTAGATACCTTCTTGTCTAGCCCCTCATTTCTCTACTCTGCAAATCTGGGGTGCTAAAGCAAAGGTGGATTTGAAGATATAGCTGGGAAACACTGATTTTTTTTTTTTTGCTGTTGCCAGCATGAAAAAAGGTGCCCTCTTGGATAGCTGGACAACTCCTCAAGCTGGAAGGTCAGTTACTGATAAAAAGACTTTTGGACAAATTAAATACATTTATTGTCTTTCCTCCAGAAGTTGCTCCCTTTTATGAGCTGTATTTTAGCAAAGAGAGAAAATGGGATTGGTTAGGAAAGGAATTAAATTATCAGCAGTTAAGTTTCATTCACTGCATCTTGCAGCCAATCCAGGGTTTAAAAAGAGGAGAAAGAGGTTTGCCAAAGGAATGCAAAAAAGTCATCATCCAGAGGTTTAGTCAGGCACTTCTATCTACTCAAAAGAAAACACTGAGAAAGGTGTCTGCTCATCCATGTTGGAATTTCTGATTACGCCTTTGTTACTTCAGTATCGTTTTTTGGGGTACGCTTTGGTTTATGTCCTGTCCCTGTCTGAAAGAGCCTGGAATTCTTTCTTAGGGAGGATATAAACCACAGAAATCCAAAGAATACAGAATGCTTCTAGATCCTCTAATAAGCAAATAACTTGATGCAGAAACCTAATGAAAGAATATGAAACCCTCGACAGGAAAACCCTTTAACAGGATTTTGCATTTCCTTAGGCATTCTCAGGGGCCAGATGCAGGAAGATTTCTTTACCACGAAAATAAATGGTTAGCAGGGCACATCTAGAGAGTGACAGGGGTTCTGGTTTTGCCTAACAGACAACCTTTCGTTGTTTTAAGAGGATTTTTCTGCTTAGATCTTTTCTGCGTATCTTCTACAACCAGACTTCCTGGCATCAGATGCAAATGGTACTCAAAGCTAATGAAACAAGCTTGGTACAGTCCATCCATCTGCCTGGAAGAGGGCAGGCTACTGCATTACCCCCCTGCAGACATTAGCAAACTCTCATTTTTCGACAACATGTGGCATTCATTTAATCTAACTCCACATGCCTATGATATAGACACATTTAATGATATCACCTAGAAATCTTTTACAGAGAGAAAAAGGCATTTAGGGGATGTAGCTCACCTGAGCCATTACAGGCTCCACCTTAGGATGAGATGAGCTATACGCTAGAAATGACTATCTCCTCTGAACACGAAGGATGAGTAAGTCATATAGATGACAAATGTGAGGGGAGATAAACGCCAACTGGCAAGTCTGCAGGCGGTTCTGGTCTCTATCAGTGGCATGCCAAGGCTGAGCCCCACTACTCGTTCTTATTCTTGAAGGAGGGGCTGCAGAATCAGAAAGAGAATCTGGACTAACACAAAGCTGGGAGAAGCCGTCAGTTCCCAGAGAAGGGTAAGTTTCAGAAGGGTGAGATTTTTTACCTAGACCCCTACACTTCTGTCCCTAGAGCGACTGTCCCCATCTTCCCAGAGATTACAAAGTAAACAGCTAGTAGCGTACATGCACTTTAACCGGTATTAGATTTTATTTGGCAGAGGGAGGGTTACCTCAGCCTAATTTTAAGAAAATTGAAAATTGCTTCAGAACACAGAACTATAAGCTATTACCTTTGCCCACATCTTGTAACACCCAAAAATAGTGAACCTAGCACAGTGTATAACAGCATAACAAAGCCTAGGCATGAAGAAGAGAGATTAGAAATACCTAGCAATCTAATGCAGGGACAGAAGAGTTAAAGTCTGGAGATAAGTCTCAAATGTCTCGCTCTCCAAAAGGTAGCCTTTCTACTCCTCCGGGAATAACAGGGCAATGCTTAAATGGAGAAGTAAGTTTAAACATAAGACAGATGTTCAAAAGGATGCGCAGAATGATACAATCTGTGGAATGTCCAAATGGGCCAAGGACAAGGCAGCTGCTACAAGCAAAAGAAAACAGATTTTTCACAAGAACATCACCTAATTCTCAAGTTGGGTGGATGAGTGCAGCAAAGGTAAAATGCTAAATCTTACCTACCTTCGTTACGGGTACCTAAAGCTGTCTATCTCCAAACAGCTTACACTGATTCACCTCCATCATCTAGTGCAGTTATACATGATACTAGAAAGAAAAGGAGGACAAGAACTTCGTAACATTAAGAGGCATGCTAATTATTGAGATTCGGCATATTGTTAATGTAGAATTATGAGTCGTTCGGAGATTCTCCATGCTAAAACACTGCAGTAAGGGTCTCCTTCTGGTAGAGGATGCCGCCTTTTACTATTTCAGTAGGGTTGAAGGATTTCACAGGATTTGAAGAAACACATTTTCACCTACTTAAATATTCAAGTTCTAGATTTAACTTACTGATTACCCAATACATAAAATGTAAGTGATTATCCTTTTAACAGCAACACAATCTCCACACATAGGACTCAACTGATTTTGAGTATTTTAAAGTAGGCTGTCAGAGTGCTAAAAAGTTTTTACCAAAATATTCAAATTCTTATGCCAACAAAAACTGCTCTTCAATCCTACATCCCTTACTTTTAAGCTAACAAAATGCTTAACTGCCCACTCCCGCTGCACATTTGACATCCAGCATCCCTGCCCTGACAGCACGGAGTGTCTTCCAGCTTTTAGACTCTCTTCTGCATAATGACACACACACTAAAATATCAAAACGAGAAACTATAAAATCCCAGAGTTTGCCAAATATTTCAGCATATTCTTACAATGCTTAGAAAAAGTAACATCATCCATCTGTACGTTTTACAAATGTATCACCAAGTTTGACTCAAAATCTCAGAAAATACCAAAAACTAGAGGGTCTCAGGTTAGATCAGTAGTGCGGAGGAAAACGCTATCATTTCAGAAAACAACACTGATCAAGCACTCAAAGTTTTTTCTTGTCAGCAGCAAATCACTATAATACATGGCATTAGGAGATCCTGCTGAAACAGATCTTTGAGCCTGAAGGAACATAAATCAAAAGGTCCAGAGAACACTTGCTACTAGTTTCCATCACAGTTTTTGGAAAGGGAAAACCCTCTAAAGCAATACCACATGGCAGCTGATAAAATACAATCAAGTGATAATCTTTAGGATGACTGGAGAAGAGCCTTCAGCTTAATTTCATCTTGATATAAAATTTCACCTTGATATAAAATTACCTAGAAACGTTCTCCTTGCGTTCTCTCCTTTTGGCTAAGATGCATCCTTCAGACACATGAGTTTCTCTTATCTCAGAGCATTATGAGTGATCATGCAGCCACTTCATCTAACTTTGGGGGACCATGTAAGGACTTTTCAAGAGAGTACATTCTTCCTCAGCGACCTGTTGGGCATAGTTTCTCTCGACTGACGTGGTAAGTATGAAAAAGTAAGTAGGTTTGAGGTGATGGAACACAAAACCAAACAGATTTCTGTACTGTACATACTGCTACTTGGTCAGGAAAGAGCCATGTCGTCATTAGGAGGTGACATATCAATATGTAAGTGTAATGACTACCTCTGGTTGGGTACTAGCAATGTTTCATCAAATTTTCGTTAGAGTTAGGACCTCAGACTCATGTTTAGTAGCTTAAGAGCCACATCCTTCAAAATATCCATAGGTAGGTTTTTTTGCAGCTTATTTATGAACAAATCGAGAGTATGGAAAAAGCTAGTAAATGTCACTGAATAGGCTGTGAAGTTATTTACAGAAATTAAGAGAGATACATATCAGAATGTAATGAAGAACTGTCAATATTTTAATAGCATGAATACAAACAAGTACTACCAACCAGGAGAAAATATAAAATGCCATACATACCAGTAATGGTACTAAAAAAATTACACTCAAGGGTTCACTATTAGCCACCAAATTCTAAAAGCCTTTTAAAAAGTAACAAGAATGGCTGATATTTCAGTATGTGCACACAATCTGGAAGCACAGAGAAATACCTGCATCTTTCATCAATGTTGAGAAGAACAAAAGCAACGGAGAGCTGAACTGAACAAAAATTTAAACTCCTCTAGTGTTCTGACAGAGGTAAAATGACAGCAGTAGCTAGTGGAAGCGTCTTTTAATCTCAAATCAGAATCCTGTAAGATCTGACTAGGGTTCCCTATTCCTTTTTTTTAATGCCAGTTTTAAAAAGATGTGTGTTTGAAAATACATGACTTCGTTCCTATTTGAAGGTCACGGTTCTGTCTGAGGTTTCATACTGGCTCAGGAATGACAGAAGTACCCATCCCGGATTTCAAACTGTTTGTCAGCTGAAGTTGAGGGCAGGAAGCAGCTTATTTAGAATAAGAAACAAATATCCCATATTAGCAGTTATGAACCAGAAAAAGACATATGCAGTGGTAAAAAGGAGTCAAGCCTTGGAGAAGACATACTCCTCTCAAACAACTAAACCTCTACATGAGTTTGCACATTTCATCCTCACCAATTAAGATCTTCAAATTAAGTTATTAGGAGCTGACAGATAACTCATTTCATTACCTCTTCTCCCCCCACTACAGCAGCGTCCATAGAACACTTCCCTTCTCTGTCCAGCAAGTGGAGGCCCTGAACGAGTCCTGACTGCTATAAAAGGCAAAAAAATCTCTTACTGTTATACACCCCATAGCTAACCTCCGAGTATCTTTTCTCCTCTGATACAGGAATTCATGAAACAAAAAAGAATTTCATTAACTCTGTTATTCAAGTATTTTACCTTTTTCTTTTTGGGGGGGTGGGGAGGGATGTGTGTTAACACCTAATGCTGCCTTGCTTTCAGAGACTCCCAGGGCTTCCTCAGCAATACAGGGTTTAAAAACAAACATACAAAAGTAGTATTTTATCCAATTATGAAAGTTAGTGGAAACGTCTAATTCAAGTAAACAATTTAGGCAGCAGCCGGCCTAGCACCCCAACTAAAGTTGACTGATCTTTGATAACACCAAAGGAACAAGACATTGCAGAGAAGCTATAATTCATTTACCCTATTTACAGCAACGTAAATCCCAGTATACACAGGGGATCTTCAATATTCAACCAGCAGCAATACTACAACAGCTTAATCTAGCACAAGGCACAGCAGTGACTCAGTTAGCTAGGCAGAAGACAGGGTACAGTCTGCTGGTGTTTGATTTCAGGGATATTGCAAGACAGGAATTATTTGTTTGAGATCCACCAGAGTAATTACTGAGACGGAGGAGGAGTTAGGAAGGCCTGAACATTTAGAGTGTTTCAGACTCCAATAAAGGTGCTAAAAACACACATAACTCCTATTATTGAAAACAACCAGAACAATATCTGGGTATTCAAGATGTCAACCTGAATATGCTCCAATAAAAAAGACACATGCTGCAGCTTTCTGGGTAATAAAAACCTCCACAGCATATACTTTAAGTCCTAGATCTCCTAGATCTGCTTCATGCAAAATACCCACAGCACACACAAAAATCTGCCGTTACACAAATAAACACATGCTGCAGTAAATTAAAAAAATAGAAACATGAAGCTGCCACAGCCAATGCCGCAAACAGCATGTGGCACTTGCTTTATCCACAACGCCAGAATTTACTGCAATTAAGACATACGTTCTAAAATTATAAGCATGTGACCAGACAAAGCTGACTGGTCTTAACAAACTGCTAATTAAATTGGAATCCTCTTATCCTCTCTCTCTCTTTAGCTGAATGAAGCAGCGACTGCTACAGCATAGTAGCTCATGCAAAATAGATACTGAACAACAGGCTTTTCTGTTAGGTCACCGTTAAGAAGGGGAATCTCCAGCGTGAGCCTGGCTGTTGTAGGCAGAATAGCAGAGTGCACACCAGAGATCACAGCTGGGTTGCTCTGTGCCAGACATGATTTTTACAGACCTACCATCTCTTTTCTCTTCCAGACATGAAAGGTTCCCCTCGCAAGCTTTAGGGCTGAATTGAAAATGAGGGTGCTAAATAATTCATCCCACTAAGGGGGTGGAGGAAGGAGACCGAGAAACAATGCAGACAGAAGAAAACAAAAATCCCTCACCCTTTCGTCCCCCCTTCCAAACTTCTCTCGACTCGTCCGCTTCCCATTGCTCTCAGGATTTTCCTCTGTGCAGCAAAGCAGATCTGTTACAGCCTCTAACCGAAGGCGAACCGAACTAATGAAGTATTTCCCAACCACGACGGCAAATGTCACCAGAGCACATCTCCTGCCTGCCTGCGCTGCCGGCTGCCTGCTCGGCGCTGTGGGTGAGCCCTGCGGGCGCTCGGAGCCCGCCCAGCCCCCAGGCAGCCCAGCCCAGCCCCGGGGAAGGGATTCCCCGCTGCGGCCGGGGGTAACGACCAGCTGCTCAGGGAAGGGTTTTAACACCCGCGGGCAAGTCGAACGGGAAGGGGCAAAGGCACGCCACACCAAGAAACGCCCTACAACGTGGGGAAGCCGGCAGCTATTTGTGCTTCTGGTGGCAGACAGAAAGCAAACTTACTACAACACCGCGTCTGTCCCCGCCGGAGCGCCAGGGAGGACCCCGCGCCGTCCCCCCCCCTCCAGCGCCCGGCTCCCCCCGGGGCATCACCCCACAGCCCAGCGCCCGGGCTGCAGCCAGCAGCACCGGCACGTTTTCTCCACCGAGCAAGAGGCGCGTTCCCCTGCCTCCCGCCCGCCGGCCGGCCCGGGCCTCCCCGCGGAGCGGTTGTGTTGGGGGGGAAGTTTCCCTCGAGCCTCCCCCGCCCACCCCGCGCGGGGCGGCCCCTTCCCACGGCCGCGGGGCCGCCCCCCGCACTCACCATTACCGAGGCGGCGGGCTCGCTCCGCCGGAGTTCCCCGGCGGCCCGCGGAGCCGGAGCGCGCCCGCCCCCGCCCGGGCCCCCGCGCCGCCCCCGCGCCCCCACCTGACCGCGCGGCCGAGCCCCGCCGCGCTGCCGGCTGCGCCCCCGCCCCGGCTCGGCTCACACTTCCTCTCGCACCGGAGTTCGCCCGACCTCTGGAAACCGCATACCTTAGATTTCCTGCCGCCGCGGCTATTATTTATTTTATTTTTTTTTCCTCTTTCTTTGCAACTGGGTGCCGGGGGCGGCGTGCAGGGCTGGAGCTGTTTGCTCGCTCTCCTGCCGGAGGACGGTCTTGTTTGACATAGGATGTTGGTCCCAATTATTGCCGAGCCTGGCTCGGAGCCATCCCACTTAGGGCAAGTGAGTAAACAGCTGCTCCTGTCGGTTTGCAAGCATTAATAAAAAACAGTTATCTGCTCCCACCTGTCTGCCAAACCTTCCCAAAATATTCTCTGACCCAGTTTAACCCCACTGGTGCCGCTTCATCGCCCTTCACTCGCTGTCACCGAAGGCCCATTCGTGACCTATTTTTCTCAAGCGTGGCTGGTTCCCTCCTCTCCCCGCAGTGCTGAGCCGGCGGAGCCGGCCTGGATGCTCGGAGCAGAAGAGAGAGGCAGAGGCCTCCTGCCACCGGCCGCCTCCTCCTCGCAGGCGGCTTCCCCGCCAGCAGCTGCAGCCATGGCTGCTCGGTGGCTGCCGGGCCGCCGACGCACACAGCAACGTGCTACACTACAGCTCCTTCGTGCCAGGGAAACACCTTTCACCAAACGGCAGGACAATCCTCTTACCCTGTTTCCTTGTATTTATACTGTCATATTGTCCCCGCCCCCAATCCTAGGGTTTTTTAACTGATCTCCAGCTTCTGCAATACCAGGGGGTGCTGGTGGCACACTTCTTTCACCACCTCTTTCATTACACCCTTCTTCCTTTCTCAAACTTTTAAGGGGAAAACAAAGGTCTATCTTTGCCCTTTCCTCCCGTACTTCTCGCGCCATACTTTTGATGATTTCAGTCCATCCTGTATTAAGAGACCCAAAACGTTTGCTAGTCCACTGCCAACATCAGTCCATATAATCCTGCCTCACAAGCTGTCTGATATGCCTTTCTCAATCTGAGCTTAGCACAGCTAAATTTATCTTCTTTTCCCAGCCACTCATCCGGGCTCTGCTCCTGATTACCTTCAGCACAAAAGTTTAAACATCTTATCTTTACTTGTTCCTTCTCCCACTTCTGCAAGCAGCGCAATTGCTTTGACTTCCTCCTTGCCTTCCTAAGCATTGCAGGGGTTTGTTTTGGTTTGCTTTTTTCCCTTCCTGATTCTGGGGTTATTCTAAGGTGCTCAAAATCTATCCTGTTTACTAACACCTCAGGTTTAATAGCCTGCTCCACAACTGCGATAGTCCCCACATGCTATGCAGAAGTCAGTTCCTAAAATTATCTTTCCTTCCCATCATTTTAGCCATTTTTTATCCTTCTTTTAATTTCTTCATGCTCTTTTCTTACCACATCAATTTTAGGCTTCTCACACATATGAACGCCCCATATACCTTGCCCCTTCCTCTTTATTTGCATACTTTATATATACACATTTATGCTTAACAGCGTCTTAAAAAAAAAGTTAAATAATAATTTAGCTATCCTATTTTCAACAACACCTTGTGACTCTCTCCACTTAAACTGTAAAAGTCAGCTTTTTTGTTTTAAAGCTAAGATTTCACTATGGGCATTACCACTCTTTAAAATAACCGTTGTCTTCATCGCCTCTTATATCTTGCTACCAAAGGCAATAACCCATTCTGTACTTATTAACAATGCAGTTTCGGCACTACCACTTTAAAAATCCATTAACCTTTAACCTTTTGACTGCATAACATGGATTTATGTTTTAAATACAGAACTGAAACGAATACTTACTTTCTATGTATTCATGCAAATAGGCTTCTTTTTGACCTGCCCTTTTTCATCTGCTCATTTAGTCACTGTTAACAGCGGAGCTCCTATCTCCTCTATTGCACTGGAGTTTTTTTTTCTATGTATTGTCATTTATTTATGCAAATTAAATAGTTGTTGTACCTAGAATTAAATACGTTGTAAAATGTTTAAAGTTAATAGCCCAAAGACTGGATGTTCACTAGATTGGAAATTATGTCATATAAAAGCTCTGCACAACTAAAGACCTTTAAGCCGTAAGCATGGCAATGTAAGGATTTTGTTTTCTAATTAATACCTCTTAGCTCTTACAATGAACAGCCATGGTACCATAAAAAGCAGAAAGAACACAAACATCTTTAAATGATAAAAAAAGGTAAACAAGAATTATAATACTATTTAGTTACTAGATTTCAAACTGCTTTAGAAACAAGCACATTTTAAAAATACCACTAATTGGAATATTTACTACATGTCTGATTCGTTATTGCTTTAGTACAGAAACATTATTTGGTAAAGGTTCATTAGCAATTTAAATTAAGGAAACAAATTTGTCTCTTTAGAGTTTAAAAGGATACGGTTTTATCTTAAATTCTGTCCAATTCCAGAAGTTTCTTATGTTCTCTCTCAATCAGCAATTTATTAATCTCCATCAAATTTCCCAGGTTTACATTGCAGACTCCTACACCACACATTATTTAGTTGTCTGAACCATCACAAGAACGAATTTTGCACTATTTGCATACGTAGGCGTTCATAACTTACGGTGCCACTGAGGAAGAAAATTCCCATTTAGTTACCTAAGGTAAAAAATACAGAGGCTCAGTGAAATGTAAATGGCATCGCCCGTACCTGCGGGAACCAGCAACATAGCATGGGACTTCCACATACTGGATACAGGAGATACATTGCAGATTTGCCCTAAATCCAATACTGTTTGTGACAGAAAGTGGATAAAACTATTTACTTGGTGTTCACAAAAAGGGAGTAAATGTTCAGCGCTCGTGTCAGAAACAACCTCGAGTTGTTCACATGCACCCATAAGCACACCTCTAAGCTACATCTCTGCCTCAGGCAGTCCTACTCCCATTGCCGCCTGCTCTAGGCTCACTGGTGAAATGGCTGCTGCAGAAGATGGCTGGCACAATTATGCAGAGATTCTTGGTTCAGACTTAACACTATGTAATATCAAAGGACTTATCATTAATCATTTTTACACAGTGCAGGATTTGGGACTCTCTATTCAAGTCTTCTGGCTATGATGACATAATATTTTCTTAAATGTTTAATTACTTGGAGACACTGCAAATGAGGGCTGTAGAAACAGCTAACATCTACTGCTTTTTAAGCTTAATTTGGGTGATACAGGAACAAAGCTTCATGCATTTTGGCAAGGAAGGATGGATGGGAAAAAGACTGACAAGAGCAATTACAGGGAACTTGAAACATGCCCAAAGTCAACAAGATGACCTAACATTTGTCCTTTTAAAAATAAATACTCATAATGAATACTTTCAGTTCAGCAAATCATCTCTGAGAAAGAACAACAGTTATCCTAGGTGCAACTGTTAATTCTCAAAGACCATGTCCTATACTTGTCTTTTAGTTATTTATGATGGGAAAGGATGAGGGCAAAGAACTATTCCAGACCATTAAAAAGTGGCAAGTTTATATTTCACTCTGTATTTCCTTCTTTAAGAGTCTCATTTCATCAAGTGCTTTGTATTTTGGGGGGGGGGTGTTGTTATTTGGTTGGTTGGTTGGGTTTTTTTGTTGTTTTTTGGTTTGGTTTTTTTTTGTGTTTTTTTTCTTAAACCTTCTATATCTTTAAATCAATAACAACCAAAGAAAGTTCGAGGAACGTCTCACCCAGAATCATCTATGGAATGTGAGCTCTAGCACATACTCTCCAGTGCTGCAATACTAGGAGCCAGATGGAAGCGATTTTACACTTTTAAGCATTTTTAACTTTTGCATGCTGGGATTTCTCGATGAAATGTTCTGGGGTGAATAACGAATGTTCAGAAAGATTCCAGACCTCTCTGCACTGTTGAGATAAGGGTGCTAGTTTTCCTTGCAAATACAGCATATGAGTTTGTTAAGGTCAATATATTGGAAATTCTGTTCCACTTTCAAGTGATTTTCTTCAGTTCAGAGGATATATGCATTGTAAATCCTAGCATGAACTCTATTTCCACTTAGGAAGAGTAGATTTCATCTTCTGTTTTTAAGGAAGTAGGATGTTGTTTTCACTTACAGATGGCATTTTTTTTCTTGTCGAGATAAAAGTAATCTCAAGTTTCCAGTGTAATGAAAGTCCTACAGGAACAAGAAAGTATTCTTCCTTCAGCAGCAGTATTTGCTTCCTTTAACTCAGATATTTTTAATGTTCTTGCAAACAGTCAGATAACAATAGCTACCAGATCAGAATATTTGCCTTGAAAACCCAGTCTAATCCAGAGTAGCAAATTTGTGGTTTTACATAAGTATTTTCCAGGCAAATTTCTCTTTTCCATCAGTGCTGGAACTACTGTAAGGAGACCACTAATGCTGAGCAGCAGAATTGGCTGCTATCACCAAAACCAACAACATACCGCCACTAAAGTTAAACCCACAGAGTGGTCAGTAGGTAACAGAAAGATAGAGGTTAAGGAGAATAGAGAGGAGGGAGAAGAGAAAAATATATTTCACATTTCAAATATTCACCAATTTTGTTATCCAAAGATGATATCCTGTTTACACACAGGTTTATATTTCGTATTTATTAAGAGGTAATTTTATTCCTTATGAATTTCAAAGAGAAACATAAACCAGCAAGTGTCAAATCTGGACCTTTAGAGGACTTGCATCTTTTCAAAAACTTGTCTCTTTTCAATATTCAGTGAGTAAGGGTAATTCAGTCCTTTCTGACAATTTCTATTTTGCTTCAAAACCCCAACTTTGATTGTAAAATAATATTTTAACCAATTCAATATAATTTTATACCTGACAAACTTACTCCTCTTAAAAACAGGAATTTCTATGGATAAAGATATTATTTGGGGAATTTCATATGGACCATATGCTGCCTTTGTCTAGAGACAAACAAATGTAAAATAATACCTAATTATTTGTCCACACACTACATTTAAACTGCTGTTCTTAAAAGGGCAGATGGAAGCAGAAAGAATAAATGCAAATGGAAAAATAGGAGAGGAATATGTCAAAAGGTAGCAACAGGAATAAGAGAAACCGAAAGGAGATTTGGAACAGAAATCTGTGGTATATCATCTTGCTGTCTTCACCTTGCTGCCCACATACTTAAAAGACTTCAGATTCAGACTCATCTCCTGGTGGCCTTTCATTTTGTCAGCTTCAGTCTGCCGCTGGAGACAGCTCTCAGACGGAAGGTTTCAGGAAGAAAGACACTTTGCTTTGCTTTACCTTATCGATTTGAGAACATAGAAAGGCAGGAAATTTTATTCTGGCTCAATTATTCACAAAAAGCAAGCAGAGACTTGTCAGATTTTGGAGAGAAAAGTGACATGTTGAAAAGACAGTGACAAAATAACCTAGAAAATGGGCCTACATGTGAATGGTTTACCTGCCTACATTGTGACAGTAATGCTGTGCCCAGAATACACTGTCTATGATTTCTAGCAAAGATTTCAGAAGGAGAGCAATACTTACTGATTACTAATTTACAAAGGAGAAACCTACCCTTCTGCTTAAAATTATTCTCCCCTTTTCTCCCACACTTTGTCAGCAGGGTCACATTGTCTGATGGTCTAAATCCTAGGCTGAGAACTCTCTGGGCATGAAATATGTAAGGCAGTTAAGTTCTGTCTGTCTATCTGTCTCCTCCTTTCTTCCCTAATTCAAATCTTTTTGCTTCCTACGTGCCTGGGTGCCAGGTGGCACAAGCTGAAATCATAACTTTTATGACATGGTAGTTGATATTTCTGCATTTCAGCATAAGAACTGACTTTCCAAAATTTCTCATCCAGATACTGATGATCTCCAAAGCAGTCAAGACTTTTTTTTGGAAATCTCTTCACTTGAAATTCTGTGATGCAACCTAGCAAGGCTGAGAACCCAAGCATGTTTCCTGATCAAGAGCCATTAGATTTCCTCCAGTTCGAACACACTCACTGCGCAGTCACTCGTCAGTGAAGTACACCGAATGCATCTTAAAGCTAATTTCCACTCTTTCTGACTGGAAATAGCAACTGGATTCAGAAGTATTATTTCAGTCTTTTTAGTTTTCATACTTCTACAAGATATTTGAATAAACTAACAATACACTTGAAGAAAGTGCATTGGTATCTCATTGTGCTACTATCTTCTCATCAAAATCTTAGTTTTGGAATTCAGTCACTCGCAGGAGTAGGACTAAGTCCTCTAGCCAGTTAGCTACTGTTAAAGATAACATTCCTTTCCTATTAAGAATAGTTTTATTGCCTAATATATTTTAAAATATTAGTTTTCATTTTTTTTCTGCCTTATAAATTCTTTGTTCTTCAACATTATAACTGTTCTTTCTCCTAAAATACACATAAACGTGCACACAGAGTGAAACTCAGAAAGTCCTTTTACTGTTGCTCCTGTTTAATCCCTGCAAGACAAGAATTTACTGCCTGCAGGACCCATTTTACTGATGACAATGCATTCAGGATGCATTTTCCCATGTATTTCCCCCCCCTGCAATGGAGAAAACTCTATTTCCTTTCTAGGATACATATATGGATCCACTGTGCTTCAAGGACTGCAGACCAGTTACGAAATGGTGAAAAATTTCTTGTTTCTTTCTATACTATTGTTTGGGGGGGTTACTGTTGCAAGGTTAAGATAAAAAATACAAAAAATCCCTTCATACAACAATGGCCACAAGAACTATGGGGGGCAAAGCCTGAAGAGTAACTCCTCCTGTATGTGGCACTAACTGGTGAATTCTAATTTACTTAAAGTGAAAAAATTATTCACAAATAATTTTTCTTGCTTTGCTGTTCTTGCAAAGCAGCAAGAACATCTCATTAAAAAAGATATGGAGGAGATGCAGTATGTTTACTTCAAGATTTGTGCAAAGGAAGAACTAATAAGGAATAAATGTGCCAATCAAACACTAATTGTTTAGTTTTTCATTCTCATCAACTCTGATACAAAATCCAAGACTAGCTATTGTTAATTTCAATTTTCATCAGTTTCTAATACTGCTATACCTTAGTGTTTTAGTTACAAACTATGGAATATTGCTATTTGCTGTTGCAATTTACATTAAAAAAAAGGTTTTTTAAAAAAAAATTTGGTAAAAGATTAAGGTTCCAAAATCTCAGTCTTTGTTTTAAATTAGCTTAACTTTCAAGAAATTAGTCTGTATACATAGTTGCACATTTTACTTGAAATGCTGAAAAATGTAAAGTCTGGGGTTTTTTTGGTCCCGAAAGCAACATTCACTTTAGTATAATTAATTCAGAAAAATACTTTTGCTCTCTTATTATTGGAAAGAAAATGACAATGAAAATATCCTGACCTAAAACCTGTTAGGAAGTAATTTTCAGTAAGACCTTTAGTACAGAGTTGTCAGACTAAGGGCAAACAAACAAAGCCAGATGTTTTTCTTTTGAGCCTGCTGGAACAACTACTTCATTACAGGCATGAAAACACCACCTTTATGTGTCACCAAATCTAATTTTTAAAGATTAAGTTTGTCAGTATTTCAGCTTACAAAGTAATTGGAATGTGCGTTTTATTTCAACACTTACATTCCTATTATGAGTATTTTCTCTTACGCTACAAAGAAAATGCTTTTGGAATTATTGCACTGAATTCACGACAGAAGTCCCACCTGCATTATACAACTATACTGGCCTGTAATCCCTACTTCTTTTTAAAATCTGCTTATGATTCTGTTAAAGTTTTTTAACACTGAATCTGCCACTAGCTGTAATACACACATGGATTATAAACATAAAATATGTACTCTATATTAAGCAGATCAGTCACGATAGAAGACAGAGTTAAAGTGTCACAGAATTTGGGATGGCTACACGCTTCTCCATAGATGAGCTACATGGACATAAAAGCCTGGCCTATCTTCAGGTTTGTCCAAATTTTTCCCACTGGAAATACTTTAGTCACTTCAGAGTCAGTATCATTGGAATAAGTGGACCTCAGTGACCCTGAAATATTGTAATTGACAGTTATACCATTAATTAAGAAAAAAAAAGCAACAAACCCCAACACACACTCCTAAATCCTTAGTGCAGTCAGTCAGGAGGAACAAACTAGGTATGTGTAAACAGAAATCATTTTAGCTGTTACATCAAGCTCATTAAATTCTCTCAAACATCTGAATACTTAAGAAAATACCATTATATTAATGACTCGCACTAGTTCCAGTCTACTAAGCAGGAGATCATAGTGTAAGTGCTCATACACTTTGAATATACACACAGGGAGCACCTCTGAAGAGAGAAAGATTTAAATAGAAAATGACCTGGTAGGAGTTTTCAATTCTGATTTTTATTCTGTGTCAGCAAACCAAATAGCCAGCAAAAGTCATAATTCATTCTGAGTAACTGTTAGGAAGTGCTTCAAGTGAAAGGTCTGTGTTTTTTCTGATTTTGCTTCCTCTAACCTAGAGAAAAATTAAACAACTTCATAAGAGCCAAATTTGTGAAGCTGTTTATTGACAGCAGGTGAGTAAGCAAACTGGTGGAGATGAAGTGTAGGCAACCGAAATGAACAAAGGTCACAAAGCTCCTGGAAATAAGCCATTTTTCACTCAGGCTCTCATAGGAACTTCCCTTGTTGGATGACAGTAATACATTTGAGTGTTCAGAGGAGCAAGCTAAAATACTGACTACTACGGACTTCGTTTCTTTTGCTCACCCACTCAGTCATATTTTGTTTTAATTCCTTTCAGGAGACTGAGAAAGTCACCTTGTTTAAGTGGTCAACCCTTGCTATTTCACATAATAGCTATCACGCAAATTCCAAAAGTGTTCATATTACGCCAGGAAATCCTACCTCCTCCACAGGAGCCAAACAGTCTGGAACAATAATACACTATACAATATTCAACATTTTTACTTCTCTAACTTTAGGAATTTTGCCAAAGATGGATTACTATTACTTAGGGAACTCCTGCTTCAATATCTTCATCTAAGCTCCGCACAGTGATACTGCAGTCAGCTAGCAAACCGTTCATCATACACTAGCTACTGCATAACAACAAAATACGTTCTTACCTATCATCATCTGCCATCTTACCTTCTCCATCTTAATCTTTTTAATTTGGCCAATTATATCCTGCTGTAGCCATTAAATTAAAAATATTTATCTACAAATGCTATCCACTTGCACAGATGTACACACAGACTTGTATCATGCTGCTCTCATCCCACATTCTTCTGCTTTCATTTTTACACTAAGGCAGTGTATATCCATGAAGAATACTTAGATCCTTCTGCTGAGAACTGTAATTCCTGGAATATTTCTCATGAAATATGCTGCTTTAATAAAATAAAGTTCATCTCACTATTAATTTTTTCTTTCTATAAGGATGAAAATTACAATACATCACCATAATGCCAGGTAAATTAAAACCATCACAGGTGCAGAATGAAATTGTCACAGGGTTTCAAAAAGGTAGTATAAGCTGTTCGTCTGATGGTAGCTGGTTTTGTATTCACTTACTGCCATTTGGCTCCTTTAACTTTCAGAGTGAGATTGGTATTTTTACACAGACAAGATACAGGAATAAAAAAATCTGTCATACCTGGAATATGGAACAGACAAGTGCTGTACTGAGCAAGATCACATACAGGTGGATATCTACCTCAAAAGCAGTCCTGGAAATATCTACAAAATTAAATATATAGAAGAGGAAACTTCCTTGATTAATGTCACAGAATCCTCTTAACATACAACTGGTAGAAACAGCTCATTAAGGAAAAACATACTTCATCTTGGTTATATCACATATAGTTTCACCAAAGAAAGAAGCATTGAAGAAACTTGCTGAGCGTATGTCTTGATTCTGGCTATACATCCATTAAATTTATGTTCCTTAGAGTAATGCTATCAGTTTTAGAATAAAAGGAGAGGGTATTTAAAGACAACAAGCTGTGACTTCAGACACATACACACTACTTGCCTGTTCAAGACTCTTGTATGAACTCCACACATTGATATTAAAAGGAGTCATGTCAAAGTTTTCAGTCAGAGACTATAGGAATTTGTAGGGGAAAGGACAATGCTTATGCTAGCTAATTAAAAAGATTCAATTTTATGTCTTAGATTTTCTTTTAAGATTCCAAATTTACTCTTTCCTGGTTTTGTTTGCTTTGTTTTGTTTATGTGGCAGTCTACACTAACATAACCGTTCTTGCCATTTACTTCCATGATAAAACTAGGATAAATAACTCATAGTAAGAAGCTGCAAAAACTAGTCTGATAACGGGATGGCAGACATATAATATAAAAACATGTATTTTAAAGACCTTTCATGGATCATCACCTTTAAAACTCTGCTCTCATACTGTATTTAAAAATCTATTTAGTTTTAAAAAATCCTATTTAGATTTTTTTAAAAAAAAAAATCTTATGCCAGATTTTTTAAAGATTAAAAAAAAAGATTTTAAAAAAAATCTTTAAAAAAAATTAAAAAAATTTTTTTTTAAAAAATCCTATTTAGATTTTTTAAAAGGAAAGAACCTAATCTAAGTTTAAAACTAACCCCATTAAGGTAGTTCTCCCATCCATATCTGATACAGAGCTGGCAGATGGAAAAATCAAATTATGGATTTATTCATTACACATTTGTAAAAGGACACTCATCACATAGTATTCCATCAAGCCTGCGCCTTTCAAATACTGTTTAGAGTGGGTGAAACGGTTGCTGTTAAACTCTTAAGATCCAGCTTTAAAACTAACTGCTTTATGTCCTATAACACACTACAACCTCCATGACAATCTCTCTTCCACAAAGCTGTATCTTCATTTATTTCAGGGTTATTTGTTCCCTAGCTTACCTTTGTCTAGAAATTAATCTACTCAACAAAAGAAGAAACTTTTCCTAGGGAAACAGAATGGAAAAAAAATAGCTGTTTAATATCCACTGGCACAAATGACAGTTCAAACCCCATGCTTGTATCTCCAGGGATTTAGATTTACTGGCATCTTTTCTAGCTGGGTCTTGGAAGCCTGCAAAGTTAGCCAGAAAGAACAGCGTGTATATATTGAGACAGAAAACTCTGTGAACGATGGACATTTTTCACTGATGAGTTCTGTTTTTCCAAGAGGATGGAGCAAAGAACTGTAAATAACATGTTGGGCAGAGGTTGAAAAAGTTATCTAGCTTTTTATAGGCAACTTTAAGACTTCATTGCTTACTGGGTTTCTGGTCTTAATCCAATCACTGTGAAAGTTTCACTTGCACAGTTAACTCCTTGCTTACCTGTGTCTTCAGAGTTGGTATTAAGATTGCATGAGAGAGTGAGCACACATGAGAGTAAGCAAGAGAGAATGAGAGAACAAACTCCTTTGTACCTACTAGAAGCATCCTTCCAATTAAAACGTTAGAAAATCTGGGCAGGAGATGTATGAGTAGAATTAGATTAACTTTACAAGTGAAAAAAAAAAAGGGGGGGGGGGGGGGGCAAAGAAGGAAAACAGCTTGCTACCGGCAAAAGAACAACTATCAAGGGTAAAGTCAAAAAAGAAATCATGACATTTTAACTCTTATTGTAGGGGCAACTAGTATCACTATCCCACTTCCCCTTCCCCCAGTGGAAGCCATTTGCCATGCTAGACAAGAAAAACAATGGAAATTAATATGCTTACTTGACTAAAATATGCAGATTCTCAAAAAGCTACCTTTTTCCACATAGAAAATGTCTGCCTGTTTCAAATATAGACATTAATATCATTAAATTTAATGGAGTCAGAGAAAACACTGATTCTCTTCCATACATTCACTTTTATAAAATTGTATTTCAGTCATGGTTTGAGAGAAGGGCCAGGTTATCACCTCATTATGCATTTTAATGAGCCAACTTACCCCAAAATTAAGTGTTCATTAAAAAAAAGTTTCTAGACGATGCAAAAATAACCTTGTATATATTAATTATATTTAATCAATGCAAATATGCCTTCCTGAATCTGCAGGCAAGCAATGATTTTTTTCAGTACGCGTTCCTCTACCCTGTGGCTCAATGGACATTCAATGATGGGTGCTGGGAGCACCGTGCCTGTGACATGGTGTTGCTCCACAGAAGATACAGTAAAGGGAAATTGAGAAAATTAACAAAGACCAAAAAGGATGAAAAACAAGGAACAGAGGATGGGAAGACACTGATTTGGTTTCACTCTTCAGTCTTCCAAACTTTAGCTTACACTGTAACTGTAAAATAACTGCCATTTATACAGCTGACTCTATTTACAAATTAAGGCATAGGATTATACAATCATTTGGCTCAGAAGGGACTCCTGGAGGGTTTTTTATTTATTCCTCAGCAGCTTTCCACAAAGTATCTCTTCACCACACCAGAAATGGTTTCCTCACAGAGATGAAGAACAATAGCTTTATAATGACATTATTCAGGAACGTAGGAAAAGCGATTAAATACTTGTGAAAATTACTGAGGAAGCAAGCCAGGCAGGCAGCATGTTAGCTCAAACTTATCCCCAATGCAGAACAGCAAGGTCTCCGTCATCTTTTCTTAAGGACAGGTACTGGAAGACCCGTCCAGCCTCGGCTCACACAAGCACCTCTACAGCAAAGATTCCCTGCAGCATAGTGCTCCTGACAGCACACCAGTGCACTTCTGATAGTCCTGGTTTCTAAATTGTCAAACCATTTCATAAAGTAGCTTGCTTTTCCTAGCACACAAAGAAAATACATAGCAGGGAGGTGTCTTTTACTTAACATCTGGAAACTTCATAGTCAGTAGAAAGCTGGCAGGAAGAATCTGTATTTACTGAACAGCACTTTTACAGAGCAGAAAGCTTGCTTTTTCAGGGCCTATTTCCTGCACAGTGAAAACACAGGTACTTCATAGCTACAATATGGCCATCTCCTGAAAAGATTAAAGACAATTCTACCTTTTAAAGTAGGTAGGGATTTAACCATCCTCTAACCAGATGCTCCTATCTGCCTACCATAAGCATAAAAAAAGAAAAAAAGAAGCATAAAAATATTAGACTATTAACATGTCTTGTCATTATGGTATCGTTATTTTGTTTTATGCAACTACACAGAAGGTCACTGTTAATGGTGGAGGTCACCTTTTCTAGACACTTTTTTTTTTGCATACCACCTATTAAGTGGTACTAAGTCTAGTAATTTGTTTCAAGCATTATCTAGCTACTGGAATCAAAAAGGTGTTTTTTTAAATGATTCCTTTATGGTTTTTGTTCCCTTGTGGTTGCATAAGAATGGCATCCAAAACACTCAGAAGCAAGAAGGGCAAAATTGAATAACTAAACCTTTGTGATTTCTGGGATGTCACTTTTGATTTTTATTTTTTTTTTAACCTTGAATTGGCATCCTATCATACTCATTTTCACATAAAGCGTTAGAAGCACTAAAAAGACCAACATTTTTTCAGAAAGTTGCAATCAATCATGATCAAGCTAAAGCATAACCATTAATTTTCTTAGAGCCCCCATACATGATTAAACTGCAACTCTCACACCCTGAGACACAATCTCAACTCACATGGATGCACAGTAACTTTCTTCAAGTTCTTTCCCTTTTCCCCCAATGTGATTCAAATGGCACTATTTTTCTCAGAAGACTCATGTTCCACATAGCAGATGTCTAGGAGCTGGAAGCACACTTGCCAACTCAAAAGACACACACCAACTATGAGCAGAAGGAGAGTAACCCAGATCTATCACCAGCCAAGGACAAGAAGGAAAACAGAGCAGTAAAAGTTCTAGGAAAGTGATTTTGGTCTGCTGTTGCCTCCAGTTTCAGGCTTTTCCGGTACATGGTAGGAAACAGTGAACCTGAGGCTTCAGTCAAGTAGCCACATCAGCCTTGAAGAGCTGCCCTTGGCCTTGTGTGGTATTTGGGAGTTCTTCAAGTCAACATTGGTAGCAGCCTCAGACTTAGGCAGAACAAATGTCTAGAATAGGTTCAGACCACCCTACTAGATCTCCCTCTTCCCTTAGATGATATGTAGCCAGTTATCTCTAACAGAGACATTAAATTCTGTAATGAATGTTTCATTTTAATTCAACTCATGGGAATCTTTAATGATGAGGTTACACTTCAGGAGCTGGGAGAGAAACAAAAGAAGGCTGCATCAGTTCAAAAGAAAGTCCCATATACTCACTCAGTGCCATGTTTCTGACAGTGACCAGTAATGTATGTCTAAAGGAAGGTATAAAAACAATCGAAGCATATAATGAAATTTCCTTGATATAGCTGCCCAGCTTCTGGGAAAGCTGAGGCATGTTGCCTTTCTTCCCCCTCGACAGTCCCCTGTATTAGGGACTTCGTAACAGCCTTCTCTTCTACATCTCAGATTCACCTGTATGGCTCTGGTTGTACAGAATCCCAAAACAGACCCAGCCCTTGCACCTTGCTCTCCTTTTCAGAATCAACTTTCCTCTGGTAAGACAGGAAGATTTAACTCTCAACCTGAAACACAGCTAGGGAAAGAACTTGCTACAGAGAGAGAGTAACAGAGAAAGCACCCACTGGTTATCACCATGCTATAGTAAGACTACCTCTATAAACTTGCAGCACCAAACTTAGACTTTAGTCTTCAACTGCTCAGTGTCCAGAACTTGCAGTTCTGCACAGCAGAGGTCTCCTGCCAGTGCCCAGTCACACCTGGTGCAAACAATAGCAAATTAAAGTGAAATCACTGCTGTCTCTCAGCTTCTGGCTCCCAGTGGATGCTGCTACCTTAATTTGACCCTGCTTACTCAGACCACAGAATGAAGAGCTTCAGGGATACAGCAGAGAATAAACATACTGCATTTCTTTTGGAATTAAAAATAGAACAATTATCCTTAACAGTTTGCAGCAAGACTTCATGCACATGAATGTCTTCATTGTAGTATATTGTGTGCATGCACAGCTTTCATATGTGGGGAACAGTTACCAAAGATGGACATCAAGATCTTTATTACAACAGATTATTATTACCAGAGATGATGTGCCAGGAAAATACAAATACTGTATATACTGTATATTAAGCCATATGGAGAAGTTACTAGTACACTGCGCTCAACCATCAAAATGCTTCTTCTACAGTCGCCACCCACCCACAGACTGATGAATACCTATCATCTGTGCACAAAGTTTATTTGTTTTATTAATAGTGGCATGAAATCTGAATATATGTAAAAAAGTGCCCTACTATATAAAGCAGTGTTTTGGGATTTTTTTTTTTTTCTCCTGGTAATTAATTTCTAATTTAGTTACTATAGAAACCATCCTGGAGCCCTCTTAAAAAAAAAAAAAACAACAAACCAAAAAACCAATAAACCACCAACAAACCACCAAACCACCCAAACCTCTCTCTATATATTTACACACACACAGATGAAGAGGAGAAAAGCTATAGTGTACCTGTACATGCAGGTTACAGAGAAATGTGTAACTGGCCGAACAAAAAAGACTTGGTATTCATTTACAGGAACACAGCTAAAACTCCTATAAGTCTAACTCAATAATCATTCATACAATGATTGCCATCACTAGCAGGGCCGTGAATGTGCAAAAACCTCTGGTCCTAGAAAACCAGGGCCATTCTTTTCTGTTTGGGAAACAAATAGGTACAATAATGCAGTAAGCATTTTTTTTCTTAGAACTGAAAAAGGGAAGTCCTGTGCATCCTGACATTATTCTAATATGTCAAATGAGGAGAAATCAGGGCTAAGTGAACATGCCTTTTTTGCTCATTCTGAAGACAGTAAAAAATGAATTCAAAGAGATTTCAGTCGCAGCCGAGTGACAGCTAACAAATTAGACAACAGACCGTGACACACAGATTCAGACCAGCAGTTCTGCAGTAAAATTTAACAGGAGACAGCTTTACCCAGGTTTATTTCTTTTCATACAGTGCTGTCATAAACATTTCATAAATAATTCTACTAGGAGTATGCATGATTTATAAAATGTCTGGGAGGAGCAGGCTGGCACAGTCCCTACTTGTCTTTGAGCTGCCAGCTTTCTCTCTTGCACTGTTGTTTGTACTTGTAAAATTGAGTCAGCTGTAATTTCAACAACCCTGAATCTTCTGTACAAGAGATTAAAAACACTGGTGCTACTTGCTTCAGAAGAAAATGGTATTTCAATAGCACAGTATCTACAGAAAGCCACTTAGACATTCATTTAACTCTTTTGTATATTGAAGGCCAGAGAGTTCTTAAAAATAAAACCAAATGCATTTCATGGAAGCAAATAAACACTTTAGGCAAAGTGTTTCTGTTGAAAATAACCCTGGAGGACATTAATAAGCTTAGAAAATCTTAAGGTTGGCCATTTAATTTCTAAGATTAGATGCGACTACTTACTTTTGTAGAGCTCTATAATTTCTGTTTTATCATCTGACTCTGTATGTGAAGACACTAGCTGGGACAGTGGGCTGGTAACACCATCTGTATGCAATGGATGACACACAAGTCTGTATTCTGAGCACTGACCCAGATGGTGCAGTACATTTGCTTACCCACTGCCTGGCAAGGAGCTTTGCATGAGAACAAACTAGTTGAGGTTTAACCCAGACAAGGTCAACGCAGTGTTGAGAGATTTTTTTCCAAGTTGTTCACAGATTTAGGTTTGTCCAATTCTGGAATGCCAGATGACACTAACAGCTTTTTTTCATGGGCACTTGTAGCCCTTTCTCTCTCGGATCTGGATTTTCTCACTGTGCTATGTCTGTGTCATCTCTACTGGATTACTGCCACATGTTCCACACAGAGTGTTACTTGAAGACGATTTTGAAAATATAGCTGGGTAGAAAATGAGACCACCAAAATATTTTATCATGCTAAACTCATAATGTACACTGTACCTGTTAACAGGAAGACTAACCTACGCGCGTGCAGGAATAAGTCAAGGTGTTAGCACTGATTCACAAAGGCCTCCACAAGTTGTTTTGCTGTCTGAGGCACTCCATGTGCTAGTTATACTATCACCATAGCTGAGACACACTGGAGTTGAGTCCCCAAACTGAAATTTCTCAAGCCTGGAGGCAGCGGTCTACATGGAGGACTCTAGACTAACATTGTCTTTTGTCTGTTGGCAGACCCACATTCAAGCTGAGAACATAATTTTCACATCTTCTCTATTTTCTAACAGTATTGCCAATATATTGCACTGGGCTAGCATATACCTTTTGTTGAAGATTATCTTTTATTTCGAAGTGTATTAAATTTCTTATTAAAGAAAATAAACAGTATTAAATTAAGGGAATTACGTTTTTGTTGATTTACAAAATAGAATTATTATACAGCTGTCTAGTATATATACTAGCACTTTTCATCCTTCAGAGTGTAAAAAGATCAATATACGGAATACGGAATGATTGTTTTTTGGAATAATGCTGGAAACATCCACCTAGGAATACAATGGAATCTACCTTTAAATTAAATTATCTAGCATTAGCATTCAAAAACTAGACATGATTTCGGTCAACCACTGATCTCTCTTAATGTGGTAATTCACATTTTCAAGTAGAAACACTCCCTTATACACACTGCTCAGTTCCCTACTGCTCATCTTCCTCATACATAAAAACATAGGGTACTCTTGAGACTTAACCCTGCAATAATGAACAAGTCAGCCTTGATCATGCAAAGGTCACACGTGACTTGAAGCATGTTGAGTAATTTCATTAACTTCAACGAGAATACTTGCGTTAACTGGATCTGAGCCAAAGTATTCACCAGCTTGAAGAGTTAATCACACTGCAGGATTCTTGTAGAGAAAGCAGGCAGATATTGCAGCGAAATAACCAAAACAAAGCCATGTGGTCATCAATCAGGTCACAACTGTTTGGTCTACACCCTATCAGGCTGACAGTATTTGTTAATCAAAACTTCTATCCAGAAAGATGGAATGACACAGAAGTTTTTTGCAAACTGATCCATGATACAATTTTGAACCACTGTCAGTATTCCTTAGTTGATCAACCCATCTGAGGGATTATAATCAGAGAAGAGCACTTACCTTATACTTAACAGAAGTTTGCACAGAGGTGCTAATTAACACAACATACAGCAAAAATGAAGATAGATGTTAACAGATATAAAATGGAAATAAATTTCACAATTAAAATATTAAAACAGAAGCACTGGATGGGAAAGCAGAGACATAAGATTCTGTCACTGCAATCACAGGCAACCATATAACAGATACATAGTCCAGAAAGACAAACAGAACATCTCCAGGTTCTTGCCACACATTGCAAGCCACAAAACAGCTACAGAATCCTATCACAAAAGGGCCGAAGGCACAAAAACCTAGAACATACCACAGAAAAGCCAGAGATACTGAAGACAACAGCAATGTGTTAAGTCGCAGTCACAGCAGGGCATTTGATAGATAAATGCTCATGTAAGTCTCAGAAGTATGCTGTGTCCCATGTCACCGAGAGGCATAGACAACCCTGTGGACTAGAAGATATCACAGACATAGGGACAGTCTATATGACAGCGCTGCTACCACACTGTGGGACTTGGAAATACTCTTTCTGCTGAGCCACGCTACAAAAGCTGAAGACAATAAAGCTCCTTCCAACTCCAGAGATTTCTCAGAGCAACTAGCACTATTTTTTTTTGTCATGAGAAGTGCAAGTCTAGTTGAAAAACAGTAAACAAGAGGATAATTAAGATGAACAGAATTAGAATTTTTATAGCGGGCTCAACCATCAGGTATATGGTAAATGATGCATAACTGAGAAATGTTCGTGCTTCTCTCCGCGTGTTTTCAAGCTCATAAGAAATAATCCTGCTAACGTGGTTCCCTTCAAGAGATGAAAATCCCAGTAAATATCTCTATAACACAATTCTGCCTTTCCTTTAGCCGTTCATGGCTTATTTAATGCGCCTTTGCTGAATTTCACATTACTGTCCCTTCGCAAACCTTTCAAATGAGAAACAGGTGTTAAAATAACGGCTGAGAAAGTATGGGTGTGTTTATCAGCCGTATAAACTTACGTTGAAGAAATTCGTCTTGTTCCTCTCGCAGAAGAGGCCCTGGGCAGGCATGTGCTTCAGCTGCTGCCAGGGGACCCCGCTGCCCAGCAGCACGTCACGGGCCCACTGCAGGTTCTGTGGACGAAATGGGGCAGGTGAGTTGCAAGCAGGGGACGGAAATGCCACCACAGGTAGATGTACAAAGCGCTCGCTTGCTTTTATTTATTAACCTGCACTGTCGTTTCTCACTTTCCAGGTAGCTGCTGTTCCGACAGTATTTGTAGAGGCGTGTGATTTGGGGAAGACATCCCTCAGGACAGAGAAGCCAGCTTGCCTCTCAGAGCAAGCACCCAGACTGATCAGCCCCAGCAGAGGGGTTAGGCACTCCCCCACAGCTGCTGAATCAGGTTTTGCTTTCTTGCCTTGTTTAAAAACTATTATTTAAAAAAAACAAACTTAATTTCATTGAGATCCACCTTCCATCTCTTGTCACCTAAGAAACCTGAACTATAGGTATATTTAGAAACACCTTAACTTTTTGTTAAAAGTTGAATTTTAATGCTCAATATAAAATAATTTATATATAAAAAGATAAACTTTCTCAGCAAACAGCGGACCTCACTGTCCTAGGTATCCTGCAGCCTTCCTCCACACACCAGGCCCCTCACTGCCCCCCCAGCCCTCCCTGTCCCTCAGTCCCTCCAGTTGCCCCCCACATACACACGCTTGAAGCCGCCCCTCAGCTCTGCCCTCGGGCTAACTGCCTGCAAGGCAGACCTGCAGCGCCCAGCCTGAAGAAGAGCCATCTTCAGGCTTAAACTGCAGCCTTCTTTTAGCGCGGTGGTGAATTCAGGCCTTTTACCTCTCTGGAAGACTCCATGCCTGTCATCAAATTTGGTTAATAGTGCTCAGTGAGTTAACCAGAAAGCATCGGTAGGAGATGAAATGCTAGACAACAATCAAAAATTCATAAAAGCACTACCCCTCTAAGAGTTCAATGCACGAACATCTCTTGTGTAGTTGAGAACTAGGGACAGCTGTTGGCTCCCGGCAAAACATTACTAACAGATGGTACAGTTATTAATTGTAAGGTTTCACTGATGGAAGTTTTGCTTTGCTTCATT
The DNA here is from genome assembly GCF_964195595.1 of Calonectris borealis. NCBI lineage: Eukaryota > Metazoa > Chordata > Aves > Procellariiformes > Procellariidae > Calonectris > Calonectris borealis. The sequence continues at coordinate 10,871,785 of NC_134329.1, forward strand.
TTTTATTTCAGTATTAGAAAGTAGCATTCGAGTCGCATTAGACTGGCTTTTTTAGATACAACTTCACTACAGAGCAGATAAAAGAAAGAGGAATATGTTTGGTTCATAGAGACAAATGAGACTGTTGAATTCTGATTTGTGTTCTGTGGGCTGGAAATACGCTTCTGTGAATCATAAATTTGATTAAATCATGTCCATCCAAGAAGTATATTCCAGTTGTAGTATCTTCTTGTGGGGGGGGGGGGGTATGATATTACAATAATTATAAAGATTATAAAGATTAGAATAATTATAAAGATTACTATATTACAATAATCTTGTAAAGATTATTTTCTTTACAGGACTGGTGAAACAGTAAAAGCCCTGCTCAACCATAAGTGCTTTTGTCCTAATGACAGTAATCGTGCAGAAATCTCCAGTGTCTTACCAGAATTGAAGCATCCCCTCTAGCAAAATGCTGATTACGGATTCATGTGTAAGCGAGCTGAACACTGGAAATACTAACCAGATATTTACAGATGTCAAAAATCCTTCATTCAGAGAGATGATATAGGTACTTATACAGGACCTTCATGATTATAGTGTATGACAGTTGAGGGGATTTGAATAGCTTTCTTTTGGTATGGAACAAATACATGTTCACTCATAAATATCACAGGGTACTCTCTGGCTAGTCAGGGGAACCAGTAAATTTAATTATTATCACTGAGTGTCAAATTTAATTAAGATTGAAGAAAGCAAAGTATGTAAACTTAACTGTACACTAACTTTTTGCTACGCTCCTTCTTTTGTAATATGTATTTCTGTAATCCTATTAACCTAAGCCCGCAAAATACTTTGAAATACATACAGAAGAAAATACAACACACAAAAGAACCTACAAAAATGTGGTCTTCCGTGAAAGTCATCCTGTTTTGAATAAAATCAGAATCCAGAAAAAAATAAGCCTATCATAACGTCCAAGATCCAGGCATATAAATGCTTTATTTTATGCCAATCATAGTCATCAGAAACATAAGTAAATTCCAAGTGTGAAAACGAAGTAAAAAATTGCCTAACGTGTGGCAATCTGAATCTTACAGTTAAAACTATCACATAAAAAAATCAAAGGAAAACAAAACCCTTAAGAAAGCTACCACTACAAAGCTTAAATATAAAATCCCAGTCTAAACAAATTTAAGCTATGAATGTATTCCTGATCTAAGTTTTACGATGAAAATATTAAGAGATCATTAAGTGTAGCATCATGCTCTGGTGATCTGCTGTGCACATTATACCGACCATCCATAGGCATGTATTTAGTACATATAATTCATAGGCTTTTATTGAACAAGATGATGACAGTAACCTAGCTAGGAGGAAAAAAGATCATTCAGACAAATGGGGCAATTACACGGTAACTTCACACAATCAAAACTAATAGGAATAAAAGATGTAGTTACAGATTTTCCACTACCCTTCTCCTTAAATCAGCATGATCAGTTATTCCCAGTAAATACGCCTGAGCAGGTCTCAACTCATTAGATTTCACAGAGTCTGCTCTGCTTAGTTTTTAGCTGATGAAGTTATTAGGAGTAGGTGAAGGGATCCAGGACATAGCAAAAACGATTTATTCTTCTTGGCACACTGCTTGCCAGTTTGAAATGCTGGATTTAGCTGTCTGACTCAGGGCAATTATGAAGTACTCTTTCCAGTTCAGCTGTTGCCTCCCACATCTTCATCACCCCAAGATTCAAAGACAAGATGACTGACAGGGTACAATAACTTGCAAAAAAGTTTACCAGCATTGTTACAGTGGAAAAGGAAAATCTCTTATAGTCAACCAAGTGGAAATCTGAGTTACCCGAGATGGATACCCCTTAACTCAATGGTGTCAGAAGTCATCTTTACCTAACTTGGAAACTCCATAAAGTGTTGTTGAGAGGTGTCCAAAACATCCTACTACACCTTAATCCTTCCCTCTATTTTCTTTTATAGTCTGTTAGAAGGCTTTATCTCAAAAAACCCTTAGTGCTACTACATCAAATAAAACCAAAATAAAAAGACTATTGACCTTGAAGTGTAGCCTTTTGAATTAACTGTTATTACCAAACTGTTGCTCCTTGAAATGCTTACATCTATTATGCTTACAGAATATGCCTGTCTCTAAGTACATATTAAACCTGCATATATATAATCTTGTAATGTATTATGCCTAGTTTGACTAAATTGTCATGCTACTGACATTACATTATACCTGACATTAATTTCCCCATTAAGGGCTCTGTTAATAACGGACATAATATAAGATACAAACTTAAAAAACCTAAGTCATACAAACAATATTTGTGAGCAGAATCTTCTGGGATTGACAGAGTATTTTTTATTTCGAGATAAAAAGGCATATAAGTAAATATTTTTATTTCCTGTCAATCTGCTGGTTGCAGAGTATCAGACCAGTTCTACATACTGATCCATAAAGACCATACGGCAAATAGTTTTCACAAAACTTTTTAGTTATACTGATGAACAGAATCTAGCCAAGTCCTATCTTCTCCTTCCAAACTGTGCCAACACTAATTTTGGAGGTAAAAATCTCAAGGATTTGTGATCACAATGGATGAGGACTTCAAGACAGAGACAAGGTGAATGGGAAACTAAAACTACTGCCCAAACTGGCAATAAGTAACTTCTGAAAATTCATCCTTACTTTCCTGCACATTTATTCCAACAAAAAACAGCTATGTACAAATTTGCTCTGACAACAGAATAAAACAAAGAGAAATAGCCTCCAAATAGTAAGCAGGATTTTGCAGGGGGGAAAAAAAACAGAACGCATAGCCAAACAAAATGTTGAAAGATTTTAAAAAGGATGTTAAAAAAAGCACTCAACAACTATTTTTACTAATCTCGCAACAGCAAAACCAGCAATACTGTAAAATGGGGGAAAACAGATTGCATATGGAAAACTTGTTTTTCTATGCACTATGGAGACCTGCCAATCCTCTCCTTTCCCAGCCAACCATGAATTTTGGCCATCAGTCTAAATTCTTCATACAAATTCCTGGCACTGGTACATAAATGCTGAATTTTCCAAGATGGGTTATATGCATTTAAAAATTAATTTCAGCTTTCTAAAATTTACCAATAATCCACTCTGCCCCCACAGTAACTCAACCCGATGTAATTAATCTCATTTTTTAAATCAGGCTTATCATCAGTATATCTAAGCATACTTCTTACTCCAGTTATTGCTGAAAATGCATAGATGCATTTTGTCTTTTAAATTTGTTCAGGAGTGTAACTCCCACTAAAGACACATTAGTATACCATTAAAACACAGACATTTGACATTGCTCTACAAAAGAACCTGAATGAGTCATCAAAGAAAGAAAATGACAATCTCATGAAAGTATGTAGTATACATGTATCAGTAGGAAGATTTTTTTTTTGCAGTGTTGAGTAGTTGTTTGTTATGCAGAGAAGTAATAAAAAAGGACAGTAAACCCCAACAATGCTAGTTGAAGCCAACCTGGTAACTACTAGGCTCAAACAGGCAGGATTCAATTTTTCTGAGTTCCAGGAGGAGATGGGTTTAGACAACAATGCATATTTCATACAGAAAAACATTACAAATCACTAAGTTGATATTTATATAGGAAGAGAGGTACAAAAAGCAAAAGAGAAGGCTTCATCAGGAAAAAAAAAAGAATAAAATATTTTGCAAGTAGTTCCTCAGGCAAGGACATGCTATTTGAACCAATAAATTGAAAACATGCAGCCTTTTTTGTTGAATGTTGATACAAAATCATTTGTCAGCAACAGTAATGACAGATTGCAGGAATCTATGGCTCCTATTAATGATTAGCTCCATAGAAAAATTAACAACTGTCACATACAAACAGCATAAGAATGTTTTCAAAACAAGCTATCTTTAAAAAAATGGTAATATGTTTCTGGATAATCACTGTACAGCCAAATGGAATATTCATCATCTTTCAGTAGATTGCTAAGACATGCTACTGCTCAATTCGCAGCAGTACTGTTAATATGTTTTCTCCTATGAGGCAAGGGGTATGATTTGTTTCCATTACATTCCCTTCCCTATTATTCACACAAGCTTCAGTACTGGTGGGGAAGAGAATTCAAGAAGCCATGCAGAGCAGCATATGACATAACAAGACTTCCAAATACAAAATCTGTGAGTTCAAATCTTGATTATGACAATTAGTGAAATAACTGGTAATTTCAACCTACTATTCATACACGTTTTACTAACTGATACTTCAGAAAGACAAAGGATTATAATAAGTAAAATAAAGAATGACATAATTTTAAAACTGAAACAATAATTCATAGCAGAATGCTTTTGAAATTAATTTTATTATGATAATTTTATTATGCAAGGGTCATCATGCTGGAGGAAGCAAGTTATTTTGCCCTCACCTCAAATAGGAACTGATACTATTAAAGTCACCAAGACATTGTTATTCCCGTTTAATCCAAAATCACCGGCTCGTGAGCAGTAGGATCTCTGACTGACTTTCACTCAGTGGTTTCTAAAGCAAATAATTTTGTTTTACTCAAGATGACCTCTATGCTCTGACAGTAGGAAAACTTTCATTCTACAGACAAAGACCCGAGATACCCAGAAAGTCTGTCTGTGTCACATGATGGGTTTACACCAATACTGATGAATTTCTGCTTCCAAGTCGCTTTTCCGTCCACTTAGTAAAATAAATAATTGCTGTCATTTTTACAAGAACATCTTAATTTATGTAATATCTAAAAGGTAATTCTCTGCTGAATGACAAACAATTACTTAGTTCAGTAATAAAAAAAAGAAATTTTCAACTCAACTGGCCTGATTAATTTTTTTAACTTTGATTTTTAGTCATGGAAGTTTACTGTGTCTTTGTCTTTGCTAGGATAAAGATTAGATCTTATCTCCAGACAATCTAGGGGCTGAAGACTTCCCAAACCATAGTTCCAATCCAAACTGCGTTAAACAAACTTACCTGCTATATTTTAACACTGAGACTTCTGAATTAGTACAAATGACAATACAGTTTGTTTATGCGGGCAATAAATACAGCTAGTTAGCTATTGTATCAGTGGTCTGCTCACCTTGTGTGTTTTACTGTATGTGTACAGATATGCCAATCTGTAGAGGCTCTTGTAGTGCTGGGGAAAGCGGCTGAGACACAAACAGAAGGAGGCAATACACTGCTCTGTCAGGAACTTCCGCTGTTCCTCAAGGTCTGCTGGAAGACCATGAGGAAATTCAGATGCATCTCCACAAAGTTCAGCTTTCTTTTTGCAGTCCCACTGTGAGGGTGGGGGGATTGCAGCTTTGAGGGGATTGCCAGAAGCAGACTGAGGATCCGCCAGAATTTTTTGGCCAGTAGGCTCAGCAGGATGGTAAGATTCTGAGCTCTCCAGCAGCTCTTCTGACTTTCCTGCAACTGGAACATTAAGCCAAGACAAAAGTGACAATGAAAATTACAAAATGGCAAATGAAATATACAAAATGACAAAAATTAAATACAACAAATGGTAATCCTTTTCTTCATTAAAGCATAGACAGAATTATTGAGCGGTTCCTGAAAAAATTATGACTATTCCTGATGTTTAATAAACAAGTAACCTTCAGCTCATTAACAAACAGAGCCACACACTGATCTCTCCATTTGGGTTTTTCCCTGAGCAATATTAAGAATTCAGCACACCTTACACAATGCAGGATTTTATATACTGTTGGAAGATGGGGGGGGGGAGGGGACGACACAACAAAATAAAAGTTAAATTCAGTAAAATTCTATTGCAAAGAAAGGAAGAAGGAACAGAAAATTAAAGCCATTCTGCCAAGTGAAATGTATTATTCTTAACAATATACCTAGAAGAACACAATTTAGGCTCAGATAGAATGATTACCAGCAGCTACATTATCCTGGCCTTCTGGATAATGTAGGACCTACAATTCCATCCAAATATTTTTGCAATTAACTTGATAACTCATAGTTCATTTGACCCATCTTTTCTTCAAGGATACCAAATCTTACTTCAGAAAAAATCTGTGACAGTGGCAGCTTCCACGTTTCCTGTTAGGTAGTCATTACTGCTGAAAACATGCATGCTACATGCTGATTAATTTTTTAACTTTGATTTTTTAGTCATGGAAATTTACTGTGTCTTTGTCTTTGCTAAGATAAAGAGCCTCTTACATTAGATCTTATCTCCTAGCAGGCTAGAGATAGAATAAAGTATACTTCATCCTCAAATATGAAGCTGCTCCTTAACTTTTTCTCCAATAAGGCTGAACTTTGAGTCAAACATGTTTTCCAGAACAGAAATTTTTCAAAATTTGCTTGGACAATCTATGTATCCATTATAATTTTACTCTACAGATAGTTCTATGGAAAAATACAACATTTGTTCTAATAAATGGCAGTAATGTACCACATTCTGGTTCCACAACCCGGAAAGGTGGGCAAAATTTATACATTGGTTTTGTTTGTCTTTCCCTACTGAAGTTCAGCCTCTATCTACTGTCACATACAACTGTACAAACATCAGACAAATGGAAATTCCAGCTAATGGATTTTGAAATAATTTTTCCAATGGAATACAGAACATCTAGTACTATTATATATGGAAAAGTTTGGTAGAGAGCAATTCCACTTCTCCACTGAAATAAAGTATCCAATGGAGTAAAACATCAAATTCCCCTGCTTGTGCTCTTCTATATACTGAATATCGAGTTGCTACTGGGCCAGAACAAAAAGAGCATCTATACCTGGGGAAAAGAAAAAAATGTTTGTTTGAGATTATCTTCAAATAACTATTCCTTAAATTATTTGGAGATTTGAAACATTGAAGAAAGAGTAAATAATAACCTAAAAGAAGGCAAGCCCTAAAAGGGCCCCCACAGACAGCTGTGTATCATTATTCTTCTCCTTGTAAGGTTTAACAGGTAGTACAAATTGGGATGATGGCCACATAAGCAAAGCACAGTTCCAATTTTAAGCTACACACATACATGCAGCAGTAATGCCTTATTAAAATTCTCAGTCACAGTGCAGCATATTTCAGTGCTTCTGCATGCCAGAAGAAACATTTTAATGAGAATGTACCAGCTGACATTATCTATTAAATCAGGCATACTCTTTTCCTCTGTAGATCCCAGGGTCTCTTTGCTGGGCACCAGTGTATCAACACAGGTAGTAGAAATCCTCTTCTCTGTGTAAGTCTTCCTCAGGCTGTCTTGAGAACTGGCAGGCTCATTAAACATATCCTGTGTGGAACTGGAGTCAGACAGCACTGCTGCAGTGCTATCCTGACTCCTCTCTGCAAAAGAGAGAAAGAAGGAATGTACCATTTCATACTCATCAAGCTGTTACTTGCATCTTAGTAACAGCAACATAAAACTGCAGCCACTCTGCAAACCTCTTACAAGTTCAATACAGGAACCTTAACAACCACCAATTCTGTTGTCTAAAAGGTATTTATTTTCTTTTAAGTTGTCTACTTCAACTTATCATTTTCATCTCACCTCTTTGTGCTAAGAAATTAAAACCCCAGTCTTCTTTCTCTAGGTATTATTTAAAACTAATGTAATAGAGAGCTCCCTGCCCCACCACATTTCTTCCTAGAATATAATCCTGGAATTTGATTCAAAAGCAATGATGCTCAACTTTGGAAAGCAGTTAGGCTGAGGACACAATATTTCAGCTATTATGGTCCTATAAAATTTCCCAAGTTTACTGTGCCATTTACTTTGAAAAGCACCCAGTATAATTTTGAGTTTGACACAAGCAAAGCTCAATTGACAAGAAAATACCATGAACCACAATACTGGTAAAAATCACTCATGAAGGACAGAAAAATCAGTACCATTAGAGGGCAAAGACTTACACAAGTGATCACTGATGCCATCTATCCTGCAGGTCTTAGATGCTGTACACCAAATGTTCTGAAAGGTGATTTGATACAGCAAATAAACAATCCATCAAAGAACTAGGTCTAAGATAGACAGGAAATCTTTTGGGCTTGAAGGCAGTAGACAGAAGAATAGGAGAAGTGACTTCGCCTTGACAGAGTGGAGCAGGGTACGTTGGCTGCTGACTACATTACAGTCACAACTAAGGTGTTAATCTGCTCATAGCTGTTACAGCACAGGAGAAGTTGTACAGGATCATGACTTTATCGTGGGGGATAAAATTCACACCCTCAGAACAAACAGGCAAGTGAAAACCCTCCAGCCAGGTCTGAAATCTGCCTGATATAACCCAAGTTCTTCCACATCAAGGGTTATCAGAAGCAACCCTGCATGCCTAAAAAATGCAGCTTAGTACCTCCAGCAGAAAGATGCATGCATATTCTAACAGAGATAGGAAATTGGCATTTTTCTGTAATAATGTGCCAACATAATTCAGTGTCCAACAAAAAATTCCAATACAGGCAATTCTCTCTAAATCTATAGCCCAAAAAATTAATTTCTAGTTTCTGCTTAAGATACAGGAATAGCTTAACCAAGAGGCATGTTACATCCATTGTCTAGGTAGTTCCACTGCATTCTTATTCATTAATTTTCTTGATAACATCAAGAAAGAAAATTTAAAAAGCAAAAGACCTTGCTTTGAGATGAGCTGATAATTTAATTAAATTTCTTCTGTTCCATCCGAATTGCACTTGTTCAGGAGAGAGCTAAGGGCCTCCTATGAATTTATTTTATCAAGATAAATCCCTCTGCAGACCTTCAGCTTGCAGATCAGGTTCTGCTTATTAGGATTCCAACAAATTTAAACCAAATTTGATGCACTTCGTAGGCTTTTCACTATCACACAAAGAAAACCTTCCCTTTCAGTGAACAAATCTTAATAAAAATGTATCTTGAAAAAGAATGGGGGAACAGTATTTGCTTCCTAATTGGAAGTTATATAGTTGGTTAATGATTGCAAGTTTAATACAGAAGGAATATAATTATAAAGAATGGGAAGAGAAGGATTCTGAAGAGAGGTCAGTCAAGCTTTAAATGACTCATTTACAAAGCTTTAATAACCTTCTGTGGTACAAATGGATACTATTGAACTTCCAGTTGGCATCAGGAAAAACATTTACAGTAGCTCCCTTGATATTTTTTTTAAAGGAAGTTTCTGCACCTGTGGCAAAGAGGCTGAATTACTTATCTAGGGAAGAAAAAAAAATTGCAAATTTCCAAATGTTGCCATAAGCCTGGAGATCAGTTCTTAAGTGTGGGTTATGACAGATGAAGCATTAGAATGTAAATCAAGAACTGCTAGACCAATACGTGAGAGTGATATCAGTTCACTAGGAAATTGCACTAACTTCTCAGCATGCAAAGATAGACAATGATTTAGCATGTTATATTTCAAATGTATGCATGACAGGGAAGCTTTTCCCTATGGGGAACAAATGTAAATACCTCCTTACAATTAGCTAGCTAGGTCTAGGTATGTATGTTCATTCTCCTTTTCTTTCAATAGATTAACTCTTACTAAAAAAAAAATTTTAATGATATTAACATTGGGCTCCTTAATCACTGAAAAACAGAGGAAGACTACTACTGAGACAACTTCCTATTATTTTAGATACTTCTTGAATGCAGTAGATGCTTTCAAACTAAGTGGGCCTGATGAAAAACACTGCAGTATTTCAGAAATTTGCAGCAACCACCAGTTATTAGTATTAATTTCCCAGAAGTCACAGAGGATGGGTAAAGTTCCAGGGAATGGAAAACAAAGTGTAGTACCTATCTTTACAAAGGATAAAAGGTCAAAGCTATTAGCCAACCGGCCTTCATTTTTCACAGAATTATTTGAGCATAAATAAATCAATCCATTTATAAGCACCTAAAAGATAACAAGATCAGTAGTAGAAAATGTGTTTGTATCCAAGCACATATATTCACATGTGCTTGTAAAGAATTAGTAATTCTCAAACCAAAAATGGCCAAAATGTCATGCTATTGTAAAAGCAATTCAGCAAACTATCACCCTTGAATGTATAATCAGTAACTTCACAGAAAAAATACATAAGAATCTTCCTGTTCTACTGAGCACTAATGAAAATTAAGCTTAATTACAGTGTCTGTATTTGGGACCCACATTTTAAAAAATACACTAACTAGAATGAATTTAGAGGAGAGAAGAAAAAATGATGAGACATTAATGAGATGGCATATAAGAAAAACATTGGGAGAATTGGACTTATTTATCTTCAAGAAGATGAGGGAGAATTTCCAAATACATACGATTAACCAAAATAAAAATACAGTAATTGCTCTTCATATTCACTAAGTACAGAGCAAGAGGCAATAGGTTTTAATTGCAGCAAAAAAATTGCCTTTTTTTTTCCCCCTAATCTCTAGCTTAATTGTTACATATAGTTAAAAAATTGCATAGACAACCTATGGAATCACTGGAGGTTTTCAAGGACAGGTAGACAAATAGCTATCATTTTAGGTTACCCAAGATATACCTTAATATAACAAAAAACCACTGTCAATACCTAAATGCTGCACTATGTAATGCAGAACTTGCGGCAATTGCACCAAGTCACATCCTAACTCTGCTTTTTAAAAAAAAATCTACATGTTTTTCATACATGAAAGTACTATGCTCTTCTAGCCTAACTCACAAATATATCTTATATATATACTAGACAGACACACAGCATATATTTTTACATTCATTGCTTTTCCTTCATCTGATAAGAGTTGACCGTAGTTGAGACAGTCATTAGTGTTACTCAGCCTACAGATCTTACACCACTGCAGTCCGTGACACGTGAGAATTAATTCCAAATTCCCAAATGCTATAGATACCTGTCCTTTTCAAAGATGCAAATCCAAGGAGAACATCAGTGCTTTCTAATAATTTCTGCTATAATTAAAGACAATTTAATGCAACTCAGTGTAATTTAAGAGTTACAAAATTACTGGTTTTAATATTTTGTTTACCTAAGGTATTTTCTTAGTTCCCCCATCTGGCAATAGCAATAAGGCAAGCTTTTCTAAAACGCTAAAGTTATAAGCAAATGATAAATCAAGGACTAAATACTCTTTTGAGGTCCCTTCCTGTAAAGTTTCCTATTATTTCAAAAGCGAAGACAAAAATACACCTGGCTACTAATGTCCCAAAATTATTATCTGTAGTGGAAATGAAGAGAATAGAGAAGAAGGTCTACTAAATTGTGCAAAAACGACTGCAACAAAATTCCTATTAAAAATACGATACCAGATTCTCTCTTTGATATTATTATATTTCGTTTAATTACTCTGTTGCATCACTCCTAAGTTTTACGAAGATTTCAAACAACCTAACAAACTGAAATCTCTATTTGATATAAAGTTAAGTATTTCATGTTTATTTCTAAAGATTAAGAAAATGGCACTTGAGAGAAAAATTACTTTTTTTTTTTAAACTCATTCCTCATAATGTATTCAACTTGTGATATTTCAGTGATTTCTATGTCAGACTATATCACCTACTCTGTCAACAAGTGAAAAAGAGCAGCTCTGGACAGAAGATGTGAAAAGGTCAAAAGGAAGAATCTTGTAAACTTTCCAAGACATTAGTAAAAAATTATTAATTATGATTGGAAAGATGTCATTGGGAAAAAAGAACTTGTGTGTTCACCTGTACTGCCAAGAGCTTTATTCTATCACAGCGAGATCCTGCCAGTCACTTGGATAACTAAGTAGCTATCATTACTGGAACACATCTGTCTTAGATATTAGAAAACTATCTGTAGTCTATTTGACTTAATTCTATGCTTAAGAGCATTTTAAAATTAATTTTATCCTTAACAAAATAGGTTTGCTGGGTTGACTTCCACACTTCCCTATTCCACGCTATTCCTCCATACCAGAAAAAGCCTTTATCACTTTGCTCCATTAGCATTCAGGCACAACACCTGCATGCCTACCAATTAACAGTAAAAAGTTGTGTTACACTTTGGGGAATCTAAATGAGTATTTAATTTAAAAATGCAAGAGGGAAAAAAGGCTCAATATTTCACTAGCCATTACCCTGTGCCAGCATTCTACCATATGCACCATGAGCCCTGTGGACCATATGTTGTAAGCGTCATTGCCTCAACTGTGTCCACTCACAGGGCTGAAGGAGGGAAGAGAAGAGACAGTGATGTGTTATAAGTAAGTGACCTGAACTAGCAGACGTACAATCCTAATGACAGAGATCTTACTGCTACGTATGCTGACCAGGTAACATCTCTCATGGTACAAGCTTACATAATTTATTCTCAGGGGAGCTGAAGTACCAATATGAATGAGGTATTCCGCCTTTGTCAATTAATTACTATGCAGCTCAGTATTCGTGTTGTCTGCCCTCCATTCTTTGAAACTTTTCGGAAATTAAAAGAAGGGAGAAGAAGACCTCTCAAACACCTGCACGTGGGGGTAGATAACAGGCTCAGAGAGCCAACAGGGTATAACTCACTTTTTCTGAATAATATCTTTTTCTGTCTTAAATATCTGAAGGAAAATGTATGCCCAGTTATTACAAGAAGGTATCTGAAATGTGATAAACAATCAGCTACAAGTCAAAAATCAGAAACGAGTGGCACAGAAAGCTTTTCTAAAGAGCTATATACATATGCTAACTCAATTTACAGTAAAGAAGAATCCTGCTGCACAGTTCAGAGCTTGTGAATAACTAACTATATATTATTAACAAAAATAATCTTGTCTCATGCCATAAAGGTGGGTTGTTCACAGGCTGCGGATGTATAGACTCTCTCTCTTTGTCCTGCCTGCCTGGCACCGTATCTCCCCTCTTCTCTTTACTTGTATGTATGAGCATTTTTCTTTATTGGTCTTTAGTCAGAAACATGATGTATCACACAATTCTCATTCTGGAAACAGATTCCACCCATAACGGAAGACAACATTCAGCTCTGTATCAGAAGGCACTTGCACATTATTAAAAACAAAAGAACTGCAGAGATTTGCATGGGAGCAGATTAATTTCTTGAGGACAGCAAGTCCTCTGAATGTTTAAAGGGAGTTCTCTTATAATATGAGTCAAAGATGAGAGTCCATGTTTTGTCTGGCTGCACTGAACACTGAATGTGTTTTGGTAACTTGCAGTCCTATATTGCTGTTCTTCTGTTTTCAAGCGCAGAACAACAGAGTATCTCATCGATGTTCCATTTATTTAGTCAAATCCTTTTTACATAATCTCACACTAAAAGTCAGTGTGATACTTTTACAAATCAGAGAGAGGTTAAATTGGGGAAAGGCAAAAATGGAGCATACTGCAATAAACTGGATCTGATTCATTATTCATGTAGTCCGGTATGCAGTCCCCATGAACATCCAGTACCACATGCCAGAAAAGGATATGTACTGCAGACCGAAAGATTTCATTTTAAACTGCTGGAGAGAAAGAATTTTGAAGGGTAAGATTTTAATGTTCCAAAATGCAATGTGGACACTCTTTATGCACAGAAGTATCCACTCCATCTTAGAAGCTTATTTCACTTTGGCATGAGTGACAACCTGGTACAAAAAGTTTCTCAGAGATCACCTTTGTCTCATCAGGATGTTGAGAACCCCCATTTACAAAAAACTGTGCATCTTCATAACATTTGCAGAATTACAGACCAATAAACTATGAAGTGAGACTTCTCCAACAGCATGAAGCAAGTAGCCTTTCCCAGTGAGTTTATCATGCAGGTTTTGCCAATTACTAAAAGCAAGCCGTGACAGGTAAAAGCAGGAAGAGAATGCCTGGGAAACAGAGATTTGTATAAAGGTTAGAGGCAGCACGGGCAATATTGGTTGCAAAAGCAATCAGGCAAAGACAAACACAAAAAAGGACGATTAGGTCTAACTACACACAACATACTACATGACGTGGATGAAGACTTAAACAATATGACATTTTAACACTGCAGTAGCAATGGATACTGAATACATCATCTGCATACCACCACAATAATACGGAATTGAGTATCCACACAACAAAGGCATATTACAACAAACAAGACCTCACAACAATCTCCTAGTCCACTTTTTGGGAAACAAATTTCTCATTCAGATTTATTTTTTTGATTTTAATACTTTTACTGCTTTCTGAACTAACTTTAATGCTTAGCACAAAATTTAGGTAAATTTAAACTGCTTGAAGTCTGTACTGCGATTGGTCTTTAATGACTACATACATCCAGCCTGTATAAAGGAGGACAATGAGCATGTCTGTTTTGGTATATAACACTGCCCATTTAGCTGTGTAAATATGATGACATCTCAGGTAAGGATAGTCTTGGTCCCCGCTGAGTTCCTGTTTTTTCTTGTTTCTTACTTTGCTCTTGGAAAATAAAAAGAGTCTACACCCTCAGGCTTCTACTATCAAATGCAAGTTTTCATTCTGAAGGGTTATAAAACAGCAATAGGCAGGGGTGACGACAGGAAAGACAGGATTTACAGAAGGAAGGAAAAGATGTTGCTGAAAGGAAGGACAAGAAAAGAGAAAGGAAGCTGTCCATTTTACACACATGACAGCAGCTAGTCAGCCAGCAAATAACAGCTGCCACTCAGCAATACTTCTGTCTCCTTGAAGGAGATATATGCTAGCAGCTGCCACGAGGAAAAAGTAGTTTAGTTCCTTTACAACCTATATTTACTGGTTCCTTTCTCCCATTTCCATTAAATATATGACTTAAACTAGTTATCACCAGCATTCACTGGATATAAAGCTTTTCAATGCTCTCAACTTTAACAGTGATTTCTGCATATCCTGGTCTTCTTTTTCCACCAGCAAAACGTGCTGGAGAGCTACAGAACTACACCACCACATTTAAATATAATGTATCTGAGATAAGTTTGCCCTCAGAACTGTACCTATCTACAGATGAATGCCTGAAGATCAGAGTCCCAATATTTTCAAGAAAAGACATCTGTCTGTACAGTAATTCTCTCCTGCTTGTAATGAGATCGGCTGCACTAGAAGGCACATTGTGGGATATCTTGTTAAAAAAAGAAAAAAGAAACAAACCAGAAACCCCACAAACAACAAACTTCATAGAAAAAATAGAGCTTAGAAGGAACCGCAGGAGTTCATCTAGTCCATTCCTTTCTCCATCAGGATAAATTACATCTCCACAATTCCTGGCAGATGGCCGTATTGCCACTTTTTCAAGACTTCCAGTGCTGAAGCGTTGCAGTATTATACTATCCCCAGGAACGTATCAGGGTGTTTCACTTTTTTTTTTGCTAAATAGTATTTCCTAATGCTACTCTAACACTATTTTCTAATGTCCAGATTGAAAATGCAATTTAACTCTAATACCTTCTGTTCTGTCTCCCATGAACATGGAAATCCTGGGTTTTTGCCTCTAACTCTTTGTACAGCCTTTGACACTATTTAGGTTACACTGCTGTCATGTCTCTCCTTAGTCTTCTCATCCCTAGACGAACCATCCCAATTCCTTCTCTTTTTCCTCACAGGTCATGTTTTCTTGAAGCCTAGCACCCAAAAATGGTCAAAAGAGATCTCACAGGTCAGCAATCACAGGGATCCCAACTAGCATGTTTGCTTGTGGTAACATAGGAAGAGAACTGTATAGGTAAGACTCTTTATAATGCTCTTATTTTGTTTATGTCATATATGATCAACAATATCAATACAAGAGTAAGAGTAAATAAGAGTACTGTCAGGCCTCATAAAGAATAAATATCTAGGCTGAATTTAGGTCCAAATATTCATTCTGTGAACAACAACATAGACAGTTTCAGAATGGTAAAAACCATCAATCTAAAGAGTAGTCAAATGATGGAAATTTTCTTGCTATTTTTAGGAATGGTACAATGGAAATGCAGGCACCAGTTTTCCTCAGTGATGTGATTATGTGTAAGATGTCAAGAGCATTTTACTTCAAAAGTATGTATTTTAATACAAGTAAAATGCAAATGCATGCAGAGGAGCACAGTATATGTAATAATATAAAAGTGGAAGACTTCTAAGCATTGCTCAGCCTGTTAGCTCTCCTTCCATCTGTAACAGCCCCAAGGCAAATATTTCAGTTTTCTGGGCCTCTTCAATATGCTGTATGCAGAGTTTAGTTGTGCCAGCAACTTACAAAACATTATGAATGATGCAGTACTTTGCAATTCTACTTGTCATGGTTACACACAGCCTTCCTAAAGATCACCCTAACTCCGCTCTTTCAGCAGCTGACATTTTGAATTTCTTTGACAGCAGCTAAGATTAGTCCTAGCTAGGCTAAGCTAGCAGACCAAAGAACTGCTACTTCAGCCCTGGCAAAGGTAGACATTCCTTTGCTAAGCAGCCAACTTTGCTCCCATCGGGCAATTACCATGCCACAGTCCATAATATCTTACTTTGAGTGAATGTACTAATGACACATATTGGAGTATTTATCTAACTTATGTGTCTCCTGGGAACATTTCAACAGTCTTCAGGACCTAAGCAGATGTAGTCTTAGGCAGAACTGCTTCTCATAGGGAATATTACTTAGGAAATATTTAAATATTTGCTCCCTTCTGTGTTTGCTGTGTCAAAAGACATCAAAAGGCTAATATAAGACCCTGATCACTATATAACCCATTCACACTAACACACTACATATGATATCAAACCAGTCCAATGAATTACTCCTTATTGAAATGTAAGCATGGATAAAATGAACATTTCTCTATTCAATTTAGTGAAAGAGATGAAGGATCTTCTATCAGTTTCATCAAGAATTATTTGTTGGGGAAAAGGAATAAATTCACCTTGCAGAGTTTCCAGACATATGAACGTTTGTGTCAACAAAGTTATTTACAAATTACCGTTCTTCAGAAAATGACAATAGGAAGCAGCCCACCCTCCAGAAATAAAATCATATCAAGAAGAGCATTTCTGTGGGGTCTGCCACATTCTACCAACACTAAGCTATATGTTGCAGATATTTTACTCCTCCTTGAGTGCTGACACACATAGATCCATATGGATTAACAAATGGCCAGAAGAGCAGAATCGGAATAAAATTCCTAGCCAAATAATAATGTCAGGTTACTTAAATTAATTTCCAATATATATGTATATTGCAAAATCTTCAATAACAATGTGAAACCACCCTACCTTCTGCATTTATAAGCCAATTATTTATTACATCACTTTATATTCTATAGAGATGAGCTGCTAACCAGTCATTGTAAATGAAAAAGAAAAATTAAAAGATGAAGTCTACTGGACTGTCATGCAAATCACTTCGTGCTGAAACACAATATATTCAAAATAGTTGCCACCTGCCTCCTTCAAAAAAGGATAATACTGTTTTGTTTTGCCTTTTTAACAATTTGTCTTGTTTCATCCACAGTTCAAATCTTCACCTGGTCGTTTCACACAGGCAGTGAAACAGTGTCCAGTCTTCTAAAGACCAGACCCACATCTTTCCTAATAAGCTCAGACAGACATTTAGCTCTGGAGAAAAAAAAATTATAAAAAAAAACCAATCACTGAAAATTCAGTCAGCTACATACTCCTCCTATCGACATTCCCATTTTGACTAAGTGACAGGTGCCAATGGTGGCAGGTGACAACGTGGAATTTTGTATTTAAAGCTCTGACTGTACATTGATTCTATTTAAAGCACTGAATTTATAAAGGTAATGAGCTTCAATATTGCCCGTGTTACCACAGACCCATCACCCTCCTGGAAATGAGCAGTTTGATCATTCCTGGTCAAACCCCCCATGATTAGAGCACCTCCCTGTGCTGCCAGTATTGAGAACAGGGACTGTACCGTCCGGCGTTGCCTGCTGACGGGGTTTTTTACATTTGACGTAATCGTGGTCAACTGGAGTGGCTGTGTAAGGTGGGGATGTCAGACCTGGACCGGAGGATGAGGGGAGGGAAGTCCCAGGGCCCGGCACTGTTCCAGCTGAAGAGTGAGAGTCTTCATCAATCATGCAAGCTTTTTCCCTGGGAGGGGCAAGGAAAAAAAAGAAGTGTTAACATACTAGGGACATATACAAAGAATAAAAGAAGACTACATGTTCTTACAATATTTCCAATACAGTAATCAAATCTTACTAACAAATTCTAAATGATGGATTTTTAGTACAGGTTATATTCCTCCCTTGTTGCTGGTCAATAGTAAAACATTCTTTATTTTGTAGTTGCTAATGAGCCAAATTATGGGGACTAAAGTCTCATATCCTTTAAAATAAACACCTTTTGCTTTGCATTTGTTAACAGTTGATAAAAAAAATTAATTTTATTAATAAATAAAAACAGTGGCTTCAAGATCACAAGATCAAAATGGATCACAAGATCAAAACTGTTCTATTTTGTTCCCTTTCCATCTACATTGTGCTAATTATTGAGAAGACCTGAGTGGCATATAATTTCGGTACCTGAAAACTGCAAACATTAGAATTGATTCTAATCACTTTGTTTTGTTTATATTTCATTCAGCTTCATTTTAATAGCTTATTATACAGTAGTTTATAAGTATGCTTTCAGAGCATATTCCTGGAAATTAGCACTCACTTTTCTGCAACTTTTGGGGTGTTCTTCTCCTCACCCCTGGCAAATGGTCCCTCAGAAGCTTCTTTCATGAAACTAACTAGTATCTCTGCATCTACTCCAGAGTCTGGTTTCCCCACAAGTTTCAAAATAGAAGCATGAAGTCGAAAGTATACCTAGAAAACACCAAAGTCCATTTGGTCAGTAGAGAATTCATCGCTCTGCAACCTATTATAAATAGTCTCTTCTCTGTAGAAACTGCAGGAGTTAGTAACGACAGTAATCTGTGACCTAAACTTACCTGAAAAGGACTTTTCCTGCCTTTGAAAGTCGCTTGTAAATTACAAGATCTGAACACTGTAAAAATTTTATAACTGCAACCTATGGAATACAACAATGAAAGCAGACCTGGTCTCCTCAGAACCAAGTCACCACTGGGTATATTCTAGATCCACTATTTTTACCAGACAACACCGTGAAAGCAAAGGTGTTAGGACTACTATTCCAACTCAGGCATGAAGTTATGCTTTCTTAGGTATGAGATACTTGTGAAACCTATGCACATTTGATTTTGATAAAAACTGACTAATGAACTGTGTGCAGCAAATCGAGAAGTGGAATTTCTGCCTGTCTGTCCAATACTGAGACTGTAGACATAAACTGTCTTTAAAACAAAACCAGCCTGAATAACAGGCTCCATTTTATTCTCCAAGTTAGTCTTGTAAATGTTCCCAGATGCAGAGCACCATATACATACGCCTAATAATATGAACTAATAATAACTGGTATTCCATTATCTGTAGAGAACAAGGTTGTCAAGCCTACGTATTTAATTTTCTTTTACCTCCAATGCTTCCATGGCAAGTTCTGGTGGATTATGGTAATGAATCTTCTTTGGATATCGGGCAGCCTCCTCATGCAAGTAATGACCTGCCTGTTTGTAATGAAGCAGATAGACAACGGGAGGTTGTTTCTGCTTCTCTGCAATCTTTCCCAGCATGTAGTGAATAAGCCACTCCTCTTCATCGCCATCTCCCTCACAGCGAGATGCTGACGTAAAACACAATTTGGCTGTCTCCAACATACTGTCTCGACGCTCTTCCATCTGTGATCGAATGAAGTGTTGAGAATACATGAATTCACTGTGGCTGGGATGAAAAATTCTAAAAATACACTCCTGCATATAAAAGCGCATAAACAAGGTACATCATTTAAAACATTTTCAACCTAAAAGACACAGAACATATCCAAGTGATCAAATACATCCTGACGGCCCACAAAATGTGTTTATGGATAGGTTTTTGTTCATTCCCGTAACTGCTGACACAAATAACCAGAACAAAACAGTAAGACAGAAGTGTAAGAATATGCATATAAATACAAATCTGAAAAATAACAAACCAATATACATATCTACAAAAAGCAATTTTACCACTTTTTCAGAGTTGTAATTATCTTAACTCTTCAAAGAAAAAAGGAATTATTTGTTTTGTTCTGCAACTAAAGTCTGCTAGAGCCACTACGGACCTCTATCATTTGTGAAGAAATGTCTTTTATCTTGCTTGCAATGCATCTAATTTTGAGCTGAATATGGCAAGAATACATTTCCCCCCCCCCAAATAAATTAAAACCAGCAGGATAAATTAAGGTTAGCTGCCAATAAAGTCACATAAAAAACTAGGTCAAAAGATGCATTAATGTATTTTTCTCTCTTTGAAAAAGAAGTTTATAAATTTAAATTGTTGGGTTATAACAGTATCCTAAGCACTTGTTGGACTTCAAGAACTGTAACATGCTCTTTCCTTTCCTAAATATTTTGTAAGGAGAAGAGAATAATAAGGTTTTTATGTATGAGAAACACATTCCTGAAGAGATATATCCCTGGAAGGGAGTTTATATTGTTCCAATTTATATTTTATTACAATAGAGCTTTTCTTAGTAAATTATGCTATTCTAGTACATTCAGTTGACAAAAGGAAGATTTAAGTCGTCCTAAATAAACATTCTGATTTAATCCACAACTTAAGATGGCTGCTCTGTATTGTACCTTTTATATGAGAATACAAAATAACCCCAGCATTATCCCTGGAATTCTTGAGCAAGTCCCTCATAGCCAAGAGACCGCAAGACAGTAAGACCAAACTTTTGATAGATCAAAGGCATAAAATGTAATAACTTCATTTTCTGAGTAGTTAGTTTTGGAGCTCTTGGATGTAATAACCCTCAGAAAGAAAACTCTATTGTTAGCTGTCATTTCAAACATAATATTTAATAAACCATCTGCTCTCCTTTAATATGCATGCTTACATCATCTTTCTTCTTAAAAGGTCAAATGCTGTGTAAGTGTCTATAGGAAGTGCAATGTTAATACAGTTATATAGGCAGCTCAGACACAAGACCCATCTCCTTGCTGTAAATATGTTCTCCTGGAAACAAAGGATGTTCCCAATACTGTTCTCTATAGTTCAAACACTGAAAGTTTTTACAAATTACAGCAGACGCTCAGGAGCAGCACTTCTTTTTTTCATTCTGCTTCCAGCTGTGGACTACATAATATTAGTAAGTCAGCATAGTTAAATCAGAAATAGAGTTTACTGGTCCAAAAAACCAGACAAAACATTTCCCCTAGCAACTCTTATCACTATCAGAGAGTATTTGGAATTGCTCATTTTGGCTTAGCAATAAACTTCATAATAACTCTAACTTTTTCATCCTTGTAATGCATAAAGAGCTAATGAATTTATAACAACTTTTTCTATGAAAATTCTATCATCTCCTCATTTTGATCTTTTTTTAAGTAAATAGCCCAGAAACATAGAAAAAGGGGAGGATGTCTTTAGATATAAGAGATGACATATGGACACAGATATCAGAGTAATTCCTGATCTTTTCACTATTTAAATATGTATACATTTCACCTTTTCCTGGAAACATTGTACGACATTTACAGAAAGGTAAGGTAAATATAATTCCCCTTTCCAGAAGGTTACAATAATTTTGTGTCACCTTTGAAAGATAATTCAAAGATCAGGCTCAAACTAATTTTACACAGGAAAAAGAAAGAAAAAAGCCCTTTAAATATTGCTTGACACCAGCAGCTTATACGAGTGAATATTAGAATTTCCAATATTACAAGTAACCATACAGCCTGATATGTGGTATACAGCATGTAAACATTTAATTTAAAAAGTTATTACGTTAGAAAAGATCATTTAAAATATTCAAAATTTCATACTGCTCTCGGATCCCACCTGCTGCACAACTTCAGGGGGGAGTTCTGACTTCCACTGTTTAAGTTGTCGGGATGCAAAAGAATGTAGGGCATAGGAAATGGTGCCGTATTCTATCCACAAGGAGAGATTAGAGCCATCAATCTCTAGGGCTCGCTTGAAGCAATTCAAGACAGGAGTAGAGTGCTTCCAGATTGGGCCATCACTTTTCAATTCATTAGAGTTCAACTTGTCCTGAATACGACTTGCTCGAGCCAGAGCCATGCCAGCCCATGAATCAAACCTAGGCAAGCAAGGACATAACACATGAACAATTTTCCCCCTAAACATTACACGAATGGCATAGACAAGATTCATTTTGTTATATCCGCAACTTTCTCATCCTTTCATCATATGCTCTCTGAAAACAGATTTCTGCATCTCCTCCGCCCCTCATAGTGGAACAGAGGCTGTATAGCCTAAATCATACAGATTTTATTAAAAATGGTTTCCCAATAAAGCACTGTCCCCAGTAATTGTCACACATGAAAAACAGATGAAACAACAAGGTTTATTTGCCATGCAAAAATAGCATATCTATGCTTCTCGTGGTAGCACTCCCATTGATTTCTTTTCTCAGTAACCATGCTGTCCTGTCCAAACACTGCTTTATTTCTGTATGTCGTGGTTTAAACACCACAAAAAAACAGGACACTGTAGGCCAGCAGACAGCCATTATGACATTTTGTATTGTTGGACTGAAGTGTGAATGGTCTTTATCATCATCATTTTCCAATATAAAAATCACAAAAACCAAAATGCATTCATGTAGGAAAATTCTGATGAACAATAGATTGCTTACTGAGGTGACTGTTTAGGATCGAGTCCTGTGTTTATTAGATCACTGACAATACAACGTGAAGAGTAGTTTTCATATTCTATAATCTCACATTAACATCTGTGGTCAATGGCTCTGGAATTTTTCAATTTTACCATGATTCTAACACCAAAGGAATAATCATAATGTTCTCACATTTTTGCTTGTAATTTCTTGCTGATTTCAACTGAAAACCCATTTCTGGGTCAAGTGACCTCAATAGTCAGATTCCCGAGTGGAACGGAAGGGGAACTGTAATACAGACATTTGAAGAATTAACATCTCACATGACTGGGGTAAAAATACTATGCTACCACATAAAACATCCTCTGAGCAACAAAAAGTCACCCATTAAAGTAAAAAATGCATTCCACTGTCATTTATTTATGAATTTAGGTTTTAAAGTATGAAAACTACAGAAAAATGGAGGGGGGGTGGTAATTTCCTTATCAGGCTTCAGACAAGAGTTTTAGCAATATGCTAATCACAGTTCCCAGACTAGAAGATTCAATAACATTAAACTACAGCTATTTCCTCTGTAGATTTCACACGTAAAATTGCTCTGTGCCTTCACCTTCCCTTTTGTCTCTGTTATGTGACTAGATTTAGAAATAGTTTTCTTGTCTCAAGTCTATCAAACTAGGGTATTTGTTACTGACTCTGATTTACCAACTTCAAGGAGAATTAAAATGATAGCTATCATCTAATATGCAAATATAATCAGTAAATGTAAAGATAATTTAATATTTTTATTAATCTTTAATTTTTAAGTTCTTTAATTATTTAATCTTTAATTAGTAAATTTAAAGATTATTTAACTTCATTTTAGAAGACTTACTCAAAACATGCTTTATTTTTAAGACGAGAGAGCTTAAATCTTGGTGATATTTCAGTAAGTTGTAAATTATCAAGAAACAAGCTGGTTTAGTTTAAATATCACTTAAATACTTTACTTGAGCTTGTATTCTCCGAGTAGTTCACTAGTAGCAAGACCAATAATTTTAGAAAGAGGTCAACCTAAACAGTTAATCCACTAAAGAATGCTATTTGTGCTATAGCTTATGCTATTAAACAGTGACATTTTTCATTCCTTGTCATGTATGAACATGACAAAACAAAGAACAAAAGGTGCAAAAGAGAAATATTGTTTCGGTCCTTGCCCTTCCCAGTTATTATTGATTTTAATTTAGCCTCCCCCTCCACTTTCATTTTTTTGTTTTATTTCAAAACAATCAAATATTGAACACTAGGTTTTGGTTTTTGTTTTGTTTGTTGGATTGTTTTAGAGATGCCCTTAATTATACAATCTACCTATGATAACGGATTGCAGGCGGGTTTTTTAGTTTGGGCTTTTTTTTTTTTTTTAACTTCTGAAACGAAAATACATCTTTTGTTGTCTGCTTTTCAGTACTGAAAGAAGTGAGAAGAATGAATTATGTGCAGCGGGATTCAATAATACTGACCTGTTTGGACAAATACAAATGTCGTGCATGTAGAATTTAATGGCCTTAGACTGTTCTTTATTCTTGAAATGATAGTCTGCCAGAAGATAGTACAACTCAGTCACCACTGGTGGAGAATAGTCTGCACCATCCGGGAGAGATGGTGCCTGAAAATAAATCAACAGTAAAGGTTCATATTAAATAAAACGTTCATATTAAATGAGCTGCACACTTGCTCCTTCCTTGTAGTGAAAGTAGCCTTTTCATCACAGAATATGAAGGTATTGAATATGAAGACAGTGAAAGTATTCCACAGATACACAGAGCACTTGCAAACACTAATGAACATCTCATACTGACTCCATATTAATCAATATTACATCTTGCTATTCCAAGACTAAAAGCTTTGGTGGTGTCACTCTTATTTCATTTAAATGCAATTACCTGGAGGAAATCCAGAGTCATGGAATAAATCATTCCCCTAACTATCTCAAAGTCACCATAAAAATAACAACAGTAATTTTTACTCCTTTCAATTTTTTTTTTTAAAAGCAATTAATTATACCTTACTGCATGTTCCTTCAATATAGGCAGATACGGTATCTAGGCTCAGCATAGGCTTGTCTGTTCGAGGAACAATTGTAGCAGTCTTCTTCAAAAGGTTGGCCAAATCGGCAGACACAGTACTGGTTTTGTAACTATCAAATTCCGGAAGAGTTTTAGGCTTAAAATATTCAAACATGAACAAAGCGTCTTCCCATGTTAGATCAACCTGAAGAGGGAGGTAGATGAGAGGGGAAAAAAATTACCTCAAATTCCAAAATTCAAAAGTCTACTAACGATGAGTTTCTATGGCTTTTCTAGTTCGTAAGAATATACATATTACTCTAGCAGGAAACAAATTAAACCTCCCAAGAATAGAACAGGTGTTCTAAAGGCACCATTAATTTATGCTGCTCACAAATATAGCATACTGCTCACTGATTTAAAAGATTAAGGTATTGGGCTCTAACTCTAATGTCTGTCACTGAAAAATAAAGTCATTTTACTTGCTTAGAAGAGTTGCTCAGAAAAGTTGTTTATAAGCGAGAATCAATTGCAAGCATCCTGAGTGACACTGAGATCATAGGTAAGATATGGAGGAGAAAAGCTCTACACCTTCAATTTCAAACTCAAAAATTCAAGAAGAATTCAAATTCAAGAAGAATAAGTGAAATGGGAATCAGACAAAATTCTGAGACTCAAAAATCTTCAAACTCTCTACAGAAAGGTACTTTCAGTATTTATTCCTCATTTTCCCTTCTCTATCTTGAAAACAGTAAAAAAAAAAAATCTAAAAAATTTACAGTTCTCTTCTGCTAGAATAAGTTTTTCTCCTTTTATTGTTCATTTTATTCCTTAAAGTCAATTTTGCTTCTGTACTGAAAATGGGGAAGTCACATTACTAAAAATCAATTTGTCAATGATTTCAGTAAGAACTTTTTCATCCAGAATTGCTCAAACGCCACAGATTTTTTTTGGGGGGGGTAGAGGGTAATCTCCTTATATTTCCCTTTTTCTTAGTTATTCCCATTTTCTCATTATCTTCATTTTCTAACAGGTAAGTTTAAGAGACAGAATTCACACATATTCAATGAGTAATAACGTAACAGTATTTGTGTATTTTAAAAGGTTTGTTCAAAGGAGCCAGATAATTGTTGTGCTTGTATGAAATTGTTTTTCATTTATAATTCTATGATCACATGCATTTGGTAAATGCAAAAATCATCTGAGGTTTTTGAACAAGATCAGTGAAGTTTCAAGGCAGAGAATTGCTGACCTGCTTTTTCTGTCCCTTCTTTAATACTACAACCCTCTTCCCAAGGCACTCTGTAGTTGTTCTTCTCCCAAACTCAACTGAATTCACACATTTCTCATAAACAGCTACCAGATATTTACCATCATAGATTTCAAAATAAGCTATAATATAATTTACTTGCATAATTTTTAACAGTGACATTCATAAACTGCAAGGTTGGCTGCTAAAGTTTTCTTCTCTCAAGCTGACTTTTTTCCTTTCTAATTTTCCTCAAACTCGAACTTCTTCTCTGTTGAAAACAGGAAAGCCATGGCTCAATAAAATCAATTTGTCAGTAGTTTCAAAATGGCAGACTACTGTGAATAAGACTATACTAGCACTTCATTTCAAATATCTGACCCTCTATATTCATAAAGGCTTCCATATTTTTTTAAATTAGTTTATTTTCTACATTATGTAAAATACATAAGTTTTACAAGGAAATAAAAGTAATCTTTCTCCAAAATATTTTAAGATGCATTCAAACCAAACAAGGGTATATCTTTCATGACATCAGGATATTCCACTGACATTAAATAATACATATCTTACCTGCTGTACTGAATGTTCTTCTAGGTACCTTGCTTTGCTTTTTTTGCTAGGGAAACCATATAAACAATAAAAACACTGTTCCAAGGCTGTTTCCAGCTCTTCTTTGTATGGATGAGTATCTTCAGAAGTGGATGCTGCAAGTTCTTTCTGTAGTACCTGAACCTACAATGCCACAAATATCAATGAAAAAGTCATCTGCAAGCTGAAGATTGCATTAAGTTACCTAGCTGTCTGAAGGCAGATGATGAAAATGACATTAAGGAACTATACATATGTTTCCCCAATTAAAACCAAATATTACCCATATTTCTATAAACTAATCTCACACAAGTAATTTCAATGGCACTGTAACTGCAATAAAGTGCTTTTATTTTTTTTCCTATGTTAATTCATGAACTTTTGTCTTTAATCAATGAGATTAGATATCAGCTTAATGTTTCAGACTTCAGATCATTCAAAGTGTTCCACTACACTCCAAGTTGCTTCTGTGAATATAAACACTACAGTTTGTCAACCCTGTGAATAAGGAAAAGGCACAGAAGAATTTCTGCCCGAATACACAAAATGAATTTCCTCTGCATGGAAAAAGGGGGATGGAGAGGACTTTGCAGAAAAAGAAGGGATGGCTAATGAAACTCTGGCTAAAAGGGATATAGAATTGCATAGTATGAATAGTATTATACAGATGGCTACGCACCAAGGAAAGTGGCTGGATTGATCCCAAATGACTAAACAAGATAGCAAGTTGCTATCTTTAGCTTCAACATTACAAGAAAAAGTACCCATTAATAGCATATTTTGGAAGATGCTATTACTCTAAAACATTCATTAAAGAAAACTGCAACTGAATGCCAAAAGACAAAAGATAGTTATTTGAAAATTTTCACTAAGCTTCCTTAAAAAGCAAACCAAAAAAGAACACATTCCAGGAAGACATTTCAAAGTCAATAGAAACATGTTCACCAAGAATAATCTGTGTAGTGGGATTCTGGATCTTTATTTCAAAAACAAAACCCACACTTAATCACTGAGGTTAAGAATCAATTCCAACATGTTCCACTATGAAATTTATATTAAAAACTGAAATGTGTAAGTAGAAATTACATTCATAATATCTTACATATCCAATGGCAGTATGTCATGTGTGTGTCCCCAGTATCAGAGTGCACCTGTTATGTCTAAAGAAAACTCACTTGAGGTGGTAGAAGAGAAATGCTTCTACTGTAATTGTCATTTGGGAGACTGAAGGGTAAAGAAAAATACCAACTTCTCCACTGTCATTTGCCTCTAAAGTTTTAGGAAGCTGTATACTACCAGGAGAGTTCTATTAACTGATAAGTAGTTTCCTTTAACATTTCTCCTCTAATAGAAAGCACCAACTTTCATTTATTAATTTTAGTAAGATCTGACTTCTCCAAATGAGCCACATCCATTCCTCCACACACTGGTTAACTTAGTTTCCTCAACTGAAATTTTGCAGTCATAAATTGAAAATGCAAAACATTCACTTATTTGCAATTTGTATAAAAGCTCATCATATTACTTTTACAGTACTTCAGTGGCCTGTTTATCATCATTCATCATTTTTCAACATCTAGGATTGTAAACTCAATTATTTATGCATACCATGCATGCTACAAGAAGCTTTTCATCACGATTGGCTTTCTTGACACTACAGACACTGCACATTATCACAAGGCAAAATTCTGTCATTCTACATAAAAGAAGCTCATCTGTAAGTGCTGGGATTAACTATAAGATGTTAATACTATTCTACTTAGAAGATCTGTGCTAAGAACACGGTACTGTTTGTTAAGAACCAAAACCCTAAAAAATAAGAGTAAAGACAATTCTTAAAAGGCATTTCAATGAAATTTTGAGTCACAGCAATCATCTGAGTCACAGCAGACACCTTATTTCCACTACTTTTCCTATAAGAATTTGTGAACAACGTTTGAAATTTACGAAAAGTGTAGATAAGTAAGTTGAAAGGAAGATGTAAGCATCACAGGATACTGTAACAAAAGCATGATATTCCTAACGCTGCACACAAAATCACATCTAACACCAGTAACAGAATTCTCACTTGAATAGTGTTCAAAACAATCTCCTGTGTTCTTATTCAGCTTTTAAATTCTTAGCAGTAACCCAAAATTGTTCTTAATAATTCACACTTTGACTATTGCTAAAAGACTTAACCACATATTAACATCTTCTCTTGCACACCACCTTCAGAAACAAGCAATACAATGTACTCAAGCAGACAGTTCACCTACAGAAGGTGATCATTTAATAGTAGTTTACAAAGCACATTTTTGTTTAACATTCTTGAAGCTACCTTTCTCTTCAAATAATTCATCCCATTTTATCTTCGTCTTTCCTTACCCTTCTGACACGCTCTTGTCTCTGGAAACGAAATACTTGTGCTGAATAATACCATATTATATTTTAGTTTAAGAATTGGGCGATTCTGTGGCTGAAAACTGAAGATTTTGTTCAAAGTACCTGATGACATTTGCAAAGATCTAGCTGTAAATACATTCACAGCTCTCAATTATCTGTAGTTTATCCAGGTTCACAGGGCACACTATCAGATTCCCCAGGCGGTGGATACAGGCACACCATACAGACACAATTTAGATTCATCACTTAGAAGCACTGCATCTGAGGGCAAACTCAAGTCTGGAAACAGGCTATCTATTTTCATGAAGCACAGTGCCTGAGCTAATCAGCCCTCTGGACCCGAGGCAGATCCATGCAGAGGCAACTCAGGTGTATCAGCATTATGCTTCTAATACCAGGGGGACTGAGGAGAGTAGGATGCAGGGATAATCTAATAGTCCTACACTGAATCAGCCTCAGTTCAAACACTGTTCATTAGCTCCAGCCCCACCAGCGTGAGCCGACTCCTGCAGAACCCCTCAGGCTCTCCATGCCATCCTTCCTAGCTGTCTAAATTACAGTCCTGGACACACTGCTGCTCAAATGCAGAGGTAGATGGGGTCTGGCACTGAGCTGTGGCTAATAAGCTTCAGGGAGTGCTGTGAAGGGAAATTAAGAGATTCCTGAGTAGCTCTATGCAGAACTAATCATGATGTTCTCTTGGCTGAAGGTAATAAACCTCAATGAAGTCAAGCTGAATCTGTAAAATGCCACTGAAATATCCCTGTAGAGCACTGCCCAATGAATGTCACGGTACCGTATTACCTGGGTTTTGCCAACAGCCAGGCTATCCCTGACTGCCAGCACAGTGAAAAGCTGAGTGCACTTCAGTTTCTAAGCTAAGGATAAAGTGAGGAAACAGCAATACACATAGAAATATTCTCCTTCAATCATGGGAAATTTCTTTTCTGGTGTAACAACTAGACCTCAAGGAATAATCTTAAAAAGGTCAACAATGAGTGGGTAATCCCTTTCATCTAATAATGCTACAGCATTACTGCCCAGACACCCGTTTCTGGAGCATATTAGATCTTTTTACACACCCATCTCAACAACAGAGCAAAGAACAGCCTTCAGACACTGGGAAGGACAGACTGAAGTAACTTTTCATTCTCATCATCTTTGTTCAGTAGATGAACTCTATATGTATATTTGAAATTATATATAGTTAATTACATGAAAACAATAGAATTACTTTTTTTTTCAGTCTGCGGTATAAAAATCAAGGCAGGTATAATCAAATGAGTCAAATTTCTCAACAGCAGAACAGCCAAATACATCACAGCTTCAGGACCAAATACAGGTAACACCACACAGCCTGTGAGCAATCAATAACGTTCCAGATGCGTAACTGAGGACAGACGATGGCCTGCAAATCTTTACTCTTGTGATTTGGAAGAAACAAATAACCAAGTTTAACTGCAAAATTCAAAACTGAGTTTTCCTGGCTGACAGTTAAGTATGCTCTTTTTTACATGTTCAATAGTATTTACCTATATTGAAAATGTGCAAATTTTACATAACTCTTGACAAATTCAGTTCTGTGAAGTAAGCAACTTACTTAGAATCACTAAGACAAGATAAATATGGAATCCCACTGGGTTACTTTAGCAGCAATTTTAAAGTAGTAACACTTCTTTTTCTCAGCTTGTGAAAAATGTACAGTACTATCAGACCGCTACTATCAGTACGTTATTCCTACTTCTCTTTCAAATCCCTGGAACAAAATAAAATACTAGTTCAAGATGCAAACAGAGGAGAAAAATCAGAAGAAAACAATTATTCTTCTCAGCGAGGTTAAATCCACAGACCAATGGGAATTACGACAGGAAAGAAACTGTTCTCGGGTTTACTTTCAATTTCATATCAACACTCAAAAGTTCCTTGCTATTACTCGTCAGATTTTAGAAAACTGGCTTCCAAACAGAGAACATAACTTTTTTATTCTTATACTTAGGTATTCTGTCATTCTTACATTCACTATTTTTAATTTTTCTTTTCTTTAACATAAGAGTTCTCACAAATAAGACTTTTGAATATAATTTTGATTAGTGAACATAAATGAGCATGATTCTTGACCTCCTGTCTTTCTGAGAAGAAATCACCCTTCAATGTATTTTTAAAAGCAAAGACTCTACCCACATTCTTCCACTTAAAGGTCACTAATACTTGAAACTTGGTCTCACAGTTTGTGATTACAGAAAAACATCCTTAAAAATTTAATTGTGCTTTATATGAATTTAGAACACTTCAAGCTTCATCTGAAAGCAACAGTTACAGTATTTTTGGTTAAAAAGAAAGTCCATGTACTGAGTTGCTCAGCTTTGCTGCCAGCTATCCACATCCCTACTACCAACTATCCACACCTCTGCAGCATCCATTTTTATATTTAACATCTTTGACAACATGATAAGGTATGTCAAGGATAATCATCACTCCACCCCTTTCAGCACAAATAAGACTACCACCCAAGTTCTTTCTATATCTTGAACTATCAACATTTGTGTTCTGGAGAACAACAAAACAAAAATCAAAATCTAGGGAAAAACCCTACAATGAACAAAATAAGTTATGCAATGCTTTACAAAAGCTTTGAAAAAAGTCTTTTCTGCATTTTTACTTCATATGAATGATTAGATTATCCGTCAAAGCACAAGATGGTAATCTTTAGCAGTATCTAAATTTTGCATATCTTCAGAGGTAGTACACATTATAACGAATCCATGATAAACTCAGCATTGTTCAACAGAAAACATCTAAAGTGGCTACATAAGACACTAAGTATTTCCCTTTCCCTTTCCTCCTTCAGTCCATTATTTTAAATCCCTTTTATCCTTGTCTTATTGGACTGGGAGAAAAAAGAAAAGTAGACCTGAATATAATTGAGGTAGATTAGCAACACATGGGAGGAAACAAAAGTTTGCATTGTCATGTCATGTCTGTCTCACCTATGCATAATTGAGTAGAATTCTGTTTCTAATACCATCAATTATGACCATTAAATCTATTTAACTGCAAAATCCTTATCAAGTATTTGAACTCTGAGGAAATAAAGGCATGGTATACAACAAAACTGGTCTCTCTCAGGAAGAAGAGCTCTGCAGCATTTCTGGCCATGACTTTTTTTCCACTCAAAATATTTGGTGCTCATTTCTGGGGAATTAACTGGTTCATTCTCCAACTATGGTTTGGTTACTTTCTGGCATCACACTCCTTGTGGGGAAGCAGGGTTATCTGCTCCTACAGCAAACTCCACTAGGGCCGCTTGCTTTTTTTCCCTGTCTGAAAGACCGAAGTGCACACCCACCAGAATGCACTGCTGAGATGGCACACACCTCTTGCCCGAAGTTTGCCATTTCTATCCTGCCTAACTTACCTCCTGGTTGGGGGACAAAAGCCATGCTCACTGCTTGAATATTGGAGCAGGAAGCATGCTCCATCCACACAGACAGCTCATCTTCTAGCAAGACATTTGAGAAATAAGCAGGAAAGATGGGATTTTCTGTTTTGCCTGTTATTTTTCCTGACATTCCTCATGCTCCTTCTCTCTCTCTCGTTAGTAGACTCGGTGTGATTGTTCACCTTCAACACTTTTGAATTTAGAATTGTTACTCTTAATTCTCAGAGGACAGCTGATAATTAAGAGTTATTACCGTGTAAAATGTTATTTGAATATCTAAAATAAAATTTTGCATTTAAATCACAGTAAACCTTTTCTGCAAGCAGGGCAGGGGTATGGCTGAGCTACCAGACACAGGAGGAGAAGATAAAACTGGATATAGATTCAGTATTCAGGTATTCCCTTTCCACAGGCCACAAACTGCAAGCAGTTTTATACATTCATTACCAAAAATAAAACCCAACAACCTCTGACTTTACCACAGGAAAGAATACACAACAACGACAAATTACCATATTACCAGTCATCTGGATGAATGCTGATAAGCGCCAGAAATTTTTATTAGCTTCAAACATTGCCTCTGTTTATTTTTAAAAAGAGTAGAAGATGCATCTTCCGAAGCTAAGCATCACAAAATTCAAGTCATTCAACTGAAGTTTTACCATGATCAGTGGCTGATACAAGCCCACATTTCTCCTAAGTACTCAGCATAATCACTTAACACTTCTCCAGTGCTTTCTCTTTCAGGGCAAGGTAGATCATTTGCTAATTCCCATTTAAGATGCTTTTATAGTACAGAGTTGGTTATTCAAAGGCACCTCGTCCGACAAAAAGTCCTGTTTAGAAAGCATACCGACTGACAGGGGTCTAGAATAACAAGCCTTTGCTATTCAGACTATTCAGACTGAAACGTTCATGCGTTTGTCTGGGAGAAGAAGGAAAGTGGATTTAAAAGTGTATTTTTAACATGAAGACAAGGCAATAAACAATCTAATATAACTTTGAAGTTGTTCCCTGCTTTGAGATGGGGGTTGACCAGATGACTTTCAGAGGTCCCTTCCAACCTAAATTATCCTATGATGCAAACACTTACATAGAACTTGAGAAGAGCGCCATCTGAATTGCAACACCAGGATCTTCTTCCCAAATACTCATGAGCAGTGTTCAGCAGCATGAGTGAAGAAGGCAACATAGGGGTATCAGGACTCACTGGAAGAAAGAAGTTGGTAAATATTTAAGTAGCACAGAACTGAGTTAAATCCAACTAGCCAATGCTTCGTCTGGCAAAAAGAAGTTTCCTTGGTAGTAAGAAAGTGATGTTTGCATACCCCTCTACTCCCTTCAGCCAGCAAGACAAGACGACAAACAAGTATTTTCTTATTTATATTCCAGAGGTAGAGGATAAGGAGCTCAGCTCTATACGTAAAAGTGAATAATTAACTCACCTTCTTCTCCTTGGTTCTGCTGCTGCTGGCAGCAAAGGGATCGAAAAGCATCTTCCTCATGCTGGATGATCCTGTGCAGGATAATCCATGGAAGCACTGAGGAGACGTATGGTTCTTTTGGTTCTTCCTGGACTGCCATGCTGCAGTCTATGAGCTAATAAAGAAACAGACATTGTACAGACAAAGTGATACGAAATAAAAGTCAGGTGTGAATCCTTTCGAACAACCCAAAGTTGGTAATGCATTTTATCCTAGGGAAATAATCTAAAGTTGAGTCTCAGTTTCTCGCAATAAGTGGCGATAAAAGTCTGACAAACTGGTATGGGGAAGGGTAGAAGATCATTTCCCCTACCCTTTCCTCTTGCATTGTCATTTTCCAACTAGTTATTTCTCTGTTAGTACCATATGCCATCATACCATTCAAAGTAAGCAAATGCGCAGCATAAATTCTTAGTGTTAGTAGGCCTCATTACTGTACAAGAAATTTATCTACAACCCAGCAAGGAAGAAGAACTTAGTTTAAAAGAATTCCTGAATTCTTTACCACGTCTTACAACAACTGTTAAAGACCAACTAGAATCATTAACAGATGCCATATTAATGATATAACTGAATAAATTCTGAGCAACACAATGCTGTGTCATGGAACCATTGTCCTAGGATTTCTCATAGACAACTGCCCATTTTATTGTCACAGTGCCAGAAATTTCTGAAGTCCTACACTTTTCTCACATGCTTTCACACATACAACAGTTTTTCTATTGGTATTTACGTAGCTAAAGAATCATATTTATTATTACTACAGAAACCATTTAGAATATTACAATGAATACTCTGTTCTCTAGAATTCCATTACATTCCACAACATAGTGACACACATACAACTTCACACAATGAGAGCATGATTTTGTGAGTAGTGAAGGTCCTTGCCTTTTACTGAAGTAAATGGAGATTTGAGAGTTGCAAGCACACTGAATTTTGACACTAACTAGACTAGCTTCTTAATAGAACTGAGTGTCTGCCATTTGTTACCTGGACTGAAAAATATTCACTCAGTAGTTTTAAGGTTTGAAAGTACCTTCTTTAAAAGGCTAAAATTAGCTGTATTTGTAATGCTAGAAACAGTCCGCACATCACTTTTTTTCCTGCCCTCTTCCCATCACCCTCTTTGTTTTTACTGGAAAAACCCTTAGCTTGGCCAGCACTTGCAGGCAACTCTACCATGTTCATAAGCCTTACGGGATCTTGTCTTCTAGCCCAAAGCACATACAGCCAAGATCAGTGCCATAACTTACAGACTGCACCCAGCCAGCTCAATCAGTCTTCGCATTATCACCATTTCAAACAGTGTAAGAAAACAGTGTTGTTCCTTGGGTTATCTTACTACCATTCTGATTATTTTAGGCAGCTTGGTGTTTGAAGGTACCTGCTGTTACTGATTCTAGCACAGGTGTGCTCAGTGCATCTCTAACATACTGAAAAGAAAATGAAGACTATGAAGGTAATGCTCATCCTTCCCCGACCTTCCCCCAACAAAAATGTAACCCAAAATGTCACTGCGAGTGGGTGGCAATTCAGACAGCAGCTGTATCGTGTCTGAAGGTCTGTAGCACACAATACCTCTTCCCTAGTGCAAGTGAACAGGTTACCTGAATCAGGTTGTTTGTTAATCGAACGAGGCTTGGTGTTATAGAAGAGTCTTCCAGGATGCTGTTGACTGATGATAATGAAGTATCTATTCCTGTGAGCAGCTGTGTTACCGTAGCAACCCACTCTTCTTTAGCAGAGGCTGCTGTCGTATTAATCATCTGCTGAATAGCTTCATTCAGGGCAACTTCTGAGTGTTCAAAGCATTGCTTGTAATCTTTCAGTTTGAGCAGGGAGTCCTACGGAATGTAAATACGAAAAAAATCTATTATAAGGATGAAGGGTTTATTTTAAACCATGAATGCACAGCAGGGCAAAGCAATACACTATATACAGTTAATGTGGTTACTTTAATGAAACGATAACAGAACACCTTTAAATATGACATTAAAAAAGGACAATAGGAGGTGCATGGACCCCTGGATGGCAAATATACAAGTAGGATCTAAACTTTAAAAAAATCATCACTGAATCTTTCTGCTTTAATAAGAGATGCAAGAAAAAAAAATATTCAGGAAAGGGATGGCTGTAGGTCTAAAATTCCGATGATATGCAGGTGAATAGAGGCCCTACAGAAACAGGGTTTGGATCTTTATGATCTTATGCTACCATTTTATTACTTCATAAATAACAAAATAGCAACTATAAGGCTAGCACTATAGCAATATCCTCCTGCTTCTTTCTGCTCTGCCAAGTTTGGCTCATGAGATGGCATGGACGCTGTAGGATTTGGTTCAGTCCAGTTAAAGTATCAGTCTTTTTTTGTGCAACCTTTTTTTCCCCCCCAGAGAACGTGATAGGCTCAGATTGTTCCTTTAGCTGAGCTTATTTGTACACTTATTTTCATACTGTCAAATGGATTAAATCTATAGCAATTATACTGGATGTATCTATCAATGGTTTGTCATTCATGCAGGACAGATACACTACATCATAAAAATCATTCATATGCTACATAACTTTTAAGTTTCAGAATGGTTGTAAATCACCATATAGTCAACATCAGCAAAAGCAAGAAGTATTCACAGCAGATGCAGATAACATGAATCCATCCGTAAGATGTCTCTGCAAATGATTCCAGTCTATCTGAATTTACGATTTTTCTGGCCATTTCATGTAGGCCTCAGACACCTTATATCTTTAGCCACATTCTCAGTTAGCAAAAGCTGGCATATTGTTAATGATGTCAATAAAGCTATGCTGTTCAGACCATTTACAGATTTGGTTCCATGTTTTGCTTAGTAAATAACCATTAACACCCACTCTAGAAATCCTTTCATCCTGTTTTCAGGAATAAGTCTTAAGGTCTTACTAAAAAAGATTTTTTTAAGAAACAAAACAAACCTGTAGGAGAAGCAGCTGTGCTGGTCTCTCTGGTATGGATGTTACAAATTCCAGATGTTTTGCTCTACCATAACCATTAAAGCATAATGTTGGACGAAGCAGGTGCACTACTGCATTATAATCCCCTGCCTCATACAGTCGCTGGATCTCTTCCAAAGACTGGCATCTCTCCAGAGATTTTAGGTTCTTTTCAATCTGCAAACATCACAGATGGCACAATCCAACTTTCATTTTGACTTCACATACATTTGACTACTGACATTTCTCCTAGCAGTTTAGCTGTAAAGCTATGTGAACTCTACAGCTACATCCAGGAATATAAACCAGGAAGAAAACACCTACTATGTAACACTTCACTCATTCCACAGATTTTTAATTATTATATAGTATATGACTTTAGTGCTATAATGATTTTAAACTTTTTTGCCTCAAATCCCAAAATCACACATTTCTACACTGCAAGAATACATCCATCAGACGGACTTCAAAGTGAAGACGACATCTCCTGTGTTGGAGTTCGTCCCCCAAAACAGCAATAGAAATAGAAGATGACATCCCTTTGTTTAAAAGCGTATGCAAATTGTTATGTGGAAAACAGACCGCTGAAGTAAAGAGTTTATTTAAGCAAAGGTGAAATTTATGTTTAAGAACAGAAAATAAAACACTAATCTAATAATCTACTGTTCTACATGCAACTGCTCTAATATTTTTGTTTTGCATAAAAGCAATCTTAAGATGTACAGGACTAACAGATCCAAAAGGTGTCTTTTTGAAAAGGAGATGATGGTCTTGACATCATCATTAAACTATAAACCTGTCATTTCACTCTTACAAAAATTCTAGGACAGATATGGTAAACTTCCATCACAAAAGAGCTAATTCATAGACGACCTTTGAAACTGGGAGGGATAGAGTGGGGAGAATACACCTGCAAATTAATTCTTACCTCTTCTAAAGAAACAACAGAATCAACATGTAGATTAGGTAACCGTATTATGATGCTGCATTCATTGCCAGCTTTAGCTTGCATTGTAGTGGAGCTCTGTAGCATTTCAGTGCAGATATCATAGTTTTCAAGTGCCTGTTCCATGTCCCCCTACAGAAACAGTACAGAGGAAAACAAACAAACAAAAAACCCTAGAGCTCTGCCTGCAGCAACAGTTTCTAAAGCATGTAGAAAATGTTTACATTCAATGCAGGCACTGCCAGTGTGATCACTGCATATCCTCCCAAATAAAAAAAAAATCCCATTGAGAATCTCAAATTAAAAAAAAAAAAAAAAGCAGTATATCTTACTAATAACAGGTAAAACAAATCAG
Organism: Calonectris borealis; assembly: GCF_964195595.1. NCBI lineage: Eukaryota > Metazoa > Chordata > Aves > Procellariiformes > Procellariidae > Calonectris > Calonectris borealis. The sequence goes on from NC_134329.1 coordinate 10,909,799, forward strand.
AGAAATAGAATTCAGCTTGCAAAAATTTGAAAGATTAATTTGGATTGCTAAAATCCCTTTCCTTTAAAAACATGGAAGAGTAAAACAGTAGAAATAACTCTTCCATTTGTGCAAATAAAAACATTGAGTCAAGAAATATTCTTATATTCTGCAGAGCGAATGCATTCTACTCGCTCTGTCCAACTGAAGTAGATACTGAAGTTAAGTGGTCAGGAGAGGAACGCAAGCTGCACAGGCAAAATATAACTCTGTATATCTAAAGAAAAAATGGCAGTAGCGATATAGGAACTCTCATTTTTCCTCAAGTAAGTTTATTAGAAAGGAATCCTTGGATGCAAAAAATAAACATGGAAGGAACTGATTCGTTCACACTCATGAAACTGACTCACATTATTAGTTGACAGTTGACTTAAACATAATTGATGCATAAACAAACTCTTTGATGTCCTGAGGAAGCAATGCTTGGAGGGAAAAAAAAGTCTGGGATCAAATAACATTTGTTTCAAATTATTCCCTTAGTGATAGGTTTAAAACCCTATAGGTTCAAAATCTGCATATTAAATTAAACGTGTCCAAAAGGAGAATCATGCTACCTTGAAAAAGCAGAGGGGAGAGTAATTACACATACAGTCTGCTTCAGTAGAAAGCTGCGTTTTGGACTGTCTGGGACTTTGATAGTAGCCACTAGTCCAGGTCCCAGAAAATCCATGTTCTGCAGCTACACAATACTACTCCAAATAACTTTGGTCCAAATATATTTTTTTTAAGCTGAACACAAGCTAATTTAAACAAAGACTTACATATTAAACATATCTGAATACTAGCTTAGCATGTGAGATCTGATACTTCAGTTCCACCTCTACCCTTAGGGACAGTTAATTATATTAGAGAGTAAAATGAAATCACTATGTTTTGAACTGATTTTATCGCATGCTTAAATGAGCTGAGACTCTCGAATCAGCTGTAGCGTCCCTGAACGCTGATTTTAATTTGGAAAGTTTTATTTGTTAAATCAAAAGTAAAACAAACCTGCAGTGCTAGAAAGCGAGCTTTCAGCCAATACACCCGAGTGACAAACTCCATCCAGCCTTCCTCAAATAAATCTCGCTGTGAGGATGCAAATGACAGCTGCAACAGGTCTCCCAAGAAATGAGTTCCCGGGAAGTCAGGACCAAACTTTCCATTCACAGAGGCAGCAGGGCAATTTCGTGGAGAAACTGCAAATCAGTTAATTACATTTTATCATAAAGTTACTAGCTTCCCATGAAAAGAGTCCCACATGCTAGTATTTCAAAAGTACTGATCCACTTTTAAGGTAAACAATTGATAGACCAATAAAATACAGATCTGAAAGATATTCATTAAGAAAAAATAGCTCCAAAATCCAATGAATTCCTGGAAACATTTCTTCATATACCTTGAGTGTTTTTAGAGTCTGAAGAAATTAACATCCAGTTCTCACCTGTAGAGCTCTTCCCTTTCGTCAGTAGCCACTGATCTAATTGCAGTTCCATGCAAGAAAGGCTCATCAACATCATATCCTTCAGAAAAAGTATGGAGATATCAAAAAACAGTATACAGGAAGAAATACATTAAAAGAAGAATAAAAAAAAAAACACTAGTAAATTTGCAATTTACTTCAAAGAAAACCTTCAACTTGTCCTCTTGGGATTTCATTTCCAAGCTATCACTACTTCTTCCTCTATCTAAAGGTGTATAATAGCATTTACAAATCAACAGGTACAAAACAAAACAATACTTAGAAGAGGCATTAAAAAAAAAAAAAATCTCAGCTCATAAAAGAAGGCAGTCAGAATAGCATTGCCTGATGTGTTGGAAAAAAGCGACATCCTTATTTTTGTATCTGGTTGAAAGAAAACTATATTAAATTGCTAAATCATGCTAAAAGCATGTTTCCAGAATACAGCAAAAATACTGATATTTGAGAAATAAAAAGTCTATATCTTATAATTTTCTCAGTATTTATCTCTATGAGACTGAGTATGTACTCTAGTTTTACCAGCTTATTATGCTTGCTGGATAAAGTTCAGGAGTATATTAAAAATGAAGTCACCATGGATCTCTGCCAGGTAGTTTTGTGCGGTGAAGAATATATTCTTTTCTGATTAAATTCATAGGAATAAGGACTACAGGTCCAGCTGTAGAAACCAGGTGCTTGTGAAAAGGTTCAGAAGTCCATACACATTACCAGAAAAGCCCTTTACAATCTTAAAACCCCGGATTTATTACAGAACAAGCTTGCAGAACGAGTTTAAAATAAATTCAAGGATGAAAAAGAACAGACAAGCACGAGGACAGTGATTTTTAATTGTATAGTTACAAAGTCTTAACTTTTTAAATTTTACATACAAACAAGCAGTTATGCAGTCATAAAGAGAACCAAAGGAATACATTTATAAATATATTTACATTTGTTTAAAAAAGGGTACGTATATATGAAAAATATACAAAAGTCACAGGATGTATTAAAAAAAAAAAAAATCAAACATCCGCTCCATAGTGATACTTTTGTTTGTTTTGTAAACTAAGTCAATGGAACATAGTTTTCAGAATTCATTTTTCATTTGCAAAAAAGTAGAAACACTGTTGATCTGAAAAAAAGTATTTCAAACTGCATTCATACCGAAGCCAAATAACTTTCCAAATGAATACACATTGCTAACATTGAAAAGATAACATAGGCAGGCTCAGTGGACAAGAAGTATCAGTACTGGTTTTATAATTCAAGAAGTATCATCTTGTGTCACTAAGCCGGTTTAACATTAATTTAATGAACAATTTATTTAATTGTTCTGCAATTAATTTAATGCATTTTTTCTCTTTGTATTTGTGAAATCTACAGATTTATAAAGGTAATAAAATGGTGATGCTGGGGGAGTGGGGTTGGTTTTGGTTTGGGTTTGGTTTTTGGTTTGGGTTTGTTTTTTTTTTTTACTGTAAATTGCAGGTTATTTTAACACTAAACTGTATTTACGCTATTTAGAGCAGAAATGCTGACCCTCAACCAGCCAGTGTGAACAGAGCAGCCTCTCTACTCACCTGATGACAAAACAAAACTTTGTGTCATACCAGAAGCAAAGGGAGGGAAGAAAAAGAAAGAGCAACAACAGAGTGAAGGAGTAAAATATATTTACGTCTATAGTATTTATATTAAGTCTATATGCATGCGCGTGTGTGTGTATATATACACACACACGTATTATGTATAGGGTGTACTTGCATATAGCATCACCCAGATATGTTCAGGAGCTCAGGAACAAACAGTTACGCGAGCTGCAGTATACCACAGTTTATGTGCTATACTGCAGCTGCTAGGACAAGCAGCGCCCCCAGACAGAGCTAAGCAAACCTGCATCTAATTGCTGGATTCCAGTGAGGTACTTTTGGTACACAGAGAGCAACACAGCAGCAAGTAGAAGAATAAGGAGAAGTGTTTCATTACCTTGATATGCTGATTACTTGAGTCCCTCAGTAATGGATTGGGAAGACTACTACTGTGCTTTCTCCAGCTGTTATAGATACTAAGGACCACCTCACACAAGCCAGGAGGCCACTTCACTAGGAACTTCTGGCTGATGACTTTTAGATATCTCATCATCAGCTCCAAGATCCCACCATTGTTCAGGTTATCCAGCAGGAATTCATGAACATCCTGTTTCTCTAGAAAGCAGATAAACACAAAGCCATACATATTTAAGGTCAAGGCAGACCATAACTTGAAACAAGTAAGTTTCAACAGTGTTTTATGCACTGTTCTCCTGTGCTGCATCCATCAGAATTAAGTTATTGTATGCCAATCTGTTTAAATGGGAAACTCCATACAATAGAGCTCTTGCACACAGTAATTAAGCAGTCCCCAAGACTTAAAAAAAAAAAGCAAAACCCACACCTGTTACCAACTGAGATATTTCTATGCCACAGAATTATACTTTTTAAAATAACATATACTTCTGTATCTTCTAGATTTGATAGGAAAATACAGAAAATAAAGCATACAATATGGAAGAAACAACAGAGAGAGTGGAGGTTACAATAAAATCCTTACCAGATTCCATAAATGTTGTAGAATCAAATGACATTCTATGTGGTCCAACATGCTGGAAATTCTCCTCTTTGATCTCTGACTGTACCTCATAGTTATTGAAAGGGTCTTCTTCCTCCTCTGGATCTAATTTCCTTAATCTGTGTGAAAGGGGGGCAAAAACCACAATAAGTACAAAATCCTCATTTTTTTTTTCGCTAGTAAGTGAAACCTAAACATGGCACATTGTGCATATTTTAACAGTGAAAGTACATTAACTGAAGCAAATTCAGAGATCTACATCCAGTTCCCAAATTTTGTCCAAACCAAGATCACCTTGTTTATCTTATCCATTTCAACATGTGCATTGTCCTCTAATTCAGTTTCACATTAATAAAAGCTTTCTTATTTTTCAATTAGTTTTTAGTAATTTTCACTAAAAACAGTTTTATTAAATTTATGAGAAGACAATGCATCACGTGCTTCAAAAAATAACATGGGTTTAGTGGTTTTAAGGTTGGGGCATATCAATCAAACCAAACTCCAAACAGCTTCCTTTACTTAGTTCTTGACACTCTCATAATGAACGTTATTGCTGTACAGTACCTGGAAGGAAGGAATTTCACCAACAGCTCTTGAAAATCAACCTTCTCCTCTTTTTTACACTTGGTGTTCCGGACTCTAGCAGATCTCCTTTTTGCTGTTTCACCACTATCCTCTGTAATTCTCCTTCGCTTCACACCTTTCTTAGATTTATCACCTGCAGATATGTCACCTAGAAACAGAATTTTTTTTAAAAAAAAAAAAAAAAGATACTGACAGGTTAAATTGCCAAGCAAAAAGTGGATCTTTTTTATTTTTAAAAAAAAAAAAGTTATTTGTGGCTGATACTTTACTTTTTTCTACAGCAACACTTGAGATTCATTGGTTTCCTTCTGAAGACAATGCCAAAAATTTAAAAATAATTAAAAAAAAAAATTACTTTAATATAAACTGGCTATGGCACTTTGCATAAAAATGCTGGTCTGAGGCAAGAAGCAGACTTACTGAAAATTCTGCATTTCATTATTCATTAGAATTCATTATTTTAGTCTTCAAGAAGTTTTTGAAATGGGAATCAGAGGAGTCCGCCTTTAACTCCAGAAACACCTGTAAATTCCCATGAATATCAACAAAATACTGGTAACTCCTTGATAGTTTTAGATATGTAAATACATATACAGCTACAGTATAAAGTATTCAAACCTCTTGCTAGAGATTTCAAATAAATATAGCTGACAGCTTGGTTCCCTCAGGTTCTTAAAGTTACACATGAGCAGAATAATCATCCAGTCATCTTTTTCTATAACAGCGCATTCATTCTAAGGAGCTCAAGACCCTTCACAACATTAAAAGCTTGATACGCATCACTGCTGGAACGGAGTCATGATTCTTCTAATCTTAAAGACTGAAAAACTGAAGTATGAGTCAGTAGTACAAAACCAGAAGAGGTTAGATACTCCTGCACTGGAGTAACAATTAAGAACAACAAATCAACCCGGCTCTCAATTCCATTTGATAGGAAAGTAAGTCCACTGTGGTGAACACTGGTCCTATGCCTTAGTCAGGAATCAATGATTTTCAGGCAGTTTAGGTGTCCTTCCTTTTCTAACGTGAAGGGTTAACAGAACCTAATGTTATAAAGCTCAACTTCACTTTTTCTACCAGATGTTACACATATGCTGAAAAGGTTCTGAATCCACCAACATGCAGTTTAAAGACAGCATTTCCCAATCAATTCTGTAGTGCTTTTAATATCCAGATAAGTAGGAAAGATATCTTGAATCTTAGACTGAAGTACCTTGCTCACCTACAGAAGCTCCCGGTTCCAATGAATTCTGACTGTTACTTGGAAAGTTAGGTGTTGTTGGAGTATAAGGTAATACAGGATCTGGCATTGTCACCACTGGATTAGTGCTGACAGGAGTTGGCTGAATAACACTGACAGGAGTAGAGGTAGGAGAAAGAATCAAATGTTGAACTGGGTCTCGGTATTCTGAGAGATCAATTCTCTTTCCCAGACTGGGTCGAGGAGGATCACATGTAGTGAGGTGGTGATACATGGCAAGTAAAGCTTCCCCTAAACACTTCCACCTGCATGTGGAAACACAATGGCATCACAACTTCATTAATTCTTGTCACATTATTTTCTAAATTATATTTACAAACCTAACAGCATTCAACATTGTTTTTTTCTAATAGCTTAGAGGTAGCAAGAGCAGCTTTTCAGTGGGAGAGGAATACACAATTTGAGTGTCAAAATCTGTTCCACAACAAGAAAAGCTAGAGAATATCTTTCTGTATTTCCTATCATATGGATCACTGACAACTTCAGCCCTGTTACAGAGGTCCGTGGGAGCTTTCCTTCTAGAATACACCACTTGGAAAAACAAGAACAAAATGTGGCAGCAGGCAAAAGTTTGCTTTTGGCGAGTTGGTTGCAGTAGGAAGGAAATGGAAATCAATAATGTGCCTAATCTCAAAAAATGTTTCTAACAAAAAAAGGTCTATGCAGAAGCTGCTGAAGAAATTACTCTGTAGTGAGTGTAAAAAGTAGCGTCAAAGGAACCATTTTCAGGTTCTGCATTCAGTCAAAAACAATTAAAAAAATCTCACCCTTATCCACAAGAAGTAACTTCTCTGCAATAAGACCTACGTGCAGAATCCATTAATATTCCAGAAAAATATGTGCAATAAAAAAAATGAACCAAAACCCAATCCTTTATGCCTTAATAAAGACATACATAACATCCTTATATCTTGCTGCAAATAAAGAACTGAAATTTGTTTTCAAATTCCTACTATCCCAATAGTAAAAACATTTTTTAAAAAGCTAAACTAAAGTTCATATACCAACTAGTCATATATGAGAAATCCAATAACACAGTTGGAATGGCTGCCAAATCATTCTTAGTTAAGATTCTTAGTTTCTTTTCTTTCTTTTTTTTTTTTTTTTTTTTTTTTTTTTTTACATCACTGGTTTTAATTCAAAGGTTGAAAATTGATAGATATGGGGTTTATGCTAAAATTGTAAGCACACCAACCTATAAACTCATAAAATATGAAAACACTGGGAGGTTGGTTTGTTTTTACAGGCAAAAAAAAGTGTTCTGAGGAAATGTGAAGTGCAACACAGTTGTCAGCATAAGTGGCTTCAGAGAAACCTTTTAAAAAGAGAAAATATAAAGACGTACGTGAAAAAGGGAATTGGCTGGACCAGTCTGAGGTCTGGTTCTCTGTCACGCACTAGCAAAGCTTGTCTTTTCTTACGTAGCTCCAGTGCTTCATCTATGATTTTTCCAGTTTCAGCTGCACTCACATTTACATTATGGATAGACATGTCACTAAGAAATAATAAGAAATGAAGACAAGTTAAAGTTTTTGTTTGTTGGTTGCTTTTTTGTTGTTTGTTTGTTTGGTTTTTTTTAAAAGCCTGGGGAGATTCATTTGATATCTTCCTATAATGTAACAAAAATAAAGTGTTAAAACAAGTGTTCAAATAACATTATTTTACAAACTTTATAGCATGCATATAGAAGTGTTCACCATCTGAAATCTTTGTCCTGCCTTAAAAATTAAAAGATAAAATGAGATTGTCCTATTCTGTTTTCCAAACACAGAAATGAAAGGAAAGCAGCAGGTTTTGTTTTCTTTCCAGGACAGTTGGTTTTGGTTCAGAAAAAAATTGTATGGCTGAAAAATTCCTTTCATGCCAAAGTGCTGTTTTGAGGAATTCATGTTATCACAAGTAAAATCTGGAGTTGAAAATTGTCTTATATAGTCTGAGTCTAGGAATGAATTTTTGTAAGTGAAAAATAATCCACTTTTTCAGAGATATCACAATCCTGAAACAAAAAACAAGTGGCTAAAGGCCCTGGCTTAATTCAGCATGTAACTCATTTTAAGAGCCAGACCTAAGGCAGCTTAATAAATCAGGGTCTCTATAACTAAACAGGACTTTCTGTTAAAGGTATACATAAATTTTAAGGCTTTAGGATTCTAAGTTATCCTTTCTCTTCTATATCTTCCAAATATTCTGTATTTTCACATTTTAGGGTATAGTAGTCTAAAATGTTAAACATGTTTTTGACTGATTTGTTGCATAACTTAAGGATGCATGCTAGGATGCACTTTCCGCTTCCATTTACCACATACAACTTTTATAGGGTACTGATGTTATCTGCACATGCAGCGATTACTATATTCAGTGAGACTGAACTATAATTAAACTAAAAAACTTAATTTCTTTCTTGAATTCTGCTGACCATCACAGCAACATATTACAGTATCAGAAGCAGCTCTGATGCTGAAAGGTCAGTTAACTTAGACAGATCCCATAAATTTTACAGGCCTCTACTTTCTTTTCCTGCTTTCCTCCTACCCACCCATAATATAAAATCCACACAGAAAGAGGCAGCCTACTTTGCAGAGCTACATGACACCAAACTTTTACTATAAGTTTTACAGAGTGCAATTTAAAAAAGTAATAATAAAGGACTGAAATCTCAAACATAATATTGCAAAATATTGCAATATTGCTGTGGTCTGAAAGCTTAATAAACTAAGAATTTCTGCATTTCATGTACTAATGAAACATACAAAGCCTTCTGACTGTACTCATTTATCAATAAAAATCAGTAAGACTCCTTGAAACCTACTGATATGAGAAAACTGTATCAAGTCCCAAATTTGAAACTATTTGGAAAAGCAGTAACGTGGGTTTTGGGGTTTGGGGTTTTTTTTTGTTTGGTTTGTTTTGGTTATTTAATTAGGAAAAGAAAACTAAAATGAATGCTGCAAATACCAGCTGCAAGTAAGTAAAATAAAACAAAGGAAGATGATTACAAGAGATCTAGTATGAAAATAAGTGAGCAGCAGCAAATGGATTTTCTGCCTCTTTCAACATCACTCCAAAAGCAATTACTGAAGAACACACTGTCAGCAGCACCAGCACTTAACAGTGATTTATTATTTAGAAGGCAGGTCAGCAAGATATTGTCATAGCTTAAAGCATTATATCTCACCAGCTTTTCTGAACTACCCCAAACCCAAAATTTACACTCCAAACACGGTATATACTATAAGATGACATTCACCATTTGAGGAACATCCTTAAGGAATCTTTCCGGAGGCAAGGCTGCTCCTCAAAGATCTTCTCCTTCAGAACCAATCCTTTGCTGTATAGACAGTCTTTTTCCAGAGCTTTGCAGATAAAGTACAAACAGGCTGACAGAGAAATAGAAATTGAGTGGTCAATCGCTGCTTTGGTTCAAAAGCTCCCATTTCTGGGCTTCATATACAGCACTGAATTCCAACTACATATGCCATTTACATAAATTAGACCAATAGCTTTGTAACATGTCAAATAATTACATGCATACAGTTAAAATAACCTATTATGTCTTCCCAAGTATTATATCCAGAAAAAGAATATCATTAATTTTGTTTAAACAATTTTTGCAGTACATCTTTTATTTACTTTCAAGACTCCATTCCTGCACAGAAGAAATTAGAATCATAAAGCAGAATCACAATTATTTACCATTTTCATGTTATCAAATGTCTTAACTGCAGATTCCATTAGTGTAACAAGCAATGTATCCCACCAGGTTTTTGCTCGCGTGGGCAATTGCGTGAAGAGAATTAGGACCATTCCAGTAGGACAAACCTAATGGATCAGATTCAACATTTCTGCCATCTTGCAACTTCTCTCCTAAATTTCCTTTGAATCAGTTAATCCACTGGATATTACTCAAATGTAAAATCTTAGGGTCAGTTATATCAACTGCTGTAACTACAATTAATCATACTAGAGTATGATCTAGACTGTAGTTTTATATCCAGACCCTGGAACTATGTAGCTGAAAATGACTAGAAAGACAAAATCAACATACATTGAAAGGCAAGAGAACAGTCTACAGGGAAACTTCTTGCAGGGCTTTAATCTAAGAGACCACAGGCATTTATTTTTAGGGTAACCAGAATTGATACAAACCATCATACTTTATCATGAAATAAAAAATCTCTATCATGAAGTAAAAGTCTTTATCATACCCTAACGTACTGCTTACTCAAGATACACTTTCTCCTATACAATTGCATCATTACAATTTTTTATTGTATGTAAAATGACACATATCTTGAGAATTTTTTGCGGGTATTGTACTTACTTGTGTAGTCACTAAGTGTGTACAAGATTGTGATAAGGTTATCTAAACAAGGCCAGTGATCAGGATTACACCTGAGACCTTCTTCAAAAGCATGACGAGCCAAAGGCAGGCGGATTAGTTTTATTGCCACACGACCAATTTTATACCATAGGTTGACATCAGTAGAGTCGAGCATTACAGCCTAGAAAGCATAACAAACAACATTATTCACATTTCAGACGTGCACATTCACTTGTCTACAGGGATTGGCCCTGCTTTAGTTTTCAGCAGGGTCACTACTGATTTGGGGACTGAATGGCGGACCAGTTATATCACATATAACGTCAGAAAGTACACAGAATTCAGACACACATTCAAATGATGCATGCTGAAAGGTGTATGTCTTATATTTTGGCAAGTTTTTGCAAACACTGAAGCTCCAATGTTTAATTTCAGCTGTACTATACCTCCAAATAAAACTCCATGGCTGTCTCTAAGTCATCCCGTTGTGCTGCCAGTTGTGCTAGGTTTTTATAGGTCGAATATTTTAACATCAAGCCTGGATGTTTCAGCCCTTCTTTCTCATCACCAGAAAGAACTGCCTAGAAATGATAAAATAAATGCAACATGGGCATTAGGAATTAGACAAGTAATAAGAACAGCAAACAACGTGCCAATTGATAACACTGACATTTCTAATTACCCAATAAGAAATGAAATAATACAAAATATAATAAAAATAGTTTCTAGAGTTTCATTCTCTAAAGGTCACTGACCTCTCGCAGAAGACGAATCTCAAGCAGCTCATGATAAGCTTTAGCAGACTCTTCAAATCGGTCATGTTTCTGAAGGTCCAAAGCTTTGTGGTACAAAGCAAAAGCTTCTGCTTCCTGTGGTTTAAAAAATTAGAACCTATTTGAGGGCAACTTTATTAAATACACTTATTACAATATACTTACATTTATTATGAATATCAGTGGTTTCACACTTTTAATACTTTCTGCTATATGGCAGTCCACATCCAGACTGTATAGCAGAACATTAGCCTTACTGACCTCATCTAAGTGAAGTTCTAGCTTGCTAAAGGAGGGTTCAAGAGATAAGATAGTAACACAACTTTCTTAAAAAACAAGAAATTATGGTTGAACAATCTCTGCAACAAGAGAGGACAAAACTCCCATCAAGACAAAACTTCATGAAGAAAATTGTGGGTTTACTTACTTGAGCTTCCTTTGTCTGTGTCTTATGACTCTTGAAGGTACCTTCGTAGTCATCCTCAATTGTGGAGCTTGCATTCAGTGCTGCAATTCGAATCTAGAATGACAGTCGAGACGTGACAAGAAATGTAACATCTACATGTGTCCCAGTTTCCCTTGCAAACTGGATTTTTCTAATTTTTTTTACTTTATTTGGTAAGTGGACAATACTGAGAGATCTCTACATAAAGTTACAAGAACTGTAATGAATTTAGTCATCACTAATTGCAAATAATAAAATATCAGAACAGTTTCCCCCCCAAAATCAGCTGAAAAAACAAAATTTCAAGCGTCTTTCAAGCAACAGCTTCCCTAGAACAGACATGTGCATTGCAGTGAATTTTTTTAAATTCTTAAATTTATCAATAGCTACAATCACTCCAAATCCAATGTTGTCATTATGCCAATTTATTCTTAGTCCTGGGGAAAGAGAAAATTTTCAATTTTATTTCTACCAAAACATCTCAAAAACCATCTCAGTAAGACCTTACCATGTTCACAGCTATTCACACTGTCTTTCTCCAGGATTAGGAGGACGGGCCTAACACAAACAGGTCTGGAAAGCAAACAGGATTAGAATATTTATTCTGTCCATAAAGAAAGCATTCAGAAGTAAAAGACAGGCTGAGAATATTTTAATCAATAACCAATTAACTGTCCTATGTCACCACTACCCCATCCTACCACATAGGAACAATAACATTAAAGTGAATTTTAACTAGAGACAGAGGATAAAATACAAAGTTAAGTACATTCATTACTTCAGGATGGCTTTCAAGACTCTAGTCCTGGCAGTGAGAGGGGAGTGGAAGTATTGGCAATGTAATTACAATGTAATTACAGGTTATTCAGTTGCTATATAATATTTAATGAACATACATTATATTAACAACATTACAACATGAATCACTTTAATGACAAAAGCTAAAACCAAAAAAACTTTTTGAATACTCTGACATTTTATGAGCATGAATCATCATAGCTTATGAGTTTATCTTCAGTTACTTTTAAAAAAAATTATGGAAGTTTTTCTGCACCTTTTATCTACAGCACAAACCAGAGTGTTCTCTCATGTCTAAAAACCACAGCACTTATGGATATTTACAGAACAGGAAAGGAAAAAAATGGAAGGTTATCTGTGTCAGATTGACTTTGCAGCAGGCCATTGTGGCTAGTCAACCCATTGCTCAAAATACTGTCTGCGCCTGGAAATTCCTCTGATTAAAAAATGTTTTCATTACTGCTATCCCTGCTAGAAGAGAACCAGTGTTTACAACACAGTTGTCTTTTCTGAGTATGTTGACCGATTTCTACAGGCCACCTCTAATGCAAAAGCAAGTTATAGCTACTGCATATGCACTTAGATCTATTAGATTTATGCAAACAAAAGAAACTGAACTTTTACTAACTAGTATTTCTTCATTCTGAAGGAAGGATACTAATATTTCCATCTTTTTACCACTGATAAAAAGTTTAAAGGGGAAAATACACATTTATAATCTGTAAGTCATTTTTCCTCATAACTAAACCCATAATTTATAGTCTATTAACTGCTTGAAACATTATGTTAGTAAAGGCAAAAAAACATGAAAGAGTTCTGAGCAGCTTTTTTAGAAAAGCTTCACTGCTGCATGACAAAACTTTCCCATCAACTCAAACAAAAAGATGACACACACAAGACAGGCTAAAAACAGTCTTTAATATTGGAGACCACGTTAATAGAAGAATAAGTCCAGAATTAACCATAGCAGGAAGCAGTGGGAGTTTTGAACTATCAGCTGAATTAACTCATACATCATCATGATTAGTTCTACATGTAGAGAAAATAATGCTTTGACAGGAATTTCATTCATTCAGCAATGATATTTTGCTTGCCCATGCACCACTTACTTTCCCCGCTTGCAGCTAAATCAGACTGACAGCTGCAAAGCAATAAAGCATTTTTCTCTTTAAGTCACTAAATAAACATTAATAAAACCTCAAATCTCTTTCAGGACAAGGATTCCTTGTCTACTTTGCATATGGAGAAAATATATGCACAGAACTTAATGGTTATCTCTTTCAGAAATATTGAACGCCCCAGGTTTTGACAGAAAGTGCAGATGCTTATGACATCTAAATAAATAAGACTGTATGATTCCAAATCAATTACATATTTAAACTGAGTGTTTTTAAGTTCACTTACAAATATTCAGAAATATGCTCAAGTCTTTTGCTGCATCCACATAATCTTGCTCAAGTTGGCAGAGGATGTCAACAGGCGAGAGACTACAGTCAAGAGTTTACTTCCGTGGTTAGACTGCCAGTGAAACTGCAGCTACAGAAAAGGTGGGGAAACAATTTTAATTCTACTTTTTATTTATACAGAAAGCTTGTAACAAATATTTAGCACCTCTCCTCTCTGGTGTTCACAAGTTGAGAGAGTGTAACTGAACAGAACAGTGTCATGCTTTTGAAAAACAGGACAAGAATATTGCCTCTGCACAGCTTTTATACTGGTGTGTCAGGCAGGTGCAGGGTTGTTTCATTTTTTTTTAAACCAGGCACTGTACATGATTGCAAACCTAACTGTGGACTGAGCTACAACAGTGTCATAACATCTAGGAATTAAGTATGTCACTACAAGCACTTTCAGAGGAACATAGGTACATCAATTAGATAGGAAAAAAATAATTAGTCTTTAATACATTACAAACGGGTTTGAATTTTTTCAGTTACATGAGCATCTCAGCTGTAAATCTGTGGCTATGACAGATGAGCACACCCTCAAAAGGCAACAATACCTCTTTAAAGCCTTTTGCCTTCAAAATCTTATCTTTTATCTTAGTAGTTTAAAACTTAAGTAAAAATTTCAAATGTCAACTCTTGTTCCCAGAGCTTGTGTGATTCTCAACTTCAAAGTAAGAAACAAAGGGAGTGTCTTGGGCTTTCCTGGCTTTTGTTGTTGTTGCCACGCTTGGGATCCATACACTGAAAATACACATCTGTTTAAAAAGCTACTCGGTTCTTGATTTGTTTTGGGTTTTTGTTTTTAACATTGCAAAGATGACCTCCGCCGCATTTTAGCAAAAGCCGTTTTTACCGAAATACGGTAACTTTCCGCAAAGAGGAGGGGACGCCTCTCACGCTGCTTGCCAGGCTCCACTTCCCGGAGGGTGGCACAAAGGGCCGGGAGGAGGCGGGGGAAGGAGGAAGCCCACGTTTGCCTCTGACCGTGGCTCCGTGGAGGGGAGCAGGCGAAGCCCCGCCGCGTCGGGCCGGGCCGGGCTCTCGCAACCCTCACCGGCGGGCTGCGCAGGGGCAGGGCCAGGGCCAAAGCCCCAGCAGCCCCTCAGGCCCCTCCACGGGGCTGGGGCGGACAGGACACTCACCTCGCAGAGCCGCCCCCGGGATGCCGGCGCTGCTCCCGGCCGGCGGGGCGCGGCCGCCGCGGGGCTCCCGGAGCGGCTCCCGCAGCGGCTCCCTCAAGCGAGCGGCGACTCCCCAGAGACGCTGCCTCACCGGCGGTCTCCACGGCAACCTCCTCCGAACCCCTGGAGCCCCGCGCGCCAATAAAGAGGTTGCTCATTGGCCGAGCAGTCGTTTCTTAGGCAGCCAATCGGAACGCAGGGAGTAGGGAGAGGGGTTGGGGCGGGCAGGGCGGGCGGGGCGGCAGTTGGGGGTGGGGCGGCAGTTGGGGGTGGGGCGGCAGTTAGGGGTGGGGCGGCAGTTGGGGGTGGGGCGGCAGTTGGGGGTGGGGCGGCAGTGAGGGGTGGGGCGGGCGGGGCTCGGGGCTCTACGTGCGTGGGGTCTGCGTGCAAAAGCTTGAGTAAATTCCGGATACCCTTTCCAACGGGTTTGGAAATGATCCCAAAGTTACTGGTTTTCCCTAAAACTTGCCGTGGTGCCAGCTGGAGGTGGGAACATGCCTTTATGCCCCTGGGAGGTGGGGGAGGTGTTTCTGTGTGATGGCGGCCGGACGATGTGAGGCAGTGACCCAAGCCAAACAGTAACCGTGACAGCTCCTGGTGGAAATAATTTTATTTAAACGTAAGGTGATCATACTGCAGCGAGCGTTAAAGAAAAGCTGTGCCATCCGCAGCCCTACGCAAGCCCTCCCGGTGCAGGCGCCATGTCAGAGCCGCCTCTGAGCAGACACAGCCTGACGAGGGCACGCCTGGGCCTTGCTCCCTCTGTGGGATATAACCACACGTTTAAAGCCGCCTCTTGTTACAACGGGTCACGTCACACTGATGAAGTTAAGTTTGTGCTCAAGCGTTTAACTGAATCACCATTCAGCACTATAAGGAAGAGTCCTCTTCATCCCGAGTACGAACTCCAGGGGCCCGTTTGTGGGAGAAAATAATGGCCATCTTTCCATCATGACAAACTAAGAACAGGGTTGCCGTGAACAGCATCACCACATTGTTGTGCTTGGAGAGTAACTTCCAAAGCTATTGTGATTCTGTCATACTTTTCCGTCAGCAGCGCCCTTCAGCGTGCTCAGGGCCTCTCTGGGCCTCTCTTGTATAAATAACACAGAAAGATTGTCCTCACTTCAAAGGTTTGAAGCTAGGAAATGGTTACACAGTGTT
Source organism: Calonectris borealis (assembly GCF_964195595.1). Lineage (NCBI taxonomy): Eukaryota > Metazoa > Chordata > Aves > Procellariiformes > Procellariidae > Calonectris > Calonectris borealis. The sequence continues at coordinate 10,925,859 of NC_134329.1, forward strand.
CAAAACCCGGTCGTTACCTTCGAATTTGCAAACATGCCTGCACAGAGTTCTCAAACAAACCAACAGAGGCCATTTCTGGGAGCAGAAATACTAGTCAGCCCGAGGAGGTTAACCCTGGGAGGTGACAGGGTCAGTACAATGGCAAAAAAGATCTACCATAGCTGGGAGATACTAAATCCAGATGTCAGGCAGGCTCCATCCCATGGAAGAGGGACAATCTGCATGTAGCATTCAAGGGAAAGGGATTTTATAACATCATTGTTGAGCCCTAGATAAGGGTGGTATATCTGATTTTGTCCAACTAGGAAACAGAAGCAACAGAGATGTGAGAAAACGTTGCCTGCTTATGTTGGTTTCTGTGTGCGTGCTCTAGGGTGGGTTTCAGGGGGCTGCATAGCCCCTTTGCAGCCCCTATTTTCAAGCCCTAAAATATTGTACGAACCTATGCTAACATTAGCTCAGTGCAGTAAAAATAGGCCATCTCTTCAGATCAACATGAACATAAGAAGTATATTCAGCACCAGCAATTTATGAAGGAAAACAGCCAGCAAACTCATGGGACTCTCAGAATCTCATTCTGTGCTCACAGACCCCAGCACAAAAAAAGCATCAATTGGCTCAGACCAAGGCACAAAAAACTCATAACCAAATGATCCTTTGATTAATATTTTAACCGCTCTTACGGAAAAAGCTCAGAGTCTATGAACCATAAAATCCTCAAGTTGGTCCTTGACCCAGCACTTTCACTATGATTTTGCATTACTCTAGGATGTTTTGTCAGATAACGCCAGAATGCAGACACAACATGGAAACGGGTGGGAAAGTCACACTGAGGACCCATTTTATTCAGACATCTTTGCATGGCATACTCTTTCCCAAGCTTTCCCTCTCCTTCCTTATCTCTTCCTGCTCAGCTCTGCAATGGTGGGAAATTCGCTCCCAGGCAAAAGCCCACACAGGCAAAAGAGCAGCCGAGGGCGAGGGGAAGGCACAGAGCCTGCAGCGGTGCCTAGCAGTGGCCAACACAGCCCGAAAAAGGAGAGCTGGGGCACAGGGCAGAGCAGGAAACAAAGGCTTTGGCAAGAGTTTGTGCTTGTTCCTTCACGAGGTAGAAGGACTCCAGGAAATGAGCCATGTCCAGATCAGAATTAAAGCGACATTGCTTTCTGCATTTCAGTGTATTCACCTTCAAGTTGGTCAAGCCCTTTTGAAAAGCCAGGACTGTTCACTCTCTTCCCTGCAAGAGTCCTGCTGAGTTACACGTGTCTCAGACTGTTCACCACCCGAGTTTCAAAAACTTTTAGTTGAAAAGACCTCCTGAGAAAGTGCAGGGACCTGGGCAGCCATGACACCTGACTCCAAGTACTGAGAGCTAAAAACCCCAAAGTTGTAAGCCAATAAACCGACGCTTACCAAAAGAGGCTTTGAAACATTTTATTAACCAGATAAGGTGTAAGCCCCCTAGCCTGATAAACAAATTTGTGTTTGGTATTATAGTCCTGACATTTTGCAAACATAGAAGATGTTTATGCTGCATAGGGAACAACTAACTTCAAACGGTAATCAGAAGGAGTATTTTCAACTGTCTGGAGACCTCAAGTCATAAACGAATAAAACTCCAATCAGAATGACAAGGCGCGCAGAAGCACCCTTCAGCCTTGAGTTCTCATGGACCTCCATGTCCCAAGGGCATGCTCTCAGTTCCTCTGAGCTCCCTGTCTGCGACCTGACCAAATCACAAAGTGGAAAGGAAACTGATAAAGGTTTTCATTATCAGTGGAAGGCAGAAATAACACTACACATAACAAGTACTGTGCTTTTGTTTTAATAAAATGACACGTGTATTCCAGTTATTAAGTGAGGGAGCATATGGATCCTAAAAACCTAAATCACTTCCCTGCAGGGACAGTGAGCTGAAAACACCATCCTCAGAACACAGTGAGATGCTGCACCATCTAAAAACTCCCTGCAAGAGCACGGTGAGGAAAAGTACTTTGAACCACTGGGTGAATGACAGGAATTAAAGCTAGCAGTAGCAGAACCTTCAAAATATTTTCCTGTGGCACAGTGCAATTCTTCACAAGCAACTCCCTCCTCTACACGCTGCTGTCGGCACACAAACATTCAGCCGTGAAAATCTTGCAGACAAATAAAAGTTTGTAGGAGCAGCCACCAAGGGTGGCAATGGTAGAGCAAAGGACACAAGATCTGACAGGACCCATAAACAATCACGTAAATGCATAGACTTCCCTTCCAATAATGATATCCCTTTCCAGAAAGGGCTTTCAGGGAGCCTGAAAAGAGAAGAATTTTATTTCCAGGTCTTAGCCAGCCTGGGACCCTTCTGCTGCCACAGAGAAAGAGAAAGAAGGATCTTTCTGCCTTGCAAAGTATGAAGAAATCTGGATGAACCCAAGAACCCCTCTGGTCCTCAATAAAGCCAAATGTGTTCTGGACTTAAACTTTTTGCTGCCACGACAGAGCTTTTTCTAGGCCCACACATGGGCATCACCAGACTGCAATGGCTTAGCCATAGGCACCGGGAGAGCCTTTGGGCTATGAGATAGGCTTGAGACAAAGACCTTGAACTATTTTAGTAAAATCAGTACAGCTGATTGCCCCACTCTTCAGCTTTGTGTGCACGGGATGCAAAGACAAAAGTGAATCATACAGGTGAAGGTGCAGAGCTACACAGATTTGATCATAAGAAGAAACAAGCAGATAGATGGAGCTGGTCATCTCTGGGTTGTCTTCACCATTGCTTTGTTCCAACTGGCCGCTCAAGGGATCACAGGAACGTCATGACTGTTCTGTTCTTCCCGATCTGCCAGGGCTCCAGTGGGTAAAAGCGGATGACAATCCTTTTTGGGTACAAGAGCAAAAACGAAGTGGACAGGAAACATTATTTTACAATTAAATATTATCCCTCCCCAGTTTGCCACAAGGTAGAAAATCTGCACTAAGCTCTCGCTGGCTCACACGTCATGGTGTTAATTTAACAGAAGCAAAAATAAGCTGTGTACAGGCAGGGTACAAACAGGTGCCAGACTTCATCCACACAAACTGAAAGGCAGACTGAATTTCAACACTGTTTATATGAGATACTTGTCCATTTCAGAAGGACCCAAGCAGCTCATAATCTTGTCAGGTATTTACCCTGACAGCACCCAAGAGGCAGGGAAATGCTATCACTCTCCTTGGGAAGATGGGGAAGAGGGGCAGAGAGGGCCACGGCTTACCTTCAGGAACAGCCTTGTTCCAGCATTTGGCACGGCAACCCCACTGCGAAGCTCTACCAATTCCCACTGGGTTTTGCACCAATTACACCAACTGAAACTACTCATCTTCAGAGAACAGTCGTTCCCAGACTGTTCAATGAGTGCAAACCAGTCCACAGTTTTATCTGGACGTAAACCGCGTGCCTGGGATTCGGCATCCAAGAGCAACGTTTGCGCTCTAGTCTTGGATCTATATCACACCTTAATCTCATGGAGGACATGGGAACCTACATCATCATCATCACTTTGAACATCTTGCTGTGCTCGTTTGCTGTGTTTCATACATTCGTACACCACAAACCTGGCAGAAGAGCGCTCTCCCTGCCCCCAGGGGTAGGCACGGTGTCCTTGCCCCTCAGGGCGGAGGAGGTGCCGAGGCAGAGCCCCCCGGGCCGGGCCCGCACTCACCGCTCGGGGCCGAGGCCCAGCTGCGCCGTCAGGAAGTCGAAGAAGCGGGCGCTGTGCCGCTGGTTCTGCTCCGCCGAGCCCACCACGCCGATGGAGGAGACGAGCAGCTGGGCGCAGGGCTCGGCCGAGCCCGACAGCACCATGGGCAGCCCGCTCCGCACCGTCACGTTCACCCGCTGCCGGCACAGGCACCGTCAGTCGCCGCCGCCCCGGCCCCGCCGCCCCCGGCCCCGCCGCCCCGGCCCCGCGCTCACCTCCGCCGGTTTGCCCAAGATGTCGGCGGCGGCGGCGCACAGGTCCTGGGCCAGCCCCGGCGGCAGCCGGCCGGCCGGCAGGCTGGTCTCCAGCTCCAGGAACGGCATGGCGTCGCGGCCCAGCGCAGCGCAGCCCCGCACCGCACCGCCTCCGCCCGCCCGGCCCGGCCCTCGCCCCGCCCCCGGAGCGGCCCGGGCGGAGGAGCCCCGGCGGGGGGGAGCCAGCAACCGGGGTCTTGCACCACCCCCGCAGCTCCCCGGACTCCTGCAGCAACACGAGGAGCACCTGCCCTCCCACCCGTGCCAGCCCCAGGCAGGGCTTTGGCTTTTCTCTGTTTTACCCCAATTGCATCAGCTGGCTTTCGGGCCTTTTGGTTTTTTACGGTGTGCATTGCTGGGATATGTATTAGAGACTGTGAGAGCAAAAGAGTCACATCCCACTGACGGATGGGTAAAGTGAGTTTTGTGATGGTCCTTACTGCCGGTGGGAAGATATTTCTGGTCACTGCGACAGACGCCTCTGCGCCTGTCTGTGCAGGGAGGGTTAAGAATGGAAGAGCCGTGATTTCTCAGAACAACCAGCACTACAAGAAATTAAAAGGCAAGCAGAGAGGTTTGTTGTTCTATCCAATATATGTAATTACCAAACTAGCTTCTGCAATCAGGACTTTGAGCTCTAAAGTTGATAAAAGTGACCCCGGCAAGCTGGCTCACAGGGACAATCTAATCTAGAGATCAGAGGTGTCTAATCTAGAGATTAGAGGTTTCTCAGAAGCTGAGCTACTGTTCAGTGAGGGTTACATCGGCTCATTTACAGCAAAATGTTACGAACCAGCTAGATTAAACAAGTCATCTTGTTTAAGGCACAGCACTGTTGTGAAAATTGGCCCTGTATAACGTGACTTTTTGGTTTTCTACAGTTCTAGACAATCCTAATGAAAACTGATGGAATTTGCTCATTTTTTTGTTGGGGGAATTGCTTGGCCTTCACTGCTGCTAATGAAGACAATACTGGCATGAGGAGCAGTGTGATTAAACCAGCCAGCAATAAGACTGGAAAAAGATTTCTAGGAGAGAGATTGTGAAGAGAGAGACCCAACCAGATGGCAGGCTGGCAGGGGGTGGGTGCTTGCGCTAGCAAGCGGTAACACAAACCCTCCCTTCAAATCCAGGAAAGCAGAAGAAATAACTCAGGAAAACTGTTAGATTCCAGGGTAAATGTACAGAAAGATAGAATCTTGTAAATAGAAGAGATGATCCCGAGTTTGTCACCGAAACGAAGACAGTGGGGGTATTCAGCCACCTTGCAAACCTCAGGTGCAAGCCTACCACTGCCTGATTGCTGGGAGTCATTGCCTCCAGGTAAGATACCATCTAGGATCCATTTTTCTATTTCTCTCTCATTCCTTCAAATACTAAAACTCTCTTCCAATTCCAAGGCCAAAAAAACCCACATGACAAGAAACCAGCATATCAGAAGGCCTCCAAAAGGAAAAGAGAAGATTCAAGTATCAGATGTCAGCAATTACAACAGGACATGGGGCTGTCACAAACATCTTTAATGATATGCATTGTCCTTCACTCTTGATGGTTCACCATGTGAATGGCAGATTGTTCACAGCCTCCCAGTTTTTAAACTAAAGACATTTGTTTTATTTGTTTCTGTCTTGGAGCAGGCGATTAAAATGCTTGTAGGGGGATGAACATACAACCAAGAGAGGACAGCACAGCAGCAAGTACTCTCAAACATGCTCAGCCTTTGGAAAATCATGGTAGTTTTTTTCCCCTCCTGCAGATATTTGCACGTGTCATCATCCACTTAGCAATTCCACTCTCAAAATTATAAAAAAAAATCAACCACTTCCCATGTAAAATTTAACTCAGTTGTAGACAATATTTTGTGAATAAAACATCAACAAAAACATATTATTCAGCTACTGTTTGGGAAGAAATGAGAGGTGGGAATAAACGTGTGCCTGTTTCTAATATTTTTGGTTCATGACAAGACAGGAGCTTCAGTCAGGTCTCTTGTCTTTATAGAGAACATAATCACAAACCAAAATTTCCTGCTAATGCAAGCTGAAGTATACAATGGAAATCTCTTTCCAGACAGGGAATTTAAAGATCTCCCTACGCTCTGGACTAAATTAGTAGTACCTAGAACTAAAACCTTAGTGAAAAACATCACCAGAACACATCAGGTTTTATAGAACTTACCAGCAGAAATGTCACTAGCAAAGACATGGTAGTACTGGAAAGAAAAGAAGCTATTTGATTAGCAAGAGAAGCCATTCCTGAATTATTTACTCATTTTGTCTCACTCCTTACAGGAAGTGTTCTTGGGCAAGGATTTCAGGGTAAGGTTCAAGGGCAACAACTACTTACGAACAGAAATATGCAGATACATATATTCCAGTTTCTGCATTCTTTACAATTTGCTATTTTCAACTGAAGAAACTAGAAATGGTTGGATTCTCTGTTTTACCTCATAAATTGTGCTGCAGTACAAAAGGGTTTTGTATTTGAGCTACAGCTAACCAGAAATAAACACAGCCAAGAAAAAGAGCCCAAAAGCTCCAAAACAACTCTCTGCCCTTTTATTGTGATGCATATGTTGCTCAATGCCACAAAATCTCTCTTATTACTTCAGCTGCACAGGGTGACTTACTTGGTGAACTTCCATTCAAAACAGTCAGAGAAGAGCACGTCTAGATTTATTCCCCTCTGCATTTTCTAGGAGAAATGTGGATTGCTATTACAGTATTCCCGCAGAAAAAAACAATTTGATTGCTGTCATATTTTAAGAAATCACTGTGAATGCATTCTTTCAGTGTATTCCCTATATATTATCAACAGAGAACTTTAGGTAGACAGCTATTCGAAGGCTGTGGCCACCCTCAGCTTTTTGAAGTTGCTTGGTCTCTACTGCACAAACCTGCAAGAACAGCCCCTGCCACGTGTACTGGCAGACCAAGCACTAACGAAACCCAGGCTTTCAGAAATGAAGAGTAGTGATTAAACTGAAGAATTATGAAGATTCACAGTTGTAGATGAATATGAAGAAACTTCTCACAGGAACCTAAAGGCAAATAGAAGTGTGGAATGTACACAGACAGTCAAACAAGATGCCTCAGCAGTAAGAAACTTTAAAATTAAAAAAAAAAAATTCAATGTCTTTTTTCACTTTTGTGACTGCCTGTAGTTTTGTGCTGTACTTGTCTGTGCGGACACGTGCTGGGAAGGTGAGGATCAGGCATGCTTTGCAGCGCTTGCCACTTAAGAAGGAGCTGCAAATGTTAAAAACACATGAAAACAACGCTCATCCTATACAGTTCTCTAATGTTCCCAGTTTGCAGGGTGGCTCAAATTTTGTTAGGCAATACTGTTCGCATCTCTACCATCTCTGAGAAGACTGACACTGAAATAAAACCCAGATACATGTTAAGTGACCTGTAGGGCCTCAGCCTTTTGTTTAAATTTAATGTTTCAGGTCTTAAACCTTCCCCAGCTTCCACCCCCAGAGATACAGGAAAGGCCTGGCAGGGCGGAAACACTCTGCAATTTCTGTGTTAGAATTACAGTGCTCTTTCCAGTTACATGTAGAACTGGAAGTCAGAGAAGTTAAAAAAAAAAAGGGCAGGGGAAATGGTAAGATGATAGATTAATTCATTTCAACATCTTCATCAAGACAGGTGCCAGATGCTCTTTCAGCTGTGGATCAATTTGAATGTTGCTCAGTTCTTTGATATTGAGGATCATCTCATGGGCTTGGAAGAACAGCTCTTTCCCCACAGCATCCTCCACCCGCCTGCGCCACTCCATCAGCCTTGGTCTGTCTTCAAAGACGTCGCAACCAACTCCAACAGGCTGCAGAAAGGGGGAGAAAGCAACAGTGAGGCATTGGGCAGTCACTTCTTCACCAAGACAACAGGCACCAAAAGTGCACCTGCAGGTACAGGTAGAGGAAAAGAAATGAAGAAGAGCTCATAGAGGAGCACTAGGAAGGAGGGAAATCTTCTCTGGTCGGGTGTATCTATCTGGGGGACACAGAAGCTAGCCTGTATTTTAAAGGGCATTTACAAGTCAATTCCTGAGCGCTATGAGCAGCAGAGATGACTATCACTTATTGTGAGTGATTTTCAGCTACAGCATTGAACACGTGGTGGGCTGACAGTTCCAGGGACAACTGCAGAGTCCGCAATATGGACTGCTATATTATATAGCAAAACCACAGCACAAAACGCTAAGCGTTTAATTGAACTAATGTCTTAGTTGACATAATCTACCCCTCTTCTACTTTCTGCCTGTGCCACTCTCTGCAACACAATGCTGTAGAGAAGCAGAACTGCTATTTTTCAGTGTCTGGGATACAGAACTGGGAGAAGGAATCACTTCTGGGCTGCAGGATCCAGGCCCTGACAGTCTGGCAGAGAACAACCAGTTTGTAACAGACTTGGTTGCCTCTGTCTGAGATTGTCTTGCATCTTCCAGACATGGCACAGGCAAGTACCATCTGAAGAAGAATACTCTTGTATGATATAAATATCCCTATATCATTTTCTGATTTCATCAGACCTGTCTGCTATTGCTTCTCACTTTTATATATTACCTCCTTCTCTGGAGGTTAAAAATAAAGTCACGATAAAGAATGAAGGAGAAGAAGTATTTTAGAGAAAAGAAACAAAAGAGATTTTTTGCAGCCAGCTTTTTTTTTTTTTAACTGGTTTTCTGAACCCACTCCCATATTCTCCTCATTGTCTTAGGCCAGTTCTGTCGAGATATGCCCTCACCCCTCTTTCTAGTGAAGTGTTACCACATGCTGCACCCCTCCCTGCCCAGCAGCATCTGTTTTCCCTTGTGCTGAGACCTCCTTACCACACTCCAGCACTCACTTGCATCAGCTCCACAATGGCCACAAGATCTGCCAGAGAGATCTCGCTCCCGATGATAAAAGCCTTGTCCTGCAGAAACCTCTCCTCAAATTGCTTCAGGGAAGTGGACAGCCCCTCCATAACCTCCTGGAGCTTCTCGGAGGGCAGTGGCTGCCCTGTGAAGAGGGGAATCAGCACCTGAGAAGAGAAGGGACTTAAGAGTACGGTCGGTCATCTTCTCATGGATCTGGTGGTAGTCATTTAAGTTATACCCCGTGAACTACTCATGATCGTCAGTGATCATGCAGCAAAGCTGCAGGAGAGGATGATGCGAGAGCTTCAGGGACTGCTGCAGTTCCAAGCAGCTCATGGACAGAGCGCACAAGCAGTCCTAAGCGGCTTATCTGCCATGACAGTAACCTCCAGCTAACGGGCAGCAATGTGCAGAATGAAGCCAAGGATTCAGCTTGTTTTGTGCCTTGCAGTTGTGCTCTCCCACTCCACCTTGGTGGGTTACAAAAGAAAAACAGACAAAGCTCCAGGGAAGACAAATCTCTGCCGTAGTCACCCCTGCTATGTCCTCCGTTTCAACAGCCTGCCAAGACGGGTCAGCAGGCTGCCTGCCCACCAGCCACCCTTGCTATCCACCCTGTTGTGTAACTGGGTGCTGGAGGCGGGCAGGCAGCTGCCTGTCCTGCCGGGTGATGGAAAGGAGGGCATGGTGGTGGCTGTGGCAGGGAGCGTAGGAGGGACTGGAATGCATCCACACTGGCTTCCTCTGCGTGACAGCAGCCAGCGAGGCTGAGTGGGTAAGCACCATTTTTACACCAGCCCTTCTGCGGCCTCCTAAGCATCATTCTTTAAACCACTAGAAATTTTTCCAGAGCAATCATATAAGTGTGGCCCTTGTCTCCACGGACTTGCTGGCACAGGAGGTAGTTGCCTTTCCGTGAGATTTTTCACCATTCACAGAGGTGTACGCACCGTCGGAGCTCTCAGTGTTTCACAACTATGCTGCCTCCACCTACCACAGCTAAAGAAATATAGTTTATTTAGAGAAGCAAAATTAAAGATACAAATTCCCACTGGTGGGAGTGGACTGAATTTCTACTTACTGCTAGTATATTCAACAATTCAAGTTGGAATTGCTTAATCCAAGCCAGGATTTTTGTCAAATACATGTGGAATCTATTTCATCAGAAAATTCATGGCCAGTTCTCTTCCTATGTGATTCCAATTATGTATGATGGGATCGCTGGGTATAATCACTTGAAACAGCATGTTCTTCCTTTTCTGTATCTCTTTTCTGTATCTCTTCTGTATCTTCTCTTACATGGTGGCTTTATAAGTTTCCCTATTTTAATTATTCTGAGGACCTTTTCTGTATCTGGGTTATCTAATCAGCGGCAGCAATTAGCTGGATTTCTTTCCCTTGGAGCACTGCAATAACAGCCTGCAGAGACTGGAAGAAACTGCTTCTTGTATGAATCTGACTCATGTATGAATTGCTTCTCTGTGCTCTCTAGCCAAAAATTCAAATGGCAATAAATCAAAAAGCTAAATGAGTCCTGATATGTTTTGTTAGGCACAAACAAGGGCAAACTTTACAAAGGAAGAGTGAAGTTCTTGCCTGTTTACTGGCAACCCTGATTTCATCTGAAATTGCATACCACAGCTGTACTTGCAGGGCTCTGTTTGCACGTGGGCCTCTCTAAGGATAGTTGCATTAACTGCCTGGGGAGTTGGCTGGGAATCGGTGTCCAGCAGATTCATCTGATACTAAATGATTTTCTGCCTGAGGGTGATTCTCTTAATTTTGCCTAAATGTAAATAGATCTGACCACACTGAATAAAGAAATTCTGCCATTCTCCCTGTGTCTCTATTCTGTCTACTCCTGAGCCCATTTCAGAGAAGTACCTAAGTGTGCTGGAAGCAGAAGACTCTTTCTGGATTTCCACCCTGATGGGGCTGCAGGGACTTGTTGTATGAAGTATGCAAGCCTCTCTGCTTCCAGCGACAAAGCACATGGTCACCAAAGAAGCAAAACTTCTGCCTATGTGCACACTTTGCACAGCTGTGCAGTGAGGGGGAGGCTCTTGGAGGCAATATCCAATCTGTTACATATTCGTTCACAAGTCCAGGCAATGGAAGTCTCATGGGCTTTGAGACCTTCTGTACCAGACCTACTTTAAGGAAAAAAACAGTATGACCAAAGCTGCTTTTGCCAGATCCTGACGTTGAGCAGTTAGGAACAGCTCCCTCTCTGACAGCTCCTCTCAGCTAGGAATGGCCTAGGTTTTTTATTTCAGCGTGACAAACTCTCTCCAAACTGGGGCTGTTCAAATGCCCAGTATTCTGCCAGGAAAACATCACTTTACTCACATTTTAATATTCAGTCTCCTTACCTTGATCCACATGGTCTTAGGAGCATTAGCCCGGATGTTAGCATGATGCCATGAGAGGTATTCATCTACCTGGGCCCGTTTTCGTATGTCTGATGGGTACCAGTGGTCGGGAGTGTTATACTTTCGACTCAGATACAGCAGAATGGCAGTGCTGCTCAGACATTAACAAGAGACAAGAAAGGGGTCACGGAGTTATGATGCACAATGCTTTTGCTCCCTCTTCTGCCCCTTCTGAACTTGCTGCTTCCACTAAAAAGCATTCAGATCAGGATTTCCGATGGAGTCTAGGGACCATATATAGGCATCTAATTCATGTTGCCATCAGAGATGGCACTTAATCACCATAATTCCCATGAAAACTTTAACCTGCTGGAAAATCACGGCACTGTTACACGGTGCAGAGTACTGCTGGACAGTACTGTGGTAAACAAACAATAAACCTCCATATCATCTATTAGCAATGTTAACCCCACTTGTTCCTCGACTCTTCTGACCCACCTCTCTGAGACCTGTGCGTGTTTATGTGCTTGTGTACTAAATGAAACTAATGGGTTATGTTGCCTTTTCATCAGATCTGTCTCTAGCCTCCAGCTTCCACTGAAGACAGTGGAAGACCCAGCAATGACTGCCTACAGAATCTTTTTGTGTTTGTCCAGATGTTTATACTTTGACTAATTGGCAGGAGAAGTCAGATGGAAAAATATCTTAGTCATCTGCAACAATATGTAGGCTGTTACTACAAAAAGAGATGCCACAGAAAATCCTGTGCTGACAAAACGGAAGAAAATGCAGACCCTCCTACTATGCTGATACTAGTATAGTTCAATTATTTCAGCATTATGACACCATTAACCAGTCTCCATATTAATCTTATAATGTAAAACCTAAATTTTATCTCTCTAGGTGTTCACTTGGCCTTTATGACTAATTCAGATAAACAGAATTTTTTCCTAGGATAAAAGGGATTTTTTTTTCCTAGGGTAAAAGGGATTTTTATAAGCTTTAAACATTTCCCAGAAATGTTTATAATCCCATTTTGATGTAAGTGCATTCATGGTAAGATCAAGAAGTTGAGTCAGCTGATTTGTTTATATTCTGAAAGATAATTCAAACAGAAAATGGAAACAGAGCAAATGAGGTTATACTATTAAAAATAACCAACATGTTCATAAATTCTGTGATCCTTAATCATTCAGCGGGAATGACATATCCTAAATGCTGCACGGATTACTGGTACCCAAGGAATTCTAAGGACTGAGTTCTTACCATTCTGCTAGGGTGAAGTCTCCATCCTTTAGTGCTGGTACTTTCTTCAGGAGGCTGACTTTGCCAGCTCCTTCACTGTTTGATGGTCCTAAGAACAGGAACAGACAAGTCAGAGGTTAGAAGTGTATCTGCCAGTGAATGATAAATGAAATACCTGTAGCCAACTGGGCAATCAGTGAACTGTGTTAGGTTTTCCCTATACGGTCATATTTCACAATTAAAAGGTAATGAAATTGAAGAGTCAGCGTAAAAGCTATCTGCAGAGGGCAGTCGGCTCAGGCTGGGCATGTGGCATGGAGCAGTTCATATTTCTATACAGGAATTCCATTGCTTGATTCTGGTACTAGTAATACTTGCAAAACTTACTGAAAAATCACTCCATAGGAGGCATTTAGATACCATGCTGAAGGTGCTGGTATTGAAAACACTATGGCAGATAACCAGGAACAGCTAACTGACTTGAAAACAGTGTGTCCTATAGCTTTAGAGACAGCAGGGAAAAAGACAGAAGTTAGGATGAAGATAACTGAGCAGCTAAAAATACTTAATATTTGTCAAGGAAGCAGGGTCTGGAAAAGTTGAGTTTGCATGCAGAGCATCCTAAGGAGGGCAGATGGTTGCTACTCCTGCTCCTGTTCCCACAGGCAACACCAAAACAAAGTAATTTTCCTGCAGTTTGTAAATGTAGCTAGGATGGAGTCATGATGGAAAGCAACTGAAAAGCCTTGTGCCCACAGAGATCACTGCAGTGGCTAATTAATCAAGGAGAACCCGGCTGGCTTATAGACACATGGAACAAAATCTTTTTCCTGTTTGTTTGTCTCTGAAGAGCAGAGGGAATTGAGCATTTACAAAGAAAGCAAATGCTGTCAACAGAGCTGATCCCTCGGCAGACACACAGCTGAGGATGTTTCCAGAGTTTTTGCTGAGATGGGAAAAACATGAATGTCAGCAATACAACAGTAGACTCACGAAATAATTCATTCTGCCACTACGGACATTCGCTAGGGGCAGGGAAGCTCACATGCCTCCACCCTGCATTACTCCTGGCTCTGCATGTCAACCTACCTCTGTCAGGAAAATGCAGGAGGAAGACACCGTCCCATAAGAGTTTAACCTCCACAGTCCCTTGGAGTTTGGAGGCATTAACAGCTGACTATCTAATCAGGTTTTCAGTTTTCCACTGCGGGCACTGGACTTGCCAGTCAGCAGTTAAATGCCAGGGAATTGTACAAAAGTCCAGGAACACTTATGTAAGAAAAGGTGTGAGGAGTTCGTTTGCTTTGCTTAAGTGCTCTCTATAAGGAGACATGACATTCCAGGGTGCAAATCCTGATCAAGTCAGCATGACCAGCAGGAGGTCTTGTACAAAAACCCCTTCGTTAAAAAAACCATACGGGCCATTAACTAACAGACAGTGATCTACATCCCCAAGAACTACTTGCCCCCATTCAGGAGGCAGTGGCAGTGACTGCTTCCCCGGACAAAAGTTCAGCAGGAAATAGCCTCCAAGAAATAAAACCAGCCTTTGGACTACCAAGTTTATTTGCAGTTGGCTTTGGGAAGGGGTAGGAGAAAGGAAGGTTGCTGCACTACAAATCACAGACTACTTTTCCAATATTGATTTCACATAATGAGACAAATCAAGCAGAGCAAACGCTACCACCCTCTTCTCCTTTTTAGCTGACTAGCCTCTACCTTGTTTCTTCTCTGAGAAGTGATTTTTAAAATTCTGGTGTAAGTAGCTTCATTGGAGACTAAGATTCACATCCATCTGCTAAGGGGATTCAAACCCACGTCTCCCATCTCACTGGAAGATGTCTCTGGCCACCTGTGGTGATGGTGGCCTCCAGCTTAGGTGGGTAAGAGGTTTTACAGAACCAGAAGAAAGGGCTTCTTAAGAATAAGAGCCAGACGGAAAGTGCAAGTTAAGCCTAACAACTGAGAAACTTGAATATTAAAAAAAAAAATCCCCGAACATCAAACCAGCAGGCAAAGTACAAGGACAAGGTGCCTTACGCCCATGATTTATATCATAAAAACAGTGAGGCAAATTTGTGTAAATCTGTCATGCAAGAAGTTGCTCTGGGAAGGCACTTGGTCCTGTGCTTTTAGAAGGGCTTCAAAGGCCAGTGGTCATCACACACTCAGCTCTGGTGAGATCTGTACAGTTCATGAAGTCTTTGGAAAAATGCAGCAGAAAGTTGCAAGTCAATAATGCTTACAACTAATGAGCAGTCAATTCTCAGACCTAGCTGTCTGGTTGTTCTGCTGTCTGTGTTTATTACCCAAGGTAGCAGGCAACTGAGAAACAACGATATGAGAAGCAGGGGGTGAGGGCAGCCTGAATCACATCTCAGCCTGCTTTCATCGCGTAGCAGTCCTAGAAGGAATACTGAACGTATTAGTCCACTGATGGGACTAACGTCATTACAGCAGGTTGGGCAGTAGGTCAGTGACTGCTACACAGACTGCACCGCAGCCCAGAGATGGCACGTTATTTGCTTTGGCTCGTACAGGGTCTTTGTGTGCAGACACAAAAGACCTGTGCCGAGACTCTGCCACTGAGCTGTAAACTGATAAAAGCCTTGGTATGAACACTAACTCCACGATGCTTCAGTGGACTGATCACTTGTTATATTAAAATAGAGACCAATATTTGTATTTGCCATTTAGCAGAGTTTAAGCTTGTGCCTCTCTTCCAGCAAGCAGAGCTAGCCTTTTTGTTTAGGGTTATGAGGTGGCCCATCTTTATCATTCCTGTGATGCTGACTTGACTTACAGTGCTGTTTAACATCAGTTGCATGTGGCGTAATTAGTTCTTGATGTCCCCCAAGGATATATATACACACACACTGTGTGTATTGCTGGGCTTTGAGGAATAACTTTAATAAGCAGAGTACACACTGCCAAAAAGCAGGGCATGCTGCACACAGGAAGAATTCTTAAGTGTAAGGCATAGTGCAGGAAAGGAGATTTACTGGTGGGTAAGAAGAGCAGTGGACAATATTTTACAGAAGTAGAAAGGAAAAAAAAAATCAGCCTATTTGCCAATCATGCCCCTGCCTAATTATCTCCTCAGCCAAGGATTTCCAAGTGCTATGCTTTGCCATAGGGAAAAAAGTAACAATTTACTACGAAAATGCAATATGTAAATGGGCACTAATCATCTTATACAGTTGGACAAGTCTGAACAGCTGAGTGTTTCTAAGTACACCATTCCCAGAGCACTCCTCGGCTGTCACTGTGACTAATTTGCTAGAAATGGCTGGAGGAACATTCCTTGGGGATCCACAAAAATAGATGCAACACAGCTATGAGACCGCTCTGGGAATAAGAGCTGCATGGTCAAACCATTGTATTCAGGGCCCTTGGCAGAGCAAGTATTTAAAATCGCTCAGGTTACCCGAGGAGCTAGTCCTTCCCTCCCAATGGGCCAAGCAGAGCTTCCAGGGGCCGGGAGCGGATTCAGCTCTGGAGTGCAAGTCTGGGCAGGCTTGACCTGTTTCACCCCAGCCAGGCAGGATGGGACCCTGTCTGGAGAGGACACCAGGGTGAGACCACAGATAAGCCTCCTCTGATCTCTGCATCCCTCTCACAAAAGGGTATCTCTCGCTTCCACTAGCTCCAGCATTTTGCTAGCTGCCAGGGTTCAAGCGTTTCCTCCTTCGGCTGAGATTGAGCCTCCCCAAACACGGGCTGACGTTGCCTCAGCAGGAGGGGACCCTCCACTGATCTGACATCTCCACTGATCTGGAACGGACTGAACTGAAGTTCCCTGGGGGAACAGTCCAAACCGGCTCAATAGCTCCTCAGTTCCCAGAGAAGCGGCAGCTCAGGGCAGGAGAGTGAAAGGAGGCGGTGGGATGCTGTTCAGAGCGCCCAGCTGGAGGGGCCATGACCGGGCCGAAGGACGCTCCTGCTCCACTGTCGGAGGGGCGAAGGGGCTCCTCTGGGGCCGCGACAGCAAACCCCGCCGGCGGGCTGCGCGCTCCGGTGGGCCCTTCTGCCCAAAGGTCGCGGCCGGGGCACAGCGCGGCGCTCGGCGCTGCCAGCGCCCGGGGGCTCGGCCCGGCCCCGGCAGCCCCCGCCCGGGGATCGTGTTACAGCGCCGGGTGCTGCCAGCGCCCCGGAGCGCGGCCTGTCCCCTCCCTGCCCGCGGGGCTGCCGCCAGGCACCCAGCGCCGCCCGGGAACGGGCCCGGCCTGACAGGACGGACGCCCGCGGGGGCCGGTGCCCGCTGCGGGAGGACCCTCCCCTCGCCTCCCCTCACCTGCGCGGGGCTGCTCCGCGCCGCTCCCCGCCGCCGGCTTCTTCCCCAGCACCGAGTCTGCCAAGAGCCAAGAGAGGGGCGCTGAGCCCGCGGCCCCCGGCGGGCTGCGGCCCGCCCCGGCCCCGCCGCCCACCACCGCCTCCGGGGCAGCTCGGCGGCGGGCGGGCGGCCGTGCCCGTCCCACCTTTGAAGAGCTCCACGTGCTTGAACTCGAAGGGAATGTTGTTGCTCCGGGCGAAGATGTAGATGGAGCGGCAGGGCTGCGAGAGCAGGTCCAGGTACAGCTCCAGCCCCATCCTGCTGCCGCCGCCCGGCCCGGCCCGGCCCGTCCCGCGGGGAGGCTGCCGCGGCTCTGTCGCCGGCCGCCCGGAGCCGCCCCGCGCGGGCAGGCGGGGGCCGAGCCGTGCGCGGGCGGGCGGTGCCCTCCCCCGGGCTGCGCCGGGCGGGGGACGCGCCCTCGGCGGGCGGCGGCGCTGAGGGGAGGCGGCAGCGGCCGGCGGCGGCGCGGGGCTCCGGCCTCCCCTGGTGCGAGGGGCAGGCGCGGCCCGTGGGGGTAGCGGGGTCTGCGCCTTGGGGGTCCTCGGGGCAAAAGTCTTCTGCGGGACGAGGATGGGAAAATGCCGCAGGCCCCCAGGAGAGCCTTCCCCGGCCGCGGCAGGGGCAGCGAGGCACGGCCGAGGTCTGGGGGGGGGACAGGGCTCCCCATCCCACAAGGTTAGGCAGCCCTGGCCACGCTAGGGCTGGCACTCTGCCTATAGCCCAGCTTCAGGAAAACGAGGTAACCCAGGAGTAATGGTAAATTACCAACCTCAAAAGAGCGGTTGGTACTAAGCACTGAGGGAGCGGGAGCCGTCGTTCCCCTCCACAGCCTTGGCTGATGCCATGGGGGCTTGGGAGGCCACTTTCACCCACAGCATCCCACCCCGGCTCTCACAGGGTAAATGCTTGTTTTTGTAACACGGTCCTGCAGGGATGTGTCACGCTGCAAACAGGGCCCTTGCACGACATCTCTAAGCCAGCATTAATCTTGCACCACTAGATCTCAGGTTTTCAGTTCAGAAGATAATTCTTTGGTCACATAGTCTCTGCCCAGCACTGCGAGGTGACGCCTGAATGGCAGTGAAGCGTGGAGGACTTCTCTGCAGGCACTACCTCTGCATACTCACAGTCAGGTGGCTTTCCTCTCACTGGTATTTGTCATTTCAGATTTCCATACAAGCAGAAGAGAACCAAAGAAGACTGAATTCAAGCCCTTGCAGGGAGCCCACAGCGTTTCACAGCTCTGTGATTCAGGGAAGGTGACGTGCTGGTTGAGTACAGGAACTTCTGGGACTCTGGAAGATAGAGCAGCTGAACCACTCAGAGCAAAGTCACCCCCAGTCAAACCCACCTCGGCTCAGCTGACACCCTTTTATCAGCGCTGGGCCAGAGAACTTGTATGTCACGCACAAATCCTTGGAAAGAGCCACAGGAACCTCAGGGAGAGGGAACTGGAGGATCAGTTGCTCTTTTACTTGCCTAAAGGATGATTACAAAGGGTGGTGAAAAGGCTTGGGATACTAAGCTGGGAGCTCATTGACTGGATAAATCACCAACGGGAACACTTTCAGGTGCTTCCTTTGGCAAGACTTCTCTGAGAACTCCTCAGGAACGGGGATTACTGTTAGACTGATTAGTCTGCCAGAGTCTGGTGAACAAGCTGCACCTCAACATTTAGTATTGTGTTCGCTGCACCACACACCTATTTTCAGAGTCACTGTTCAGATCTAGAAACTGCACGGTAAGATTTTTGCAGTTTCTTGGCCAGAATAGGGAGAGGGGCTGTGTACACACACACTTCAGCGCCCCTGAAGTACAGTTTAGCCTCTAGAGCACCTGCACGCAGCACCAACACGCCGGAGATGAAGGCTCATATTGTGGCAGGTGCTTGAGTTCATGTCAAACTCCTTCAGTGCAAAGAAATCTTAAATGTTAAGGGAACGGAGAAAAGGAGCGTGAATGTGGCTCTGCACAGGTAATAGTCCGAGAAGTCTTTGTGCTTCCAAATGGTTGCATGTCCCTACTTTGAGGGATCACTGAGAAGAGTTCATTGCTCTCAGTGGTGGGTAGCAAGATTAGCAGCGTGGGTTCGCTTTGCTCCTTTATTTACGGTTCAATTGATCCATTAGTCCTATCTGGACTTCAAAGATCTTTTCATATGCCTCCTGGAAATGTTCCTTCCTTAAGTTTTTCTCCAATTTGCTGACTGCACTGCACAGCTCACACAACCAAAGGGATATTTTCATCTGGTCGTGTTGTATGTAATTTGATTGCATTATTCCTGGCTCTAGGCTAGTGCTTCCAGCACTGTATTTTCATTTGGCACCATCACCTCAAAGGCCGTTTTTCCTCCCTGTACTTTGTCTATCAGCTTTCCCTTTCCAATTTTTGGAAACAGGAACAACACAGAAAAAATGCAGTAAGTTTTGCAGTTTATTTCTTAATCGTTTAGAAAATGTCTCAGGATATGTATCTGTTTTTTAAACATTCCCCCCATTTTGTGTATCCCAGCTTCATTTTACTCTAGAAATCACAGGCTCTCACCTATTTCCAAATAGCCCCTGGCAAGAATTGAGGAAATTGAATCAGAACAGCACATTAAACTGTCACTGGAGGTGTAAGCCCTCCCGTATTCAGGTGAAGGGGGAGTGGACACCAAACAGACCTTGCACTGAGGCAGGCAAAACTCTTGCACAACCTGTTGGGTTTTGGCAGGCAGCGCTTGGGGCTCTCAATCTAGGAGCTGGAACCAGCTGAGATCAAATGACACAAACGAACAACATGGGGGAGGTGGAGGGACAGCAAAAGGCAAAGTACAAGGACGAGATGCCTTATCTCCACGATTTAGAGCGAAAAAACCAGCAAGGCAGATTTATCTCTTGTACAGCTCTATTGCTATTGAAGGAGTTACTCTGGGGAGGTGCTTTGTCCTGCATGTAGGACAGGAGAAAGGCCCAAAATGCGACTGGTCACGGCACACACAGCTTCATTGGGAGAGTGAACCTACAGTTCAGACGGGCTTAGGGCAGACAGAGAAGACTATGGGAAAAACAATTTAAAATCTCCTCCTGTCACCACGACCGTGCTGGAGTGAGGCGGTAGCTGATCTGTGTGTTTATCCTTTGTGACACTGGCAGCAGAGGAGCACCAGACAACGAGCTCAGAACACAGTTCCAACTTGTTTTTGAAGGCAGCCGTCCTTGCAGGAGCACACAATGGGTGATGTTTAAGGAACTTGTGCCTTATTCAAACAAGCAGAATATTGGCTCAAGACTCTCTAACAGGGAGCTTTTGCACCGCAAGTATCATAAATAAGAAAAAAAAAAGACACTTTATTTGCTTTGGCTCATGCAATGGTTCTGCATGCACAGCAGCCCTATCTCGAGATTCTGCAGGGAGATGTGTATCAAGAAGGGCTCTGCCACCAAGCCCAGTTTGAGGTCTGTCAAGATTAGGCTTTTGGTTTTGATGGTTTCTCTGCTCTGCCTCTACTTGAACAGAAGCTGTGTGAGGAATTTATTGTGCTGGTAGGAGGAGGTTTGCTCTCTACAAAAAAGGGAGAAGTTGGAGGTCAGCAATCTGGAAGTTAGGCAAAGTACAAACGTGCTAACGAGAGTGCAGTGAGGTTGGGCAGCTACACTGAGGTAGCAAAGAACAACCTGTTTTATTCCAGCGGTGCGCAGAAGCCCAGCTGGTGGCTGTGGTAAGCTGCAGGTTATAGAAGAAAGGAAGTGGTTGGCGGTACAGTGTAAACAGGCCATTTTCGTTAGGTTTAGCACTGCAGGCAAGCTGCTACAGCAGAGCAGCAGTGCAGCGCCTACAGGGGTTGCTGCTCGGGCACCACCATGCAAGCACTCTCAGGGCGAGAAGAAAGCTGCTGTGACCGACTTTGCCGACTGGAGTGCAATAGGCTCTCCTCAACAAACTTACCAATAAAAAATATCAGGTAAGAAGACAAATATCCTCTGCCTGTGTCAGCACTGAAACTGAAAGAGTTTGGGGGCAAATCTGCTTTTTCCCCGCTGACATTTAGGATTTCCTGCAGGTTGGAAGAACGGAAAGTAAAAGGGACTGGCCTGCTTGGCTGCTTTAGCTCAGCCCGCAGGGACGTGTGTTGCAAGCTGTGGTTTATGGTGCCCCTGTGAACCAAAGGGTTCACGGCAGGTTTACTCAGGAAACAAACACAGAAGAGGTAACTGGCTCACTCCCCAAAACCAGTAGGTCCAGCTGAAAGGATGTGTGAGACTGGTTTGAGCAGCTACTTTCACCTTTTCTGAGCACTGTAGTAACTTGACTTGCATTAAGATGACTGACAGACAGCTCACACCCAGCGTGCTATGCAGCCATCTCTGGTGGCTGGTGTAACCAGCAGAGACAAACGGACTTCCAGATACAACCAGAGCTTAACAAGGAGGGAAAAAACCAGTTCTGCAAACTGGAACACTCCTCATGGCTCGTACCTGGAAATGGAAGGTCACAGGGACAGGACAGGAAGGCAGGAGGGGTACAAAGGGACACAGGCGCGAGGTTGTGAAGGGTGCTGCACAGGTGTGGAGGATGAGTCAGTGGCCGCTTCCTTCCAAATCCTGTTTACAAATCCAAACAGAGCTACAACATGTGGCAAGTGTAACCATTAACTTTACTGGAGCATCTGAGATGACAGAAGAGTAGTGGAACATTAACTGTATTTGAGGCATTACTCAGCTCATACACTGTGGACTCCGCTCACCCCAGGGCTGGCCAGCACAACTTCCTCTGCCACCAACGCTGGCCCAGCCACGGCAGCGCTCATCAGAGAGAGCCTGGCTTGAATGGCTTCCACGGAGCTGACAAAGCCGCTCTGGGGAAAGGACAAGAGCACCGATACGGTTTGCGGAGGGAGACCGTGTGGTTGGCAGCAGCTTCACCTAGAAAAGCAGCTTTTCTCAACTGTGCAGGCTGTTCTTTGTAAAGTACGGCATGAGTCTATGGTTGAGGATCTTTATTCACGGGGCTAACCCCGTCCTTCCCAGAAGCTGGAGGCCTCACTTGGGTACCTGCACAGCCCCCCTGCTCCTAGGCGCTGTGTCCCTTTGCTCCCACAGGTGATGCGCAGCCTCTAGTGGCCAGTGCTCTAAGAGTCCTGGCAGGGTCCCCGCCAAGGGCTGGGTCCTGACCCACCTCTTTACTAAAGAGCATTTACTTTACTACTCTTCCACCTGAGCGTGTTGCAAAGTGAAAGCCATGGCTCTGCCATACTCTCAGGAAACCTTTGCCCCTTCTATGGTGCTGTGACCTGGAAAACTCAAAACAGGGATGGAGAGGGCAGTTCTGACTGGCCCCAGTTCCCACACGAACCGAATCGCCTCTGTCCTCAAGCAGATCCAGTGGTGTCGGAGCAAGAAAGAAAAGCCTATAGGGCTACAGCTCACATACCTTTAGTGGACAAGAGAGGAAAGCAGCTCACTGCAATCTGTTTAAGATGTAGTTTTTTTCCCTTCTAAGTTGCAGAAAGGCTGTGATTGAAGTGCATTTTGTGGAACGGTGTTTCTGTATGATTTTTAGAAGAAATGCTGAAATACTACAAAAAGCCTGCACAAAATAATCCATTTTACTTGAAGTATAACCCCCTAATTCTGGCTGGCCTGCTTTAGGAGCTGGTGCTTGAAATGCTCCAGCAGTTCAGGTGCAATCTTATCAGCAGTCAAGTTCTTGGCATTCAAGATCCCTTCATGGGCTTCCTGGAAGAGCTGCTTCCCCACCGCCTCTTCCACCCGCCTGCGCCACTCTGCTAACTTCGGCCTCTCCTCAAAGAGGTCGTAGCCAGCACCTACAGGCTGCAGAGAGAGAGAGCAAGAGAACCCGGGAGTGAGTCAAACAACACGTTTACCAGGGACGGGACCAGAATGAAGCACGGATATGCTTTTGGCTCAAGGCAGCAGACAGTTGTCACATTAGGTGGAGTTCATCTCTGGTGCTTAGCTAGCAGGAAGCAAGTGGTGTCATCCTCAGCAGCTGCTGTCCCCTGGGATGTGCAGCAGAAGAGCACTGCCACAGCCTACCCAAAACTGTCTAATGCAGAACACAGAGGTCCATGCACACCGACACAGCTCTTCCAAATATCTGTACTTTCTCTGCCTAGTTTTAATTTAT
Organism: Calonectris borealis; assembly: GCF_964195595.1. Classification (NCBI taxonomy): domain Eukaryota; kingdom Metazoa; phylum Chordata; class Aves; order Procellariiformes; family Procellariidae; genus Calonectris; species Calonectris borealis. Next base: position 10,948,786 of record NC_134329.1, read on the forward strand.
CTTTTTTCTGAGGAATTTTGTCCATACTTCCATAGAGAGAACTGTCTCAAAGTAGGTGTTCCCTGGCAAACTCTGTTATGGTCAAAGTCAAAAAGGAACAAGATTTAACTCCGCTAAGGAGTAAACCGCAGGGAGAAAGATCTGCCATTAAAGAGGTGGTGGTGCTGCAGCCACACCTTGGCCTGGCCTGCCCACAACCCAGCTTGCATGTCCAACAGTGCTGGGGTTGATGCTTACCTGCATGAGCTCCACCAGTGCTACAAGGTCTGCCAGGGAGATCTCACTGCCTGCGATGAAGGGCTTGTCCTGCAAGAACTTCTCCTCAAACTGCTTCAGGACAACGTTCAGCTCTTCAGTAACACCTTCCAGTTTCTCTGGAGGAAGCGGCTGGCCTGTGAGGAGAGGCAGCAGCACCTGGCAGGGAGAAGAAACAGGTTGCTTCTTACATATTTCCCTCCAAACTGCTTTCTTCTAAGGATCCCTCACCAGCCATGCACGAGAACAACTGGTACTGCTGATCTCCTTTGGCAGATTAACATTAATGTCAGTCATTAATTCCTGCCTGTCCTTGTCTCCTCCCTAGAAAGTCTGAAATTTCAACCACGAGAGTCTCCTCTCAAAGGAAGGCTGCATCATCTGCAAGCAACTGCATTTTGTTTTCCAACGGGAGGTTCGTTCTTTCCATGAAGCTGGGCAGAAGGCAGTGAGCTGTGTCTGGTGTTAGCTGCTCACCCAGGACGAATTTGCTCTGGATCTCAGTGCATGCCCAGAGCTGTGGCTGCAGCATGAAGTATTCAGGCCACTTCAGTTAGGCTCGGCTGAGCAGCCACGTCAATTCCAGATCTAGTTTTGTTCCTATCTGTCACCTGGCTTGTACATTTGCTTAGAAAAGCCCTGCGCACAGGAGGTAGTTCCTGGGCCATTGCACTCACAGCTCTTAGCACTTAGTTTTTGGTATATAATGGTCTTACCTTAGTTAAGAACAGCTTGCTCCCCTTCCCACGAATGTTGACGTGCTGCCATGACAGGTACTCATCAACCCTAGCCCTCTTCTGCAGGTCAGATGGGTACCAGTGATCAGGAGTCTTGAATTTCCGGGCCAGGTACAGGAGGATTGCAATGCTGCCCAGAGAGCAAGGCAGACGGGTGAGCTGGTCATCTGAGATTAAAGCACCTTATCCTTTCTTCTTCCCCCAAATTTTGCACTGCTGGACCAGCAGCAAGACAAACCTGATCTGAGTCAAGCAAAAGCGCAGGACACGCAATTGCCAGCTAGGCACAGCACATGAGAGAGTTTGTGCTGGCCTGACTGGCTGCTTGTGGACAGCAATTATCTATCAGCCCAGCGAGACAGACGTGGCCTGCTGGTACTGTTACCCCATCAACATTTTTGAGCAAGTATGAGCCACAGAATGAGTTTATACCAAGTCAGAGCTTTGTATTGCCCGGCCATCCAGCAGCGGGTGCCTTGCGTCAGATTTACTGCACTGACCTACAGCCTCCAGCTGAAGGCAGACAGCAGGACACATGGACAGGTATTTTGGCTTAGAAACACTGCCCACATGCAAGCTAGCTCCAAGCAGGAGCTCACAGATTTTTCCACGATCAATGCTGTTTGAGTTGCTTACATGAGAAAGCTTCTCTTGAAACACGGGTTTATTTTATATACAAGTGGAACAGATAGGAAGGAGGCAAACAACTACTGGAGTCCCCGTAGAAACCGAACAGTGCACTGGCAGAATCCAAGCATTAGGATAAACAATACTGCAGTAGGGGTTTGAGCTTATTTGAGCCTCACCTCTCTGCTAAGGTGAAAGAACCATCCCTTAGGGCAGGCACCTTCATCAGGACATTCACCTTCCGGAACTCCTCCGTCCTGTGCTGCCCTGAGGAGGGAAATGAGAAGTTTTACTTGGCAGTGATGCTCAGGACCTGTCGGCAAACACCTGAGGAGACTGTGGGGACCATCTGGCCTCCAGTTCCTGGTTTTGATTGCACAAATACAGTCTTGTTTAAGTTTATAAGCAATCAAAAAGTGCCACAGGGTGAATACAAGGTTTGCCCTATGATGTCAGCTTACTTGCTTATTGCCTGCATAGCAGAACAACCTCTTGACAAAGGTCAGAATGGTTAAGAGTCCTTTCATACCAGCAGCACTCGTAAACTCAGGGCTCTGTCAGCTCTAAGCTCGTGCCTGGAGGTACCTGTCCTGTACAAACCCAGAGTGAACACCGAGCGCCTTCGAGGAAAGGGATCTCGGTATCAGAAACATGAACCACAAGGACAGTAAGAAAGCAAGGGTTATTTTTTTTTTTTTTTGGAGGATAATGTAATTAATATTCAACTCTTTTTAGTCCTCAGATGAAAATAAATTTCTACGATTCCATATAAAGCCATGGGTACTTTATTACAAATCTATCAATCAGCTCTTTCTGTGGGTTTTGCATATCCTTTATCAGAGCAAATCAAGGTCTAAGCTATCTTTTAGCCTCCCTGCCCTGAAAGGCAGGCGGAGCGAACTTGACAGGAGAAGGTGCTTTGTTCATCTGAGGTCTCAGCATGCTTCATTACGTTTGAACCCAGTCCCAGAAGCCTTGTTTTATGTGACTCATTTGTGCCAGCCTTTTCCAGCCCCTGGCTTCATATGTGTGTACCTCTGTATTCAAGCTTCCCTAACATCTAACCCCGTGCCATGTCCTGCTATGTGAGTCACCTGAGAATCTCTGCACCAGAGGAGATTCTCTGGAAATTATTTTAGTTTTCCCAGTACTTGGCAAACCTGATTTGTGACTATTCCCCTGTCATTTGGCTCACAGCTCATCTCCCCCATCCCTTTTCAAAAAGACACTGGGATTTCCTACACAAGGTGTGCAGATTCCAGGTCCTCAGGTGTCCCCCAAGTGTCGTGTGATTTCTATCCGTTCTCACTCTTTCTACCCGTTTCCTTGAGACCTATCCTACGGGGGGGCCAAGAGCTTTTGTGGGGGGACACATTTAACCCACCAGCTCAGATCTGAGTATATGTTCCCTCACCTGGTCCTTACATACCGAGCAGTGATGGGTACTAGTGCAGCGAAGCCAGCGCTCTGTATCCCCGAGCGAGTGCTCGTTCAGGAGCCAGTGTGCCCATACCCGACTGCTGAGCAGCTGGATCCTGAGCTAACCCAGCTGCAGGTACCAGGGGTGCTTCCCCACAGCGTGGGAGGTACACACGCTGCAGGAATGGGACGCACCTCTAGCATTCCCGTAAGCCAAATTACTCATCTTAAATCCACTGACCAAAAGTAAATGCTGATGCCACAGGGCACAGATCACTGGGAAACTGTGATTTAATTCACTTTCCTTCCTCTCAGCTCCCCAATACCTGTATTTCAGTGGTTCCATTCTCCTTGATGCTCTCGTTGCTTGCCTGCCAGTCTCCTCTCCTTTGCACCAGTGTCTCACCACAACAGTTTATTTATTGGGAAAGAAGGGGAAGGACACTAGATGAGCCTGCCCCCAGCTACAAACAATAGCAACAATTTTTTCCTGAGGAAAGGAAAGGAAAGACTGAGACAGGTCGGAGGAAAGCTGCAGTAAGGTGCAATCAATGCACAGCTAAATTGTGCAGGGGAACACCCAGAGACTAAACCGCAACACGCCTGAGGTTTCTTTGAGTCACAGGCTGGAGCCTCTTTTGTTCCTTTATCAATTTCAGCCCCAGGAGCCTTTTCATCTTTCATTGTTTTTAAGCATTACTTGCCAAGGCATTTTTATGCCCAATACATTATCTTAATTTCAAATCCAGCAGAGCTCTGGAAAGGTTGAAGGATAGCTTTTACCAGCTTCAGTTACAAAGAAAGAAGAAACAGATCTTTGGGCATCCTTTGGTGAAAACACATGATACCTCTTGGGCAGGCTCCTACCAATTACCAGTTGGTTTTAATACAAACTAAACCACCTTCCCTTCTTCATTTCTCAGCATTCAGATCCCTGGCAGCTGTGCTGTCTCACTCCACTGCCTTCACTGTCTTTGCAAGCCTGTCCTCAGCCCTCTCAAAATGACCACAAACAGCTTGACCCAATGAAACCCCCAAAGGGGTGGCTGGCTGTCCTGCCCTACCTATACGCGGGGGGACATCAGCAAGCTCTGTGCACGAGGACCCTTCCCAAGAGGCTGTTGAGCCCTGCTAAGAGGAGGAGAAAAGCTGCTCTGCAGCAACCGCTGCTGCTTACTGGAGCGCAGTTTTCTAAGGAAGTTGAATTAGAGAGCAAGAACCACACACCTCGGCTGTCCTCGCCCATACGTCAACCTCCCATCTCTGTTGCTTTTTGTTTCCCATCTAAATGGGGAATAGCCTCAGACCTAGCACATCCTGAGCGCTTCTTCTCAGAAAAGCGTTCCTTTTTTCAGAGACCCATTTTCTGCTGGGGTGGGGCCGATATAAAAGATATCGCACACCTTTGCAGAGTCATATTTGTTGCAGAGCAGCGCAGGCACCGAGACTGCTACTTAAAAGTCAGGGTTTCTACAGAAAATTAGGTCCTTGACATCTTGTTTTTCTGCAGCTGGAGGGCCACCCCACCCTCTTGCAGCATCTCGCACTGGTGGGGATGATTGAGTAACGCGCTCCCACCCGCGGCGCGGCTCTGCGAGGGCGCGGGCTGGTAACGAACAGATTGCCCGGGAGCGGCGGGGGGAGCCCGGGGTCCCAGCGCGGCCGCGCGCAGCGGCGGGGGCAGCAGCTGGGCGCCCTGCTGACCCAGGGGCGGGCGGCAGAGGACCCCCCAGCGCCGCCACAAGCCCCTGCCACCCCCCGGCCCTGCTCACCCTTCATCAGCTCCACCTGCTTGAACTCGAAGGGGATGTTGTTGCTCCGGGCGAAGATGTAGAGCGCCCGGCAGGGCTGCGAGAGCAGGTCCAGGTACAGCTCCAGCCCCATCCTGCTGCTGCTGCCCGGCCCGTCCCGTCCCGTCCCGCCAGCCCCGCGCTCCCCGGGCGGGGCGGGGCAGCGCCGGGCCCTCCCGTGGGGGCGGAGCGCAGCAGCCCCCGCCGGAGCCGCCGCCCCGGCCGGGGAGGCCCCGGGGCTCTCGCCCTCCGCGTTACCGGCTTCGGCCCAGGCGCGGGTCTTCAGCCGAGAGGGACCGTCGCTCAGAGCAGGCCTGCTCGGGCCCCGGAGCTAAAGGGCGGGCAGAGCTGTGCCTGCTCTCAAAGGACAGGGGTGATGGCAGCTGTCCAGGGCAAAGTTCCAGCCAGGCTCTGCCACCTCTTATCTGAACTCGGGCTTGCCTTAATAACTGCCCTTAATTGCTCAATGATAAGGAAAACCAAAGCTAGGCTGATGGGACGTAGGTGCACAAGAGGTAGATCCTTGCTTTGCTCACGGGAGCTCACAGCTCTTGCAGAAGAGGACTTTCCATTCCTGCTACTCTGCCACCAGCCCAGGCGCCCGTGCTGTGCAAAAACTGCTTGAGAGAGAAAGCAGTCACACAGTAGGAAGACACACACCACTTCACTGCTATAAAACCACTCCACATTGCTCCTGTCTTTACAAGATGCAACCACCCTTCCTGACACCCATTCCTCCAAGAGTCCCAGCCCTTCGTTTTGCACCAATAACGTATTGCTAATACTGGTGTACATTTATTTTGTTTTACAAAATAATAAACCAGAGCTGGGGTGTTTCCTGCTGAAGGTCTTGGAGGGTAGCTGCAGGCTGCAGCTATGTGGTAGCTCTAAGCCTTCTGCCAGGGGCAGCTAAAAATATCAGTGGCATGTGTCAAATACAGATTTATAGCTTGCAGTGATACTGACTCCAGAGTATTCGTATCAGACATCAGCCATTTTTAGTCTGCACTAACACCAACCTAACACTTAATAATACCTGCTGTTACCACTGGTACTGAATATGGGAAAGAAATGATGTAGGCAAGAAAATGACAAAAAAGGCACAAGACTATAGAAGTGAAAAATCCCTTTAACGCTATCTCCATCCCTGTACCCAGGAATCTTTATTAGACAAGTGTTTTAAAAACATAGATAGTATTTATTTAAAAGTTGCAGTCACTTCAGCTTAGTGCAGCTCTTCAAACACGCTTCTGCTATAGGCACTGTACAGGTGTTTATGCATTTGCAGACACAGCTCCTTATGCAGTCAGACAGAACCATGAGTTGTCCCAGTTCGGAGGCAAGAAAGGTGCAGCCCTCACCTTTGGAGACCAGCAGTTCCATCAGGCCCATGCTCAAGAGCTGTGTAATGGCTCTTCTCTTCACTGGTGGTAATTTTACATATGCCAGTAGGATATGATGCAAAGTCCTCTTCAAGACAACTGTATCTCAAAATTATTATTTTTTTTTTTAAACCAGTAACTGAAGTCTGTTTGCAGTGTCCTTGAAAGGGGAACAAGGCCTGTAATAGCTGACTTCGGACGTGATAAGGTTGAGGAGCCAACCATCCAGCACCATTCAGGGACCATGTCTCATTGTTACCATGCTGGGTAGCAGTCCATGATCTATCCCGCTCAGCAGCTTCACTGCCATGAAACACGACCTTCTCAGCTTCCATTCATTCAGGCTCGTTTCTGTGCTCGCTCGTTCTGTTCGAAATAAAAGTTGAGAGCTGACTGAAGATGCCCCTGTCTCAGAGTCACACAGAAGGGACTTTGGGGAGCAATGGTACAATTTAATAATCCTTTCTGCCCCAGTTCTCCAACATTCCTAGTCTACAACTCAAAATCGTAATTTTTCAAGGACAGATGTTTATCAGGATTCCTCAAATTAGAGAGCAAAACACTTGCCCAAATGATACAGCACAGAAAGTCTATTATGGATCCCTAGTTTATCCATCTGGCAAGTTAAATGCTATCCGGTTTTTTTCTGAAAGCTCTCAACCTTCCCACTGATGCATAAAGGAGGGCCTGCAGAAAATGCTTTCCTGGCTTGGAATACCCAACTTCTAGTCAGCATAGCTATAAATTACAGTCTTAAAACTCTGTAATGACAAAAGGTTTAATCTCTGTATTTTGTTTGCCTTCCTCTGGGTAGTTGCCAAAATCCCAGCTCCAGAGGTAAAGAGAAAGGCAGAATAGAAAAGGAAACACCCACAAATCATAGAATCATAGAATCATTTAGGTTGGAAAAGACCCTTAAGATCATCGAGTCCAACCATTAACCTAACACTGTCAAGTCCACCACTAAACCATGTCCCTAAGCACCAGGTCTACGTGTCTTTTAAATAGCTCCAGGGATGCTGCCTACCTTTCTTTTAACAGAGAACCTCTTTCTCCCCTCCCCACCCTTTCTGAGTATTTCATAATGATGCACCCACAAATGCTGCCATCACACTGAAACGGAAACGGGTCAGTTAAAGGACAGGATCCTGGACACTAATACTTCTGCTAGTCATGAGTTGCAATAAACTGAGCAAGTTGTAGTTTGATTTTTTAAATTTTCTTCCCCGTTTCAATTACCTTGACTGTCTTCTCAAGCTTACACAGAGCCTCCTCATATTGCTGCACCAATGGCTTTAATGAGTTGCCCTTCACTGGGTGCTTCTTTATGTCTTGGATGCCAGCATCCTTCAACATCCGCAGAAACCTACGTTCCTGGATAACAAAACAGACACAGGAGATGAGACACCCCACTATCAGCTAGAAAATGAGCACATTTTGGAACATGCTGCCTAGTCAGGAAATAATTTAAGTTTCCAAGTACAAAGCTCAGCTAACGGGAAAAGGTGGGAAGTAGTATGAACTTTATCTTCCTTATGCCCCTGCATGCATCCTTATCAAAGGAATCCACACCAACAACATACCTGAATTCTAAGGACCAAGCTGAAAGCAACGCCCACTTTTCCTGCACGAGCCGTTCTTCCAACTCTGAAAATGGAAAAAGTAGCGTCAAGTCAGTTTAGCCACATAGTCACTGCCATTATCAGCCCCAAGACTCCGATTCTGAAATTCTCCAGATTTAAGGAACTGATTCCGAGTTTTCTGAGGTTAGCACAGCAGGACTAGCCATATGTTACAAAGGGTGAACATTTCCAGGGCTTGTTCACAGCTGCTGAGCCACTGCAGTTTTCTGAACATCTAGAAACCCATACTCGATGCTGTCCTGGGCAGTATTTCTAGGTCCTGTAAAATACATTTTCTGTAATAGGGTGCTAGTTCTCTCTTCTAATACTGCATTACTCTGGTGATGCTACGGGCTTAATTTTGATTAGAAAGCTATTTGCATATTAAAGTAAAAAAAATCCAAAGCTAAAAACCCTTTTAAGTGCATGTCACCTTTGCTAAATATTTCAAAGTAAACCAAGCTCAAACATCTTCCTTTTGTTCCTGGTTGTCTTACCGGTGAATATATGTCCTGATGAACTGAGGCGCATCATAGTTTATTACATAATTCACTCCTTTAATGTCAATCCCTCGTGCAGTGGCATCTGTGCTGATTAACCTGGTTTTAAACGTACATATAATCATTTTCAGGTAACACCTCTTGCACTACACACGCAAGTGAAACACAAGTGAACACAGCGCAACTCTTGCTAATCTCTGTTCAAACCGGGCAGCCAGCCTCCCACCTCTGAGCACGGCAGCAGCACTGCAACTCACTCCTCATCGTCACTGGCATTATTAGCTGCCTGCAAACCTCCAAGCATCACAACAGGTTTGTCACCGACGGCTGTGCATGAAAAGTGACTGGGTGTTTCCAGGTTCTCCAAGCGTGCGACACTAAGCCAGACAGCTCCCACCACACTGGAGGTTATAAACTTATAAGCTATCTGAACATTCCATAAAGGCACTGAATGCAGACAGCGAGGTGCAAAATTCCAGTAGTCAAGGATGAATTTAAACACAGGGTTTGGATAAAAAGAAAATCCAGAAAATAAATATTTACCTTCCTCTCAGAGACATTCTATAGATGCAATCCCATATAGCTACCGAAATCACAAAGCAAATGAAACACATGGATAGAAGTAAATTTGTATGCCAGTCTGATCAGGGGTTTCCTTGGTAGGAAGCACCTAATACTATACATAGTTCTAGCACCAACATTCATTTTCTTCCAAAAAGCACCAGACCCCAGCACAGATATTAAACTTAAGATTTTTCAGAACTGTATGTGTTTTGGGCAACTATATGAACAAGCAGTTACATTTACTACTTGTAATAAAATAATACACAGAAATTCAGACTACAGCTAGATTAGAACAGGCCCAGTTACATGCAGGGGCAACAATTCAAAAGTGCCAAGTCCAAGTCTCACATCCATTCTGTAAGTTGGTTCCTGCACACTGTTTATAGAGGACCCCATTTAACTGTGTTCTTGGTTCTACCTAGCTTTTCACACTGGAAATAGCCTATGTTGGAAGACATGCAGGAAACTCATTTGAGATGCTCACAGTTGTATTTTTCCTTGTTCAAATTCCTTCATCGTTCTCTGTCTCTCATTCGGAGGTAACCGAGAAGAAAATTCAGCCACAGTGACTCCACCAAAGGCTTGAACCAGCAGGAACAATCTGTAAGTAAACAGGTTAGAAACAGTCACTTCCTTATCTCTCCAACATTAATTGACAGATACCTACTATAGTGCTCTCATTAATATATTCACCTGTGAGAAGCTTCCCTGGAGTTGGTAAAGCACAACACGCGGGTAAATTTCATTGTCAGCATGAAATGCAACAGGAGCAAAGGCTTGGAATTCAGGTCACAAGGCACGTAACATTGCTGCAGTCGACAAGGAAGAAGTTCAGAGAGAAAAATTACTTCTTGCCAAGGCTATCTTCTCTGAAACCTACTACCTGTCCATGACCTACATAGGCTTGGGTGTTTTGCAACTGACTAATAGCAGCAAAACCAGACCCCACAATGCTACTCTCTTTAGAACAAGTCACAATCACAGGCTGGGAGGATACAACACAAGGTGGAGACAGGAGACCTGCGTTGTTCTAATGGTCTCACTTCTCCACGGCAAATAACAACATGCACTTGCTTGTCTACAGGGTGACCTGTATCTACGTGCCTTGAAATGCACGTTATGCATAAGTGCTAATACATTATTGTTACTTTATATCTCCACTCCCCATTGTTTGTAAACTTAATTCTGCATGAAGAGAGTTTAATTAAAAAAAAACCCAAATAATAAATCCAGTCTTAACCAAATGAACACTAAGTAACGAGAAAACAAATGCGCAAAGGTGGAGCTCTCTGGATCATAAATACTCCCAAAGCCACTTTCTCCCAGCACCTCTGTAATGCAAGGAATCATAGGGCAGACATATTTGTTTATAGGGTAAAAACATAACTAGATACTCCAGAGTTAAACAAATCTTCAAGTATAATTTATTCAAGAGAATTAATGTCATACCGATAGCCCCTCAGGGAGTGTGTATTTCTTATTAGTATCTTGTTCAGTCTCTGTTCCATCTCCGAGTGTTTTTTTCTCAGAATAGACAGACGTGAAGAGGCGAGGCTGAAATAAATCCAGCTGCTGCAGTTTCTCTGGGTCCTGGGTCAGCGTGGCTGAAAACAGCAGTTTCTGTAAGGGTATCTGGGGATAGCAGGAGCTGAAATAAATAGCACACGGAAACTGAGCTTTGAGGATAGGGCAAAGGAGTTCCCCCGCAAATGCCTTCAGATGATGTTATGAGGGAAGCAATTAACACTTTTTGATGCTCATTTCTTGCTCTGGGCCTCTTCTGTAGGTTCTTTTTCACCCTTGTTTTATGGTGGAGTTCATAGACGGAACCGATCAGCACTCTCAACCAACTGCACAACCTGCATCCGTTACCCCTGCACACATCCTTGCAGCCCAGTTTCCCGTGTCCTCATTCTAGTTCCTTCCTTCCCTAGTTGCTGATCTCAGCTTCTGACACATCTCTACCATGCAGTATGAAAACAGCAGCTGCAGATAGATAATTCCAAGAGTTTTCCTTCAAATCCATTACTCAGCTTGCCAGAGGGCATTGCTATAGTTACTGTGCAAATGAATCAGACTTGCAGTATTTGTGCATTCTTTTGATGCTCCCTTTAGTCTAGTTAAGGAAAGCTTGGAGAATACAATACTTAGGCTTCAGTCTAAAAGACAGCCTCTGGTATCAGCTGTTCACTGCCTGCTTTTTCAAGCTTTGAAAAATCAGCTGCCTCACTTTGGCAGACATTTCTCAGAGTAAGGAAGCTTTGGGAGTGCCTGCGAGGGAGTACTGTGAAGCAGGGCAGTGGCATCTAGGTGCTGGTGTCCATGCTACCAGTTCGAAGAAATGCATTTGCCAACTTACCTGGCTGCTGTTACAGGTCCTGGTTTGGTCCTCTGAAAGAGCGTCTTGGAGCCAGAGTCATTTTCTACTTGGAATGCAGCTTTGACAATTTGGTTCAGACAGTTCTGGTGCATGTCATCAATCATACGGTCAGCTTCATCTACGATCTGAATTCACAAGGACGAAACCCACTACTTGTTAAATACTGTCTAGCATTAGGCAGCTTTTGTTTTCCTTTTGTAGTATTATCATTATCAAATGAAGGCAGAAGTTTCCACCCCAGAACTGAATTTTGCTTTTATTTCAGTGGCTCAGTAGCCAGCCTGACATTCAAACTACACACATGTTCATCTGCACATAAATCCAATCCACATCTCCGAATACGAGATAAAAATCTCCATATCCTAAATAAGATTGCAACTATGTTTCTGCACAGACTCCCATATGGTGGAAGCTACTACAGTCGATAATTTACCCTGACCTTGACCAATAAGGCTTTGCTCAGTTTGTGTTTGCAAGAGGCTAAGAGAGAAGGGGAAGTGGGTAGATGCTTGGGTGTCACGAGTTGGAATAAAATATCTCATCTTGAGACCGCTGCCTGAGCAATCTGGAGTGTAGACCAGGCCCATACAACAGTTCCAACAGAGATGTATTTATGTACCATGCAAGAACAAAGTAGGAATTACAGCTGTAATGGACCTTGCACTAAGATGGAAGACCTGTGGAGCTGACTCACCAGGAACCGAAGCTGCGTCAGGCTGAACCCCGGGGTTTGGCTAATGTGATCTGTGAGCCGCCCTGGTGTAGCCACAATAATATCAGCCAGGCTGCAGTAGCCTGTCACTCTGAAAGAACAAGCAGTCCATCAGTAAGTTTCTCCCTATACCATAAAGCAAGTAACAGAGATCCTTGGTCAGCAGACCTTAAGATTTTCCTACTATTCACTTAACTGAGAAATAATTAAGTTCAAATATGCACTCTACTTTGGAAAGCAAAGGCAGTACTGGACACTATATCCTCATTTTAAACACAAAATGTCATTCTTCATTACTCTTAAAAAAACCTTAGTTGCAGCAAAATCCCGTAACAATCATTTGTACCTGTGGGTTTAAGGTAAACGTTTGCATTCTATCACCATTCTATGGTGAAGAACCCCAAAAATCTACTAAAACATAACAATCACAAAAAAGGGGTAGTAGCAGGCACTTTGACAAAGACAGAACAACCAGCGTTTAGCGTATAAACCCACTATCCAAAATCATTATTGCACGATGGTGTGATGCAATAGCCTATATTTTGACCTCTGCTTACTGAGATAAATAGTTTACAATCTCTATAAGCCTTATCAAAAGACCTTTTAACCTACTTTTTCTGGACAAGCATCTCCTGCTCCTTTGCAAAAGATTTCTGGCCAGTAATCAAAACGACTTTCAGACCTGTCCCGTCAGTGTAAATGTTGAACACTTTACTCACCTGCAAAGAGATGGGCTTTGTTAGCCACAACGAAATCATTTAAAGTAATACTTTCCATTATGCTAACAACATCAAACCCACTGACAGGGTCTTCACCCTGCTTCACAGAACAACCAAAGTCCTGATGGCACCAGCTTTTCCCCCGGCCCAGTTCTGCTCAGAGAGACGGTGAAGAGCCACTTACCTGTTGTGCCAGTTCTTTGGTGGGCAGAACAACCAGAGCTCGTACTTGGCAAACTACTCGATCTAGCAGAGCCTGCCAAAACAAAGGCCAAATGAGTCCCTGAAAGCAGTGGGGAGAGAAGAGCGTTCTTGTATCTAACCTAGTGAGAAGAGATGGGCTTGACATATCCTCATGGAGTCTTACGTTTCCATTTTACTCCCCTCCCTCCTCCAAACTCCTCATGCTGTGCCTGTTGTCTGAGAAAAGGAGTGGGATGCTGAGATGAAGGGGACTCATTCAGCTCCCCAAGACAGCTCCGAGCTAAAAATCTGCTGCTTTACAGCTACAAATTCCTTGGCTTTTTGACCTACTTCTAAGTTCAGGTTTTGCTTGAACAAAAGCAACCCCAGCACTTTCCCTACAGGTATTTTACTGGGGGTAAACTCACCTGTACTATAGGTATGACAAAAGACAGGGTTTTACCACTGCCAGTAGGTGCCGAGACGCAGATGTCTTTGGGGCGGTATCCCCCCTGCCCCACCAAATACCCATTGGATGCACTCTGTAGAATAGCAGGAATCACCTCTGCCTGAACTGAAAAAAAACCAGAAATGAACATTAACTACAGAGCTAACTGGGCTAAAACCAGTGTATCCAGAAAAAGTTACATACATAGAATCTGTTTCCACATCTGTGCTGTTGTTGCTAGACATAAGAGAGGAAGAAATCAAAACCAGTTGTTATCTGGTCTTACCTGGTTCTTGTTCACTCATGGGAGCTTAGCACTGAATACAGAGATGTCCCTCTCCAAGAATTCAGCTATTTCTAGTGCTCAGCTAGGATGTTACTGTGTTAAATATTGTTTTCAACTTGTATCTGTCTTCTCATTCTCATGTTAGGATGGCACTGGGCACATTTAAAACCTATGAATGTTTGTCTGTAAGCATCCTTTCTTTGAAGTACAAACTACTCATATAAACACAGAATATGGAACACAGCCTTATCTGCCAAGGAGCAAAATGCACAACTCCTATAGGCTTTGGAGTCATTCAAGTTCGCTGCAGGAGAGTACACAAGGACTGAAGCAAACAGTCCTGTACAGACAAAGCTTTGGCTGTCATGCATGAACTCTCTTCTTTCCCTGTCCCATGACAAGCCCTGACAAACTGGCCAACTTCAGTTTATCTATGAGGTTTAGCAGCCAGGAGATTTAGCTCCATTACAAGACCATACTCAGTGGACGACGTAGGACTTCAGTGGACACCATCTCTACCAGAGAGAGCATGACACTGCTTGGTTTATCTACCCATAAGCTGGACTTGATTTATGAGAAAACACAAGAAGTTGCTATCAGCAACCTGTTAAGATCTCCCAGAACAAAATAAGCAATAGCATTTACATTAAAACGTTATGTAACAGCATACTTAAAAAGAGAAGATACATGCTGGCTTTCTAATGTAACCTTGATGAGTCTCTGATACAGTCTAAGCCTCCAGGCTCAGCTGGAGCAAGTAATGGGAAGAAGGTGGGATCTCTGACCTTCAGCCATTCTCTCCCTCTCCTTATCCCTGCTTCCAGCTGTGCTTTCTGGTTATTTAGGAGCTGACATTTATCCTACTTGTCTGCAAAACCGGTAAAATAATGGAAAACTAACAGCTTTTTTTGCTTGAACAGTTTTCTGCTGCTTTAATGAGTTGAACAGGTTCCCAGAGAGGTCTAATTAGAAGCAGAGATGGTGGAAAGTAAGGAACTAACGCACAAGCCTGGCATAAGGGGGGAAAGTGGGAAGACACAAGTAAGACCTCCCTCTTTTGGCAGCTGTGAGCTATTACTTCAAGCCACCATATTTTGTGGAGCTGCATTTATGATTAGATAACAGATTTCAATTACTCAGCCTAGATAAAGATTTGAAAGTGAAGGGTTAAAACTGTACAATCACTTTGATGCATTAAACTTGTTTTTGTTCTATCTTTTACTTCACTGACTACATAAAATATACAGCAACACATCGCAAGAACTACATAAGTCAATTCAGAAGACAAAAGCACTATCAAGGTACCTGGAAAAAACGACTCTATCCCATTCATTTGCAGCTTTTTCAACAGCCTGGGATGAACTCCTGGGACATCTCTGATTGGAACTAGATTATCTTTAATACGTTTTTGCACTCGTTTGGGTTGAGCAAGCCACTGTGGTAAGAAAGGCTGAACCTGAGGTGAGGGAAAAGAGAATAACAAACCACTTCTGTCGTCAAACAGGCAATGCCATATATAAAATAAGCTGGTAAGGATGCCTGTTCCTTCTTGACCATCATCAAAATTCAGTCAAGCTGGTTACCTTCTGCACTGGCTTTCTGTCGTAGTCTCCAAGAACTATCAAACTGGAGGGTGGAGGATTTGCCTCTTCCTCCGAGGCTGCTAAGGACAGGTCCTCCTGTGTGCTTTGACTTCCTTCAGCTCTTTCACTGTTCTCTTTCTTCCTTATTTCAGCTCCCTCTGTTCCCTCATCTCCCTTTTTCTTTTTAGAAGACTTATTTTTAAGATTGCTTCTGTTTTCCTGTTGTTTGATGTCTTCTTCAGAATCTGGAATTTGGATAACAGGAATACAAAGCTACAGGTCAGAACGTGCTACAGAAAAGGGATGTAGGGAACATTTTACAACATAAGACTTAAGCAACAACTTGCAAGCTCCTCTTTCTTCCTAAATCCAAGTGCAAAAGCCAAACATTCCTTCACTGGTATGGAAGCAACTGAAGACTGAGGTGACATGCTTCCCTCCCTCCCTTACACTACACTGATCCTCAAAGTCTGCAGTATGGGGCTTTCCCTTAAAAAAGGGATTACTTTGGGAACATATTAAGCAGAGGAAAACAAAATTTACCATGAGGTAAATTCGGCAAGTTACTCAAAGGGTAACTTGCGTCTACCTCTCTGTTGAGAACTGTCGACCAAAATGACCCGTTTATCGTTACCTGCTTCATTCCTCTCTTGAGGCACTGCCGATTTTCTTCTATTCTCTTTCTTCTTCTTCTTCGATGGAGTGCTGCCATCTGCCGCGTCCTCAGTATCCGCCCTTTCTTCAGAAGAGCTGCGAGGCTGTTGCTTTTTCTTTAGCTTCTTCTGCCCTTGCGCACAGGGCTGCTCTTCGCTCTCCCTCTTCCTTTTTCCTTCCCCGGGTTCACCCTCGGGGCTCAGCCCCGCGCCCCCTGGGCCTTCCTCTCCCTCGGGCTGCGCCTCCTGCTGCTTCTTCAGCTGCCGGGCCTTCGCCTGCTGGCGCAGCCGCTCCAGCAGGACCCGAGCCCGGTCCTCCGCCTCGGCCCCCTCCTGCTCCTCCTCCCCGCCGTACCTGAAACAGCCCAGACAGAACCTCCTCAGGCACCAGCTCCGTCCGGCCACGCACCCTCCACTCGAGTCCCTGCCGTGGGGGGACGCCGGGACCCAGCTCCCGCAGCCAACCCGGGCCGGAGCTGAGGGCCAGCCCGCGCCCGGGGCAGGGGGTACCTGTTGATGCAGAAGAGCGCCATGGCCGCGCCGCGCCGCCCGGGCGCACGGAGATGACGTCAGCAGAGCCCGCGTGGCGCGAGGCAGCGGCGGAAGGCTCCAGAAGGCGCGGGGGCGGCTGCGCGCCGCCTGCCGGCAGGGGAGGGGCGGCGCCGCGCGCTCCCTGAGGGGAGGACGCCTGAGGCGGGAAGGGCGGCTGAGGAATCGGTGAAGGAGGAAGGCCGGGAAGGTGGTGATGGGAAAATGCTGAGGGGAGAAAAGTACCTCAGTCGCGGCCCCGCCAGCCCCGCATGGCGGGAGGCCGGCCGCGAGACACTGAGGCCCAGGAGAGCACAGCATCACTGTGGGGACAGGCTGGCAGCCAGCACAGAGGCTTACCACAGCGCCGAGGGCGACCCTGCTTGCCTGAAGGGAGCCAGCGTAAGCAGTGTGGATAGCAGCAATTCGACTGCGCACGCAAAAGCACTCCTTCCTTTCTTGCTTGGCCCCACACGGCTGGCACATTGTTAGAGGAAAGCCTCCCTGAAGCAGCAGGTACAGGGCTGGCCCAAGGACTGCTTTCACTGTGGCAATGAAGGGCACAGCCAAAAAAACAAAACCAAACCTCAGAGCAACAAGAAGCCCTGAAGGCATCTACAGCCTCTGGAGCCCAGCAAGGTAAAAATCACCCTGGAGTGCTGTCAGACACCCGCCACTCAGTCTAACCGTACTGTGAAATACCATGTCTGAGAAATAGAAGCAAACCCAAAGTGTGCCTTTTGTTTGCTTTAGCAATCAGAGTGAAACAGATATGTTCCCAGTTGCCCAACTCCATCCCCCATCCCCAACCTGCAAAAGCCTACACCAGACAGCTTACTTCTAAATCTTTATTTGCTTTCTACACAGAGAAAACAGAGGAATGTTGAAGCAGCAATATTTAAACACACTAGCAGGGAACCATCAATCTGTGAGGGTGCACAAAATGCAACACAGGGCCATTTGTGCAGTGGTCTCTGCTAAGGGGGAGGATGAGGGTAGGTCCAGAAGCAGCCTCTTCAGAGAGACGGGAGAGCTCTAGGCAAAGGTGGAGCCATTCCAGCCCACATTGGCAGCGTTCATGTCAAAGTAGTTGATGTACACCCTGCAGAAGAGGCACAGGAAGACACAAACAATGAATTCATTAACTCATTTATGTAAGTAATGAGTGAGACAGGACAACAGGACAGGGGACAGTGCTTCCTATCCCTCAGAAGAAATTTCAAGCTTCATTTTTACTGAAAGCTAGCTAAGTTCTCTGGTAGAGCCTCCAAACAGTCAATATCCCTCAGAGTCCTGGAATTGTACTTTTTTTCTTTTTTAAAATACAAACTCTTCTTCAGTCAGGGACTGTCCAAACACCAGGCAGCTTTTGGTTAGCAGCCTGTCAAGAATTTCTGGAGATCAAAACCTTTTGTTTACGAGCACTGCAGTCCTTCGCACGTGTCAAACAGACAGGCAGCCTTACGAAAGCCGAGCAGGCCCTCAGGGCCGGCTCTGCACTTCTCCCTTCCAACCCCAGTGGATCAGTGGCAGCAGGTTCTTCCCATCCTTCACCGCTGCACGCAGACACTCTCCCAAGGCTCCGCAGCCTGCGAGGAAGCTGTTCACAGCCTGCTGGTTTCTACTTTGCCTGTCAGCTCCAGCCTGTTACTGCTCCTCCCTTGTGCTTTCAGCCTCCCATCACCAGAGGACATCACACCTCAGCGGCAAAAACGCACTGAACAACTTGTCAGCCCTCTGGGATTTTTCCCTACTCTGAGAACAGGAAGCCATTTAACAGAGGACTCTCAAGGAAAAGATGTAGGCATCAAACTCTTAACTGGATACAAAAATGCTGCAAATAATCACTCTGTATTTTCTCAAATATATGGACTTATTCCTGCCTTTTTGTATTTTTGTGTTAACTTTTCAAAACAGTTTCAGAGAGCCACAGGAACAAGGTTAGTAACATCGTGTCCCAGCCTTACCTGTCTGCAGATACATGCAAGTGCTTAGAGATCAGATCACACAGGAGCTTGGTGTAGGTCTTGTTCTGCTGCCCTCCTATTTTGCCAATGCTGTAAAGGCTGCAGAGCGCACAGGGATCAGTGGAGCCCCCGAAGGACATCATCTGATCAGGTATGATGTGCACAGCTATGTACTGCCATAAGAGAACAAACAGTTACAGGATATCTCACCTTTACTCTCCCGATACAAACTCGCTTTAGGTACCAACTTTAAACAGCACAGTTGTGTGCTGCATTGCGGCCCAGGCAGCTCGCCAGTGCTGCGCTCTGCACCCTTCCGAGGCTCAGGCACTGCAGCCCACATGGGTGGCATGGCAGGGCATGCTGCGGGGATCCCCCCAAGCTTGGCTCTCAGCTTTAGGAACGAAGGTTGTGTGCGTGCAAAGCCACAGGCGAAACAGGTAAGCCTGTCCGCCGCACGGCTGGAGATAAAGGTCTTAAAACTGTGTTTGCGTGCCAGAATTCACACCCACAAATCACTGACTGAGCCACCGGGCCCGTCTAAGAACCGCTCTGCAATTCAGCCCTATCGGGCTTCGACTTCTCAGGCTGCAGCGGTCTGGCCCAAGGGGGGCCGCATCCGATCCCGGGAGAACCGAGAGCAGCCCAGCTCAGGATCTATTACTTCGCTTTGCCAGAGACTCGCTGGCCTGGCAGATACCAGCCCCTTCCCCCACACGTGCCGCTGGCACAGCTCCGCGGCCGAAATCCCGACTCCCGGGCACAAGCGCTGACAAATCTCCGGCGTTGTAGCTATTCGAGCACCGAGCTTCCTGCAGGTGAGGTTACTGCTCCGGGCGGCCAGGCCGATGGCTTCCGGCAGCCGCACGGCCCAGGGACGGGCTGCAGCGCAGACAGAGGCAGCGGGAGGCCTGCCGCCGCGCCGCGGCTCCCTCGGCCCTGCGTAGGGCTGCCGGCGGGGGGAGGGACGGGCACAAGCCCTTTCCGCTGGAGCAGCGGGGCCCGCAGTCACGTTGCGTCCGCAGATGCCCGTCGGCGGCCGGGGCCCCTCCGCCCCGGGTGAGCGAGAGAGCGGGCGCGGCCCCGCGGCTGCCGCGCCGGGGCCTCCCCTCAGCGCCGAACGCCGCGCACATGCTCGCCCCGCGCCCAGCCCAGCTGGCCCCATCCCGGGGCGGCCCCCGCTCCCGCCGCCCCGCGGCCCTCCGCCTCCGGCAGCACCAGCCCCGCCGCCCGCCCTCACCTGCGCGGGCTTGCCGGTGGCCTTGGCCAGCTGCTGGGTGAGGTCGCCCAGCAGGCTGTCGGGCACGGCGTCCTTGCAGACGTTGGTCTGGATGGCGAACATGGGCATGGTGGCGGCGGCGGAGGGCAGCGGGGCCGATGGCGGGAGCGGAGCGGTGCAGCGGGACCGGCGGCGGCAGCGCTTTTAGTGTGCGCGGGGCCTCGCCGGCCTTAAAGGGGCCGCGCCCGGCGGGGCGGGGAAGGGAGCGGAGGGGGGAGGCTGCCTCCCCAATCTGCTGCCCTCGTTGCGGTTTACGGCTTCCCTCCCCCGGCAGCGTCCCGGCCAGAACTCTCCCCCCCCCCTTTCCGCCGTTATTCGTTTGCTGTGTTACTACTATTGAGCATTTTTTGAGGGTATGTTGTAGGCTTCTCCCTGGAACAGAGTCCTGCCGCGCTGGGCAGTTCATACATACCCTGGTATCAGCGCATGTGGTACTACCGCTGTAGCGCTCCCGCTGGCTTTGGCAGGATCAGGGCCAAAAAGGGCTAGAGGCCCTAGCTTGGCAGTTGCAAAAAGGGGTACTTGCCCTGGCTCCGAAGGGAATTCTTTTCTTTTGCAAAATAAAGGCACGTTTTTTGTTTTAATTGTGTGCATTGCTTTAACACGATGTAAGCAGAAACTTGCTGGCATGTTAATTATTCTCTAACATTTTTCAATCAAATTGGAAGTGATCTATTACTCCTCAGCATCCTCATTTTCACATCATATTGTTCTACTGGAAAAAGCCAGAAGTGATCTTTTTTCGCTTAGAAATGAAATGGTGCGTGTCTATTCGGAGGTGAGAGGCAGCCTGAGAGACGAGCCTTCTGCTGGGCTGTGTGACGTGATGCACGTAGGCTGCAGAGAGCATGACTCCGCACCCTGCCTCTTACACTGCCGTGGCTGCAGCGTAGCTCTCTGCTTGAAATGACTCATGGAAGGGTAAAGAGGATCAGGTCCAGAGCCTGCTCCACTCAGACATTTTACACACAAGAATCAAGCACGTGTTAATTTTTAACAAAGTCACAGCACTGCTGCTGCTAGAAAGCTTGACCATACATACATGTTACACATGTGAACACACATAGCCCTGAATGAAGAATAAGGGATGGTATTGCATAGGAATACTTTGGAGTGGCACAGGCTATAACGCTGAAAACTGGCAGGACTGAAGCACTTACTTTGTTTAGGATTAATAGTACTATTAAGAACTAAAATCGTAAGCTCCCTGCCATTGCGTAGTGCCACTTATTCCTCCCACCTTCCTGCTTCCCAGAGTTGTTGCATGGAAGTAGGGTGGGAATTCTGGCAGTGCAGGGAAAAAAACTTGAGAACAGTGTCACCACCGGTGTGCTTGCTCTGTGGCCTGCCAGGCCCAAAGTGCCTGGGCCTGCCCCTGGCCCTGCTGCCACACAATGGAAAGACATCCACAATTTCATTCTTTTTTGCCCCCTTGACTAAGGAAGCAGTGCATACATTTTCATAGCTTCTAAAGATGCATTTTTAGAAGTTAACCAAATACCAGTGTGTATGTATGCACCCCTCCCTCACGTGAGTGCTCCACACTCATGCATTCATAATACATTTTCTGGATGCACAGCATCTGTTTTAAAACACAATTGCTTGTGATTAAAATAAGACCAATGAAGAAATGTGTCTAAGAGCAAAAAACTGAAAGGTAAAATATTCTACAGAAGTATACCAAAGAGCATTCTAATGATGTGCCAAAGACAGAGGCAAAGAAAGCTTTTATATTCCCTATTAGAGAGTACAAGGATTCTTAGCAAGTAGAGGTGATTATAATTGTACCTGTGCCATGAGGTACCTTAGGAACACAGATTTCGGGGTTTGGATGCTCCAAGAGTAAGTCTGAAAGCATGTAGCATAGAAAGGCTTCAGAAGATACGTGGGGCAGGCTGAAGGCTTTCCTGCAAATAGCAGGGCTGGGGCATTCACAGGTTGCAGTTGTACATACCCACCTGCATCACAGTCAAAACCTGGACACAGAGCAACTGGACCAGGGAGGAGGAGCCAGGAGAACATCAGAGAATGCTGGTGCTGTGGCTGCAAGAACAGGCAGAGGCAGCATTCTTTGAGCAGGTGGCTCTATGAAGAAGGCAGATTGATTTCTGGAGAAGGAAACTACCTCCCCATGGGCAGTCCTGCTGTGTTTGTGGGCTTCATAGCCATTCTTCACAAGCAATTCTGTCAAAAGACTACCTACCTGTGCCATGTCTTCCTTCCTTGGGCAGCTCTGCAAAGCATTAAGTGGAATGAAAAATATTTAATAAGATATACTGTACTTAGATGCTAAGTAGCATGTTGCTTCATTGGCTGTGCTGCTTTGATTCACCAAAGCAGCTTTCATCTGTTATCTCAACAAAGCATTTTTGCAGGTTGAGGTACAGGCTTGTATTTAAAGACCGTGGCTGCAAAACAAAGCTATGATAAGGACGAAATGGGATCTTCACAATAGAGCTCAGAAGAGGGGTGAGGTGGGTTTGTTCTTCCAGAAGAAAAAAATCACGATACACCTAATTTCAGAGATTCAGGAAACAGATCTGTACTCAATCTTTCTATTTTACTTTGGAAGCAAATGCTCTTATTTGACCCAGGGCTGAATAATAAGTATTTATATGGAAATTTTCCTTTTGTAATTAATTCATTACTTTGGCCTCTGGGAATGGCTCACTGTGCCTCTGCCTCGCTCTGAGTGGTGCTCTAATCTTCACTGTCACTGCAAATTGTTCAATGGATGAAAAGGGGAGGCCAGAACAGTGAAGAGTGGGTTTTTGCACTTATTCCCTCTGCCTAGCCCAAGCCCTGGGAGACTCTTGCAACACGAATTTTTCTACTAAGCAGCTAGAGATCCATGTAGTGTTAAGATCTAAGGAGGACCTGGTCTGCCATCCATCCCTTTTAAATAAGAGGCAATCCTGTCTTTCCTACTTTTGAAGGGAGGGCCATATGCCACTTTGATAGCCACATGTATTGACTTAAATGTGTTTTGAAATCAGGTCAAGATAGTTCTATTTAAATATGGCCAGGCTGTTGAGCATGAACAGGGCAAAGGCATATCCAAATGGAGTGTTCATCTTCACATGAAAGACTAAGGTTTTTTAAAAAAAGAAAAGCTTTATTAAGAATATTTCGAGAAAGCACCTTCCATCTCAACCACAGGCCTTTCCAGAATAACAAGAGAGTCTGTCATAAGGGTCCTGCTGGATTTTTACTTTTATTAAGCAGCAGACAAGATGTTAAAACAGCACTGGGTAGCAGCAACTAAGGCACCACTGACTTTTACATTTGTGCCAAACACAGGTAACATGACTAGAACTGCAGTGTTCAAAAACCGCGGTGAGGGTTCAGGAATAAGCTGTTGCCACCCGAGGGCACCTCAAGCAAAGGTGGTGTTGTTCCAGCCTACGTTGCCAGCACTGATCTCAAAGAAGCTGACATAGATTCTGAAAGGGAAGACAAACACTGTTAGCTGCTGAGAGCAGAGCGCTGCAGGCCAGCCAGGGTGTTCCTGCAGCAGGACATGCTGTAGACTGTCCTGCAGGGCTTTACACTTCTCAGGCCTGCACTGCATCTCAGCAAGTCACACATTTCCTTTTGCAAGTTCTGGCAGGCATGTTTGAGTGTTGCATATTCCAACCCCTCCCCTCCCCATTAATGCCTTGTCTACTTGCATTTTGGAGTTCCTGGAGTTTTTCTACTTCTTGTTTTAAGGAGATCTCAGGATGCTGTGTTTTATTTACTGTCATTTCTGGAGCAGATTGGTGTACCGTCAGGAAAAGGACTAGAAATGCTTTTAGATCTCCACTTGTACCCCACAGGCAGTAGGGAAGTGTTGGTACATGTTACTCAAGTTATCAATTTAATAACATCAGGTTATTGTGTCTCTACCTGGGCTTTTGCATGTATGAGATCTGCGGGTACATGCAGTGCCTGAGCCTCCATCATTTTAACTGAGAGATATTTTACAGCTTCTGGGTATTGGCATTGTATCTCATGCAATTGCTCCCTTCCTATTTTTAATTGGAGAGTTGCTCTATTGACTTGGCATTTAGCCTCTTCAAGCAGAATGTTAACAGAACAGCAAAGGACAAGTCTGGGATTAATAGTTTTAACAGTCTGTGGAAAGTCATGTCAGACAAGTTGCTGTATGAGCTCACCTGTCAGATGGTATTTTCAAATGTTTGTTCAGCAGGTCACAAAGCAATTTGGAGTAGACCTTGTTCTCCTGCTCCCCTATTTTGCCAATGCTGTAGAGAAAGCACATAGCACAGGGGTCTGTGGAGCCACCAAAGGACATCAGCTGGTCGGAAGAGATCTGTATTGCTAGATACTGTTGGAAGAAGGAGAAAGGAATGTTATTTTCCTTTGCCATGTTAGGAAAAGTTTTGAAAACCCAGGAAGGTATGTGTGTACCTAAACTGCAGTGAAAATAGGTGCATGCCTATCAGTTATGCTTTTGAAATTCTCCTGCATGTACTTCATTGCACTTCCAGACTTCCTAAGTATTTTCCTGCAAGTCACAAAGATGAGAAGGTATGAAATAGAACCACATTCCCATGACATACCATTTGGGAACAGGCACTGCCATCACAATTCTTTCATCTATTGCAGAATGGCTGTGTTCTTAACTAAAGGTACTAGCAGCACATAAAATTTAAAAAAAAAAAAAAGCAGTCCCAGGCACTCAAGAGATGCTTTTCACCACTTACTAAAATGCAAATAGTTTCACTCTTGTTCTTAAGTTACCATGTCGCAAAGATCTTTCCCTGCCTGCTGTCTTGCAACCTTTAACCCCAGTGTCCTAATTACCTACTGAAAGATGGGTTCTGGATGCTCAGCCTGGGTACACTGTTGGAAAGAGAACCCTGCAGTATCATCTTTACTGACTTTGAATTTTAGGTAGAAAGTTCAGGTGCTCCAAGAGCTCAGTGACCTGCAAAATCTCCAGAACCTCCTCCAAGCCACCAGGTTCTCCCTGCCTGTGCGGGAAGGCTGGGTGCAAGTGGGGGGGTGTGCAACTGCATTGCTGCCACCCTACGTTCCAGAGAGATTTTGCACCTCACTGGCTCCTGCTGCAGTCTTCCCTGCTGAGGTAAATGTGAACTGACACAGCAGAGGTCTAAATCAACATACCCCTCATTAAACAAAACACAGCTTAATCCTACTTTTGTTCTTGATAGCAGGAAAAATGGAAGAAAATATCTATGTTAATATTAATGACCAGCCTGCAATTTTCCCTGCTGCTGATACACAGTGTCAGATCCACACATAGGGGAATTCAGGGATCAGTTCCTTTGGCATCCATCTGGCTTCTGTTCTTACCCACTTTTATTAGCAGCGCATCATTGGAACTCAGCAGCAATTAACCCTCTTGGCAAAACAAGCTAGCCAGAGTACCAGGAGGTGTCTGGATAATTAGCCTTGGTCATCATTTACAGGTTGTTTGGGTGCAAGATGCATCAGACCACAGCAGTACAGGATAAGCCAAGGAGATCCTGCTGAGGTACCACTTGCTTAGCCCTGTTCTCCCCTGGGTGGACACCCTGTGCTCTCAACTTTATGCCAGTTGTAGGTACATATATGCCTTTAACATCTACCCTGGAAGC
Source organism: Calonectris borealis (assembly GCF_964195595.1). Lineage (NCBI taxonomy): Eukaryota > Metazoa > Chordata > Aves > Procellariiformes > Procellariidae > Calonectris > Calonectris borealis. The sequence goes on from NC_134329.1 coordinate 10,974,026, forward strand.
AGATTGTTGCTTAAAAAAAACAGAACAACTGAAGTGTTAATCAGCATTATTTTCTTCTTAGAGCAGTTTGAAAATGCTTGAAACAGTTTTTTTCAGTAGAAAAAACCCTATTTGATTTAAAAATCAGTATTTTTTTCAAATGGTACCATTTCCTGCAAGAGGAAAGCTCTGCATTCCAGACCACCCTAATCCTTTCCTTCTTTCTGTGTTATAACTAAAAGACTCTCCCTTTCCTATTGCCGCCTTTGTCACGAAGAGCTTGCATGTCCTCTTCAAAAAATCTCTTTGTTGTTCCCTGTATATTTTTAAGTCCCATCACATATCCCTTCCACACTGCTGCACAAACCTGTTCCAGCTGCATCCCAGCCCTGGCCCCTAGCTTTATATTCAGAAGTTGTTATGCAAGAACCACCAGCTGATACCCTCACCCCCCCAACAGCAAGTACTTGTTTGCTAGACTGATAAAAAAATGTTTTTTGAAGGGAGATAGAACACATCAGTTTTATGTAAGAATTTCATTATATTACTGCATGTGTTGGGAAAAAAAAATTATCATCTTACTCCCATTTACAGTTAAGCCTGCTTTCTGTGGAGACGGGGCTTATATAAGCCTAAAACATGCTTCTGACTATTACCTGAGATAACTAACTTTGGTCAAATTTGAGAAAGATTGATCTTCTACATATTTAGTGAGTGGTTGATTGCATAGAGCTCCATTACTGTCCCTAGAGAAAGAGGGGCCCCTTTATCAGACATCAAACAATTTGTCTGGAAGAGACATAGTAGAACCAGGCTTCTCCAGGTCAACTGGCTTTTTAACTCGACATCAAATCAATTTGATGAGAACATCCAAACACATACAACTGTCTTTTAAAGTCTACAGCCATACAACAACAAATAGAAATACTCTAATTATCAGTGCTGAACTGAGAATTTCTAATTGGTCGAAGAAATATCAATATTATTAACCATTCCACCACTGGTGGGATACATGGTGCAAGTCCAATACAGAATCTGACTGGAAGTCACAGAAACTTTTAAAATTTTCCTCCAAGAACTAGCTGAAATCTTGCTGCAAGTTAAGCTGGCTTCCTGCCTTATGCCACTGAGGAAGAAAAAAAAGCGTTCCCATCTCTTCCATAACAGCCTCTCTCTTCAGCCTTCTCTCCTAGAAGAGCCAGAACGTCTGTTGATCCTTCCATTATCGTATTTCTTCAGCATTTTTCCTTTGGTGCATCTCTAATCTGCCTACCTCTCTCTCAAAGTAAAGGGCCTGAGACTAGATGGAGTACTCCTGCTGAGGCTTACTTCTACCTTGTCCACAACAGAAGTGAAATTCCCCTGCTCCCAAGCATTGTCTTAACTCTTATTCATGTTGTAACCCATAACAACTCCCAAAATCCTTTCCTCTTTAATGAATTATTCTTTGTCTTTTGTGCAGTTTGACTTATTAATCAGCTGTTGAAAGAAAGCTTCTTGTCTTGAGAAGATATCTCGTACTATCTTCTTGAATTCTTACTGTCTCCTGTACATACAAGCTATTGTCATCTGCACATCTCAGTCTACTGAATCATTACTGGAAGTGTTGACTAGATCTGAGCGTAAGACACTACTGTGGGACTGTTTAAAATGTTCCTGATTTTGACAAAACCATGCCAGCTGCTCACCATTTTCTTGTTACCATTTTTAAGACATGCTAAAGTTTGTTCTAATATTTTCAGTTATCCCACTTGGTTTTTAATTTTGGGTCCATTTTTCCCCCTTCTTTCCTTCTCAGGACACTTCCACCTGTGGCAGTTATCAAACAATTGCAAAGGGGTTCAGAGATCTCTGTTGCCATTTTAAGTAATCTGAGGTGACTACCATTTCAGAGACCTTTATTTCCATGGAGAGCAAAGATCTGCTCAAGAACTTCAGGTGTTCCAGTGGGCAGAGAAAGGTTTGCTGGTGAGCCCTCAGAATACTTTCTGAGGCACCAGAACTTCATTCTTTCTAGGGTTTCAAACATCACTCCCAAAGTAAAATAAGAAACATTTTCTGAAAACATTCATTTGCTAGTGAATATATAGAAAGGGTATTTCACAAAGCTGCTAAAGATCTATAGCGGATTCACTTAAGTTACTGCTGCTACAGCAACTGAGGAGTAGCTCATGTTATAAAGCTTACAGCTCTATAGAGAAGCTTTCACTTTGTTTTTCATATTCATCAACAGTCTTCAGTAAATAACTGATAGTAACTAGTGACCTTTCAGGATTAATTAAGAAAATAAAAGCCTTATAAGACCCTTAATGACAGTATTTCAGTACTTCACCTCAGTAGCATATTGCCATGGGTTTTGGTAGGTAAAAATCCCTCAGTTTGGTAATGAAACCACCTAACAGATTTTACTCTGATGTTTTGACTACAAGTACCAGGACATTGCATGGGTATTTTTGCTAGATGTCCAAGCAAGCTGAATACCTTATTTTTTTCCTTCAGCTGTAACCACTAGGCTACAAGCAATTTGGTGGCAGATAACAAACACGTATTCAGCAGGACTCTGCAAGGAAGTTAGAGGATGAGGCTTGCTTTCAGTCAGCTAGATTCCTGAAAGGTGTTCACAGAGATACCTGCATATACATACCCACACACATCCAGTGTCTTGATTTACATGAGACCTACATGGACTACCATCCTATACAAAGCTAGCTTAAATACTTTGTTTCAAGACCTCAAAAGAACTAAGTTACAGCAAACAAGTACAGAGAGAAGACTCCAAATACTGGTGAGTCATTAGATATATTAGTTTACAGAGGCTATCACTGAGAAATAGATCATCGCATAGGCACAACTGACTAAAAGAAAATATTTGAGCATCTGGACTTACCTGTGCTGGTTTGCCCATTGCTTTTGATAACTGCTGGGTAAGCTCACCCGTGAAAGAGTCTGGAACTTTATCCTTGCTTATATTTGTGTTAACAATGAACTTAGGCATCTTTGGATCACGAGAGCGTTTTCTTTCAGCTCACCTTGTTCACAGTTTTGCTTCTAACCCACCTGCAAGATGGCTTACCCCACTATGCTAGTAAGCACCTCAGGAGCCTTTAAATAGTCAGCGGTACCTTCCTCAGGTGCACCTGGCGGCGTGGGAGTGCCTCGGGAGAGAGGAGGCTGCATGTGCCATCTGCAGGCTGCTGGCTGCTAATGCAGATAGTCAATGTACAGCTTTTCTAGGAGGGAAAGCTGGGTTTTTGCGCTCTGGAAATCAAAGCATCCAAAATGACACTTCATATTTGGATATAGCCTGATCGTAAAAACCAGTGAAAAAGCAAGTGTTTCAGGGACTGTTTGAAAGTGGGAGAGTTATAATGTGCCTCTTTATGCAAATTATGCAATTATTTAAAAAATTTAGATGAATGCCTCAATTGTGAGATCTGGAACTCTTTCTGTGGAATAGATCATAAGAGAAAAACCCCAGTAGCACATGTTGTGGACACCTTCCCTGAACTGTGACTAAGTCATGACAAAGATGCCTTACAATCAGGATCTTGATTTTCCACTGCGGTGAGCACACAGTGCTTGTTTTCAACTTGCTCCTTTGTTGCGCAAATAGTCCCATCACAGTCAACAGGATCTCCTGACACATAGGAAATCCACAGGCTTTCTAAAATGAGCGTGTTTTATCCAGAATGGCAGAGCTGGGATCAGTTCTCTTTGCTACCTAGTAGAGTCTTACATGAGAGAAGTGATTTAGAGGGGTCATATGGCATTTGGTAAGCAGTGTGTGCAGTGAGATGTGTGTGGGGAAAGCAGGTTGAAAATGCTGATGGGGATAAAATAAATGGAGTTTGTTAATCTCTCCATGTTACGTCCAGTAGTTTCTGTGAGTTAAGGGCTTTTCTACTCACTCCATTCCCCAGCCTGCGGAAAAGAGGGAGAGCTTTCTATAGCTTGTGCTAAATGCTTGTACTGCCACAGTGTAATTTAAACAAATACTTTTAAATGGTGAAAACCTCCATACAAACATGCTCAAGTTGATTGTGTCGTGTATGTTGATTTTAAGTCAGTTCCTTCCCTGTAGCACCTTGGCTGTAAAAAGCCAGCAAATAAAAAGTCAGGAGATTAATTACTATGTGCCAGTGTTTATCTATAGCCCATGTTCATGGATTGCATCTCCTGTATCCAAAGCATTCTGAAAATAATGAAAAACCTGAAAAAAAATCCAGAAATAAAGTCTGTTTGAACAAATAGAGTTTTCAGGGCATGTTTCCTATGTCAAAACATTAAAAACAAACTCAAGTGACAGCTCCATCCGTAAGGAGAGGAACTGCTGTTTGTAATATTGATGAATTTTTTCTTCAGTGATTAGTTGAAAGCAGGTGGCATGATCCAAAGCATTTAGTCATAAATCAAACTATAGTTGTTAGTGGTCTCTTGGAAAAACTTAGACTGTATTTCCAATGAACCTCACAACCTATTTTTTCTGCTGGGTACAATAATCACTAGTTATTCGCAGCTTGCTTACATAACAAGAAAAACATTTCCAAAACAAACTCTTTCTTCTCTGAAAACATCTGATGTAATTCCCAGAAGCTTATGTACCAGGTTGAAAATCAGATCCTTAGACACCACAGATGCTCTTGGGAGTGTGTGTTATTTTATAGGAGCCATTTTACTTCTTTTGCATACAATAATAACTCTGTTTGGCAGATTCTTCTCCCTGCCTAGAGTTACTAGGATATTCTCCACTGAGATTTCCATTACATGTCCAGAAGTACCGTGGCACAGTACAATTTCACTTTCAATATTTTTTTCTTGTTACCATGGCTGGAACCTTTTTTCCTAATTTACTGTGCTAAATTTTGAACCCATATCTGCTCCGGTCACCCTAAACCACATATCTAGCTTTTCCTCTAACAGCCTGCTAGGCAAATATTTTAGCCTTCTGTGTTTCCCCAGCCTCATGACTGATGACCATTTAGCCTTCTTAATCCTTTCTTCGCTTGGTTTGTCTTCTTAAATTATTTCACTGTCCCTTCATATTTCTGATACTCTTCTCTGAACTATTTGTCAGCAGCTTCCTGATTCTGAGATGCTTAGAGCTAGTGAGGTGTTGTTTCGGAAAGCTCAATAACAAACTGTTCAGGTATCTGTGGCATTGGACAGGACTCCTGGGAACAAGAGAGACCAACTGAGGCCCAGGGTTGTGGGTCCAGGGCTCTGAGCAGAGCGTGTATATATGTTCTTGTAGCAGGATTTGGGCCCTGTGGACTGTTAACAAAATATTTTAAAACTTCGTAAGGTTGAGTAGCATAAAAGGTTGGGGTTTTTTTAGAAAAAATCTCGTTGTATCTAGTAGATCTTAAAACTGAGTGGTGAAATTTCCTGTGAAAATATTTAGATAACAGAAAGAAATAAAACTCTAGCATAATGAATTTCATATCTATATTAAAAAAAAGAAAAAAGGAATGAGACACAGAAGAGCTTGCAGTCTGTTTTTAATGTTTCCTTTTTAGTTCTATTGCAACATTGTTTCCTGTCTTTTCTAAGAGATGCAAATTTCTGCTCTGAACTTTTAGAGTTTGGTGCAGAACAACTGTTCCTTAGGAAAGTGATTTTCAGTGGCTGAGGTTTCTTTTTTTCCAAAATTCAGCTTGTTGAACTCTGCTTTTATTTCCATGATTGACTTTCCCTTTGTCTCAGGGAGGTACAGGTAGATGAAAATTGCTGATAAAGCCAGGATTCCCAAAAAGATAAGGAAGCAGAAGGGTCCAAGGTTATCCTGCAAGCAGAAATGGGAGACACTTTAAGGAAAATAAGAATCTCATTTCTATTTCCCTGCCCTTGGGTGCAAGTCTGTGTCTTAGTAACTAAAATTCAAAGGTGTGCTCAATACGCAAACCAGGATGGGTATCAAACTAGGAGTTTCCACCAGCCGCATTTGACCTGAGTCCAATTGCTGCTCCTCTGACAGGCCTGGGGGATTCCTGAGCAGGTTTGGTGTTTGGACAGAGCTCTAAGCTTTGCATGCCATTGCAATTTATTGCTATTATTTTGCTCCCTGTCAGCATTCAGAAGTGGATTAACCTGGAGGGAGGGATCCTGTTAAAGTCACTTACAACAATCAATGGAAAAATCATCCCAAGTACAAACAGTCCCATCCAGTTGATGCAGCCAACAATCAGAAAGGCTGATGGTCTGAATGACTGGCTGAAGATTTCAACCATGATAGATATAGTGGCTCCAGCTGAAAAAGAAAGGCAAAACACAAACCAGGTATACTTGTTTCCTTGCTCCTGACGAAGATCTTCACAAGGGCACTGGTAGAAAATGGCAGACAGGCAGAATAGGTGGCCTGCTGGCTGGTGGCCTCTGCTATGGTGAAAGACCTTGATTCCAGAAAGGGACTACAGCTGTTAAATTAGGATTTCAGCTGTTAATTTCAGTTTCTTTCGTACATACTGGAATCCTTTTTCTGATGCCAGTGGATCTGTGCAGTTCCATAGTGCACTGGTAGCCATTATTAGCGCAGCAATTTATAAAACCAACTCCCGTTTTGGCTCCTGTGGTCAGTTCCACATGAAGCATGTTGGTAGGCATACCAGCCTTAACTCACTAAATTAATGAAGGGTATGATTACTATGATGTACCTGGCAATGACTAGAATTCTGTTTTCAGCTGAGTATTTTAAAAATTGTTCTGAAATTTCTGTCTCAAACCCTCTGGAGAAGATGATACTGTATTTTAAATTATTTAGATCCTGTGATCAGCAATAAAATTTGAGGTAACGGTATCCTTTTCCTGTCTCCCACTTGTACGTATCTGCCCTTTCCTCCTTAATTTCCAGAACTTTTTACCATGGGACTAGACTGTTCTTCCTCTGCCAGTTGTGTCACCAACCAATATGATACAAAATTTCCTCCCAGCATTGCCATTGATGTACTCACATGGTCCAATTCCATAGAAGATAACGAATAGGAAGATCAAGATAACACTGAAGTAGTGCATCCAGAAAAACTGATGCTAAAAGTGAGAAACCAGTGATATCAAACCATTAGACACATGACAGAAGCAGCAGAGCTCTGTATTTTCTGCCACTGACTCAAGCTTTTGTATATATCCTGTGAGGCAAGATCAGAAAGGTGGGCTGATGCTGGATAAGTAGCCAGCTGCTGCCTCTTTACCTGCAGTGACAGGGTCATGGTAAGGAGCGCTAGCACAGAACACATCAGCGTGTATCCTCCCCATAGCAGCACCTTCCTCCCAAATCGGTCTATAAGGGTGCTCTGAAAAGCAGGAAACATGGGTCATAAATCCCAGTTCTCAAATGAAATAATTCCTCTCCTCTCCATGTGTTCTTCTCAGAAGACTTATCTGAATAATAGTCAGAAATCAATGTCATTTGAGAATCTCTTAATTCCTAATGAATTTTATTAGCTTCTTCAAAGATTAATGAAGCTGTATTTATTAGTCAACCCTAGGCTGTTGTTAGACAGTTCCCTTTCTTGCTGGTATATATCGAATTGTGCACACATACATACACACATCTAATCCAGAACATCAGGAAATTATTTTGCAGAATAAAAGTAAGTCTAAAGACATGCAGTTGTGCAAATAATTTGGGAAAATAGCTGCCTTTTATGCTGCATGTGGCTTTGCAAAAGCAGGAAGATGTCTTAGGTTATGCAAATCTTCCTCGAGCCTAGTTACAAGTAAGGAAAAGTACAATTGTTGACCTCATTAAATTTTTCCTTCAAACTCAAGTCTGAAAAGACTTACACACAGTATAGAGGATAAGCATTCACACAACCCAACTCCCAGGGACACGTATGGGATAAGGTATTCTTCAAACTTGGCTGTGTGGAATACTTCAAAAGAATAGAAGTATATCTGAAAAATGCAGAGAGGAAATGCACCTGTGAAAAAAAGTGTTGCAATTGTGATGCAATTCTAAGCTGCTGTAACAGCCAGTAACTTAGAGGGGTTTGTAACCTGCTGTGGTGGTGAATTTTCGCCCCCCTCCTAGGCCATTTGTTGATCTCAGAAATTCCCATGAAACCTCGGCCTTGGTCTACTGAGTCTGGCGGTTGAGCGCTCCTTGACTGTATCAGAAACTCTGCATAGCTGAGGCTGGAAATGTACTCCTATTGCCTGGCCCAGGTGTCAAGCAGAACAACACTGAAACCTTGAGAATTTTTAATAATTACCACCTGGGACTGTGGCCAGGATGGAAATTTATGGATGACTAAAGCCAATCATCTTGCGAACCTATGAACGGTGGTCCTAAGTGAGACCCTGTGAGCTCTCCGGAACCGCAGCGGGCTGCACCCTGTATCTCCCTCTGAGTGGGATGCCTCTCAGAGCTTGCAACGTCTTGAGCCAACAATATTCGGAGGCCCATCATCTGACGGGACCTGGGGTGAAACTCTTCACTTCTTGAGGCTCAACCCTCACCCGTTGAGAAATGCTGAGACATTTTACGTGAATATTTCTTCACCGAACTCGAGGGGAATTTTTAACAGGTACTTTTTGTACATTTATATGCATATATTTCTGTCTGTGTGTGTCAACTAATAGTAAGCATAATCTGTAATTAAGTCACTGTTGTGACTGTAGTAGACTCTATTAACGCTCACTTCGTAAATGTTAAATTAGTTAATGATTAAGTGCTGCTAAAATTTGTTAATAATTAGTTAATGATTAAGTGCTGCTAAAACTGTGAATGAACCCTAGACTGCTGCTAAACACATATAATCCCTTAGATATAAACCCTTAGACATAACATGATTTTTCCTTATATGTTTCATCCCTGTAGTAAGCAGTAGAGTGAACCTTGCCATCGAACTCTCTTAAGTTGCACTTTTATAAATCACTGTTAAAATCACTTTCTGCTAATACCTTTGATGGTGATTCTTTAAGTGGCCTCTAAAGCACTCACTCGCAACACCTGCCTAGTGCTGTCTCTTATTCTGGGGATAAAGAAAGCACTCAACTGCATTGATTCCACAGAGCTGCAAGGTGGTCATGACAGTCATCAAAATGTAAAGTTGCCAGCGCAAAGATCGCTCTTTTATTACTTCGAGGACACGCAAGGTTTTTGTGCTTGCCATTGCAACCTTCTCCTTCATAATGTCATCAATTTCTGCTTGATGGTCTCCTTCCCCCCAGAGCTTCCTGATGGCTGTTGGGGAGAAAGAAGGGAGTGGATTATTCTACCAGTATCGCTCCATCACGAGTGGTTACATTAAACCCTTTAGTCTGCCTGTCCATTGGCATAGGTGGTGGTGTTGGTGCTGTCTGCTTCTGTTATCTGGTTGGGTCTGGGGCAGTAGTCAAACGGAAGAATTTTGTTTCTCTCTTTGTCAGTATGGCTTATCTTTCTAATGTTGAGTTGACTTAATTGTAAACAAAATAAACATTTAAGTACATTTTATTTAATAAAAAATGAACTGCCTATTTCCTTTAACGAAATAAAGTAGTTCCCACCAAAGTGGGAAATGTTAGACATACTAATATATATCTATCTTTCTTGTCTTAACTGATTAAATTAGACTGAGTGAGGCTCCAGGTTAATACAGATGTATTGTCGTAGGTACCTCAACTGTTTTATTTAGAACTGCCTCTGCTATTACTCTATGGCACTGCACTGTGCTGCACAGCTCTGCCCTGTTTTCTTGTCTTCTACAGGGGCTGTTACTCTAACATATCAAATGAAGTGAAGTAAGTGAGGAAAGTAGACACTCTACCTTTCCTGCAGGCTTCCTCATTACCCTTCTGTATCAGGAGGTAGGATGGTGAATCAGGGAAAAATGGGAGGGTAACCAGTTGAATCAATGCTGACAGTCCACTAGATGCTAACAACCATGGCCACAAAGCTTCGCTTCCTAAAATCTCCCTGGAAAGTGTATGTGAAACAAAATCATGTTGAAATAAAGGAATGAATGTTCAGAAAGTTTTTCTGAGTGATGAGGATTGCTCAAATTCCATTCAAGGGTGCAGTGGAGCAAACACCTGAATTGATAATTCAGCAAATTTCACAAATTTGGCTATTTTTATTTCTGACAATTTTAAAGAAATTATTTGGCATTTTGAAAAACTCTCTAAATATCATTAGGATCCAATATAATGTCTAGAGAGCTGATGAAACTGATTTGACCACTGTTTGACCACAGGACCAAAACATCTTGCTAAGACTTTTTATGTAAGCATAGTAAATTTTGAAGGGGAAGTCGCCCAGAAGAAAGGATGTGGAAATAAGAAGAAATCAGATTATAAGTAATTAATTTTTATTTCTCCTATATTTAAAACTATATGTTTGCCTCAAATATGATCAAACCTTTTCTTCTGTCCTAAGCTAAGGCCTGTTTTGGGGAAGATGAGAGGGTTTCTCAGTCACTGACTACGTGAGAGGGTAAGGTTATAGAAAGATTTCTACTACTTTTAGTGTAACCTGATAGAAAGATTGGAGTATTTACCGTAGTCCAATAACCTGTCCTGTGAGTTTTCCCAATGTCAGAAAAACAGCAACTGTGGAGTTGGTAAATCCACGCAGCTTCTTGGGTGAAATCTCTCCCACATACTGAGGATGTATATTGAGAGAAAAACCTTTAACATAGAAGAGGATAAATGACTGTTAAAATACTGAGAAAAGCTTTAAGTTTCTGACTCCATCGTCTCTTATATTGTTTCCATTCACTCTGGTATTTGGATTAACATTTTTTGCAAAAGGGATGATGTCGTTCACTTTTATTAAGTGTCTAGTATATTTGCTTTAAAAATCATTCTCCAAGAATGGCAATACCTGTAGAGGCAATCCTGGGACAGCAAGGATGCTTGCTCTCCACAGTGGCATGAGCACATACCTGTACCAATACCATAGAGAAAGCGTCCGACCAGAATCATCTCGAAGGATTTGGCTGTTTTACTGAAGGCCATGAAAAGTGCAGCTACCAGCATGATCAGGTTGGTGCACATCTGGCACTTTTTTCTGAAAAAAAAAGTGCATGAGAATTTAATGTGAAAAGAGAACATCTTGTACTCTTTTGACTAATCTTGCTGTGACAGGAAGCATGGTACAGCAATTCCTGCTGTTTTGAGGAATGGCTGAAATAATTTTGACTTTGGATAGTCAAAGTGATTCTTTGAAATTTCGGGATCCTTTAGATTTGAATTCACTAATATTTCTTAGCTTAGAATTTAAACAGTTGGAACACTTCATCAGCATTTCCACAATACAAGCGGGGAAAGAGCTCAAAGAACTGGCCCAAGATTTTTAAATGGCTAGAACTCCTCATAAAATGTCATGTTGTTCCCCAGAAATAATCTGAGTCCATGGCTCCCACTCTAGAATGGCTCGTATTAAAGACACTCTTGGCTAAATGGATGTGAACTGAGATGGCAGAAAGAGTTTTTAGAGGCGTATTTCAAAAGACACTCCGTGTGAATCGTGGGCTGCTATGTTCACAACCCTGATGTCTCAGGATCAAATCCAAGTCTTTCGCATTCAGTTGTTTTGCCGTGATGCTTGCTAGACAAGAGTCCTCTTGCGCACATTAAGGATTCACAGAGATCCTCTATTTAGAAGGCTGTGATTCAGCAATTAGATTATTAGGTGTTAAATAACTCATGGGAGATGTGTGTGATCTTGTTTCCAGTCTTGGGAGACCCTCTGAGTGTGGGATGAGGCAGTGTCCCACAAGAAATTTCTTGGGGGCACTTACCTGATAGGAAAGAACACAATTGCAGGCAGGCTAAGATGGTTTGTTGAGACCCATATGAGGGGCCTCTGGATCAGTGGGTTGTGGAGCAGATCTTTAAGTGGGTCACACCAAGTAGATAAGTTTGCCAATTTCTCTGCAAATGAAATTAGTGGTGTTACACACAAGGCACTGAGAACAGACCAGACGGGTGAGGAATCCTTTCTCCATCCAGTGGGAAAGATAGTTTGGAACTGACTTTCAGTAAAATGGATTGCCAAGAACAGAGATGTCTCTTGGATAATTTGTTTGGTGCTGATTGTATCTTTACGGCGTAGTTACAGGCAATTTATTTTTTTTCTATTCTGTTCACATTTTCATTAGATCAGATCTGAATATTTAATATAAGGTCATCACCCCAGAATGAGTGTATTTAAATGGAAATCTGGCTCTTCTTTGACACTTAAGGATATCTTCCACACAGTGGTTTTCAGGTGGTTAGAGTAACTGCATATAATGTGTTACAACACAAGATACACAGCTCCTTTTTGGGGGTTTGTAGAGCTTGGGAGATCTTTATGAGAGTCATAGGAGATCTTGAAGAGAACACGAGGCAGATACACTATCCTGCTGCTCCCAGAGGCACTGATCTGGTGATGTGATGATGAATGCATCCTTTACAGACATATAGTTCACTGGGGAGAGCAGATAAACAAGATAAAAGACTGCTTGCTACTTGAAAGAGGTGGCAAGCAAGCCAAATCAGTTTAGTCTTCAATCGGACTGCTTCAACCAAGAAGAGGTTTATTTGTTCACCTTGGTATTTCCCTGTACTTTCTGACTATTGAGCTGTTACAAGAAACACTTACTTCCTATATTTTGTGGTCAGGTAGCCACAGCAGAGGCTCCCCAGGAATCCTCCTATCCCATAAACAGACACAATGAAGGACCATAACAGCATGGTTGTCTCAGGATGGAGGGGAGAGCCATGTCGCTCTATCCAGGTTTCATTAATAAACTTCCTGATGTGCTGAAAAATAAAATGAGATTTGACTGAACAATGCATATAAGATCCCTTATTATTATTATTATTTGGCTGTTGTACTTCAGATCTAGCTTGTGATTCTAATATTAGACTTCTTTTGAGACTAACTTTCTTAATAAAACAAGTTAGCTGAGATCACATTGCAAAATCTTCAAGTTTGGTATCAGTCAGTAAGCTTCCTGAGGAAGCATGCTAAAAGCACATTTTCTGCCTTCCTTTGGAGGCTTTTATAGTATGTGGTAACAATTTATTTAAAACAGAAAATACCATCCTGTTCTTTAAAGGAGAAAAAGTGCTCTAAACATTTGATGTTACTCTTACTAAAGAAAAGACATAGATATATCAGCTGAATGCTCAGTAAATTTGAAATTTATGGGGGAATGGCGAGCTCAGGCTCTACATTTTGTGTTTTCAACCTCAGGGAGATGGCTACTTACTACAGAAGGATAGTTGATGACAGAAATGTGGAATCCATATGGGAAACTACCGCCAATTCCCAGCACTAAGATCATTTGAAATAGTCCCCGAAACTGAACCTGCAAAGCAAAAATAAAATGCTCCATCAGCTTCTCATTAATCTAGCTTTGTGCAGGGCCAGAGTCTTTGTGGCCATACTTGTCCTTCCTCTCTGGAAACCTGCATTGTCCACTTCAAATCCTCTTGGATTTAAACATTTTTCCAAAATCCCTCTAACCTGCTGCCAAAGTACAATCATCAGCCACAGTGCCATAGCAAGACTAAGTGCTATGTAAGAGTGATAATCCACCTCTTTGCCTGCAAGAAGGAGGAGTTTTAAAAGATGTTCTGGATAGTACAGTTCTCACTGTATGCCTGCAATATCTGACAGGTTGGCTGGATAAAGGTGTCAGTCCTGGATGTGGGGAAGAGGAAGTTGGTTTCCTTGTCTGCAATCTGCAGTAACCTATGTACATGAAACCATAATGTTATGCCACAAAAGTACAGCATTAAAAATCAACAACATTTTATTGTACTCCCTGCTTTCATTTCTGTGTCATATCTTTAAGCATAATAAAGAAAAGATTCTTTTAATATTCAACTTTTTCAGAAAATCATGGACAACAAAGATAATAATTTGTAATAGCCCCTGTAATTGCATTAAAACAAAAATCTTCCTGACTTTGATTTGGGGTATCATTTCTCCTTTCTCAATATTTTATTTTTTTCTACTTATTTAACCATGAAAGTATGTGCTTGCATATTGAAGGGCTTGGCATCTTCCAGGTAAGGGAGATACTGTCTGTCTATAATTTCCTTGGTCAAGGATTAGGGATTGAGATACGCTGGCTGTTTTGATGAATGAAATAATTTTAACTGTAAATAAGGAAAAACAGAACATGTAACTACTCAGGCCTTTTTGAGGTATGTGATACCACTGCTCATCTGTCCTGTTTCCAAGTGCCTGCAAAGCTAGATGGAGCTATCCTCAAACAGCTTAGACTGTACCTAGCAGACCAAACCTAGGACAATTGTCATTTTAGGCCCATCAGGATCTGTTCAGGGTCCTTTGGGGTTTTACTGCCTCTCCCTTTCTATTCAGCACATCACAAACCAAGACAATAACACCACCTCTGTATAGAGGACATGTGCTCTGTGTTCTTTTCATGTCAGATATGAACTTCATGAGCTCACAGCTCTTTGGAGATCAGTGCCTGGATGAAGAGAAGCTGGTAGAAAATGCAATCAGGCAGGAACAAAGCAATGCAAGTGTGACTAATGCTGGACTGGGATATACTTAGAAGAACGCTCCCTTTTATAGTTCTTAGGTCCATCTTTCAAGAGCTTGTTACTTAATTAGTCCCCAGCTGGATTTCCCAAGTTATCACATGTCAAGAACCAAGAAGCTATGGACCAGAAGACTCTAAATTTCCTTAAAAATCCTGTCTCAAATTCAATGGATTTGGTAATTGGCATTCAAACAAATTAAGAACTCACCTTCTCACTCTTCCTTTTTTTTGCAATAGACTTACAAATTAACAATTTTAATACCTAAAAAGGAAAGCAAAATAGCTTCTTCCTGGCAGTTGAGAAATGGAGCAAGAAATACTTATCAATTCTTCCCTGTTTAAGACTATGGAAACTCTTGAAGGTTAATATTAATTATCTTTGGATGAAATGAGGAAAGTAATTTATTTTAAAGCTTATGTCATGAATTTCTTAGCCTTTTGCAGTACAGTTAATCTATTCATTACTTTGGGAAGCAATTAGCGTGCTTAATAATTAGTATTGTTTTCAGTTATTCGGAAGACAAAAATACAGTAGCATTGTCAGTGGTGGAATTGCCAGGACTTTTGTTAGTTTTTATTTTATTTTATCTTGTCTTTATTTTATTTTGTTTTATCTTGTTGAATGGAAAAGACCATGCAACATGATTTTCATGGCCCCATTGTTCTTGGTGATGTTTAAATGCAGAAGAGAAAGATGGTCTCTGTCCCAAAATAGCTTATGATCTTTAAGGAATCTGGATCTTTAGTATTATGTTAGCTTTGTCATTTATAAGCCAGAGCCCTGAGAAAAAGTGACCAGATACTCACCAGGTCAGAGAAGAAGGTAGCCATCTCCTATCAAAGAGCCGATTCCTGTGGCTTACTGGCTAGTACCCGCCAAAAGAACCAAATGCTCACATTATGCAATAGCAGTGTCAGTGAACTAGTCCCATGTTATTGAAGTTAAATTTTACTTCAAAGGTTTTTGAGTTAATTACACATATTTCAGCTGTTGTACAAAGTTTAGAATTGTTGGATTAAATATTTCAACCAATGGTTGTGTCTAGCCCAAGTAAACAAGATGGTCTCCTTTGCGGGGAACCTGTATACTTCATGAACTCTGTCTTGTGGTAGGGGGATAGGGAACTGAGACATCAATTTTAAATGTTATTCCAATAATCATAAGTCACTTAGTTTTCAGTATAAGCTGAGAAACATAAAGACAAAGTTATCTGTTGGGAATCTTAGGTGGGGCTTGGACAGTGAACTATAGGACTTTGACATATAATAGGAAAGAGCTATTCCCTCTCCATGTGACGGCAACTGGAGCACATCGTAACTTAATCATTACTTAAAGGGATTGAAATGCTCCATCGTTTTGGAATGGGGTATAAACTTAACTATTCTGCAGCGGCGCACCAGGTCTGACCAGCTAAATATTTAATAGTAGCTGATTTCCTTTTGCTGGGAGAGGAAGATTCAACGTTATGCACAGTTTTGTTCTGGCATTTGTCATTAGTCAGTATATTTATTTTTATGTCTGTGAGAAAAAAAGATTGCTTTGAAACTGTCCTGTAACCTCCATAGCTGGAGTGCCATCTCTTCCTTCAGACAGAAAATTCTCAGGCTTTAACTTCATTTACTTCGTAGTTAAGAGGGTTTTGTGTGTATTAAGTTGGTAAATGGCATAAATATCATTTGCCATTTACACTTCAGTTAAAGAAGGTGAGGATGAAGAAATCATAACAGGCTTATTGGATACAATAATTTTACTAGAAAATACATCACATGCAAAGAATATTCACAGAATCTCTAGCTAATGTCTGAAATGTAGCACCACCCGGCCATTTCTCCCGTCCTTATGTGGTCCTCATTGTGAAGTGTACTTTGTTGTTGATGTGTTGCTGAGAGTTCATGATGGGTTTTTTTCCAGATTAGGTTCACCAGCAAATAAGCTGTTGTTAGAGCATAAGTGAGACTGTCCCCTTGATGCTAAGAATTAATTTCCTTTTCTGTAAAGTCATACAAAGTTGACACAACATAATGTGCATCTGACAAAGGAAAGAAATGCCATGTTAGCTGCTAGTATCTGCCTTGTTTAGATGATATTGGGGGAAGACACAAGCAGGCAATAATATGTAGCTACCAGCGTGGGGCATTCCTTTTCAAATGCAGCCCGTTGCACATATTTTCTTATGTTCTGCTTCACCCACTTCTACTTAGTATACTTTATACATATTGTAACTTTTACTCCTTGCTCTTGTACTTTAATTTAGGATTCCTACTTTTGGTAGGTTAAGAGTCTTCCTAACATAATGTCCCATAATGCATTTATGTTGATTAGTTACTGTACTGCTTCTGTGCTCTTATTACTTACACTGTGCTGAGGACCCCTTTATTAGATGTACAGTTTCATAATTAGTGCTAACAACTAGTTAGCAGATACCTTACAGATATCCTTTAGTCATAATTGTGATCAGGACAGTAAATCTCACAACATCAGGTCATTTAGTCATTTATCTTGCAATTTTACAGTCACGTGTAACACACATATGCCAAGCTGTGCTAAGCCTTCCTTAATGCAGGCCAACTAGACCAAATCTGTTTTTTGTGTCTAGCTGACAGCAGTTCACTGCTCCAGTTTTTAAGTGTTTATATCTGCCTCAGTTGGAGTCAGTATTTGAGACATATCTTACCTATCAGCTGATGTCTCTGGAAGAAAAAGTACATGTAGTGTTCCTGAAACTTCTGAATGACTGTCCTCTTTGTCTCTGTCACCTCCCATATTTGAACCATACCTTTTTGCTGTTTCATCCCTTGACCAGACTGTTACCAGAATACAGCTCTTGCTCCACTGAGCACAGGCGAAGGTTGACCTGTGCCCCAAATAGCTGTTCCGCTTCGTTGTCACATTAATGTTCCATAGGGCATCCACTCGCTTCCTGGTGGGGATCTTATGGGGAAGGCTTTCCTAATAACATCTAATGAATAACTGAGATCAGAGAAGTGGCTCACTAGAGAGTCACTCCAGTGATGCTACATGATGCCACTCTGCTTACGTTTCCAAAGACTTCAGGTATTGTTGTAATGGAATGAAGGATGTTTTCAGAATGACTGGTTAGGAAAAGAGAATTCTGTTTTGCAAAAAGTTGAGATTTCCTTTCTATATTGGTGTTGTCTCCAAACAACTGGTGGTTTTAAATCACATTGTTATATATATATGGAACACTACAAAATTATTGAGCGTTTCTGACTTTAAGGACACTTCATTTTTCATAGATTATCTTTTAGTGAGAAGTCTTAAGTGTCCCTCGATACAGGAATAATGAAAAACCCCAATCATGGAAGGGTATGTGCACCAATAATATTTTTTCTGGTCAGCTGTCCCTAAGGGAGATCCTAATGTTGGGAAAGAAACATCTGTGGAGTCCAGAAGTTTTATTACAAGGCAATCCGCCATTTTTATTATGTTTCACATTTCCAAATAAAAATAAGCAGCAGTTAAGATGAACAATTGAATTCATATTTTGAATAGCCTTATTTGAGTTGAAGTAAATATGCCAGTCAAAGCAATATCAGAGATAAACCACTTATTTTACTGTGCAAGTCTAGAGTTTGGATTTTAATTTGTATAGTGTGCCTTACTGTGAGTCTTAGCTTTTTTCATGTTCTTGCCAATAGTATTGCTTTGCTACTAGAACTGTGTGAGCCTCTCATTAATAGGGGGAAACGTGCAGAAAATTAGATGCTTTCTAAAGAAAAGAAAAGTCCTATGAGTTTGCATATTTCAAAAAAATTTTCTGGTGAAATTAATCCCTGTGGTACTTCACAAGATCACGCTATACTATAAGGCTCACAAACTCTTTTTCCCTTTAACTATATATAGCAAAAAGAAGAATTAGGAACTCAGTATCAGATTGCCTTGAAGATCATTCACAGTTTGAAAGCCTGCAGTATGTGAACTCAAGCACAGATGTTGATTATAGGTCAATGTAGAAAATTATATTGCATCCATTCCTACAACAGAGATCATTGGGAATGGTATATCACACTAAATCTGGAAGCTAGAAAACTTGCATATGATATGTTTTAACATATTCTCTCACTTTGTTTCCTTATCTTTGTGCACACTACATGCTTGTAAAAATTGCCAAAACTCCTATGAGAGACTGTAAATTAAACCCTAAATTGTGCTGAAAACAGTGTTGATAACACAGGGATGTTTTCGTTACTGCTGAGCAGTGCTTACACAGAGTCAAGGCCTTTCCTGCTTCTCACCCCAGCCCACCAGCAAGGAGGCTGGGGGTGCACAAGAAATTGGGAGGGGACACAGCTGGAACAGCTGACCCCAACTGACCAAAGGGATATTCCATACTATATGATGACATGCTCAGCATATAAAGCTGGGGGAAGAAGATAGAAGTGGGGGACGTTCGGAGTCATGGCGTTTGTCTTCCCAAGTAACTGTTACGCGTGATGGAGCCCTGCTTTCCTGGAGATGGCTGAACACCTGCCTGCCGATGGGAAGGAGTGAATGAATTCCTTGATTTGCTTTACTTGCGTGTGCGGCTTTTGCTTTACCTATTAAACTGTCTTTATCTCAACCCACAAGTATCCTCACTTTTACTCTTCTGATTCTCTCCCCCATCCCACCCGGGAGGTGTAAGCGAGCAGCTGTGAGGTGCGTAGTTGCCAGCTGGGGTTAAACCACGACTGTAAATTAAACTATAAATTGTTGTTGGAAATGCTTAAATGAACACCTTAGAAGTTCCTTTTCTTAGAATTACATTTCCCACTTTTACTTGTAAATGTGTCTGACAAAATATTCAAGGCATAAAATATTTACAGTCATCTCTACAGTTGTCAATCAGTATCTACACTTGCAGTGTACAATAACTGAAGAGTCTGTATGATTGCACATCCTTGAAATATGAGGATGTGTGATCACTTCTTAGTCATGATAGAGAAATACACCCTAGGCAGGAGCCCTGCATGTATTCAAGAGCTGGAGGACATGACTGAGCTTTTGCTGACAGTATGCTGCACATATAGCAAGGTACTGTACAGATGTTTTTAGGAGAAACTGTAAAGCAACAGGTATTGTTACAGCCAGGAGTTCCAGTCTGGGGTGGTTCTTCTGGGGTAAAGTGGGTCCAGGTAGCCAAAAGTCACACAAAGGAAAGTAGCTGCTAAATTGCTATGGGATTCATAGCCCATGAGATATCTGAGGGAACTCTGATCCTGGAAGAGGAGCTACAGACTCGAGATGACGACGGTGATGGGCAAGATAGCACCGAGTATCTAAAATGACTCTAGGTGCTTGTGTTTAATGGCAACTGGATTCCACCCATGAGTCCTTTAGCTGTATTGCCACTGAAAGGCACCATTCCTTGAGAACAGTTGTATACGAACTTTTTCCCCATACTTTATCATGAACAAGTCTGAGCTTAAAATCAAACAGCTGAATTTTTTAGCAAAAAATCAAACCAAGGAGGGCTGCTGACATGGAAAACAAAGGGGTTGAAGTCTGTCAAATTAGATACAACAGAAGGACAACATGGTGTTATGCATGGGAATCTGGCAAGGTTTGATTATTCAATTGAGTCCAGAGAAATAAAGAATTTCTCTCCTATTCCACTATTTTTTTTTCTTTAATCTGTTATGGATTGAACCCTAGCCAGAGAGAGCAAGCCAAGAACTTCACTATTCCCATTTCAGCGTTGTAAAAACACACTCAGAAATCAGAGAGAGAGAGGGCATCAGAGGTCTTCCCTTTCTCTGTGATCAGTGGAGGGTTTATAAATTCTACATGTAGTTTTACTGTGTATTAGTTGCTCTGTTATGGAAGAGATTTACACATCGGCAAGTTAAGCCAAAATGCTCATGATTCACCTGTTAATATCAGCTATCATCCCTTTTCTAAGCTGCCCAGAGTGGAGTGCTTGAGAAAGATGCTGGCTTGGAAAAATGGGAACCTTAGAAGTGACAGATATGAAAACTGACAGTCCATTTGGACCAAATTGCTAGTCAGAAAACGACAAATGTCTTTTTTTCCTTCCTTTTAAGAAAGCCTGATTCCCCTCAAAGGCGGGTCAAAGCCTGGTGCAGAAGGTGTAATCCTCTGTGACATGATTTGGAGTTGCTGGAACATGCTTCTTTTTAAAGTTTAGCTTATTGAATTCTTCTGTGATTTCCACGATTGATTTCCCTTTTGTTTCTGGAAGGACCAGGTGGATAATTATCCCTGAAGTGAAAAGTACCCCCATAAAGATGAGGAAGCAGAAGTGCTTGAGTCTTTCCTGCAGGGAAGAGCAAAGTGAGAAAGAGAGCAAGATGAGCATATCTTTTCTTTTGTCACTTTTTTGGCACAGTTTTTGTATTTGGGTCCCAAAGTACTTTGAATTTGATAAGGAGTTCTTTCTATTTTGACCTTTGACAAATATTTCAGTCTGGTGCTAATGCCACTCTAGACTGACATGGCATTGTCATCTCCTGCTGCTCTTCTTCCTGCTCCCATGGCTGACTCGAGCTTAGTGCCCCTGGGGAATGTCCCAGGGAAAGTCACTCACCACAATGAATGGGAAGGTTGTTCCGATCACAAAGACGCCCAGCCAGTTCAGAACTGCACTGATCACAAAGGCGGGTGGTCTGCATGACAGCTTGAAAATTTCAACCCTAATGGAAACTGTGGCACCAGCTGGAAGGAAAGAAGAATAAGAATTATTACTTGTTGATGTGTTTAATTTGAACATTTGGATTAAGCATTGAAAAGACTGGTATTCAAAAAACTTGAGTATGTTGCTATTTTTTAGAAAAGAAAATGTTTGTGGCATCTTATAAACTGCTAGACATCAGCTTATTAAAATGGTAAATTATTCAAATGCATTTATTGGGGAGGTTCAAGAATTAAGTAATTAACACTTGAGAAAGTCTGACATCTCATGAAAGAAGCTGTGTAAGGACGGAATAACAATTATTATTACTAACAAGAATTCCCAGCATGATACTGCTAGGTCACCAATGAGTGATCTTTCTGGATTGACTTCCTGGGCATTTCAGTTATGTTTTGAAGTCACAGGACTCTGACAGGTTTGAGTTAAGAAAATAATTCAGCCCTGCCGTATGGGAAGGTGTCATAGTTTAACCCCAGCTGGCAACTGAGCACCACACAACCGCTCACTCACTCCCCCGCCCCCGTGGGATGGGGGAGAGAATTGGAAGAGTAAAAGTGAAAAAAGTCGTGCGTTGAGATAAGAACAGTTTAATAATTGAAATATTATAATAGTAATAGTAATAATAGAATACGCAAAGTAAGTGACGCACGATGCAATTGCTCACCACCTGCTGACCGATGCCCAGCCAGTCCCTGAGCAGTGGCCCCCCTGCCACCTTTCCCCTAGTTTATATACTGGGTATGATGTCGTATGGTATGGAATATCCCTTTGGCCAGTTGGGGTCAGCTGTCCTGGCTGTGCCCCCTCCCTGCTTCTTGTGCATCTCCAGCCTTCTTGGTTGGTAGAGCATGAGAAGCTGAAAAGTCCTTGATTTAGTGTAAGCACTACTTAGCAACAGCTAAAACATCAGTGTGTCATCAACATTATTCTTGTACTAAATCCAAAACACAGCACTATACCAGCTACTAGAAAGAAAATTAAGTCTATCCCAGCTGAAACCAGGGCAGTAGGCAAATATTTTAAAAATGAATAGGCTTTAAAAAAAAATTTTAAAAGGAGCAGGTAGTATATGCTAGGAAAAGAATTACTCCGAAGAGAGTCTTCTGCACTGCTGTCTATCTGGGATAAGATGTAACATTATACAACACTGAATTTAAAAGAACTCTTGCTTTTCTTTTTCTTTCTTTTTTCTTTGGTATTTTAAAAAAAATATTTTACCCATCTGCTTTTGCTCTATTTTTGCTGTATTTTTCCAGTGAGTACTTTTTTCTCTCTTCCTTTCCTCTCATTAGCAAAACCCAAACCTGATGGCATTGAAATTTCTGGCCAATGATTGGACCCACAATGTTTAAATGACTACAAGATTAGGTTAAATGAATTTACTTATGCTAAATGTTATGCAATATTACGCAGTATTTTCCTAGCCATATTAATAAGCTCACATGACTCGATTCCTTTATTTCTTTTGAATGAAGTACTCACCTGGCCCGACTCCAAAGACAACTACAAACAAAATAATCAGACAAAGGCTGCAGTATGGCATCCAGAAATACCAGTCCTGGGGGAAAAAAAAAACATAACAAACTTCTGGGTGAAATCTGTTGATAACCGTAGGTGAGAAATGCTGCTTGTTTTCCAACACTGTCACCTCAAGAAAAAATATACAGTGTGGGGAAACTGGCAGAGAAATGCGTGTGCTTTTTCCTGTGGATGGAGCAGTGAGGTTTTTGTTAGGTGAGCAGAGAAACAGGTTTGCTAGCAGCTGTCAAGCTTGGAGGCCTTCAATTAAAGGAAGTCTGAATAGTACTTTTCCACCCTGTCCTCCTTTCTTCTTGGCCCCACAGTGCTTCCCCCAACCCTTAGAGAATATGGGAAGGCCAAATCATATCTTTCTTCACTTTTATTAAGTGATAGGTTCAATAACTGGTACTGAAAAGGAACTTTCCTAGATCTTAGTCAAGAAGATATGAGACTCGATGCTTTGGGAAAAAAGATTTCTCTCTACTATGCTTGAGATCCTGCATGAATGAAGCAAAACTGGAAGTCTGCTGCCACCTTGCTTCAAGGCTAATTTTACAGTAGTATCTATAGAGTAGCTCTTGGATGAATACTGGTAACCCAGGAGACTGGCTTCTGAAGAAGCTACAGCAATGACACAGTGTTATAGAGGTGAACTTGTCTCCAGTCTGTGAACAGATATGTGCATTCCCAGTGTCGTCTGCAGCAAAGTTAAATTTCAAATTAACTGATGCAAAGAGTCTGGTTTTTTTATTGTTACTTGTTAAAAACTAACATTTTCCTAGAACTGTCTTTTGATCTACACTGGCCAGTGTTTTGTCCTTGCAGTCTGATGAAATCAGGAATTGGTGCTAGTCTCCCAGTGTTTTATGTGCTCCTTGCTGAGCTCATGGGATTATACTGAAAGGAAGGCAGGAGTACAAGAGAGTACTTGCTGAGAGTGGGTTTAATCTTCAGGATATTCCCCTCCCAGAGGGTTAACACAGAAGTTATTTTGGCACTTCTAAGCCTCACTTTCCATTCTTAGTAGCATGATCCTGCCTGTGAGCAGAGGTTAGAAACAGAATATATAATGGAAAGAGATCTGCCATGAGAAGAGTTTCCTTACCTGTAGGGAGAGAGTCACGGTGATACCAGCTAGCAGTGAACCCATGATCCAATAGCCTCCCCTTAGGAGCACTTTCCTGCCCAGTCGCTCAATGATGGAGCTCTGAAGGACAGAAATCACACTGGTGTCAGTGCCAGAAGAGCAAATTGTGACACATTCTCGTAGTAATGTGACTTACACAGACTACAGTAGCTACGAGTTCAGAGAGTCCAACAGAGAGGGTCATATAGGAGATCATTCTTTCATCAAAGCCGGCTGCCTGGAGGACTTCAAAAGTATAAAAATAAATCTGGAAAAAAACCCATAAAACAGTAAGAGAAGAAAATAATTGATTTCTTACCCATACCTGTGTGACACTGCCCTGGATAGGAGCTGCTAACCAAGGAGGATGCAGCTCAGCTCTGGAGTGAGCTAGAATTCTGCACTCTTTTTGGTAGTATTCACTTTATTGGCAGACAAAAACATTATAAAATGTAATTAATTAATTAATTTGGTAAAAGATAAAATGCTGGGATAAAAGGACCTCCAGCTGCTGCAATGTAATTAGGTTTGCAGAGTCCTGATTTAGGTGCTTTCAGAGAGAGCCAGATATATTGTCTCTTCCGGAGCCCATCCAAAAACATCGTTGTAGGATATTCACAAGAAAGAAGAGCATGGGTTATGGAGTTGTGAGGGGGTGAAACAAGCATCTTTTCTTTTCAAGTATCTCTGCTATTGTTTGGAGATATGCTGAGATGATAAAGATTCCAGTTTAAGCTGTGTAAGACTCAGCTGTGTATTTCCTTTACAGATGTTGCTGCATCGTGATGTTAGAGGTAGAAGAATCATGCAGGCAATTGCAAAGCTGTGGCTTCAAAACAATCCCAGAAAAGTGCTGCTGTGAGGAAGAGGGGGAGAACTGCAGAAGCTGCCAGAACGGAGAGCATGCTCATTGATTAGCTTTAAAGGTAGAGTGAGCATACTGCCATCCCAACATCTTAGGATGATAAGAGCCGGGGGGCAAATAGTAGCAGTTGCAGGGAGAGGAGTAACATAAAACTACACTGCAGATTTTGCCAATATAGGGTGGGCTCATTTGTAAGAGTGGATTCTGAGGCTTTGTAACAGCTTCCAAAAATGATTGTTAAATAAACCTAACTACCGAGGAAGGTAATTCCAGCAAGGACCAAGAGCTGGGCAAAGGGATGTCACATGAAGAGCCCGGCCAATGTTTGCAGACTGCTGCTGCTGCCCTGGCAGACATCATGTTGTGGCCTGAGAAGCCTGAGAAAAATGGAGGGAACTCCTGGAAGCCATGATGTCTCCTTTAAGGTTGTCAATAAGTGTTTTGAGACTTTAAGGGGGAAAAACACTCAACTGCATTGATGCCACATAGCTGAACTGTGGCGGTCAGAATAACTATCATGTACAGCTGCCAACGGAAAGCTTGTTCTTTCATTAGCTCCAGGACACTCAAGATCTTGGTGTTTTTCATTGTTGCCTTCTCTTTCATGATGTCATCAATCTCTGCTTGGTGATGGCCTTCACCCCAAAGCTGCCTTATGGCTGTGGAGGAGAAGGAGAGCGAGACCTGCCATGTTAATTTGTCTCTATTGTTTGTTGCCTAAGGAGTTTGTTGAGTAGGTGATGCACACGTCTGGCACCACAGCATGCATAGGCTGTGGCTCTGGTGCAAGGCAGAGATGTCCTATAGGGTGTTCCAGAGCTCTGGTCCCCTCCTGCACAGAGGGACCTGTTCTGACAGAGGGACCTAGTCGGGTGCACAATGACTCCCTCCCTGCCCATGGGTCCTACTTTTCTCCCTTCATCCTTCTCTCAGGGTATGAGCGGGGTACACAGCCAGCAAGAGCTAAGGGGTGCCCTATGGAGCCCTGCAGTGCAAACAGGCATTTATCATTTATCATTTATCATTTATCATTTATCATTTATCATTTATCATTTATCATTTATCATTTATCATTTATCATCAGACTGACAGCACAGGTGGTGTCAGATGAATGTGAAAGGTTTTGTAATACCGAACTGTGGAGAGAAATAGTTTCATGTTCTATGTGGGGACTACAACAAAAATATACTTAGTAGGTATTGACAGAGTCATCTTGGAAATGAGCAGGGAGAAACTTTGTCCTGTTTATTTTTTTCCATATGGGGAGAGCAAACATCACAAAACAATTGAAAGTCAAGTGAGGAATAGGAACCTGGAGCCCTCAGTTACCTTTTTTGCAGCCTTCCTGGTCTTCTTTATGCATGAGGAGATATGGTGGGGACTCAGGGAAGAAGGGCAGAGTCACCAGCTGCACCAGTGCTGGAAGTCCACAGGAGGCCATCAGCATGGGCCACAGGGACTGGCTGCCCAGCAGCTCCCTGGCAGGGATAAAACATGTGTGTAGAATAAAAGTTCATTGCATTGGTTTTCAGGAGAGAAAGGAATGGATGGAAAAGCAGAGGAAAACGCAAAATGTAGAGGGGATCCAGGAACTGATTGGGTGGGAAATAAATCGTATTATACCTTTGTCCTGAAATTTGCCCTACGGCTTTTCCCAGTGACCAGAAGAAAGAGGAAGTAGAGTTTGCAAATCCACGTAGCTTCCTAGGGGAAATTTCTCCAACGTATTGATGATGTAGAGGAGCACAAAGACCTTGAGGTGAGGAGAGAATTATGGGAGAGAAGAAAGAAGACATTCATAACCATTGGAAATAAGATTGCATGTAAATAATTAAGCATTACAGAATATAGCTGCCTCATTCACCAAATCGTTTCTGATACCTCAATCCACGTATGAGATTTTTCAGTACTAGATTTTCTAACCCTTTCTACAAAAGTGGTCCTCTTTTCATAGTGCAGTTTCCTGATCTTAAGAAATGTACAGTTTTCCCTTTGGGGTGTAGGTGTAGCCTCATCATAGTATCTATTGTGAGTCTTAGCATATTTTAAAGGACACAGAGTATGCAAGTGCTGAATAACTAAACACCCTGTAGTAATATTTAATATGCTTGTAGTTAACCCACATAATCTCAACCTTTTCTGACATAATGCTATAGAAGAGCTGTATGGTAGATCCAGAGCAGATTAAAATATACAGTGCTATATTCAATGTTAATTTCTACATGATTTAGGGGGAGACACAAGTATATCTTTTCCAGTGTCCAGCAATAATTTTGATGAATTCAGGCAGAGTTGATGTTTCCAGCTATATGTGAAACACTTAATAACTCAGACATGCTGAAAACTAGTCTGGGAACAAGAGCTTTTTCCTGATATGGTGGTCACAGCCCCTTTTATCTGTTTTGAAAGCAACATGTTCTCCTGGCTTTACGTGGCAGGAGCAATGCAGATATGCAATCTTTTTAACAAAAATTAGGTCTTTGCATGAGGCATGATACAGGTTTTAGACCACAGCAGGGCCCCTGTGAGTGAGTAGTTCTCAAAATACAACTGTAGTTCTTCAATACAACTGTTTGTCAGAGAAGCAATGTACAAAATCTGGTTATTTGAAAAATAGACATTAATTTCTAGTTAAATAAGTTAAAATAGACATCCCTTTTAATATCTAAACTAAATGAAAAAGCAGCTTTTTGTGTAGGAGACAAATACAAGGCATACTGATATCAGCACAGGATGTTTTTGCTGCATGTGGTCTACCTGCCAGGAGTGATTTTGCTTGATTATGCCCAGCTCTTTGTACTAACCCCAAGGACTTACTGCTTTGAAGCAGGTTGAATACCTTTGTAGAACATTCCTGAAATATGTTCAGAGTCAAAATTAAATGGCCATGGCCTTGAACAGCCTGGTTCTCTGGAGCCTTATGAGAAAACTAGCTTTAAACCATACACCATATAATTTCCAGTACTGTTAACCAAAATATTATACATATTTTTCCATCAGGAAAAAACCCTTGTTTCATATTGTATCAAAACATAAGGTTCTCTGGAGCCTTATGAGAAAATTAGCTTTAAATCATACACCATATAATTTCCAGTACTGTTAACCAAAATATTATACATATTTTTCCATCAGGAAAAAACCCTTGTTTCATATTGTATCAAAACATTCCTGACAGCTTTGAATATTTATGCACTTGGCAAAGCTGAATTTAATTTGGTATCAGCAAAATTAGTAGTGATTATGCTCTTTATTGCTGGGTGTTACAGAAGATCTTCTGACAAGGGATCATTGACTTTAATATTTTATTTTCTTTGTGGAGGGTCATTATTTACTTTGAATGAATATGTAAAATTTTGGGAAAGCCTGCTGACCTGTGCACTTACCTGCACTTATTCCACACATGAAGCGTCCAATTAGAATCATTTCAAAGGACTGGGCTATTTTACTGCAGCCCATGATGGATGCTGCCACTATCATGAGCAGATTGTTGCACAGAAGACATTTCTTTCTGTAAGTGCAAGAAAGTAAAAAGAGTTTTTGTAAATCAGAAGGAAAATGGCACATAATCTCCTGGCATGCAGGATGTCTTGGGTGAAATTGTCTTGCTAATTTTGTGAAATTATACATATGTAGTCCGGGACAAAATAAGCCTTTCCACACTGTTGGCACTGGATACTCTGGACTCACAGTGTGCCTTGGCTAGACCTGGGCATTTGGGAACACTTCTGGGTTTTGCAACGGAGAAAAGTCTTAACGCTTTTCTGCACTTGAAAATCCATCATGAAACACATTGATGTAGCGCCTAGGAGCATCTCAATGCTGCTGTATTTTGAGTAGCACCTCCAAGAAATCCAGTCTGTCTTCAGCCAGGGGGCTGCCTTTCCTCCTTGCCAAGATTAACCCGACCTGCGTAACTGCATCTGGTGTGAAGGCTGGCAGCACAGTTGATTAGCCTGTGCCACAGGACAACGGCAAGAAGCAGCAAAATCTGTTGATACCACTGCTAAGCTGGCTGTATTACAGCCATTCCTAAGCCCAAAAGTCTGTCTCATATTTAAAACCTCAATTGTCATTTCCTTAAGCTAAGATTCAGTTGACAAATTGTCTTCAAACATACATACTTGCCATACTTGACAGTCAGGTATCTACTTCCTGAAGAACCCAAGAGACCTCCTATACCAAAGATGGACACGGTGATAGACCACAGGAACAAGAGGTTATCCTGATGGATGGGGTAGCCATATCGCTCCAGCCAAGTTTCATTAATGAAAGCCTTAACATGCTGAGACAGAAAAAAGAATTTTCATTAACAATAACTGTAACTCCAGTGCATGTATTTTATTATATTTAGAACATAATTTTGTTGCTTTAGCTAAAGTCACTATTTCATAAAGACTCTAAAAAATGTGCATTAGCTAATAGACATAGTGTAATAGAGTATGATGTGTTCATTTTGCCATTAAAAGGAGTTCATTCTTTGCTTTTTTGTCCTTGAAATCTGAGGAACTGAGGCACGGACTTGTAGTGAAGAACAGTGTCAAGTGAGTCCACTGAAGTAGGTACATGTGCTGTACGTTTATAGGGGAGACAGATGCCACCCCAGTCAGTGTGCATCTTCTGAGGAACAGTTCTATAAATAACCACTTGCAGGTCTCTCTCTTTTCTTCTATTTTCAACACTTTGACATGTTCTGCTTTACATGGTAGCATAGTAATGGGAAAGAATTGTGAGAGGAGAATACTGTGATTAAACCCTTGCTGACTGCCAGAAAGGAACATCCTCAAGCAGGAATGTAGATTCAGTGGCACTGTTAACCAGTGTGCCATGTGCATCTTTGCCTACCTGAGACATGTAGGTGATTGTAGAAATTTGAAAGCCAATTTGGAATGTTCCACCGATCCCCAGGACAGTAATCATTTGAAAGAGCCCCTGGTACTGTACCTGCAGAGGTAGAACAAAATCTTCTTAAGCTTGTAGCCACATCAGGCTGTTCTTGGAATGTGTCTTTCATTCTCCAGAAACGTCTCATTTGTTCAAGGGATTTGCAGATAGGCATGTTCCCTCTGCTTGCCCTGGTGTGAAGTGTACATCCTCCTGTGATTTCCCTACATCCAACTCAAGGAAATGCAGCCTTTAGCTATGGAAACCATTACATTTCCCTCCCCTTCTCAATAATTAGTCAACAGAGTAGCAAGCTGCAGGTCATTCCACATTCCAGGGCTAAAACATGTGAGAGTGGTTTTGGGGAGGGAGGTCTTACTGTCCTCTTTGCTATCTGGACAGTGGCCAGGCTACCTGCAGCTCAGACCTGTGCCCACAGTAGTGACCAGGCCCTCTGTACCTAGACCTTTCCTATCTTATCTGACAGAGCAGCTGCTGTGCTAGCTACCCTTCAGGCCCTTGAATAGTGGGCAGTGATCCCTCAACTCAAGTTTTGTGGCAAAGCCTCCTGAAAT
The DNA here is from genome assembly GCF_964195595.1 of Calonectris borealis. Taxonomy (NCBI): domain Eukaryota; kingdom Metazoa; phylum Chordata; class Aves; order Procellariiformes; family Procellariidae; genus Calonectris; species Calonectris borealis. The sequence continues at coordinate 11,004,112 of NC_134329.1, forward strand.
CACCCACAGCAGCTAAAAAAGAAGTCTGAAATGTGGAAAAAAAAACAGACCGGTGTTGCTTACAGTATGTTTTTCCACTCAGATTCCTGTCAGTGTGGCAGCCCTTGGAAATCCATGCTTGTTTACCTAAATGGAGCGGAGGGAACAGCAAGGAAAGGTTTTGGGACAGAAATTCCCTTCTGCAATGGTTCTGCTTAAGATGTGCTGTAGGAGGAAAGTGTCGTTTCTAGCTCTTATTACCATCATCAGTCCTGAACTCTTGCCCCACCTGCCTGTCTCAAGCAGCATGGTCATCTTAATCTCTTGGGAGCTTTGAGAACAGACATCCCACTTTGATATTTTTTCTGATTTTTTTTCTAGTTGATTACAGATCTGAAAATACACAACCAGCACTGCACTTAGGTTTACTCTACAGCAGCCTTTGCAGCAGGACATAGTGAATATGCTGTGAATGAACGAAAAATCATCAGCTTTTCAGAGGTGCCCTGCCATATTCCTCTTTCCTGGATGAGAGTTTAAGTGTGCCCGGCAGGAGCTGAGTGGTCTTTTTGAAAGAGGCTTTGTCCTAAGTGGCGGTGCCTCACTGATGTGTGAGGCAGCAACCCTGGGTTCAAGACTCAGCTGTAGCCAGGATATTGTCCTGGGATATCGGCTGGGATAGAGTTCATTTTCTTCCTGGTAGCTGGTATAGTGCTGTGTTTTGTTTTTAATATAAGAATAATGTTGGTAACACCCTGATGTTTTAGTTGTTGCTCAGTAGTGCTTACACTAAATCAAGGACTTTTCAGCTTCCCATGCTCTGCCAGGTGCACAAGAAGCTAAGAGGGAGCATAGCCAGGATAGCTGACCCAAACTTACCAAAGGGATATTCCGTACTATATGATGTCATATTCAGTATATAAACTGCGGGGAGTTGGCTGGGAGGCAGCAATCACTGCTTGGGGACTGACTGGGCATCGGTCAGCAGGTGGTGAGCAGTTGCATCACTAGTTTTTCCTGGGTTTTGTTCCTCTCTCTCTCTCTCTCTCTCCTTGTTTTCCTCTTCATTACAATTCATTATTGTTGTTGTTGTTGTTCTTGGTATTGTTATTATTATTATAATAATATTTCAAGTATTAAACTGTTCGTATCTCAGCCCACGAGTTTTCTTACTTCTGCCCTTCGATCCTCTCCTCCATCCCACCGGGGTGGGGTGTGAGCGAGTGGCTGTGTGGTGACTGGGTTAGTTGCTGACTGGGGTTAAACCATGACAGATATAAATGCTGCAGGCTTTCATAAACATCCCTGTCAAGATGCCACAGCTGCCAACATCCAGTCCTGTTCCCTGCCTTTCAAAACCTCTGCCTACCATCTCTTGCACTAAATAATTAGTGGTATATTTAACAAAACTGTTTTTTCAGCAGGTAAGCAAAGCAAATGATGTTTGAAGGTAAGAAAATATTTTCCAGTAAATGAAAACATTTAAGAAATGTTAATGTATTGATAAAAATAAGACAAAGATGGATGGCAGTGGATATGAAGTGCAAACATCTGTAATACCTCAAAATGGTGGGCAAAACCACTTCCAAGATACGTTTAGTGAATAGGAGCCTTGTTGTTTTTACTGAGATACTGATTTCGTTTTCTTTGAAACACTAGTAGCATACAAAAATGTCACATATGTAAATACAAGTACTTACCAGGTCTGATAGGAAGCCGGTCATCTCTGGCTGGGGGCTGGTTGTCCAGTGTGTGATGTGTCTTTGTCATCACAGGCTTCTGTGTCTCTGTCTCCTGCCTGCTGGTATGGCAGTGGGCATTTGGCTTCAGGGACCAGAGTTAAATTTTCACTATTTCGTCTTCACTCACTTATATTTACTTTGACTGGCCAAAGTTAACACTGCCAGATTAAATATTTCAGGAAATAATTGCATCTAGTCCAGTCCACAGGGGGAAAGTTTCAAAGCAGAGGAAGTTTGCACCTGGGGGGTAGTGAGGGCTTTGGAAAGGGAAAGGAGAACAGTTCAGGCAAAAAAATCCAAACAGTTTTCCAGGAACAGTAAAATACTTTACTTCTATGATACAGACTGAGGAGTACCTCTGCCATAATCTACACAAAGCAAAAAGCAGCTGGTATGAGGTTTAGGTACTGTTATTCAGTATTAAGTAAAGTGTGTAGTGTTCTGTTTCAGATTCATTGGTATAGCAAATATAATTTATTAGATGAAAAACAGGCAAATTTCAAAGCCTAATTCCGCTGTTCTGGCTTTATGTATCCGTTAGACTGTACTAAGGAAGGGTATTTCTTGTCTGGTGTTTATGCGGATGTTTGTTGGCCAGGAGTGGTGAAAAGGCAGTAAGAGATATTGTGCCCTGGCAGAGGCTTTTGGAATAGAGCATCTGGTCCTGAAGGCTCCGCTTGAAACATCCAGTAACTGTAAGACCCACTTACTCAAGAGAGTAATCAAAGAAGGTAAAAATTCCCTAATGAGTTAGGATGGGACAACTGGGATCTGAATCCCTCAGGTTTCAGCTTTGAGACAGAACAACTCCAAAATCAGTGTTGTAGCCATTGAAAAGTCACCTTTGGTTCCCAGAGGCTCCTCTCTTGTGAGGGGAAGCCTGAACTGTAGCTCTACATGTCTTCTGCTAGAGACAGCACTTGGAAGAAAGAGGTTTGCCTGGGGGTTTCATGTGTGGTTGATGCCCTGTGCTGTTCCTGCTTTCAGAGTCTTCTGCTTGCTCTTACTCATGCTAGGGGACTTTCCCCCACCCCCAAGGCTTGGGGTGGGGGCAGATGGAGCAATGGGGTTGTACTGAAGCCCTCAGTAAATGCCCAAGCTCACCCTTGGGACTTGTACTTTCAGTTCATAAAACACAGAATGCAATTATTTACAGAGGGGTTTACTGCAAATACTGTGAGTCTAAAGAAATGAGAAAAAATACATGTTAATAATAAAACCTTGTTTACTTGTGTAATTCCAACTATTGCCTATATAACTGCATAGCAAATGCTGTTTATTCTGGCTTGCAATAGCATTTAGAATGATGTGGCATTTTTGTAAGTATTTTCTCTTGAACACCAACAATTGTAACATTTTGATTGTACAAAAATGAAAGTTGCATTTGACTATTTATTGTTTCAAATAGCTATTGACTATTGTTTCAAAATGTTAATTTTTCCTTTTTATTACATAATTTTTCTCAAATTGTATCAGTGAAATTTCTCTTACATTTTGGGGGATTTCTGATGATTCTGCGCTATACATGACTGTATAGCATGGTACTGTTTCACCATATCAGCAATTTTAGGATTATTTGATCCTAGGAGTTTACCTCTTGTTTTTTGTCAAGTCAATGGAATTGACTGTTTCTGTTAAAAATTTCACATATAGTCTAGAGAATACACTATGAAAGTTGTGCATGGTTTCATGTTTAAGGAATTATTACAGAGTTGAGGAGATCTTTTAATTTGTCCTGTATAGAGCTGTAAGAAATGCTTGCTGTGAAATGGACAAACACATGAAACTCACTTTTATGAGGTGTGTCATTTAAATTTGTCTAAAGAGCTGAAAGCTGGGCTTGGTTCTAAGCCAGCTTGATCTAGGGTATATTGCTCATTGTGGATGACTGAAGCCATCTGCAGTTTAATTTCACACTGAGAGGAACTCAGTGGTTTCTTCTAGGTTTGATTTGAGATTTTGGGTTTATTATAATCCAAACCTCAAAATTCTGAATAGCAAAATCACAGAGACTGGAACTAAAGAAGACATTTAGGCACAAAACCTTTCCTAAGTGAAATCTGTAAGTTTAGTGTACCACATATTTTATGTTATGATGACTTATTGATTATTGACTGCTCTCAGGTTTTTAAGGTGATATGAGAGTGACTTTCATTCATGAAGATTCCATTTGTGACTATGAAGGAATATTAATATCTTTTCCAATAGTAGAAAACAAATAATTTGCTTTTGTTTTGTTTTGCAGTCTGTAAGGTCCTTTATGACCTTACTTAATAGATGGTCCTTCTGCTGACCAGCTAGAAGCAAGTGTAGGTGATAAGTTCCTCAAGAGAAGCATTTCCTGTAAAGGAATGAGGTCTCTTCCTAAAATGTAAAGCGCCAAATTCTTTGGTTATTTCCATAACCAAGTACCACTTTGTCTCTGGAAGGAAGAGGTAGATGAAGATGCCTGAGCTGATGAGGATCCCAGTAAAGATAAGGAAGCAGAAAGAGATGAGGATTTCCTGGAAATAAACCAGAGAAAGATTGTTGTTGTTGTTGCTTCTCCTTTTACAGCACCTTGAACATGATAACAAAATGATAACAATGATGGCAAAGTTTCACTTTGTAGCTGTCTACATCCAGTTTGTTTTGTCGCTGTGACATGAAACGCACCAGCCTTTAGGTGTGAAACAAAAATGGGAATAAAATAGTTAAAAATTTCTTCTTACCTGAGGGGAGAGAATAACTGTGAGGATAGACAGTGCCAAGGCCATGAAAGCATAGCCCTTCCACAGCAGTGTCTTCCTGCCAAACTGCTCAATGGTAAAGGTCTGGAAGGGCAGGAAAAGCACACGCTTCACTGTAAGCACAGCTAAAGCCTGAGTAACACCCTGATACAGTGCCCCTTACACTCATCAGAGTGGGAAGGAACACACAGAGACTAACCCCTAGTGATACGTATGGAATAAGGCCTTCAAACCCAGCTGTGTGCGGCACCTCAAAAGTGCAGAAATAGACCTAGAAAACACAACGGGAGAAAAAACTTGCATTGGAAACAGTGGATTGCATGTGTGATATCACCTCTAATGTCAGGACTGTTAAGCAAGCAAGTGGGGTACATTTCCACCAGTGACCTGTCCTTTTTGCTGATTGTTGAGAAAATACTTCTTTTCAAGAATGGGTTAGAAATAGAAAGTGTCTTTTTAAAAGCTTTTCGCATGCTTTTAACAGAAAGAAACTGCTATCATTTTAGTTTCAGTCCTGGTCGTCATCTGATGGAAGTCAGCTGTGCTCCAGAAAAACAATACACCTATCATCATCACTTAGTGTTGGACCTACAGAAGTGAAAATAGAGGTGTTAATGATGGGTGAATTTCCTGAGGAAAGTGAGGGAATTCACATGAAGCTTTTTCCTTTCTCTTTTCACTATTGGTACAGCTATTCTAGCCCCACTATGTCCAGGCAGGCCCAAGAAAAGAGACAAAAATATGGGATGAGAAGGCTCTAGCAGGCAGTAGCTCGAAGAGGCTGTGCTCTGCCTTCTAGCCAGTTTTACTATCTCTCCTGACAACAGCAACAGCAACAGGTACCAAAACCATAATATTTACAGGACATAACTTCCTTTGAACAGATGCAAGCATAACCCTGACACACTAACAGTGATGGCACTGCTTGTATTCAGTTCTGTTGGATGCCAGCTGCAGCCTTGTAACAGTGATTTTGGCCCTGATGCATGGGCCTGTACTGAAATAAGTAAGGCTGGATGGCACCTAAATTTCCAACTTCTTCTTGAAGGTGTCAGTCACAGCAATGACACTGAAGCAGTAGTACAAAGATGAGAAAGCTAAAAGAAAAAAGCCTAGCTTACTTGCTTTATCTCTCCTTTAGAGTAAAAGATAGGCAGGGTGAGTAGTCAAAATAATTTGAGATATTGCTTACAGAAGTATGAGAAAGAGAGGTCTTGGCATGGGGTTAAAACAACATGCAGACATCAATATTGGCGGGTTAATCATACACTGTCTGGTTTATCAGTAACTACAAGAGATGCAGCAATAGTAAACATTTGGGAGAACAGGCCTCCTGAGGTTTAGTGCATTGGATTTGTGCAGCCTGGGATGATGAATGCTTGAGATGGAAGGGTTCCTTAACCCATGAAGTAGTGAAGGTGCCCAGCAAGACCACCCGTGAAGGACTGACTTCTTGCAGGAGACACTGAAGCTATATCAGAGTGAGCATGGCTGGACTTCATAAGAAAGGGACAGAGGGATCCAAGGCTCATGCCTTTAAACCTGACATGGTGCTGTGTGACAGGGATGAGCAGTCCCTCTGCAATGTTCCAGCTGTGCTTCTGCTGAGACCAGTTCCTGCGAAAGGACCAGCAAAGACAAAGTGACACTGACCAAGATTACAACAGAAAATTCTCTCTTCTGTATGTGCAGAGAGGTTGGGACTCCTGAAAAGAAGATGTGAAAAGGAGAAAGAGGAGAGTAACCTCAGAGAGAAGGAACTGACAAATGAAAGTGGAAGTTACCACAGCAGAATAGACTGTTAATCTGGTATAGTGCCAATAGTGAACACTGATCCTAACATGTATTTTTCTATATGTCTATTTAGTTAGCTACTCCATGGCTTTAATGTCTGGTCAGCACAGTTCAGAAGTACTGCCACTTGCAATTGCACCACATTGTGAAATCTGTGCAAACTGGGAAAAGAACAGCATGGAAGAATCTGTGTTCCGTTTGGTCTCATGCTGTTCTTATTTTCAACAAGGCGACTCAGGCATTAGAAATTCCCCTTTGCAAAGTTGTTAGGGAAGCTGCAAGCTGTATAGAAGCACTGCCACAGAAAGGATGGGGGAAGTGGGCACGGTGGCAAAAAGAAGCCTGAGATTTCATCCTGGATGCAGGCAGCACCTTGTTAGTCTTCTCAGAATCAATGAGGGGCACAGGAGCTGTTGTGGGCAGGTTAACATATACAAGCCAGCCTGCCCCCAGTGTTATGGCAGAATAAACGTCCATAATTCAAAACTTGTCTTTTTAAATAATATGGTGCATTTATATAGCATTTTGCCAGCTCAATAGTGAATGTCAGTTTTCCAAATAAAAAGTAGTAAATGGATGGGCAAAAACATCCAAAGCCAAATCAGCAGCCAGTTGATGGCCAGGAGTAAATCTCATGACTGCTTGACTCCCACCCAGATACAATTTCTTTTATAGTGTCTGCAAGCTTAAAGTGCAGAATTTTCCTATGGACACCTAAGAGTTGTTTTAGTGTGGAGAGGGGAAGATACCCAACTGCATTCATGCCAGAGAATTGCAGAGTTATGATCACAATAATCAAAATGCACAGCTGCCATTGCAGAGTTTGGTCTTCTGTCACTTCCAGCACACTCAGGATTTTGATGTTTTCCATTGCTGCCTTTTGTTCTTGCAGATCGTCCACTTCTGCCTGATGCTCTCCGTCACCCCACAGTTTCTTCATAGCTGTGCAGAACAAAGAGGAAAGCTTGATACAGCTGTACTATTCATGTATCATAATATTTGTACATGCAGATTTATTTAGATTATTAATTAGTTATTCCCCTGAGGCTTCAGACATCATGATATTAACAAGCATGGTATGAGAACACCAGTGACATATGTTTATACCCTGTGTTCACAATCTTGCAGAAAATAAGATCCTATCTCACCATTGTTAGTATATAAACCTTAATTAATACTATACAGTTGTCAAAACATCAATGTAGTCTCTGATCTCTCTCTTTCCCTGCCTGATCACATGGCTCTTGCTACAGCACCTTGGAAATGCCTTCCTTGAACCTGAACAGAGAAACTATGGTCACAGTCACGGCAGCTCTTTGCACTGATAACATAGCATATTGATTTATTAAAGGGCTTTGTGTTTCCATGCATGTGTGTTTTCATGTACAATTACAAAGACATGCTGTATCTGGACAGTTTTGTTGGAAAGAATTTGTAGTAAATTGATGAGGTAATTTATGCAGTTTGCTGACAAGATGAGATAGCTCCCAGTAGGCTGGCTGCTATTTCAGTTAGATGGCTGTGGTACCCAAACTACCTCATTTAAAATTACCTTACATGATATCTTTTGAAAATTTTGACTGCCCATGTTAACATCTGTTGAGTGGAGAGACTGATGTGTTTGTTACCTGGGCATGCCCACTCAAAGGCAGCTATAGTCTAGCTCTTATTCTTTTCTTCTGCAGAGAAGGGGGGAATGGAAAGTCAATGGAAACAATTTGCAACTTATTTTGGGAAGCATCCTTTACATTTTGACGCCACTACCAATGACTCCTGAAGATGCTGTATCTGCTTAAAGCTTTTCTTACCATGGCTGAGTAGTTGATCATAGAGATTGGAAAGCCAATTGTGAGGGATCCACCAATTCCCGACACAAAGATCATTACAAACAACCACTGGTACTGAACCTGCAAGGAATAGTACAAGCTCATCGCAAAAGAAACTGGTGATATCACAGTCCCTGCATTTCTAGGATATCATCTTGTTTGATGATGCTTAAATAATCTTAGCAGAACATGCAAAGCATTAGTGCAAAAAACATCAGCCAGATAAAGGTTCTGGATTATCAGTTTCATTACTCTTCTTCACATTAATTAATTAACCAATCCACAAAAACTTTATTTTCAAATGATATTTCATATCACTATCAGGCTACTAGCTAGGAAAGCTTAATAATATCACAGTTATACAAGGGAAGATGTGGGAGCAGGTGAAAACAGTATGGAAATGCCTCATCATTTAAGTACTAGAGGACTTTTTAACCTCTTTTTAAAAATCAGTTTTCTCTACCCAGCTGGAATTTCCTTCAAAGTTTCTGTGATGATTTAGTCCAGAAAGTTCATTCTGTGTCTTTTGATTTTTTTATTTTAAATGTTAGCTCTAATTTTTACAGTAACAAAATTAGAAGGATTATTTAAAGAGCATCCACTGTCCACCCTATTATTTTGAAAATAGTTTGGTATATATGTATTCTATTTTCTTTAGGAATGGTAATTGAAACAGATAACCTCTCAATTCTTCTGACAGCTTAATATTAAAGCTGATACTGCCAGCTGAAGTACTCACCACTTCTGAAAGGAGCTTTTCCATCTTATATCGAAAGAGTGGCTGGTCCCAGGCAGACAGAACTCTGTTAGACTGAGGAAGTGTTTTCTGTCACGCCTTTTCTGCACCTTCTGCTTAAGTAATCATTTGATTCTGAGACTGAGGTTAATGTTTACTTCATACGATTTCTGTTGACTGATGTTTTTTGCAGCAGTTGGACAGCACTTAGAATGGATGGATTAAATATTTCAATCACTCAACAGGAGAGGTCGCTCTGAATGGGAACATTTTGTAGCGTGTGTGCTCCCTATTTTGATACAGGGAGTGAAACCAGGTCAAATATAAAATCTAACCCAAGCTTCAGTTGCTGGAACACACACCGGCGCTTTAATATCAGGGCTTCTTCTGTGGCTATTCCTTTAGAAGTAGCAAGCACATTATTTGAAATTTTAAAATAGAAGACTCCCTAAAACTCAACACTGATTCAGTGCTCCAGCACAATGATAGTCAATATGAATGGCTAAACTGCAGAAAGATAGTACTTATGGTCCTACTAAACAGGAGGCATGGTATACCATTTGTAACTGTGGTAGAAAATGGAAAAAATAATTAATTGTCGTACCTACAAAGGTATAAGAGTTTGGGGAGGGAAGTGTTTAAATGCTGCAGCGGCCAGCAGGATTAACAACTCTTGAATAGCAGCAGTACATGGGCGCTGTGGAGCGTAGCAGTGGTAAAGTGTAGTATTGTATGCTCATGTGCACTAGTAGAGTGCAGTGTGTCCTAGGCCAGTACACAGCTAGCAGACATTTGCTGTCACAGCTTCTGCTTTTTTTTTGGAGCAGTTAATTATTTATAAAATGGGCTGAATTTTCAAAGTGTCTACTCTCTCAAAGTGTCTTACTCCCCGTCTCACTCCAGGATGCTGATCCTCCAGCTCTCAGCACTGCCTGTATGTTTGTTAACCCTTGTGCCATCCATGAGGTACTCAGAATAAGGCTGAGAGCATTGCTTGCACTACAAAAACTTGCTCCAGGTTTTGCTACAATGGATATCCATGCAGGGTGCAGTCAGTTTGCTCCAGAGGATGCAGGTGAGAGTTCTTCTGTACTAATTGCCCAGGGATCGGGGCTGATCCCTGACAGTCATTATAGAGACAATCAGGACATACAGCTACTTGATGTCAGCTCAAGAAAATAGAACAAAATTGAGTTTTCTTTGTTATTCTACCTGGTATTTTTTAATCTGCAGTGTTCATGATCAATACTAGGTCCTTTGATAAAGACATGACATGAAAATTGTTTGCAAGAGCTATGTTTATATTTCATCCTCTCTTTATCCTGCTCTTAATCCTGAGCAGAGCTTTCTTACAAAGTAACAAACATAGAGACAAATCCTGCTTCTTTAAAATGATAGCAAAGGAGAAAGACTTGAAATAAAATTGATGTGTTATACCTGAAAATGTTTTCCATGTGCCAGTTCTGAGAAGTGTCTGTAGTTACTAATGTCTTCCTGCTAGAGAGCTGTTCTGGGAAGGAGCCATTGTCTCTCACCATGAAAAGCAAAGATGAATAAAATAGGACTACTTGGATAATGACAAATTATCTGTGGATTACTTTTTGGATTACATTTTATTGAGAAAAGTCCATGTTAAGGTGTAGCTTTCAGTTCAATTTTGAGACAGGGTTTTTTGTCAGGGGAAGTTGCTTATAGTGGCCTCTCAGAGCTTGGTGCAGAATGTCTTTTCTTCGGTAGCATTCTTCTCCACAGTCTGATGACATTTCTTCTTAAATTGGCGTGTTCTGAATTCTTCTGTGATTTCGGAGGTTGACTTCCCTTTTGTTTCTGGGAGGAACAGGTAGATGAGAACCGCTGAAATAACCAGGACAGCAATAAAGATGAGGAAGCAGAAAGGACCAAGAAGCATCTGGAGATAAAAATAGAATAAGATGAGTGATTTCCCTGACAACACTTGCCCCTATAGATTCTTGAAAATTGTTGATTTGTCCCTGTGAAATGAGGAATAAGTTGATTTTACAGAAGGAATATTTATTTATCTTTTCAATCTATTCTTGAGACAGCAGAGGATGTCTGAAGACTAGGGAAAAGTTTTACATAACTGGCTTCCATATACCTGTAGCAATAAGGGTTTCACAGCTTTGATCATCTACAAGGCATTTCATCCTACTCCCTGTTCAGACCAGCCTAGAAAATCAGTTTAAGTTGATGGCTTCGAAGAGAAGATTTGAATCAAATTACATACGACAGCAAAGGGGAAAATCATTCCAGTGAAAGTGAGGCCTAGCCAAATGACGATTCCACCAATTACAAAAGCGGAGGACCTTGTTGAGAGGGTGAAGATTTCATTCATGACAGATGTGATAGCTCCAGCTGAGGAAAAACCATAAAAAAGCAATAAAAACATTGTTGTAGTTTACCATATTCCTCAAATTGACTGAACTGATGTCACTGGTCAAACACAGCCCCAGTAAGTCAGGCTACTGTGAGATCATCTAAATTTGGGCAGCACAGCCATCTCTATCTGAATTCCCCTACAGACTTCTCTGACAGTCCTTGGAGAGATGGACACCCCTGAAGTGCAGTTTCTATCCACGTAAGATGTATAAAATATGGATATGAATGGCCCTAATGGCCTATTTCTCTCCATTGCCCATAGGAGACACCTGGGTTCTGCTACCGTAGGAATTCTGTTAGGTTTTCACGACATTCATGGTCCTCATATACAGCCCTTACAATAAAAAAGGCTGCCATTTGAATTTGGAGACTGTAATAACTAAAAGCAGTGTTTAGACAGGGATCTTTCAGAGTAAATATTGGTCTTGGGTGAGTGAGGTCCTAATAGAGAGCTGTAAGTTTGGTTCTGGCATTACTGATGTAGGTGATTCAGAGTGACATTAAGAGAGGATGAGAAAGGACAGAGCAATGCAAAGAGACAGACTATGCGTGCTATCAGGTATCATTCTTTAATAGAGTAGGATTTTACATGAGAGTTGACAAAACTCTGATATTTTAGAAATGGCTACCTCTGCCCTTAGGCAAAGACAGAGATGGACCTGTTGAGCCTGTATGCACTGAACAGCATTCACACCCTCCAAAACAAGTCTTAGTGAATTAATTAACAAGTATTTTTTTGGCTTGAACCTGTAATCCAGTGAGAGGAAATAGGGTCCTGAATCATCAGTGTCTGAATCGTTCAAAGTAATTTGTTAAAAAAATTGTTTCTTGGGTCATTAATTCATCAAAAATTGGGACTCCCCCAATTCCAGTCGAAACTAAGCTGTTGATTTTCAAAGATATATTCACACAGTCTAGTTCTACTTCCATACATCCATGGCCTGTGCTTATCCATGTGGTCTAAGGTTTCCTGTTGTTGCTTTTATTGTTGTACTCACCTGGTCCTATTCCATAGGCAATGATAAATAAAAAGATGAGAACAACACTGCAGTAGCGCATCCAGAGGAACTGATCCTAGACAATGGCGAAAGGAGGGAAGAGAATGAAAATTAATTTTTTAGCTGTAGCACAGCTGATACAAACATATAGGAGAAGCAATATTTATGAAAAAGCCCATGACACTGGGCTCTGTAGTAGGTGCTCACTAGAACTACTTGTCTCTCTGTACTGAATACGTGGAAGGCCAAAACTAGCCTGCAGTGTCATATCTGCAGAGGTGAGCTGAACTGCACGCTGGTCTGAAAAACAGGTAACAAATTCCAAGCTAATTATAGCATGGGGAAAATTGTTACTGATTTAATGTAATTATCTTATTGAATTAGACAGCTTTAGAGAAATATTTAAATCTCTTGTGAACCAGAAAATATCTGTGAAACAGAAGGAAGCTGAAAAGTTTATGGGCTTAGACCAAGATTGCAATGCAGTGCAAAACACTGGCACTACTGAAGCCATGACACTGGGTTCCTCACTACTTTCCACCATCCCGACTGGAAGTAGCTAGAGAGCTGCACTGTGTAGCTGGATCACTTGTATCAAGGGTGGAAACTGGTGGTTGTTGGAAGGGTCAGCACGCACTGCTTCTGCTGCAGGAGGCATGGGATAGCAAATGGGAAAGGTGACAGCAGGGATGCTCATCTAGGGTTTTAAAGGATAGGAGAACAAGGACAGGTGAGGTTTGGAGAGGTCAGGTAGGCAGAGAGCTGGAGGAAAGCTATACCAGATCAATGGTTTTACTGACTGTTTGAAAGCTTGATTAAAAAAGATACAACTACAGGGCAAGACAAAAAAAGCCTTGCAGAGGGACTATGAGTTTGTATTCAGAAGATACTTTGGACATGAAAGCTAAGGCTGACTATCTGCTGTCCTGCATAAAGAATTCTGATGCAGGTCCACCCCCACAGAGACATTTGCTTACGCTCAGTAGAAGGCTTGTTTCAAGCAACACCAGTATCAGTGCCATCAGCAAATAACCACCCCACAGGAGTATCCGGCGTCCAAAACGATCGATAATGGAGCTCTGAAGAGTAGAAAAAAATTGCGTATCACTGGAAGCATGGCAAAATCCAGCTGTCAGCTGTCCAACAAATCAAGCATTCTTCTTGAGTTCTTTTTACCTTAAAGAACACAAATCTTATTGGCACCAAGTTTGATATTTATTGAGTTCCTTCTCTAATAGCCTCTAATGCTATGAATTTGCTGCCCAGCATTGCAGCTACTTTTTCATGAACACTGTAATCAATGGAAGCGTGCTATGATTCCATTTGAATATATATTTATACACAAATATATGGAAATAAGTATACATATTTATGTTTGAATGACATTTCATTTATACCTGTATGAATAAGAGAGGGATTTTTATAAGAAATTATGGAGAATGAAGATGGGAAGAAAGACGTGAAAGGTGGGACAAAATCTGGTGGGGATGGTAACAACCACTTTACAGATTTATGCAGTGCCAAAATTCTTAGTTCACAAAGAGAAGATTAATTTTCTTTAAGGAAGAATAGACTGAACTCACATGTACTTTAACTGTTAAAGCCCCAGAAAGATCTGACTTACACAGAAAATGATAGAGATGAGCTCAGAGATAGCAACTCCTAGAGCTACATATGGGATTATGCTTTCCTGCAGGTTGGCTGTCTGAAAAATTTCCGAGGTGTAAAAGGTGATCTGGGAAATAAGAAATATTTTTTAAATGAAGCATAGTCAATAGATGTGATATGCACTTATCCAGCATCACTTTGAACTAGATTTGTCATCACTGCAAAAGCAACAGTACATTTAGTGGGGTTTAGCAGAGGTGACGTACCTGCTTGAGATGTGAAAAATCAAAAGGTTAATGGAGATGAAGAAAAGGGATTTGAAAGCCCAGAAAAAAAAGGAGTTGAAAGGAGCATACTGCTGTAAGATATGGCAAAAAGATGTTGTTTTGGCAAAGAGGAAGAGGAAAAGGACAAGACAGAGAGTGAGGAAAAAGAAAAGCAGATCTCAGTCTAGCAGACTGTACATCATCATACAAACAGTTGATTCTGTTGCCCTTTTCCAGTTGCTGAGCAGAAGCTGCTCATCTGCAAGGCCCTGATGGACTGGGCACCATTCCCCTGTCAGCAGAGTGCAGAGGTGCCGTCCCTGCCCACATTGCTGGGAACTGTAATGAACAAGCTCCAATGGAGTACACAGGCTTAAGCAAGGCTTATGGAGTGAGACCCACAGGCAAGTGATAAAAATTAAATCCAGGGAAATGGCTATTAGCTTGGGCGGTATTGGGCTCAGCCACTTTGTATGCGGAAGCAACTGGAAGGAAATGGCTTAATGGATAAATCTCCATTATCAAATGGAATGAAAGTTGGATAGCAATAGCTGGCCATCTGGCTGGCTACTACAGAAGTCAAAGATAGTGGAGATAGAAGTCTAGATAAATAGATCTCTGGGTTGTAGCAAGCCTTAGGGTATTTATAACCCTTTCTCCTACAGAGTCTTTGCTAATACCACCAGGGCAGTGAAAGCAACAGTGCCCTTGCAGGAACTTCTGCTGAGCTGAATCTCTTGTATTCTCATCCCAGAAGTTCCCTTAAAGGTATGAAAAATACTGGTGATAATACCACAGAGCTTCACAGGCAGTGGGCTCTGTGTGAGAAGGAATAATGTAGATCCAAAGGCAAGTGACAAGTTGGAATTGTGGCACTTCAGTTACTTAATAGTAGATCTAAGCATGGAAATAGGGTATACTCAACTGCACTCAGGCCACAGAGCTGTAAACTCAGTAAAAGGAGGAGCATGGTACTCAGCTGCGGATATACGGATGGTTCTTTCAGCACTTCTAGGACATTCATGATTTTAGTGCCTTTTGTTACAGCCTTTTCCTTCAGCATGTCATCAAACTCTGTGTGATAATTCCCTTCTCCCCAGAGTTGCTTCATGGCTACGGAAGAGACAGAATGAAGCATACTCCTCCATCATCTGATCCACTCAGTTCTGTGTTTTTCAACTTTTAATGACATTTGCAACATTTGCAGTTCAGTCCATGCTTTGATTCATCAGTCACTGAGCAAAGAACTAGAACATGGCTCACTGGAACATGCTGAAACTGCCTTGGAAAATGGCTTTCAACTTGCTGTAGGGGTAGATCTTAAATATTTCTGATGACTCCTTTTAGTCTAGAGTAATATAATTCAATGCTATGATCTTTGTAAGATCTTTAGTCATGTAGTTATCAAGAAATCTGTAGTTGGCTAATAGAAAAGCCGATTCCCTCTATTAGGTACACTTTCCCAAGAGTTTAACAAATTAAGGATCTAAAGTTTTATTTTACCTTTCAAGCAACCAGCCTTGTCTCCTTTTTGCAACAAGAGATAGGGAGGGGACTCAGGAAAGAATGGCAAAAAGAGCAGTTGAATCAATGCCACCAACCCAGAGAAGGACAATAGCACATTCCACATGTCTTCAGTTCCTAAAAGATCTCTATGAAAGCATGTTAGAGTGTATTTATAGTCCAGTACAATTACAATCTATAACTAGTTTGGTATTTTCTCGATCTTAGGCTAGCTAAAGAGACACAATATACGTACAGACCTTGAAAAGATAAATTGAAATAGATGATGTTTAGGCTAGGGAAAGGAAAACAGACCAATACTTTATTTCTATTGCAAGACTGAGATTTTTCTTGTAATTTGAATATTCCTACAACAGCTCTCTAAACCAATACTGCAATTCTGCATGTAATCAAGAAATTAGAGATTTCAGATCTTAAAATTTTACTAAGGGTGTTTACATACAATCTTTTCATATTAACTTCAGCAGAGAGACCTCCCCTCCAGAGATGGATTCATACTTTCTCAAGAGAAGGGCCTTTCTCTCCTCAGTGAATGATAAGGGAACCTCAGTGACTGGTATGGGGTAGATGCTTCCTTTTTGACAGCTGTAGTTAAGCAAAGTAAAACCCCACCCTTAGTGTATGTCCGTTTCTAGGACTGGGAGAACAACACTTCCCTGCCGTACAGAAGACAAATAAATAGGAAATAGGAGGAGAAGGAGAAGCACAAGTACCGTAATCCAAGAATTCTTGCTACAGCTTTTCCTAGTGCAAGAAACACAGAGGACGTCACATTTACAAATCCACGCAACTTCTTAGGTGAGATCTCTCCAGCATACTGAACGTGGGCACTCATATGTATTCCTAAAGTGAAGAAGACACGAGAGAGCTAAAGCTATAGAAAGCAAGAGAGACGGTCCCTTTTCATTTCACCTTCAGCCAAAGGTAGCTCTCTCCTCTCTCTTCTGAACTGTTTGCTATATATCCTCCACAATAATAGGCTGAAAATGTACCTTTTACTTTAAGCAAGATGTTTAGCTAATCCATCAGATCGCTCTCTCAAGAAGAGCTCTAGAAGGCAAAGGACAGCTCATCTTACCTTTTCCCAATCTGTTCCTTGTTCCACTGGGGTTACTGTGCATGCCTGGGTACTCCCAGCAGGAAGATTTCTGTATCCACCCCAAAGAAGTCACATTAACATGGAGTAGTGGGGAGTCCTACCAGCACCGATGCCCTCGAGGAAGCGCCCAATCAGGATCATCTCAAAGGATTTGGCTCTCCTACTGAAGCCAGTATGCAGTGTGGCTACTATTAGGACCACATTGTTGAACAGCAGACATTTCTTCCTGCAACAGCAAACAACAGGTGGGTATGATTTGTGTTTTACTTTTTCATCTTAAACTTACGCCTGCCTGTTCTCCTCTGGATTTAGAGACCAAGCCATGGCCATGTTTAAATCCATTGCTTATAGGACAACCATATCTGATTATGAAAAGGCATGAAGTCAGGAACAGTCAAGGAAAAAACACTACGTGGGCACACCATGAGGCTGAAGGAAATTCCTGCAGAATAAAGACTGATACGGAATGGTCTTTTTCACTTCTTTCCTGTGGGCGAGGCTCCCATCTCAAACTCTGCACATGTCCCCAGAACAAGGCTTCACTGAGAACTTGCTTCACTGCCCACCTCAAGCTAGAGAGTTCTGGCTTTGTCCTTTATGGCCACCCTCAAAGAGAGGGTTCTGAATGTGGCCTGAGGGACTTCTGCTTATCTTTGATGAAACTCTTATTATTCTTATAGAGGAATGAACCTGCACAATTTTTTTAAAGGCTGCGATCAATTAAAAAACAAAAAAGGCAAAAAAAAAGCGCTTTTGCCTATAGAACATCTATCCCCTTCTGCACTACTGCAGTGTTGTTGGGCTCCCTAGGGCATTATTGCCCAATAAAGAAATTTCAGAGATTTATTTTTTACTAAAATTTCAGCAAAAATACAAGAATTGTATGACACGAAAACCATGACAAGGGAATCAGAAATAGTTGCATATTCTTGTCTCTCTAATATACCTAGGTGTAGGTATACATGCTGAGTAGAGTGAATTCTGCACCAGAAGGGGGCAGTGAGAATTCTGACATCCATTATATTAGGTGAGTAATATTTAATTGCTTCCTTTGTGTCAGCCCTGATAGTGAGCTGTTGGGGAATATACTTACTTTCCATATTTTGCAGTCAGGTACCCACTACACAGACACCCTATCATTCCACCTACACAGTACATAGACACGATGAAGGACCACAATAATGTGAGTGTCTCCTGATGCAGCACAGAACCGTATCGCTCCAGCCAGGTTTCGTTGATAAACTTCTGAATGTACTGGGACAGAAAAAGAGATTTTCATTCCACTGAGGCACTAATCACAATAGTTCTTCATTACGTTTACAACTTAAAAAAATTAGATTAATAGTCATTACTAAAAGCATGGCTATGGGACTCTTATTTGCAAATTAGGATTGATATTTCCTCTCATACAGCCTAATAGTGTAAGAGAATCTTTCAAAAATTAATTATACTCCTTAGTCTGCTGAATCGTGGCTCTCCTACACCAAAATATTGGGACCTTTTCTTGATTCCTGTGAAGTGCAAATGTTCTTGAGTGCAAGCAGAGGATAGAAAGAGAAAGGGGCTGAACTGAAGGTTGAGACTCAGTCAGCTAGTTTTTAACTTTTTTCTCCATGGCATAATCTTTAAGGAGGGTGCTTCAATATGTTGTTTCCACACATTGTTCATTTTTAATTTTAGAGATGTTAGAGAGGTTTTATAAAAGAAAAAAAAAACAGTTTAAGGAGCCACTGACACTTCCATTGTCCCTCCATTCAGTTATAGACCACAGCAGGAATAGTGTTGCCTTTCCAGTTTTTTCAGCCTTTCTGATATTCTGTGGGAAGTTGTCTTTGGAGTACAACTCCTAACATTCATGCAAACTCCTTTGACAGTATGGGACTGGAAAGAGCTGGGAATAAACTCATATAGCAACACCTAACAGATTTTTAGAGCATCTTCAAAGTGTAAGGCTTAGTCCCATGAAAAGCAATTACAGATGTGATTTTATAAAGGCTTTGCTTACCGGAGAAGTATAATTGATCACAGACATTTGAAAACCAGATAGATGAGTTCCACCAATTCCTAGCACCATGATCATTAGCAATAGCTTTCGGTATTGAACCTGCCAAAGATGATGAAACACATCCTAAGTTCCTGATACCAGCATGGCTTTCAGACCATGAGTTAATTTATGAGAGCTTATATCTTCACATTTCTATGATTAAGAAGCCTTTAAAATGCAAAAACCCATTTTGAATTTTTCAATAATCAAGCAAAATTGCTGAGAAATTGTTAAGATGCAAATCTGCACATTCCTTTATGTTCCTCTCCTGGTTACTAGCAGCCTGAAAAGATGCAGTCTCTAATTCTGTTAGTTCTGTTAGCCACAGAAATGAAAAAAAAAAAATCATAAAAGCCTTGTTCAAATAGTTTGTGTTTGCTTTTGTACTAGTAAGAAGCTACAGCTTTCTTGAATCCCTTTTTTCCTTTATCTTTGCCTCCTCAGAGACTTTGTTCACCAGATTCCAGAGATTAATCAAATCTGTCCTCTTAAAACTTATTTTGTTTGCATTTCGCTTTTATTATCTCCATAGAAAACTGCATCTTTAGAGCCCCTACTTGAATGACTCCTATTTGAAATGCTGTGTTTCCATGATGTACATTGGATTTAGAGCACTCATCACAAGCACGTATGTTTTCAGGCATTTAGTCTGGTCACATTAAACAGATGAGTATCCTCAAATATCCTTGAGAATGCAGGGCAGTAGAGTGGGAGAGTTTTTTCTGTTTTGTCTTTTTCATTGCTACTATTTTTTCTATATCTTCCTCAAAATGCCTATTCTTTCCTGGTTTCTCAGGTCCTCTTTTATACCTCTCACTCTTTTTTTATACCTCAGCACTCTTGGAGATGCTGTGTAGTCAGTCTTGTTGCTGAATCAGTGTTGTCCCCAGCACGTGCTCTGTTGGTCATATTTGTTACAAGAAAGACTGTTTGATTCCCTTTGCTGTAATCCTTAAAGATCATGCTGCTGTTAGTGACTAGGGCTAAAAGACAAGAATTTGGATACTCACCAGATCTGAGAGGAAACCAGCCATTTCCCCTTGAAAACCTGCCTGCTCCAAGAGCCCTTGTCAAGTCTGTCAGATGAGAGAGATGTTTTCCTTGCTTAGATTATACGAAGTTGGGATCATAGCACAGAAGTTAAATTCTAACTATGTGGCTTTTAGTGAATTGTGTCCTCCTTCAACACTGGCCAGGGACTCTTCTTGCTGGTTTAATTATTCTAAGACCCAGACATGCCAAGCCGATTACAACATTGGTAAATGTTTACCCTTCTTGTATTGGGAGTGCTCCCCCTTACTCGCGTTGCTAAAACAACTGCGTGTTCCTGTTGTGTGGGGAGTCAGATGGTGCTACCATCTTTCCTTCAGGGGAGCAGAGTCCCTCTTCACCTCTCTGATGTGACTCTGCTTAGGCAGAGTGTGTTTTCCTCCTCTCCAGTCTACTACAGAGATAAGCCACTTCATATTGTAGCTGAGCTGTAATGCCTGTCCTCTTGCATGCTATAAAATGTTCAGTTGCTTGAAGTGATTTGAACAATTTCCCGATTGCAGGACATGAAGTATCTGAATATGGGCATGGAGAAGGAGCCTAGTCCTTGCTAACACCCAGTTTTTTTAGAGGGTCACACTGTTTCCAGAACCACTCAGAAGCCTCACTATTACCTCTCTATAACAATGGAGATGGCCTAGCGTGTGCCAGAGCAGGATGCTCATTCTGTTCTGGCTTGACAGTTGATTTTAAGAAGTATTTTCACCTTAAAAAATTGATTTTGAATCAACTAAAGACTTGACTATTTACAAAGAGTGTAAGTTAATACTTGCTTCCTTCAGGCTTCTACGTATTACATGCAACATTTTGTACTACACTGAATACAACATAGTTCACTCTATACTACAAAGATTTAACTGTCCACGATTAGTGCCGAAAGGGGAGGCGGGAAGGTGGGGTTACGGTTCTGAAGACAACAGAAGCTTTGCTCAGGAGCACGGTGGAAGCACTGACATTCCTCCTACTGTTTGCTTTTCACGTTACAGCGACTGACAACAGCCCCATGCTGTCCCCTGGGCCATGTGCCATGCAGCACAAGGCGAGCTTGCTGAGTCACACCTTGACCTTTCTCCTGCTGGATGTCCCAGTAACGCTCTCTCTCTCGCCAAACCCTCTGCCCGGGTGTCTTGTTGCACATCAGGACAGTGAAATAATTCAAGCTGAATTCTTCTTTTCGCCCATTCCATTTTCATCATTCCTGAAATCTTCGTCACTTCCACATCAGCTGTGGTCATGTATTTCATTCCTTCCCTTCTCAGCACAGACTCCTCAAATGTTATCACTTCCTCTTCTAAAACACCCCAGAATCTACCTTTCTCTTCAGTTACTACTGCAAAAATCCCTGTCTTTATTTAGGTTTTCTCCTGCTGCTTACAAATTCCTCCTCTCAGCCTCCAGTCACTTCAACACTGGCTACTGCCCTCCCCTCAGCCAAAGATTTTGCTGTCACAGAGAAGACTGCAGCCAGATTGTACAGCTGTCCCCTGTCCTCTCGTTCCACCACCACCCTCTTTATCTTCTAGCATCAGACCAGAACTGTGTCTAGCAGAGTATCCCAGAGCTGTCAGTCACAAATAGCAGTTGTAGGCAAAAGCATAAGAACTGAGCAAGTGTGCAGTGATGCTTTCCGTATGCGTCTTCCAGCCCCCAGTGATGCACGACTTTGTCGGTCAGGGTAGTGTCTTTATATTTGCTCCTTCCACGCAATTACTGAAATCGTCTTTGAACTCTTGTAAACTTTTGTTGTTCCCAACTCCTGTGGCGGAAAGGTCTAATGAGATACTTGAGCAATCCAGTGTTAATTCTTGCTTTCTGTCAGGACACACTAAAAGCTACTTTTGAAATAATTACCCCTCTCTTTTGCTGTTTCTCTCATTTTATCTTTACTTTCCTTTTAACTTCTTCTGTTTCTTGTATCAAATTTGAATGTCATATCTCTGTTTCCAGACCTTTTCATGCTGTACTGTCCCTTGCAAGTCCGTATTTATTTTTCTTTTCCCTCTCAAAGGTGTTCTCCCAGACTAACAGCAAACCATTTTGCTAGATTCAGACAGCAGGGTTCAGGCACCTTAGAGTGGGGCTGTGGGCAGGGAGCAGATGAGCCTGAATGAACTAGAGGGTAAAGGAGGATTTGTTCTTTTTGCTGAGGATGGGAGGCTTGGCTCCTGGAAGGAAGGACACACATGGCAGCTCTGGGTCTTTCTGAAGGGGTTTTTAAACACTCTGGTTGTGGCCAGATTTTAACATCTGGTTGATCAAACAGTTCCTGCAGAGCCCTGTTCCTCTTCTTCCTGTGTGTGTTTCTCCCAGAATACTCATACTGCTGTCTTATTTCTATCTGGCATCATACTTTTGTTCAGTGCTGTAATGCGGAAAAAGCAACACTTAAATGCCTAGTATAGTTCTTATTTATTTTCCTAAAGAAGAGGACGGGACAAGTCTTTCCAGCTAGGATTTGAACACTACAAGAAATGTGCTTATTCCAGACCCAGCACTTAGCTCACCCAATACCCTTGGCTGGAGGGATTTTGTTTTCAAAGATGCCATGTGTTGCACTTGTGTGATCCTGGAAATCAAATAGATACACTGCAGATTCACAAGTACTTCTTTAACCTTTATTCCCAATCCATGCTAGTTTATGGCAGTGTTAATGATTTACCATGCTTTCCCTCTTGCAGACAGTATTTACTAGTAGGAGGGAAGAAGGGAAGAAGCCAGGCATGCTGAACAAGATCACACTGTAGAAAGACATGTATAAGGAAATGAGGTTTTAGTGTCTTGTAAGACACTAAAAACTTCCTCACTGGGAACCAGTAAGGTTGAGAAAGACCAGACCAAATAAAAACTTGTAAAGTAATCAAGGTCTTACCTAATCCTTCCTTTTCAAAATACTTTAAATGTTTCTTCTTTTTTTTTCCTGCATTTTTGACAAGAAGAAGGAATGTACGTTGGTTCTTACTGTGGTATTGTGCAATCCATGACCTCCGGCCTTGAAACAATTTGTCTAGCTTTTTTTGTAATATGATGATTGTCATAGGAAGGATGGCTGTGTCGGGCAAGTCCACTGCTCTTGGTATTAGCCCCTGGCACTGCTACAAATATTGTTAGAGGATGGTGTGAAGATAAAATAGTGGGAGCCTTACGGCTGTGAAAGAAACTGCCGCTCAATATTCAGGTCCTTTTGCAAATTTTATTGTGCAGCATCTGCAACAGTCAGTAGCGAAGATCTCATTTCCAGGACAAGACAGACACAATATTCCTTGACCCCAACAACACGCTCCCAGAAAGTGGGCTCTCCTCTGTCCCTGACTCTTCAATCAATGAAAACCAAATCCAGGCATGATCAGTAGGATGTGTTTTCCCAGTCACTGCTTTTTTATTTCCTTATCAGTAAACTGCAAAGCATGAAGAAGAGCAAGAGTGTCACATCATATAGCAATGAATACAAAAAGTGAAGCCCTTTTTACCATGTTTTGTAATGAAAATGTGGAGTATTCAGAGACCTGGAGAGAGAAGCAAACACTCAGACATACAGATTGGGTTCTCCGGGAGAGGCACCACTCTTTTTTGTCTCATCAGTACCAGTTACTCTTGGGAACTCAATCCCATTGAAACCCTGTGTTCCTTCTCTCTGACATTGTCGTGGTTTAACCTGGCAGGCAGCCAAATACCACGCAGCCGCTCACTCACTCCCCCCACCCCCAGCGGGACGGGGAGAGAATCGGAAGGGTAAGAGTGAGAGAAACTCACGGGTTGAGATAAAGACAGTTTAATAGAACAGAAAAAAAAGGGAAAATAATAATGATAATGATAAAATATACAAAATGAGTGATGCACAATGCAATTGCTCACCACCCGCGCTGACCGATAACCAAGTAGCGATCGGTACTTCCTGGATCACGCCTACCCTTCATATACTGAGCATGACGTCACATGGTATGGAATACCCCATTGGCCAGCTGGGCTGGCTGTCCTGATTATGTTCCCTCCCATCTCGTGTACCTAGCTCAGTCAGTAGGCACGGGAGCTGTCCTTGGACTAGGAGGGCACTTAGCAACAACTGAAAACATCAGTGTGTTATCAACATTCTCCTCATACTAAATCCAAAACACAGCACTAGGAAGAAATTTAACCCTATCCCAGCCGAAACCAGGACAGACATGAAATAACTCCAGGTGAAGACATGCTACATAGTCATTGCTAATGAAGAATGAGAACCTGCCCACTGTGGACTAGGCCACTCACGATTTCGTGCAGCTCTGCTTTCTTCACTCATGCTTTCTTTCACTGCTGACATATCCCTGTTTGTCCCAATAGAAGAATCTCCAAAATCCAGGCAATGTACCTGATTACCAAGCAAGAGGTTTGTCTTGAGGTGACAGGTTATGCTTGGATGCTTCTCTAGCATAGCATCTCCTTTACACCAAGACCTTATACCTCCTTTACACCTTTTTTCTTCAGAAGTAGCAATGACTTCCTCCCCCAGAAAAAAAAAAAAAGAATTAAGACCATGCTTCAGGTCACAGAAGTGTGGTCATAAGCTCCTCAAGAAAGTCCTAGTTGCCCTTATACCATGTACTTGCTCTCAAGTCTAATTGTAAGAGGGGGAAACATTGCATACCAATTCTGTCTACTGATAGGCAAGGTACTCTTCTTCCACTGGATTAAAGAGCTAAACAATTCTTTTCATCTGGACTGAAGCTCCTTCTCTGGGAAAGCTCAGCAGGACTGACTTGTTAATAGGAGCAGAAAATTTCAACGTGAAAGCTCTGTCTTCTTTTTCTCCCAGTTTCACAAGTATGCTGTACATCTGAACCTTCTACACACACTTCTTCCAATAACTGTGGAGTCCTGGTTTTGGTAAGAAAAATAGCAGATCCTGTGTTTTCAGGTTACGCAGCTGCTAACTTGCAGGGACTGACAAAGATCTTATTTCTTTATACACTGTGTTTAATTTTTTTCTGCAGAGGATTTAATTCAGCTCATATTTCAGCAGTTGGAGAAAACCACCAAGTTCATCCTGCACCCGGCACTGCAGGTGGTTATTTTTAAAATACACATTTGTGCTGTTTGTGGTGCAATGGATTCTCTCTTGCTTAGTGAGGCTTCTGGGCACTACAGTAATAAAAGAGCAAAATATGAAGTGGAGAGTTTGTTATTAAAGTCTAGTAACAATCATCACTGAGCAGTTACTCTGCTGTAGGGCTGGCTGTTTCTTCTTTCCACGGTAGTTCAGGCGGTTGAACTCCTCCATGACCTGCAGCATGGTCTTTCCTTTGGTCTCTGGCATCACCAGGAAGACAAAGATAGCCATGGATAGACAGTATGTCAGGAAAATGATGAAGCAGAAACTACCAAGACCTTCCTATAGGAAAAGAAAGAGACAAAATGTGTTCATATAAATTGATCTAGATTCCTTTCTCTTCTCTGGTTTTCTATTTACTAAAAAACTTGCTCAGGGACTCAGTTCATGTAAATCCTGCTTGTTGCCACCTGGGGAAAGGCACTGAGTGGTAAGATGAACTGATTCTCCTTTCCTGTTTTAAGGAGGAAAGTTGTATGCTCAGCAGACATTGAATGTCATTGCTTGACAATTCAGAGAAGTGCTGAGCTTCAGTCACTCTCCCTTTCTGCTCTGTCCTTCTCAGTGCTGGGGAAGATAGGTAGCGTGTTAGATCTGTCCCTCCTTGCACTGTCCAAAATCGCAAAGGCTTTAATTTCCTGCTACTTACCAGTGCTGGGTGAGATCTCTGGGACTGTCCATTTTCCTCATTAACCCCAAAGGAGGTGCACATACAGGACAAGGGGGGAAAAGAAGGGAGCCCCTCATGACATTCAAATGATGCCTGACAGTGTTGGTGCCTCTGTCACCGCTTCCATGTTTGCCAGTGTCACACTCTAACTGTGTGTAGAGTTAGCAGCATTTAGTGGTTTTGCTACACTTTCACTAGATATCTGGGTATAAAGAAAGAGGCCATCAGAACTGCAATTAGTTTGGGCTCTGTCCTTTGCATGAAGTGTTGAAAAAGAGAAGTATGCTCTGGGTTCAGGAAGGGTCTAACCTCCTCTGAACTGAAACAAAACACCCTACTTTGCTTACCACAATGAAAGGGAACAAAAGTCCAAGGATGAAGAGTTGGATCCAGTTTGTAGCACCATTAAAAACATAAGCAGCCGGTCTGTATGACTGAATAAATATTTCTGTGGGCAAGGGGCATAATACTCCAGCTGAAAAAAATGTTGGAGAAAAAAGGAAGTTTAGAAATTTTGCAAGATGCTTCTGTAACTCACACTTCATATTGCTACATAAGTTAATGGTTTTAACTGACCTGAGAGTGTCTGAGGTGCTGCTTGGCTTTTCAGGAGGAAGGCATGTAGGAATGCAATATGAAATGAAGTTCTACCTCCTACCACAGTATGGAGGAGAACATCTACCCCTGCGCTGAACCAGGGGTTCACGCTAACTGTGGAACAGCTATGCCTGGGACCTCTCCTAAAGGCTGCAGTGAGGAAGCAATGAGTATATGAAACCATTCCAGTAGAAAATACTAACCTGGCCCAATGCCAAAGCTCATGATGAAAATAAAGATGAGTGCAACAGAGCAGTACGGTACCCAGGAAAAGGAATCCTATGGTAGGAAATGAAAAGCAAATAAAATCAGAAATTAAAATTTTATTTATCCAGCTCCATTAGAAACATTCATCACTGCTAAGTCAATGTTTCCTCTACTTCCAGAAACTTCACAAGGAGATAATCTTGGCAGTGATCATGGTTGTATAAAGCTATTGGCTTTAATCTGCAGGTACATGGCTGGGAACAGACCTCTGTTAGTATGACCGTTAGCCCCCAAAATGCTTCTACTACCACTAAAAAGTGATTTGGGGGGAGGGAAATAGTAATGATATCTGCCATACAATAAAACATGAAGGTGGGACACTTCTCTAATGTGTAAGTGGGTCTTACCTGTAGTGAAAGCGTGACTGTGAGGAGCCCTAAAGCCAAGGCCATAACAGTGTAGCTTTTCCACAGCAGTGTCTTCCTCCCTGCACGCTCAATTAGGAAACCCTGCAACCAGGAGGACATGCTCTCAGCTCCAAAGGACAGACCTTAAAGGCAGGCACTGGTGAGCTGCTCCAGTAGCTGCCTTCACCGGCCAGGCAGGGGATCTCTGAAGAGTTGGGGACTGGAATGTGGTACCTCCACTGGGAGGGTGAGTAAAGGCACCTGGGGGGACTGAGCAGGACCAGGAGCTGCAGGGAGCAGGAGGAAGGTGAGGAGGTGCAGGAATGCAGGGAGCATTGCCCGGGCAGAGGAGGCCTGAGGTGGCACTCTGCAGGCAAAGGATAGCCAGGGAGGACAGCAAAGTGGAAATGCTCGCACTGTTAATTGCCAGTCCTACAGCCATGAGTCCAACTGACAAGTGGACACAGGGACTGTCACCTGCCCTTCCTACAGAGGGGAACTGGGACTCTCAAGGCTGACTCAGGCTGGGTCATGATTTTGAGGGAAAGACTCTCCTGTC
Organism: Calonectris borealis; assembly: GCF_964195595.1. Taxonomy (NCBI): domain Eukaryota; kingdom Metazoa; phylum Chordata; class Aves; order Procellariiformes; family Procellariidae; genus Calonectris; species Calonectris borealis. Next base: position 11,031,427 of record NC_134329.1, read on the forward strand.
CTCCCATAAATTGAATATAAATGCCCATGTTTGCAGGGTGTGTGGAGGTGATTTTATGTGATCAGTGCAAAGTGCTACAGTTGATTTGTTGCAGAAGTTTGATTCCTGAAGCTCCATTTACGGTAGTTCTAAAGATTGAAATGAACCATGCATTACAGCAGAATGAAATTCAGCTGAAAAGCCACTTACACACAGAACTGTGGTGAGGATCTCGGTGATCCCAACTCCCAGCGAAACATAGTGGGTTTGAGTAGGGGGGATTCCAGCCTTTATAAAGACATTGTATGCATAAAAGTAAACCTGGAAAGAATAGAAATGTGTGAAGACTGTACCCATGTGGTCATGTTTACACTAGCTTCTGTCTTTTTTGATAGAAAATAATTAATCGGGCCTTAACAAAAGAGAAAATCTTATTGATTTCAGTAACTACTCCTCAATGTTTTCACAAGGTTTATTTGTGCAGAACAGCTTTTACTAGCAGCTCTGTCTTGAACTCAGTAACAAATACAGCCTTTTTCTTCTTTTTTTGCTTGCTTTTAGCACTGCCTCTGTCTTACGTTACAGGTTATAATTCTATCTGACATTTTTCACATGTTCTAGGGTCTCGTGTACTTTGCATGAGGAGAATACAGAAATGTGGACAGTATATACTAAGCAAATGGTTTAAATTATCTTTCTATATCATCTTTAAGCCTTTGCAGTGATTTTGATTGTCACTATTTTTCCAGATGTAAGCACTCCTAAAGCATAAGAAATTCCACTGTTAATATGCTCAATTTCTACTGCTCCTTCGTGGTATAGTTACTGCTGCACTAGTGGGGGTAGAAAGGAGTCTTATGAATCTTGAAGTCTTTCTGAATTTGCAACATCAATCTGGATTTTGAAACTTTTATGCTTTTACTATAAGTTAATTTTATACAATAACTATTCCAATACTCAATACTATCTACTGAAACATAGATAGAGATATTTCCAGAGAAAAGGTATATTAAAGAGTATATATCAGTAAGTGTCAAATATATTACTGGGATGTTGTAATTGTCTATAATCTGAGAAAGTGCAAAGTTAAAGGATTTAGAAAGAAACCCAAAGAGGTAAGAGTATGGAAATGCACTGTCAATGTACATTACAAACTTGACCCAGTTTGTACTGAAATGGCTGAACAATTTTGGGCAGTGCATTCTGGAGTTCAGAGACCCCGAGGAGGTTATGCTGTTCTTTACTTGTTCTGTATTTGAGATTTTATTTTATCCTCTTCCATTCTCTTATCATAACAGGATAATCCGTAGAGATGCCTTCAGATGACACTTGCTAAAACACAGTTCTCGACTTATCCCAGGTCCCAAACTTCCATGGAGAAAGATTATAATAAACAGTAACAACAGATCCCCTCCTTACAGCTGCTGTTGCAGTCAGCATTTTACTACACGTTGCAAAGCTTACTTTTTGCCAAGAAACTGTAAGTAATCTAGAAAACAAGGAAAAGTAGCATACGTACCACATTGACGCCAATAAGCTGCATGCATGAGGAGACGAGGAAGAGAGTGATGAGCTGCCAACGGACAGCTTTGTCACGAAAAAGATCACAAACGCTCTTAGCCTTCTCCCCACGGATGGCTTCTTGCTCTGCCATCATGTCATCTATTTCAGCCGTATGGTCACCGTCTCCCCAGAGCTGCCTCACAGCTGGAAGGAGAGGGAGAGAGAAGGTGACTCCTGGCCCAAGCTCACCAGCACAGACATGAATCCAGAGGATTACTTCCTGCCTTGCAGTGTGTCTTATTTGAGCTTCAGGCTCTTTGCTTGTGTGAACTTCCTAGAGATCTGGGTTAAGATTTGACACAGATCCAGTTCATTGCTATCTATTTTTACCCATAAATCTTAATCACGACCTCACCTTTGCTCCAATAGCTGCTTACAGTGTTTCAATGTAAATCACGCCTAAATTCTTACCAATTCTTCCCCGAATACCCTCCTGCTAAAGGTGCAGTTCTAGTGCACACAGCAAAACACAGACAAGGAAAAACGACTCCTACATTAAAAAATAAGTCTACATCCAAAGAGTTCTCTCTTTTGATAGTTAAAAACCCACAATGGCTGTTTCTCTGTTTATGTCAGTAGTTGCTGTTAGGGTTACTGAAGAACTGGAATGCTTACGGATATGGCATGACAGTAAAGAGCATCCCTTTCTTACAGAGAAGGTACCATATCCCCACCCTGACTGTTCAGGGCAGAATCTATATTGATGGAAATACAAGCTCTGTGTGATCATGTCCCTCAGAGGATCCTGGCAGAGGGTAAGGGAAATACTAGTGCCAAGAGAGCACTAATATCAAAACAGAAGAGGCTGTCTTTCATCAAAGCTGAAGGTGGTTTCAGAGCCAAAAGACCAATAGTCTTTTTCCCAACTGTACCTCTCTTCCAGGCTCATGTGGGGCTTTACTGTACTTTCCACTTCCATTTTTTGCTAAAATGAATGCTTTGTGGTCCGTTTCCTTACCTTTCATGCACCCCTCCTTGTCCTTTTTGTCAATGAGCAGGTAGCGGGGAGAGTCTGGGAAGAAGGGGAGGGTGAGAAGCTGAATGAGGGCAGGAAACGCATTGGCTGCCATGAGAAAAGGCCAGAGAGCATCTACTCCGAGGACTTCTCTGAAACAAAACCAGCAGAGAGAGAGGATCTGAGTAACCGTGTGCACTGGCCATGTGAGCAGACGCAGGGTGGTCCCTTGGCCCTGTTGCGTGTGTCCTGGCAGCTCTCACCCAGGAGTCTCCAGCATTTCTCAGCCCAGAAAAATGAAAATCTCAATGGGAAGCAGAAGGGGAGAGCAGAGCACGCTGCCTGCACACACGAATTACACAGTGTTGCCACCTGTTGCTCAGTGGTGAGTGCAGCAAGGCTAACCGCATCCTCCTGCAGCAGCTGAAGGCCGCAGGGCTGAACAGTGTCCCGGCACAAGCGCTGAAGAAAGAACCCACAGTGGCTGATCCCTCCGTTTCTGATCCAAAGAGTCTCAAGTTATAATGAAGACAGGATCCACGGGTTATCAGCCTGGTACTGACTGTCCCAAATAGGAGCTGCTGAGTTTTCTGCAGCTTTGAGAACACTGTGGCCAGAATGACAGGTGCCTGGGAATGGGACGGACAATCTTTGGCACAAGACAGGCAGAAGGAACCTGTGTTGGGGGGAATGAATCTACCATAGGTTTCTGGTTTTGCGTGTGTGTTTGATGGGTGGGTGTGCCGGTTTGTGTGTATTTTCAAGAAAGTTTGGATGGATCTGACATTCCCTGCTCCTTCTAAAAAAAATAAAAATTAAAGGTCAGTACTTACAAAATATGGATTTCTTTCAAACCCATTGAAATCTGTTAAAGTTTTTAATTACCTGTATTTTGATCTGTCTTTGCTAGGAAGCAACAATGTCCTTCAGGATTAAATATTTTGTAGGATTCCTGTTTCCCATTCACTTTAGTCAGGAATTTGGGCTGAGCTAATTCAGTCTGACTGCCTAGGATACCCTGAAAACATGTCTAAAAATAGTTGCTGATTTGCCTGTCCATAGGCTTGCATTGACATATGTGTGTGTTTTAATAACAGAAGAAATAAAATAGGTGTCAGACCTCCTTACCTGAGACCCAGAGCAAATCCTACAAACTTTCCGACGGCAATGGCAGTAGAAGCTGTTATGGCAATCAGCCCGCGGAGCTTCCGTGGGGCACATTCCCCAGCATACATGAGATGGATATTCAGAGCTAAACCTGCAGTGACAAATGACTGTCAGGGCAATTCAAACTCCCATAGGTCTGGTGTTTTGGAGGGGACCATTACGGGCAAAGCATATAGGGTTAGGCTCTGAGATACTTTTTTAATCATGTTGAGTCTGTGTCTGTCTGACATGAAGCATGTTCCCTGTACCGTGGCCTTGCGTCTTTGCTAAATATTTCACTAAGCATGTTTCCCTGGGAAATCTGTTCTTCATGAGGCTGGCCTTCTCTTACGATGTTTCCTACAGCCACATATACAGGATTGCTAGTGCTCCCTTTAATTTCAGATTATGTATTTCAGTGTCTACTCAGGATGCTATGTGCCTTATTTTGTGCTTGAAACCAACAAGTTAACAAATGCTGTATATTCCATTTGCTCAGTGAATTAATTAATATTTATCCTCTCTCTTAATTTTTTCTTGCTGGTTAGTATTATCTTTATCCAACTGCTCAAGGATCAAAAACACTGGCAGAATGTAACCTTCTGAGGCAACTGGAAATCAGAATTGCCCATCTTGAAAACCATTCCCTTGTCTGTAATATGGAAGGCAGTATCAGCCACAACAAGCAGCATCAGAAACAACAGAGGTCAGCTTTCTATTGAGTGAGCATGCTCCCCTGAAATGTTGCATGTTTTGGCTTTATCACAAGTTTGGCAGTACTTTTTATATGGATTGGATGTAAAGATAAAAGAATGAAAAATGGAGATGTCACACATGATTAATTTAATTATGTTTGTGTTTTCTTATTTAGTTAAAAATGCATTCAGCAATCGGGCCCTCTGCAGAGTTTGCTAAAAATCTGTGATCCGTATACTCAGTCTGGTAAATCCTTGTGACCCTCAGTCACTGCTCTTCCAACTATTTAATACCATAGGTAGGAATGCTAGTTTACCTCCACACACTCCAGAAAATAATCTTCCAGCGATGATCATCTCAAAGGATCCACACAGTCGGCTGAGTCCCATCAGAGTTGCACTCAGCAGAGCAGGGATATTGGTGAACAGCATGGCCTTCTTCCTGGAATTCATTTAAATTAATGTGACCATAAATATTGTCCATGTGTCACTCACAGCCTGACAGAAGTGGCATTGAATTGTACCATGGTTAAAGACTCTGTGCCGGCTTCTGAGATCAACTGCAGTGAAGTAAATGGGAAATGGGAATGGGAAAACTTTGTCATGGACTGATAAGCTAGTTGAAGCTTTTGATGCCTTTAGTGGAGCCAATACCTACACTGAAGAACAAGCTTTGTGAGCAGTCTGTGAAATTCACTTTAAAATGCATGCACTCCTTATGTGATTTCTCTGGACTGGATTCGCTTTGGAATTTATAGGGGAGAGGGTATGATTTTCTGTGTGATGATTGGCAGATTTTGTCATTCTGTTTCTTCACCAAACTGATCCTTCATCTGAAGCAGCTCTGGGCTGCTCACAGTGCCACTTTACAAACAGTGTTTCTCCCAAGACACAGTCACTTATTTTTGCAGTTGTGGGTGTAAACAGAAAGACTAATGTAATCATTATTCCTACCTTCCAAATCTAACAGACAAATATCCAGCAGACAAGGACCCCAGAAGTCCACCAATGCTGTAAATGGACACAACAAAGGACCACATCAAAGTAATCATCTCTTCATTGGGAGAAGAGCCAAACCTCTTCAGCCAGGTCTCACGGATGAAACTTTTGATGTACTTTAAAAGAAAAACAGAAACCAATGGACTCAGTCAACATGTTTTTGCATAATTGCACCTCTTTTTTACTTCTCTTACCTACTTACTGGACTTTTTGATACATTTCTATCAACACCTTGGTTGAAATCTTAGCCTCAGTGAAATCAAAGGGAATTTTGCCACTAACATCCCTGGAGTCAATGTTTTAGCAACAAGGTGCAATGAATAAATCAATGAATAAATATATCAATATTAAATACCAACAGTGAGTGCCACTAAGAGGGTGGCACATTGGTCTTCTGTTTATGTGCTAAACCCTGATTGTTCTGCTACCCGATCTTCCCCTCCCTTCCCGTCTGTCTGTCTCTCTTGTCCACCTGCTGCATTCTGTCTGATGCCTTGGGTGAAATCCAGGTTTGACTTCAACGGACTTCAGTGAGATCAGGATTAGTCCCTCAATGTGGCCCATTGTGGGGTCTCTCTGACCTACTGTTCATAACCTCCATGGCACCCTCATTCTTGATGAGGGTTCCCAATGTGGTGACAGAATGAGCTCAATGTCCTCAGCACCATTCAAGATGACAACACCTCCCCTAATTTTCCTTTCCCAGCTGCAGGTATCAGTGCTGACCTCAGCTCTAGAGCTACAGTCCTTCCCTGTCCTATTTCAGCTTACACAGTCACTTAGACCTAGTGTGTGTGGCCAAGGACATGGTTCAAAGGACTCCCTGAGCCCTGGAAAGAGGAGGATGTCCTGTGAGCAATCCAACTCAGTAAGGGGAAAATGGCTGACTTTATAGATATCACTTATCCTCCCCTTTCCCAGTGCTGTCACACCAGACAGAAGTTAAAACCCAATGAAACACAAAAGTAATATCAGCTGCTCTTAGAACCAAGAAACCACAATAAGTCCAGTTTTGAGAGCAGAATGAAAAAGTTAGTGGTTGCAAATAGAGGCAGGAATGCATGAGAACATTGAAATCCCATGCTGGTAGCTCAATTTTTTGAGCTGCCCATGCTTACCTCAGCAGGAGAATTGATAATGGAGACCTGCAACCCATACTGGAAACCTCCACCAATGCCCAGGACAAAAGCCAGGAGGAAGAGATTGTAGCTCATTTTCTGGCAGGAAATAAAAACAGCGAACAAAGCTAGTATAGCTATTCAGACATGTCCTGTTTCACCTTCAGGAACTCTTAAGCTTGAGCAGTGTCACGCACCTGCCTCCTCTGAGACCAAGCGCCGAGTGCAATAGAAGACCACAGCTACTAAAGCACAGGATAGTGAGAAATTTGAGGAGAGACAAAGCTCGTAGCTGTCTCCCAGAACCCAGTTACACACTTCAGTGCTTCTGTCTTCAGCTTTGGGCATCTTAGGGTAACTAGTTGTGGGAGCATGGTGCAATGTGCAAACATTATGTGCACGATTTCCATCTATTTGTGCTTCCTCCTCCTCCTTTCCCACTTGTTATCTCACCTAAATGAATATTTTGCTCAGTGACTTGGCTGTGACTAGATAAACATTCAGGGATTGAAGGGCATTCCTATTCACCCTTTCTTAGAGGACATTCCTTTATTCACCGTTTCTTAGAACTATATCTAATAGGAGGCTTAAGAATACCCCCACAATATAGTACTGCGATACATGCATACCCCATCCCTCCCACTGCCACTGCTCTCTGTTATTGAGTGTCCTAGTGATATTCTGTCCAGCAATGATGGCATGATGCTGCACTTCTATCTCTAGAACGGATCATGTTCAAAGGCAATGATGAACAATGACTGCCAAACATTTACAAGCTGATTTCTAATCAGATGAATGCCATTGCTTGAATGGGCATCAAATTTATCCATTTTGCAACATTGTTGGCTTCAAAGGAGTCAGCTGTGAATAAATTTGGTATTTGGCACATTCATATATTAAATGACAACAACCTCCTGTTTGTCAAAGCACTAGGAGGAAATAAGATTCACAGTCTCTACTACTAGATATCCCCACTATCCTTCATACTACGAAAAAGGCCTCACATCAGCACAAAACTTCCCATCAGCAAGAAAATCCTATGCTAAGTGCAATTTTTATATCGCACCTGCAGCAAATTTCTTAGTCTCATCCCCATTCTCTATTATAACACCATTGCTTGATTTTTCTGTTGCATCTCTTGGGTCACTTTTCCAGTCTAATAGATTTTAAACTTGGGAAGGTTTTTTTTTTTAACTTAATATTCATCCTAAAATTGCTTTTTAAAAATATCTTTGTATTACCTTTTCTGGGTATCTGTTCCTATACTTTCTTGACTGGAAAGGATTGTTTTTCATCCTTTGGTGTTTACATCTTTCAGACACTTTGTTATTCATAACTTCTTTATTGTGGAGGACTTTTTCAGTCTTCCAGCCCTCCTCCATCTATTAAATCATGCAGCTTTTTTTTGTTGCTCTGCTCTGAACTCCCTTGGTTTGTCTTCTTCTGTTATGTATCAGCCATTAAATATAAATGTGTTTTCAAATCCAATTTTCTTTGCTTTTTAAAAATAATTCCTTGCAAGATATTTGATATCTCAGATATGACCTCATACTATTATTTTAACCACATCTGATTCAGATTTACTTTTCTTTCTGTACTTAATTTATACAACAGGTATTTTAGAATAGCAGAAAGGAAAAAAAAATGTACGGCAAAAATTCTATTTGGGAAAAAAAAGAGAAACATATACCAACTTGCATGCAAAGGTAGTCATCTCAGCTTGCAGGCTAGGTCTTTCCTGATGCTTTCTTTGGTTACTTTGGAAAAAGTCACTCTATATATAGAGAAAGAGATAATATTTCAACACGTGATTTCATTCTTTCTCAGTGTTTACACTCCCTTTGGTTTGTCATGAAGTTCTTGCTATTTGGTTTGTCATTATTGTGTTGGTTACTGATGAAACTGTGGATAATTTTGGTGAGCTGTGAATTTATGCCAGGTCACTAGGGAAGAGAAGCTCCAGCAGCAGCTGACAGGCAATAAGAGCTACAGGAGATGAGTAAAGGATAATAAAAAAGGCACTGATGGAAGCCAAAGTCCAGGGACTGGCACAAACTAGAGTGGACTGGCTTGGACTCCCCATGTCATAGGTTGGGTAATCAGTTATCACATTTAAAGGAAAAGTTCCTGACTGCTATTTTGAGCCTCAATACAGCAAAGTCTCTGAAGCCTGACTTGACGAAGCCTGGCTAAGCCTGTGCATTCAACTTTTGAATTATGGGGTCAGTTGACACTTTATAAGTAATGTCCATTGCCTGACAAGCCTGTGTCCCTATAATATATGCTAGATGCTAGGAAAGTTGAATGTCAGTTTTAAATCCTGACTGTAAAATAAATACATTACATCTTTACTTTTATCCATAATTCTCAAAGGGCCTCTTTATCTACCAGTCTCCAAGATGGTTCTGTTAAAAGGCTTTTACAAGTTATTCAAACAGTGTAGGGGGAAATTCCTTCTCCTCATGAGTGGCTGCACTTGGCGGTTCCCCAGGCTAGGATGCTTTGTGTCTTCAGTGTCTGGAAGAATCCCAACTGGATAGACACGGACTGAGCTGTGTTGGAAGTGAGAGGTGGCTTGGGCAGAGGAGAACTGTTTGAGGACAGCAGCAGTAACTATTTCCCTCTGGTGTTGATGATTATTAATCAATCCAACAGTGCACAGTGATTTGATTTGTAAACTATGAACTATGAGTCTCTGAGGATCATTTTTGAAAATGTATTTGTGCCTAACACTTCACATGATAAGAAAATTGACCTGAACAGGTGTCATATATTTTTTCAGTTGAAGGTGTTTTAATTCAGTAACAATTAACCAACTTGTTAAATGCTTCAATTAAAATGTAACCAATTAGACCACTTAAAATGTAACTACTGTTTGTCTTTGCGTAATCAGTCTAAAGATACCTGATTTCAGGCCATAGTCAGAAAAAAAGCTGGAAGTTGGAATTAGTGTTTTCTGACACATGTACTCGCAGGACTGGCTCTGAAACTCGGGAAGCCAAGTAAATGTGTACCATTTCTGAACAGGCGTGTTCCATACTGTCAGGTGCAGTATGGAACAGCCATACTGTCCGTCCTTCCAGGGCTCTGGGGAAGGGCACAACAATACTGACTCATGGGAGTAGCCACAAAGGTGGCCAAGGTGAGGGCCTCTGGACATTGGAGGACTTCTCCCAGTTTTAACCAATTCTTCTCTGACCTGACGTCCTGGCAGTTTGTGCCAGGCCTCTCCCTCTGGCCAGGCAGTCTCTTCAGTCCATCCTCTGCTTCCTAGCCTGCGTCTTCTCTACTGCCTTGTCTTCTGTGCTTCACTTCTGTCTCCTGTCCTTTCTCTGATCCTCACCAAAGGAATGACAGAATATTTTGATACCGTCATGATGGTACCAGCACTTTTTGCTTTGACTGTGTTTTACTCTTTCCATCTGCCCCTCACTGCTTTCTCCAAACTACAGAAATTAAAAGTATCATCTCTGCAGTTCCCAGCTCCATGGAGTCCTGCTCTTGATGGTCTCGTCTCAAAGTCCTGCGTATTTCAAAATCTCAATGTTGTCCAAGAGCAGAGATACCTGCTCTTGCCCATGTCTGTATATGAATGACTTCTAAAATAGCAGCAACCACAAATGAACAAAAGCTTAGTTTTATTTTTCCTATGTTATAAACCTTAGGTAGTGAAAGACAGTTCTTGCACAGACTCCTCTTCTGAGAAATAGATCTGATACTCCACTCATGCCCAGCATGACAGTAATACACTCCGGAAATGTTTACAGTCTTGTCATTCAAAAATGCTGTATTTTTAAAAAAATGTAGTTAAAAAATATACTGAAAGAAACTTTAACTACTTATTTTGAAAATGTACCTGTTCTTCTTTGCTGCAACCATCAGCAGTGCTGTAACTTTCATACAAACAAAGCCAAAAGAAAAGAGATGGCTTGATTATGATTTTGAGAAGAAACGGGAAGAAACTTCACCAGTCAACCCAATGCCTGTGAAAGGCAATGTTAAATGAGGAGTGTTGCCCTGTTCTGTACCAGGTTAGCTAAAAAGAATCAGTATCACATCTGGGTCTTTTCCAATATGCTCTACGGAGACAACAAGAACATGCTGCAAAGAATGTCCTGCTGTGATCTACATCTCCACATCCAAAATAAGCTGCTGCCATAAGAGCTCCTCACCACACTCTAACCTTAGCAGAGTGTGGGTGTAAAACCCTACAAGATGCAGCAGCAGTGTCCGTGAGAGCAGTACAAACTCGATTAGAGAATTACTTGTGCTTTACAACATAGGACTGGAAGACAGCAAACAAGCCATGAAGAAAACCAGTCCAGAATAAATAGTTTGCAAAACAATGCCCAAAAGTCAGTTGTATAATAAGCCACTTAGGAAGTACTAGAAGCTTTCTTCCTAATCCGTCACATGTTTTTATAGCTGAAAATAATTAACTGCTCACTATTGCTCAACAAGTAGGGGTCTATTTGAAATCACTTAATAACAGAAACAACGGGAGCACCAAGACAAGGTGCTGAGAATTTCATCTGGTGTCTGAAAACAGAACTTAATCGTATTAATTTCTCTGTTAGAGAGCCCAGATTCAGGGGCAAGGAAAGAAAGGCTTGAGATGGAAGTTACTGTTTGGGTGGAGCAGAAATATAGAAGAAATTCAGAAGAAATTTGCTAAAGCATTGCATGGTGGTGGTTGACAATAAGAGAATAAGGCATCATTCTGTCACTCTCTAATATGGATTCTAAAATATGTATGTGTTACTTAGCACTAAAAACTGAAAACAGATTATTAAACTTTTGTTGCGATTTATCAGTTCAAGTGTATCTTTTCAAAGTGAACTTAAGAACCTAAGAATAATATATTGTCCCTAATTCTACTTCTCTCTCTGTGTCCTTGCAAGAGAATATAGCCACTGCTGAATTTCTCCCTGATACCATCCTCCTTTCTTCTGCTACAACATGGTGGATTTGATCTCCTCAGGGCCTTTATAAAAAACTGCATGGGTCTGAGCTTTGAAGTTCAGTTTCTTGAACTCCTCCGAAATTTCAAGGAAGGACTTTCCCTTTGTCTCAGGAAGGAAAAACCCAACGTAGAGTGCAGTGCAGACGCAGACCACAAGGAATGGGACGTAGCAGAAATGTGCTAGACTTTTCTGAAGAGGAGGAAAAAAACAAGACAGTGTTGGTGACATTCTGTACAATGACAAACAGGCCACTAATCCGTGTTCCTGCATGGACTAACTTCACCCAGGGAGTATTTCTGCATCCCCTGGTGAGGGCCTCACACGCCTGGATGCAACAGCTCCCCAGCATAGTTTGGGAGATTTGATATAGCAAGAAGAGTATCTCAAAATGTCTTTTTCTGTCTTTGCCTCTATATATAATTGTGTAGACCCACAGTAGGAAATAAGACAGGATTGGATATTGTGGAGTTCTGCTCCCTTTCACTTCAGGAATCACCTTAGGGAATGATGCCAGGGTCTGGCCAAGGGGAATTACATCACACCTCTAGTCCCAGCTGTTCTCAGCTGAGGACAGAGGAGGAATATCGGTCATCCATGCCCCAAATCAATCTGCTTCTAGCCTCACATCAGAAATCACTGTAGGCAACATGGAGGTTTAGAGGAGTTTTGACCACTTTCCTGATAAAGGTTCTTTTCACGGCAGTGCTATCTTGCTGTGTGTCTGCAGCTTGCGATATTCCAGGCCCTGTCTCTTTTCATGGTCACTATCAGAGCCTCTTTCTTGTATAAAACACTAAAGAGCTGCAGGTGATTGCTTTGCCTTGGGAACCCACCACAATGAATGGAAAGGCTGTTCCGACCAGAAATAGGTTGAACCAGAGCAGAGAGCCACAGATCATGTAGGCAGCTGGCCGGGACATTTGATCAAAAATCTCTGTGGGCAGAACTCCTGTTACACCAGCTGGAAAAAGAAATGGCAAGAAAGTTAATAACACGTTGACATTATATTAAAAACAAGAAGAACACATACTAACAAGCAAACCCAACATGAAGTACATGAGAACAGTAAATTATTATTCAGTAAATTATTCTCACTAGTCAACAATGCCAGAACAAGTGGTAATAGAGATTAACTGCAGTGGGGAAGTTTTAGGTTAAATATTAAGGACTGGCTAATTATTCAAACTCTCTCATGTTAGAATGAACTGCTGGGAAAGGTTTTGTAATCCACGTTATTCTCGCCAGGACCCAACTGTGAGAATAGCTTATAATTAATTCAACCTTATGGCACTGTAGGGACTGGGACAAGAAATTTCTGCCAACTCACATGGCATGTGACAATGGCAGCTTGGTTCTTTTCTTACCTGCCTTCCTTCAAACTCATGTAAGTGAACAGAGCCTCACATCTACTCACACACCACGAAACACCTGCACACACACAGCCTGGGTACTGCCCCCACAACCACAGAAACTAATGGATTCTGCCAAGAAAATGCATGTTAGTAGGCTAACAAATCGATGTGGAAATTGTGCATCCAGGTATCTGCAAGTAAATAATCACATGACGTAGCCGTCAATCTCTCGGGTTAAAGCGAAGCATTAGAAATGCTAGTCTACAGCCCTAATGGGTTGGGTGGCAAATCAAAACCTTGTTGTCCATTTAAGTTAAGAATCATCTCCAAGTGCCCCCACAAGTGGCTGTAAGGAGAAACGACACAGAGAACAGCACAGACTGTCCCTGCACCACATGGACTTACCAGGGGCCTGCAAGCCCCTGTGAAACAGCTGAAAACTGCTGGCAGAAATTGCCTCATTCCTTTGAGTGTGCTGCGGCTAAAGAGGGTCTGAGAGTTTCCAGCTTGCACGCATCTCCAAGCCCCTGCAGTACCCAAAAGTTTCAGTGAAAGCACTGAGGGAACTGACCTGGTCCGATTCCAAAGCTCAGGATATAGGCGAAAATGCAGGCCATGCTGAGATAAGGCATCCAGCTAATCTGAGTCTACAGCCACAGAGCCAAGAGAAAACCAGTGAGAGCACTTACACTTATTTGCCACCACTAAACACCCCAGTCATATAAAAGGCAAAGCCCAACTCCGTTCCACTTAAATAATTAAGTAAAGTTTGTTACCTGATGGCTCAGAGCGACCATGAAGACAATGGCCCATCCTGCCATGAAGCTATATCCCCCCAGGAGCAGTGGCCTCCGACCAGCATAGTCTATAATCATGTTCTGCACAAAGTAATACAGTGAAATAAAGCAAGATATTTAACTTGTGTTTATATTTCCCACCCGCTCCCTCTTCCCATTTCAACAGGCCATGCCTAGTTCATTCTACAACTACTTTAAGGATGCTGCCCACTTCTTAGCAAAAAAAAGAAAAGTCAAAGGAAAGAGTCTGCTGGCAGGAGTCGGGCAAAAAGGGTATTCAGGGGAGATAAGAATGTCCCAGCTGCAGCCTAAACTCTGCCACTATCCATACTAACACGAAGCAAGAGAGTTATACTTTTTGGAGATTTCAGACAGTAATGACAATGCAGCGCCTGACAAAATACTTCTGCATTAACCTGTCTGGACGTGAGTGCTGAGAGACTGCCTGACTGCTGTGCATAAAGGGTTTCCTTGGCATGAAAGGCAATGTAAATCCGAAATTTGTAATTAATAGCCTCCTCACTGTCAACAGAGTCTGCATGTCAGCAGAGTGCATTAAGAGTCTCACACAAGTGACAGACGTGATCAGTTCACAGGTCCCCGTGCCAATTACAACATATGGGATTTTGTCCTGAGGAATTCCAGCCTCTTGGAACACATAAGCTGCATAAAAATACATCTGGGGAGAGAAGAGAGGAGAAAGCAGTAAAGGAAGACATCTGAAAATACATCCCATTGTTCTTCCTGAAGGACCACGCAGAGAATGACTAATGTGCTGCCATACAGGCTATTTTGACAGCATCCCTCTGAATCTTGCCATAATGCACCTTGGGAACCAAGCATCTGAGGTTTGAAGATCTCCACAGGCAGAGCAGACCACTATTCCTTCTTCTCCTGCAGCAGGAATGTTAAACCCAAGAGCTTGCATCTACGTCTCCTGATGCAGCGCTGCCACTGATAGCTGTGGCTGCCAGGCTGCTTACCGAATCATTCCCGCAGAGCTGCATGGCGCTGCTCAGCACAACGATACTCATCAGCTGCCACCTCAAAGCTGGATTTTGGAACAGCTCCCACGGGTTCTTCGCTCTCTGACCTTTAAGGGCAGCCTGTTCAGCCAGCATCTCTTCCAGCTCTGCACTGAGGTCACTGTTGCCTCTGAGCTTCTGCAGTGCTGCAAGGACAAGGGAACCTCTTATCCCCTGAACTTTACCTTCAGTTTGCCTGCTCTGCAGGGTGAAAGATTGAGCAGCAAGTGGTGGCTGCAGAAAGCTGTAGGACAGAGTCTTTGATCTTGGTGTTACCTTCACAGAGATGGCCAGTTCTGGTGCAGCCACTTGAAAGCTTTGGGGGAAAGGGAGTGCAAATCCCTCACCATTGTTTGACAAAGAATATTTCCAACCAGTGCCATTTCAGCAGCCATGCTTCTGACTCAGATCTCAAGTGACTTCCCTGGGAAATTCCCAGGCAATTAAGGTGTTCTTGGTACACAGCACGTATTTCCTGGAAACTAATTCCAGCCACTCTGTATATGGGGATTTGTATGCTACAAATCTAAGCAAGTCCCTTAATATGAATTGGCTTCAGATTTGGTCATGAGTTCTTCAACCAGCATTTATTTCACTTCATAGTTACAAAATATTTGCCATTGTGAACCCAAGTCCCACCTTTTGATGCTTCCTTTGTAGCAGAAAAGTCTTTTGTAGGAACATGCCTTTCAATTATCTTAATAGATAAAATATTTAAGATTATAGAATATTCTTTAGTTTGGGAGGAGGAAGTGATCATTTTTGGAACTTGATATGACACTTCCTACACGTAAAAGTTGTGGCACCATTCTCAAAAGGTCAGGGCCCAAGCCTGTGCACAAAAGCAGGATGCAAAAAAGCGTACATTCATCTGCGCTCAGAATTACTGTGGTTGTTCATACAAATACATACCCAAACACCACCTGGGCAGTGTTTAAGGGTGCAGCGGCTGATGCAATTACAAACATTGATGGCACCACATATTTTGTACAGACCAAATACAATCCTCTGGTTTAGAAAAACATTATCCATGGGACTAGTGACATAGCCATGGTATTGGGCTTAAAGCTTTTATATTCATTTAAGGAGGCTGGTAGAGTCACCAAACAGGATATTTGTGTTGGAAAGAAGTCTACGTTTCAATCTGCTTTGGACTGAACATGCTGGACTGTATGTTAAGAATATGCAATCAACCTTCTTGCTGTTTACCTGCCCAGTCAGTAGATCTCACGTGCTCAGTGAGAGGCTGTCACCCTAAACTCACCAGAGATGCAGGATTCTTTATCTCCACGGTCAATCAAGAGGTATCTGGGACTTTCAGGGAGCCAAGGCAGAGCCATGAGCTGGATCAGGGCAGGCACCACATTGCTAGCTAAAAGGAATGGCCAGCTCTCCTCCCCTCCTAGTAGCTCCCTAGAGAAAAAAAAAACCACCATAATTTGCACAGTACAGTTTACAACCTGGCAAAAGCCCAGCATCTTTTGCTCTATATGGGCAGTGGAAAAGAAGGAAAAGAGAGGGGTGGTAAAGTGGAAAAAAAAACGGATAAAGAAAGGAAAAGAAAGATTTAGTAAGTATAAACTGGGCTTCTCGCTCTACATTACCTGAGTCCAACAACCTGTCCCAGCACCAACCCCAGGGCTGTAAATGATGCAGAAGTCAAGGCCACAGCTCCTCTGAGCTTCTTGGGGGCACTTTCCGCCAGATACATGGGCTGAATGTTCATGCTTACACCTGGGCAAGGCAGACAAATGCTGACCTCAGCTTGTAGACAGAGGAGACGAGGACAAATGCAGTCAGACACCTCTCAAGGTTGCCAGCTGGACTCTTCTGTTGCAGGCCATGCGATGACAGATCTACCAGTGGTTATTATTTACCCAAACCTTTAATCTCCCTCTTATTCATTGTATACACTGCTAAACATACATTTCCATACTCATAAGTAGTAGTGGATAATGAAACTGAAACCTGCCAGGGCCTCAGTCCTGTGGTCTTTTCAGCACCAAATCCAAGGTTATAAGTGATGCTTCACTCTAGTCCCCATTTTCGGGGCAAGATCATATTTTAGGTCACTTGTGTCAACCATTATCTCCTGGGATAAAATTCTATAAAAACTTTAATGTTGGTGCTCATGCTGATGAGGGACTGGCAACATTCTTAAAAGCAGATAGGGATCGATTTTCAGCTCAGTTTCTCCCAGGGCTCCCCTCCCAGCATGCAGAGAGCACACAGATACTCACATGTGCATTACACACAAAAAATGCCTGTGTAAGCTTTAAAAAACGACCTTAGAAGCAAAATGTAAAATCTGTATGTACAACTTCCTCATTCATATACCTGTGTGTGGTCAGACTAGAGGATGAATTGTTTTAATGTCTTGGATCATTCCTATTTAAATATCTTCTATTTCTAACTGATACTTGTTATCATGTTTGTCCCGTTATGTTTCTTGTGTTGCCGTACCTGCATTCACGCCAGTAAAAAATCTGCTGAGCATAATCATTTCAAAGGATTTTGCCATTTGGCTGAATCCTGACAAGACTGCGGCTATGATCACAAAGACATTGTTCAGCAGCAGGGACATCTTCCTTCAGAGAGAAAAGACACAGTTGTGAGCACATGTGTGTCAGGTTTAGTTATCAGATAAAACATTTCACATGGCAGATCCAACCTGCCATGCCTGCAAGCTCGAGGTGGGCTGCTCAACTCCACCACAGAACATCCTGGTACCCAAAGCCCTACATGAGGTGTCCATGGGCAAATGGCAGATCAGCAGTTTTGGTGTCTTGTTATGAAAACAGGAATGAGCATTGACTATAATCTGCATGGCTGATACAATTAGGGTCATCTCCAACTACCAGCATGACCACAGCGTGTGGTCTTGCTGACTTTAGACACACTGAAGGCATCTGAGGTCCTCACCCCGATTCAGGGCTCTTGCACTCACACACAGTTTCCCATGTGAACGGAGAGGAGTATTCCTTTGGTAAGTCATGTGCGTTTTGGTCTGAAAATGCTAATTTGTTGAAACAGGCATTTTTCATGTAATAGTAGGATCCTTATGAAACTTTTGTCAGAAAGTTTTCATGTGTCCCAGGAGGAATTTCTGTCCAAAATCAGGGAAAAAAGAGAGCTCTATTGACCCGTAACAGCCAGTAAATCTCTTTAGTCCCAACTCACTGCCCTACCTACTCTTCAGAAGTCAGTCTTTTTTTCTCTTATTCATGATGGGATACGATTTTATTCCAAAGCAGTACAAGGTGAAATCTCGAAACTTTTCATTAGATAAGGAAGCCATATCCTTCCCAGATCTTCACAACCGTGAAACAAGTGAGCCATGGGAGACAGTCCTCCAGCCCCACCCCAAACCATAATGGTGCCTGCTTCATCATATGAGAGGAACAAACCAAAGTGATAGCACATAGAGGAAAATTTTGGGGTTAAGAGAGAGGGAGGCAAAATCTAACTTCCTATTAGTTTATTTTAGTAACACTAACAGTTTTTTTTCTGAAGAGAAAAAAAAAACTGGAGATAGAGCTGTCCTTTTTTGCTGAAGAGAAAAAAACTGGAGACAGAGCTGTGTATGAAAGATAGGTGAGGAGAGACAGACATTTTTCAGAGACTCAAGCACAGGGAAAAAAAGCAACTCTGAAGATTTAACAAATACCTCCTGAAATATTTCAGTCAAAAAGGTGGATACAGCCTGTGAGACATGAGGACCTGGAATGCAACAACTGCTCTTTGCACGCTCCCTCTGTTTTTCCAGTGTCATTCCTACCAATTCCCATGGTTCATTTTGAAGAAAAATCCTTGGTCTGTTCCGTCATGATTTCCTATTTAAAAGGATGGCAGAAAACTGGGCACAAAAATGATGGTGATTATGTAGGTGGTTACTGTGATACGGGGTTGAGCTGAAATCCTTGTAGGACTTCAGCTGGGTCAGAACACGATGAGAAGGTAATGTGGGGAAAAGAACTGTTCCCCGTTGGGTTTTGAGACATGAAATACTGCCATATCAGGTAGTTTCCCCCTGCCAGCTGAGAATGTTAATGGCAGACTGATCTGTGATAGAAAACATGTTTTCATGATTTTTAACTACAGTGAGTATTGTGCTGTAGGGCTCATAATTCCTTTTGGACTAATGGAAGCTGCAAAGTTTAAATGAAACTCCAGCACCCTCTTACCTTCCCAACATGATGGCCATGGGACCAGCAACAACAGCCCCAGTGAGTCCTCCCAGGGGGTACGCAGAGACAGTGAAGGACCACAGCAGCAGTATCACGTTGCTCTCAAGGGGAACGCCTGTGCGCTCCAGCCAGGTTTCGTTCATGAACGTCTGGATGTACTGAGAGGGAAGGACAGTGCTGCATAACCACAACATATAGATGAAGGACACTGGGAAATGTAAAGGCTTCCTTATTAATGTATCTGTTTATTCTGTGTTCATGCCTCCAAACCTTTGGTAGAAAATGGCCTCCAGTTCTTAGATGTGTTTTTAACAGAGGGTTAAGAGTGTTAAAACTGTGGCTGTTGGAAAGTTGCACTTGGTATGTAGCTATCTTGGATTATTTAAAAATGTATTTCATGGGTCCAACTTTGAATTTAAGGGCAAAAGTCAATTTCAAAGGATGCAGGTTGGAAAATTTTAGAATTAGATTTGCTAAAGCAGTTGAAACAAGGCTTTTGAATAAATTCTTGTGACACTAGGTCCTGCTCAAGGGTGGCTCTTGATAACAAAGTCCTGTACCTCAGATGTGAATTATACAGAGGGAACAACACATCCTTCCCTTCTCACCCTCAGTATTAGCAGATTGCGTATTTTCAGTGGCAGGCCACTGTTCATAGCCAGACTGAGGACACTAAGGAGGTGTCTGTCTCAGGAGGAGACTCTCGGACTAGCAGTACTTACCGAAGTTGGAGCATTGATGATGGAGATGTTGTAACCATATTGGAAAGTGCCTCCAATCCCAGCGGCACATATGGTCAGAATCAGGATCTTGTTCTGAAGCTGAAGAAGACGGATAGAAAATGGATGGCTTCCTTGCACAGAATAAAATGGCTCAACAGACATTTGGTCCATTCACACTTTGAGTGGTGTGAAGTGAAGATTAGAATAGGTTACGAACATTGTCATAAAATGGGAGGTGCCAAAGACAGAAAAAAATGCCAGATTTTTAAACTCTCTCCCTCTACTGCAGAATAGTATTAATAATTCATTGCCATTCACAAAGAATTTGGGACTGCTTTGGGGCAAAGGCCTGCAAGTGTCTTTGGTTTAATATTTAATGTGTATGCTTACAAAAAGTCAGTGCAAAACCAGTAAATACTGGTAGAGACTGGTGTTATTGCTTCAATTAATTCAATTCATTACAAAAACCTGTACTCACATGATGAATCATTCAAGAAGCATTGCCAAAGTTTAATGACTTCTGTCTCGTTTCTAGCTAAGCTCTATTGGACGGAGCTTCTCTGTGGTATGGGGGATTTTCTCGTGGCCATTTATATCCAGTGCATCTCTGAACCATTGGCATGCTATTTCTTCTACCTTTTCATGGTAATGACACATATTTTAGTTTAAAATAGAGTGCCTTTCCTATGCTGCTTCACATGTTGTACAGAGGAGACAATGTCTCTCTCCTGAACTTTCTCATTAGATAGTTGTTCCTACATGTTTGTGTGTTTAGCAGTCTATAATTGCATATTCAGCCAGAATGTTTTCTACATTTTCAGTATTATGATATGGGTGAAATATGTGGCAGACAGTGGGTCCTGTGCTGTGTTCTGGTCTCTTTGAGGTAATTTCTTCATCAGTATTGCCTGTTGCTTATATTGCCATCTAACACCGCTGCTATGCCTTCGGAAGCACGGGCAGGTGAATGGGGCTGCTTCATGCAGCATCATGGGATCAGAGTGTTGGTATACAAGCGAGGTCTCTTGCCTTTCTTAAGGGTGTAGAACAAGCTGTTCTCAGTATGGGAACTGAGAGCTCACTGGCAGGCTTGCGAGCAAAAAACGTGCATCTTTTTTCTTCTTGCAGTAGGATGCCCTGAATTTTGTAGTATAAAAGGGTGTCCCACATCAGAACAACACTGGGGCTAACTGTGGAGAGCCAGGGAAAGTGTAGAAACTTTCTAAACAGTTTTGTTGATCTTTGCTCCTCTGTCATGTTTGTAAGCCTCAGGTGATTCTTGCCACCATTGCCTGGACACTTTCCTGTGTGACTCTGCCTTCAAATTGACCTACAGCTTCTGTAGAGGAGGACAGCTGAGTGTCAGCAGCATCAGGTCTCCATGTTCACCTCACCATCAGTGAGCATTCCTTCCTCTTCGCAGCCACACCACCCTGTTGGTTGGTCTCTCTCTGTGTCATTCCCCCATCCTGGTCAGTTCACGCCTGTTTCGTGGCTGTGCCTTTGGTTTCCCCATCTGTATGTGAGACCCTGTGACTGGCAAGCTGTGCCCTGATGGTGTCCTTCGACTGGGAGCACTGTCCCATGTCTCAAGACCACTCTGAGCTTGCTGGGGGCCCCTAGCCTTTAGCCTGACACCTTCTGCACAATGTCCTGGGTGGCCCAGGGCCGGGATGGCCTTTGCCAGCCCCCTCCCAGTGGGACAGCTCTGTGGGTGACATGAAGAGCCCATGCTCAGGCTTGGCCGTTCGCCAGCTAGTGCAGGGCACCTCAGGCTAGATTGTGTTTTGCTACATGAATATGACCCCATTGAGCCTGAAAAGAATTTAGATAATAAAACTGGGGAGCTCTTTCTGCTCTACCTGCTCATTTTCTTCTTACAGAACCATCTACTAAAGAAAAGGAAAGTTTTGCCTAGTCTCGCAATAGCTCTAAAATTACAAATTCAAATAATCTTAGACTTTCCTTTCCTCAAAGCCTTTTCTTGTAAATAACTTCCATACCAGCCTGAGACAGGATGTTCTCCTAGGAGAGCAATGAAGCCAGACTGTTCCAACCCTGCAGCAAGAAGAGGCTGAGCTCTCTCCTGTCCCAGTTAGAAGCGGGTACGTTTCGCTTGCACTTTCCTTGGCTACACCACTTCCCTGTCTTTTTCCTGAGACCTGATCTAAGGATTGTGCACCTGATATCTCTGCTCTTCCCAGTTATTCTAGTTCTCCACGTGAGACAGATTTCCTCTCCCTACAATAGCACATTTCTTTTTTAATCACAATGCCTAGGGATGTAACACTCCTCCTGCTCATTTCCCTGTTTTCATTATAGAGTACATCTCCTGTCAGGTCCCGTATCACAGGGCTCTTTTGTGGCCATGAACTAAGGGAAAATGGTTTGCTTCTCCCTTCAGGAGCCACCAAACAGTTCTGTGCTCAGAGCTGAGCTGTATTTACAGGGTGACCTTCCCAAACCTTCCTTAACCCCTGGCTTCTGCACTATTGTCCCAGCCTCTGTGGTAGCGTGTAGCTGCCAGGAGAGCCATTAGTCTGTCAGCTTTATCGCAAGGACTGTGACGAGTTGGACAAATAATTCTACAAGAACCTGATAGTACTTACACAGCCTTATAAAAATTCAAATTAAAAAAATATCTGTCAAAAATAATAGTAAAATAGATGGTTTTTACCAGTCTCTGCAGCTTGTTCATCCTCTTTGGTAGGTTTTCCTCTGTCTGCCAAAGTCTCTGGTACTCTCAGCAGTGCTCTAAAGGATTATTTAAATCTCCAGCATAGGAATGTGTATTTAGTCACCCATTACATTAGGATAAGACACTTGACTTGGCAGGTGTTTTGCCAGCTGATTTACATTCTCAAAACAGGGCTGCACGTTCATTAGCAAGACAGTTCAATTAATTTTTTTGAAAGTACATGACAGTTTGGGGAAATGATTCGGCAAGATCCAGAGCTGCCTAAATCCTCTTGAAGACCAGTATGGTTTATGGCATAAATTCCCTGTCAAAATGTCTGGCACAGTTGCCCAGTAGCGCTTGTCTGATTAAGTGTGATCAAAGCAGAAGTAAACTACAGCTTTGTTTCTGACTGTATTTGTCCTGGAACCCAATCTAGGATCTGAAAGACAAACCAGATTATTTCCCTTGGTCCTATCAGTGACAGGAACGAACAAACCCCAAACCTTTCAAATCCCTCATTATGCCAAGCCCTTTCGCTGGACTCCTGTCTCTGTCCAGGTGACGTACAGGCAATCCAGCTGTTGCTGACAAGGGACTGTACACTGATGCACACAAGGCTGCAGTCAAGTTCCCTCTCCATAGCCTGGCATAGAGCAAACAGCAACATTTAGAGCACTCGGTTTTGTCACCAAACAATCATCTCCGGCTTTCATTTCACAGGAGGAGAGGGCTTTGCTTTTACATATGCTGTGTGACTTTTTTTTTGCTTCTAAAGTGCATAATACATAGATGCATAATCTACATTATACTAAAGTGCATATTACATAATATGTAATATATCTACATAATCAGTAGCATTGCAGGTAAACCTAGGGCTGAGGTGGGCACGGTGGAGTAGGCTGCTGGGGGAAGAATGAGGATCTGATCAGAATGTTCTCAGTTCGTTTTGAGTTGTCACAGCCTCTCGCACAGCATTATTCTGCTGTTCTTCAAGCCTTTTTCTCCCTACAGCCTCAGATGGCAGAGAGAAGAGCCCCTCTGAGGGCCACAGGGGCTCATTATACCAAGGACTACAACTGGTTTTGTGCTTGAGAAATATTGAACAAGGAATCAACTGAACTTCACCACAGTGGTTCACAGAGGCACGATGGAGGAGCCTTCCTGCGATGGATTTATGTCACACCCTGGGGGTGGGTGTGACACTCAGGAGTGTGGTGTGCTTCTCAGTGGAAGCCCCTCCTCTACCCCCGAGAGGCTCCAGCTAAATTCTAATGAGTCGAAAAGGTTTCATCCCACCGTAATAGTGGCTTCTTCATTGACCTTTCATCTTTGTCTTTTGGCTTATCTTTCACTAGCATGTGAGTTTTATACTCTTCCCTTGTTAACTACCCATCATTTAATTGGGACAGAGTAGCTGACAGGTCTTGTGTAATGGGTTTCGCTCATGTGGTAGTTGCTTATTGTTCCAGAAATGGTTCCCTTTTCCATGTAAGCTACAGAAGGCAGCAAGGCAGCAGTAACAGCAATGACAGGCTTGCTTCTTTCCGTAAAATAGAAAGGCACTCCCCGGCAGTGAGAAATGGTGTATCCTTGTGAATAGAGATGGGACCCAGCGGAGATGGAGGCATATTGCATTGCCAGCAATAATAGCAAAGCTGCTGTTTCACATAATATCTGGTCTTTAGGAGTAATCATGGTATTTTAATATCCTTTCATCCTACAGAGTGCAATTTGTGAAGGGCCTGACAGATTTCAAAGTATTCAGAATAACTGAAACTTTTTTTTTAAAATGCCTCTTTGTCCCTACTCAGGTTTTACTACACCTGGACAGAAATATAAACCTGTTCCACATTGCAGAAAGATTCTCTTACCAATGTATAAGTTGAGATGTGGTGCTGCATCAGCTGTAGCCACTAAGTGGCAGGAGAAGTACAAAATTTCCTGTATTAGGCTCTGAATCCAACCTGCCAGCAGCTGCTGCCTGTGGCGTGTGGCAGGGGTCAGAGGAACGACTTCTAACAGCTTCCCAAACGATAACTTGTTCACTGGGGAAACAGAGATAACTGTACGTAACTGTACAAGTTAACAGCCACTGATGTATAGTTTAGGCAGCATGTATCAAGAACAGTAATACATTCAAAAAGGAAAGCTCTCGTTTCTTCCTGCTGTCTACTCTGAATGAGACCAGGTTTGGGTAGATCTTTTCCAGGAAGAAAAACACATATTCTGTATTAGGTGAGAGCTTTCTGCTTTTTCCTAGCATCTTATAAGCAGGGACCACCTAGTGCAGGTCTTTGTCCCCTCAGGTCATGGCGTACAGGAGTTTCAGCCTGCAGCTACCAGGTGGAGTGTCCCTGATTGTTCTAGTCACTGCGATGTGTCATGGGAGCCTTTGAGGTAGATGGGGATTACTCCATTTCTAGCTCCTTAGACAGAGGCCAACTTGTCAAAGCATGTATTCAGTTGGATAAGAGGCGAAGGAATGCAGCTCACCCAGGCAGTCTGGTCTCCATTCGTTCCCTGGCCCTGAGTACCATGAATCTGATCCATCTATCTCATTTCTGTTGCAGTCAAACATGGAAATATATTATTCTGCAATATCCTGGTCAAGGACTGCCTGCTTAGACCATTGCATTGTCTTATTTTTCCAAGGCAAATACGTGCACATTCTTCTATTTAACAGAAGATGAAGGCAGTATTCGTCAAATAGGAAATCCTGGAGGCACTGGACACCAATGCACAAGGGCAGAATGAGAGAAAACTCATTCCTGGTGCTTTTATGTGGTAGTTAAACCAGAGAGCTTGCAAGCTGTGCAATGAAGTGAAGCAACTGCCTATGGCAGTCTCTGGTCAGAGAAGGGAAATAGCAGGTGAGCTTATGGCAGCTCCAAGAGATGGGTGAAGTCCTGCAGGTAGGCAGTGAAATGCTGTGGACTATGGCACAGGTTGTTCACAAGGCTCCCTGTTTCAGAAGGAGCATAAATTGGCTGTTGCTATGGCTAGGTCTGTGTGTGCAGCCGTTCCGCTCCTGGCAGTGGGAGTTCCTGGAGGTTGTCCTCTGTCTTTTCTCAGCAGCAGCTGCCTTGTTGAGGAGTGGATGGATAGATTTTTTTTCTCCTACATAGCATCTACATGACTCGTGCTTTGGTGCTGACAGGTGTTCACATTGGTTGTTTCTAACTGGCTTCCTGCTGCACCTTAAAAAAATCAGCATTCCCAATGTTCAGTCCTTAGGATAAGTTCTCACTATTTGAGAGTCGCAGTTGGTGTAGATGAGAAATCTCCAGTCTCGGGGTCTGTCACCAGGGTATAACCACCGCACGGCAGTTACTCAAACTCCTGGCTTCAGGAGCCTTCACATAAACCCAGCAGGTTTCCAGCACCACCGCCGGGACCTACCAGCTTCTTCCCTCACATAGTTTTTCACTAAACTCAAACCTGGCATAATCAAAGTGAAATATGATGCCATGAGCATGGGAGAGTAGTTATTTGGAGAATGTGATGGCAGTCTCTGCCTGTAATTATCTGACTGCAGGAATAAGTAGTAATCCTACCATTAGGAAACACCATCAACCCATTGCTCTTTGATCTGCCATGCATTGAGAGCTTCCTATGTTTTAGAGTGGTTTCACCCCGGGATCCTCTGGGCCAACTGCAATTACACTGCAAGAGGAGAAAAGCGGGGGGGGCATTTCCATCTGTAAGGCTGGGATCTACAGGATTAATTCTGCATACAAACACTACACTGTAAATCGCAGGAAAGATTTGGAGCTCTTCCCTGGCTGGTTGTTGGCTCTCTCCCAAGCCCTAGCCTGGCTATTTCTGTAAACCCTTCTCTCTTTCCTGTAAGGACCATCACAGTGAAATACCAAATACCTCTGTCTGCTTGTCCTGACTCTTGCAGAATACAGAAGACAAATAACATCATCTACAAACAAGCAGCTTTCTCAAGAAACAGCCAGCGGGTCTGGTGTTTTTATGGTGAAAGCAGTGTTTATGGAACTTAGCTGTTAAAACGGATTTTCTTTGTAGGAAATGAGTGTCCTGCTGTGACACCATTATTCTGTTCACTAATGTTCCTTAGAAAAAACCCACAATTTATGTTAAGTTCAAGACACTGTATAAGATCTTCAGGAAATGGGCTTCATTACAGAGGTTTCTCAGGGCAGGGACCCAATGCTGACAGAGCTTCTGCTACCACACAGAGTCACTGGGATGCTTTCCAGACCAGCGGAGATACATGGGAGCTGAGTCCTCTGAGGACATGAGGGCTGATACAGCCAAGGGATCTAGCTGCTTTGCTTTACAGCTGGGATTTTTGGATGTCAGAAGAATGGCTCTATGTTCTGTGCATTGGATCAGCAGTCTGCATTTTCATCCTGATGATAAGCAATAGAGCTTCTCTGGGAAAACTGAGAAAGCCCAAAATACTAAAAATAATTGAAAGACCCTTTTCTCAGTCCATTGTGAGCTGTAGGTTGTGCTGTGGCTGAACTATTCCCTTTCCTTCCTTCTTTGTGTCAGACACTTATGCAGGCAGTTAGCTGAAACTGGGTGACGTGAAGGCCAGAGAGAACAAACTGTTTAGCAGAACAAAATCTCTGTTCCTGTGTGCGAGAGAAGAGCGTTTAGACTCTGCCAAATGCCAGTAAATGTCGCTGAATGTTCATGTCAGAGGAGAGGAAGATATGTGCAGCAGTGTCGGCGTGTCAGACTCATTCTGATTTCTTATTTAACACTCACTTCAGATAGAGCTTTTCATTAGAGCTGTCCCCTGGCTTATGGAGAGTCACCTGGACTAGGACACGTAGTCCTGCCTCTGGTGAAAACCAAAGTACAGATATGGTTTCTGACTCGTTGTGAGGGTCTTCAGCTGCTGACAGCATGCTCAGTTGTACGTGCTGCTGTGGTGCAGCTGAACATAGACCTCTTTTTATAAGAAACAAGCATTGTTTTTCAGTTCTCTTGTTGATTTGGCCACACTGCTTATGAAATGGATGTTACAAAATAAAGGCCCTTGAAGGATATTCCCCACTGACAGCTGTGGGAGGCGACCTATGGTGTAGAGGACAGATCACAAGACAGAAGAATTTAACAAGAATGATTAAGCACTGGAAAAAAATAACTATGCAAAGAGACAGACGTCGTCTTGCTTGATGTCTTCAACTCATGATCAGAAGCTGTTTTGGAAGAGGTGCTTTATTTGGATATGTGATCAGGCTCTGCTCAAGGAGATTTAGGTGAGATCTTCTTTCTCATGATGTGCCAGATGCAAAGCTACATTTTTGAACTAAAAAACCAGAGGAAATAAATAAAAATAACATAAACTTTGATTTACAGCAAACCCTGTGCAAACCACATGTCCTTGGAGGGCTGAGCTCTAAGTGCTATCTTTAGTCTCTTTCTAACAAACAAACAAACAAAAAACCCCATCCAATTCTGTATGATTCACTTTCTCCTGACTTTAGCCATCACGCTGTAAAGTTAGCTGATTGGGACAGGAAATCCTTCAATGAAGGAGAAAGAATTTATATATGGCCATTAAACATTGAAAAGTAAACATTTTGAGTGCCTCAGGCAGATATGATTACACAGCTTATCTATGCACAGAGGGTTCATGGAGCCTTGTTTCCAAAACCGGAGCAGAAACTCTTAGCAACTACTCTGTGGTGGATCTGGAGTTCTTGGCACCTGTTGTCCATGCCACCGAGGACTGAGTCTGAGAGCTGAAATAACCATCCAGTCAGGTCCCTCTGGCTGTTGTGGCTCACCTGTAGGGGAGCTCAGTGCTGCTCTTGCTGAATGAGTTCCTAGTGCCAGTGCATCAGTCATGCAGTGACCTCTTGTGCACCAGGCTAAGAGGGATCTCAGGCATGGCGTGTCGTGGGGAGCACGGTGGATGAGACCTTGTACAGAACTTGCATAGCCTCACATTTTGGCGGGGGGAGTCTCTCAGAGTGGGCGGTGGGAGGGTATCTTTGTTTTCAAATGAAGGCAAGAACTGGGGCTCTACTGCAGGGGGATGGAGCACTACTCCAGCCAAGGGGCTTGGAGTTAGGTGGCTAGGGAATGAACTCCGTTGTGTGCCCTACAGCCCAGCTGGAGGAGGTCCCTACATGTCATCAGGCCAGGTATGACTTGTCACGGTAGGACATGTTGCAAAAGGTCATCAGATGAATTTACAAACAAAGTGCCAATGGTGTGAAAGAGCAGAGGGCACGTCACCGGCTGGACACTCATCAGGTGCGTGGCTGGGGGCCGCTTTCCTGCCCCATCAGCTGTGAGCACCCCTGGCGAGGGCGCCAATGCTCGTTAAAGCCCGTGCTGACATGGCACACAGCTCCTTTCATCCTGCGACCCTGGAGAGTGCTGTACTGGGCAAAATAGAAGCTGCTGCCTTTAAACAAAGCATCTGTTTATTCTTGAAACAATTAGCGAGGGCAGTTAGATCTTGAACTCGTTACTGAGCCCAAAACAATTACGATAAAAACAAGTTCCAGATGGGCTCAAAAGGAGTTGTTTTTGTCTTTACTAAATTAGAATGGATTCCATGTCTTCAAGTTCCTCTGGCATTTATGGACAGGAAACATGAATTACACACAATAATTTACTACAAACAAAAGAGATGAACGCTGCAACAGCCCATTTATCTTTGTTCATGTGCCTTCCTGAGGTTTATGTGCTGTTTAACTCATGAGGGGAGTTAATAGCTTTTTTCTTTGTTTTCTAACTCTTTGCTATTTTGGTTTGCAGAAACTGAGACAGGAAGCTGTTGAGTTTCTGTTGCAGGGTTAAGCTTATCTGCAACCCCAGGCAAATGCTTCCATGTTCCTTAAAATCACCCCAGAAATGGGGAAAAAAACCCCAGAGGTAACAGAAGGGTCCAATAGCAGTCTGTCACTGTGTATGTGCAAAACCATTCCCTTTCAGGAAACATTTTTAAATGAAAGGCCAAATGAATCCACAGTAGCGACTGTGCAACACACACTAGTTCTTCTTTTCCAGGAATATTTTCTTGTGAGTTGGTTTGTGGATTGTAAACGTTTACAGTACAACAGGTCACTATCACTAAGCCTGCAGATGCAGAATGTGTAAATACCGCCTGGAAAAGAGAGCTGCCTCTGGTACCCTCCTGTGAGTGACTTGAGCAAAGGTTACAGATGGGAGTTCTTCCAATTAGTTCCTCGGGCAGCTCCAAGTGCCCCCAGACAGGGACCTTTTTCAAAGCCTAGACAAAATGGACTGAAGTCTGGGCATAGGACATATTTTTAGGGAAACTCTGAGTTGATGTCTTGAGTTTTGAAACTGATGCTGCACATTGACATGAATTCAACTGCTTCCAAAAGGAAGGGGAACCCAGAAGATGGCAGGCGGCAATGGTACGTCATTGCTGCTCAGACCTGTGCTTCCATCTGCTTTGGGTCCCTGGGCAGGGGGAAGACAATAGGACAAGGCAGGAGGAAATCAGCAAAGGAACTCCCGAGCAGTGTTTCTGTTCTGGCAGGCCCTCGTACCTTCCTGCAGCTGAGACAAAGAGTTTGGGTTTGCTTTTTGGGGGTTTTTTTAGTTGGATTCCATGACTTGATACAAGGCGGCATGTGGGCATCACTACAAAGGTGTATAATGCAAACTCAGCTATGCGGCTAGGCTGATGTGGAGTCGTGGAAGGACATAATTCCTAAAACCCATAAAATGTGACAAGGATTGTAATAAAGACTAAAGCTGCCCCTGGGCGTACTGTAGTGCATGAAGTCAGCTTGGCTGAGCTCCGAAGGGAATGAGATCATGGGCAGAAAGCAGCCTGGGAACTGGGGGTGTCACTGAGATTTGTTTGGCCTCTTCCAGTGCGAGATGGTGAGCTTCCCAATGCATTTCATCACTTCTCCCCTTTCCCCCCATGAATCTTAGAAAAGAAGGCCTTAAGTACAAGCCTGGACAAGTAGAGTTCTCCAGTTTTGGCTGGCAAACAAGGGAAAAGAAGACAAATGAGAAAATGACAACTTTTTTTAGATTTCATGCAATGTCTGATTTGCACATAGTCCTCCACAGGGAGTAAGTGGGATTGATCGTTTGGATTCTCATCTCTGTGGAGCTAGTGAGCCTGAGCGCCAGGATGATGACCAGCAGAGAGCCTCCCAACATTCATCTCCCGCCTTGGTTCAAACAAAGGGCAGGAATCACAGTGCTTGAATTCAGCTTCTGGCTGGCATTGCCCATCCAAAGGGGCAGGATATTTATTCATTTATTTCATTCGATATTCATTTATTCACTCTCAACTTTTTGACTCAGTTGCCCCTTCTGCTGGGGCTGCAAGCTCTGCGGCATGCTGAAGGGCCAAGCTGCAGCAGCGGGGCATTTGGGCTGAAATCGCCACAAACGGGCAGCCCTTTGCAGAGCTCCTGGCCTTGATGAGGAGTTGTCTTTCCTTGTAAGCTCAGCTCTTCCTCACCTGCCAGAGCTCTCACATCCATCCCAGCTCCTACCAAAAGCCTGTAACAACACAGCCAAGCTTATTGACACTGCTGCAGTTCAAGGTCCAAGTTCCCCCCTCGACTCCATTCCCAGGATCCCTAATGCAGCTCTGACCTGGAGCAGTTTCTCCTCCCCCCTCAGAGCAGCCGGGTCAGATATGGCTCTCAGCACCGCAGCACCCAGGGCGCTCAGGAACCCGTCCCCTGGTCTCATGGGTGCCCCTCTGTCTCTTGTCTTCTCCCCCGATATGTTGCTTTAACCTCCCGTCCCCTCATCTTCTAGCTGGGTTTTGTTCTTCATCAAAGGGCAGTCAGGGTGGAGGTGGTGGAAAACACAAAGACTCCCTCCCACACTGGTGATTTCATTTCCCATTAACTGAGGGTTTAAAGGCAAATCTCAGGGCTCATTAAGGCTCTGATGACAGCTTAACCTTCTCCTGCAGAAACCCAACACCAGGCCCATTCCTCCATCTGAAACCAGGGTGGCTGTAACCTTAGACCTGACTCCTGAGCACGGCAGACAGCCCTGGAAAGCATAATCAGCAGGAGAGGAGAGGATGTCAGGTTTATGCAGACCTTTATCAGATCATCCTTTCAAAGACTGCTTTGTAATGTATTTGCCACAGTTATGTGGGGAGCAGAGACACGCCGCTCTCTCCTTGCGAGCTGAATGCAAACGCTGTCACCATTCCCCAGGGCATCCCTGAGCCGGCGCCTGACCCACGGCACCTGGTGGAACCGCGCCGTCTCTTGGCTTCTTCCAGCGACCTTGCACTGCCTGGTGCGATCTCGCACAGCTCGGGGAAGCGCCTCATTGCTCCACCCAAGAGGAAGCAGAGGTTTCAGCACGAATTACTAAAAACCCAAAGCCCTTTGTGCATTAGTGAAGCAAGACCCTTTTGACCAGTAAGGGACCTGGCACACCGGCTGGGGCACTCACACAGGTGCCCCTTTCCACAGCCCAGCTCTCAGCAGCGCGTCCCTCTCCCTCCAAGCAACCGGGTGTTCTCAGGTCGCAGGAACAAGCCGCTGAGACCCCCCGGCTCTCGCATGCCGAGGGGCCGGCCGCGGGGGACCAGAGCTGAGAGCACCGCAGGTCCCTCGGCCGGCGCAGGAGCCGGGCGGAAGCTTCCACCGCCAGGCAGGTCACCGCCCCGCGGTCCAGGCGCGGCGAGCCCCGCAGCCCGGAGGGCCGGAGCTGCGGGCCGGGGCCGGGGCCGGGGCCGGAGCCGGAGCCGGGCACTGCCCCGGCCCGCACAGCCCCACGTGCAGCGCGCGCACCCGCAGCCACGCCCCGCCGACCCGCCCCGGCCCCAATGTTTCACTCCTCTCTCCCGCTGATTGGCCGTCTCCTGGGAGGCACGTGACCTGCCTTTTCCCTTCCCCGCCCTCCCTCAACCATCTGTCACTGGGACTACCCGCTGCTATTGGCTACGGAGGCTCGCCCCGCCTCTAGGGGGAGGCACCCCAGGCGCTCTCCTCCTCCCGGCCCGTCACCTGCTGCAGCGGGTCCGTTCCGGGTTGGTGGCGGGTGGAGGCCGAGGGCATGAGGCGCACTCCGATTGGCCAGCTCACGCCGCCTGGCGCGTCGGGATTGGCCGGGCTCGGCCCGCGGGGGCGTGGCGGCGGCGGCGGCGCGTGGGGGCTGTTAAAGGGCCCGCGGCGCGGCTGAGCGCTGTCGCCGTGCACCATGGCCTACCAGGGCTTCGCGCAGGAGTACCTGGGCATGCCGGCCGTGACGCGGGCCTACACCACCGCCTGCGTGCTCACCACCGCCGCCGTGGTGAGGGCGCGCGGGGTCCCTGCGGGGGGAGGCTGTGGCGGGGAGGTCAGGGTCCCTGAGGGGGTGCTGTGGTGGGGGAGCCAGGGGGCTGGCGGAGGGCGGTGGGTGCCCGGCAGCGGGTGGCAGCTGCTCTGCCTGTCTCTCACAGCAGCTGGAGCTCATCACCCCCTTCCAGCTGTACTTCAACCCCGACCTCATCTTCAGGAAGTTCCAGGTGAGGCCTTGCCCGGGGTTCAGGGCCCCTCTTGCCCCTTCCCAGCGAGGGGTGGGTGCAACAGGCTGGGCCCTGGGTGTCCCCCTCCCCAGGGTGGTCAGGGGGTGCTGTGTGATCCCAAGGGGCTTCTTTCCACTACTCCAACCTTCTCTGATTGGCGGGAGCTGGGTCACCAACACGGTGTCCCCTCTTGTCACAGATGCCTGGATGGAGGTAGCTTCTTCCAGCCTTTCCCTGCCCTACGCCATTCTGGCATTTCCTTTTTTCCTTGACTCCAAACCTGTCTCTTCCTCTTCTGTGACACTGAGACGTTTGCCCAGCTGACGTCAGGCTGGGTGGGGAGGGCTTTGTTAACAGTGATTTACTTTGGCTCTGGGTGCTGAATCGTGGCTGTATCACCCCTTCTAGAAAAGTAGAGGAGTATTCCCCACGCCTGGAAGGGCAAGACACTCTGATGTGGGCAATGGAGGGAGGTCCCACGTGAAGGTGGTGCAGCTGTCTGGTGTCCTGGGGTAGTTCTGAGCGGACAGGTGCATGACCGGGCATCCCCAGTGGATAGGGTGCTGGGCTGCTGTACATGTGATGGGGAGAGACCTGTCTGTCCACCTCCTTTTCTCTCTCCTCTCTCTTCTCTTTCAGATATGGAGGCTGATCACCAACTTCCTCTTTTTTGGGCCCCTGGGATTCAGTTTCTTTTTCAACATGATATTTCTGTATCCTTTGGTCTCAGTGAAACTCTCTGCTCCCTTTTTGGCTTAGATGCGATTCCCCCCGTCCATCTTCCTCCCCAGGCTGACATGTCTTGGCAGCAGTCTAGGGCTGTGGATTCTTCCCTTGCCTCTTTTGGTCTGAATTGAAGCCCTTCCCCTGACAACTGTGGGCACCTCCTGCGCCTCCACCTCTGCTTGCTGCAGGGCAGCCCCTGCCAAAAGGCTGAAGAAGCTGGCAGTGCCGCTGCGGCTCATGCTGGAGAGCGGTGCCCGTTCCTGGGCTGAGCTCTGGCTGGAGCACAGCGCATGCCTCTTTCTTTCCCTGGGGTCAGTGGTATGAGGTGAAGTTTGCACTGCTCTGCTCTGGGGCTTGGACACCTGGCTGACAGCTTCCTGTGATGAAATAGCTTGCAGCTGGCTTATTCCCCGTAAAGACGTGCTGTGGGGACACAGGGTGGCCAGCTGTTAATTTCCTATACTGCAACCCCCCCCTTCTCTCCTGCTCTCAGGTACAGGTACTGCCGCATGCTAGAAGAAGGCTCCTTCCGTGGAAGGACGGCTGACTTTGTCTTCATGTTCCTCTTTGGAGGGTTTCTCATGACAGTATCCTTTTGAGTTGGCTGAGGTGTCTTCTGAGATGCTGTAGATAGTGGGGGGCTTGTCTCCTGGCGCTCTGTATCCCGGCTGTTTTGTGTGGTCTGTAGCAAGTACCTGCCTGCTGACCAGGACAGCTGGCTTGTGGACCTTGGTGCCATGGGGCAGAGCGCCTTGTTGTGCCCCAGGCCTGCCAGGCTCATGCCCTGAGGCTTGGGAGAGCTCTGCTGAGCATGTGGAGGGGCAACTTCTGGCTGTATGGCACAGCTTGTGCTCCTCGTCTTGCCCACCCTTGTCTCCTGGCCTGTGCCTCACCCAGTATGCTTAGAGTGGAAGCAAAATACAGAAAAAGCTGCCTGTACTTGAGTTGGTGTCTGCAGAAGTGCTGATGTGCCTGGCAAGGGGATGGGCTGCCTGATCCCAGAAGGGGACGTGTGGCACTGTGCTTGGGAAGCTCAGCCTGAGAGGAAGCCTGTTGTTACGCTCTGAGAAACCACCCAGCTGCAGCAGGGCAACCGTGTCCGAGCTCTGGTGGGTGGAGCGCACTGCAGCGCTGCCACGATTGGCATGAGGCTGGCTCAGAAAACCAAGCTGCAGCTGAAGGGAAGAACAGGGAGCCGTAAGAACAAGGAGTGGAGTGCCCACATACTGTCTGCCGTCAGCACGTCGGGCAGCGTGAGCCCAGCACTCCGTCCTTGCAACCTGTCAGTGGGTGGAGATACTGTCACACATCTTAAGAAGTTCTTTTATTGTAGGACAAAATGGTCTGATGGGGAGAAATATCTCCCTCCCAAGCATAAAACCTTTTCTGAATGGCTTATGCAGATGGCTCAGAGCACTGCTCTCCACGCAGAGCTCTGCATGAAGCTATGTGAACTCTCGTGATGTCGGCCATCCTCGGGTGTTTGGCTAGTCAGTGTCCAGGTGGCCACAGCAGCCATGCGCGTGGCCATAGGTGGATTTGGAGTCCAACTACAACAAGGGCAGGGGAATTTTTTGCCTCTGGCTGTCTCCTTGTGTTCTTTTCCTTGTGTGGAGAAGGGGGCTGTGAATTGCAAGAGCCATCTCGCTGCTGAAATTCTTCTGTAGAAGGCAGATACTGGATGTGAGCTCGTCGTCACTATGTGCCACATGGCCCAAGTGCTGTAAGAATGTGAAGGCCCTTCTCTGAAGGTCACTTTTGATGGTCACTTTGTAGAGGTGACTATATGAGCTCCCTGGTCTCTGGTGGTTGTAGACAGCAGCTTAAGGAGTGAGCAACCTGTATGTGCCACTTCAGAGTGTGTTGTTCTGGGGTGGCAGAGAGGGAAATGTGGTGTGCGGGGCAGTGGGGTCAGTACATCTCAGTCAGCCCAGGAAAGGTTTGGTGGCATGGGCGACGTCTTTTACGCTGTGATCAGCTGCCTCTAGTTCTGGGTTTCCCAGGCACAAGGAACTTTGTGCTGCCTGAAGGTGGTACCCTGCCTGGAGGAGGGTGAGTTTTTCCTTGACTCGGTAGTTCCTAGCTATTTGGACTCTTTGCCAGCCTGTTTTTCCTGGGCCAGGCTTTCACCATCATGCTGGTGTACGTGTGGAGTCGCAGGAACCCTTATATCCGCATGAACTTCTTTGGGCTTCTTAACTTCCAGGCTCCCTTCTTGCCCTGGGTCCTGATGGGATTCTCTCTGCTCCTGGGCAACTCCATCATCATTGACTTACTGGGTATGTCA
Source organism: Calonectris borealis (assembly GCF_964195595.1). Taxonomy (NCBI): domain Eukaryota; kingdom Metazoa; phylum Chordata; class Aves; order Procellariiformes; family Procellariidae; genus Calonectris; species Calonectris borealis. Next base: position 11,067,090 of record NC_134329.1, read on the forward strand.
AAGCTGGTGGTGCTGGGAATGAGGGCACTTTGCAGCCTCAGCGCTCTCTGTTCTTATAGAGGCTACTGGGGCACTAGCACCGTCTCTTGGTTTCATCTTATTTAAGGTGGTGGGTTTCCTAAAGCGAGCTGGCTGAGGTTGCTGGGTGGCCTTGTGCCGGAGCTCTTGCTTGTGACCTGCATTTTGCTGTGTCTTCCCCAGGGACAGAAGTTGGGTGTGGTGAGCTCTGCCTGACACTTGTGCTGTGTCTCGTCTCCTGGGTGCCTGGTGCTGCCTTCAGGCTGACAGGCTCCCTGCCTGCTTGTGTGCCAGTCGCAGCAAAGAGCCTGGCCCTCTGGCACTGCAGCACAGTGCTCTGGTGGGAGCTGGGGCACGGGTACACGGCTGAGGGATTCTTGGAGCTTCATCCTGCTTAAGCTCCCAGCAGCTCTGGTTCAGCTGGCGAAGGAGTCACAGCTGGGCCTGACCTTGGTGACATCTCTTCCCAGGGATTGCAGTGGGTCACATCTATTATTTCTTGGAAGATGTTTTCCCCAACCAGCCTGGAGGAAAGAAGTTGCTGTTAACCCCCAGCTTCCTGTAAGTAAAGCTGATTCTTTCTGGGCTTTGCTGTCTTGCTTCCCAACCTGGGTCACTTTGATGGCAAACTGTGATCTGTGACAGCATGGGGTGACCATAGGACACAACTGCTTGTTGATAGCACCTCAGCTCGACAGCTTATGCCTCTGCTGCAGAAAGCAGTGGCACTTTGCACATTATATACATATGTACACATATATACCTATGCACATTATATACATATGTACCAAAGCAGTTGCTGGTACCTTAAGCTTTGCTAGTTGAACTGGAGTGTTCTCACTGCTTGTGAAAATGCTAGATGCACGTAGGATTTTTTCTGACGTATTTCTGTAGTTTAAGAAAGCAGAATGTGTTCCTCATGCTGAGGATCAAAACTGACCTAGAGATCAAAGCAGCAGGTACTGTCATCGTTACATACTGAGCTGAGCAAAAGAACCGTTGGTGTTGGTGCAATAGGCAGGTGGCTGTGGCACAGCCAAGCCCTGTGAAAGGCTAGGATGTTCCTAGGAGGGCTGGGGGTTTGGTCCTCAGCTCACTTTCCTAACCTGCCTGCTTGGTGGGATGGGCATGTCCCTTGCCAGGAAGATGGTATTTGACACACCTGAAGAGGATCCCAACTATAACCCTCTCCCTGAGGATCGTCCAGAAAACCAACCTAGAGACCAAGACCAGAACCAGCAGCAGCATCCAGAGTAACACAGGGGACTTCTCCATGTGGACAGATTCCTCTCTTCCGGCTGGACTTACGCTGTGACCCAGAGATCCTACTGGAATAACACCAGTTGCCATTCCAATGTGTAATGTTTCACTGTATGGGTAACCCATCTTCCCCTTGTACCAAGTGGTTCCACAGAGCTTTGTGCGTAGGAACCGATGAATGCTCACAGAGGTGTTCTAGGGACAGGAACTGGAAGTTGTGATGGCTCCTCAGTTACCCAGTGGGGAATAAGTATCAAATGGGGTGTTAAACCAGTTACTCCTTCTCTTGCTGTTAATGATGTGCTGTGTGCCAGGCACTCTTGCCCTCTGTATGAAGACTAATGCTCCTGGCTCTCACTGTTGTGAGACCTCTTCATGGGCTTTCAATGAAGTAGTACTCGCAACTCTACCATGGTAGAACGCAAGTCAGCCTCTTCCTTTCCTCTAAGTCAGTCCCCCACTCCTTTTTTGGTTGTTGTTTCCAAAGAGTCTTTACATTAAAGTCTTTATTTTTCAGTGTGTGTCCATTTCTGCCAGGGGTGGAGGCAGCAATTCACCAGGACTTTGCTCAAAACTGCCAGGCTGCTTGCTTGGGCTTTCTTTTTTGGTGGGCAAAACAAAGTTCAGGCTAGCGAGAAGATGTCCTTCCCTTCTTCTGTCAGCGTAAGAAGGGGGGGTGTGTGTCTACTTGGAGAAAGGGGTGCCTGGGAAAGGACAGGGGACAGAGCTGGACACTTGATCCAGGCGGTGACTGGAAGTAGCACTTTACAGTAGTAATAAAGGCTGTCTGCACATGCAGTGTAATTCCAATCTTGTTGATTTTTTTTTAGTTCTGAAACTTAAACATCTGAATTTTAGGGGAAAACTAAACAAAGCTAGTCCCTACTGTGAACAGCTGTACTAAATGGATTCGATCATTCCTGCTAATGCAGGACACACCTGTGCTTGTCCCAGATCTTGAAGCCTTTGCAGTAAATCTGCAAACACTGTATCTTAGGATAGCTCATTTGGTAACGTTGCTCTCTGCTCAGCTGGACAAGCTTGCAAACCACCACAAAATACTAAGAGAAATGTGAGTAATGAGCATTCAGTTAAGAATGATATAGAAGCCTTGTAGCAAAGGAAGATTGAACCACAGCCCCCCCACTCCCACCTCCTCTGTGGGCTTCCCATGAAAACACCGTTTTTTTTATGAAAAATCAGACTTCATTTGAACAAGCTATTTTGCTGCACTTATGTTTCCCTCTAGGAAGAGGATGAAAGGACTGTACAGATGGTAATCTTGTTCTAGAAAACAGTGGTACTACGGGCTAAGCAGCCTCAGACTCAACAGGTACTTGCCATGTGCTTTGCTCATGACCTAATCACACAGAGCTGGTGTTGCAATTCCTGGAAAGAGTTTGTCTTTAAAGTCTGCAGATGTTCTGTTTTAAATTGCTTCTGAGATGGGACTTTGAAATGCAAAAGCTGGGCTAGGGTAACTAGATTAACCTAAGGAGTTGTGATCATAGAGTAAGAAAGCTGCTCCTAGCTGTTCCTTAGTAGTCCTAGTACACGGAGAAAGCTGGCTGAAGTTCTCATCTTTCTGGGACTTGGCCCCCTGGACTGTCCTGCCTCGCCCCTGGCTGCTTGGAAGGACAATCCCTGCAGCCTCTCTGGGGCTTGAGAAGCAGAGGGAGGTAGTTGTAAACCCGCTACAGACGCTGCAGTCCTTGTGTGTCCATACCTTGTTGTGAACTTTAGGATTAGGTAACCACAAGCTTCACGGCAATTAAAAAATTGCACCACAAGTGCTAGTTTAAGGCTACAGCAGTTTCATGCTTGTTTTGGTCAAATTCCCTGAAGAGGCTGCTTGCAGAAGTACCGGATCATAACACAGAGAGGCTGAAGTGGTCTCAGAAGAGTTGGAATTGTTATGTCCATGAGGCAAAATACGTGTTCTACATGGGAGGCTAAGAAGCAGCAGGAGTCCCAGGTTTTGTCTCACTTGCTGGAATAACCTTTCAGCCTCTCCAATATGGAATAATGGATGGAGTACCACTCTGCCACAGGAGCCTAGGATAAGACTGCAATATTATTGCTAAATTGAAGTTTTTGGTTTCTGCAGACTAACATCTGGAAAAAGTTCCCTCCCACCCAGGAATCAGAACTGGCTCTGCTATTACTCAAGTCTAAACATGATAAATTAAGGCTGGAAAGTGTTTTTTGACTGTGCTAGCAGTGTGGGTGGATCAGCAAGGATCGTAAAACCTATTGGCTTTATCATAAAGGCCTGAACATAAGTGTCAGGCTGCCAGCAAAATCTGCCCCGTTTGCAACACTCATCAGTTCTGGCAGTGAATGGTAGGAACTCTATCAAAGAGCTGGTGTACCTCAACAGCAAGGTAGATTCTAATTAGCTTTTTAAGCAAGCTTGAATTTTTTTAATCTCACTTCAATGGATTTTCTGTTTTTAAACTCCCCAGGGAAAGACAGGTTGTTTCTAGGGTTGCAAAATTCTGACACTGCCGTGTTAAAGGTATTTAAGACACCCACTTTGCTTCGGGTGCTCTGTGCACTGTAACTGGCAGCTACGTGGGCTGACAGTGACCACAGCAAAGCCACTCACTGAAGAGAAGCTGCAGCCTCAGTGATTGCAGGCTTCTACTTTTGTACCAGTTCAGAGACTTAGATGTTTTCAGATGCAGTCTTCACAGAAAAAAGGGTTCACCACGCACCAGGTTGACATCTGATGGAAATGAACGTTAAGCTTGTGACTTCAGTTAAACTGTTCTACCCTTGCCAAGCCAGCTGAATACCTCACTGAGTTCATTACAGATTGCACTAAGTGTGGTAACAGAGCAGTCCTTTAGAGAGTTGTTTGCTTCTTCTAGGTTTAAAGGTTTCAGGCTGTTTTATCTGTTGAAGTAAAGCACTCAGCTTCCACCATGCTTCAGGAAAACTGAATTCATGTGAGGGTTCAGCATTATACCCAAAAGCATTAATATTAGGCCCCAGGACTGCTCAGTTACCAGAATAGCACAAAACATGGCAAGATTCACTATTCATTCAAACTTACTGAACTCAACCTAAGCAGTATGCATTCCTTTTATTTAAAAAGTTGTCCTAATAGTGCGTGTTGCACCTATACAAAAGAATCTTTACACTGTCCACACACAGGTATATAAGGGCTCCAACAGCTGCCACAGGTCTCAGCTAGATCACGTGCTAACGCAGCGTTCTTGGTACGTTGCATTTAGGTGGAGGGGATGGGGGCAGAAGTCAGCAGTACTGGGAACTCTTGGCAAGTGGAATGTGTGTCCCCTTCAGGGACAGAAAGACCCCTGCCAATCCTAGATCCATTTGGGGAGAAGAATAGGGATAAAGTCTGTAGGAAGAGCACCAGTGTCACAACAGGAAGATTACCAGGCTGGAGCAGTATTGGCCAAACGTCTCATGCGCCTAGGAGAGAGAGAAAGAGGTACATTAAGTGCTGTGTTACAGTCATGTGAAGCCTTATTAAAACCCACGCTTTTGGGTCAGTTGCCACAGCTTTGAGAACTCTGTAGACAAGTTTAGTGCATAAACAGACTTCCTTGGTCACCTGAGAGTGCCTCTGTTGATAAGGCCAAGACACTATTTTCAGTAACAGGTTTTAGGACACTTTTGCTCATTAACTTGGATTGAACCCCTCACTATTGAAAACTATTCAGACAGCCATAGCTGAGGAGCAAAATAATTATGAATCTGTTAATCAGCAGTAAAATAAAATCCTGGGAAAGAGCTGAGCCAGCATATTTACTGTTCCCACAATGTAACTTTTAGAGAGATTCTAGCAGTGCGTTTGTATCTGCCAGAAGCGTTTTCACCCAGCAGGAGCAAGTGCTCTTGACTGCTTCTAGAACACTGCTCAGTGGGTCTCTCTGGCGGGCAGAGCTCCCCCTGGAATCACAACAGTGCTCCCACGCTGGCAAACAGGTCAGCATCAGTCAGGCTGGAGCTGGGAGCTTGCCCATTCCTACATCAAACAGCACTTCACCCTACATAAAAGGAAGCCTTGTGGCAGGATTCTAGGTAGCATGACAGTGCATGAAACTCCTGCCTTCCTATAGAAACAATCCCCCTGCCCAAGCACACAGCCCAGGGAAAAAAGGCAAAAAAAAACCAAAAACAAAAACAAAAAAACCAGGAAACTTTGCTTCAAGCAGGAGATGGTTAAAGTAGAGATTTAAATGTTTGTGGAGCAAGGTGATAACAGTTTAATATCCTGAAGCTAAAGGGATATGAGTTTCTGTTGTGGTGTGCGAGTTTGAAATCCAGCCAGTTGGCTCTCAGCAGAGAAGACAAACATCAAAGCTTTTAACTTCTGTCTTAGACACAGGCCAGAATGAGAACTGTCTGAACGAGTGGCAGCACCTTGTATTTCTGTCCTGGTCTCTGATCTTCTTCTCCATCTCGGCATCTGTGAGGGTTTCCAGAAGAGGGCACCACTGGTCAGCATCCCCCGTGTTGCGAATAGCAATTTCCACAGTCGGCAAAGGGTTCTCGCTGCAAGGCAGGGCAGAAGGCAACAAAGCACCATTCGTCAGTGGTCCCAGAGCACTCCTCGGGTTACCAGTTCAGATGGTAGACACAAGGGCAACAGAGCATCATTTACAGTGTTTCAGGCTTAAGCATTCATTCTTAGCCCCAGCTTAGTACAGTCTGGTTCCCAGATGCACACGAGGGGCTGATGGTTACAATCTTGTGGAGCCTGAAGTTTCTGGGAGACCCAACTACAACTATCTCCTTTCACCACCGGAGAGGGGTTTGTCAAAGCAACTGTGGCTGATGCAGTTCTCTCCCGCAAAGACTGTTAGACAGCGTTCAAACCCAATAAGCACAGGCAAAGTTCACACCAGTTTATTAGTGCTGGGAGCACTTCTCCCTGAGGAGCGGCTGAGCGGGGACTGCTAACAGGGCTCTTTGTCCAGCTTTGCCGTTCTGCAACTCTGACTTCCTAGCTGTAGTTTGCCTACCACACCTCGGACAGCTCTTCCCTGGCAAAAGTCTGGCTTCCTGGGAGGCTGATGGGATGGGAGCCTGATAGTAGAACAAGCATTGTTCTCCCAGTTGCCATGGAAAGGGTAGTCTTCTAGGACCTGCTGTTGCAACCAGAGGCTGTGGCTACTCCCTGCACAAGCCATGAAACATGAGGCTCTGTCCCAGATCACAAGATCTGCTCCTCAGAGATCTCTCTGTGCTGACCAGCTGTATTATCACATGCACAAAAATATTTACTGCTTCACTAGCCACTTTTCAGTAAAAGTCAACAGGAACTGACCAGGAGTAGCTTCCCAAATATTGACAGTGGAGCTGGAAGCCCAGCATAAATACAGAGGAGCCTCAGAATGTAAATGTTTGCTTTGAATTCTAGAAAGCGGCTCAGCCTGAGTTGCACGAGGCTCCGGCAGGTGTGCACACGCATCCGGCCCCCTCCCCGGGGACATGCCTCCATGCACGTGATTTCAGCGCTCATGGGCAGCCCGCTCATTCCCCCAGGAAGGAATTCAAATGCTAATCGCCATGGGAACAGACGTCTGCATCAAAGCTATTAATCTCGAATAACAAGTCACCAAAGTAATGCTACAATGAAAAATTAATCCAGGGCCTTTGGTGTCTGATCCTGGGAGGAAGCTTTAGTCAAATCTACTTCCAGTATTGCTGACATCCACTAAGGAACACTCAAAACCAGGAATTTCATCTTAGCCCCAGACTGCTACACAATCCAGACTAAATGCTAGATCTTAACTGGCTTTTTCGACTTGATTGCATGGTCTCTATCTCATTTACCATGCTTAACACTGAGCACCCACTAGAATTAAATGGGGGTTGGAAAGCCAGCCTCATGCGCGTACCTTAATTGCAAGCCAACTCAGATACCACACTTCTATAGCATAGAATCAGAGATAAACTGAAAAAAAACCCCTCCCTCATCTCCTAACCTCCAAAGTAAGACAGCTCCCCCTCCCCTGTTATTTTTTGGTCAAGAGGACAGTGCTGCTGGCAGAAGGACTGAAATGCACTGTCAGCTGCCGGATTCCCAGTGGAGCAAGACACTCCCTCTGCTAGGGAGGCCTCTGGCAGTAGTGTCACCAGCATGCCAACAGAGCAGGGCAACGTCTTTGGAAAGGCTAACTCCTCAGGCACGTGGGTTTGGTGTGTGAACAAACTCGTGCCATCATTCAGGTCTTGAAGGCAAAACTCTGGCTATGAAGTGCTGCGTGCTGCCACTAGAAACACTCAGTATTGAGGTGCGAAACATCGTAGCACATCATCCCCCTGAAAATCCCATAAGCATCAGCTACCTGTCTGCTTCCAGTGGGCTTTCGGGCTCTCCTTGTTTTGCACAGAGCAGGCCAGCCGAAAGAACTGCCCTGGCTTTCATCAACTAGGAGACAGTTTCACCTCTCCCTCAGATGATTAAGAGGCACATGACTTCTCAAACGCCCAGTCCCTCGAGATGTTAAGGTTCTTTTGATACATCTAAAGCAGACCCTTTCCTTACATCAGTGGAATGACTTTGGAGCAGCCACCACTTCTGTGGTTTGGGAATTCAGGAACTAACCAACCACAGAACCCAAATATCATTAATCACTGTAAGGTTTCAAAAGTACTCCTTTGCTGGAAGAAAAAAGGGAAGAGGAGGACATGTTTGTACTGTGACACAAAACGAGGTTTAAATTAGATGGTTTTTCCCTCCCTGAACAGCTCATGTCTACGTACTTTGTTCTGTTGGGGTTCCCTTCCTAGTTTTTGATTCTCCCGCTCGCAATATTGCCACAGTCTAAAGGCGACCTGAAATCTACCTGTTTGAACTACCCCTAAAAGGAAGGAGTCTTTAGTAACCACGGCCAGATATATGTTTTTAGAGAGGATAGCGTGAAGTTGGCATTAGTATGATACATCTGAGAGTGCCTGAGCAGCACTGACTAAAACTTTATTTGCTGCAAGTTACAGAACTGATAGGAAGCAAAAGGAGAAATGAACTCCCCTTGCAACAGTTAACATGTACACAGATCAATTTAACTCCGATATCTGCAATATAGAGAAGCACAGGAAGGAGGGAGAACATTTAGTGTCCACTAAATGTGGACAAAGCCTGCCCCTGCTGCCCCAAGTGACAAGAGTTAGGAACAAATGCCCTGTGCATGGGAATGCTAAAGTTGTCAAAGTAAATTAACTGGGAAGGTAAATAAATTGTGAGTAGAAAAGAGGGCTTCCTGGCCAGCATGGTGTTAACAGGGCCACCTCTCTACTTCAAGGAGGATATGAAGAAGAAAGCTCAAACTCCTCAGAATACTCAGGCAACAAGGAGTCCTGCTAAACCTTCCAGAAATGAACTCGCTCCCTGCCATAGCTAGCTTAAACTGCAGAGAAAGTCTACTTCACATTGGCTCCAAGGTCTGCGTCTATCAGTGGGGACACTTTCATTCTCTGTTACCAGAAGCTACAACGCGGACAGTGCTAGCTCACTTCTGTCATGGTGATAATGCATCCAGCAGCAGGGAAGGAGAGGCAGTCCTACAGGTATCAGATTCCCATCTACCACCCTCCAAGTTCCCATCATTTCTCAGGAACGCACATCCACTGTGCTGTTGTTACAGTTCGATGCAGTCACATGCTGGATCTGCAAATATCAGTCAGCTGTCGTGGATGGAAAGGTAGAAGTCACCTCCCCACCTCCGTGAGGAGAAGGCACATCAGCGGGATGGACACACAATCTAACAGTTTCAGTAGAAGACTTTAATTCCCATGTGGTAGAGAGTCCCTTTCCATTTTCTAATATGAACCACCCTGGGGATCACTTCAGAACCAGGTAGTTGCTGCGGAAGATTTTCAGGATAAAAATAACCTCCAGAGGAAGCAGAGTGAGACTAGCGGAAGAGCAACAGGTCCAGAGCAGATCAGTGCCCATTTTCCACAGAAGATTGACCAGACAGGAAGCCTTCGGACAGAGGAGGAGGAAGGAGCAGAGCTCACGGCAGCAGCCAGCTGCCCCACAACCTCCAGCTCCCTCCTCGCTCACCCCCACAGCAACTACTCACTGCCCTCTCCCTGAGGCAGGACAGGGCTGGGCACGTTTCCCTTTGCTGCCCAGGTAGCTCATCCTGCTTCCCTGAACTGACCTCTACAAAACTGGTGTCATCAGTACCATTCCCTCACCTCTGCAAATGCATCACTTACTGAACTCTCAAACTTCCTCAACCATGACCTGAGGTCAAAAAGCCTCCCAGCCCACATTAAGGGATACTTACAGCCTGCAGACTCAGCAACATGCTGAGGATAACATCAGTACAGTAACCCACCACAGAATACTGCACAGCACAACTGGAAACGATTATCATTAGGAGACAAGTTACAAAGCTGACTAATCAAACCTGACACTGCTGCATTCCAGCTGTGAGAGGGGCCTATGATCAAGCCAACTTTAATGTCAGCCAGGGTAGAGAGCTACAGTTTCAATCAGTCTTAGTTCAAAACACCAAAGCTTGAGACAGTGGATGGCCCGAGTCAGGCAAAGCTGACAAAACAGAAATGTATCTGGGGCTCATCATTAGCATACGTTAGAAGAGGAGACCCAAGGTATTCAGTCACTGTTAATTATAACAGCCTTTCATTCTGCAGCAAAAGCTGACATTTCGTCAATATTTGGTCCTGAAATGTATTACAGCCAACAGGAAAAGATACTTGAGCACAAGCACAAAAAATTGTTAAGGACAGAATGGGTGCAAGCCATAAGGACCTATTTCACATTAAACTTTCCGCATCAGGTCAGCTGTTCTGAGATTCGTTGATGCCAACGCCCATGAAGTACAAACACACACCCATACTAGGAAGATGACAGTTCTGTACCTGAAGGCGTATGTCTTCTGATGCCAACTCAGCTGTCCCCGGATGCTGTAGGCAATAGTAGTGACAAACTCCCCACCCAGGCCAAGCTCTGAGCACAGCTTCAAGGCAAACTTCTCTGGTGAATTCTCCTTCTCCGACATGTCCCATTCAAACTGGTCTACAAGGGAAATGTTCCCTACGTGGATGTTTAGCTGGACACAAGGGAAGAAACAGGTCATTTGTTTCCATTCTCGCAATAGTTTGTTAAAGGTAATTTAACTGAGGAGGCAGAGGCTAGAGAAGAAGAGAGGTAACTCCTAGTTCACTGCATCTGCAGAGTTCCTTAACCAAATTCTTAATTCCAGTAGTGTGAAGACAACTCAGCTTTGCTCACCAAGGTTCAGTTCTTCCAAAAGGACTCAACAATGCTTTCACTGAACTTTTTCATCATCTCAGGGGCTGGCACATGAATGTTTAGCCATCTGCCACCTTGGTTCTGTTCTCAATACAAAGGACAAAATGCAATCTGGACACAGGACTGGAATTAAGAGCTCTTCGCTCTGAGGGAAGCCTTTGTACTCTTCCTCCCCCATAACCTAACCACAGAAACCCAAATGGTTCAGCTCTTGTTCTGCTGCCTTCCTGTATTACCTTAATAATAACTCGTTGGTCTGACTGATCTTCTAGGATACTGTCAGTTGGGTACGACTCGATCTGTTGTCGGATGGCAGAGGCAATAGCAGGGACAAAGGTCAGAGGATTCAAATCCAGGTCATCGCAAAGAATCTCAGAGAACATTTCTGGGGTCATTAGCTTTTCTGATACAGAACAAGAATGAACAGACACTGTTAACTTTCTTAGAAACCAATGTCTGCCACTTACAGAATACACAAAATTAATCCCGCAGCATGACAAAGGGAATCCCAAATGCATCACCTTTTGCTTTTAAAAGGGTGTTTTGTATCAGGTTTATAAGGACATGCACACTGACACAGGGACTTACAGCCTTCTTTACTTGCTCCATGGAGACAATGTAGCTATGTCTAATAATCCACATACATAAAGGAGCCATACACGTGAACTGTTTTGTATTTAAGCTACCTCAGCTAACAGAACAAGTCTCGGACTGCTGAGCTGATGAACTGGGTCAGGAGAATAGGCCAGTTAAACTCCTCATATGACATGTGTCCAGGAATGACTGCAACCCGTGCAAGTTGCAGAGCATTCACTAAGACACATGAGAGTTGAATACAGTCCAAAGTGGGAGAGCTTTAAACTTTCGTGTATATGGGGCAAAGACATGCACGCTCATGCTTGTTCTTTCTTCATATTTGGTAATGGATACAACTATATCTCTCCAGCCTCAGGAAATTCTCCTTCCTACATACCATTCATGTTCCACGTAAACGCATCTCTGAGTTTCTGCCCATCAATTTCCATATCGAGCCTGATTGGAACCAGAACCTCCGGCTGGGATGCATTCTCATGGATCACTGCTGGGTCATGGTCATCAAAGCTAATACAAAGAGCAACAACATGACACATCTGGCATCCATAGAGGGAAGGCAATGTTTGTTGGAAGCAATCCCCATAATCCAATTCCCCGATCAGTCTTTAGACAGACTCCTCAACGCAAGCTTACAGGCTATGGCAACCAATATCAGTTTATCACCTTTTACTGCATCTATTATAATACATTCCTGCAAATAAAACAAAGAAGCTTTCCAGGATTACGTTTTATGTTGGTTTCCTCAACTTTTATAATGGAAAATAAAACTTAGTCATGAGCCACAGCAGCATTTTCCATTGAATAAATTAGATCAAAGTTACTGGAATACGTCAGTGAGAGGCAGCCTGTCCTTCACAGAGAGGGTTAGCAGGCTCCTCAAATGACAACTGCTCAGCAAATCAGCAAAAAGAAGGAGGAACTCATCAGGAAAAGAATGAACCATTTTCCTGACAAAAGGAAAGCCTCCTCTCTGAGCCACGGCTGGCTGCTGTAAGGAAGAGCTTCAAGAGCTAAGAACCTCCAAATTACCGACCTGTAGTCTTTTGTCAGTTCGAGATGAATCACATTGTAACACATCAGCACTACCCTGGCAGTGCATCATATTGGTAACCGTTTCCACTTTTTGGAAGCAGGAAGCTGTCTTACCACAGAGGAAACGTCCTCTTCTTATCCCTGCCCATGCGATTTCTGTTAATTGTTGTTGAGCATGGCACTGCATCCAGGTGATGAGAGCTGTTGGGCAGGGTCGGCACCCACTGGTTGTTCCTCTTTGCCTTCTGTTCCCTGAAGAAGGAGACTGTATGTTAAACTGCAGACCCTGAGCGCCACTGCTACTGCTTAAGGAACAGTATAAGTTTAAGTCCTATTATGAGCTCCTGCTATTTTATTCTGGAACAATATTGTTCCACTGAGAACTCATGTTCCACACTAGCCTCTGGGAAGCCTATTCTCCAGCTCACAATTATTCATCAGATATGAATCCAGGTGGACCATTACAAATACTAGGTTCATATTTGGATTTTCTGTCTATACTTTATAAAGGGACTGTTGGAAAATGCGCTGTCTCCAGAAGGCACTATGTGCAAAGAGTGTGTTCTGCAAAACATCTGTTACAGCTGGAATGCAGTAATTGCAAAAAGAGCTGTATCATCAAACACATATGTTTTTCTTCCTGTTGTATATGGGCAGTAACCCAATCCTTACGCTCTGGAGATCTTCATTTGCCCAACACTGCAAACGACTGTTAGCACAGACTGGCAAGCACCCCCCTGCACAATGGCCTGGGTTTACGCAATTTCTTGTGCTTCCTGCCCGAGCTGACATCTTCCAAGCAGCTCCATTCTGATCTTGGCCCTCACCGACGCTGGTTACCTGAGGTAGGTGGGAGGTTCTGTGCTGATAGACACCGCCTTATACTTCTCATCGTTTCCATCCAAGATCTCTTCCACTTCAGAGGCCTTTAACAGTGTCACGCTAGTGGCTAATGTTGTATAGCCATGATCTATTACCAGGAAAGATGCCAATAATTAACATGGAAAAGTACTATATAGCAATGTAGCATTAATAGGCTGCATAGTGAAAAGCCCTCCCTGCCACCGCAGGAGGGACTAGAATAGGCTACCCAGTGGTATGAGTGTGTGCCCCAAAAATCCTTTGGGCTTCATTTATCTTCTTGTAGACATTTAATTTTCGAGAAAGGTTTTGACATGGCATTTTGTACACATGGGGTAAATGGAGATGACAAAACTTTCCACTGTCATTTCTGAGTTGCCAGAAGCCTCCACTCGCCCTCACACACCAGGATGCTCTGCTACTGGGGTAGATTACTTGCACTGGAGTGACCAGAAGCCCAGCCACAGTGCCTGGCACTAAAGAAATATAATCTGGTTTTGACATCCATCTAAACAGAAGGAATAAATGTGACAGGGGTGGAGCAGGGGTGGAATGTCTTAGTTAATACATGGCAACCCCCACAACAAAGCCTAGAGAAGAAATACAATTCTAAAGACAAAAGTAGGATGACACCTTGGGATGGTTGCATAGTGATAGAGCAAAGATTTGCAAAAGGCATCAGTATCTCTTTACCTTGTATAGCTGCCCTGTTTGTAGTCTCTTAAAATAGACTAAGAGTCAAGACACAGGGAGGGTTAGAATTACATGAGCTTCCATCAGGTACCACCACTGGATGAACCTCATTCTTCCAGGGTGCAACTTATTTATAGATTTTGATCATTTCTGTTGTGAAATTTACTTAAGATGGAAGTGAAGGCTACAAAAACAGCACTTCAGAAAAAAAAGTCTTTAAATCCTCATAATTATTAGGTAAACTTTAAATCTAACATGCTTTTACTTAAGGAGAGGAAGAAAAAAACAATTCTTTCCTACCCTGCGTTGCCCTTTGCAATCATATGGTTTAGCTCTGCGCACCTACATCTGCCAAAATAATGTAAAATCTCTTCCACAGCCTTCTGGGAGGAAAAGCCCAGAAAACAATAAATCCTCAGTGGACTTAAAGGTTGGAAATAAGAGGCAATGATCAACAGAAAAGCCCCCAGCTTGGGAAAGGGGGAGAAACCTCAGGACAGCTCTTGCTGAATTACAGAGACCATCTGCATTTGAGAGTCCCGCTAAGGTTCTGACAAAGAAGAGTTAAGCATGTGATCAGGATGCACAATTAGGGCGACCACAGGGAGAGATCAGAGGAAGAGGATTAGACATTAATATATATTGTAATAGCTCCAAAGGTCACAGTGGAGATTCTTCCTCAAGCACAGCTAAGAATAACACGCAGATAAGACTTACATCTTCTGGGACTGTGAGACCGCTGATTTTCTGTTGGGGGGGGGGGAAGAAGAAAAGAAAGCAACAGGTTAGCAGGATTCTTGGAGGAAGGAGACATAAGTCCAGAATGAACCATTTATTTTTATTATGCTTTAGTCTAAAGAGCGTACAACAAGTCATATTGCTAAGAAATTTAACTGCTTGTTATTAGTTTCCCACCAAAAATAATACCGAGACAGCTATATTCTCACTGTGGCAGTCACATCACACCACAACAAATTCTGGGAGGCATAAACATTCAGTCCCTGCAAGAAGCAAAGTTAAGCAAAGACGCACATTTTCGATGGGGCATCCTTGCAACATTCCTGCCTATTTGACAAGAGAGACAAAAATGCCCCTCTTGGTCTATAAAGTCTCTTCTGGAATATGGTATTGATTTTGAGATGTGGCTTTTGCTTTATGATGAATGCAGCCAACCCCAGGAAAGCCATGATGGATGTTTCAATTTTAGAACATTTTTGAGGAGCTGATGTTTGTTGCTAGGCTGAACCAGGAGCTACCAGTGCCAGCGCTGCAGAGTGCTCCATCACTGGGGCAATCTGAAGTGACTCACCCAGCCCTAAAGGTGCACAAGCTTCTGAATCGCCAGAGAGTTTTTCAAGGCAAAATTTCAGATTTCAGATAAACAGTACTGGGAATGTTTACCCATCTTCTCACCATGTGAAGAGGCCACTATCTTCTTCCTTTCTTCCACTGTGGCTAGTCGCCTCCAGAGCGAGGGATATCTCTTGTACAGGGAACCCCGAAACATACGCAAGTAGTTTCCCACCTACAAGAAAAGTGGAGACGTGGCCTGGTGTTCCAGTATGGCCTGGTATTCCATTTAAGAGATTTTTAGCAGAAGCTGAAACAAATTCAGCTCTCTGTAATGATAAGAGGGACCTCCTAAGAGGATTTTTTTGTTTGTTTTTCATGTTTTTCAGATAAGACTGACTGCACTGGGTTTAGCATCATATAGCACTGCAATTTTGGCGGCAATACAAAAACCAGAATTTTTATCAGCGCTTATTTCATTAGTCTGATACCAAAAAACTCCCATCCGTTGACAATAATCCATTTAATAGGAAAAAACTCCATTCATTTTCATGTATTTTTGAACAACCTAACCTTTCTTTACTTCAATTTCTGTTTCAATGCACAATGCTCAGCAGGAATTAAATCAAACCAGATACCCAGCTCTCCGACAGTTATCATTTCTACTTTGAACCTCTGTACCATCTAGACATTGCTCAAATACAGCAAATGCCCAGAGACTTGTATTTTGTTTCAAATCCTTTGAACATGTAAAATGTGATCGCTGCCAATAATCCTCTTTCAAATTTACTTACCATCTGTAAAGCAGTTCCGTTCTTCCTGGAACAAGATCCTCACCTGTGCTGAAGGCTACAGCAGGACTTGCTGAACAACAGAACTATTTCTAGACTCTGAAATCAAATTTTTAGACTGGTAGTACACTGGCAGACTGCCACACAATAAGGTTTTTATTCCTTGTTTGACAAGACTCATTTTGATCTTAACATCTATTTTCAGGTCATTTTTAATTGTATCTGTTGCTCTACAGGGCTCATCAAGAGACAGAAATTAATGGCAGATAAAAAAGGCAACCCTTTTTCCCCTTCCATGTGTGTGGTATGGCAATCTCGCAGATTAGCTGACAGCAGTTATTACAGTTCTTCTTTCAAACTTTACATTTCACATGAGAGAGCGAGGGGCCTTTAGTCCCTGCTCAACCTATACAGCTGGCAATTTAACTTATCCAATATTTCCTTTTTTTGCATCAAGGAAGGCTAAAACATTTTTTCCTCTTTCCAAGTATGATCATTTCCCTGGTGCTGAAGCACCAATGTTTCTTGCTTCAATAAGGTCGGTCTTCAGGGAGGCAGAACAGCCTCTCAGCATGAGAGAATATAGTGTCAGCATACACACTGGGGTGCTAAAATGCTGCACCCCGGCATTTGTTGGCAAGACTCATTTGCACAAGGCTGAGAAGCTGAGCTGGCTGATTTTGGTGGTGTTACTAAGCACAAAGGCCTAGGTGTGGGCTTGATTACCTCACGGCACATCAGATAATCCAAAATTCTGAAAAAGTGTGCTTTTCAGAAAGCACAAAAAATTCGTAAGTGGAGTATCAGGGAGCAGGGCCTCGAATGGAGGCCTCAGGCTGCGATCAGGTGAGGACCTGGTCTCCACATACTCGTGCGTGTCTCCAAGAGCCGCCCTTACTGGGAGCACTGGTCCCAGCACAGCTGAGGCTCTCGGGCAGATCTCGCAGAGCCCGGGCCCCCGCCGCCCCTGGCAGCGCCCCGCAAGCGGGGGCGCAGAGAGGACCCGCAGGGGCTGGAAGGCCGGTGTCCCCCACGACAGGGCTCCCCTCAGCCCCTTCCCCACCCTGAGCCCAGCCCCCCAACAGCTCCCCCAGCCCGGCCCGGCGCCCCGCTGCCCCCGCAGCCTCCCCCGGGCCCGGTTCCCGCCCGGGCCGTTGTGCGCGGGGCCGCACCTCGGAGCCGATCATGTAGAACTCGCCGTCCTCCTCCAGCTGGAACTTGACGGGCTTCTGCCCGAAGGTCTTGCTCAGCGCCATCATCATCATCGTGGCGGCGGGAGGGGGGCGGCGGGAGCGCCCGGCGTCCTGAGGGGGGCCCGGGGAGCCGGCGGCGGCAGCGAGGGGAGCGACAACGGGCGGCGCCGCGGCCTACTCCAGCCGCCGCTCCGCGCATGCGCCGGCGCGTCCCGCCCTCCCCCGGTGCCACCCCGCCGCCCGCGCGGCGCTCGCGGAGGGAGGGGCCCGCCTGCGGGCGGCCCGGGCAGGCGGCGCTTAGAAAAGAGGCGGTTTATTGGTGCGGGGCGGTACATAAATACACGGGCCGTGCCCGCCCGCTCCTCTGCGGGCGCGGGGGAGCGGCCCCACGCGCTCTGCGGCGTTCGCGGCTGCGCTCCTGAGGCGGGGCCGGCACCGCGGGGCTGGGGTACCCGTCACCCTCTGCGCCCCCGGGCCGGCAGCAGCAGCCCGGCCTGCTCGCTGGGGCGTCTCCAGCCGGTCACCCGGGGCGGGGAACGGCCAGGGGCACGGGTGGGTGGAAAGGGAAGAAACCGACCGCAGCCCCTTTGGTTTTTTTGGCATAAGGTTATGTAGCAACGAGGGGCGTGCAAAGAGCTGGAGTGGGGCTGTACGGTGTCCGCCCCCCGCCTGGCGTCCAGGCGGGCTGGGAACAGTGGTACGAGACCGATCAGTGCAGTCGTGAGCAACCCAGCATGGGGACCTAACTCAGTACGAGCACAGGGAGCGACGGGGCAGTGTCCAGCACTGGCACCCAGCACCGTGGAAGGAAGGGGCCCCTTGTCTATATACAAATCAGTATAAAATCCTAACACATACTAGCGATACAACGTAAAACCGGGAGTAGGGCTGCGGCAGGGCCCTGGCAGTCACCACTGCAGCCCTGGTGAAGTGACCCTGGCAGCAGCCGCACGTCTGCGTTCCTCCGCAGGCAGTCAGTGTCCTTCAAAGCCCCTGGCTAAGGCTGAGGGAGGGGTCAGTGGAAGCCCTCCTCCCACGCCACTGTCTGGAGGAGCAAAGGGCCACTGTTGTGAGCTATGTAAACATAGGAAATGCCATCGGATCAGTTCTACTGATGGGGTCCAGGTTAATTAGGAGAGTGTGATCCCGTTCCAGGCTGGCTTGATGGCTTTTGGGATGCTACTGCTGGAAGACTGCGGCCACTTTAAGGGTTTAGTGGCTGCTCTTGCCTGCAAGGAACATGGCAGATGCTTTTATATTGATAGCAACTGAAGCTGGGGCTGCTGGAACTGGAGAAGAGCAAACTTAGTCACTTGTGACTGACACGTGTTGTGTCAGATGCTGAGCCCGGAAGGAAGCCAGGAATGGCAGAGGGAACCCTCTGTGTGGCTGCTGGAGGTAAGGGTGATGAAAGGGCAGTGTGGAGGACACACGCACCCCCCTCATCTGAAGGAGTTGGAGGAAGGTGTGCAGCTGAAGAAGTCCTGGCTGATCTGGCGTGGGTAGCCCTCCAGCACTTTCACCTGGACTGGATCGAACTTCCAGTAATCTCGGCCTCTCAGGAAATAGGCAAAACCTGTGGGTGAGAGAGGAAGGGTTAGGAGAGACTTGCAGCTCTGAGCACTTTGTCTAGCTAACACACTGCAGCATGGAAGAGGCAGGAGATGCTGATGATGGATTTATTTCACTTGAACCCAGGCTTGTGGCTTACACCGTTCTTTCACACTGTTTCAGTTTTGATGGGAGAGTAAACAGGACGGATTTTATTTTATATTCCTGGTGGTTTAAAATATGTTTTACCCATGTAGTGACTCGGCCCTGAGAGGGCAGAGGACGTCTAGGACCTTAACAGGGCCTATGACAGGGAAGGCATGAAGACCTGCTGCAGAGCATCTGTTACTGCGGGGAAGCTGCCCTGAGATTTAGGCTCTGGAAGCAGCGGGGAGCCGTTCCACTGCATCCTTTGGGAGGAAAGAGGCAGTACCGCACCTGTCATGCCAAGCACCCTGGCTACCCCCCGTGTTTCTGTGGCACTGCCATGCTGTCTTCAGCATGGGGCACATCTGGGAGGACGGGGAATACCGAAAGCAGCCTGTTCATTCAGGACAGCTGCCTAGGCTGAGGCGTGGGCAGCATTTCTGCTGTCTTCTCATCACTTTCTTTGTCGGGAGCAGAAACAGCTGGGTAGGACTCTGTGACCATTTCTTGGTCAGAAGTTTGAATTCTCTCTGTCAGACACTTAACTGTTGATTGTTGCAATTACTCATGATAAAACTTCACTTTTGTGGGAGAAGCCTCAGTTCCCTACCCACTGGAGGAAGCTGCCCCTCTCTCTCTACACTATATGGCATGTGCTATGGCTGGGAAGTGCCCACTGCTACCAAATGTGTAAATCTGCCCACTTCTTCCAGCTGGGCAGTGGCATCAGCCTGAGCGCCCACCCCTGAGCAGGCAATGTCCCTGCTGTACTGACCAAACTCATCCTGAAAAGCCGCATCGATCTCCTGAGGGACACCGCGCCAGTCGGCCATGGTCCGGGGATAGATGTTGTCCACCTGGCGGGTGTGAGGGTTGAAGCGCCAGTAGTTGCCTCCACTGAAGATGTAGATCTTGTTCTTCTCAGCCCCCCACACCAGAGCTGCCTGCACAGGAGATGCAGGGAGGCCCAGCTCCACAATTGGGGTGGGACCAGATACCCGTCTCTCGCCATCGTAAATCCAGTACTGAGAATCTGGTGAGGAGACAGGAAAGGGAGACAAGGGTTCAGAAGCTCTTTGGTGTCTGATAATTTGGCAGTGAACTGTGCAACTGGAGCTGGTGCCTTGGCAGAGCTCCCAGGGAAAGCTGTGCCTGAGAGGCAAAAACTGCACCAGTGTTATGGACCAGTGTCACTGACGGATGCCCAAAGTGCCGGCAGTACGAGGAGTTGACTTCCCACCTCAGTCCAATCTGGAGGGTGTCAGCAATGGGATGAGGACCGTTTCAGCAGTTGTCTTTTCTCTATTTGTAGAAGTTATAATAAAAGACTTGGCTGGAGGGACCAGCCTCTACCCTGCAAACTCAGTGCTTAGAGGAGAACGTATGTGGGCATGCAGAGGCATAAAGGAGGCATGCGGCTGTAAAGGAGCAAGCTACAGAAACCAGGAAGAAGTTGCCAAGCTGCAATAGAGACTGGAAACATATTTCCAGATTAGATTAAAATGGGAATCTCTGTAATTAGCCTATGGCATGTAATACTTTCCCTTATCTCATTTTAACTCATGGTAGGAGCCTGCCAATTTTAGCACTGCAAGTCCTTGTGTGCAGGTCAGGTGCTAAGTAATCTGTTTATGCAGGAACACTGCCTGCAGAGCCGCGCGGTGTGCTTTCTGGTACTCGGTTTCATGGTGCGCAGACGGGGCATACACACCCAGGGCAGCTGCGTACCTACATCATTCTGCATCCCCGCTATTAAATCTACACTTGGAAGGAGAATTAAAAAAAACAGTGGAGCTGAAACAGGGGTTGTTGCTGGTCTTGAACTCCAGAGATGGCCAGGAGGAGGTTTGGCCCCCCCTGGGTGATTGGTTTTTAATCCCCGTGGTGGCAGGAGGTTGTCTGGCTCTGCCGGCAGGCTCCCTGTAGGCTCATTCAGTCTGGGGGCACTACAGAAGCTCCGCATTCAGGTCTCTGAGGAGCAGAGAAGATGCTGTCCATCCCCTGAGCAGGGCCTCGGGGGCACAGGCTCAGGAGTTTCACAACTTGTGAAAGTGTCTGGGGCTCTCCTCTGGCATAGTGCTTCCCAGGACAGCTGAGGGGATGGAGCAAGTGTTTCCTTCCTCCTCCTCTGCCAGCATCACTGCCAGGGCAGAGGCTCAAAACAAACGTTTGTGTTCCAGAGGAGGAGAATGGGATATCTTGGCTGTGTCTAAAATAAAAGTGACCCCTCCTTCTCTCTTCCCCCCTCAGTATCTGCTAAAAAGTTTAAACTAAATAGAGAAGGAAATAAATAACAAGGATCACTGGATTGCTGAGGATGCCCAGAAGGTTTATCCTCCCAGGAACTTGTTGGGTCCTGAATACCCCTCAGTAAAGGAGATGGATTTCCAAGCCGTCTGATCCCAGTCCAGCTCTTACCTTGGAAAAACCAGATATTGCCCAGAGGGTCCTCGAAGGTGGCATCAACAGAGCTGGGGATCCCCTGCCAGTGGCGGGAGGCCAGAGCTGGGTAGCCATCCTGTAGCTTTCCAGCTCGGAGCCGCCACACATAGCGAGACTTGAAGAAGAACAGCTCCCCTCGAATGGTGGACGCGGCGTCGAAAGCTGTGTCGCAGGCGTCGGGCTGCAGAGACTGCCAAAGCACGGCCGGTCAGGTGCTTGGACTCGCAGGAGCCCCCCACGCCCAGGCCGGGTTCAGCAGATGGGAAGTCCCTGTGTCCAGGCAACTGTCCTGCTTTCAGCCAGTTTTGGTTGGGCACGCGCTGCCCAAAGATCCCCCTCCCGCACATCCCAGGCTGGCAGTGCCAGCCGTGGGGTCCGGACCTGGGCTCAGCAGCATGGGTGGAAGACACAGACACCAAACCACATGTAAACCTGCTGCTGGCCTCACGGCGAGGACAGTCCCAGCAGCTGAGAACAAGCTGTGGCGTTAGAGGAGGACACGGACAGGCTGTTCACTCACCTCCACGTTGGTGATCTCATTTGTTTCAAGGTCCGGCTGGGGCAGCTCTGCTGGCTGAGTTGGCGTTGGGTCGGGATCCAGTTTGGGTTTCCCGTAGAGGTACTGGATACCTTGCTTGTCATCCTCACTCAGGCTTAGCGGGTAGCGGAAGATGTAGAAAGGAGACATCAGTGACTTGGAGACAGCCGTGTGTTGCAGGCCCAGGACATGGCCAAACTCATGAGCAGCCACTTGGAGGAGGTCAGTGCCTGCAAAGGGAAGAGAGGGGAGATGCTTTTGCCTGCTTGCGTGCAACAGGCAAGCCATGCCTGCAGAGAGGACGCCTGCCTCCTGGGCTCACTGCTACCAATGATCAGCCGTTGACAACGCACTGACGTACGTTATAGGAGCCCAACGCGACGCAAGAGAAATCTATCTCACTACAGTGCTTGCAGGTTGTTTTTCCCAGACTTTTCCTGCGTAGCTCCACACTGTGTTTATGTGTTTTTTTTAAGGAGACAAAGGGCATAATTAAGGGATCCACTGGTTCAGGGGCACCGCGAGTGAATTCATACATTCAGGTATTAGCCTGGGCATGTTGGTAATTTGTAATTCTGTTGCCAGGGGCTCCTGCACCTCATCAGCTACCAGGAAGAAAAGGGTTTTCCATGCGCTTTTGGAAAGGATAAATTTGCACGGAGAAAGAAGTCTGGCTCATTGATGTAGGTGGCGGGGTGCTAAGGTTGGGTTTTCTCCACCCAGCCTTGCACCAGTTGTTGGCTACAGGTGTAGTGTGTCAGGTCCCATTTAGATCGTGTCCACTATGGAAGATACCAGCGTCAGCGAGGGAATGCTCTGGATTAAAACTTGCTAATGGCTGTTGTCGCACAGACAGCAGAGGGAGCCCATTTATTGCTTGTGTGTGGACTGGAGCAAGAAGGTGACATTTAGAAATCAATCCATAAAAAATTATCCAATGTCAAGGCCTGGACCTTCTTCACCAGACTCAAGTAGATTTATGGGAGATCATGTTTTAGAAATACATGACCTCGGAGTGTCTAGAAAAGGAGAGGGGGAAAAGTGGATTTCAGTATGCAAAAATGTGTCATTTGGCAGGTGTTACGTAGCTTCCAGTGGATCCTTTTTGAAGTTGATAGATTTCAGGGGAAGCTGAAGAGAGGCATATTAAGCAGCAAAGCTTGTGAGCGGGGCTGTTTGTTGACAAGTCCCAGCGTATTCATTCAGTCGCCTTCAGCCAGAAATCCTCCGAGCTGCAGCCCAAGTGCTGAGAAAGGCAGGGATGTGACTCAGCCGCCTTGCTGCTCCAAGCAGGATTTCCCTGCTGGCTGCAGGGGAGCAGGTCACTTCTCAGCACCGGGAGGAGACGGGACGGGACAGGGGTAATGCAGCTCGGAGGAACGCCTGGGAAGGGCGGAGGGGAAGGTGAGCCCCTGTCTTCCTCCGCTGGTCAGTTTTACGTTGAAGCGATGAATTTGCACAGCACTGACCCAATTAGATCGACACATCTAGGTCAGCTGAGAAAGTGGGATTTCTATGTCAGTGATTTATTACAAACTTTCAGACACTTCTGTTTATTTTGGCAGGCGCCTCACTTGATGCTTTCCAGTGTTGGCAGATCGGCTGTGCTGTTGTCAGATTCTCTGGGGGAGGTGAACAAGAGCACGCCTGAAGGAGCTCTGCTGGGGAGCATCACTGTGTCCCTCGCAGCAGGTCCTCCACGTGGAGTCCTGCTCCCTGCACGGCTCTGGGGTGACCCCAGGGCACACCTTAGCCCTCCTCGTACTTCTGCTCTCCCATCTGTAAAATGAGGCTAAGGATTTCCCTGTCTCATTGAGAGATGAGATAAGGATTTATCCATGTTTATACCGTAAAGCTCTTTTCAGCATATTAAATGGCAATTAGCTGCAAAGAGCTTTTACAACATTTATTTATGGAAGACGTGGGGGGACAAAAAGGGCCATGGAATAGGGCTGGATTCTGATGGGAACTGGCATCCATTTTCAGTTCCTGGTTTGCCTCCAACACTGTCTTTGTGGGAGAATGTAGGAAATTCTTCAACAACACAGGCAGCCCCAACAGAGGGTGAAAAATGGCAGAGCCCACCCTTTCCTAAAGAGCAGAAATGCTTCTGCAGAAAGATCTGGTGCTCTGTAGTTCTTGTTTTGGGTCAGCATGGACAGGGTCGGAGACATAGCAGTCCTGTGCCCCACACAGAGATTCAAGCTGGCATACAACTGGCAATAAAGTGGACTTTGGGGGAGCCCATCTGAGCCCTGAACATCGATGTGGACAAAATGCTTGGGAAATCCCAGAGAGGCAGGGGTTTAATTTGGACTTTGTGATTTGTCTTTGTCCCTGTAGATAAGCTGGGAAGGAGGAGGAGGGGCTGACCTGGGTTAATTTTGGTGGGTCTTGCAGAAACTGATGCTTTGGGCACTGATTCAGATGGTCCCAAGAGGTACTGCAGTATCTCATGAGATAGTGTGACACCAGACCCTGAGTGCCCAAGCAGAGAGCTACCAGCTTGGATCTATTATTAGCAAAGAAAAAAAAAAAAGAAAAAAAAAGAGTCTTGACTCGATGTGGCGTTGTTTATGGTCAGAGCATTCCCAGGCCACAGGGGCAGAGCTGGAGCCTGGGTGGTTTCCCTTTATGGACTTGTTGGACAAAGAAAATACTTTGTGGGCAGGCGGTGAACAGTGCATGCAGGGACTGGGGCTGAGGCTGTCCTTTAGAAGACAACTGTCTCAGCCGGTACTTGAGCCTCAGTCTTCCTTCATCCCTTCCCTCCCTTATTTCTAATGGCTCCTGCCAATGCTGGGTGCAATTCCCAAGTGGCAGAGTGTGTGGTTGGGCAGGGGAGCCGTCTCTCAGCTGTATCCCTCTTGCTCCCCCCACACAGGGGGAGCCCACTGGGAAACCAGGGTCCTGGTGCTGGACACAGGCTTTGCTATGGCTGAAGGGTGACAAGAAAAGACCTGAATACTGCCAGTAGGGTTGTAAGTGGTAGGAGACAACAATGCACACCACAAAAATGACTGCTGCCTCTCAGTTTTACAGAGTCCCCGTTCACACCACAACTGAATCATTTCCAAGTGCCCTGATAAGCATCCTGGAGCATCCACAGCTCCCCCCGAAACACTACCGTACCCAGGTTGTTCCCAATCGTCCAGGTCTCGTCATAGTCAAAATGGACATCTCCCTCCCGGTGTGTCTTGGGGAAGAACGCGTGTGCCAGGATCCCTCCAGGCCCGTCAAAAGGCAAGTTATCTCCATGCCAGTACCTGGAGGGAAGACACATTGCACATCAGACAAACGGCCGTGTAACCTCCAGTGAACAGCATCATATGGCCAAAGGTGGGGAGCCACTGCGAGGGGACAGCAGCTCTCACCCCCATCTTAAATTCATCCCACCAGACCAGATCGACTGTTTTGAGCCCTTTGGATTGCCACGAACTTGGTTCTGCATCGAGGCACTGAGGAAGCAGAGCTTGGTCACACCAAGCCCTGGGGAGTTCATATGTTTTCTCAGAGATGTTTCTCTCCTCCCCCTGTTCAGCTTCCAGCCCAAAGCTGACCATGGGCCTAAAGAATTAAGGAGGTGACGGCTCAAGCCAAGATTACGTTGACATAGGTGAGCAGCAGGGGGATGCAGAGGGGCAGCCGGCAGTGAACCCAGCCAAACCCTCAGGTCCTCACTCAAGCCAAGCCCACTGTTGACTAGTGAAGGAAACCCATGAGAGATGTGGCCACTTTAGAGAGCTGAGGGAGGCACAGGCAAATACACAGCACGCACATCGCATCACTGCTTGGACGGTCTCCACTGCCTTTATTAGTTTTGTGCAAACACGTAGCAAAGGGAAGTCTTTGCCCCCGTGCGTATTTTGCCAAAAGTGAGTTTCAGGCTGGGAGCCAAGATTCATTTAACCAAGGAACTATATTTGTCTTTGGGCAGACAGTTACGTCGTTCAGTCGAGGGACAGGATGGAGGACCTGAAGATGGAACGTCAAAACAAACGCTTAGGAAAACAGCCTGTGGGCAGAGAAACGTAAATGTACCAGGAAAATTAATGAACGATCAGTAATGGTGCACAGCCAGCACAGAACAGCTGCACTTACACCAAGCAGCCCACAATTGACAAAAAAACAAAACCAAACCAAACCAAACCAAAAAAATCCCAGTGTCTGAAAGCAGAAATATGAGCCTCCACTTAAGTGCCTAAGTTGTGTAGCTGGCAGCTCTCTGCTCTGGTTAGAGGCTTGAGGTCTTGCCTGCAAGGCTGCTGCTCTGTCTGGGAGGAGGGTGCTGCTGCCCACCGTGCTCACCTTGTGAAATCGATGACGATGTCAGCCCGGCCCTCCTGCACCTCGGTGAAGGTCAGCGGGGTCACGTCGCTCCAGACTTTCAAAGCTTCCTCGATGGTCCTTCTCACTTTAGCTTTTACAAGTTGCCATGGGAACCTGATAATTCTGAAAAGCAACAGACACTGGATGAGGAGAGCATCAGCCGCTGTCCCATGGACACTGCTGTCGTGAAGACACCAGCTGTAGGATCAACGTCACTACGGCTGCCACTCTCTCTCAGCACCAGAACATCTTGACCCATACAAGCATTGCTCCGGCACCCTCTTCCAAGCAACATAGATAAATCCCATCAGCGTCGAAACCCTCTGGCTGGTGGGCCCAGAGGTGAGCTCTCTGCAGCATTTCCCAGGTCTGTGCCCCGTGAGTCCAGCCCCACAGAGGCGCCTGGGAGTGGTGTGAGGTGATTTCTCCTCCTCAATCTCTGCCTTTTTTTCCCCTGGAAACCTGGGCTTGCTCAGAGCAGCTGCTGCCTCTTCTGCCCTCCTACAACATAAGCAGACTGTAAAGTCTGCCACAGAGGGAGCTTGCTTTCCCTTCCATTAACAGTGTCGGTGTGTGTTCGTCTCTGCTGTGTTTCTTTCTTTAACACTGTTGACCAAAAAAACCCAGGAAGAAGCCTTTCTGTTATCTATTGCCTCCTAACGCTATGAAGAACTGTCTCCTGCACTTAATTCAACAAAAGATGATTTATGTGCTGTCAAAGTCCATACGTGTGCGCGCTCACCTCACTCATGCCCCTGTGGGCAACTGCACCCCTGCAAGCGTGTGGGGTGACTTGGGCAAAACTTTACACTGAAGTCGTGTTTATGGGAACATCAATAACAGCTGAATAAAAAGGTCTTTTTAAAATAAACTGTGAAGTGAGCCCACAGCGGGGTGGCTGGGGGGGGAGCAAAAGCACAGCAGGAGAGGGCTGGTGGTAGAGGCTCGGCTCGGCGTGTGTCAGGGGTTTGAGGTAGGGAAGCGAAGGTATGCACATGGGGGCGTTGATGCGGGACTGACCGAGGGGAGATGCAAAGGCTGTGCGGAATGTGTTTGGGCAGGGCGGGCGGGCAGCTGTGTTTATGGCCGTGTGTGCGTGAGGGGATGTGGAGGTGCTGGGTACGACCCTGCTGGTGGTTCAGCACGTGGCTCCCCTGCCCTCCAGCTGGCCGTACCCAGTTTTAGGGCTGCCCTCCAGCTTTTATGATCCCGTCACAGCCTGCTGCGCTCCAGGGGAACGTCAGACTGAGAGGTTTGGGGAGGGAGAAGCAAAGCAGCCTGACTCCCGATTCGGGCCTCTCTTACTTGTAGGTGAGATCAGTCTTGTCCCAGCGTCCGCCGGAGAGGACGAACCGCTTCTGCCGGTTCCGCCCGTTCTGGCCGTCTGGCGACGCCGGGAGGTCCGGCACGCCACACCGGGGCGGGTTCCAGTGTGCCACCTGCTCATCCGTGCCCACGGGGAAGCCCTTGGCAGGCACGCCAGTCCCCACAGCGCTCACCAAGGAAGACAGCCAAGGACTCTGCTCCTTCCAGGTGTGATGCTTTCGAGACACGTCCTAAAAGGCAAAAGCAAAGCCATGACTTCAGCGTCTGGGAAGAGAGGTCCTGATGCAGAGTGACGGACGACTCCCCACAGCAGCCCTGCAGTGGTGAGTTCCACCTCTGCCTGGGGCTCTTCCCCTGCTGCTAGGGCACAAACTGCTCCCCACAAATACCCTCCGTTGCCTGGGCTCTGCTGCTGCCAGGCCGGGTCACACCTGGGAGGCACTGTGTCGTGCCATGGCACCTCCTAAGCACTGGGCTATTTTTGATCCATTTTTCCTTGGCAGCTGGCCTGCAGGAAATGCTTTTGCAAACTGTGGATGAGAACCAGACCCTTCAAGAATGAAACGAATCACTAGGGAGTAAGTTCTCCCCCTCTGCCCCACATCCTTTATTCCCTCCTGGCCCCGGGTAGAGGTGATATTAATGGGAGGAAGCCTTTAGTCCCCAGCACACAGTTGTGCTCCCCGTTGTCGCTCCCATGGTGTCCCCTCGCTGTCCTGGCATGGTGAGCAGGCTCTCAGCATGGCTGGGGGACAGCACAAGCTGGAGAGCAGGACACATGGACCTGGGGGGTGACTTAGAGCCCAGCCCATGGGACAGAGAGCAGCAGTGACCGTCCCTGCAGCCCCTATCACTGCCTAAGGTCACCGATTCTGCAGAAGGATGGACAGGACCATACCCCCTTGCCTCACTGTGCCTGTGGCTCTGCTTGGGGATAAGATCACCTGGGCTCTCCCACACTTAGTTGGAAAAGCACGGTTCCTGTTGGCAACATTAATTAGTGCTAATTAGCTGACTTCCATTGGTTTCCCACCTGACAGCAGGACTATGGGGCCACCATGAAACATGACCCAAGCGTAATCCCCAGCCTGCTGTGAGCCATGTGGGGTGAGAGGCGCTTGGTCCCTGCGTCACCATGCTGCACAAGCCAGAGGTCCAAACGCAGAATTTTTTGCCTGATTCTGTGCAGGCAAATTTAAAGGTGTTTGAGCAGCAGCAGGAACTGAGATACAGCAGTGACACATCTCTGCTCCGTCAGGCTCTGTCCCACAGGGCTCCAGAGTGAAGACCTGGGGTTTAGAGGTCCCCTTCCTTCCCCTGCAAGGAGCTGCCTTCCTCCAGGCCAGCGCTCCTGGCTGCCCTGCGGGGACACAAAGGTCAGGCGGGCATGATGCCAGGGCTGCCATGATGCCATGTAAGCCGCGTGCTGCCGCCGCTCTGTTCCTTACAATGAGCCCATTCATGCGGGCGGGAATGAAGTGTGAAGCCCTTGGCATTAATTCCGCTACAGAGCTCCCAACTCTGTAATGGCCCCGCGCCTCTGAGCAACGCACGAATGGACACAGGAGCCTGGGAGGTCACATGAGGTGCAGTTGAGGTGTTCGGCTCTTTGTGTGTCTGTCACCACTCCAGCCTTCTGGCTCATCCTCCCCAGCCAGCCAGACACTCTTGGTGGCTTGGCACCTGCCAGCCTTTGCCTTAGAAACCATCAACCCAGTCCTCGTGTCCCGGTGCACTTTCACACGGCACGGGAACCGCACCACCAACACGTGCAAAGAGAGAAAGCCATTTTACATCCTGAACAGCAAAGCCTACCCAAGCCACCAGCCGTGGCACTGAGAATCTATCCAGTGCTTTGGTGGAAGGAGGGTGTACAGGCTGGCCTGTCCCAGGGGAGTCTGCACCGGGCTGCTCCTGCCGAATGCTGGAGCCCTGCCAGGTCGGAGGTACCTGTCTCTCCAAGAGGAGCTCTCTAAGAGCTGCCTGGCACCCTGCCTGGGCTGGCAGCTACCGCCTGCGACGGACAGTTGGCAGCAGGAGCTGATAAGGTTCATGTCCTGGCCAACATCTTGCTCCCAGCCCCGACGAGACCCTCTGCCAAGCACGTAATGGCAGCTGTGTCATCAAAGCCCAGCCTGGAGGGCCGCTTGGCTCCTTGCTCCTGGGTGCGCTCAAGAGCACCCACTGCCAGCGGAGGCAGGTCCTGCTGCCCGAGGACATGGGGTGATTGATGTGTCTGGTTTCCCAGGACCAGGAGGTACAGGACAGCCGCATCGAGGCACATGAGGAGGAGTGGAGATGGACCCTGGGGAGAGCCCTCGCTGTGGAACTGGGAGCACTGGGAAACCCTCAGGAGTTGCCCACGTAGGTGAGTGGGCTGAGGCTGACCCAGGTGGGCTTACTCCTGTTTTTTTGTCTTGGCTATGCTAAGCACATCCCCTCGGTCTCCCAGGAAGGCCGGTTGTTGCCTTCCTGGCTGGGGGCACTGGCATAAACTGGAGATTATCACCCTCCTCCGAGCAGGGGCAGAGGAGGAACTGCCTGTTTTCTTCTCACCCTAGGGATCCCGTGTTCAGGGGCCTACCAAAGGTAGGTTTTCTCTCTCCCTTTTGCTTAACTCAAGGCCACTGGCATGAATCCCAGCTTCCAGCCACCCAAACCCCACCTTGCCTCCTTGCTCCCGCCTGCCCCTCTGCCGAGACCTGGCCCTGGGAGGGGACGCAGCGTGGCCCTGCGAGCGGCTCTGGGTGGGGACAGGAGGCGAGACCTGCCCTGCTGCCCCGTGTGCTTGCTGTGCCCCTAGACAAACAGTCAGTCTCTCCCTGTTGTCACTGCACCGACATTAGCACCATGGCAGGAAAGGGCTGGAAAATGCCACTGCAGGCACAGCCGACGAGGGGAAATGTTACAGTTAGAAACCACTTGCCAAACAATGCTCAGGAGACACGTCAGGCTGGAGATTTCGGTCTCCTTGGCTGGACACACCTCGCTCCAGGCACTTCCCAAGGCTTAGATAACGTGTCCTCTCGCTTAATGTTGCATCCTTCCCACCCAGTGCCGAAGCCACCCTCTCTTGGGGAGATCCTGCTTTGCTCTCCCGAGCTGTGGTATAATGCCCCAGGTGTAAGCTTAGGGGTCTCCTTAGGGCTGTGCTGCTGCTGAAGCTAGTGCAAACCTGGGAAAGAGGATGAGGAGGGCACTGGCTGTTGGGCAACTATCCAGGCATCCCCACTCCTCCCATCCCATCACCGGGGGGGAAAGGATTACCAAAGACCAAAAGCAAAGTCCCTGCAACCCAGGGCAGGCGTTCAGACCAGCTGAGCGCAGAGCCGGATCCGAGCCGCTGGCTAAGGCTGTGTGCAGCCACTTGCACTGCCCTTCCCAGTCTAAACCCGCAGCTGGGGTGGCTGCTGTGCATGGGAACAGACAGCTTTTAGCCACGGGAAGAGGCCAGGGCTTTGCAATAGAGACTGAGCAGGAAAATGCCTGCACAACACGAGCACAGAGAGGCTGCCAAGCCTGAAACCAAGGGCCGAGGGCAGCGAGGACAGCAGAGGAGCAAAGCAGAGGGCTGTGCTGCAGGCTGGCCACAGTTCCTCGCAAAGAAAGTGCCTCTTCCTAACAGCCTTGTGACCGAAAGGCTGAGAGGGAACAGGAGGGAAAGAACAGATTCCATGGGAAAGCAGAAACCACAGCAGAGGTACAGACTGCCCACTCGGTTCCTCGCAGCTTTATCAACCCTCAAGTGCTGTGATACAACAGCCGTCACTTCTGGGTCTGCTGGGGCCAGATGAACACCAGCCAAGCTTCCCAGGAAGTGTCCCAGCCATCCCAAGGAGCCGGGAGCTTCTTTAACCTCACTGCGTTGGGCAGCACTCGCCCTCCAGAGCCTCCCGGGAGGAGAAGCAGCCGGAGCAGCACGTTCCAGTGGAGTATCAGCAACGCTGTGTATAAAAAACCTCAAGAGTGAGACCAGTGCCTGGTCCTGACAAACCCAGTGCTCTCCTCTGCCAGGGTCCATCCTCTGCTGCCTGCCCTGAACTTAAACTTGTCTCCTCTGTCGTGTGCCTAATTACCTGGGCTCCTGCCTGCTCCTGCAGCACGGACATGAAAAGAGACCCCCCCTCCGCGTCAGACAGGAGTGACTGGACAAGTTACAACGCGAATCCCATCAGTCTTGGATACTTCCCCTGTCATTGGGGGCTGTTTCCTCTTCTGCTACGGGATGAGCTCATGGGTTTTCTCCCCACCTCCCTGTCCCTTCTGCTGCTGCTTTTCCATTTCTCCCTGCTTTCTCCTTCTGTTACTCGGGAGTGTTTGGCAAGGCCCTGGTGTTTGCTGCGTCTTTGGCTAGTAGCATTACCCTCCTCCCACCCGTGAGCCTGCACCTCAGAGCACTCCTGCCCTTAGTTCAATGCGTGGGGAAGGAGAACAGAGATGCTTTCTCCTGCAGTTTTCATGTAAGACAGTTCTCTCACCCCATTTCTGTCCACTGTCAGGTGGCCGTGCCCCCCAAAGGCTCTGTACCCCCTTAACAGGCTGCAGCAATGTTCCTGCCTGAGATCAGCACTGTTGTCCTGACGCACAGAGTACCATCGCTGGCTTTTTGGCCAGCCTGCCTCTCAGGCCAGCATGGATTTGCAGGGGTTGGATTTGAAACTGCAGCTACAACTGATGGTTAGTGGTAAAACTGGAGCCAGCTCCACTCCAGTCAGGTTGTGTCCCAGAAGCTCAGAAGGTGCTAATGATTCAGCCAAAATTTCATGGCAAAACCAGATTATGGTCTGGTCAGACCCTGAGCTAAGCCTCCTGGTCGAGGCACTCTTAGTGGAAACAATGGAAACGGTGGAAACAATGCCTAGGCAAAGCCACCAAATTTATTGATCCTACCTCCTCCAGAACAAGGCAGAGTCTCACAACCCCTCTAACTATGAATTCTTTGCTTACACAAAATACTTCTGCTACAGGAATGGCTCCTTCGTGCTGGGCTGCAGCCTGGTCCTGCTGCAGACAGAGCCAGAGGGAACGCAAAGGCTGAGGCCAAACTTTGGCCAAATGGGAGGTGCCGCAGTGCCTGGCCGTGCACACCCAGTTGGAGGTTCCTCTCCGCTCACTTCCCATACTCCGTAGCACCATCAAGCACTACCTCCTGGGGCCTGACAGTTTGTTTCCGGATTATTTGGTGGTAGTTGTTGTTGGCAACGAAAAAAGGAAAATGTTTATTTTTCCTAAGCAACGTGGAACATGAAACATTATAGACTGCAAATGTTTATGCCCACAGACAGAATGAGAAGACCCAGGCTCTGATGTAACAAGAGAAAGAAATGAATAAACACTGCAGGACTATTTTTATTATCAGACACTTTAATTACGTGACAGTTTGTGAGTCTAGTCCATCAACAACACCACAATCAAGCTGCTGGTGTCACCCAAGCAACAGTTTGCCAGAAACAGGAGTACTCACAAAGCAAACAAGCCCCAGGATGCCAGGAGAGCAAAAGGTTTCAAGAGCCCTTAATCTGATGACCTAGAAATCCCCTTGAAACCAAGAAACCGCTCTAGGATGCAGCACACTCCAGGCAGAGGAGGAAGGGGTTGAGATGTGTTGTTCATCGTGCAATTACATCCAAGCTAAGGTGAGCAATGAGCTATCAGTGCCCAGCCCAAGGACAACAGCCAGGACATCTCCCACTGGATACGGCCACCTGGCACTGTGCAGCCCTCTCCGGAGCTACCCGGGGGATGTTCTACCCTCAGGGAGTCTACGCAGCTCAGATGTGCAGGCTGGGATCTCCAAACCCACGAGACAAGCACTGTCCCCCTGCCCAGTCTTCTGGAGATGTCGGGGGGGGAGTTGTCCCTCTGCTAATTTTCACAGAGCCACTTCTGTGAAATGGTGATGTCTCTCTCCTGCCCAAATCCCACTAAGAGGAGGAGGTCTGGTCACCTCTCTGTCCTGGTGGGTCTCAAATGCACCAGGATCTCCGTGAACCCCTGAAGTGCTCTGCTTTTCATTTTGCTGCACAGCTATGTGCAGACTCAGCAGGGCTTCCATTCACGTTACAGGCTGAGCCATCCCCAGTGTAAGAATACCCAGGAACCCTTCATTTACCTGTCTGCCTATTTGGGATTAGTAGGAAAGAGCTGACAGCGTCTCTGGTGTGAAAAGGCTCTACAGGACAATTTTTCCACAGAAGATCCTTTTTTATACAAGACCTACACAGCACACCCTTCCTGTGCTGAGCTCCCCAAGTTACGGTGCCAGGGCAGGATACGCGTGGGGGAAGCAAATAAAGTGCAACGTGAGCTGGAGTGGGGGATTCTCCTCAAAGTGCTTCTCTCATCCCTGCTCTCTTCTCCCTCTCCAGTCCGCTCTGCCAGCTGCACACCCCAGGTCTTGCCACACTGCAGGGTGTGCATGCGTGTTGCATGTGAAAGCAGAAACACAACAAACCCGCTGGAGAATAACTGCTTACATGTGTCTTGAGTCTCTCCCAGAGCAGAGGATAAACATGCCTAAAATTACCCCGACACTCACTGCAGTATTTAAATAGCCAAACCAAACAGTGCAAATCAAACCCTTCCTGCCTGAGCCCCGAGTGGGGCAGGCGGCCTCCCCGGCTCCTGGGCTGCGGGGAAGGCAGCACCGTGCTTCCAGGGAGGAACCTGCTGGGTTCAGGGCGAGAGCTGGACCATACGGCTCCTGAGGGATTACGCTGGCAGCTGGGAGGGTGCCCACCACTTCTCCATGGAGAGAGAGTTTCCCAGCAAATGGACTGACTTTGATTTCCCAGGGGAGCCGAAAGCAATGCAGGAATTCAGTGTCTGCGTGTGCACTGCCCCGAGGACTGCAGATCTTTTGTTCTCAAGTTTTGCAGTGGACACCAGACACAGCCTGTATTCTGCTCTCAGTTTTCTTTTTCTTTCTTCAGGTGCTAATGTAAAAGTGAAGGAGATCTACAGGGTTTGCTACAAAGAACACAGCTCCTTCTGCAACTTGCCCTGCGTAGCCTGGCTTTAAAATGAATCTGAGCCCTTGATTCCCTCCCCGCTCAGTATTGCTGTTGTGAGTTGTTACTGGAGCACCGAACAGTCATGGTGCAGCATCCTGCTGCACCAGGTCCTGCCTCGCGTGGTCCTTGCCCACCCCATCTACTAGCACAGCTCGAGGAAGTCACCATCATCTGTCTTGCAGGATTGTGAGTCTCTTTTCCCAGCTCAGCCCCTCGGCTCCTTTCTCATTCATCACCCGAGAGCAAAAGATGCCCAGACAGGAAATTAGCTGCTGTTAGACATAGGGAAACATCTCTTTGTGCAGAAAAACTACAAGTAGCCAGCGAAGTGAACATGCGATGGCATGGCAGAGCTCTAGTAAGAGAGGGTAGAGAAGGGCTGAGGCCAGAAACTCAGGCACGGGCCACCGTCAGCCCAGCAATCCCACTTCAGCCGTTCCTCGCTGACATGCATACCCCAGCCAGAAAAGGAATGGGGTGCACTGCTGTCCACTTACTTACGTCATATGTGAGAGCAACCACCGTGATGCTGGCTTTACTGCAGAGGCGCTAGAATGACCTCCAGAAGCCTTGATACCAGATAAGGAACCCAAAAGGGCAGCTATTTGGGATGTGAGAACTGCTATTTGAAAGGATGGGAAATCATCTGTCCATTTCCAACCCCAAACCAATGCCACCATCTCTGCAAAGACTGAGTGAAACCCATTGATTTGAAATCCCAAGCTCCACATGGCTGGTCAAACACACAAGCACAAAAAGTTCCTGAACAAAACATACCTGTAGAAGCATCACTTGGAGTTATTCCAGCCAAGGGGAAAGTATTAGCACTCACGATGCAAAGCATTAGCCTGGGATGAGGAAGAAACCATCTCTGGGCAGCAGACTACCAACTGGGGAGACCTTCTTCAGGTGTGCGGTGGTGGATTAGACGGACCAGGAGCCTGAACAGACCTGGACCTCTGCATTAACTTTGTGCTCATCCAGCAGTTTCGTGTATTCCCCCTGTTCAAGGGGTATTGGCCAAGGCAGATGAGCCCCAGCAACCTCTGCAGTCCGTCAGCAGCTGCGAGCACCGGCAGAAGGAGATGAACAGTGCACATCGGAGCTGGACTGGACCCAAGTTCAGCCAGTGTGAAACCCAGGCTGGCTCTCCCTTTCCCAGGGATCCCACACAGGTCCTTGCTGGCAGCAAGACCAGGACCAGAGGCTGTGCAGGTCCCTCCAGGAGCGGCAGCTTCTCAGCTTGCACACGGCAGAACGTGAGGCACTCGGCAGCCCAGCCAACGTCCCTGCAGGAACCAGCAGTCTCCAGCTTTATGCAGGTCCCTCCCAGCCCACCACTTGCTGCATTCAGATGGGGATGACATGAAGCGGTGTCATAACTAGGGTGCAGAGTGGCACCGCCTGAGTGCTTGGCATCACCTTCCTCAGGCAGAGCAGAGCCAAGCGCAGTGACATTTTGTTGGGAAGAATACAAGCACTTTGGGGGCCAAGGCTGCTCTGTGCCAAGTCCCAGCCCACAGCATATTTAGCAGCCAAGTTCGAAAGTACTCAGATGACAGAGCTGATAATAAAACCATCGACAGAACCTGAACTAATCCCCTTGGGCTGCTACTGGGCATTTGCTCTGTCATTATTTTATAGCACACTAGCAAAACGCATGTATATAATAACCCAATTACGCACGCACACATTCCCAGCACAAGGAGCTCTCTGTCTTCTCCCGTCCCCGAATCCCTCGCACGCCGCTGCTCTTCTCTGGCAGCGGCAGTCCCTGCTGCTCGCAGCTCCATCCCAGGTGCTGGGATCTGGCAGGAATGTGCAGGAAGAAAGAGCCCTGCTGCTCCCCTCCTGCCTGCGCGTTTGATTCATCCCTTTAGTCTCGTCTCCCCGTAACACTTCTCGGAACTGCCAGCACAGCATGCGGGGGGTGTTGTTAGCAGACAGCGAGTGCTCTGCTGCCTTTAAAGGAAGGGGGGATCCCGTGTCCTCTCGTAAACACTCCTCGTCCCGGCCCCTGTTCTTCCCTTGCTCGCTCCGCAGAAGGGAGCACGCCTGTGAAAACTCCCCTAACGTGCCAAGAGGAGCCCGCGGAGCAGGGGTGCCCGGGCGGGGGGCACCGCTGGGGCATCGCCGGGGCAGGGGCAGCCGTCCCCTGGACGGTGACTCCCGGCAGCGCATCGCTGCCCGTGGCCCGGCATCCCGAGGGCGGCTTGGGGGGGGCGGAGGGAGGGCGGCTCAGCCGCTCAGCGAAGGGTCTGCCGGGGAGATGTTCCCCTCGGGGCTGCACCGGAGAGCCGCGGGGCAAGGGGCGGCTGGGACTTGGGCGGGGGGGAGCGGACACAGAGGCACCGGGTGGTCCCGACTCACCGGCTTATGTCGGCGGGCGGGCGCGGCGGGCGCGCAGTGCAGCAAGGCGGCGGCCAGCAACGCGGCGGCGGCGGGCAGCGGCGGACGGGCCATGCCGGGCGGCGGAGCGGGATCGGACATGGGGCGGGGGGGAGGGGGGGGTCCCCGCTGCGCCTTTTATCCCCCCCCGTGGCCGCCTGCCCTCCTCCCCGCGCCTCCTCCCGCTCCTGCCTTTTGTTCTCCCCGAGCAGCGGCTGTACGGGCCGGGGGGACACGGCCCGGCGGCATCGCGGGAGGGGGGGTCCCGCCCGTCCCGCCCCGCTCCGCCCCGCCGCCGGGGGCGGCGGGGCGGAGCGGGGCGGGACGGGCGGGACCCCCCCTCCCGCGCCTGCCCGGCACCGGCCCCTGGCCTCTGTGCAATCCGGTCCCCCCCCGGAGCAGGCTGTGGCGATCCCTGGGGCCGTGCATTGCTCCCCGGGGGTGATACTCTGCCTCGCCGCCCGGCTTTTGCATCTGCATGCGGGGGAGCAACTGCTGGAGTTACCTACGCTCGGTGTTAATGCTTCCAGTTTCCAGTCCTGCAACTGGTTTCTATCTAGATTGGGATGGCTTTACACGGGTCAGTTTAAAGGTGTCTTCCACCTCTCCTGCCTAGGGGTACCACAGTCCTCTTAGACCCTCAGTGCCCACCGAGACCTCTCAGTCTCCACTAATCTCTGGGTTTAACGCACAAAATGTTTCTGTATCCCTGCTTTGCAGAGCTCTGCTGAACCCATCTGTCTGAACCTAGCCCTTCACTTACCATTTGCAAGGCGGCTTTCCCTGTGCGGGATGCTGAGGAAGGGGAAAGAAGGGAACACCCCTCATTTTAGAGATGCCAAAGCCTCCATCCGCTCAGCCACCTGGAGATGGAGGCAGCAATGCACAGATCTGGTTTCTTGGTTCCCGTTTCTATGGGAGAAGCCCTGGACTGTGTCAGCATCCCCTCAGTAGACTGAGTTTAGCTGCAAATTGTTTCAAGAAATGTATGCAAATAAGAAAACTTTGATCTCCAGCTGCCTGGACTGGTGTGCAGGGAGTGGGTAAGGCTTCCTGACATCCCGGACTGTATTACTGTTTTATTTGTCTGTGATCAGTTGTCCATGTTTTGTTTTATGGGAACCATACTGAGGATGTAAATACTGGGTACGGTAAGCAGATGTGAGAAGAAAGAGCCTGGTCGTGGCTGTGCTTGGAAGGTGCTGCTGTGCTTAGCTAGTGGGCTGCTAGGTAGAGGTCCCTGCACTGGAGCAGTGTGTTCGGTGCATCCCCGAGGCCTTACTTGTAAGGGGGGAGGGGGAAAGAGGGAAGAAGTGAGGAGCTGGTGTTCACACAGCTCAGACTTTGCACCGTGGAATTTACCCTTCTGCTATTTTGGCTGTGCCCCGGGAATGCAGAGCAGATCCTACTTTCTTGCCCTGCTCTAATCCAGACAGCTGGGTCCCAGCAAGAAAAGCTTTCCTGCCTTTGTCGCTCTTTTCTTTAGTGTCTTCTCTTTGAATGCTGGTGTCTCTGGGAGCTTGGTGCCTTCCAGCCCATGGCAGTGGAGCCTGTTGGTGCCCTGGGGAAGCGGGGAGAGGCGTGGGAGCCGCCTGTGAGGCAGTGACAGGCAGTTTGGCTCTAAAGCGAGACTTTTGAAGGGGGTGTCCTGGGAAACACGGTCCTTGCAGGGATGGGACCGCATGTGAGAACTGCTGGCTCCTGCCAAGGCGCTTAACACAAAAGAAAGTGCATGGTGTGTTTGGGATTACAAACATTTCCCAGCCGAGCAAGTAGATGTTTAGCAGTGGGAAAACGGCCCATTGGGTGTTTTGGGGGCTTGTGTGCTCACCTGCAAAAGTCTTTTTTGCTAGCGCTCCTGTGCTGTGAGCTCTTTCAGCCATGTCTGTCCGTGCAGCCCTCATCCCTACCTCAGTTTGCAGCTTGCTGAGTGTACAGAGGCTGCGGGCAGATGAGGACAGGGCTCCCACCCCAGCCCCAGAGCGCCGACAGCCTGACGTCTCTCAGTGCAGGCGCTGTCTGCTTGCTTTCCTGCAGCTCCTGCCAGACTGGAGCCAAATTTGGGGTTCAAGGATCTCGTGATGGCTGCAGGAGCTCAGTGGAAGCCTTCAGGATCAGAAGGTCCCGCTGGTCTCTGATGTTGCTGGTACAGCATCCCCACGCGTGGCTCTTCTTGCTTGGCACCTACCTGCCTCAACACCTTCCAGTCCTAGCAAGCAGCAGAGCTGTGATGGGTTTTCCAAGTCCTTCTGGCCACAAGCGTTAGCTCTTCTTCCACTCCCCTGAGGCTTTCCAGCAAGGAGGGACCTTGTGAATGCCTGGGCATCATGACATGAGTGGCATCATGACATAAGTCTTGACAGGAACCACCAACCGGGGCTAACCTTTCTCAGCAGCCCCCTTCCCAGAGGGTGTTTGGTGAAAAGAGACTGTGCAAGGGGGAGGAAGGGAACAGTGGGTCCGATTCTGCTCTGTTGCGAGCAGCAAGGAGGTGGAATAACTCTTTCAATCCATGGGCCACTTGGATGTGAAACTGCTGTAAGGCACTTCGGACTGAGGGGAGGTGGGGAAAGAGCTCTCTGATGAGAGCGAAGGGGAAAGGGGGGGAAGTGAGGGAGAAACTGAATTTAAATGGATTAAGCCTGTCTGTCCAAAGTCCTTTGTTTCCTCCCACCTCCCTGGTGTGACTTTCACAGCTGTATTCTGTGTGGCTGGGGACCTGGTTTTAGGTTCCCTGCAAAGTCAGCATGGAGCCTTACACCTCCTGGGCATTTCCCTGAGCGGCTGGAGGAGGATCCAGGAGCCAAATCTCCAGGACAGAGAAACGCCTTTGATTTCTCTTCTCTAATGTCTTTCCTGTCCTCTCTGTAGGTGAGGGCCTCATGAATTGGTGTCTCCAGCATCACTGCTCAGGGAGCGACAGACGGGGATGCCTCCCCATCAGGCACATCTCTGTTCTCACCCTCTCGCTTTTGGGATTCCCTTTTTCTTTGGCCCTGGCACCTTGTTTTCTCCTGGGCAGCCAAAGTGGGTGTTTGTACAGGTGGTGGTAGGTGCAAACAAGGCTGGGGGTCACGCACAGTGAATTGCCCTTGTAAACACCAGGGATCAGGAGTATTTCTTGAACAGGCCTTAAATTACTTGGTTCTCCTCCAAAGCGTGGGCATGGGGAGAGGGCAAGAAGAGGACGCAGAGTTAGGGCAAATTTGGCCTTTGGGACTGGACTCACAAGTGGAAAGATAAAGTAATGTGTCAAGTAAAGTAATATGTAAAAATACCTGTTGGTCAGCAAAATGCTTTGCTTCAAAGCTCTTTTTAGCTTTTTAAAATCTTGTAAATGAAAATGGCTGGAATTGTGCAGGCTGTCCTGGATCCAAACAGCACACCTTGAAAAGGCCGAAGTAAAATGTTTTGATTTTTTTCCAGACTTCAGCTTAACTAGGGCAATGTAACAGTCTGAGTATGAATTTCCAGAAAGTTTTGCTTGATCCGGTACTACTTATTTTGCATTTATTTAGTTTTGCCTTTTTAAAAAAAACCCTTCCTTGACTTTAATTCTGGGTTGAACCCAGCGGTGCAGAGTCCGCCGAGGTTGGGATCTGCGCGGTGTACTGCCCTCCCGAAACCAAGGGGCACGCGTGGAGCAGAGCCCCTGGGCTGAGTGCACGACTACCTGCAGGGCTGCCGGGCTGGCACCGCTGCCTCCTCCGACCTGGGAACAAGCGAGATGGTGGCAGGGCTCTCCTGCCCCTCACCTTGCAGAGGTGCACTGCACCTGCGCAGGGGTCCAGTCCAGGGGTGGGTCCCCGGGGGAGCAGCTGAGGCAGCCACAGCCCCGTCCCCCGTGTAGCTGGCACTGCAGCTCACGTGGTGCCCGAGCAGCCGCGGGGTCGTGCGCCTCTTCCTCCCCCTTCTCCCCCTGCAGCCCTGGTGCAGCTGCAGCCAGCCCTGGGATTCGGCCCCCGGGAAGCAACTCCCTGCTGGGCCGTGGTCTCGGCAGGGCAGGGGCAGGCTGCAGCCCCGGGAGAGCCACACCACAGTGTTTGTTGTCTAATCATCTCCTGCCCCCGTGCCAGGAGCCGAGCGCACACAAACAGTGCCGGGCTCTGGTGAGAAGCACTGACTGCAAGATAAGCCAGGCAAGGAAAACACATCCATCTTCGTGTCTCTTGGCCTGAGACGGAGTTTCATCTGCTGGCATTTTCCTGGCGTAGGCTCAGGGCACACCACAATTCACCTGAGGAGCCAGACACCGGGGAGCCAGCTCCCATTCCTGGCGAGAGGTGTCAGCCCCAACTGGTGGAGATCGCGATGGCTGCGAGGAGCTGGTGGTTGAGGCCCTGTTGGTGCGTGGGGAAGGGAGCTGACCCCAGGCTGAGCCCCTGCGGCAGCCTGGGCCCAGCTGCACATCGCCAACAGTTGTTCATCACCTTGGGACTCCCTGCCCAGAGTCCCTGTGCCTGGCCTCGCACCCAGCACCCAGCAGAGCCCAGTTTAAAAGCTTCCAGCCGGCAGCCTGGACAGAGCAGAAATAACTGGTCTCTGGGAGACAGAGAGCTGGAGTGCGAGAGCAGAGCAGAGACTCGACTCCAGCCTGCGGCTTCTCGGTGTCTGATAAGGAGGCTGCTAGTGCCGTCTTGCAGCGCTGCCGACCTGCCAGCTCTCCGCAAATGGAACGTCCTGGTGAAACGCCCCCCACCCTTGGCTCCCTCTGATCCCCTCCGAAGCTGAGCCGAGACTGGAATGTCTCCTGGGATGTGATTCCCTCTAGCCTAAGGGGGACTGCGTTAATAAAACCCGGTGTGAGACGATGGGGGAGGAGGCAGGCAGGGCTGGTGAGATGAGGCTTTTACAAACAAGTCACGGGTCTGCTGGAAATGTCCCGTCCTGTCCTCTCTCCCTCCCCCTGTCCCCGAAGCCAAACTGTGGAATTCAGGGTGTGGGTCGAGGCTTTTCTTCACGCACGTTTCTGCTCAGAGCAGCCAAGCCCCCCCACCTCCCTTCCTCTCCCCCCTCCTCAGCACCTCCCTGGAACAGGTACCACTGCCCCAGCCCCTCCCGGTCCCTCGCTGCTGCTGGGACCCTCCTGCCCCTCCGCATCGCTCAGGCACCATCCCAGGGTGTGCTTTTTGCGAGACGAGTGGAAGCTGTCCAGCCCCGGGATGTGCAGGCCAGCTTGGCAAGCCAGGGCCAGCAGCAGCAAGGAGAGAGTGCTCCCCGCATCTCGGTAGGACCGGGGGGCGGCTGTGCTCATGGCAGGGAAGCAGCTGGGCTGGTTGGTGCTGGGTGAGCCGAAATAGGCATCCACAGGGCATCTGCCCAGCATCAGGGCAGTGCTGTGGGCTTTGACTGAATGAAGCCATGCGAGGATGTGAGCCAGGGGGGAAGAATGACAAGAGAGCAAATAAAAACTCAGTCCAAAGGAGATAACCAGGAAGAGGGATCACGGAGGTGCGGGTGTCGGTTGGTGAGAGTGCTCTCTTGGCTCCCGCTGGAATGCAAAGTGGCTCTCACAGCTGTTCGTTTACGCAGCAGTGATGCAGCGCCCTGCAATTCGGAGCTCATGCTACCCTAGATGCTGTGGGGAAGGATGTGTCTGTGACCCAGCCTGCATCGCCACTAACAAATGTCACTGCAATAAATTGGCTGCCAGACTGTGGCAGGGTTCAGTTCCAAAGATGTTTTTCCCTTTCTCTTGGACAGCAATTGCTGAACTCTGAGACTGCATTATCACAAACTCAGTGTAGAAGCCTCAGATCCAGGGAAGCACCCAGAGACCAAACTGAAGAGTCCGAAGAACAGTCTAAAAGGAGCACCACGAGAGCTGGCACGCGGCTGGGAATGAATCCAGCATGGCATACACAGTGCCCAGCCTTTGCAGAGAGCTGTGGTGTTCACTCAGGCCACTGATTTTGCAAAGGCCAGACAAAAAGCGTACACTGTTCCTACAGAGGAACCTGTGGATGGTCTCTGCGTTGAGCTCAGCACTCTATGGTGGAGGTTGCAGCTGAAAGAAGAGCATTTCAGCAGAAATCTTGACAAACCAGAGTGCACGACCGGGCTTCCATGCGCATTTGCAGGGGAAGCAAGAGGAAGAGGAGATACCGCTGGCTGCTTCTACAGAGGAAAGAAAAGATGGGCTCCAGTGGTTAGTTTCCTGCTAAGAAGAGATGTTGGAAGCTGATGGCTGGACAGGCTCAGTAGGGCGGGGAGAGCAATGTGGTGATTAAAACTCATGAGGTGTTTTGGAGAGCTGAGACGGAGG
Organism: Calonectris borealis; assembly: GCF_964195595.1. Taxonomy (NCBI): domain Eukaryota; kingdom Metazoa; phylum Chordata; class Aves; order Procellariiformes; family Procellariidae; genus Calonectris; species Calonectris borealis. Next base: position 11,110,089 of record NC_134329.1, read on the forward strand.
ACGCCGAATCACAGGTGGCCGTGAACTCTTTGTGTAAAGGCTGCAGATCGCACAAGATCTCTCCGGCTGCCGTATGGGCTATGTCTTTGCTTGGGAAGGGGGAGATGGCGGGGGGGAGGTAGTTGCTGTAATAATCTAGTTCAAAGCAGTAGCTGTTCATGGGTTGGTGCTAACAGCCTCCTAAAAGGTCACAGGTGCCTCTGCCTTACACACAGACCCCATTCTTGCTTCTGTATTCGCTCACATGTTGTTTCACTGCAGATGCCTCTGAGTCGTCAGCGCCCGCCCCTGCCGGAGCTGTGCTTGGGGAACCACCAAGAGATGGAGATGTTTGCTGTGTGTCTGCAACAGAGGGGGGGGGAAACCAGACCAGCCAGGGAGCAGCTGGTGGGAACGGCGTGGAGGGAAACAGCCTCTGGGTAGACATTTGGGTGAGGAGGAAATGCCAAGCCCCAAGCCCATTGACTGGGACAGGCAGGTAAAGCAGGGAGCCTGTAAAGGTGTGAGATCCCTCCAGGGCCAGCTCAGCATTGTTATCTCCTGCAAGGGATGTGAGCTCGCTGCTTGGGACTCCCTAAATCCGCCTGGCAGATCCCAGCCAGAGGAGAGGCAGCGAAAGGTACTGTCTCATTGCTCAGATCCTCCAGACTCCAAACAAACCTGTGCTGGCTTTTTAGCTGCACTGCTTACAGGGTGCTCTGCAGCCGTGAAGGAAACAAAACAAAATCTCCAGGCTCAGGTTTGCCATCTTATCCTGTATTTAGCAGGTGAATTCACAGAGCTTACAGTAATTGTCGTCCTCATGATCTGAGGATATACTGGAGGTGTTTTGGAAGAGATAATTTCTTGACTAGGGCTGACTTTTGGGACACAAAAGCTCTTCTTTAAGTTACAACTAATGGCATCAACCCTCAACTCGGATCAGAACATGCCTCTGAGTGTGCAAGCCCTGCTTCTGGATGTGTGGATACAAAGGAGATCGAGCTTCTGAGATGCAGCTGCCACTGGGGAAGATCTGGGCAACTTCTCTTTCTACCACCTCCTCTTTCCCCACCAGGAGATGAGGGCATCCACATTCCACATTTGATATCTTCCTCCGCCCGCAGGTCACCAGGGTAGGTTTAAGTGGAAGAGGTAAATGCAGAGATGTACCGACAGCTCCCAGGACCCATGGGCATGGCTGAGAGAAGCCTCCTCTGATGGGCAAGAGCTCTCGGGAAGCTGGGAGCAGAGCAGTCTAGCTCAGGTATGCTCCAGCAGTCAGGCCCTGGGGTTCAAACGGGCAACACTCACGATGTGAATGGATTCAGGTCCAGAAGAGCCTTCAGACCAAAAGTGGGCTAGCATGAATGAGTTAAAATCCTTTCGTTTGCTTTGTGAAATTTATTGAAAACTACATTGTTCATCTGCTGAAACTTCACAGCTGTTGAGATTGCCCTCAGGGCAAACCACATCCAAGAAATGGCATGTAGATCCTGGGAGCACAAGACTTGAAAGCTGAAACGGCACTGTGTACTGCTGCCTTCCCTTCCCTTCCCTTCCCTTGCAGTCACGTCTAGCCATCTGCAGCTCCTCCAGTTAGACACCGCGGTTTTTTCTTCCTCCCTTTTCTCATCTCTGACTCTTGCAGTACAGTCACTTCATTTCACAGCATTGTATTTTGGCTAAAAAGAGAGGAAGGATGGAGACAGCAAGAGGTCTGTGTGGGGAGAGTGCGCTCAAAGCCCGTGGCATCCAGTGTGAGATAACGCTGTGTGCCACGGTGCAGTGGCGATGCCATGGAATATCACCTACCTCTGACGCTACTGCTTTTTTATCCCTTGGGGGAATGGCGGTGAGGCAGGACTGCGGGAAACATCCCCCTTTGCTCATGAAAAATCTGTGAATGCCTTTCAGTGGTAGCAACTTGCTTGATTTTTTTATTATGATTATTTGTCAGTTGCAACTTCTGCTTGCAAAAATCTTTATAGGATAAAAAAGTAGTGCTTGCATATTTACATCTGACCTGAAAGCTCCGTATGGACTTGGGAGACTGAAATCAGCCACTCGGCACAAGCAAAATTAGGACTAGCCAGAGCTCAAAGAGGAAAATAAAAGCAGGACACAAGAAACCCACTGACTGCACTACATTCACTCATAAATGATTCATGGAGTAATTTTGAGTAGCAAACACATTGGTAAGAACTGGAGGTTTTGTTTCTTTTTTTTGGGGGGAATGTCCACAAACAAAAATATTGGCTAATTCATCAGACGCTTTCTTCTGCTTTGAATAGTTTGCCCAGATCCCCGAGCAACCATCCCGTGCAATTTGCTGTTAACCTAAATAACTTAAATTCAGGTACACCCAGAGCACTGCCCAGATCTGCCCCTGCATGCAATAATTAGGGTTCTCCAAGCGCAAACCTGCAGCTCGGGAGGCAGTAGGCTCCATCGGCATCTCCAGATGGCTACCTGCTGGCGGTGGCCCGTGGCAGGGACGGGGCAGGGATGCGCCGCAGTGTGGCATGGCTGCGTGGAGAAGGCTTCTGTGGAAACATGCCGCTTGTGGGTGGCACCGTTCCCCTAAGCAAACGCCCTGTGAAACTGCAGCCTGGTAAAGACAGACCCGCTCTCTGTCGCCCGATGGAGGGGCAGAGACTCGTAGGAGACCCAGGGAGGCCAGGTATTGCATTCCTTACCTGTGAAATAACCCCGTGCAATCCAAACGCTTGGGGAATTCCTAGATCGCTTTATAGCCACATTTCGGCTGTGACAGCGTGAGGATTTAAGTGAGGCAAACTCCGAAGGGGGAAGATTATTATCTGCTTTTACAGCAACGGGGAGAAAGCAGTTGGAAAAAACAGACCTGCTTTTTACAAACCTTGTCTTACCTGATCCTGCTGCTAACAGGAGGGAACGTAAAGGCTGGACAGTGCACCGACTTATTCAGAAATGACTATTTTTGAGTAAATCTTTCCAGAACTATTCAGGAATTAGCTACTGTCTTTCAGATTTATATGTCCCTTAATCCAGAATTAACCTTCAAGTGTAGGCAAGCCCTAACACTTGAACTATGTGAGGAGGGATCTTCTGGAGCAGGGGAAGAGAGAGAGGCAGAAACAAAGCTACTTGATTGAAACAAAGATCAAATTTAGGCTGAAAAATAGGGGAATTAAGAACTTTGGCCGGGGAAGCAGTGACAACTGTTGCGGGGACATTTAGACGCAAACGGGGCCCTGCTGCACAAGCCCCCCCAAGGGGAGGATGGCTCCTCGGCAGGGCTCTGCGCAGGGAGACCTTACACAGTACTCCCACCTCCGGTGCTGAGGACTCTCCAGCTGGGAGCAGAGGGCTTGGAGTGGGTGGTATGTGTGCGGGTGGAGTTGTGTACACTCAGCCTTCTCAGTCAGCCACAATAAATTATCTCATTAGTAAACCCAGGGTAGCAGTGCTCCTCAGCACATACCCGGCCTCCCACAGCACAGAAAAACTTTGCATCTAATTAACCAAATCAAAGGGTCTCCCAGACGCAGCTTAAAGGGACGCTCTCAGCTTGAAACCCAGACTCCTTCAGCAAGTTGTTCTGTGTGTAGTGGAACTAATGAACCTCGATTTCCTATGGCTGGAGGTCCGGCATTCCCTACACCCCCTGCAAGTCCGTCCTCTCCTCCCCCCGGCACATGCCCAGCTTCTTCCTACGGCCAGGGACAACCCAGGAGGGAAGAAGAGCCCGTGATGTGGTAGCCCCAGCCCCACAGGCTGATGGGCTTGACTGTGCTCACAGAACTGAGCTCTCACCCCGGGGGTTTCCCCGCAGTGAGGGGCTCCCTGAGCTCACCCTTCTCCTCCCTCCTGCCTTTTTTGCTCATGTTTTTTAAGACCCCTGTTTCCCCACAAGTGCTCATGGCTTGGCGGGACAGGGCTGCACGGGGAAGGGAACCCCGCTCCCCCAGGACGCGTGGCTGAGAAAAGGAAAAAATGCAGGTGCTGCTGATGCAGGGGCTTTTCAGTTGCATTCTTCTGGTTTTACAACTGCTTGGCCCTCTCTCCTCTTTATTAATGGGCAAAAGACAAGCAAATGCCAAATGTAAAATGCTGCTGCTCCAGCTGTAAGCAGAACTGCACAGCACAGCTCCCGGGGCAGGCGAGCTCCCCGGTGCTGCGGGAGGAAGGATTTGGGGGTGTTACCCCTCAGAAGAGGAGACCAAAGTCATGTTTGTTTGAGGCACAATCCCTTCCCTCAGAAGTGTAGGAGCTGCAGCTCTCCCCCTGCCTGCCCAGCTCCTGCGCCAAGGGGGCGGCTTGCTTTACAAATGCTTTTCTCTTCCCCTCGTGCTGGAAATTTGATTCTACAAAAACACTTACACAGCAGCTAATTGCCAACCCTGCAGTCACTTAGCGCTCTAATTCCTGCCAGTCAATGAACCAGCCCAAAGAGCTGGTTTTCATAACGTATGAACGTATGAACACAGCCCTGGAGACATAACATAGCTGGGATTTTTTTTTCCTGGACAACTTCTGGATCCTTCTCAATTTTGGAAATTTCTTTCACTTCACAGGGCATAAGGAACATCCGAAGATGGAGCGGGCAACCAGGCCCATCCCAGGGAGACATCAAGCAGACATGGACCCACAGAGGCCCCGGAGACCAGCTGGGGTGCCAGGGAAGAGATGATTGTCAAGAAATTGGTTTGAAGGTAAAACTGGCGTCGTCCAGCCTGTCTGTTTGTGATTTGAGGGCTCATCATCATCTCTCCATGGATTCCTACTTCCCAACAATGTCCACGCCTTGCAAAGGTTTCCTTGATCTGGTTTGTATCCAGAGGGCTGCTGCAAAAATTGTTGTGCTGGCCGATGGCTTAGACCACATCATTCCTCCCCATGCTCCTCCCTGGCACCCTCTTTTCTCTGCCCCAATTGTGGACTGTTCATCTTCCTTCTCCCAGCCCTTCATTATCCACCTCTCCTCCACCCATCATCTCCCATGCAACAGAGGCCGACTCGGTCGTCCGTTTCCAACAAGCCCCTTCATGCTCTCTCCTGCTCTGCTTCACACCTGGGAGAAGGAGCCTCTGAGCATTTGCAAAGCCACCACATCAACCTCCTTGAAGCTCTTCTTTGACACGACATCTGCAGAAACCTTCACAGCAGAGCTGCTGTGCCCTGCTCATCACCTGCTAGCAGTGGCTCCTTGCTCCCTCCTGCTGCCCGGTCTGCCTGCACCCAGCTGTTGTTCACTCCTGCCTGGACTGCACAGAGCTTCGGCCTTTGTTGTAGGCTCTGTGGCTCTACAGCACTCGCAGAACATGGTCCTCACCCAGTGGCAGGAGCCCAAAAATGAGCTAAGCCACATTTGGGCCAGGGACTCCAGAGACGGTATGGTGCTTCATCTGCAGGTGCTGAATTTGGGCACAGCGAGATACCAGTTCACCCTTGAAAGTGTGTTTGTTGTCCCAGTTGGGCTGCAGCGTAGTGGGACAAACTGAAATGCAAAGTCAAACCCCATTCCGGAGCGGGTAGAGCTGTGGTCAGCGTCTCCTACGGAGGCAGGAGCCATCGCATGAGTACAAATCATTCCTCCTCCGCTGCGACCCCTCCTTTCATAACGGGGCCATTAAACACCGGCGGGGGGCTCAAGCCTGGACGTAGAGGGCCAGGCGGGTCAGACCCCCACTGCCCTGCCCGGGGCACCTGGCCTGCGCCTCCCCGGGCCGGAGGAGACCCCTTGCCGCCAGCTCGGCACCGGCGGTCCCCTCCCCCGCCCGCCCCAGAGGACCTCGTCGCCCGCTCGGGCAGGTACCGGCCCTGCGCCCCTTCACTTCACCGGCTGGGGGACAGCCCGGGCCCTGCCAGTGCGGGCGCATTCAGGGCTCGGTTTCCTCGGAGGAGATATTGCGGTGGAAGCCCAGACACCGACAGCGTGGCCGTGTCAGCCGGGCAGGGGACGGGAGGCAGCGGCCGGCGGCAGGGCTGCAGGCAGCCGGGCTGCCTCGCTCACACCCCGCCGGTCCCGGTTCAGACAAAGAGGGCGTTTCCGCGCCGACGAAGGACCACGGAAACCCCCACAGGTTTTGCCCGTCTCCGCGTCTCGGCCCTGCCGCTTCCCCCGCTCCCCCGCGGCGGCGCCCGATCGGGGCCGGGGCCGGGCCCCGCGGGGCGGGTGCGCCCTCTGGCGGGGGCGGGCGGCGCAGGGCCGGGGCACCGACGTCGGGGAGGGCAGTGGGCGGTGCCCGGGCCGCCCTGCCCCACTCCGCGCATGCGCCCGGCGGAAGGCCCCGCCTTCCCCCAGAGGGGCGGGGCGGGCGGCTTGGGCCGCTGCGGCCGAGCATGCGCGCGGCGCCACGTAGCGGCGGCGGCGCCTCTTAAGGCGGCGCGCGGGGCGGGGCCGGAGAGCGGCGAGGCGATGGCGCGCGGCGGCAGGAGCGCGGGGCGGCCCGCGGCGGCACCGGCCCCCGCCAGGTACCGGGGGCGGCGGGGCCGGCGGGTCTCTGCCCCCCCGTCCGCCCCTCTCTGACTCGCTCCTCTCCGCAGCCCGGCCCCAGCGGCCCCGGTGCCGGCGGCGCAGCCGGCGCAGCCCGGGCTGATGGCGCAGATGGCGAGCACGGCGGCGGGCGTGGCCGTGGGCTCCGCCGTGGGACACGTCGTGGGCAGCGCCCTCACCGGCGCCTTCAGCGGCTCCTCCGAACCGGCCAAGGCGGCGGCTCCCGCCCAGGTGCGAGCGGGGCCGGGCTGGCGGCGGGCCTCCCCGGGCCGGCGTCCTTGTCCTGCCCTTGCGGGGCGGGGCCCGGGGCGGGCTGTGGCCGTGGGGCGGTGGGCTGCGGGACTGGGGGTGAAGAGGGGCGGCGGGAGCCGGGCAGGCAGAGCCAGTCCTGGGGAGCGGGGACCGCCGGCGCTTCTGAGGGCTGCTTGACCCGTGCAGCGAAGGACAGACGTACCAGCAGCCCAAGGTGACAGGGCTGTTCCTGCTGCGAGGTGATAAGGAGCCGCTGCGCTCGCAGAAGGAGGTGCCTCTGCCCCCAGACCTGCTTGCCTAACCAGGCCCTTGCCTGCAGGAGCCCAGGCAGCAGCCCGTGTACCAGCAGTCGCCCTATGGACCCTGCCACTATGAGATGAAGCAGTTCCTGGAATGTGCTACCAACCAGAGAGACCTGACCTTGTGCGAGGGCTTCAACGAGGCTCTGAAGCAGTGCAAGTATAGCAATGGTGAGTCTGCGCCTGTCCCCCCAGGAGGGCTGGGCAGTGAGGGAACTGCTGCCAGGAGAATACCGGAGAGGGTTCAAAGGTTGCAGAAGCAATCTGTTGAGGTTATAGTGCCCTTCAAGGCTTTAAATAGGAAGCAGTTCTGCCTTTCCTGTGCCCTGGAATGCAGAAGGGAACTGGAAAGGGCAGGAGAAATGATTGTGACCATGTGTCTGTGAAGGTGAGGAGGCCGTAGGTACCCTCTTAGAGGTTCCTCTCTTGTGGCTGTGGGAAGCCTGCTGCTTTCCCTGTTTGATTCCCTGATTCCTGCTGCACCTGTTAAAGCAGATGTCAGTAGTTATGTCTTGATCTGGTCACCTTAGGTAAGAGAGCTTTTATTAACTCCAGCTGCAGGAATGTGCACCTAATGCTGAACTTGTGCTTTCTCCCCTGTAGGTGTTTCTTCTCTCCTGTGAAGAATCTGCCCCCTTGTAGGGAAGAGGAGCCTGGTGTAGAGCCTTGCTGCCTGCAGGGAGCAGAAGGATGAGCTGGAGGGGAACAGGCTGACAGACAGGAGTCTTCTAGTGGTAATTCACTTCTGGACTAGTAGGGAAGGAAAGGAATGGTTGGACCTGTGGGACTTCAGAATTCAGATAGTGCTGTATTTATTACAGAGAAATAAAGGAGTTTATTTGGACCTGTCACTTGTGCATGTTCTTTATTTAATTCTCAAGCTAAAATTAAGCTACCAAAATGTTAACAGTATCAGCCACTTAAAGGACAAGGCACAGTTGTGTATTTCCTGCAAACAGGAGGTGCAGCCTAGCAAGGACTGTGCCTGCATGAGTTGGCAAAAGCAGATCCACAACTGACCTGAGAGTGGATTGGCTGCACTCCAGGCAGAGGAGGGGCTGGAGGGACGTAATCTGAGATGTGTCCTTACAGTATTTTCAATAACAAATTATTTTTCTATTGATATCCTCTTCCTGAAGAGCTGTTCTGACCCTGGAGCTAAGAAAATGTGATCTGTCTGGCTGTGTGACTCGGATACAGTCGGCTGATCTTACTTAAACGCCTTAGCGGTTATGCAATGTTCTCAAGGTCACCAGCATCAGGTTAAGGTTGGAGCTGCTTTCCTCTTACAGTCACTATAGCAGAACAGTCTCATGAGTCCTGCCTGCAGACTGGCCTCCAGCAGGAGACCCTGCTCCTCATTTTGGTGTGAAAGAGAATTTTGAGGCTGCAGCTGGAGTTTTAGTGGCACAGTAGTGAAACCATGACACTTTCAGGTGCTTAACTACTGAATCTTCATGGCAGAACTTATCTTAACTGCTGACCTCTGGGTGTTGAATATTGGGCAAATTCTGAGCCACCTGCCTGGATCTGTGAGGAAGTCCAGGCCTAGATGGTAAAAGCTGGCAGCAGATACTGGAGGCTGGTGTTGAAAGTCCTGCTGTGTCTAAATGTCAGGACCTAAATTCTTGGTGGTAGATATGTCCTGAGCTGTGCCTGGCCTGATTTGGGGTGCCATGTGCTCTACAGGGAAAAAGTAGATGCCAGCGACTCACAAGCCTAAGTGCCCTGTGTGCTGAGCTGCCCCAGTGTGAACATGGAGGAACCACTGTAATGAAGTTGTTTTAACTAACTCCCTTTAAGAAATAAATACTGGACTGATGTTGGTGTGTGCTGGTCTGGGTGGAGAGCTGTTAAGGAGAACCATCAGGAGCACCTGCAGCAGGTGTGTGCTGTCTTCTGACCCATCTTGGCTAAGTGCTAGCAATGCTGCTTCTGGGGTTGGGGAGACTCTGGATGTCTCTTGAACAGCTTTTCCTGGAGACTGCAGTGGACAGTCTCTAGAAGGCCTCTAGATGGTGTTGAAGGCACTCATCCAGTGATGTAGGTGCATGTTCCTCTGGCTGCCAGTGCAGGTGGGTTGAAAGGAGGTGCAGTCTCTTTGTCACTTGGGAGTGCAGACCATGCCATGGGAACATGAGTGACCCCTTGAAGCAGGAGGCTTGGTGCTTGTTCTTGGCTGTGGTGCTGTGTTTGTGTGGTCAGCGTGCAGCTTTGGATGCGGTAGCATGAACCTCTGAGAGGAGCAGGGGGATCCCAGGAAGAGGAGGTAAGTAGCAGAGGATTCTTGCCGAGCTGGGGGTGAGTGCTTGGGCAGCATGGCGTGGTGGTTGAGCCCTGGTGGTGGCTGTGCTGTCTTTGCGACCAGTAGTGGGTCTGTTCCTCATCTAGGGGTGCCCTTGAGCTCTGAGCTCTTCTTGCTCTGTGAGGTGGGCCTGGGCCTGGTTGGGGTGCTGGTGAGGGGCTGAGTCCTCCTCTGCAAGGAGCCCCTCCTCCAGTGGTCTCTCATCTGGGTGTTTGCTGAGAGCTTCTGCAGCTGATCTGTGGAGTGATCCCCCCCAGAGTTGGATGTTTTCCTTCTGTGTTGGTCAGTTGCCCCTTGGCGTGTTGAGTGAGGCTATGCCAACCTGTAAGACTGCAGCCTGGGAGAGGGACTTCTGGGTTTCCTAATCCCTCGTGTTGTCCTTCCCTCCCTGTTTGTTCCAAGGAAATGTCCCCTCTTTGCTTTGGAGCCCTCCAAGCTGGGGGTGGGGTTGTGCCTGGTGTGGGTTGGGAGGGCAGCAAGTGCCTGCTGTCACACTAACTAGGAGGGATTCTGCAAACCAGCTCTGGCTTCTGCTTGTCCCTTCTCTTGCTGCCTGAATGCACTTGCTACCCACAGCCATAACCAGTCCTAACGCTCAGTGTTGTGAGCGGGCATAGTGGAATGCAGAGGACAATCCCATGGATGGTGTACAAGGGCTGTGGTGGGGAGAGGAGTCACGCCTGCACCCCCGGCTCCTCTGTGGAGGTGAGGTGGGTGCCTGTCTCTTACCTGCTAGGTCAGGGTAGTGTTTCCCCAGGTTCTCTAGCAAGGATTCATAGCAGGTGGCTTCAGAGCTTTCTCCTGCCAGCAGAATGGGAGAAATGGATTAATATCTCTCCTGGCTGAAAACCAAAGTCAAGACTTGTAGCTGGGGCAGGTGGCTCTGCCCAGGAAAGGTTCCTCCTCCCCCAGAGCAGCCACCTTAGACAAACACAAGGTTAGCTCTAGCTCTTCATTTGAGCTGGCTTCTGTCTCCTCAGAGCTACTGTGCCATGTCCAAGTGACTGCTGAATGGACCCCCTCTCCAAAGCTGCATCTTTGTTTCTAGGAGGTGACAGGGTTTTCCTGGTGTGTGGGACAGTAAATTGAAATGGTGTGTGACACCCCTGCTGCAAAGCAGACCCTTCTTGGTGCAGAGGCTGAACTCTGCTGTTTCGCCGAGGAACTTACGGATGACTCTGATGAGGATGTAGCGCTCCCTTTCCCGAAGGTATTTACTGGCGAATTCAGATGCAGGATTTTCCACTTTGCTCAGGTTCATCAGGGTGCCAGTTTCATCCAGAAGATCAATGCAGTCTGGAGGGAGAGAGATGTGGTGAAGAAAGTCCAATGTGCCCCTGCGTAGCTAGCATGAGCCTGTGGGGTTTAGAGGCATTTTCCTTGGCAAGTTACGCTTTTAAGAGAATCTGTTGAGGTCTAGAGGGAAGGAGGTTTGCTGCCCCTTTCCCTGTGTTTTGGGATGATCTGGGATTCCCATGTGATCTGTTTGTTACCCTCTGCTGCTTCTCTATGGGTGAGTACCGGTCCTTCTGGTGACCGCTGCTCAGGAGCACTTGTACCTTCAGGCCTGCACTGACACTTCCTCTTCAGGTGAGCCGTGAGGATCAGGACGCGGCACTGCAGGTTCACCATCTCTTGGCAGTTGGCTGCAGACAGGGAATGAGACCTGAGATATGCCCGTGGTCACCCTGAATCGGGGGGCCCCATGGACTTGGCAGAAGGCACAGCGAGTGGCCAAGAAGTGCCCGCTGTTGTGGCCAACAAGGGTAGGATGCCTGCATGGCCATCAGCAGGGCTTTGAGCTGCTGTATTACAGCCATGTCTGCTGGTGTTTGGTGCTGGGAATGCTCCAGGTTAGGAGTGGAGATGAACATTTTGATTTGGGAAAAATGCTTCTGATTCATGAAGTGCTTCTGTCCTTCAACTTCGTTTCATCAAACATGAGTAGGAAAAAGCAGTGAACCCTGGACCTTGCTGGTCCCCTTCCACAAAATTCTCCTGGTCACAAGAGGAAAGAGCTGGAGATCACAGCTGAGTCACCAGGGGACATTTTGGCCGTGAACTCTCACCAAGTTTGTCACGATTGAGAAATCCCCAGGGCTGACACACGTCAGTAGTCAGAGCTGGGGATCCAATTCAAATAGCAGAGGGAGCAAAGGCTTAGGACCATGTGTGTCTGGCGGCTTCAGCTGCAAGTGTCTAGGGTCAGGCAAAGGCTCTTGGCCAACTGAGCAGGGCGAGGACAGGGTCTGCTTGTTCCCTCCCACCAGCCACAGATATCTGCTCTCTGAAGCTGAGGGCTGGGATTTGAGCCAGGGAACCCTTCGCACACAGCTGGGAGCAGAGGAGCTCTGCTGGCAGCTGTCTCTTCTGCCCCATGGCTCTTCTTGTTGTGTCTAGATAAGCAGAGCCCTCTCCAGTGATTCCCCAGAGCTGCAAGGTTGGGAACTCATCCTTGCCTCTGGCCTCCCTCCCTGCAATTAACTTAGCTCTGCTGGGATGGTTTTCCTCCATGATTCATTGTGTAGGAGTTAAAGATCTCCCCCCCTTTTTTTTTTTTGGACAGATGAGGCAAAGGATGCTGATGTGCCCTGGCAGAGCTCTCCTGCCCTGTTCCCTAGCCACTGGGCATTGCTGTGCATCACGGTGCCATGCCCCTCCCTGCCCCTCATGGGGCCACCACCTGGTGGTGGTGAAGATGGTCCAGGTGACCAGCCAGCCCCCAGAGCTGAGGCAAAGCCAGGGCTTTCCGCATGTACCTCCATATCTCACCGTAACGAACACGGCGTTTGGCATGCCTCTTCCCGGAGCTGCTCAACTCCGGCTGGGAACCGGGCCTGCGATGTGGGGGCTGCTCGTGCCGGGTGCCGTCCTGCAGGCAGTGGGGATGACAAAATGCCCGATGGCAATGGTGTTAGCTGCTGGAGAGCCCAGGGGAGGGGCTGCGTTTCCAGCCGATGCTGTTGTGGTTTCAGTAGCCAGATTTCCCAGCAATGGGGAATGGCCCCCGCAGATTCCCAAGCCTCCTGCAGCTGGGCAATGGGAGAGGGTGGGTAGAGCAGGGGCTGGGCTAAGCAACAGGCTGTTGTGAAGGCTGTCTGCTCTGTGTGGTCCCAGCTGCTCTGAATTTCAGACTTTTTGCAGTCTTGTGGTGTTTCCTGTCCCCGCTGTTTGTCCTGCAGCTCGTCTGGGCTGGGATGGTGCCAGATCTGCCCACCCTGCTCCTAGCTGAGCCCAGCGCTGCTGCAAGGGCAGCTGCGGTCTCCTCTGCAAGATGGTCAGATGCCACTGGAAAAACCTTCCTCAGGATCCTGCCTGCTCCGGTCCTACTCTGGAGCATGAGGTGTTTTGCAGCCTGGGAAGAGCTGTGGGCAGTTGTAAGGACAGCAGCTGTACCTGTGCTGCGGAGCAGGAGGAAGCCACAGGGCTTAGCAGCAAATGTGGGGTGGTGCAGCAGTAAGTCCTGGTCCATGTTTTGCCCTGGCCTGACGGGGTAGCTGTGCCTGGTCAATCTGGGATAAAACCTGCTTCGTTTGGGTGAGTTCCTTCTGTTCCCTGAGCACCTCTTGTACCTCATGCGGGAGGGAATAAAGCTGGCAGAAGAGGGTGAGCATGGCGCTGGGCTCGTACCTGCTCTTGCACTTGCATAGCCAGGTACTTTCCTGCACCCCGCAGCTGTCAGTGATGTGCATGGCTTATGCACCATCTGCATCTTCCATTTGTTGCCCAAATGTTGCTGTACAAGTGATCCTGCAGCAGTGCTTAGGGGGCCCTGTAGCAGCATCCCCTTTTCCTGCGGAGATGCTGAGACATACAGATGAAATCATGTCCCCGGGCTGGTCAGCGGATGTGGAGGACCTGAATGGTGGGAACCAGTAACAACGCTTATGTACTGCACATCCAGTGCTTGCTGCTCTGTGGACAAATTCCCTTTCTCCAGAATGCCCCTCCTTGCATGAGGAGGTGATTTCCTTCTGCCTTGGTGGGTCTTCGTTTTTCGCAGGCTCTGTCTAATCCATGCACCTGAGCTGCTGGGGGCTTGGTGACAGGGTATATGTGTGACACTCCTCACCTAAAACACATGTGCAGGGTGACTCCCATTCACCTTGCCACCACCTTGCAGGGTCTGGGGACTGCTGGTGGGCAACAGCTGGAGCTGCAGCATGCTCGTACCTGCATGGGCTCAGGGGCCTGGCTGCATCAAACAGAAGCTGCTGATATGCTGCAATGGCAGGACTTCACAAGGCCAGAAGACATCAAGGCAAAGCCCCAGCCTTGAATGGGCTTTGGAGCTGGTCTCGTGCAGCTGTTGCTGCCTGCTGTAGGCTGGCTCTAATAACTCTGATACAGCAGGTTTGCCTGGATGGGCACAGGTGGGACACAGCCAGGCTTTACTGCATGTGCAGGTGTGGCACCTATACACTCCACATCCCCCTGGCAATGTACCCCTGGCTGCCCTCCTGTACTGCAGCAGCCCCTGCAGCCCAGCTGTGCAAGGTGCTGTATGGTCCCATCAGGTCTAACTGGCACCTCACTACTTCATGGCGCTGCAGGTGCGGACCCTGCTCTGTGACATCTGTGTTATAGCTGCTCTGATTGCCCCAGTCATCAACTTTCACTCTCATTTTCCCCTCACTGCTCCCAGGGGAGTCTGTGTCACAGTAAATTGGGCAAGGTTGTGTGGGTAACTGCTTTTGTTAGACCAGCTGATAAAGAATGCGGAAAAAATAGGCGAGCCGTTGGGTGCACCAACCCTTGTTCAGAGCACTGCAGCATGGCAAAGCAAAGCAAGCGTCCAGCTTGCTGCGTCACATCCTGGGATGATGGTGGTTCTTCCTCTTCAGGATCTGCCCGTGCCAGAGACATGGTGCTGGCGTGTTTAACAATGCAGGGCTCTGTCTCAGAGCTCCATTTTCCCTCAAACCCAGAGCACGCAGGGACCGGTCGTTTTAGGAACCACTTGCAAACATCTTTGGCTTGGGAACACCTTGGGAGCAGGGCTGGGTGCTGCAGAGGGGAGGGAAAGGGCCATCCCTGGATGGTGATGTGGTGGCATCAGGGGGGCTGAGCCTGCCTGAGGAGGGCAGGAGGTACCCACTGGTTATGGGACAGTGCAAAGTGCCTGCCAACCACCCTGCTGTGAAGAACTGCCATCGGCCGGTGGCTGGAGGGTGCAGAGACTTGCTGGGGGGAGGCCAGCCCTTGACTGTGGCTGGCTGTGTGATGTGGCGTCTCTGGGCCCTGTGTTGGGTGTTACAGACAGGAGGGGCTTTACACCTAGTGAGTTCGGCAGCCTTTTGCTGCAACGGTCTGCTGTCGTTCCGCACAAGGCACCAGCTGTGCTGCAGTCGTGTCTCGCTGCACCAGCTCCCTTGGGAAATGCCTTCCGGCAGGTGACTTCGGCAGCCACCCCCGCATGTTTGCCCCTGGCTGCTGTTTCTGAGGCAGCCCTGGCAAAGAGGCAGCGCTCTCAGCACCGTTGGCAGCTCCCAGCCCATGCTGCGGGGCAGTCATTCTTGTCACAGCGATGGAGCTGCATGGAGAAGGGAGCAGCAACTTTCCTTATATTGCTTCTGCGATGAGACAGCTGGGGGGCTCTGGCACATCCTGTCTTTCATTCTCCCTGGTGGCAGAAGAGCCAGCTGGCTCCCAGCCTGCTGCTACCACAGGGCATCCTTGGCATTGTGTGGCTCAGGCTCCTGGTCTCCTGCGCACCTGGTGGCAGAGGCCTCGAGGCAAAAGGTCTGAGTGTAAGACCACAGAAAAACCTCTCTTCTCCCCCCATCAGAGAGGGGAGATGGTCAGTGATGCCTCCCCACCGTACCCCAGTGCCTGGGGCAGAGGGTGGTGGGGTGGGCTGTGCGTGCATCGGTGCACCTAGAGGAAATGGCCTAACCTGGAGCAAAGGTGGGCGGTGGGTTGCAATGCTCAGCTCTCGCCCCACTGCTTCGAGCCCCCTCCCTGAAGCCCAGCTGCAAGCAAAGTGAGCAACGTGGGGAGCTGGAGTCCCCGAGCCCCCTGTGTCATTTACATATGCCTCACTGACGCCAGCGGCACAGCAACCTGGGTTCGTGCAGCACCACAGACCCTCTCCGAAACAGCCTCCCTTCCTCTGCTTCCTGCCATGGCCCTGGGCTTCATGGTCCTGCTCCTGGTGGGGACGATGGGGACAGGTAAGGGTGGTGTGACTGAGCTGGCTGTTGTCTGGGGGGGGCACTGCAGGGTGGTGGGCAGGACTGGACTGTACAAGGGGGATGTTAGGCTGAGTAGGGCGTTTTGCTCCAGGGCTGTGTGGTGTGATGAGCAGGATGGAGGTTGAGTAATGGGGTTGCCTCAAGGGAGCAGGCGGACATTTTGGGGCTGAGGGCGATGGGGGACATGGCTCAGCCCATCGGTAACTGCATCCCTTGGTGTGCGCAGCTTCCAGGGCTCAGCCCGTGCTGACCCAGCCGTCCTCTGTGTCAGTGCTGCCTGGGCAGACTGCTCGGCTGTCCTGCACCCTGAGCCCCCAGTACAACATCAGCGAGTTCGGCATCTCCTGGTACCAGCAGCGCCCGGGGCACTCCCTGAGGTACCTGCTCTATTACAACTCTGAGCAAGACAAGCACAAGCCCGCCAAGATTCCCGACCGCTTCTCTGCTACCAAAGACCTCGCCAGCAATGCCTGTATCCTCATCATCACATCCGCCTGCCATGAAGACAACGGCAACTATTACTGCTCCCTGTCACGTGCCTTCAGCTGGTTTTAGAAACGGGGAACAAAAGCTTTCTGCATTTTCCCTTGCAACCCTGATGCAAAGCCTCAACAGGGAGAATGGCAGCCCTAGGAGGAATGGGAAAAGACCCTCTTGCACTTGAGCAAGCCCAGCAGCGCTGCGTTGTGCTGTGACGTGCCGCAACCTCCTCTTTGACCCCAAGCGTCCCCCATGGAGCATTAGACAGTCTGATACGGTGCGAGACCTGCCAGGGCTCAGCCCAGGAACACCCAGGAGCGGGGATCTCCTGCTGCGGTGGGAGGACAGAGGGCTCTGCCATGGCCTGGCTTTCCTGGGCTCTTCCAGCACTTGGCACAATGCGGGCTTGATCCCGGCTTGGGCTTCCGCACAGTTTGGCTCCCCTGATAATAAAGGTTAATCCTTAGCCACGCGGCTTGTGTCACGTATGTAGTGTCCAGAGGAGCCCTTTGGGCGTCTCTCTGCGGGATGGCGCCATGCCCTGGGGTACCTGCGATAGGAGGCTGAGCCAAAGGCGCTATGGCGTGGAGTTTGGTGGGATCTCTTGGGCCTGGATAGAGCTGCGTCACCCACCCCTGGCAGAGCCCATCTTCCCCAGAGAGACGGAGACCCCCACCGCAGGTGCCACGCGCAGTGCCCTGCCCACGGGGAGGTCTGTCCCCACGCCGTAAGGACCTGTCCCCTGCCGGAGCACCCTCAGTGCCGCCTCATGGCCCCCAACGTCTCCCCCCCGCCCCCGTCTCCCTGCGCCGCCATCTCCCCTCACCCCACCCTCCCTCGCAGCCCCAGCACCCCCCATAGCTTCTGAGGGGAAAAGGACACGTTTAACCACAGGGGCACCTGCGGGTGCTTTATATGAACATTTTCACACAGAAGGATAATACATTTTTCCACAAAAATACCACAGATTTAATTAAAAACACGGGGGGGGGGGGGGGCGGAGGGGAAGACGCCAACGCGTCTGGCTCCGCAGCACCGGTGACAACCGCGCCTCCGCACTGCGCATGCTCAGCACTGCGGGCACGCGCAGAGGCGGGCGTTAGGCGCCGACGTCACGTGGGGAGCTGCTGGCGCTGCCATTGGCTTGGGGGAGGAGAAAAAGAGGCGCGTCACTTCCTGGTTACCTCAGCGCGCGTCAGAGTAACGGGGTGACTGGTGCCGTGTGGAGCAGCAGGATGGTGAGCGGCGGCCAAGGGCGCCCGGGGCCGCTTCCCTACAGCGCCGGGCCGGGGGAGCGGCCCCGAGCCCGCAGGTTCAGCGTGGGGCGGCTGCTTGGCCTGGCTCGCCCCGTTGTGGCGGCGCCCGCCGCCTTGTTCTCCCCGGGCAGCGCATCCCCTTACCTCCGGCTACGTGCGGGAGCGAGAGCGCCTGGCTCTCCCCGCGTGGGAGCAGGCGCGGGGCAGCTCGGGCATGATGAGGGGTTGTTTCCTCAAAGCTGAATCTGAAAGAAATCCCTGCTGGGCCTGTAATGGTTTGCCAGACTCTGCGAATGCTCTGGAGCGGCAAAAAGGTTTTGTGCTGTTCTGTGGAGTAACCTGGTTAAAACTCTCTCTTTCCTCCTGCTGTGTGCAAAGTTGGTGTTAGTATTAGGGGACCTTCACATCCCACACCGGTGCAGTGGTCTACCGGTGAAGTTCAAGAACCTGCTGGTTCCAGGAAAGATTCAGCACATCTTGTGTACAGGAAACCTCTGCACCAAGGAGAGCTATGACTACCTCAAGACTCTGGCTGGGGACATCCATGTTGTTAGGGGGGACTCTGAGGTAACGTTCTTACTGCTGTTAATTCCTTCCCATATGCTGTGGTTGTCTCGATGAAACCTGGGGAGTCCTTCAGCATTAGGAATTCCTGAACTGTAATTCACCAGGATAGGAAGTAGGGATGAGTAAGGCTGAAGAAACAAAATTATTTTCTAGACCCTTCTTGTTGCATTTGCAGCAGGGGGGACTGGGTGTGTGGGGGGTAATGCACTTGATTCATATGAACTCTGGCACAAGTCTGTTTGTGATTGCTGTGAGGCTGCTGGAGTCTTCCAGCTGGCTGTGCCGTTGCAGGAACGGGGGATTTGTGTATGTGTGTTTATTTACTGTTGGGTAGCCTTGAGGCTCCTGCTCTCTGTGCAAATTCCCCGCCCTTTCTTCTGCAGTTGCTCTTGCTGGGGTGTGGTACAAGCATCCAGTGGGTCCACACATTGAAAGAGACCTTGTGTGCTCTAATAGTGAAAGGCGGGTTTGTGTCTTGGAATGTAGGAACCTGCATTGCATAGGTGAGGGCTTTTTGCATTGGCTGTTTTATAGGCTGTGCCTTTCTCCTTCTCAGAGCCTGAATTATCCTGAAGAGAAAGTTGTAACTGTTGGGCAGTTCAGAATCGGGCTGATTCACGGCCATCAAGTTATTCCCTGGGGCGATGTGGCCAGCCTGGCACTGCTGCAGAGGCAGCTGGATGTGGACATTCTCATCTCAGGACACACGCACAGATTTGAAGCATTTGAACATGAAAACAAATTCTACATCAACCCGGGATCAGCTACAGGAGCCTACAGTGCTTTGGCAACGTGAGTGAGGGGGACCCTGGGCTGCCCAGTGCAGCAGAGCCCATAGGTGTTACCTGAAATGTGCACGGTCACCTGTGAGTGTCTGGCCACTGTGCTGCAGAGCGCTGGCGAGGTGTCATGAGGAGCAGGCGACCAGCTCTCTCCCTTCCCAGGGAATGCAGTGGGGCTCCCCTGTTTCCAGCATTTTACTTAGCCCACGTGTTGGGCATGACAGCCCGGCACCGGTGTGTCTGGGGTTGCTTCCTGGGCCTGGAGAGGGCTGAATTGCAGCAGCTTCTTGAAGTCGTTTTGCCTTCTGGTGTCTGCCCAGAAGTTGCATGCTCATATTTTGCAGGAAATCAGACTGCTGGAGGCATCGCCAGCTTTAGCGTCTGAGCCTGACACGACTTAGGCTGTTCAGTAGCCTCGAGGGCTGTTCTAGGCTCAGCGCAGCTCTGCAGGAGATGCTGTTGTCAGTGCCTGCAAACTGCAGCGTTTCCCAGATCCCTGCAGCCCTTGGCAACCAAGCGTATTAAATACATAAGCATAAGGTATGTTAATAGCTAGAAGTGTAAGCTAATTGGAAAGATCGACAAAGTATGTTTTCTTTCCAGGAACATCATCCCTTCATTTGTACTGATGGATATCCAGGCTTCCACAGTTGTGACTTATGTATACCAACTAATTGAGGATGATGTGAAAGTAGAAAGAATTGAGTTCAAGAAGTACTGAATCATGTTCAAACCTGCTTGTGGACTTACCACCACCTTTCATTCCTTCTCTTTCCAGTTAAGTCGAAGCAGAGGCAGGCCACGGGGGGGTGCTGCTGCTGCGGCGTGCTAGACGGTAAAGCAGCCGCAACACTTTATTGCTTCTGAGCTTGGGGGGGGGGAACCACAACAAAAAAAAAACCACGTTAGTGTTGGTTCCCAACCAGAACTTGAAGCAGAAGAATTAAGAGAAAGAGGCCTGTGGAAAACGTCCTGTGCCTAAGGAGGAGCTGCTGTGTTCCTGGCCTAAGGGAGTCAGAGAGCGGTGGTAGCTTGGCATTGAACCTCTTCTGTAAAACGAACATAGAATAATAAATCGCTGTCTTCATGTGTCTGGGTCCCATTCATTATCCTTCTAAAAGGTGAGAGGGGCCTGGCTTTTGGTGTGAGGGGGCTCTGAGGGCTGAAAGAAAGCTGCCGTTTGCTTCCTGAGACGCAGCCCTGAGACGTTTCAGGGTCTGTCAGAGATGCCCAAGGACTCTTGGCAGCGGCTTTGGCAGACCCATCCCACCTCCTGCTGAGGAGCAGCACGGAAAGGCAGAAGCAGGTCTGGGAAGGGTGGTGCGGGGAGCTCTGCGTGGGCGTGTGGGGCTGGGCAGGCTGGGCGTTTGCCGTCCTGCTCCCTGGCAGCAGGGCCAGAGCGCTTCTCGTCCCCGCGCTGCTGCTGAGAAGCGGGAGCGCCTGCGCTGCCGGAGCGATCGCAGAGACCGCCCCTGGCCCGGGAGGTCTCGGAGCACCAGCCTGCAGTGGGGGTGCGCTGCGGGCAGGGGGTGCTGGCGCGGCGCTGCTGGTGCGAAGCGCCCGGGGCGGGAGGGGAAGGGGAGGGCGGCTGGAGGAGCTGTGCTGCCGCAGAGGGATGCTCGAGGGGTGCGTGGGTGGGTGATGCCAGGGCCGCAGATGGGCTAAAGCGGCTGCAGAGGATGCTTCAGCAAGGCAGAGTAGAAAAGCGTGTCTGCCATCCCTTGGGACGTGTCTGGGCTAAGGTTGTATTTACTAAAGACAGAGTCGAGGAGCATTTGCCCGGACACCTTGATCCTGAGGTGTCAGAGTCTTGTGGCTCCTCAGAGAAACCCGGCTGTGGTGCCTTGGTGTGACGCAGGACCCGGTTTTCCCAGCTGAGTGGCCCAGGGAGCAGGCAGCCCAGAGGGATCTTGGTGCCTTCAGTGGACAGTGGCTGACCCCCGTCTTCTCCCCTCTGTCCTCGCCCTCTCCAGGTTCCCTGGTCCAGGCAGCGCTGACTCAGCTGCCCTCAGTGTCGGTGAACCCAGGAGAAACCGTCCAGATCACCTGCTCCGGGAGTAGCAGCAGCAGCTATGATTATGCTGGCTGGTACCAGCAGAAGACACCTGGCAGTGCCCCTGTCACTGTGATCTACCAGAACAGCAAGAGACCCTCGGGCATCCCTTCGCGATTCTCCGGTTCTGCGTCCGGCTCCACGGCCACGTTAACCATCAGTGGGGTCCAAGCCGAGGACGAGGCTGTCTATTACTGTGGTAGCTACGACAGCAGCAGTGCTGGTCTGATGGTGACACCAAGTCACAGGCAAGCGAGACCTTGACTGTCAAAGGGGTCAGTTTTATCTCCTCCTGCCTCTCAGCCCAGCAGGGCCCTCCCTCTGGCTTTGGGGTTTGCCCTTTTCCCTCCAGGTGCCATTCCCCATGTGCCCTGTGTCTCAGGGCTGTGACCATGTCCCCAGTGATGGGGCCCTGGTGCTGGAGAGGCCCTGGCTGGGCTCGTCCCCACTGCCTAATACCCACATGAGGGGCAGAGGAGCCTGGGACAGAGTTAGGAGCTGGAGCCTGCGGAGCTGCCTTGGAAAAGCTTTGCTGCGTTTCTGCTCCCCCAGGCTGAGTGGTGCCCGGGGCCCTGCGGCCCTGCAGCCACCCTGGGTGCGCGGGGCTGGGTGCGTGGGCGTTTGCAGCCTGGGGGAGCCTCAGGCGCTGCGGCTCGGCAGGGAGAGCTTCTGCCTCAGCCCCTTGCACTCACTGAGGTCTGGCTCAGCCACCCCGGTGTCTGTGTCCCTGGGGCAAACCACCTAGATCTGCTCCAGGAGTACCAACGGTGTTTATGGCTGGTTCCAGCAGAAGACACCTGGCAGTGCCCCTGTCACTGTGATCTACCAGAACAGCAAGAGACCCTCGGGCATCCCTTCGCGATTCTCCGGATCCAAGTCCGGCTCCACAGGCACGTTAACCATCAGTGGGGTCCAAGCCGAGGACGAGGCTGTCTGTTACTGTAGTGGCCATGACAGCAGCAGTTATGGTGACACAGAGCAATGGGAAAGTGATATAGAAACCGCCCACCATTGCAGGGACCAGTTAGGAGTCTCTGCTCTCCCACCATCACCCATCAAGGGAGGGCTGTGCTCCTGGGGCACTGGCTGACCCCCGTCTTCTCCCCTTCTTCCTCTCCCTCTCCAGGTTCCCTGGTCCAGGCAGCGCTGACTCAGCCGCCCTCAGTGTCGGCGAACCTGGGACAAACCGTCCAGATCACCTGCTCCGGGAGCAGCTACAGCTATGGCTGGTTCCAGCAGAAGACACCTGGCAGTGCCCCGTCACTGTGATCTACTACAACGACAAGAGACCCTCGGGCATCCCTTCGCGATTCTCCGGATCCACGTCCGGCTCCTCGGGCACGTTAACCATCAGTGGGGTCCAAGCCGAGGACGAGGCTGTCTATTACTGTGGTGGCTACGACAGCAGCAGTACTGCTGCCACGGTGACACAGAGTAATGGGGAAGTGATACAAAACCTCCCGCCATCGCAGGGGCCAGTCAGGAGTCTCTGCTGTCCCCATTTGATGGTGGGGCAGGTCTCCACCATGGCCCTGCCCTTGCTGCCCTGTGCTGGAGGGGGCTGTGCCTGGTGTCCCAGCTCAGCCATCCCACAGAGCCCCAGGTCTGAGCCCCTCCCCGGTCATTTGAGGACGGGTGACCCCCAGCAGCCCTGTCCCTGCCGTGCACTGCAAGTCTGAGGTCCCCTGCACTCCCCAGCTGGCACCCAGGGCCCTGCCGGGTGCCTCCCTGCCCTCCTCCAAGCCCAGCTGCGCCAGGGGCCCCGGGCCATCACCCCAGGGGGGTTCAGCCCTGCTGAAACTCTCGTTCCAGCACCAGGAGGTGGGGTCGTGCCACGGGCCGGGGAGCTGGGCCAAAGCTTTGCCTTCAAGCCCTGGGAAGGGACGTTTCCCGTGGGCGCAGCAGCTCCAGGGCCGTGCGTGAGGCTGCCAGGGCAGAGCAGGGCTGGCCAGGGGCTGCTCTGTTGTGCAGCAAGAGGAGCCCACGGGCTACTCCAGCGTTGGCTGTGTTTGCCCAGTGCTGGCCCACAGGGCTCAGGCTCAGCCTGTGCAGGAGCTCCCTGGCACCTCTGGACCCCTGGGAAGCCCCTGGCCCTGGGCAATGTCCCACCACAGTCCCATGAGAGCAGGGGCTGCCCAGCACCCTGACCCCATCCCCATCCTGTGTTTGGAGCTGCCGTCTCCTCACGGTGCTCGCCCATGGCTCAGGTGCCCTGGCCACACTTGCTGCGTCCAGCTGGGGACTTTGAGCACAGGGGTCCCATCCCCATCCCACTGCCCGAGGAGGGCTGTGCTCCTGGGGCACTGGCTGACCCCCGTCTTCTCCCCTCTCTCCTCTCCCTCTCCAGGTTCCCTGGTCCAGGCAGCGCTGACTCAGCCGCCCTCGGTGTCAGCGAACCCAGGACAAACCGTCCAGATCACCTGCTCCGGGGTTAGCAGTGGCAGCAATGTTGGCTGGTACCAGCAGAAGACACCTGGCAGTGCCCCTGTCACTGTGATCTATGCTAACAGCAACAGACCCTCGGGCATCCCTTCGCGATTCTCCGGATCCAAGTCTGGCTCCACGGGCACGTTAACCATCAGTGGGGTCCAAGCCGAGGACGAGGCTGTCTATTACTGTGGTGGCTACGACGGCAGCAACTATGGTTTCTGGTGACAATGAGTTATAGGAAGTAAAACAGAGACTCCAAAATGAGAGGAAGGTTTTCAGCCCTTCTCCCTCCTGGCCCAGCAGAGTTGTGGCTGTGGGGCCGAGGCACCTTCCTGTCCCCTCTGCCTGCCCATAGCTGTGAATGTCCTCCCTTTCTTGTCCCAGAGCACTTGAGGTGAGTTTGTGGCTGGGGACTGTTGTCCCTACCCCTACAAAATTCACAGTGTGGCCTTGTCTGCCACCCCAATGCCTCTTGCTACTGACAACCATGTCCTCCTGCTGCTGCCAGAGCTGCCTCTGCACTGGGACGTGTTGTGCTGGGCTCAGCTCCCCAAATTTGCCTGTGCCTGTGGTTGTGTCCATTCTTCTCTGACTGTGGCGTTCCCTGTCCTGCTGCCTGGAGAGGGCTGTGCTCATGGGGCACTGGCTAACCCCATCTTCTCCCCTCTCTCCTCTCCATCCCCAGGTTCCCTGGTCCAGGCAGCGCTGACTCAGCCGCCCTCGGTGTCAGCGAACCCAGGACAAACCGTCCAGATCACCTGCTCCGGGGGCAGCAGCGACTGGTATGGTTGGTACCAGCAGAAGACACCTGGCAGTGCCCCTGTCACTGTGATCTATGCTAACAACAAGAGACCCTCGGGCATCCCTTCGCGATTCTCCGGATCCACGTCCGGCTCCACGGGCACGTTAACCATCAGTGGGGTCCAAGCCGAGGACGAGGCTGTCTATTACTGTGGTGGCCAGGACGGCAGTGCTGATCAGCATCCAGGTGCCCTGCAGGGAGGCCACAGTTGCGTGCTCTGGGTTGACCGTTACTGCCTGCTGTGCGTGGGTGGCAGCGATCCTGAGGGTGGTGCTGGAGGATGTGGAAGAGGCACAGCTCCTGGTAGTGCAGAACTGTGGTGTGGCTGGTTGCTCCTGCCCTCAAAATGTCTTATCCTGTGGCTGGTCCTGTGTCCCAGAGAAGGTGTGAGAAACCCTGCTGTTATCTCTGGCTGTCCCGCTCTGGTCCCTGGGCTCCCTGCCAGTTCAGGGCTGATGCCCACCCTCCTCTGGTCACAGCAACTGTGCCTAAGGGCCCTATGCCCGTGTGAGCTGCTGTCCCCTGTGAGCACGGGGTGCCCGAAGGTTGTGGCAGGGACTGGAGGTGTCTCTGGACATAGTGGAAGCTGCGGTACGAGTGAGGGACAGCATGGGCAGCCTCCTTTGCTCTCAGTTCATAGAATCATAGAATCATTAAGGTTGGAAAAGACCTCTAAGATCATCGAGTCCAACCGTCAACCCAACACCACCATGCCCATTACACCATGTCCCGAAGCGCCTCATCTACACGTCTTTTAAATACTTCCAGGGTCGGTGACTCCGCCACTTCCCTGGGCAGCCTGTTCCAAGGCCTGACCACTCTTTCAGTGAAGAAATTTCTCCTAATGTCCAATCTAAACCTCCCTTGGTGCAACTTGAGGCCATTTCCTCTCATCCTATCGCTAGTTCTCTACTTGGGAGAAGAGACCAGCACCTACCTCGCTACAACCTCCTTTCAGGTAGTTGTAGAGCGCGATGAGGTCTCCCCTCAGCCTCCTCTTCTCCAGACTAAACAACCCCAGGTCCCTCAGCCGCTCCTCATAAGACTTGTGCTCCAGACCCTTCACCAGCGTTGTTGCCATCCTCTGGACACGCTCCAGCACCTCCATGTCCTTCTTGTAGTGAGGGGCCCAAAACTGAACACAGTATTCGAGGTGCGGCCTCACCAGTGCCGAGTACAGGGGCACGATCACCTCCCTGCTCCTGCTGGCCACACTATTTCTGATACAGGCCAGGATGCCATTTGCCTTCTTGGCCACCTGGGCACACTGCCGGCTCATGTTCAGCCGGCTGTCAACCGGCACCCCCAGGTCCTTTTCCTCCGGGCAGCTTTCCAGCCACTCTTCCCCAAGCCTGTAGCGTTGCCTGGGGTTGTTGTGGCCCAAGTGCAGGACCCGGCACTTGGCCTTGTTGAACCTCATGCAGTTGGCCTCGGCCCATCGATCCAGCCTGTCCAGGTCCCTCTGCAGAGCCTTCCTGCCCTCCAGCAGATCAACACTCCCGCCTAACTTGGTGTCATCTCCAAACTTACTGGGGGAGAACTCGATCCCCTCATCCAGATCATTGATAAAGATATTGAACAGGACTGGCCCCAAAACTGAGCCCTGGGGAACACCGCTCGTGACCAGCCGCCAACTGGATTTAACTCCCATCACCACACTCTCTGGGCTCGGCCGTCCAGCCGGTTTTTTACCCAGCAAAGAGTGTACCTGTCTAGGCCGTGAGCCGCCAGCTTCTCTAGGAGAATGCTGTGGGAGACAGTGTCAAAGGCTTTACTGAAGTCCAGGTAGACCACATCCACAGCCTTTCCCTCATCCACGAGGCGGGTCACCTGGTCATAGAAGGAGATCAGGTTGGTCAAGCAGGACCTGCCTTCCATGAACCCGTGCCGGCTGGGCCTGATCTCCTGGTTGTCCCAGACATGGCTTGTGAGCGCCCTCAAGATGAACCGCTCCATAATCTTCCCTGGCATCGAGGTCAGGCTGACCGGCCTGTAGTTCCTCCTCTGGCCCTTCTTGTAGATGGGCGTCACATTGGCGAGCCTCCAGTCGTCCGGGACCTCCCCTGTTAACCAGGACTGCTGATAAATGACGGAGAGTGGCTTGGCAAGCTCCTCCGCCAGCTCCCTCAGTACCCTCGGGTGGATCCCATCCGGCCCCATACACTTGTGAGCGTCCAGGTGGCGTAGCAGGTCGTTAACTGCTTCCTCTTGGATTATGGGGGGTTTGTCCTGCTCACCATCCCTGTCTTCCAGCTCAGGGGGCTGAGGACCCTGAGGATAACTGGTCTGATTATTAAAGACTGAGGCAAAGAAGGCCTTAAGTACCTCAGCCTTATCCTTGTCCTCGGTGGCAATGTTGCCCCCTGCAGCCAATAAAGGGTGGAGATTCTCCTTGGCTCTCCTTTTGTCATTAATATACTTGTAAAAACATTTTTTGTTGTCTCTCACGACAGTGGCCAAATTGCGTTCTAGCTGGGCTTTTGCCTTTCTAATTTCCTCTCTGCACGACCTAACGCGATCCCTGTACTCTTCCTGAGTTGCCTGCCCCTTCTTCCACAAGAGGTAAACTCTCCTTTTTTCCCTGAGTCCCAGCCAGAGCTCCCCGTTCAGCCAGGCCGGTCGCCTTCCCTGCCCGTTCTTCTTGCGGCACATGGGGACAGCCCGCTCCTGCGCCTTTGAGACTTCTTCTTGAAGAACGTCCAGCCTCCCTGGACCCCTTTGCCCTTCAGGGCTGTCTCCCAAGGGACCCTCTCGACCAGTGTCCTGAGCAGGCCAAAGTCTGGCCTCCAGAATCCATGGTAGCGGTTTTGCTGGCCCCCCTCCTTACTTCACCAAGAATCGAGAATTCTATCATTTCATGGCAGCTGAACCCACGCCGGCCTCCGACCACCACATCTCCCACCAGTCCGTCTCTGGTTGTGAACAGCAGGTGAAGCGAGGCACCTCCCCGGGCAGGCTCACTCACCAGCTGCCAGGAAGTTCTCTTCCACACACTCCAGGAACCTCCTCGACTCTTTCCTCTCTGCCGTGTGGGATTTCCAGCAGGCGTCCGGAAAGTTGAAGTCCCCCAGTTCCTCCGGTGCTGTCCCTGAGGGCCTTCTCGTCCCCACGTGGTGTCAGCGTGGCCCCGCGCCACAGTCCTGAGGTTCGCGGGGCCGCCAGGAGGCAAAGGGGCTGGGGACAGCCAGGTGCCAGTGTGTGACGCCCTGGTGCAGGGCAGTCCCAGCAGACCCCTTTGGAGGCTGCTGCGGCCCGTGCTGTCGGCAGGGAGCAGAGGGGCTGCCCCTGGCCGGACAAGTGTGGGGGATGCCACGTGCGCTGATTGTTACGAACTCCAGCCCAAGTCTACTTGTGGTGGCTGTGAAGCCACTGGAGACCCCCAGCGCACTTTGCAGTTGGAGGAACTGGGGGCTTGTGTTTCTTTACTGTTGGGTAGCCTTGAAGCTCCTGGTCCCCGTGTGGTTCCAGTCCCCTTCCAAATCCCAGTTCTCTGCTCCGCAGTTCTCTTGTGGCCCTTAAGAGAGGCCCAGCTGTGGTGCCCTCGTTTGAAGCAGGACCTGGCTTTCCCAGCTCCTCTGTCACTGCTGCTGAGCAGCAGGTGGGTAGCATGGCCGAGCAGAGTTGGGTGCTCCAGAGCAGGGCGATGTGTCCCCGTGCCAAAGTGGGGCTGTCCCCTGCCCTGTGCACAGGAGGTCCCGGTGCAGCGAGGCCACGGTCCTCCTGGGCAGGGACAGGCACTGGGTGGGCCCTGGCTGAGCTCAGAGCTCCGCAGCCCTGTTCTGGAAGGAGCAGGTACCCAGGGAGCGGGCAGCCCAGAGGGATCTTGGCGCCTTTTGGTGGGCCAGAGACCTGCCTGCAGTGGGCAGGGGGAGCACTGGGACAGCAGCTGCCTGTGAACATTGGGGGCCACGTTTGCATGGAGGGGCCGTGCCTGAGCAGGTGGGGTCTTAAGAGGGCGTTGGGTCCATGGCACAGCCCCATTGGCGTGGGGACCCACAGCTGGTGGGATTGCGTCATGGCCTGGGCCCCATTCTCCTCGTGGTGCTTGCCCATGGCTCAGGTGCCCTGGGCAGGCTTGCTGCGCCCAGCCGGGACCTTTGGGCACAGGGTCTCCTGGGGCATTGGCTGACCTCCGTCTTCTTCCCTCTCTCCTCTCCCTCTCCAGGTTCCCTGGTCCAGGCAGCACTGACTCAGCCGCCCTCGGTGTCAGCGAACCCAGGACAAACCGTCCAGATCACCTGCTCCGGGGTTAGCAGCAGCAGATATGCTGGCTGGTACCAGCAGAAGACACCTGGCAGTGCCCCTGTCACTGTGATCTACAAGGACAACAACAGACCCTCGGACATCCCAGCACGATTCTCCGGTTCTGCATCCGGCTCCACGGCCACGTTAACCATCAGTGGGGTCCAAGCCGAGGACGAGGCTGTCTATTACTCTGGTGGCTACGAAAGCAGCAGTGATGCTGTTATAGCGACACAGAGAGGTGTGGAAATGAGCTACAGAGGAGTTCAAAATGATGGTTTTCTGCTCTTCTCCCTTCGTGGCCCAGCAGAGTTGTGGATGTGGGGCTGAGGCAATTTTCTGTCCCCTCTGCATGACCATAGCTGTGAATGTCCTCCCTTTCAAGTCCTAGACCATGGAGGTGATTTTGTGGCTGGAGACCATTGCCCTGGTGCCTACAAAATTCCAGTGTGGCCTTGTCTGCCACCCCATTGCCTCTTGCTACTGATGACCATGTCCTCTTGCTGCTGCCAGAGCTGCCTCCATGAGGGGATGCATTGGGCTACGCTCAGCTCCCCAAATATTCCTGTGACCGTGTCCAGGTCTGTTCTCCTCTGACCGTGAAATTCCCCGTCCCACTGCCCATGGAGGGCCGTGCTCCTGGGGCACTGGCTGAGCCCCGTCTTCTCCCCTCTCTCCTCTCCCTCTCCAGGTTCCCTGGTCCAGGCAGCGCTGACTCAGCCGCCCTCGGTGTCAGCGAACCCAGGACAAACCGTCCAGATCACCTGCTCCGGGATTAGCGGCAGCTACGCTGTTGGCTGGTACCAGCAGAAGACACCTGGCAGTGCCCCTGTCACTGTCATCTACTGGAATGACAAGAGACCCTCGGGCATCCCTTCGCGATTCTCCGGATCCAAGTCTGGCACCACGGGCACGTTAACCATCAGTGGGGTTCAAGCCGAAGACAAGGCTGTCTATTACTGTGGTGGCTACGACAGCAGCAGTTATGGTCCCATGGTGACACAGAGCAATGGGAAGGTGTGTCCCAGCAATGGGAAAGTGACTCACCCGCCCTCGGTATCAGCAAATCAAGGACAAACTCTCCAGATCACCTGCCCCAGGCTTGATGTTGTTGGCTGGTACCAGCAGAAGGTACCTGACAGTGCCCCGTCATTGTCATCTACAACAGCAACCAGAGACCCTCGGGCATCCCAGCACGATTCTCCAGATCCAAGTCCAGCTCCACGGCCACGTTAACCATCAGTGGGGTCCAAGCCGAGGACGAGGCTGTCTATTACTGTGGTGGCTTCGACAGCAGCTATAATGGTGACACGGAGCAATGGGGAAGTGATACAAAAACCTCCCGCCATCGCAGGGACCAGTTAGGAGTCTCTGTTGTCCCCGTTTGATGGTGGGGCAGGTCCACGCCATGGCCCTGCCCTTGCTGCCCTGTGCTGCAGGGGGCTGTGCCTGGTGTCCCGGCTCGGCCGTCCCTTTGAGCCCCAGGTCTGTGCCCGTTCCCTGTCATTTGGGGAGGGGATGACCGCCAGCAGCCCTGCTCCTGCCCCTGTCCCTCGCTGCACCAGGACCCCCCTCGTCACTGCCCCCTGCTCCCCACCACCCTCTCGCCTTCCCCTGGAGCTGCTGTGAGGTGCGGTGGCTGCTGGCGGGCTTCTCCCTGGCCAGGAGGTGTCCAGCTGGCCCGGCTCTGTGCGAGCACTGGCACGGAAACCAGGACAAACCGTCCAGATCACCTGCTCTGGGAGCAACGATAATTATGGCTGGTACCAGCAGAAGGTACCTGGCAGTGCCCCTGTCACTGTGATCTACCAGAACAGCAAGAGACCCTTGGGCATCCCTTCGCAATTCTCCGGATCCACATCTGGCTCCACAGGCACGTTAACCATCAGTGGGGTCCAAGCCGAGGACGAGGCTGTCTATTACTGTGGTGGCTACGAAAGCAGCAGCAATGCTGTTGTAGTGACACAGAGAGAAGTGGAAGTGAGCTACAGAGGAGATAAAAATGGAGGTTTTCTAGCCTTCTGACTCATGGCTGGGCAGGCTGTGGCTGAGGTATGTTCATGTCCTCTCTGCAAGGCCATGGCTGTGAATGTCCTCCTGATTGTACCATGCCATGCAGGAGGTGACTCTGGGGCTGTGGGCACCTCGTGTTTCTCCCAAGTAAAGCCATGACATTGCCCTCTCACCTGCCCCACTGGCTCCTGCTGCTGGCAGCCACGTCCTCTTGATTCTCCCAGCTCTCCTCACAGGCCCCCAGGGCTCAGGCCTTGGGCTCTGTGTGTGGGGTTGTGATCCCTCTGTGCCATTGGGACTTTTGGACACAGGGCCCTGTCTCACTGCCTGGGGCACTGGCTGACCCCCGTCTTCTCCCCTCTCTCCTCTCCCTCTCCAGGTTCCCTGGTCCAGGCAGCGCTGACTCAGCCGCCCTCAGTGTCAGCGAACCCAGGACAAACCGTCCAGATCACCTGCTCCGGGCTTAGCAGTGGCAGCTATGTTGGCTGGTACCAGCAGAAGACACCTGGCAGTGCCCCTGTCACTGTGATCTACGAGAGCACAAAGAGACCCTCGGGCATCCCCTCCCGATTCTCCGGATCCACATCCGGCTCCACGGCCACGTTAACCATCAGTGGGGTCCAAGCCGAGGACGAGGCTGTCTATTACTGTGGTGGCTACGACGGCAGCAGTGCTGGTCAGGGTCATGGTGATGCTGACATTAGTTTTTTCCCTCCTGTTCATTGCTACGCCTTCCCCTGCGTGGGGAAGAGTGGGGAGGGTGGGCAGTTCACACCCTTTGGACTTGTGGCTGTTGTGGCTCTTGCTTTGCAGGGTTTTGTCTGCATCTCTGTCCTGATGCCACCTCCCCTCTGGTGCCCATGCTGTGCTGGAGATGCCCCCATTCCCTTTGTCACACATCGCCTCCCCATGCAGCTTCTCACCGACCGGGACCCCCTGCCCTGCAGTCCCTGGCTACTGGCCTGGATGTGGCCCCTGTGGGGCATGGGCAGGGGTGTCTCCAGACTGCTGCAAACGCTGGGTGCCCACGGCAGGCCGTGCCCCTGGGCTGCCCGGTGTCGGTGACAGGGATGAGGTGTGCCCCGAGGGGCAGCGGGCAGGGAGAGGGTCCAGGCTCTGGCTACAGCAGCACCTCAGGGAGCGCCTGGGCTTGGGGCTGCACCCAGGGTGTCCCATCTGTGTGCCCGCAGGCAGAGGAGTCCCGTCACTGTACCGCTGCCCGGGGAGGGCCGTGCTCCTGGGACACTTGCTGATCCCCATCTTCTCCCCTCTCTCCTCTCCCTCTCTGGTCTCCAGGCAGGGCCTACTCAGCCGCCCTCGATGTACGTGTCCCCAGGAGTAAACAGCTGGATCTCCTGCTCCAGGATTAACAACTACTATGGCTGGTTCCAGCAGAAGGTACCTGGCAGTGCCCCAGCCATATATTTAAACTTTGGCCTTTTGGTGGGCCAGAGACCTGCCTGCAGTGGGCAGGGGGAGCACTGGGACAGGAGCTGCCCGTGAACATTGAGGGCCACGTTTGCATGGAGGGGCCGTGCCTGAGCAGGTGGGGGCTTAAGAGGGCGTTGGGTCCATGGCACAGCCCCATCGGCGTGGGGACCCACAGCTGGTGGGATTGCGCCATGGCCTGGACCCCCTCCTCCTTGTGGTGCTTGCCCATGGCTCAGGTGCCCTGGGCAGGCTTGCTGCGCCCAGCCGGGAACTTTGGGCATAGGGTACCGTCCCACTGCCCAGGAAGGGCTGTGCTCCTGGGGCACTGGCTGACCCCCGTCTTCTCCCCTCTCTCCTCCCCCTCTCCAGGTTCCCTGGTCCAGGCAGCGCTGACTCAGCCGCCCTCGGTGTCAGCGAACCCAGGACAAACCGTCCAGATCACCTGCTCCGGGCTTAGCAGCAGCAGCTATGCTGGCTGGTACCAGCAGAAGACACCTGGCAGTGCCCCTGTCACTGTCATCTACTGGAATGACAACAGACCCTCGGGCATCCCTTCGCGATTCTCCGGATCCAAGTCCGGCACCACGGGCACGTTAACCATCAGTGGGGTCCAAGCCGAGGACGAGGCTGTCTATTACTGTGGTGGCGTCGACAGCAGCTATAATGGTGACACGGAGCAATGGGGAAGTGATACAAAAACCTCCCGCCATCGCAGGGGCCAGTTAGGAGTCTCTGCTGTCCCCGTTTGATGGTGGGGCAGGTCCACGCCATGGCCCTGCCCTTGCTGCCCTGTGCTGCAGGGGGCTGTGCCTGGTGTCCCGGCTCGGCCGTCCCTTTGAGCCCCAGGTCTGTGCCCGTTCCCTGTCATTTGGGGAGGGGATGACCGCCAGCAGCCCTGCTCCTGCCCCTGTCCCTCGCTGCACCAGGACCCCCCTCGTCACTGGCCCCTGCTCCCCACCACCCTCTCGCCTTCCCCTGGAGCTGCTGTGAGGTGCGGTGGCTGCTGGCGGGCTTCTCCCTGGCCAGGAGGTGTCCAGCTGGCCCGGCTCTGTGCGAGCACTGGCACGGAAATGTCCGACGGCTCCTGCAGCCAAAGGGCTGCGGCGGGAGCCATGCAGCAGGCAGGAGTGTGGCACCGCTGGGCTGTTGCAGAGGCCCCTCTGCTGCGGGTACGTTCAAGGCCTGGGCAGGGGGAGGTGTGGGCTGAGGGTAGCGGGTGCCATGGGTGCGGGGTGGCCGGCGCAGCTGGGTGCAGGCTGGGGGAGCCCGGCTGGGCTGGGCTGTGGGTGAGGGGCACCTGGCCGCGGTCAGGCAGGACCTGCCCTCAGCAAGGTCCCTGCCCTGCTCATGGGCATCACCATGCGGAAGTTCAGCCTGCTGAAACTTCGGCCCCATCACGGATAGGCAGGACCGTGGTGCCGGCCGAGGGGCCAGGACAAAGCCTCGCCTTCAAGCCCTGGGACGAGGAGCCTGGGGGAGCAAAGCCCTGCTGGTGGGAAGCCCGGGCAGCTCACAGTCCAGTAGGGCTGCAGGCCAGGGGAGCCTGCAGCTCCATGCCCAGGGACCCTGACCACTGGGGCTGCCCCACAGGCACCGCGACATGGCCTGGGAATTGCCTGTGAGAGGCCTGAGCCCATCCAGAGGGTGCTGGGCTGGGGGCAGAGCTCGAAGGCGTGGGGCTGGGCACCAGCTCCTCTGCTCCCCCAAGGCCATGACCAGGCAGAAGGGCCGGGCAGGGGGAAAGGCTGCAGCTGGACCAGAGGGAAGGAGGGGAGATGGGGGGATCCGTCCCGATGTCTGGAGCCGGGGGCAGAGAGGCATTGCTGCTGCCCCGCACCACGTGCCCAGAGCTGTCTGCAGCTCGTGCTGCCGCGGCTGCTCTGTGCTCTGGGCGGTTGAGGCAGGATCTGGCCCTAATTGCAGGGTCAGATTTGCATGGAGGGGCCATGCCCC
Organism: Calonectris borealis; assembly: GCF_964195595.1. Classification (NCBI taxonomy): domain Eukaryota; kingdom Metazoa; phylum Chordata; class Aves; order Procellariiformes; family Procellariidae; genus Calonectris; species Calonectris borealis. Next base: position 11,143,608 of record NC_134329.1, read on the forward strand.
AGGCGGGCGCGGGCTTAAAAGGGTGTTAGGGTCCATGGCACAGCCCCATCGTTGTGGGGATGCGGAGCTGGTGGGATCGCGCCACGGCCTGGGTCCCTCTCCTCCTCGTGGTACTTGCCCACGGCTCACATACCCTGGCCAGACTCGCTGCGCTCAGCCAGGGCCTTTGGCCACAGGGCTCCCATTCCTGTCCAGCTGCCTGGGAAGGGCTGTGCTCCTGGGGCACTGGCTGACCCCCGTCTTCTCCCCTCTCTCCTCTCCCTCTCCAGGTTCCCTGGTCCAGGCAGCGCTGACTCAGCCGCCCTCGGTGTCAGCGAACCCAGGACAAACCGTCCAGATCACCTGCTCTGGGAGCAACGATAATTATGGCTGGTACCAGCAGAAGGTACCTGGCAGTGCCCCTGTCACTGTGATCTACCAGAACAGCAAGAGACCCTTGGGCATCCCTTCGCAATTCTCCGGATCCACATCTGGCTCCACAGGCACGTTAACCATCAGTGGGGTCCAAGCCGAGGACGAGGCTGTCTATTACTGTGGTGGCTACGAAAGCAGCAGCAATGCTGTTGTAGTGACACAGAGAGAAGTGGAAGTGAGCTACAGAGGAGATAAAAATGGAGGTTTTCTAGCCTTCTGACTCATGGCTGGGCAGGCTGTGGCTGAGGTATGTTCATGTCCTCTCTGCAAGGCCATGGCTGTGAATGTCCTCCTGATTGTACCATGCCATGCAGGAGGTGACTCTGGGGCTGTGGGCACCTCGTGTTTCTCCCAAGTAAAGCCATGACATTGCCCTCTCACCTGCCCCACTGGCTCCTGCTGCTGGCAGCCACGTCCTCTTGATTCTCCCAGCTCTCCTCACAGGCCCCCAGGGCTCAGGCCTTGGGCTCTGTGTGTGGGGTTGTGATCCCTCTGTGCCATTGGGACTTTTGGACACAGGGCCCTGTCTCACTGCCTGGGGCACTGGCTGACCCCCGTCTTCTCCCCTCTCTCCTCTCCCTCTCCAGGTTCCCTGGTCCAGGCAGCGCTGACTCAGCCGCCCTCAGTGTCAGCGAACCCAGGACAAACCGTCCAGATCACCTGCTCCGGGCTTAGCAGTGGCAGCTATGTTGGCTGGTACCAGCAGAAGACACCTGGCAGTGCCCCTGTCACTGTGATCTACGAGAGCACAAAGAGACCCTCGGGCATCCCCTCCCGATTCTCCGGATCCACATCCGGCTCCACGGCCACGTTAACCATCAGTGGGGTCCAAGCCGAGGACGAGGCTGTCTATTACTGTGGTGGCTACGACGGCAGCAGTGCTGGTCAGGGTCATGGTGATGCTGACATTAGTTTTTTCCCTCCTGTTCATTGCTACGCCTTCCCCTGCGTGGGGAAGAGTGGGGAGGGTGGGCAGTTCACACCCTTTGGACTTGTGGCTGTTGTGGCTCTTGCTTTGCAGGGTTTTGTCTGCATCTCTGTCCTGATGCCACCTCCCCTCTGGTGCCCATGCTGTGCTGGAGATGCCCCCATTCCCTTTGTCACACATCGCCTCCCCATGCAGCTTCTCACCGACCGGGACCCCCTGCCCTGCAGTCCCTGGCTACTGGCCTGGATGTGGCCCCTGTGGGGCATGGGCAGGGGTGTCTCCAGACTGCTGCAAACGCTGGGTGCCCACGGCAGGCCGTGCCCCTGGGCTGCCCGGTGTCGGTGACAGGGATGAGGTGTGCCCCGAGGGGCAGCGGGCAGGGAGAGGGTCCAGGCTCTGGCTACAGCAGCACCTCAGGGAGCGCCTGGGCTTGGGGCTGCACCCAGGGTGTCCCATCTGTGTGCCCGCAGGCAGAGGAGTCCCGTCACTGTACCGCTGCCCGGGGAGGGCCGTGCTCCTGGGACACTTGCTGATCCCCATCTTCTCCCCTCTCTCCTCTCCCTCTCTGGTCTCCAGGCAGGGCCTACTCAGCCGCCCTCGATGTACGTGTCCCCAGGAGTAAACAGCTGGATCTCCTGCTCCAGGATTAACAACTACTATGGCTGGTTCCAGCAGAAGGTACCTGGCAGTGCCCCAGCCATATATTTAAACTTTGGCCTTTTGGTGGGCCAGAGACCTGCCTGCAGTGGGCAGGGGGAGCACTGGGACAGGAGCTGCCCGTGAACATTGAGGGCCACGTTTGCATGGAGGGGCCGTGCCTGAGCAGGTGGGGGCTTAAGAGGGCGTTGGGTCCATGGCACAGCCCCATCGGCGTGGGGACCCACAGCTGGTGGGATTGCGCCATGGCCTGGACCCCCTCCTCCTTGTGGTGCTTGCCCATGGCTCAGGTGCCCTGGGCAGGCTTGCTGCGCCCAGCCGGGAACTTTGGGCATAGGGTACCGTCCCACTGCCCAGGAAGGGCTGTGCTCCTGGGGCACTGGCTGACCCCCGTCTTCTCCCCTCTCTCCTCCCCCTCTCCAGGTTCCCTGGTCCAGGCAGCGCTGACTCAGCCGCCCTCGGTGTCAGCGAACCCAGGAGAAACCGTCCAGATCACCTGCTCCGGGCTTAGCAGCAGCAGCTATGCTGGCTGGTACCAGCAGAAGACACCTGGCAGTGCCCCTGTCACTGTCATCTACTGGAATGACAACAGACCCTCGGGCATCCCTTCGCGATTCTCCGGATCCAAGTCCGGCACCACGGGCACGTTAACCATCAGTGGGGTCCAAGCCGAGGACGAGGCTGTCTATTACTGTGGTGGCGTCGACAGCAGCTATAATGGTGACACGGAGCAATGGGGAAGTGATACAAAAACCTCCCGCCATCGCAGGGGCCAGTTAGGAGTCTCTGCTGTCCCCGTTTGATGGTGGGGCAGGTCCACGCCATGGCCCTGCCCTTGCTGCCCTGTGCTGCAGGGGGCTGTGCCTGGTGTCCCAGCTCGGCCGTCCCTTTGAGCCCCAGGTCTGTGCCCGTTCCCTGTCATTTGGGGAGGGGATGACCGCCAGCAGCCCTGCTCCTGCCCCTGTCCCTCGCTGCACCAGGACCCCCCTCGTCACTGGCCCCTGCTCCCCACCACCCTCTCGCCTTCCCCTGGAGCTGCTGTGAGGTGCGGTGGCTGCTGGCGGGCTTCTCCCTGGCCAGGAGGTGTCCAGCTGGCCCGGCTCTGTGCGAGCACTGGCACGGAAATGTCCGACGGCTCCTGCAGCCAAAGGGCTGCGGCGGGAGCCATGCAGCAGGCAGGAGTGTGGCACCGCTGGGCTGTTGCAGAGGCCCCTGTGCTGCGGGTACGTTCAAGGCCTGGGCAGGGGGAGGTGTGGGCTGAGGGTAGCGGGTGCCATGGGTGCGGGGTGGCCGGCGCAGCTGGGTGCAGGCTGGGGGAGCCCGGCTGGGCTGGGCTGTGGGTGAGGGGCACCTGGCCGCGGTCAGGCAGGACCTGCCCTCAGCAAGGTCCCTGCCCTGCTCATGGGCATCACCATGCGGAAGTTCAGCCTGCTGAAACTTCGGCCCCATCACGGAGAGGCAGGACCGTGGTGCCGGCCGAGGGGCCAGGACAAAGCCTCGCCTTCAAGCCCTGGGACGAGGAGCCTGGGGGAGCAAAGCCCTGCTGGTGGGAAGCCCGGGCAGCTCACAGTCCAGTAGGGCTGCAGGCCAGGGGAGCCTGCAGCTCCATGCCCAGGGACCCTGACCACTGGGGCTGCCCCACAGGCACCGCGACATGGCCTGGGAATTGCCTGTGAGAGGCCTGAGCCCATCCAGAGGGTGCTGGGCTGTGGGGCAGAGCTCGAAGGCGTGGGGCTGGGCACCAGCTCCTCTGCTCCCCCAAGGCCATGACCAGGCAGAAGGGCCGGGCAGGGGGAAAGGCTGCAGCTGGACCAGAGGGAAGGAGGGGAGATGGGGGGATCCGTCCCGATGTCTGGAGCCGGGGGCAGAGAGGCATTGCTGCTGCCCCGCACCACGTGCCCAGAGCTGTCTGCAGCTCGTGCTGCCGCGGCTGCTCTGTGCTCTGGGCGGTTGAGGCAGGATCTGGCCCTAATTGCAGGGTCAGATTTGCATGGAGGGGCCATGCCCCAGGCGGGCGCGGGCTTAAAAGGGTGTTAGGGTCCATGGCACAGCCCCATCGTTGTGGGGATGCGGAGCTGGTGGGATCGCGCCACGGCCTGGGTCCCTCTCCTCCTCGTGGTACTTGCCCACGGCTCACATACCCTGGCCAGACTCGCTGCGCTCAGCCAGGGCCTTTGGCCACAGGGCTCCCATTCCTGTCCAGCTGCCTGGGAAGGGCTGTGCTCCTGGGGCACTGGCTGACCCCCGTCTTCTCCCCTCTCTCCTCTCCCTCTCCAGGTTCCCTGGTCCAGGCAGCGCTGACTCAGCCGCCCTCGGTGTCAGCGAACCCAGGACAAACCGTCCAGATCACCTGCTCCGGTGCTGGCAGCTACTATGGCTGGTACCAGCAGAAGGTACCTGGCAGTGCCCCTGTCACTGTCATCTACGATAACACCAACAGACCCTCGGGCATCCCTTCGCGATTCTCCGGATCCAAGTCCGGCTCCACGGCCACGTTAACCATCAGTCCAAGCCGAGGACGAGGCTGTCTATTACTGTGGTGGCAGCGATGGCAGCAGCTATGGTGTCTAGAGACAATGAGTTATGGGAAGGGAGACAAAGATTCGAAAGTCAGAGGAAGGTTTCCAGCCCCTTTCCCTCCTGGCTGAGCAGAGTTGTGGCTGTGGGGCTGGGGCAGATTCCTGTCCCCTCTGCCCGGCCTTAGCTGTGAATGTCCTCCCAGAGCACTGGAGGTGACTTTGTGGCTGTGGACCATTGAATCCCAGCACAGGGGAAATGAGACGCAAACCCACTCCTGCCCCTGGGCCCCTCGGGTGCCACCTCCTGCTGCTGCTGCTGCTGCTGCTGCTGCTGCTGCTGCTTGGATGCGGTGGTGGAGCAGCACATGTGCCTGTGAGGCGGCTCCCGCTGTGGGGCACGTGCTCTGCTCCAGCAGGTCCCCTCCGTGCTGCCTGCAGGGAGACAGCCCCCCTGCAGCCCTGCCCTGCCTGTGCCCATCGGTCACTGGGAGCTGCGAGCGCCACCCGCCCCCCTGCCCCCAGCGCCCCGCTGCATTTGGGGTGGTGGGGCTGGAGTGGAGCGGGGAGGGAGGTGGGGAGAGAGGTGCGGGCAGGATCCGGCCCTGAGCGCAGGGTCAGGTTTGCATGGAGGGGCCGTACTCTGGGCAGGCGGAGGTTTAAAAGGGAGTCGGGGTCCGCAGCACAGCCCCATCGTCGTGGGGACACGGAGCTGGTGGGATCGCACCATGGCCTGGGCCCTTCTCCTCGTCGCGGTGCTCGCCCATGGCTCAGGTGCCCTGGCCAGACTCACTGTGCCCGGCCGGGGCCTTTGGGCACAAGGGTCCCATCCGCATCCCGCTGGCCGGGGAGGGCTGTGCTCCTGGGGCACTGGTTGACCCCCGTCTTCTCCCCTCTCTCCTCTCCCTCTCCAGGTTCCCTGGTCCAGGCAGCGCTGACTCAGCCGCCCTCAGTGTCAGCGAACCTGGGACAAACCGTCCAGATCACCTGCTCCGGGAGCAGCTATGGTTATTATGGCTGGTTCCAGCCGAAACCTGGCAGTGCCCCTGTCACTGTGATCTATAGCAGCAACAAGAGACCCTCGGGCATCCCTTCGCGATTCTCCGGATCCTTCTCCGGCTCCACGGGCACGTTAACCATCAGTGGGGTCCAAGCCGAGGACGAGGCTGTCTATTACTGTGGTAGCTGGGACAGCAGCAGCAATGCTGTTGTACTGACACAGAGAGAAGTGGAAGTGAGCTACAGAGGAGTTAAAAATGGGGATTTTCTGCCCTTCTCCTTCATGGCTGAACAGGGCTGTGGGGCTGGGGCAGGTTTGTGTCCCCTCTGCATGGCCATGGCTGTGAATGTCCTCCTAACTGTGCCTCATGGTGCAGCAGGTGACTCTGGGGCTGTGGGCACCTCGTGCCTGTCCCTACAGAAGGCATGGCATTGCCTTGTCCCCAGCCCCGCTGCCTCTTTCTGCTGGCAGCTGCGTCCTGCTGGTGCAGGGCCCCAGGGCTCTGGCCATGGGCTCTGTGTGCGAGTCTCTGGTTTCCCCACTGGTATCATGGCCCTTGGGCACAGGGACCCAGGGAGGGCTGTGCTGCTGGGGCACTGGCTGACCCCCGTCTTCTCCCCTCTCTCCTCTCCCTCTCCAGGTTCCCTGGTCCAGGCAGCGCTGTCTCAGCTGCCCTCGGTGTCAGCGAACCCAGGAGAAACCGTCCAGATCACCTGCTCCGGGCTTAGCAGCAGCAGCAGTGTTGGCTGGTACCAGCAGAAGACACCTGGCAGTGCCCCTGTCACTGTGATCTATGGTAGCACCAACAGACCCTCGGGCATCCCTTCGCGATTCTCCGGATCCAAGTCCGGCACCACGGGCACGTTAACCATCAGTGGGGTCCAAGCCGAGGACGAGGCTGTCTATTACTGTGGTGGCTGGCACGGCAGTGCTGATCAGCATCCAGGTGCTCCACAGGGTGGCCATGGTTGGGTGCTCTGGGTTGACCGTTATTGCCTGCTGTGAGTGGGTGGCAGTAACGTGGTGACATTAGTGGTGCTGACGGTGGTGCTGGAGGATGTGCAAGTGGCACAGCTCCATGTAGTGCAGACCTGTGGTGTGCCTGGTTGCTCCTGCCCTCAAAATGTAACGTTGGAGCTGTGCTGTATGTTTATTGACTGCTGGGTAGCCTTTGCGCCAGGCGACCAGCTCTCTCCCTTCCCAGGGAATGCAGTGGGGCTCCCCTGTTTCCAGCATTTTACTTAGCCCACGTGTTGGGCATGACAGCCCAGCACCGGTGTGTCTGGCGCTGCTTCTTGGGCCCGGAGAGGGGGGAGTTGCAGCAGCTTCTTGAAGTTGTTTTGCCTTCTGGTGTCTGCCCAGAAGTTGCATGCTGATATTTTGCAGGAAATCAGACTGCTGGAGGCATCGCCAGCTTCAGCGTCTGAGCCTGACACGACTTAGGCTGTTCAGTAGCCTCGAGGGCTGTTCTAGGCTCAGCGCAGCTCTGCAGGAGATGCTGTTGTCAGTGCCTGCAAACTGCAGCGTTTCCCAGATCCCTGCAGCCCTTGGCAATGAAGTGTAGGCGCCTTAACATCAGCTTAAAAGTTAGTCTTGGTTTACAGCCAGAGCTTAAGGCAGAGGCCAGGGCGTTTTGCCTCGTCCCCGCGGTGCTGCTGAGAAGCGGGAGGGTCTGCGCTGCCGGAGCGATCGCAGAGACCGCCCCTGGCCCGGGAGGTCTCGGAGCACCAGCCTGCAGTGGGGGTGCGCTGCGGGCAGGGGGTGCTGGCGCGGCGCTGCGGGTGCGGAGCCCCGCGGAGAAGCGCCCGGGGCGGGAGGGGAAGGGGAGGGCGGCTGGAGGAGCTGTGCTGCCGCAGAGGGATGCTCGAGGGGTGCGTGGGTGGGTGATGCCAGGGCCGCAGATGGGCTAAAGCGGCTGCAGAGGATGCTTCAGCAAGGCAGAGTAGAAAAGCGTGTCTGCCATCCCTTGGGACGTGTCTGGTCTAAGGTTGTATTTATCAAAGCCAGAGTCGAGGAGCATTTGCCCGGACACCTCGATCCTGAGGTGTCAGAGTCTTGTGGCTCCTCAGAGAAACCCGGCTGTGGTGCCCTGGTGTGACGCAGGACCCGGTTTTCCCAGCTGAGTGGCCCAGGGAGCAGGCAGCCCAGAGGGATCTTGGTGCCTTCAGTGGACAATGGTTGACCCACATCTTCTCCCCTCTCTCCTCTCCCTCTCCAGGTTCCCTGGTCCAGGCAGCGCTGACTCAGCTGCCCTCAGTGTCGGTGAACCCAGGAGAAACCGTCCAGATCACCTGCTCCGGGATTAGCAGCAGCAGCTATGATTATGCTGGCTGGTACCAGCAGAAGGTACCTGGCAGTGCCCCTGTCACTGTGATCTACCAGAACAGCAAGAGACCCTCGGGCATCCCCTCCCGATTCTCCGGTTCTGCATCCGGCTCCACGGGCACGTTAACCATCAGTGGGGTCCAAGCCGAGGACGAGGCTGTCTATTACTGCGGTAGCTACGAAAGCAGCAGTGATGCTCTTATAGCGACCCAGAGAGGTGTGGAAATGAGCTACAGAGGAGTTCAAAATGATGGTTTTCTGCTTTTCTCCCTTCGTGGCCCAGAAGAGTTGTGGATGTGGAGCTGAGGCAGTTTTCTGTCCCCTCTGTATGACCATAGCTGTGAATGTCCTCTCTTTCAGGTCCTAGACCATGGTGGTGACTTTGTGGCTGGAGACCATTGTCCACAAAATTCACAGTGTGGCCTTGTCTGCCACCCCACTGCCTCTTGCTACTGATGACCATGTCCTCCTGCTGCTGCCAGAGCTGCCTCCATGCTGGGATGCACTGGGCTAGGCTCAGCTCCCCAAATTTGCCTGTGACCGTGTCCAGGTCTGTTCTCCTCTGACTGTGGCATTCCCTGTCCTGCTGCCTTGGGAGGGCTGTGCTCCTGGGGCACTGGCTGACCCCCGTCTTCTTCCCTCTCTCCTCTCCTTCTCCAGGTTCCCTGGTCCAGGCAGCGCTGACTCAGCCACCCTCGGTGTCAGCGAACCCAGGACAAACCGTCCAGACCACCTGCTCCGGGCTTAGCAGCAGCAGCGATGTTGGCTGGCACCAGCAGAAGACACCTGGCAGTGCCCCTGTCACTGTCATCTACAACAGCAACCAGAGACCCTCGGGCATCCCTTCGCGATTCTCCGGTTCCACGTCCGGCTCCACGAGCACGTTAACCATCAGTGGGGTCCAAGCCGAGGACGAGGCTGTCTATTACTGTGGTGGCATCGACAGCAGCTATAATGGTGACAATGAGCAATGGGGAAGTGACACAAAAACCTCCCGCCATTGCAGGGGCCAGTCAGGAGTCTCTGCTCCTAACAGTTCCTCCGGTGCTGTCCCTGAGGGCCTTCTCGTCCCCACGTGGTGTCAGCGTGGCCCCGCGCCACAGTCCCGTCCTGTCGGCAGGGAGCAGAGGGGCTGCCCCTGGCCGGACAAGTGTGGGGGATGCCACGTGCGCTGATTGGTACGAACTCCAGCCCAAGTCTACTTGTGGTTGCTGTGAAGCCACTGGAGACCCCCAGCGCACTTTGTAGTTGGACCTGGTTTTCCAGCGCTGACTCAACCGCCCTCGGTGTCAGCGAACCCAGGACAAACCGTCCAGATCACCTGCTCCGGGAGTAGCAGCGGCTACTCTGTTGGCTGGTACCAGCAGAAGACACCTGGCAGTGCCCTTGTCCCTGTCATCTACTGGAATGACAAGAGACCCTCGGGCATCCCTTCGCGATTCTCCGGATCCTTGTCCGGCTCCACGGGCACGTTAACCATCAGTGGGGTCCAAGCCGAGGACGAGGCTGTCTATTACTGTGGTGGCTGGGACAGCAGCAGTGATGCTGTTGTAGTGACACAGAGAGAAGGGGAAGTGAGCTACAGAGGAGTTAAAAATGGGGATTTTCTGCCCTTCTCCTTCATGGCTGAACAGGGCTGTGGGGCTGGGGCAGGTTTGTGTCCCCTCTGCATGGCCATGGCTGTGAATGTCCTCCTAACTGTGCCTCATGGTGCAGCAGGTGACTCTGGGGCTGTGGGCACCTTGTGCCTGTCCCTCCAGAAGGCATGGCATTGCCTTGTCCCCAGCCCCGCTGCCTCTTTCTGCTGGCAGCTCCATCCTGCTGGTGCAGGGCCCCAGGGCTCTGGCCACGGGCTCTGTGTGCGAGTCTCTGGTTTCCTCCGTTTCCTCGGTGGTGTCATGCCCTTGGGGCACAGGGGCCCTATCTCCCCCTGCCTGGGGAGGGCTGTACTCCTGGGGCACTGGCTGACCCCCGTCTTCTCCCCTCTCTCCTCCCCCTCTCCAGGTTCCCTGGTCCAGGCAGCACTGGCCCAGCTGCCCTCAGTGTCGGTGAACCCAGGAGAAACCGTCCAGATCACCTGCTCCGGGATTAGCAGCAGCAGCAATGCTTATGCTGGCTGGTACCAGCAGAAGGTACCTGGCAGTGCCCCTGTCACTGTGATCTACCAGAACAGCAAGAGACCCTCGGGCATCCCTTCGCGATTCTCCGGATCCACGTCCGGCTCCACGGGCACGTTAACCATCAGTGGGGTCCAAGCCGAGGACGAGGCTGTCTATTACTGTGGTGGCGAAGACAGCAGCAGTGCTGGTCTGATGGTGACACCAAGTCACAGGCAAGCGAGACCTTGACTGTCAAAGGGGTCAGTTTTATCTCCTCCTGCCTCTCAGCCCGGCAGGGCCCTCCCTCTGGCTTTGGGGTTTGCCCTTTTCCCTCCAGGTGCCATTCCCCATGTGCCCTGTGTCTCAGCGCTGTGACTATGTCCCCAGTGATGGGGCCCTGGTGCTGGAGAGGCCCTGGCTGGGCTCGTCCCCACTGCCTAATACCCACATGAGGGGCAGAGGAGCCTGGGACAGAGTTAGGAGCTGACGCCTGCGGAGCTGCCTTGGAAAAGCTTTGCTGCGTTTCTGCTCCCCCAGGCTGAGTGGTGCCCGGGGCCCTGCGGCCCTGCAGCCACCCTGGGTGCGCGGGGCTGGGTGCGTGGGCGTTTGCAGCCTGGGGGAGCCTCAGGCGCTGCGGCTCGGCAGGGAGAGCTTCTGCCTCAGCCCCTTGCACTCACTGAGGTCTGGCTCAGCCACCCCGGTGTCTGTGTCCCTGGGGCAAACCACCTAGATCTGCTCCAGGAGTAGCAACGGTGTCTATGGCTGGTTCCAGCAGAAGACACCTGGCAGTGCCCCTGTCACTGTCATCTACAATAATAGACCCTCGGGCATCCCTTCGCGATTCTCCGGATCCAAGTCCGGCTCCACGGGCACGTTAACCATCAGTGGGGTCCAAGCTGAGGACGAGGCTGTCTGTTACTGTGGTGGCAGCGATGGCAGCAACTATGGTTTCTGGTGACAATGAGTTATAGGAAGTAAAACAGAGACTCCAAAATGAGACGAAGGTTTTCAGCCCTTCTCCCTCCTGGCCCAGCAGAGTTGTGGCTGTGGGGCCGAGGCACCTTCCTGTCCCCTCTGCCTGCCCATAGCGGTGAATGTCCTCCCTTTCTTGTCCCAGAGCACTTGAGGTGAGTTTGTGGCTGGGGACCGTTGTCCCTGCCCCTACAAAATGCGCAGTGTGGCCTTGTCTGCCACCCCACTGCCTCTTGCTACTGACAACCATGTCCTCCTGCTGCTGCCAGAGCTGCCTCTGCGCTGGGACGTGTTGTGCTGGGCTCAGCTCCCCAAATTTGCCTGTGCCTGTGGTTGTGTCCATTCTTCTCTGACTGTGGCGTTCCCTGTCCTGCTGCCTGGAGAGGGCTGTGCTGCTGGGGCACTGGCTGACCCCCGTCTTCTCCTCTCTCTCCTCTCCATCCCCAGGTTCCTTGGTCCAGGCAGCGCTGACTCAGCCGCCCTCGATGTCAGTGAACCCGGGAGAAACTGTCAGGATCACGTTCTCTGCGGGCAGCAGCAGCAGCATCTATGATTATGTTGGCTGGCACCAGCAGAAGACACCTGGCAGTGCCCCTGTCACTGTCATCTATGAAAGCACAAAGAGACCCTCGGGCATCCCTTCGCGATTCTCCGGATCCCAGTCCGGCTCCTCGGGCACGTTGACCATCAGTGGGGTCCAAGCCGAGGACGAGGCTGTCTATTACTGTGGTGGCTACGTCAGCAGCAGTGCTGGTCAGCGTGATGGAGGCACCGACTCTGGCATTCTCCCTCCTCTTGCTGCTGCCAGTTCTACTTGCAGGAGCCTCACACTCTAGTGTTGGACTTTGTGTGTGGGGCTCTGGGTCCCTCCATGGTATCACGGCCTTTGGGTACAGGGGCCTCATCCCTGTCCCACTGCCCAGGGAGGGCTGTGCTGCTGGGGCACTGGCTGACCCCCGTCTTCTCCCCTCTCTCCTCTCCCTCTCCAGGTTCCCTGGTCCAGGCAGCGCTGACTCAGCCGCCCTCGGTGTCAGGGAACCCAGGACAAACCGTCCAGATCACCTGCTCCGGGGGCAGCAGCAGCTGGTATGTTTGGTACCAGCAGAAGACACCTGGCAGTGCCCCTGTCACTGTGATCTACAATGACAACAACAGACCCTCGGGCATCCCTTCGCGATTCTCCGGATCCACGTCCGGCTCCACGGGCACATTGACCATCAGTGGGCTCCAAGCCGAGGACGAGGCTGTCTATTACTGTGGTGGCCAGGACGGCAGTGCTGATCAGCATCCAGGTGCCCTGCAGGGAGGCCACAGTTGCGTGCTCTGGGTTGACCGTTACTGCCTGCTGTGCGTGGGTGGCAGCGATCCTGAGGGTGGTGCTGGAGGATGTGGAAGAGGCACAGCTCCTGGTAGTGCAGAACTGTGGTGTGGCTGGTTGCTCCTGCCCTCAAAATGTCTTATCCTGTGGCTGGTCCTGTGTCCCAGAGAAGGTGTGAGAAACCCTGCTGTTATCTCTGGCCGTCCCACTCTGTCTCTGGACATAGTGGAAGCTGCGGTACGAGTGAGGGACAGCATGGGCAGCCTCCTTTGCTCTCAGTTCATAGAATCATAGAATCATTAAGGTTGGAAAAGACCTCTAAGATCATCGAGTCCAACCGTCAACCCAACACCACCATGCCCACTACACCATGTCCCGAAGCGCCTCATCTACACGTCTTTTAAATACTTCCAGGGTCGGTGACTCCACCACTTCCCTGGGCAGCCTGTTCCAAGGCCTGACCACTCTTTCAGTGAAGAAATTTCTCCTAATGTCCAGTCTAAACCTCCCTTGGTGCCACTTGAGGCCATTTCCTCTCATCCTATCGCTAGTTCTCTACTTGGGAGAAGAGACCAGCACCTACCTCGCTACAACCTCCTTTCAGGTAGTTGTAGAGCGCGATAAGGTCTCCCCTCAGCCTCCTCTTCTCCAGACTAAACAGTCCGGTTCCCTCAGCCGCTCCTCATAAGTCTTGTGCTCCAGACCCTTCACCAGCTTTGTTGCCATCCTCTGGACACGCTCCAGCACCTCCATGTCCTTCTTGTAGTGAGGGGCCCAAAACTGAACACAGTATTCGAGGTGCGGCCTCACCAGTGCCGAGTACAGGGGCACGATCACCTCCCTGCTCCTGCTGGCCACACTATTTCTGATACAGGCCAGGGTGCCGTTGGCCTTCTTGGCCACCTGGGCACACTGCCGGCTCATGTTCAGCCGGCTGTCAACCAGCACCCCCAGGTCCTTTTCCTCTGGGCAGCTTTCCAGCCACTCTTCCCCAAGCCTGTAGCGTTGCCTGGGGTTGTTGTGGCCGAAGTGCAGGACCCGGCACTTGGCCTTGTTGAACCTCATGCAGTTGGCCTCGGCCCATCGATCCAGCCTGTCCAGGTCCCTCTGCAGAGCCTTCCTGCCCTCCAGCAGATCAACACTCCCGCCCAACTTGGTGTCATCTGCAAACTTACTGAGGGAGCACTCGATCCCCTCGTCCAGATCATTGATAAAGATATTGAACAGGACCGGCCCCAAAACTGAGCCCTGGGGAACACCGCTCGTGACCGGCCGCCAACTGGATTTAACTCCCATCACCACAACTCTCTGGGCTCGGCCGTCCAGCCAGTTTTTTACCCAGCGAAGAGTGGACCTGTCTAGGCCGTGAGCCGCCAGCTTCTCTAGGAGAATGCCGTGGGAGACAGTGTCAAAGGCTTTACTGAAGTCCAGGTAGACCACATCCACAGCCATTCCCTCATCCACGAGGCGGGTCACCTGGTCATAGAAGGAGATCAGGTTGGTCAAGCAGGACCTGCCTTCCATGAACCCGTGCTGGCTGGGCCTGATCCCCTGGTTGTCCCAGACATGGCTTGTGAGCGCCCTCAAGATGAACCGCTCCAGAATCTTCCGTGGCATCGAGGACAGGCTGACCGGCCTGTAGTTCCTCCTCTGGCCCTTCTTGTAGATGGGCGTCACATTGGGAAGCCTCCAGTTGTCCGGGACCTCCCCTGTTAACCAGGACTGCTGATAAATGACGGAGAGTGGCTTGGCAAGCTCCTCCGCCAGCTCCCTCAGTACCCTCGGGTGGATCCCATCCGGCCCCATAGACTTGTGAGCGTCCAGGTGGCGTAGCAGGTCGTTAACTGCTTCCTCTTGGATTATGGGGGGTTTGTCCTGCTCACCATCCCTGTCTTCCAGCTCAGGGGGCTGAGGACCCTGAGGATAACTGGTCTGATTATTAAAGACTGAGGCAAAGAAGGCCTTAAGTACCTCAGCCTTATCCTTGTCCTCGGTGGCAATGTTGCCCCCTGCAGCCAATAAAGGGTGGAGATTCTCCTTGGCTCTCTTTTTGTCATTAATATACTTGTGAAAACATTTTTTGTTGTCTCTCACGACAGTGGCCAGATTGCGTTCTAGCTGGGCTTTTGCCTTTCTAATTTCCTCTCTGCACGACCTAACGAGATCCCTGTACTCTTCCTGAGTTGCCTGCCCCTTCTTCCACAAGAGGTAAACTCTCCTTTTTTCCCTGAGTCCCAGCCAGAGCTCCCCGTTCAGCCAGGCCGGTCGCCTTCCCCGCCCGTTCTTCGTACGGCACACGGGGACAGCCCGCTCCTGCGCCTTTGAGACTTCTTCTTGAAGAACGTCCAGCCTCCCTGGACCCCTTTGCCCTTCAGGGCTGCCTCCCAAGGGACCTTCTCGACCAGTGTCCTGAGCAGGCCAAAGTCTGGCCTCCAGAATCCATGGTAGCGGTTTTGCTGGCCCCCCTCCTTACTTCACCAAGAATCGAGAATTCTATCATTTCATGGCAGCTGAGCCCACGCCGGCCTCCGACCACCACATCTCCCACCAGTCCGTCTCTGGTTGTGAACAGCAGGTGAAGCGAGGCACCTCCCCGGGCAGGCTCACTCACCAGCTGCCAGGAAGTTCTCTTCCACACACTCCAGGAACCTCCTCGACTCTTTCCTCTCTGCCGTGTGGGATTTCCAGCAGGCGTCCGGAAAGTTGAAGTCCCCCAGTTCCTCCGGTGCTGTCCCTGAGGGCCTTCTCGTCCCCACGTGGTGTCAGCGTGGCCCCGCGCCACAGTCCTGAGGTTCGCGGGGCCGCCAGGAGGCAAAGGGGCTGGGGACAGCCAGGTGCCAGTGTGTGACGCCCTGGTGCCGGGCAGTCCCAGCAGACCCCTTTGGAGGCTGCTGCGGCCCGTGCTGTCGGCAGGGAGCAGAGGGGCTGCCCCTGGCCGGACAAGTGTGGGGGATGCCACGTGCGCTGATTGGTACGAACTCCAGCCCAAGTCTACTTGTGGTTGCTGTGAAGCCACTGGAGACCCCCAGCGCACTTTGCAGTTGGAGGAACTGGGGGCTTGTGTTTCTTTACTGTTGGGTAGCCTTGAAGCTCCTGGTCCCCGTGTGGTTCCAGTCCCCTTCCAAATCCCAGTTCTCTGCTCCGCAGTTCTCTTGTGGCCCTTAAGAGAGGCCCAGCTGTGGTGCCCTCGTTTGAAGCAGGACCTGGCTTTCCCAGCTCCTCTGTCACTGCTGCTGAGCAGCAGGTGGGTAGCATGGCCGAGCAGAGTTGGGTGCTCCAGAGCAGGGCGATGTGTCCCCGTGCCAAAGTGGGGCTGTCCCCTGCCCTGTGCACAGGAGGTCCCGGTGCAGCGAGGCCACGGTCCTCCTGGGCAGGGACAGGCACTGGGTGGGCCCTGGCTGAGCTCAGAGCTCCGCAGCCCTGTTCTGGAAGGAGCAGGTACCCAGGGAGCGGGCAGCCCAGAGGGATCTTGGCACCTTTTGGTGGGCCAGAGACCTGCCTGCAGTGGGCAGGGGGAGCACTGGGACAGGAGCTGCCCGTGAACATTGGGGGCCACGTTTGCATGGAGGGGCCGTGCCTGAGCAGGTGGGGTCTTAAGAGGGCGTTGGGTCCATGGCACAGCCCCATCGGCGTGGGGACCCACAGCTGGTGGGATTGCGCCATGGCCTGGGCCCCCTCCTCCTCGTGGTGCTTGCCCATGGCTCAGGTGCCCTGGGCAGGCTTGCTGCGCCCAGCCGGGACCTTTGGGCATAGGGTCTCCGTCCCACTGCCCAGGGAGGGCTGTGCTCCTGGGGCACTGGCTGACCTCCGTCATCTCCCCTCTCTCCTCTCCCTCTCCAGGTTCCCTGGTCCAGGCAGCGCTGACTCAGCCGCCCTCGGTGTCAGCAAACCCAGGACAAACCGTCCAGATCACCTGCTCCGGGGGCAGCAGCAGCTATGCTTATGCTGGCTGGTACCAGCAGAAGACACCTGGCAGTGCCCCTGTCACTGTCATCTACAACGACAACAACAGACCCTCGGGCATCCCTTCACGATTCTCCGGTTCTGCATCCGGCTCCACGGGCACGTTAACCATCAGTGGGGTCCAAGCCGAGGACGAGGCTGTCTATTACTGTGGTGGCTACGACGGCAGCAGCTATAATGGTGACACGGAGCAATGGGGAAGTGATAGAAAAACCTCCCGCCATCGCAGGGGCCAGTCAGGAGTCTCTGCTGTCTCCGTTGATGGTGGGGCAGGTCCACGCCATGGCCCTGCCCTTGCTGCCCTGTGCTGGAGGGGGCTGTGCCTGGTGTCCCGGCTCGGCCGTCCCTTTGAGCCCCAGGTCTGTGCCCGTTCCCTGTCAGTTGGGGAGGGGATGACCGCCAGCAGCCCTGCTCCTGCCCCTGTCCCTCGCTGCACCAGGACCCCCTCGTCACTGGCCCCTGCTCCCCACCACCCTCTCGCCTTCCCCTGGAGCTGCTGTGAGGTGCGGTGGCTGCTGGCGGGCTTCTCCCTGGCCAGGAGGTGTCCAGCTGGCCCGGCTCTGTGCGAGCACTGGCACGGAAATGTCCGACGGCTCCTGCAGCCAAAGGGCTGCGGCGGGAGCCATGCAGCAGGCAGGAGTGTGGCACCGCTGGGCTGTTGCAGAGGCCCCTCTGCTGCGGGTACGTTCAAGGCCTGGGCAGGGGGAGGTGTGGGCTGAGGGTAGCGGGTGCCATGGGTGCGGGGTGGCCGGCGCAGCTGGGTGCAGGCTGGGGGAGCCCGGCTGGGCTGGGCTGTGGGTGAGGGGCACCTGGCCGCGGTCAGGCAGGACCTGCCCTCAGCAAGGTCCCTGCCCTGCTCCTGGGCATCACCATGCGGAAGTTCAGCCTGCTGAAACTTCGGCCCCATCACGGAGAGGCAGGACCGTGGTGCCGGCCGAGGGGCCAGGACAAAGCCTCGCCTTCAAGCCCTGGGACGAGGAGCCTGGGGGAGCAAAGCCCTGCTGGTGGGAAGCCCGGACAGCTCACAGTCCAGTAGGGCTGCAGGCCAGGGGAGCCTGCAGCTCCATGCCCAGGGACCCTGACCACTGGGGCTGCCCCACAGGCACCGCGACATGGCCTGGGAATTGCCTGTGAGAGGCCTGAGCCCATCCAGAGGGTGCTGGGCTGTGGGGCAGAGCTCGAAGGCGTGGGGCTGGGCACCAGCTCCTCTGCTCCCCCAAGGCCATAACCAGGCAGGAGAAGGGCCGGGCAGGGGGAAAGGCTGCAGCTGGACCAGAGGGAAGGAGGGGAGATGGGGGGATCCGTCCCGATGTCTGGAGCCGGGGGGCAGAGAGGCATTGCTGCTGCCCCGCACCACGTGCCCAGAGCTGTCTGCAGCTCGTGCTGCCGCGGCTGCTCTGTGCTCTGGGCGGTCGAGGCAGGATCTGGCCCTAATTGCAGGGTCAGATTTGCATGGAGGGGCCATGCCCCAGGCGGGCGCGGGCTTAAAAAGGAGTCAGGGACCGCAGCACAACCCCATCGTCGTGGGGACACGGAGCTCGTGGGATCGCACCATGGCCTGGGCCCTTCTCCTCCTCGCGGTGCTCGCCCATGGCTCAGGTGCCCTGGCCAGACTCACTGCACTCATCTGGAGCCTTTGGGCACAAGGGTCCCATCCGCATCCCGCTGCCCAGGGAGGGCTGTGCTCCTGGGGCACTGGCTGACCCCCGTCTTCTCCCCTCTCTCCTCTCCCTCTCCAGGTTCCCTGGTCCAGGCAGCGCTGACTCAGCCGCCCTCGGTGTCGGTGAACCCAGGAGAAACCGTCCAGATCACCTGCTCCGGGCTTTAGAGCAGCAGCTATGCTTATGCTGGCTGGTACCAGCAGAAGGTACCTGGCAGTGCCCCTGTCACTGTGATCTACCAGAACAGCAAAAGACCCTCGGGCATCCCTTCGCGATTCTCCGGATCCAGGTCCGGCTCCACGGGCACGTTAACCATCAGTGGGGTCCAAGCCGAGGACGAGGCTGTCTATTACTGTGGTAGCGAAGACAGCAGCAGTGCTGGTCTGATGGTGACACCAAGTCACAGGCAAGCGAGACCTTGACTGTCAAAGGGGTCAGTTTTATCTCCTCCTGCCTCTCAGCCCGGCAGGGCCCTCCCTCTGGCTTTGGGGTTTGCCCTTTTCCCTCCAGGTGCCATTCCCCATGTGCCCTGTGTCTCAGCGCTGTGACTATGTCCCCAGTGATGGGGCCCTGGTGCTGGAGAGGCCCTGGCTGGGCTCGTCCCCACTGCCTAATACCCACATGAGGGGCAGAGGAGCCTGGGACAGAGTTAGGAGCTGGAGCCTGCGGAGCTGCCTTGGAAAAGCTTTGCTGCGTTTCTGCTCCCCCAGGCTGAGTGGTGCCCGGGGCCCTGCGGCCCTGCAGCCACCCTGGGTACGCGGGGCTGGGTGCGTGGGCGTTTGCAGCCTGGGGGAGCCTCAGGCGCTGCGGCTCGGCAGGGAGAGCTTCTGCCTCAGCCCCTTGCACTCACTGAGGTCTGGCTCAGCCACCCCGGTGTCTGTGTCCCTGGGGCAAACCACCTAGATCTGCTCCAGGAGTACCAACGGTGTCTATGGCTGGTTCCAGCAGAAGATACCTGGCAGTGCCCCGGTCACTGTGATCTATCGCAACGACAAGAGACCCTCGGGCATCCCTTTGCGATTCTCCGGATCCAAGTCCGGCTCCACGGGCACGTTAACCATCAGTGGGGTCCAAGCCGAGGACGAGGCTGTCTGTTACTGTAGTGGCCATGACAGCAGCAGTTATGGTGACACAGAGCAATGGGAAAGTGATATAGAAACCTCCCACCATCGCAGGGGCCAGTCAGGAGTCTCTGCTGTCCCCATTTGATGGTGGGGCAGGTCTCCACCATGGCCCTGCCCTTGCTGCCCTGTGCTGGAGGGGGCTGTGCCTGGTGTCCCAGCTCAGCCGTCCCACAGAGCCCCAGGTCTGAGCCCCTCCCCGGTCATTTGAGGACGGGTGACCCCCAGCAGCCCTGTCCCTGCCCTGCACTGCAAGTCTGAGGTCCCCTGCACTCCCCAGCTGGCACCCAGGGCCCTGCCGGGTGCCTCCCTGCCCTCCTCCAAGCCCAGCTGCGCCAGGGGCCCCCGGGCCATCACCCCAGGGGGGTTCAGCCCTGCTGAAACTCTCGTTCCAGCACCAGGAGGTGGGGTCGTGCCACGGGCCGGGGAGCTGGGCCAAAGCTTTGCCTTCAAGCCCTGGGAAGGGACGTTTCCCGTGGGCGCAGCATCTCCAGGGCTGTGCGCGAGGCTGCCAGGGCAGAGCAGGGCTGGCCATGGGCTGCTCTGTCGTGCTGCAAGAGGAGCCCACGGGCTACTCCAGCGTTGGCTGTGTTTGCCCAGTGCTGGCCCACAGGGCTCAGGCTCAGCCTGTGCAGGAGCTCCCCGGCACCTCTGGACCCCTGGGAAGCCCCTGGCCCTGGGCAATGTCCCACCACAGTCCCATGAGAGCAGGGGCTGCCCAGCACCCTGACCCCATCCCCATCCTGTGTTTGGAGCTGCCGTCTCCTCCTCACGGTGCTCGCCCATGGCTCAGGTGCCCTGGCCAGACTCGCTGCGCCCAGCTGGGGACTTTGAGCACAGGGGTCCCATCCCCATCCCACTGCCCGGGGAGGGCTGTGCTCCTGGGGCACTGGCTGACCCCCGTCTTCTCCCCTCTCTCGTCTCCCTCTCCACGTTCCCTGGTCCAGGCAGCGCTGACTCAGCCGCCCTCAGTGTCAGCGAACCCAGGACAAAGCGTCCAGATCACCTGCTCCGGGCTTAGCAGTGGCAGCAATGTTGACTGGTACCAGCAGAAGACACCTGGCAGTGCCCCTGTCACTGTGATCTATGCTAACAACAACAGACCCTCGGGCATCCCTTCGCGATTCGCCGGATCCAAGTCCGGCTCCACGGGCACGTTGACCATCAGTGGGGTCCAAGCCGAGGACGAGGCTGTCTATTACTGTGGTGGCAACGATGGCAGCAACTATGGTTTCTGGTGACAATGAGTTATAGGAAGTAAAACAGAGACTCCAAAATGAGACGAAGGTTTTCAGCCCTTCTCCCTCCTGGCCCAGCAGAGTTGTGGCTGTGGGACTGAGGCACCTTCCTGTCCCCTCTGCCCGCCCATAGCTGTGAATGTCCTCCCTTTCTTGTCCCAGAGCACTTGAGGTGAGTTTGTGGCTGGGGACTGTTGTCCCTACCCCTACAAAATTCACAGTGTGGCCTTGTCTGCCACCCCACTGCCTCTTGCTACTGACAACCATGTCCTCCTGCTGCTGCCAGAGTTGCCTCTGCGCTGGGATGTGTTGTGCTGGGCTCAGCTCCCCAAATTTGCCTGTGCCTGTGGTTGTGTCCATTCTTCTCTGACTGTGGCGTTCCCTGTCCTGCTGCCTGGAGAGGGCTGTGCTGCTGGGGCACTGGCTGACCTCCATCTTCTCCCCTCTCTCCTCTCCATCCCCAGGTTCCCTGGTCCAGGCAGCACTGACTCAGCCGCCCTCGGTGTCAGCGAACCCGGGAGAAACTGTCAGGATCACGTTCTCTGGGGGCAGCAGCAGCAGCAGCTATGATTATGTTGGCTGGCACCAGCAGAAGACACCTGGCAGTGCCCCTGTCACTGTCATCTATGAAAGCACAAAGAGACCCTCGGGCATCCCTTCGCGATTCTCCGGATCCCAGTCCGGCTCCTCGGGCACGTTGACCATCAGTGGGGTCCAAGCCGAGGACGAGGCTGTCTATTACTGTGGTGGCTACGTCAGCAGCAGTGCTGGTCAGCGTGATGGAGGCACCGACTCTGGCATTCTCCCTCCTCTTGCTGCTGCCAGTTCTACTTGCAGGAGCCTCACACTCTAATGTTGGGCTCTGTGTGTGGGGCTCTGGGTCCCTCCGTGGTATCACGGCCTTTGGGTACAGGGGTCTCATCGCTGTCCCGCTGCCCAGGGAGGGCGGTGCTCCTGGGGCACTGGCTGACCCCCGTCTTCTCCCCTCTCTCCTCTCCCTCTCCAGGTTCCCTGGTCCAGGCAGCGCTGTCTCAGCCGCCCTCAGTGTCAGCGAACCTGGGACAAACCGTCCAGATCACCTGCTCTGGGGGCAGCAGCGGCTGGTATGGTTGGTACCAGCAGAAGACACCTGGCAGTGCCCCTGTCACTGTGATCTATGCTAACAACAACAGACCCTCGGGCATCCCTTCGCGATTCTCCGGATCCAAGTCCGGCTCCACGGGCACGTTAACCATCAGTGGGGTCCAAGCCGAGGACGAGGCTGTCTATTACTGTGGTGGCAACGATGGCAGCAACTATGGTTTCTGGTGACAATGAGTTATAGGAAGTAAAACAGAGACTCCAAAATGAGACGAAGGTTTTCAGCCCTTTTCCCTCCTGGCCCAGCAGAGTTGTGGCTGTGTGGCCGAGGCACCTTCCTGTCTCCTCTGCCCGCCCATAGCTGTGAATGTCCTCCCTTTCTTGTCCCAGAGCACTTGAGGTGAGTTTGTGGCTGGGGACCTTTGCCCCTACCCCTACAAAATTCACAGTGTGGCCTTGTCTGCCACCCCACTGCCTCTTGCTACTGACAACCATGTCCTCCTGCTGCTGCCAGAGCTGCCTCTGCGCTGGGATGTGTTGTGTTGGGCTCAGCTCCCCAAATTTGCCTGTGCCTGTGGTTGTGTCCATTCTTCTCTGACTGGCGTTCCCTGTCCTGCTGCCTGGAGAGGGCTGTGCTGCTGGGGCACTGGCTGACCCCCGTCTTCTCCCCTCTCTCCTCTCCCTCTCCAGGTTCCCTGGTCCAGGCAGCGCTGACTCAGCCGCCCTCGGTGTCAGCGAACCCAGGAGAAACCGTCCAGATCACCTGCTCCGGGCTTAGCAGCAGCTACGCTGTTGGCTGGTACCAGCAGAAGACACCTGGCAGTGCCCCTGTCACTGTGTACTACGATGACAACAACAGACCCTCGGGCATCCCAGCACGATTCTCTGGTTCTGCATCCGGCTCCACGGCCACGTTAACCATCAGTGGGGTCCAAGCCGAGGACGAGGCTGTCTATTACTGTGGTGGCGTCGACAGCAGCTATAATGGTGACACGGAGCAACGGGGAAGTGATAGAAAAACCTCCCGCCATCGCAGGGGCCAGTCAGGAGTCTCTGCTGTCCCCGTTTGATGGTGGGGCAGGTCCACGCCATGGCCCTGCCCTTGCTGCCCTGTGCTGGAGGGGGCTGTGCCTGGTGTCCCGGCTCGGCCGTCCCTTTGAGCCCCAGGTCTGTGCCCGTTCCCTGTCATTTGGGGAGGGGATGACCGCCAGCAGCCCTGCTCCTGCCCCTGTCCCTCGCTGCACCAGGACCCCCTCGTCACTGGCCCCTGCTCCCCACCACCCTCTCGCCTTCCCCTGGAGCTGCTGTGAGGTGCGGTGGCTGCTGGCGGGCTTCTCCCTGGCCAGGAGGTGTCCAGCTGGCCCGGCTCTGTGCGAGCACTGGCACGGAAATGTCCGACGGCTCCTGCAGCCAAAGGGCTGCGGCGGGAGCCATGCAGCAGGCAGGAGTGTGGCACCGCTGGGCTGTTGCAGAGGCCCCTGTGCTGCGGGTACGTTCAAGGCCTGGGCAGGGGGAGGTGTGGGCTGAGGGTAGCGGGTGCCATGGGTGCGGGGTGGCCGGCGCAGCTGGGTGCAGGCTGGGGGAGCCCGGCTGGGCTGGGCTGTGGGTGAGGGGCACCTGGCCGCGGTCAGGCAGGACCTGCCCTCAGCAAGGTCCCTGCCCTGCTCCTGGGCATCACCATGCGGAAGTTCAGCCTGCTGAAACTTCGGCCCCATCACGGATAGGCAGGACCGTGGTGCCGGCCGAGGGGCCAGGACAAAGCCTCGCCTTCAAGCCCTGGGACGAGCAGCAGTGGTTATTATGGCTGGTTCCAGCCAAAACCTGGCAGTGCCCCTCTCACTGTGATCTACTACAACGACAACAGACCCTCGGGCATTCCTTCGAGATTCTCCGGATCCTTGTCTGGCTCCACAGGCACGTTAACCATCAGTGGGGTCCAAGCCGAGGACGAGGCTGTCTATTACTGTGGTAGCTGGGACAGCAGCAGCGATGCTGTTGTAGTGACACAGAGAGAAGGGGAAGTGAGCTACAGAGGAGTTAAAAATGGGGATTTTCTGCCCTTCTCCTTCATGGCTGAACAGGGCTGTGGGGCTGGGGCAGGTTTGTGTCCCCTCTGCATGGCCATGGCTGTGAATGTCCTCCTAATTGTGCCTCATGGTGCAGCAGGTGACTCTGGGGCTGTGGGCACCTCGTGCCTGTCCCTACAGAAGGCATGGCATTGCCTTGTCCCCAGCCCCGCTGCCTCTTTCTGCTGGCAGCTGCGTCCTGCTGGTGCAGGGCCCCAGGGCTCTGGCCATGGGCTCTGTGTGCGAGTCTCTGGTTTCCCCGGTGGTATCACGGCCCTTGGGCACAGGGACCCAGGAAGGGCTGTGCTGCTGGGGCACTGGCTGACCCCCGTCTTCTCCCCTCTCTCCTCGCCCTCTCCAGGTTCCCTGGTCCAGGCAGCGCTGACTCAGCCGCCCTCAGTGTCAGCGAACCTGGGAGAAACCGTCCAGATCACCTGCTCCGGGAGTAGCAACAGTTACTATGGCTGGTACCAGCAGAAGACACCTGGCAGTGCCCCTGTCACTGTCATCTATGGTAGCACCAACAGACCCTCGGGCATCCCTTCGCGATTCTCCGGATCCATGTCCGGCTCCACGGCCACGTTGACCATCAGTGGGGTCCAAGCCGAGGACGAGGCTGTCTATTACTGTGGTGGCCAGGACGGCAGTGCTGATCAGCATCCAGGTGCCCTGCAGGGAGGCCACAGTTGCGTGCTCTGGGTTGACCGTTACTGCCTGCTGTGCGTGGGTGGCAGCGATCCTGAGGGTGGTGCTGGAGGATGTGGAAGAGCCACAGCTCCTGGTAGTGCAGAACTGTGGTGTGGCTGGTTGCTCCTGCCCTCAAAATGTCTTATCCTGTGGCTGGTCCTGTGTCCCAGAGAAGGTGTGAGAAACCCTGCTGTTATCTCTGGCCGTCCCACTCTGGTCCCTGGGCTCCCTGCCAGTTCAGGGCTGATGCCCACCCTCCTCTGGTCACAGCAACTGTGCCTAAGGGCCCTATGCCCGTGTGAGCTGCTGTCCCCTGTGAGCACGGGGTGCCCGAAAGTTGTGGCAGGAACTGGAGGTGTCTCTGGACATAGTGGAAGCTGCGGTAGGAGTGAGGGACAGCATGGGCAGCCTCCTTTGCTCTCAGTTCATAGAATCATAGAATCATTAAGGTTGGAAAAGACCTCTAAGATCATCGAGTCCAGCCCTCAACCCAACACACCATGCCCACTACACCATGTCCCGAAGCGCCTCATCTACACGTCTTTTAAATACTTCCAGGGTCGGTGACTCCACCACTTCCCTGGGCAGCCTGTTCCAAGGCCTGACCACTCTTTCAGTGAAGAAATTTTTCCTAATGTCCAATCTAAACCTCCCTTGGTGCAACTTGAGGCCATTTCCTCTCATCCTATCGCTAGTTCTCTACTTGGGAGAAGAGACCAGCACCTACCTCGCTACAACCTCCTTTCAGGTAGTTGTAGAGCGCGATAAGGTCTCCCCTCAGCCTCCTCTTCTCCAGACTAAACAGTCCAGTTCCCTCAGCCGCTCCTCATAAGACTTGTGCTCCAGGCCCTTCACCAGCTTTGTTGCCATCCTCTGGACACGCTCCAGCACCTCCATGTCCTTCTTGTAGTGAGGGGCCCAAAACTGAACACAGTATTCGAGGTGCAGCCTCACCAGTGCCGAGTACAGGGGCACGATCACCTCCCTGCTCCTGCTGGCCACACTATTTCTGATACAGGCCAGGGTGCCGTTGGCCTTCTTGGCCACCTGGGCACACTGCCGGCTCATGTTCAGCCGGCTGTCAATCAGCACCCCCAGGTCCTTTTCCTCCGGGCAGCTTTCCAGCCACTCTTCCCCAAGCCTGTAGCGTTGCCTGGGGTTGTTGTGGCCAAAGTGCAGGACCCGGCACTTGGCCTTGTTGAACCTCATGCAGTTGGCCTCGGCCCATCGATCCAGCCTGTCCAGGTCCCTCTGCAGAGCCTTCCTGCCCTCCAGCAGATCAACACTCCCGCCCAACTTGGTGTCATCTGCAAACTTACTGGGGGAGAACTCGATCCCCTCATCCAGATCATTGATAAAGATATTGAACAGGACCGGCCCCAAAACTGAGCCCTGGGGAACACCGCTCGTGACCAGCCGCCAACTGGATTTAACTCCGTTCACCACAACTCTCTGGGCTCGGCCGTCCAGCCAGTTTTTTACCCAGTGAAGAGTGGACCTGTCTAGGCCGTGAGCCGCCAGCTTCTCTAGGAGAATGCTGTGGGAGACAGTGTCAAAGGCTTTACTGAAGTCCAGGTAGACCACATCCACAGCCTTTCCCTCATCCATGAGGCGGGTCACCTGGTCATAGAAGGAGATCAGGTTGGTCAAGCAGGACCTGCCTTCCATGAACCCGTGCCGGCTGGGCCTGATCCCCTGGTTGTCCCAGACATGGCTTGTGAGCGCCCTCAAGATGAACCGCTCCATAATCTTCCCTGGCATCGAGGACAGGTTGACCGGCCTGTAGTTCCTCCTCTGGCCCTTCTTGTAGATGGGCGTCACATTGGCGAGCCTCCAGTCGTCCGGGACCTCCCCTGTTAACCAGGACTGCTGATAAATGACGGAGAGTGGCTTGGCAAGCTCCTCCGCCAGCTCCCTCAGTACCCTCGGGTGGATCCCATCCGGCCCCATAGACTTGTGAGCATCCAGGTGGCGTAGCAGGTCGTTAACTGCTTCCTCTTGGATTATGGGGGGTTTGTCCTGCTCACCATCCCTGTCTTCCAGCTCAGGGGGCTGAGGACCCTGAGGATAACTGGTCTGATTATTAAAGACTGAGGCAAAGAAGGCCTTAAGTACCTCAGCCTTATCCTTGTCCTCGGTGGCAATGTTGCCCCCTGCAGCCAATAAAGGGTGGAGATTCTCCTTGGCTCTCTTTTTGTCATTAATATACTTGTAAAAACATTTTTTGTTGTCTCTCACGACAGTGGCCAAATTGCGTTCTAGCTGGGCTTTTGCCTTTCTAATTTCCTCTCTGCACGACCTAACGCGATCCCTGTACTCTTCCTGAGTTGCCTGCCCCTTCTTCCACAAGAGGTAAACTCTCCTTTTTTCCCTGAGTCCCAGCCAGAGCTCCCCGTTCAGCCAGGCCGTCGCCTTCCCTGCCCGTTCTTCTTGCGGCACATGGGGACAGCCCGCTCCTGCGCCTTTGAGACTTCTTCTTGAAGAACGTCCAGCCTCCCTGGACCCCTTTGCCCTTCAGGGCTGTCTCCCAAGGGACCCTCTCGACCAGTGTCCTGAGCAGGCCAAAGTCTGGCCTCCAGAATCCATGGTAGCGGTTTTGCTGGCCCCCCTCCTTACTTCACCAAGAATCGAGAATTCTACCATTTCATGGCAGCTGAGCCCACGTCGGCCTCCGACCACCACATCTCCCACCAGTCCGTCTCTGGTTGTGAACAGCAGGTGAAGCGAGGCACCTCCCCGGGCAGGCTCACTCACCAGCTGCCAGGAAGTTCTCTTCCACACACTCCAGGAACCTCCTCGACTCTTTCCTCTCTGCCGTGTGGGATTTCCAGCAGGCGTCCGGAAAGTTGAAGTCCCCCAGTTCCTCCGGTGCTGTCCCTGAGGGCCTTCTCGTCCCCACGTGGTGTCAGCGTGGCCCCGCGCCACAGTCCTGAGGTTCGCGGGGCCGCCAGGAGGCAAAGGGGCTGGGGACAGCCAGGTGCCAGTGTGTGACGCCCTAGTGCAGGGCAGTCCCAGCAGACCCCTTTGGAGGCTGCTGCGGCCCGTGCTGTCGGCAGGGAGCAGAGGGGCTGCCCCTGGCCGGACAAGTGTGGGGGATGCCACGTGCGCTGATTGGTACGAACTCCAGCCCAAGTCTACTTGTGGCTGCTGTGAAGCCACTGGAGACCCCCAGCGCACTTTGCAGTTGGAGGAACTGGGGGCTTGTGTTTCTTTACTGTTGGGTAGCCTTGAAGCTCCTGGTCCCCGTGTGGTTCCAGTCCCCTTCCAAATCCCAGTTCTCTGCTCCGCAGTTCTCTTGTGGCACTTAAGAGAGGCCCAGCTGTGGTGCCCTCATTTGAAGCAGGACCTGGCTTTCCCAGCTCCTCTGTCACTGCTGCTGAGCAGCAGGTGGGTAGCATGGCCGAGCAGAGTTGGGTGCTCCAGAGCAGGGGGATGTGTCCCCGTGCCAAAGTGGGGCTGTCCCCTGCCCTGTGCACAGGAGTTCCCGGTGCAGCGTGGCCACGGTCCTCCTGGGCAGGGACAGGCACTGGGTGGGCCCTGGCTGAGCTCAGAGCTCCGCAGCCCTGTTCTGGAAGGAGCAGGTACCCAGGGAGCGGGCAGCCCAGAGGGATCTTGGCGCCTTTTGGTGGGCCAGAGACCTGCCTGCAGTGGGCAGGGGGAGCACTGGGACAGGAGCTGCCCGTGAACATTGGGGGCCACGTTTGCATGGAGGGGCCGTGCCTGAGCAGGTGGGGTCTTCAGAGGGCGTTGGGTCCATGGCACAGCCCCATCGGCGTGGGGATCCACAGCTGCTGGGATTGCGTCATGGCCTGGGCCCAATTCTCCTCGTGGTGCTTGCCCATGGCTCAGGTGCCCTGGGCAGGCTTGCTGCGCCCAGCCGGACCTTTGGGCACAGGGTCTCCTGGGGCACTGGCTGACCCCCGTCTTCTCCCCTCTCTCCTCTCCCTCTCCAGGTTCCCTGGTCCAGGCAGCGCTGACTCAGCCGCCCTCGGTGTCAGCGAACCCAGGACAAACCGTCCAGATCACCTGCTCCGGGGTTAGCAGCAGCAGATATGCTGGCTGGTACCAGCAGAAGACACCTGGCAGTGCCCCTGTCACTGTGATCTACAAGGACAACAACAGACCCTCGGACATCCCAGCACGATTCTCCGGTTCTGCATCCGGCTCCACGGCCACGTTAACCATCAGTGGGGTCCAGGCCGAGGACGAGGCTGTCTATTACTGTGGTGGCTATGAAAGCAGCAGTGATGCTGTTAAAGCAACACAGAGAGGTGTGGAAATGAGCAACAGAGGAGTTCAAAATGATGGTTTTCTGCTCTTCTCCCTTCGTGGCCCAGCAGAGTTGTGGATGTGGGGCTGAGGCAGTTTTCTGTCCCCTCTGCATGACCATAGCTGTGAATGTCCTCCCTTTCAAGTCCTAGACCATGGAGGTGATTTTGTGGCTGGAGACCATTGCCCTGGTGCCTACAAAATTCCAGTGTGGCCTTGTCTGCCACCCCACTGCCTCTTGCTACTGATGACCATGTCCTCTTGCTGCTGCCAGAGCTGCCTCCATGAGGGGATGCATTGGGCTACGCTCAGCTCCCCAAATATTCCTGTGACCGTGTCCAGGTCTGTTCTCCTCTGACCGTGAAATTCCCCGTCCCGCTGCCCATGGAGGGCTGTGATCCTGGGGCACTGGCTGACCCCCGTCTTCTCCCCTCTCTCCTCTCCCTCTCCAGGTTCCCTGGTCCAGGCAGCGCTGACTCAGCCGCCCTCGGTGTCAGCGAACCCAGGACAAACTGTCCAGATCACCTGCTCCGGGATTAGCGGCAGCTACTCTGTTGGCTGGTACCAGCAGAAGACACCTGGCAGTGCCCCTGTCACTGTCATCTATGCTAACAACAAGAGACCCTCGGACATCCCTTCGCGATTCTCCGGATCCAAGTCTGGCACCACGGGCACGTTAACCATCAGTGGGGTCCAAGCCGAAGACAAGGCTGTCTATTACTGTGGTGGCCACGACAGCAGCAGTTATGGTCCCATGGTGACACAGAGCAATGGGAAGGTGTGTCCCAGCAATGGGAAAGTGACTCACCCGCCCTCGGTATCAGCAAATCAAGGACAAACTCTCCAGATCACCTGCCCCAGGCTTGATGTTGTTGGCTGGTACCAGCAGAAGGTACCTGACAGTGCCCCGTCACTGTCATCTACAACAGCAACCAGAGACCCTCGGGCATCCCAGCACGATTCTCCAGATCCAAGTCCAGCTCCACGGGCACGTTAACCATCAGTGGGGTCCAAGCCGAGGACGAGGCTGTCTATTACCGTGGTGGCGTCGACAGCAGCTATAATGGTGACACGGAGCAATGGGGAAGTGATAGAAAAACCTCCCGCCATCGCAGGGGCCAGTCAGGAGTCTCTGCTGTCCCCGTTTGATGGTGGGGCAGGTCCACGCCATGGCCCTGCCCTTGCTGCCCTGTGCTGGAGGGGGCTGTGCCTGGTGTCCCGGCTCGGCCGTCCCTTTGAGCCCCAGGTCTGTGCCCGTTCCCTGTCATTTGGGGAGGGGATGACCGCCAGCAGCCCTGCTCCTGCCCCTGTCCCTCGCTGCACCAGGACCCCCTCGTCACTGGCCCCTGCTCCCCACCACCCTCTCGCCTTCCCCTGGAGCTGCTGTGAGGTGCGGTGGCTGCTGGCGGGCTTCTCCCTGGCCAGGAGGTGTCCAGCTGGCCCGGCTCTGTGCGAGCACTGGCACAGAAACCAGGACAAACCGTCCAGATCACCTGCTCTGGGAGCAACCATAATTATGGCTGGTACCATCAGAAGGTACCGGGCAGTGCCCCTGTCACTGTGATCTACCAGAACAGCAAGAGACCCTCGGGCATCCCTTCGCAATTCTCCGGATCCACATCTGGCTCCACAGGCACGTTAACCATCAGTGGGGTCCAAGCCGAGGACGAGGCTGTCTATTACTGTGGTGGCTACGAAAGCAGCAGCGATGCTGTTGTAGTGACACAGAGAGAAGGGGAAGTGAGCTACAGAGGAGATAAAAATGGAGGTTTTCTAGCCTTCTGACTCATGGCTGGGCAGGCTGTGGCTGAGGTATGTTCATGTCCTCTCTGCAAGGCCATGGCTGTGAATGTCCTCCTGATTGTACCATGCCATGCAGGAGGTGACTCTGGGGCTGTGGGCACCTCGTGTTTCTCCCAAGTAAAGCCATGACATTGCCCTCTCACCTGCCCCACTGGCTCCTGCTGCTGGCAGCCACGTCCTCTTGATTCTCCCAGCTCTCCTCACAGGCCCCCAGGGCTCAGGCCTTGGGCTCTGTGTGTGGGGTTGTGATCCCTCTGTGCCATTGGGACTTTTGGACACAGGGCCCTGTCTCACTGCCTGGGGCACTGGCTGACCCCCGTCTTCTCCCCTCTCTCCTCTCCCTCTCCAGGTTCCTTGGTCCAGGCAGCGCTGACTCAGCCGCCCTCGGTGTCAGCGAACCCAGGAGAAACCGTCCAGACCACCTGCTCCGGGAGTAGCGGCAGCTATGCTGGCTGGTACCAGCAGAAGACACCTGGCAGTGCCCCTGTCACTGTGATCTATAGCAGCAACCAGAGACCCTCGGGCATCCCTTCGCGATTCTCCGGATCCAGGTCCGGCTCCACGGGCACGTTGACCATCAGTGGGTTCCAAGCCGAGGACGAGGCTGTCTATTACTGTGGTGGCCAGGACGGCAGTGCTGATCAGCATCCAGGTGCCCTGCAGGGAGGCCACAGTTGCGTGCTCTGGGTTGACCGTTACTGCCTGCTGTGCGTGGGTGGCAGCGATCCTGAGGGTGGTGCTGGAGGATGTGGAAGAGGCACAGCTCCTGGTAGTGCAGAACTGTGCTGTGGCTGGTTGCTCCTGCCCTCAAAATGTCTTATCCTGTGGCTGGTCCTGTGTCCCAGAGAAGGTGTGAGAAACCCTGCTGTTATCTCTGGTCATCCCGCTCTGGTCCCTGGGCTCCCTGCCAGTTCAGGGCTGATGCCCACCCTCCTCTGGTCACAGCAACTGTGCTTAAGGGCCCTATGCCTGTGTGAGCTGCTGTCCCCTGTGAGCATGGGGTGCCTGGGGCAGGGTCCCATGCAGAAGCCCTGAAGGTTGTGGCAGGGGCTGGAGGTGTCTCTGCACTTAGTGGAAGCTGCGGTAGGAGTGAGGGACAGCATGGGCAGACTCCTGTGCCGGGCTTTGCTCTCAGTTATAGAATCATAGAATCATAGAATCATTAAGGTTGGAAAAGACCTCTAAGATCATCGAGTCCAGCCCTCAACCCAACACCACCATGCCCACTGTACCTAAGCGCCTCATCTACACATCTTTTAAATACTTCCAGGGATGGTGACTCAACCACTTCCCTGGGCAGCCTCTTCCAATGTTTAACCATTCTTTCAGTAAAGAAATTTTTCCTAATGTGCAATCTAAACCTCCCTTGGTGCAACTTGAGGCCATTTCCTCTCATCCTGTTGCTAGTTCTCTACTTGGGAGAAGAGACCAACACCCACCTCGCTACACCCTCCTCTCAGGTAGTTGTAGAGTGCGATAAGGTCTCCCCTCAGCCTCCTCTTCTCCAGACTAAACAGTCCAGTTCCCTCAGCCGCTCATCATCAGACTTGTGCTCCAGGCCGTTCACCAGCTTTGTTGCCCTTCTCTGGACACGCTCCAGCTCCTCAATGTCCTTGCAGTGCAGGACCCAAAACTGAACACAGTATTCGAGGTGCGGCCTCACCAGTACAGGGGCACGATCACCTCCTTACTCCTGCTGGCCACACTATTTCTGATACAGGCCAGGATGCCGTTGGCCTTCTTGGCCACCTGGGCACACTGCCGGCTCATGTTCAACCAGCACCCCCAGGTCCTTTTCCTCCGGGCAGCTTTCCAGCCACTCTTCCCCAAGCCTGTAGCGTTGCCTGGGGTTGTTGTGGCCCAAGTGCAGGACCCGGCACTTGGCCTTGTTGAACCTCATGCAGTTGGCCTCGGCCCATCGATCCAGCCTGTCCAGGTCCCTCTGCAGAGCCTTCCTGCCCTCCAGCAGATCAACACTCCCGCCCAACTTGGTGTGGTCTGCAAACTGACTGAGGGAGCACTCGATCCCCTCGTCCAGATCATTGATAAAGATATTGAACAGGACCGGCCCCAAAACTGAGCCCTGGGGAACACCGCTCGTGACCAGCCGCCAACTGGATTTAACTCCGTTCACCACAACTCTCTGGGCTCGGCCGTCCAGCCAGTTTTTTACCCAGCGAAGAGTGGACCTGTCTAGGCCGTGAGCCGCCAGCTTCTCTAGGAGAATGCTGTGGGAGACAGTGTCAAAGGCCTTACTGAAGTCCAGGTAGACCACATCCACAGCCTTTCCCTCATACACGAGGCAGGTCACCTGGTCATAGAAGGAGATCAGGTTGGTCAAGCAGGACCTGCCTTCCATGAACCCGTGCTGGCTGGGCCTGATCCCCTGGTTGTCCCAGACATGGCTTGTGAGCGCCCTCAAGATGGACCGCTCCATGATCTTCCCTGGCATCGAGGACAGGTTGACCGGCCTGTAGTTCCCCTTCTGGCCTTTCTTGTAGATGGGCGTCACATTGGCGAGCCTCCAGTCGTCCGGGACCTCCCCTGTTAACCAGGACTGCTGATAAATGACGGAGAGTGGCTTGGCAAGCTCCTCCGCCAGCTCCCTCAGCACCCTCGGGTGGATCCCATCCGCCCCATAGACTTGTGAGCGTCCAGGTGGCGTAGCAGGTCGTTAACTGCTTCCTCTTGGATTATGGGGGGTTTGTCCTGCTCACCATCCCTGTCTTCCAGCTCAGGGGGCTGAATACCCTGAGGATAACTGGTCTGATTATTAAAGACTGAGGCAAAGAAGGCCTTAAGTACCTCAGCCTTATCCTTGTCCTCGGTGGCAATGTTCCCCCCTGCAGCCAATAAAGGGTGGAGATTCTCCTTGGCTCTCCTTTTGTCATTAATATACTTGTGAAAACATTTTTTGTTGTCACGACAGTGGCCAGATTGCGTTCTAGCTGGGCTTTTGCCTTTCTAATTTCCTCTCTGCACGACCTAACGCGATCCCTGTACTCTTCCTGAGTTGCCTGCCCCTTCTTCCACAAGAGGTAAACTCTCCTTTTTTTCCTGAATCCCAGACAGAGCTCCCCGTGAAGCCACCGGAGACCCCCAGCTCACTTTGCAGTTGGAGGAACTGGGGGCTTGTGTTTCTTTACTGTTGGGTAGCCTTGAAGCTCCTGGTCCCCGTGTGGTTCCAGTCCCCTTCCAAATCCCAGTTCTCTGCTCCGCAGTTCTCTTGTGGCCCTTAAGAGAGGCCCAGCTGTGGTGCCCTCGTTTGAAGCAGGACCTGGCTTTCCCAGCTCCTCTGTCACTGCTGCTGAGCAGCAGGTGGGTAGCATGGCCGAGCAGAGTTGGGTGCTCCAGAGCAGGGGGATGTGTCCCCGTGCCAAAGTGGGGCTGTCCCCTGCCCTGTGCACAGGAGTTCCCGGTGCAGCGAGGCCACGGTCCTCCTGGGCAGGGACAGGCACTGGGTGGGCCCTGGCTGAGCTCAGAGCTCCGCAGCCCTGTTCTGGAAGGAGCAGGTACCCAGGGAGCGGGCAGCCCAGAGGGATCTTGGCGCCTTTTGGAGGGCCAGAGACCTGCCTGCAGTGGGCAGGGGGAGCACTGGGACAGGAGCTGCCCGTGAACATTGGGGGCCACGTTTGCATGGAGGGGCCGTGCCTGAGCAGGTGGGGTCTTCAGAGGGCGTTGGGTCCATGGCACAGCCCCATCGGCGTGGGGACCCACAGCTGGTGGGATTGCGTCATGGCCTGGGCCCCCTCCTCCTCGTGGTGCTTGCCTGTGGAAGGATTTTTATTAAATAACGGACATCCTATGAACATTCCAA
Organism: Calonectris borealis; assembly: GCF_964195595.1. Lineage (NCBI taxonomy): Eukaryota > Metazoa > Chordata > Aves > Procellariiformes > Procellariidae > Calonectris > Calonectris borealis. The sequence goes on from NC_134329.1 coordinate 11,177,542, forward strand.
GCACTGAGGATTTGTTAACAACAGCATAAGGCAAAGGGTTGCTAAAGAGCAATTGTAGTTTTAGAGTCTCTGAAGCGATAGCAGAATAGGGAAGCAGGCTGAGGAATGTAACTATCAGTAGATTAGGTAACGGAATGCAGGCGGGGAAAGCGTTCGCGTGGACACCTGCTTTTGACCAATCTCTGTATATTGAGATTCGTGTGCTTGCTGACTGTAACCAATAGAGGATTCGTAGGTGCGCGTGTTAGTGTGGCTGGCTTATAAAAGTAGCGTAGTATTTTGAAATAAACGAGAATGATCATCCCACATTGGGACTCATCGTTACTCCGGGATCGCCTCCCACTCCGACCCCTGGTCACTCCAACATCTGGTAGCAGAGGATGCGGAAACGTGCTGGGCTCGTAACCTAGAGGTCGATGGTTACAAGGTACAATTCTTCGAGACTGCGGTAAGAGCAGTAAGAGAGGGGAGTGGGAAACAAGCGACTGGGAGAAGTACTATTCTATTGCTCAAACAGATAGAATAGATATCGGTGCAGAGTGGCCAACTGCCTCCCAGAGGGTGAGCTGCCATCATGGAAAGTGAGGCAGCTGCTGCGTTGCTCGCAGGCATACTCTCTAAGACAGGGATCGAGACAACGGTGAAACAGCTTATCAAGCTAATTAAGTTAGGACAACGTTTGGGACATTTTAAAGACACTCACACGTTGTTTTCTGTGCCTGAATGGCGGGAGCTGGGGAAACTAATGTGGCAGAAGATTATTGAAGGTGATGACAAATTGGAGAAGGAGATTAAGTCTGTGAGAGAATTGTGGGGAGACGTACTAGAAACTTTAAAAGCTATGAAAGCTGAACGGGGGGTGGCGTGTGCGGCTGCTCAGATGCTGGCTCCGGACCCCATACCGGAAAAGTCTCAGAGCATGGAATCCAAGGCGGGACCTAGCGCGCGATTTTTTGGGCTGCCTGCTGTGAAGGGTATGACGGGGTCCACCTGTAAGACTGTTGCCGAATTGCGCGATAGAGTTGAGCAGGACTCTGAGGTTAAAACGCCCAATGTCGTAATGTCGTCTTCGCTAGAACAGCCGGCGGTTGCCGGGGCTGTAGCACAGCAGCAGTGTGGGACAAGAGCGGAAGAGCAACCGCCGGGCATGAAGGGGGAGGAGCGGCCAGCTCCGCCCACCCCCCCAATTCCAGGCGGGGAAAGGTGCCGCCCTCCTCCCACCGCCCCTCCTCTCCACAGTGATTCCTCCGGCGCAGCCACACCGCCATCCAGCGGAAAAGAGGAAAAGTCAACAGAAAGTATTAATCGGCTGTTAAAAGAGGTTGTGCAACAACTGAAGGAATTAACTACACAGACTCAGCAAAAAGGAGAACCGTGGTCAACCGCCGGTTCGAGAGACAACTTGCCACCCTGTTTCTCCGGACCTACCGCAGCTACCCGTCCCGGCCGATGGAGCGGAGTTGTTCGGGATGCTATTTTGGACGGACAGTGGGGGGTTGCATCCAACATTGGCCCCATGGCCTTTCCGGTGGTACAGGAAAACGGTCAAGGAAAATGGGAACCACATGATTGCAATATTCTACAACAAGCCAAAAATACTATATCGCAGTATGGTGTTAAATCGGAAGCCTCACGACAGATCGTTACTTGGATTTTCTCTGCTGATTTGCTGTGTCCCCACAATTGCCAAAGTCTGATGAGGCTTCTGTTGACACCTACGCAGTTTTTGTTATGGGGATCGTCATGGTCTCAGAGGGCAGTGAATGCTGCTGCCCAACATCAACAGCAAGGAGACCCCTTATATGGGGTCACAGCTGAAATGCTCACTGGGGGGGGACGTTATGCGGATATAAATGTCCAACTGACTTTTCCTGTCAATATGTTACAGCTATCTTCTAAGCTTGCTTTAGATGCGTTTCTTTGCTTACCGGGATCGGCAGCCCCTTCTTTCAGCTCGGTGACGCAAGGTGCAAGTGAGAAGTATAGCAACTTTATTGATAGGCTTGGGGACGCAGTAATGAACCACCCGGATTTGGGAGAGGACAATAAACAACAAATGTTTAGAATTTTGGCCTTTGATAACGCCAATAAAACTACCAAGGCCATTCTAGCCAGTCTGCCCAAAGGGGCAGGAGTGGAAGAAATGCTTTCTCGGGTGGAAAGAGCAGGAGTTCAACAACAAAATGAGTGGATGGCAGCAGTGGTGCAAAGTGCTGTCAAAGAAGTAGTGCAACCGTTGGCAGCTGTTGTTAGGCAAAAACACTCTCCAGGAATAGTCCGGCCCTTTAAAGGCACCTGCTTTCGTTGTGGGGAACGGGGGCATAGCAAGCGAAATTGTCGTGCTACTGTATGGTGTGATAAGTGTCAAAAAAGTACTCATGCTACTAAGGCCTGTTCGGGAAACTTCAAATCGAGCGCGGGGAGAGGCCGCGTGCAGACACAAATGCCCCCTCAAAACGACAGCAGCAATCAGGGTTTTTACTAAAACACTCGGCTGCCACCAAAGGAAGTTTGGGGGTCGACCTGGAAACAACAATAGATTTCACTTTAACCAATACAGAAGTGTGCAAAATCCCTAGCAATGCGGTAGGGCCTTTAGTAGCTGATAGTAGTAGGATAGGTGGAATCCTTTTAGGTCGATCTTCTGCAGGGATAAAAGGATTGATCGTAAATCCTGGAGTCATTCATGCAGACTATACCGGTCAAATTCATATTATGGCCTATACAATAAGTCCTCCTCTCTTCATCCCAAAGGGCAGTCAGATAGCCCAGATATTAGCTTTTAAAAATCCTTTAAGTCAATCAAACCAAGATTGGGAAGAACGTGGGTGTAAAGGATTTGGTTCTACTGGGCCTGCTGTACGTTTCACTACAAAATTAGACCACCGCCCACTCAAAACTGTGACTTCGAGTCAGGAGAACCTTTCAATAAGAATAAATGCAATGTTGGACACTGGGGCCGACATAACTATTATAAATCGAGCAAATTGGCCGTTGCAGTGGGAAATAGAAACCCCAAAGGCATTACTCGCAGGAGTGGGAGGGAACTCAGCCTCATATATAAGTAGTAAACCGGTTCAAGTGAGTTTCCCAGAAGGCCAGGGAGCAACACTGAAGGTCCATGTTTTGTCGCTCCCTGGAGGATTGGAAGCATTAATCGGACGTGATGTTCTCAGTCAGATCGGGGCAATGCTGACTACAAAGCATTTTTAGTCATGGGCACTGGGGAGCGATTGCCCAACCCACCGTTAACATGGATCTCCACTGACCCTGTTTGGGTTGACCAGTGGCCCATGACTAAAGAGCGATTGCAAATAACTAAACAACTGGTATCTGAACAACTTATAGAGGGACATATCAAACCGTCTGTCAGTCCATGGAATACTCCTATTTTTGTCATCCCTAAGAAAAGTGGGAAGTGGCGTTTACTACATGATTTGAGGAAAATAAATGACCAAATGTTGCCTATGGGAGCCTTACAACCTGGAATGCCATCACCTAATATGCTACCCGAAAATTGGCACATACTTATAGTTGACTTAAAGGACTGCTTTTTCACAATCCCACTGCACCCTCAGGACACTCAGAGATTTGCCTTTTCCATACCCTCGATAAATAAAGCAGCACCAGCAGAGCGGTATGAGTGGGTGGTACTTCCACAAGGGATGAAAAACTCTCCTACATTGTGCCAATTGTATGTCACCTGGGCGCTGCAACCGATAAGAGAAAAATGGCCTGAAACTATCATCTATCATTATATGGATGATATTTTGTGTTGTCAACAAGTTCCTTTTGAAGTGCATCATATACAACAATTAACAACCATGCTAGCAGACAAAGGACTTGTAATTGCACCAGAAAAGATCCAAAGGTCTCCACCTTGGAAATACCTAGGGTGGATCATTGAACTGGCAAAAATTCGTCCTCAAAAAATAGCATTAAAAACTCCACTCAAAACATTGGCTGATGTGCAAACGGTCTTAGGCGACATCCAATGGGTTTGCAATTGCGCTGGCATTACCAATGCAGACATTAAACCACTAACTGAATTACTGCGAGGCACTCAGCCTGCAGCTGAAATTCATATGACGGACAAACATCACGTAGCCTTACAGCACATTATAAACAAACTTACTATAGCCTGGACCGCAAGAAGAATCCTTGAACTGCCACTTTCTTTGCTTATCTGTAACACCGAAGAATCACCTTGTGCCGTTATATGTCAATGGCAAAACAAGAAGGGGGAGATGAAGGGACAACAGGGAATGAACTCCGTGACTGCCATTGACAACAAGAATAATGATAACTTGCCAAATTCCTCCTTTTTTCAAATTTTGGAATGGGTTTTCTTACGGGTACAACCACGTTTCAGTATACAAACTCGTCCTGAAGCCGTAGGGGAATTAATCCGAAAAGGGAGAACGTGAATTATAGAGCTGACAGGACAGGAGCCAGCAGACATCAGTATTCCTGTTAACGCTGTAGATTTAGAATGGTGGATACGCCACGTGCTGGCCATTCAAGAATCTCTGTTAGGATTTAGTGGAAAGGTGCACTCTCAGCAACCCCAAGGGAAATTGTGGCAGATTCTAAAACGAAATCAGTGGCTAGAAAAACCTAAAGTGGTTGATAGCCCGATACTCGAGGGGTTGACGGTATACACAGATGCGGGAAAACGCTCTAGACAAGCTGCATGCGTGTGGTTGGAAACAGATCAATGGCGCAAAAAGATTTTGCAAGGGCAAGCTGGAGATACCTTACAGACTTTAGAATTAATGGCGGTGGTATGGGCGTTAGGGAATTGGCATGATCATCCTTTGAATGTGGTGACTGATTCTCTATATGTAGCTGGGCTTATACCAAGAATTCAAGACGCACTGATTAGGGAAACAAATAATCCTCAGCTAGGGAAACTGTTTATTCAATTAAGATCGACCATCTCCCAGCGAGCGGCTCCGTGTTGTGTCATTCATATCCGTAGCCATCAATGGGAGTTGGGTTTAGGACAAGGCAATCAGATAGCGGACAATCTTGTCAGTCCAGCGTGTCATGTACCACCTGTAGATAAATTTTTACAAGCTAGGCAGGGTCATGAAATATTTCATCAAAACTCAAAGGGTTTAAGAAGGCAGTATGGGTTATCAGAAAACGAAGCTCGCTCTATCATACAGGCCTGTCCCAAGTGTGGAAATCATGGACCTGGAATAGGGCTGGGCCTTAATCCAAAAGGTCTCAAGGCTTTAGAGCTCTGGCAGACTGATGTAACTCACATTGCTGAATTTGGGCAGCTCAAATATGTACATGTCACCATAGATACCTTCTCTAAAGTAATATGGGCCACGGCTTTATCGGGTGAGAAGGCTCATCATGTGTGTAAGCACCTCCTTGCTTGCTTCGCAGTGTTGGGTGTGCCAGAACAACTGGAAACAGACAACGGCCCTGCTTACACCAGTCAGAAGTTGAGAACCTTTCTGATGAGATTGGGGGGTCAAGCATATTACTGGCATCCCACACTCACCGACGGGGCAGAGCCTTGTAGAACGCACGCATCAGGTATTGAAGGACTAGCTAACAAAGCAAAAGGAGGAAGAAAAGGACCCGCAAATGAGACTGCATAAAGTCCTATTTACTCTAAATTATTTGTGTCTGATGGGAGACAGAGAAGAGCCATCGATTATAATCCATCACCAAAACCTTAAGTTTAACTCTCATACAACGCTTCCAAAACTAAAAGTAATGTATTGAGACCCAATCAGTGGCATGTGGCTGGGCCCAGTTTCGGTAATATTTAATGGGAGGGGATACATGTGTGTTTCCACAGATAAGGGACCAATATGGGTGCCTAGCCGAGCGGTGAAGCCTGCACTCTCACAAGAAGAGGAAGACGTATCAACGGAATTGTAACGACCAAGACTGTACGTTGTTATGAACTCTCCTTATGAAATAGAAAAAAGCAAAATCAGATGCGAAGACTGTCACCGATGTAAACCCTGGGTGTTATGTGAATGTTATCAATGTGGAAAAAAAATGGTGGGTTCGGCTTAATCACGCTAATCGATGGTGTGATCACTGTTATCAAAAGAAATTGATTTGACTAAAATATTGTTGATTACTGGGCATGAGATAACTAACACACTTTCATATCAGATCAGCTGTAACCAGTGGACTAGATTAACTGCTGAAAGAGCTTGCTTGCCTATTATTTTAGGTGTTGAGTGTAAGCGACATAACCTGGTGCCAGAGATCTGGAAAGTACCCTTTAACCAATGGGTTGCAACAAAAGAAAAAAGTCAAAAGCAGTTCACATGGAAAGTAAAGCAAAACAACTACGAAACCTGGTGATTGGAACATTAGTAGTAGTGATGGTAGTCCCCGTGACCATGTCCATACATCACATAGAGCCTAGGGAAAATATGTGGGTTACCTGGGCAAACAAAACAGGTCAATCTGCGTTTTGTTTGTCTCTTGCTACGGCAACAGAGCCTTTCAGAACCTGTTTGGTGGGCGTGCCTGGCTTCTGGGTAGAAAAGTTTATGTGTTGCATGAACCTATCCGATCATGGTGAGTCTATACATAAACAATTACAATGGTTAAAAAACTATGTAAGCATGATACCACAAAATCATGGCATTTTAGATGAATGGCTCATGAATATTTTTAGAGGGTTGCCGCAATGGCTGATAGCTTTGATAAAAGAAGGCTTGCGTATATTGATTATCATCTTAATATTGTGTGTATGCTTTTGTATTGCTTTTGGTTGTATAAAAAAGGCTGTATCGAAAGTAATAAATCAGGCTTGGATTGTTCAAAAACAAAAAGGCGGATTTGTGGAAGGATTTTTATTAAATAACGGACATCCTATGAACATTCCAAGCACTGAGGATTTGTTAACAACAGCATAAGGCAAAGGGTTGCTAAAGAGCAATTGTAGTTTTAGAGTCTCTGAAGCGATAGCAGAATAGGGAAGCAGGCTGAGGAATGTAACTATCAGTAGATTAGGTAACGGAATGCAGGCGGGGAAAGCGTTCGCGTGGACACCTGCTTTTGACCAATCTCTGTATATTGAGATTCGTGTGCTTGCTGACTGTAACCAATAGAGGATTCATAGGTGCGCGTGTTAGTGTGGCTGGCTTATAAAAGTAGCGTAGTATTTTGAAATAAACGAGAATGATCATCCCACATTGGGACTCATCATTACTCCGGGATTGCCTCCCACTCCGACCCCTGGTCACTCTGACACTTGCCCATGGCTCAGGTGCCCTGGGCAGGCTTGCTGTGCCCAGCCGGGACCTTTGGGCATAGGGTCTCTGTCCCACTGCCCATGGAGGGCTGTGCTCCTGGGGCACTGGCTGACCCCTGTCTTCTCCCCTCTCTCGTCTCCCTTTCCAGGTTCCCTGGTCCAGGCAGCGCTGACTCAGCCGCCCTCGGTGTCAGCGAACCCAGGACAAACCGTCCAGATCACCTGCTCCGGGGTTAGCAGCGGCTATGATGTTGGCTGGTTCCAGCAGAAGACACCTGGCAGTGCCCCTGTCACTGTCATCTACTGGAATGACAACAGACCCTCGGGCATCCCTTCACGATTCTCCGGATCCAAGTCCGGCACCACGGGCACGTTAACCATCAGTGGGGTCCAAGCCGAGGACGAGGCTGTCTATTACTGTGGTGGCTACGTCGACAGCAGCTATAATGGTGACACGGAGCAATGGGGAAGTGATAGAAAAACCTCCCGCCATCGCAGGGGCCAGTCAGGAGTCTCTGCTGTCCCCGTTTGATGGTGGGGCAGGTCCACGCCATGGCCCTGCCCTTGCTGCCCTGTGCTGGAGGGGGCTGTGCCTGGTGTCCCGGCTCGGCCGTCCCTTAGAGCCCCAGGTCTGTGCCCGTTCCCTGTCATTTGGGGAGGGGATGACCGCCAGCAGCCCTGCTCCTGCCCCTGTCCCTCGCTGCACCAGGACCCCCTCGTCACTGGCCCCTGCTCCCCACCACCCTCTCGCCTTCCCCTGGAGCTGCTGTGAGGTGCGGTGGCTGCTGGCGGGCTTCTCCCTGGCCAGGAGGTGCCCAGCTGGCCCGGCTCTGTGCGAGCACTGGCACGGAAATGTCCGACGGCTCCTGCAGCCAAAGGGCTGCGGCGGGAGCCATGCAGCAGGCAGGAGTGTGGCACCGCTGGGCTGTTGCAGAGGCCCCTGTGCTGTGGGTACGTTCAAGGCCTGGGCAGGGGGAGGTGTGGGCTGAGGGTAGCGGGTGCCATGGGTGCGGGGTGGCCGGCGCAGCTGGGTGCAGGCTGGGGGAGCCCGGCTGGGCTGGGCTGTGGGTGAGGGGCACCTGGCCGCGGTCAGGCAGGACCTGCCCTCAGCAAGGTCCCTGCCCTGCTCCTGGGCATCACCATGCGGAAGTTCAGCCTGCTGAAACTTCGGCCCCATCACGGAGAGGCAGGACCGTGGTGCCGGCCGAGGGGCCAGGACAAAGCCTCGCCTTCAAGCCCTGGGACGAGGAGCCTGGGGGAGCAAAGCCCTGCTGGTGGGAAGCCCGGACAGCTCACAGTCCAGTAGGGCTGCAGGCCAGGGGAGCCTGCAGCTCCATGCCCAGGGACCCTGACCACTGGGGCTGCCCCACAGGCACCGCGACATGGCCTGGGAATTGCCTGTGAGAGGCCTGAGCCCATCCAGAGGGTGCTGGGCTGTGGGGCAGAGCTCGAAGGCGTGGGGCTGGGCACCAGCTCCTCTGCTCCCCCAAGGCCATGACCAGGCAGGAGAAGGGCCGGGCAGGGGGAAAGGCTGCAGCTGGACCAGAGGGAAGGAGGGGAGATGGGGGGATCCGTCCCGATGTCTGGAGCCGGGGGGCAGAGAGGCATTGCTGCTGCCCCGCACCACGTGCCCAGAGCTGTCTGCAGCTCGTGCTGCCGCGGCTGCTCTGTGCTCTGGGCGGTCGAGGCAGGATCTGACCCTAATTGCGGGGTCAGATTTGCATGGAGGGGCCATGCCCCAGGCGGGCATGGGCTTAAAAGGGTGTTAGGGTCCATGGCACAGCCCCATCGTTGTGGGGATGCGGAGCTGGTGGGATCGCGCCACGGCCTGGGTCCCTCTCCTCCTCGTGGTATTTGCCCACGGCTCACATACCCTGGCCAGACTCACTGCGCTCAGCCAGGGCCTTTGGCCACAGGGCTCCCATTCCTGTCCAGCTGCCTGGGGAGGGCTGTGCTCCTGGGGCACTGGCTGACCCCTGTCTTCTCCCCTCTCTCCTCTCCCTCTCCAGGTTCCCTGGTCCAGGCAGCGCTGACGCAGCCGCCCTCGGTGTCAGCGAACCCAGGACAAACCGTCCGGATCACCTGCTCCGGTGCTGGCAGCTACTATGGCTGGTACCAGCAGAAGACACCTGGCAGTGCCCCTGTCACTGTCATCTACGATAACACCAACAGACCCTCGGGCATCCCTTCGCGATTCTCCGGATCCAAGTCCGGCTCCACGGCCACGTTAACCATCAGTGGGGTCCAAGCCGAGGACGAGGCTGTCTATTACTGTGGTGGCAGCGATGGCAGCAGCTATGGTGTCTAGAGACAATGAGTTATGGGAAGGGAGACAAAGATTCGAAAGTCAGAGGAAGGTTTCCAGCCCCTTTCCCTCCTGGCTGAGCAGAGTTGTGGCTGTGGGGCTGGGGCAGATTCCTGTCCCCTCTGCCCGGCCTTAGCTGTGAATGTCCTCCCAGAGCACTGGAGGTGACTTTGTGGCTGTGGACCATTGAATCCCAGCACAGGGGAAATGAGACGCAAACCCACTCCTGCCCCTGGGCCCCTCGGGTGCCACCTCCTGCTGCTGCTGCTGCTGCTGCTGCTGCTTGGATGCGGTGGTGGAGCAGCACATGTGCCTGTGAGGCGGCTCCCGCCGTGGGGCACGTGCTCTGCTCCAGCAGGTCCCCTCCGTGCTGCCTGCAGGGAGACAGCCCCCCTGCAGCCCTGCCCTGCCTGTGCCCATCGGTCACTGGGAGCTGCGAGCGCCACCCGCCCCCCTGCCCCCAGCGCCCCGCTGCATTTGGGGTGGTGGGGCTGGAGTGGAGCGGGGAGGGAGGTGGGGAGAGAGGTGCGGGCAGGATCTGGCCCTGAGCGCAGGGTCAGGTTTGCATGGAGGGGCCGTACCCTGGGCAGGCGGAGGTTTAAAAGGGAGTCGGGGTCCGCAGCACAGCCCCATCGTCGTGGGGACACGGAGCTCGTGGGATCGCACCATGGCCTGGGCCCTTCTCCTCGTCGCGGTGCTCGCCCATGGCTCAGGTGCCCTGGACAGACTCACTGTGCCCGGCCGGGGCCTTTGGGCACAAGGGTCCCATCCGCATCCCGCTGGCCGGGGAGGCCTGTGCTCCTGGGGCACTGGCTGACCCCCGTCTTCTCCCCTCTCTCCTCCCCCTCTCCAGGTTCCCTGGTCCAGGCAGCGCTGACTCAGCCACCCTCAGTGTCAGCGAACCCAGGACAAACCGTCCAGATCACCTGTTCCGGGAGCAGCTATGGTTATTATGGCTGGTACCAGCCGAAACCTGGCAGTGCCCCTGTCACTGTGATCTATAGCAGCAACAAGAGACCCTCGGGCATCCCTTCGCGATTCTCCGGATCCTTCTCCGGCTCCACGGGCACGTTAACCATCAGTGGGGTCCAAGCCGAGGACGAGGCTGTCTATTACTGTGGTAGCTGGGACAGCAGCAGCAATGCTGTTGTAGTGACACAGAGAGAAGGGGAAGTGAGCTACAGAGGAGTTAAAAATGGGCATTTTCTGCCCTTCTCCTTCATGGCTGAACAGGGCTGTGGGGCTGGGGCAGGTTTGTGTCCCCTCTGCATGGCCATGGCTGTGAATGAACTCCTAACTGTGCCTCATGGTGCAGCAGGTGACTCTGGGGCTGTGGGCACCTCGTGCCTGTCCCTACAGAAGGCATGGCATTGCCTTGTCCCCAGCCCCGCTGCCTCTTTCTGCTGGCAGCTGCATCCTGCTGGTGCAGGGCCCCAGGGCGGCCATGGGCTCTGTGTGCGAGTCTCTGGTTTCCCCGGTGGTATCACGGCCCTTGGGCACAGGGACCCAGGGAGGGCGGTGCTGCTGGGGCAGTGGCTGACCCCCGTCTTCTCCCCTCTCTCCTCTCCCTCTCCAGGTTCCCTGGTCCAGGCAGCGCTGTCTCAGCTGCCCTCGGTGTCAGCGAACCCAGGAGAAACCGTCCAGATCAACTGCTCCGGGATTAGAAGCAGCAGCAGTGTTGGCTGGTACCAGCAGAAGACACCTGGCAGTGCCCCTGTCACTGTCATCTATGGTAGCACCAACAGACCCTCGGGCATCCCTTCGCGATTCTCCGGATCCAAGTCCGGCTCCACGGGCACGTTAACCATCAGTGGGGTCCAAGCCGAGGACGAGGCTGTCTATTACTGTGGTGGCTGGCACGGCAGTGCTGATCAGCATCCAGGTGCTCCACAGGGTGGCCATGGTTGGGTGCTCTGGGTTGACCGTTATTGCCTGCTGTGAGTGGGTGGCAGTAACGTGGTGACATTAGTGGTGCTGACGGTGGTGCTGGAGGATGTGCAAGTGGCACAGCTCCATGTAGTGCAGACCTGTGGTGTGCCTGGTTGCTCCTGCCCTCAAAACGTGATGTTGGAGCTGCTGCTGTGTATTTATTTACTGCTGGGTAGCCTTCGCGCCAGGCGACCAGCTCTCTCCCTTCCCAGGGAACGCAGTGGGGCTCCCCTGTTTCCAGCATTTTACTTAGCCCACGTGTTGGGCATGACAGCCCGGCACCGGTGTGTCTGGCGCTGCTTCTTGGGCCCGGAGAGGGGGGAGTTGCAGCAGCTTCTTGAAGTTGTTTTGCCTTCTGGTGTCTGCCCAGAAGTTGCATGCTGATATTTTGCGGGAAATCAGACTGCTGGAGGCATCGCCAGCTTCAGCGTCTGAGCCTGACACGACTTAGGCTGTTCAGTAGCCTCGAGGGCTGTTCTAGGCTCAGCGCAGCTCTGCAGGAGATGCTGTTGTCAGTGCCTGCAAACTGCAGCGTTTCCCAGATCCCTGCAGCCCTTGGCAATGAAGTGTAGGCGCCTTAACATCAGCTTAAAAGTTAGTCTTGGTTTACAGCCAGAGCTTAAGGCAGAGGCCAGGGCGTTTTGCCTCGTCCCCGCGGCGCCGCTGAGAAGCGGGAGCGCCTGCGCTGCCGGAGCGATCGCAGAGACCGCCCCTGGCCCGGGAGGTCTCGGAGCACCAGCCTGCAGTGGGGGTGCGCTGCGGGCAGGGGGTGCTGGCGCGGCGCTGCTGGTGCGAAGCGCCCGGGGCGGGAGGGGAAGGGGAGGGCGGCTGGAGGAGCTGTGCTGCCGCAGAGGGATGCTCGAGGGGTGCGTGGGTGGGTGATGCCAGGGCCGCAGATGGGCTAAAGCGGCTGCAGAGGATGCTTCAGCAAGGCAGAGTAGAAAAGCGTGTCTGCCATCCCTTGGGACGTGTCTGGTCTAAGGTTGTATTTATCAAAGCCAGAGTCGAGGAGCATTTGCCCGGACACCTCGATCCTGAGGTGTCAGAGTCTTGTGGCTCCTCAGAGAAACCCGGCTGTGGTGCCCTGGTGTGACACAGGACCCGGTTTTCCCAGCTGAGTGGCCCAGGGAGCAGGCAGCCCAGAGGGATCTTGGTGCCTTCAGTGGACAATGGCTGACCCACATCTTCTCCCCTCTGTCCTCGCCCTCTCCAGGTTCCCTGGTCCAGGCAGCGATGACTCAGCTGCCCTCAGTGTCGGTGAACCCAGGACAAACCGTCCAGATCACCTGCTCCGGGATTAGCAGCAGCAGCTATGATTATGCTGGCTGGTACCAGCAGAAGGTACCTGGCAGTGCCCCTGTCACTGTGATCTACCAGAACAGCAAGAGACCCTCGGGCATCCCCTCCCGATTCTCCGGTTCTGCATCCGGCTCCACGGGCACGTTAACCATCAGTGGGGTCCAAGCCGAGGACGAGGCTGTCTATTACTGCGGTAGCTACGAAAGCAGCAGTGATGCTCTTATAGCGACCCAGAGAGGTGTGGAAATGAGCTACAGAGGAGTTCAAAATGATGGTTTTCTGCTTTTCTCCCTTCGTGGCCCAGAAGAGTTGTGGATGTGGAGCTGAGGCAGTTTTCTGTCCCCTCTGTATGACCATAGCTGTGAATGTCCTCTCTTTCAGGTCCTAGACCATGGTGGTGACTTTGTGGCTGGAGACCATTGTCCACAAAATTCACAGTGTGGCCTTGTCTGCCACCCCACTGCCTCTTGCTACTGATGACCATGTCCTCCTGCTGCTGCCAGAGCTGCCTCCATGCAGCACTGGGCTAGGCTCAGCTCCCCAAATTTGCCTGTGACCGTGTCCAGGTCTGTTCTCCTCTGACTGTGGCATTCCCTGTCCTGCTGCCTTGGGAGGGCTGTGCTCCTGGGGCACTGGCTGACCCCTGTCTTCTCCCCTCTCTCCTCTCCCTCTCCAGGTTCCCTGGTCCAGGCAGCGCTGACTCAGCCGCCCTCGGTGTCGGCGAACCCAGGACAAACCATCCAGATCACCTGCTCCGGGATTAGCAGCAGCAGCTATGGTGTTGGCTGGTACCAGCAGAAGACACCTGGCAGTGCCCCTGTCACTGTCATCTACAACAGCAACCAGAGACCCTCGGGCATCCCTTCGCGATTCTCCGGCTCCACGTCCGGCTCCACGAGCACGTTAACCATCAGTGGGGTCCAAGCTGAGGACGAGGCTGTCTATTACTGTGGTGGCATCGACAGCAGCTATAATGGTGACAATGAGAAATGGGGAAGTGACACAAAAACCTCCCACCATTGCAGGGGCCAGTCAGGAGTCTCTGCTCCTAACAGTTCCTCCGGTGCTGTCCCTGAGGGCCTTCTCGTCCCCACGTGGTGTCAGCGTGGCCCCACGCCACAGTCCCGTGCTGTCGGCAGGGAGCAGAGGGGCTGCCCCTGGCCGGACAAGTGTGGGGGATGCCGCGTGCGCTGATTGGTACGAACTCCAGCCCAAGTCTACTTGTGGTTGCTGTGAAGCCACTGGAGACCCCCAGCGCACTTTGTAGTTGGACCTGGTTTTCCAGCGCTGACTCAACCGCCCTCGGTGTCAGCGAACCCAGGACAAACCGTCCAGATCACCTGCTCCGGGAGTAGCAGCGGCTACTCTGTTGGCTGGTACCAGCAGAAGACACCTGGCAGTGCCCTTGTCCCTGTCATCTACTGGAGTGACAAGAGACCCTCGGGCATCCCTTCACGATTCTCCGGATCCTTGTCCGGCTCCACGGGCACGTTAACCATCAGTGGGGTCCAAGCCGAGGACGAGGCTGTCTATTACTGTGGTAGCTGGGACAGCAGCAGCGATGCTGTTGTACTGACACAGAGAGAAGGGGAAGTGAGCTACAGAGGAGTTAAAAGTGGGGATTTTCTGCCCTTCTCCTTCATGGCTGAACAGGGCTGTGGGGCTGGGGCAGGTTTGTGTCCCCTCTGCATGGCCATGGTTGTGAATGTCCTCCTAACTGTGCCTCATGGTGCAGCAGGTGACTCTGGGGCTGTGGGCACCTCGTGCCTGTCCCTACAGAAGGCATGGCATTGCCTTGTCCCCAGCCCCGCTGCCTCTTTCTGCTGGCAGCTGCGTCCTGCTGGTGCAGGGCCCCAGGGCTCTGGCTATGGGCTCTGTGTGCGAGTCTCTGGTTTCCTCCGTTTCCTCGGTGGTGTCATGCCCTTGGGGCACAGGGGCCCTATCTCCCCCTGCCTGGGGAGGGCTGTGCTGCTGGGGCACTGGCTGACCCCCGTCTTCTCCCCTCTCTCCTCCCCCTCTCCAGGTTCCCTGGTCCAGGCAGCACTGGCCCAGCTGCCCTCAGTGTCGGTGAACCCAGGAGAACCCGTCCAGATCAACTGCTCCGGGATTAGCAGCAGCAGCTATGGTGTTGGCTGGTACCAGCAGAAGACACCTGGCAGTGCCCCTGTCACTGTGATCTACAAGAGCAACCAGAGACCCTCGGGCATCCCCTCCCGATTCTCCGGTTCTGCGTCCGGCTCCACGGGCACGTTAACCATCAGTGGGTTCCAAGCCGAGGACGAGGCTGTCTATTACTGTGGTAGCGAAGACAGCAGCAGTGCTGGTCTGATGGTGACACCAAGTCACAGGCAAGCGAGACCTTGACTGTCAAAGGGGTCAGTTTTATCTCCTCCTGCCTCTCAGCCCGGCAGGGCCCTCCCTCTGGCTTTGGGGTTTGCCCTTTTCCCTCCAGGTGCCATTCCCCATGTGCCCTGTGTCTCAGCGCTGTGACTATGTCCCCAGTGGTGGGGCCCTGGTGCTGGAGAGGCCCTGGCTGGGCTCGTCCCCACTGCCTAATACCCACATGAGGGGCAGAGGAGCCTGGGACAGAGTTAGGAGCTGGAGCCTGCGGAGCTGCCTTGGAAAAGCTTTGCTGCGTTTCTGCTCCCCCAGGCTGAGTGGTGCCCGGGGCCCTGCGGCCCTGCAGCCACCCTGGGTGCGCGGGGCTGGGTGCGTGGGCGTTTGCAGCCTGGGGGAGCCTCAGGCGCTGCGGCTCGGCAGGGAGAGCTTCTGCCTCAGCCCCTTGCACTCACTGAGGTCTGGCTCAGCCACCCCGGTGTCTGTGTCCCTGGGGCAAACCACCTAGATCTGCTCCAGGAGTGGCAACGGTGTCTATGGCTGGTTCCAGCAGAAGACACCTGGCAGTGCCCCTGTCACTGTCATCTATCGCAATGACAAGAGACCCTCGGGCATCCCTTCGCGATTCTCCGTATCCTTGTCCGGCTCCACGGGCACGTTAACCATCAGTGGGGTCCAAGCCGAGGACGAGGCTGTCTATTACTGTGGTGGCAACGATGGCAGCAGTTATGGTCCCATGGTGACACAGAGCAATGGGAAAGTGATATAGAAACCTCCCACCATCATAGGGACCAGTTAGGAGTCTCTGCTCTCCCACCATCACCCATCAAGGGAGGGCTGTGCTCGTGGGCCACTGGCTGACCCCTGACTTCTCCCCTCTCTCCTCTCCCTCTCCAGGTTCCCTGGTCCAGGCAGCGCTGACGCAGCCGCCCTCGGTGTCGGCGAACCCAGGACAAACCGTCCAGATCACCTGCTCCGGGAGTAACAGCAACTATGGCTGGTTCCAGCAGAAGACACCTGGCAGTGCCCCTGTCACTGTCATCTACAACAACAGCAATAGACCCTCGGGCATCCCTTCGCGATTCTCCGGATCCAAGTCCGGCTCCACGGCCACGTTAACCATCAGTGGGGTCCAAACCGAGGACGAGGCTGTCTATTACTGTGGTGGCTACGACAGCAGCAGTGATGCTGCCACGGTGACACAGAGTAATGGGGAAGTGATACAAGACCTCCCACCATCGCAGGGGCCAGTCAGGAGTCTCTGCTGTCCCCGTTTGATGGTGGGGCAGGTCTCCACCATGGCCCTGCCCTTGCTGCCCTGTGCTGGAGGGGGCTGTGCCTGGTGTCCCAGCTCAGCCATCCCGTAGAGCCCCAGGTCTGAGTCCCTCCCCGGTCATTTGAGGACGGGTGACCCCCAGCAGCCCTGTCCCTGCCGTGCACTGCAAGTCTGAGGTCCCCTGCACTCCCCAGCTGGCACCCAGGGCCCTGCCGGGTGCCTCCCTGCCCTCCTCCAAGCCCAGCTGCGCCAGGGGCCCAGAGGCCATCACCCCAGGGGGGTTCAGCCCTGCTGAAACTCTCGTTCCAGCACCAGGAGGTGGGGTCGTGCCACGGGCCGGGGAGCTGGGCCAAAGCTTTGCCTTCAAGCCCTGGGAAGGGACGTTTCCCGTGGGCGCAGCAGCTCCAGGGCCGTGCGTGAGGCTGCCAGGGCAGAGCAGGGCTGGCCAGGGGCTGCTCTGTCGTGCTGCAAGAGGAGCCCACGGGCTACTCGAGCATTGGCTGTGTTTGCCCAGTGCTGGCCCACAGGGCTCAGGCTCAGCCTGTGCAGGAGCTCCCCGGCACCTCTGGACCCCTGGGAAGCCCCTGGCCCTGGGCAATGTCCCACCACAGTCCCATGAGAGCAGGGGCTGCCCAGCACCCTGACCCCATCCCCATCCTGTGTTTGGAGCTGCCGTCTCCTCCTCACGGTGCTCGCCCATGGCTCAGGTGCCCTGGCCACACTCGCTGCGTCCAGCTGGGGACTTTGAGCACAGGGGTCCCATCCCCATCCCACTGCCCGGGGAGGGCTGTGCTCCTGGGGCACTGGCTGACCCCCGTCTTCTCCCCTCTCTCCTCTCCCTCTCCAGGTTCCCTGGTCCAGGCAGCGCTGACTCAGCCGCCCTCGGTGTCAGCGAACCTGGGACAAACCGTCCAGATCACCTGCTCCGGGAGTAGCAACAGTTACTATGGCTGGTACCAGCAGAAGACACCTGGCAGCGCCCCTGTCACTGTCATCTATGGTAGCACCAACAGACCCTCGGGCATCCCTTCGCGATTCTCCGGATCCACGTCCGGCTCCACGAGCACGTTAACCATCAGTGGAGTCCAAGCCGAGGACGAGGCTGTCTATTACTGTGGTGGCATCGACAGCAGCTATAATGGTGACAATGAGCAATGGGGAAGTGACACAAAAACCTCCCGCCATTGCAGGGGCCAGTCAGGAGTCTCTGCTCCTAACAGTTCCTCCGGTGCTGTCCCTGAGGGCCTTCTCGTCCCCACGTGGTGTCAGCGTGGCCCCACGCCACAGTCCCGTGCTGTCGGCAGGGAGCAGAGGGGCTGCCCCTGGCCGGACAAGTGTGGGGGATGCCACGTGCGCTTGATTGGTACGAACTCCAGCCCAAGTCTACTTGTGGTTGCTGTGAAGCCACTGGAGACCCCCAGCTCACTTTGTAGTTGGACCTGGTTTTCCAGCGCTGACTCAGCCGCCCTCGGTGTCAGCGAACCCAGGACAAACCGTCCAGATCACCTGCTCCGGGAGTGGCAGTGGGTACGATGTTGGCTGGTACCAGCAGAAGACACCTGGCAGTGCCCCTGTCACTGTCATCTACTGGAGTGACAAGAGACCCTCGGGCATCCCTTCACGATTCTCCGGATCCGTGTTCGGCTCCACGGGCACGTTAACCATCAGTGGGTTCCAAGCCGAGGACGAGGCTGTCTATTACTGTGGTAGCGAAGACAGCAGCAGTGCTGGTCTGATGGTGACACCAAGTCACAGGCAAGCGAGACCTTGACTGTCAAAGGGGTCAGTTTTATCTCCTCCTGCCTCTCAGCCCGGCAGGGCCCTCCCTCTGGCTTTGGGGTTTGCCCTTTTCCCTCCAGGTGCCATTCCCCATGTGCCCTGTGTCTCAGCGCTGTGACTATGTCCCCAGTGGTGGGGCCCTGGTGCTGGAGAGGCCCTGGCTGGGCTCGTCCCCACTGCCTAATACCCACATGAGGGGCAGAGGAGCCTGGGACAGAGTTAGGAGCTGGAGCCTGCGGAGCTGCCTTGGAAAAGCTTTGCTGCGTTTCTGCTCCCCCAGGCTGAGTGGTGCCCGGGGCCCTGCGGCCCTGCAGCCACCCTGGGTGCGCGGGGCTGGGTGCGTGGGCGTTTGCAGCCTGGGGAAGCCTCAGGCGCTGCGGCTCGGCAGGGAGAGCTTCTGCCTCAGCCCCTTGCACTCACTGAGGTCTGGCTCAGCCACCCCGGTGTCTGTGTCCCTGGGGCAAACCACCTAGATCTGCTCCAGGAGTACCAATGGTGCTTATGGCTGGTTCCAGCAGAAGACACCTGGCAGTGCCCCTGTCACTGTGATCTACTACAACGACAAGAGACCCTCGGGCATCCCTTCGCGATTCTCCGTATCCTTGTCCGGCTCCACGGGCACGTTAACCATCAGTGGGGTCCAAGCCGAGGACGAGGCTGTCTATTACTGTGGTGGCAACGATGGCAGCAGTTATGGTCCCATGGTGACACAGAGCAATGGGAAAGTGATATAGAAACCTCCCACCATCGCAGGGACCAGTTAGGAGTCTCTGCTCTCCCACCATCACCCATCAAGGGAGGGCTGTACTCCTGGGGCACTGGCTGACCCCCGTCTTCTCCCCTCTCTCCTCTCCCTCTCCAGGTTCCCTGGTCCAGGCAGCGCTGACTCAGCTGCCCTCGGTGTCAGCGAACCCAGGAGAAACCATCCAGATCACCTGCTCCGGGCTTGACAGCAGCAGCAATGTTGGATGGTTTCAGCAGAAGACACCTGGCAGTGCCCCTGTCACTGTCATCTATAGCAGCAACCAGAGACCCTCGGGCATCCCCTCGCGATTCTCCGGATCCAAGTCCGGCACCACGGGCACGTTAACCATCAGTGGGGTCCAAGCCGAGGACGAGGCTGTCTATTACTGTGGTGGCTGGCACGGCAGTGCTGATCAGCATCCAGGTGCTCCACAGGGTGGCCATGGTTGGGTGCTCTGGGTTGACCGTTATTGCCTGCTGTGAGTGGGTGGCAGTAACGTGGTGACATTAGTGGTGCTGACGGTGGTGCTGGAGGATGTGCAAGTGGCACAGCTCCATGTAGTGCAGACCTGTGGTGTGCCTGGTTGCTCCTGCCCTCAAAATGTGATGTTGGAGCTGCTGCTGTGTATTTATTTACTGCTGGGTAGCCTTCGCGCCAGGCGACCAGCTCTCTCCCTTCCCAGGGAACGCAGTGGGGCTCCCCTGTTTCCAGCATTTTACTTAGCCCACGTGTTGGGCATGACAGCCCGGCACCGGTGTGTCTGGCGCTGCTTCTTGGGCCCGGAGAGGGGGGAGTTGCAGCAGCTTCTTGAAGTCGTTTTGTTTTCTGGTGTCTGCCCAGAAGTTGCATGCTGATATTTTGCGGGAAATCAGACTGCTGGAGGCATCGCCAGCTTCAGCGTCGGAGCCTGACACGACTTAGGCTGTTCAGTAGCCTCGAGGGCTGTTCTAGGCTCAGCGCAGCTCTGCAGGAGATGCTGTTGTCAGTGCCTGCAAACTGCAGCGTTTCCCAGATCCCTGCAGCCCTTGGCAATGAAGTGTAGGCGCCTTAACATCAGCTTAAAAATTAGTCTTGGTTTACAGCCAGAGCTTAAGGCAGAGGCCAGGGCGTTTTGCCTCGTCCCCGCGGCGCCGCTGAGAAGCGGGAGCGCCTGCGCTGCCGGAGGGATCGCGGCCCCTGGCCCGGGAGGTCTCGGAGCACCAGCCTGCAGTGGGGGTGCGCTGCGGGCAGGGGGTGCTGGCGCAGCGCTGCAGGTGCAGAGCCCCGCGGAGAAGCTGGTTTTCCCAGCTGAGTGGCCCGGGGAGCAGGCAGCCCAGAGGGATCTTGGTGCCTTCGGTGGGCACTGGCTGACTCCCATCTTCTCCCCTCTCTCCTCTCCCTCTCCAGGTTCCCTGGTCCAGGCAGCACTGTCTCAGCCGACCTCCGGTGTCATGAACCCAGGATAAACCATCCAGATTAGCTGCTCCGGGATTAGGACCTGCAGCTACTATGGCTGGTTCCAGCAGAAGGTACTTGGCAGTGCCCCTGTCACTGTCATCTATGGCAACACCAACAGACCCTCGGGCATCCCTTCACGATTCTCCGGTTCTGTGTGCGGCTCCACGGGCACGTTAACCATCAGTGGGGTCCAAGCCGAGGACGGGTGTCCTGGTTTTGGCTGGGATAGAATTAATTTCCTTCCTAGTAGCTGGTATAGTGCTAGCTTTTGGATTTAGTATGAGAATAATGTTGGTAACACACTGATGTTTTAGTGTTGCTCGGTAGTGTAGACGGGAGTCAAGGACTTTTCAGCTTCCTATGCTCTGCCAGGTGCACAAGAAGCTGGGAGGGAGCATAGCCAGGACAGATGACCCAAACTGACCAACTGGGTATTCCATACCATATGACGTCATGCTCAGTATATAAGGCTGGGGGAAGAAGAAGGAAGAGGGGGACGTTCGGAGTGATGGCGTTTGTCTTCCCAAGTAACCGTTACGTGTGATGGAGCCCTGCTTTCCTGGAGATGGCTGAACACCTGCCTGCCAGTGGGAAGGAGTGAATGAATTCCTTGTTTTGCTTTGCTTGTGTGCACGGCTTTTGCTTTACCTATTAAACTGTCTTTATCTCAACCCACAAGTATCCTCACTTTTACTTTTCTGATTCTCTCCCCCATCCCTCCGGGGGGGGAGTGAGCGAGCGGCTGGGTGGTGTTTGGCTGCCTGCCGGCTTAAACCGCAACACCGAGGCTCTCTATTCCTGTGGTAGCTATGGAAGTGGCAGCAATGATGTCTGGCGACAATGAGTTATAGGAAGTGAGACAAAGACTCCAAAATCAGAGGAAGTTTTCCAGACCTTCTCCGTCCTGGCCCAGCAGAGTTGTGGCTGTGGGGCTGGGGCAGGTTCCTGTCCCCTCTGCACGGCCATAGCTCTGAATGTCCTCCCTTTCGTGTCCCAGAGCACTTGAGGTGACTTTATGGCTGGGGACAATTGTCCTGGTCCTTACAAAATTCACAGTGTGGCCTTGTCTGCCACCCCACTGCCTCTTGCTACTGACAACCATGTCCTCCTGCTGCTGCCAGAGCTGCCTCTGCACTGGGACGTGTTGTGCTGGGCTCAGCTCCCCAAATTGGCCTGCGCCTGTGGCCGGGTCCATTCTCCTCCAACTGTGGCGTTCCCTGTCCCACTGCCCGGGGAGGGCTGTGCTCGTGGGGCACTGGCTGACCCCCGTCTTCTCCCCTCTCTCCTCTCCCTCTCCAGGTTCCCTGGTCCAGGCAGCGCTGACCCAGCTGCCCTCAGTGTCGGTGAACCCGGGACAAACCGTCCAGATCACCTGCTCTGGGGGCAGCAGCAGCTGGTATGGTTGGTACCAGCAGAAGACACCTGGCAGTGCCCCTGTCACTGTGATCTACCAGAACAGCAACAGACCCTCGGGCATCCCCTCCCGATTCTCCGGATCCATGTCCGGCTCCACGGGCACGTTAACCATCAGTGGGGTCCAAGCCGAGGACGAGGCTGTCTATTACTGTGGTGGCTACGACAGCAGCAGTACTGCTGCCATGGTGACACGGAGCAATGGGGAAGTGATACAAAATCTCCCGCCATCGCAGGGGCCAGTCAGGAGTCTCTGCTGTCCCCATTTGATGGTGGGGCAGGTCTCCACCATGGCCCTGCCCTTGCTGCCCTGTGCTGGAGGGGGCTGTGCCTGATGTCCCGGCTTAGCCGTCCCGTAGAGCCCCAGGTCTGAGCCCCTTCCCGGTCATTTGAGGACGGGTGACCCCCAGCAGCCCTGTCCCTGCCCTGCACTGCAAGTCTGAGGTCCCCTGCACTCCCCAGCTGGCACCCAGGGCCCTGCCGGGTGCCTCCCTGCCCTCCTCCAAGCCCAGCTGCGCCAGGGGCCCCCGGGCCATCACCGCAGGGGGGTTCAGCCCTGCTGAAACTCTCGTTCCAGCACCAGGAGGTGGGGTCGTGCCACGGGCCGGGGAGCTGGGCCAAAGCTTTGCCTTCAAGCCCTGGGAAGGGACGTTTCCCGTGGGCGCAGCAGCTCCAGGGCCGTGCGTGAGGCTGCCAGGGCAGAGCAGGGCTGGCCAGGGGCTGCTCTGTCGTGCTGCAAGAGGAGCCCACGGGCTACTCGAGCATTGGCTGTGTTTGCCCAGTGCTGGCCCACAGGGCTCAGGCTCAGCCTGTGCAGGAGCTCCCCGGCACCTCTGGACCCCTGGGAAGCCCCTGGCCCTGGGCAATGTCCCACACAGTCCCATGAGAGCAGGGGCTGCCCAGCACCCTGAACCCATCCCCATCCTGTGTCGGGAGCTGCCGTCTCCTCCTCACGGTGCTCGCCCATGGCTCAGGTGCCCTGGCCACACTCGCTGCGCCCAGCAGGGGACTTTGAGCACAGGGGTCCCATCCCCATCCCACTGCCCGGGGAGGGCTGTGCTCCTGGGGCACTGGCTGACCCCCGTCTTCTCCCCTCTCTCCTCTCCCTCTCCAGGTTCCCTGGTCCAGGCAGCGCTGACTCAGCCGCCCTCAGTGTCAGCGAACCCAGGACAAACCGTCCAGATCACCTGCTCCGGGTTTAGCAGTGGCAGCTATGTTGGCTGGTACCAGCAGAAGACACCTGGCAGTGCCCCTGTCACTGTGATCTACGAGAGCACAAAGAGACCCTCGGGCATCCCCTCCCGATTCTCCGGATCCAAGTCCGGCTCCACGGGCACGTTAACCATCAGTGGGTTCCAAGCCGAGGACGAGGCTGTCTATTACTGTGGTGGCTACGACGGCAGCAGTGCTGGTCAGGGTCATGGTGATGCTGACATTAGTTTTTTCCCTCCTGTTCATTGCTACGCCTTCCCCTGCGTGGGGAAGAGTGGGGAGGGTGGGCAGTTCACACCCTTTTGACTTGTGGCTGTTGTGGCTCTTGCTTTGCAGGGTTTTGTCTGCATCTCTGTCCTGATGCCACCTCCCCTCTGGTGCCCATGCTGTGCTGGAGATGCCCCCATTCCCTTTGTCACACATCGCCTCCCCATGCAGCTTCTCACTGACCGGGACCCCCTGCCCTGCAGTCCCTGGCTACTGGCCTGGATGTGGCCCCTGTGGGGCATGGGCAGGGGTGTCTCCAGACTGCTGCAAACGCTGGGTGCCCACGGCAGGCCGTGCCCCTGGGCTGCCCGGTGTCGGTGACAGGGATGAGGTGTGCCCCGAGGGGCAGCGGGCAGGGAGAGGGTCCAGGCTCTGGCTACAGCAGCACCTCAGGGAGCGCCTGGGCTTGGGGCTGCACCCAGGGTGTCCCATCTGTGTGCCCGCAGGCAGAGGAGTCCCGTCACTGTCCCGCTGCCCGGGGAGGGCCGTGCTCCTGGGACACTTGCTGACCCCCATCTTCTCCCCTCTCTCCTCTCCCTCTCTGGTCTCCAGGCAGGGCCTACTCAGCCGCCCTCGATGTACGTGTCCCCAGGAGTAAACAGCTGGATCTCCTGCTCCAGGATTAACAACTACTATGGCTGGTTCCAGCAGAAGGTACCTGGCAGTGTCCCTGTCACTGTGATATATTTAAAGAATAAGAGACCCGCGGGCATCCTTTTGCGATTCTCCGGATCCCTGTCTGGCTCCACGGGCACGTTAACCATCAGTGGGGTCCAAGCCGAGGACGAGGCTGTCTATTACTGTGGTGGCAGCGATGGCAGCAACTATGGTGTCTAGAGACAATGAGTTATAGGAAGTGAGACAAAGATTCGAAAGTCAGAGTTTTCAACCCTCCTCCCTCCTGGCCCAGCAGAGTTGTGGCTGTGGGGCTGAGGCACCTTCCTGTCCCCTCTGCCCACCCATAGCTGTGAATGTCCTCCCTTTCTTGTCCCAGAGCACTTGAGGTGACTTTATGGCTGGGGACCATTGTCCCTGTCCCTACAAAATTCACAGTGTGGCCTTGTCTGCCACCCCACTGCCTCTTGCTACTGACAACCATGTCCTCCTGCTGCTACCAGAGCTGCCTCTGCACTGGGACGTGTTGTGCTGGGCTCTGCTCCCCAAATTTGCCTGTGCCTGTGGTTGTGTCCATTCTTCTCTGACTGTGGCGTTCCCTGTCCTGCTGCCTTGGGAGGGCTGTGCTCCTGGGGCACTGGCTGACCCCCGTCTTCTCCCCTCTCTCCTCTCCCACTCCAGGTTCCCTGGTCCAGGCAGCGCTGACTCAGCCGCCCTCGGTGTCAGCAAACCTGGGACAAACCGTCTGGATTAGGTTGTCTGGAAGTAGCAACCAGTATGGCTGGTACCAGCAGAAGGTACCTGGCAGTGCCCCTGTCCCTGTCATCTGCTACAAGAGACTCCTGGACATCCCTTTGTGATTCTTCAGATCCTTCTCTGGGACCACGGGCACGTTAACCATCAGTGGGGTCCAAGCCGAGGACGAGGCTGTCTATTACTGTGGTGGCTGGGACAGCAGCAGCGATGCTGTTGTAGTGACACAGAGAGAAGTGGAAGTGAGCTACAGAGGAGTTAAAAATGGGGATTTTCTGCCCTTCTCCTTCATGGCTGAACAGGGCTGTGGGGCTCAGGCAGGTTTGTGTCCCCTCTGCATGGCCATGGTTGTGAATGTCCTCCTAATTGTGCCTCATGGTGCAGCAGGTGACTCTGGGGCTGTGGGCACCTCGTGCCTGTCCCTACAGAAGGCATGGCATTGCCTTGTCCCCAGCCCCGCTGCCTCTTTCTGCTGGCAGCTGCGTCCTGCTGGTGCAGGGCCCCAGGGCGGCCATGGGCTCTGTGTGCGAGTCTCTGGTTTCCTCCGTTTCCTCGGTGGTGTCATGCCCTTGGGGCACAGGGGCCCTATCTCCCCCTGCCTGGGGAGGGCTGTGCTGCTGGGGCAGTGGCTGACCCCCATCTTCTCCCCTCTCTCCTCTCCCTCTCCAGGTTCCCTGGTCCAGGCAGCGCTGACTCAGCCGCCCTCAGTGTCAGCGAACCCAGGAGAAACCGTCCAGATCAACTGCTCCGGGCTTTACAGCAGCAGCAGCTATGCTGGCTGGTACCAGCAGAAGACACCTGGCAGTGCCCCTGTCACTGTGATCTACAAGAGCAACCAGAGACCCTCGGGCATCCCTTCACGATTCTCCGGATCCAAGTCCGGTACCACGGCCACGTTAACCATCAGTGGGGTCCAAGCCGAGGACGAGGCTGTCTGTTACTGTGGTGGCGTCGACAGCAGCAGTACTGCTGCCATGGTGACACAGAGCAATGGGGAAGTGATACAAAAACCTCCCGCCATCGCAGGGGCCAGTCAGGAGTCTCTGCTGTCCAGGTTTGATGGTGGGGCAGGTCTCCACCATGGCCCTGCCCTTGCTGCCCTGTGCTGGAGGGGGCTGTGCCTGGTGTCCCGGCTCGGCCGTCCCTTAGAGCCCCAGGTCTGTGCCCATCCCCAGTCATTTGGGAAGGGGATGTATAGCACTTGGGTATGTGCCACTCTCCGTGGCCACACTACCCATCCCTGGAGTCCAAGCCGAGGCAGACGCTGTCTCTTACTGTGCCAGCTGGGATAACAGTGCTGGTCGGGGTCACGGTGACTCGCAGCACAGGGGAAATGAGACGCAAACGCACTCTTGCCCCTGGGCCCCTCAGGTGCCACCTCCTGCTGCTGCTGCTGCTGCTGCTGCTGCTTGGATGCGGTGGTGGAGCAGCACATGTGCCTGTGAGGCGGCTCCCGCCGTGGGCCACGTGCTCTGCTCCAGCAGGTCCCCTCCGTGCTGCCTGCAGGGAGACAGCCCCCCTGCAGCCCTGCCCTGCCTGTGCCCATCAGGCTCTCTGTGCCCCGGGCACCCTGGGGAGGCCAGAGTGGGGGACAGGGGGGGTTTGTGGGGGTGGGGGCATTTCCCGAGGGCACAGCAGCTCTTGGGCTGGGCATGAGGCTGACGAAGGAGGCCGCAATCGCTGTGCCCTGGGTTGGAGCAGGGCTGGCCGGGGGCTACCCCAACGGCTGTGAGCAGAGCCCCTGGGCTGCCCTGGCTCTGGCAGAGCTTGCCCAGTGCCGGCCTGTTGGGCTCTTGACCAGCTCGTCGGGAGGTATTGCTGGAGCCCCGGGGCTCGGTGCCGGGCGGCTCCCATTTTGCTGTGGAGTGGAGGCCTGGGAAGAGCAAAGGTCTTGAGCGATGGGCCTGGGCTGGCAGGGGAAGAGCCAGGGCAGAAAAGCAGCAAAGCAAGAGGGTACTGCAGGTGCTGGGGCTGGGGCAAGCCCCAGAATCGCTGGGGCTGGAGGTGCCTCTGAAGATTGTCTCTTCCCACTCCCTGCTCAAAGCTGGGTTGGCTACTGCAGGTTGCCCACAGCTTGTCCTGGTAGGTTTTGAATATCTCCAAGGATGGAGACTTCACAGCTCTCTGGGCAACCCGTTCCAGTGTTTGACCGTCCTTGCAGCAGAAAAAAGGTTTTGCTATGTGTAGGCAGATTTTCTTGTGTTTCAGCCCGTCCCTGTTGCCTCTTGTGCCGTCAGTGGACACCTCTGAGAGGAGCTGGCTGCATCTTCTTTCCTGCCCCCAGGAGATATTATAATGTTAATAAGATGCCCCTGAGGCTCCCCGCCTTGGGCCCAGCCATCCCAACTTGCGCCGCCTCTCTCCATACGAGTGATGCTCTGAGCCCTTCATCATCCTCGAGGCCCTTCCCTGGCCTCGCTCCCACCTGTCCCAATCCCTGGCTGGGGAACCCAGAGCTGACACTGTGCCGGGCTGTGCCGCAGGGCGCTGAGCCGAGGGGAAGGATCCTCTCCCTGGCTGCCCACAATGCTCCTGCTAATGCAGCCCACGGGTGCTTTGCTGGCTCCTTGGAGTCCTACCGGCCCACCAGGGCCTTTTCTGCCACAGGGCTGCCAGCCGCTCGGCCCCAGCGTGCCCGGGCAGGGGTTGCCCCCCAGGGGCAGGGTGCCGCATGGCTGCTGCAAGAGAAGGGGCAAGGGCAGCGCCGCAGGGCCCCAGCTGCATCGGGCAAGGGCAGGAATGGCCAAGGCCTGTGTGGGGCCTGGGACATCTGTAGCAGGGGAAAATGCCAAAAGTGGGGTGGGGGGTGCTGGGGGTTGGCGGCGTCCAAGCTCAGTCACTGGGAGCTGCGAGCGCCACCCGCCCCCCTGCCCCCAGCGCCCGGCTCTCCCGTCCCGCGCCCTTTGGCCCTGCAGCCGCTCGGCCCAGGATGGGGACGGGGGGGCCATGCTGGCGGGTGTCGGGCTCTGAGCTGGGACGTGTCTCTGTGTCTCCGCTCTGTGCCCGGGGACAAGCCCCGCCGCATCTGGGGTGGTGGGGCTGGGCGTGGAGCGGGGAGGGAGGTGGGGAGAGAGGTGCGGGCAGGATCCGGCCCTGAGCGCGGGGCCAGATTTGCATGGAGGGGCCGTGCCCCGGGCAGGCGCGGGCTTAAAAGGGAGTCGGGGTCCGCAGCACAGCTCCATCGTCGTGGGGACACGGAGCTGGTGGGATCGCACCATGGCCTGGGCCCTTCTCCTCGTCGCGGTGCTCGCCCATGGCTCAGGTGCCCTGGACAGACTCGCTGCGCCCGGCCGGGGCCTTTGGGCACAGGGGCCCTGTCCCGCTGGCCGGGGAGGGCTGTGCTCCTCGGGCACTGGCTGACCCCCGTCTTCTCCCCTCTCTCCTCTCCCTCTCCAGGTTCCCTGGTCCAGGCAGCGCTGACTCAGCCGCCCTCGGTGTCAGCGAACCCAGGACAAACCATCCAGATCACCTGCTCCGGGAGCAGCTACAGCTATGGCTGGTTCCAGCAGAAGACACCTGGCAGTGCCCCTGTCACTGTGATCTATGCTAACAGCAACAGACCCTCGGGCATCCCCTCGCGATTCTCCGGATCCACGTCCGGCTCCACGGCCACGTTAACCATCAGTGGGGTCCAAGCCGAGGACGAGGCTGTCTATTACTGTGGTGGCTACGACAGCAGCGGTACTGCTGCCACGGTGACACGGAGCAATGGGGAAGTGATACAAAAACCTCCCGCCATCGCAGGGGCCAGTCAGGAGTCTCTGCTGTCTCCGTTTGATGGTGGGGCAGGTCCACGCCATGGCCCTGCCCTTGCTGCCCTGTGCTGGAGGTGGCTGTGCCTGGTGTCCCAGCTCAGCCGTCCCTTTGAGCCCCAGGTCTGTGCCCGTTCCCTGTCGCTTGGGGAGGAGACTGGATACGATAGGGTAGGATAGGTTACGATAGGATAGGATAGGATAGGATAGGATAGGATAGGATAGGATAGGATAGGATAGAATATTTCAGTTGGAAGGGACCTACAACGATCATCTAGTCCAACTGCCTGACCACTTCAGGGCTGACCAAAAGTTAAAGCCTATTATTAATGGCACTGTCCAAATGCCTCTCTAACACTGACAGGCTTGGGGCATGAACCAACTTTCTAGGAAGCCTATTCAGTGTTTGACCACCCTCTTGGTAAAGAAATGCTGGGATGACCCCCAGCAGCCCTGTCCCTGCCCTGCACTGCAAGTCTGAGGTCCCCTGCACTCCCCAGCTGGCACCCAGGGCCCTGCCGGGTGCCTCCCTGCCCTCCTCCAAGCCCAGCTGCGCCGGGGCCCCCAGTCCATCACCGCAGGGGGGTTCAGCCCTGCTGAAACTCTCGTTCCAGCACCAGGAGGTGGGGTCGTGCCACGGGCCGGGGAGCTGGGCCAAAGCTTTGCCTTCAAGCCCTGGGAAGGGACGTTTCCCGTGGGCGCAGCAGCTCCAGGGCCGTGCGCGAGGCTGCCAGGGCAGAGCAGGGCTGGCCAGGGGCTGCTCTGTCGTGCTGCAAGAGGAGCCCACGGGCTACTCCAGCGTTGGCTGTGTTTGCCCAGTGCTGGCCCACAGGGCTCAGGCTCAGCCTGTGCAGGAGCCCCCCAGCACCTGGCCCCCCCGGGAAGCCCCTGGCCCTGGGCAATGTCCAACCATGGCCCCACAACAGCAGGGGCTGCCCAGCACCCTGCCCCCATACCTGTCCTGCTGCAGGACTCCAGGGGACTGGGCCACCGCTGGGGACAAAGGCACTGGCTCCTCTGTGTCATGGGATGCCACTTGTTTTCAGCAGTGACATTTCCTGCGTTCCCATGAGTGTGACAGGCAGGGGACACAGGCTGGGGGTGAGGGTGTGTGATAGGGCCAGCCTTTGGGCAGGGGTGCTGGCCCCACAGGGGCTGCATTTGTGGTGTCGGGAGCTGCCGCGTGCACAGCCAGGTCCCAGGTGGCCTTGCCCCCCAGCTCTGTGCCTGGGACCGTGGTGGGGGCCAGAGGGCCATGTGCCATGGGCTGGGGCCAGGAGGCCACAGGCAGGGCTGTACTGAGCACCCTGTGGTCCTCAGGGGTGAGGGCTACTCTGTGCTCCCCAACAAGCCCCACTCCTGGCCCCGCTCCCCTTGCCTGCTCCATGTTAAGATCCCAGGTGCTCATCGGTCACAGATAATGTTCAACTGAGGACCTCGGAGGAATGGAAACGGGGGCTTTGCTCCTGCCTTTTCCCAGCCCTTTCCCCATGGGAGAGCCTAGTTGCACCCAGCTGGACCCCAAAAATCCACCCCAGTGGCAATAGCCTGGGCCAGGGCTTGTCCTTCCATCCCCGGCACATGCACCGGCTCGTCTGCTCCCCACAACCCCTGGGGCGGATGTTGGAGCTGCGAGTGCTGCCTGCCCCCCTACACCCCCTGCCCCCAGCACCCGGCTCTCCCATCCCGCGCCCTTTAGCCCTGCAGCCGCTCGGCCCAGGATGGGGACGGGGGGGCCGTGCTGGCGGGTGTCGGGCTCTGAGCTGGGACGTGTCTCTGTGTCTCCGCTCTGTGCCCGGGGACAAGCCCCGCCGCATCTGGGGTGGTGGGGCTGGGCGTGGAGCGGGGAGGGAGGTGGGGAGAGAGGTGCGGGCAGGATCCGGCCCTGAGCGCGGGGCCAGATTTGCATGGAGGGGCCGTGCCCCGGGCAGGCGCGGGCTTAAAAGGGAGTCGGGGTCCGCAGCACAGCCCCATCGTCGTGGGGACACGGAGCTGGTGGGATCGCACCATGGCCTGGGCCCTTCTCCTCGTCGCGGTGCTCGCCCATGGCTCAGGTGCCCTGGACAGACTCACTGTGCCCAGCCGGGGCCTTTGGGCACAAGGGTCCCATCCGCATCCCGCTGGCCGGGGAGGGCTGTGCTCCTGGGGCACTGGCTGACCCCCGTCTTCTCCCCTCTCTCCTCTCCCTCTCCAGGTTCCCTGGTCCAGGCAGCGCTGACTCAGCCGCCCTCGGTGTCAGCGAACCTGGGACAAACCGTCCAGATCACCTGCTCCGGTGCTGGCAGCTACTATGGCTGGTACCAGCAGAAGACACCTGGCAGTGCCCCTGTCACTGTGATCTATGCTAACAACAACAGACCCTCGGGCATCCCCTCGCGATTCTCTGGATCCAAGTCCGGCTCCACGGCCACGTTAACCATCAGTGGGGTCCAAGCCAAGGACGAGGCTGTCTATTACTGTGGTGGCAGCACTGATCCCACAGTGACGTGGAGCAATGGGGAAGTGATACAAAAACCTCCCACCGTCGCAGGGCCAGTTAGGAGTCTCTGCTTTCCCCATTTGAGGGCCATGGCCCTGGCCTTGTTGCCCTGTGCTGCAGGTGGCTGTGCATGGTGTCCCAGCTTGGCCATCCCTTAGAACCCCAGGTCTGTGCCTGTACCCTGTCATTTGGGGAGGGGGTGATCGCCAGCAGCCCTGTCCGTGCCTCGCACTGCCGGTCCAAGGTCCCCTGTGCTCCCCAGCTGGCACCCGGGGTCCTGCCAGGTGACTGCCTCCCCTCCTCCCAGCGCTGCTTTGCCAGGAGCCCCCAGGCACTGGGCATCTGCTTCCCCCAGCCAGTGCTGATTTTAGCCCATAAAGGAAGAGTTTTCTGGGGGTAGATGTTTGCACAAGCCATGCCAGGGCAGTTTCAGGGTGGTTTATGCTGCAAGGCTGCTCAGCCCATCCTACCCTTTCCCTTCTCGTTTTTTCCAGGCATGTCTGGGCAAGCCACGTGGCGGCAATGGAGAGTGCCTGGCGTGGCCTCTGCTGCTCAGCCCTGGCAGCTGGGACACAGCAGTCATGCGTAGCCTCCCCGGTGCCCCCCTGGGACCAGCACCCTGTCACCTGCCCTCGATGCCGCCAAAGCCATGTGCCAGGCAGGTGCTGAAGCACCAACACCCCTGCTATGTCCAGCACACAGCATCAGTCCTCCTCCATGTCCTCCTCCAAGGAGAAGAACCTGACTTTTGTGCTGAACGTTGTCTCCCTTTATTGTCCTCTCCTAACATGGAACCGAAACCCCATCGAAGTCTGAGAAATGCTTAGAAACTGGTCGTCCACAATAGATGGTATGGGCTTCAGCTAAATGCCGTAGACAATTTCAGTGGTTTTTTTGGCTAGTTTCAGCCTTTGCACCAATGCATAAGCCTATCCAGAGGCTCTGAAACAGAAAGTTTCGAACCACAAAATCTTTGAAGCATCATTTATTTTCTAGTGACTCAGAAGGTTCACTGACTCTTCCTCTTTCTATAATCACTTGCACAAACCACAGCATTTGAATATTTTCAAGTTCAATTTAAGTTGGTGCTATTGAAATTCAGCACTCCAAGAGCTTGTTTGCTCCAAGCTGAGCACCCTGCGCCCTGTGAGATTGGCACCATGCTGGGAAAATACTTTACAAAGCAGCAGCCAAGTCTTCCCTCGGGAGTTTTAAGTTAATTGGTCTTAGCTGAAACCCATCCTGGCTCACCCCTGCCTTGGCTATTGCAGCTGTATGTAGGCATCCACATCCCTCGCATGCTTTTCTCTGCTAGTCCCAGCTCTTCCTCTTTACCAACAGCCTCTGATGCCTCCTCTCCAACCCCCTTGTGTGCCCTGACCCTTGGCAGATGCTCCCAGGAGCTGTCACCCGAGGGCTGCTGCTCCAAGGGGCTGTGAAGGCAGGGGCTAATAGGGCGCTACCACGAGCAGCAGCCTGGGGGATGCAGAATGGGCAGGGGCGGCTCTCCAGGAAGCTGTTCCTGGGTGGATAGGGGATACTGCTTGGAGCAAACCTGCAGGTCTCTGCGGTCTCCCTGTCTCCTGTGCAAGGAAAATATGTCTGCCGTGCCTTTCTGTCCATGCTGCTCCTCCCTGCTGCTCCGGAGCTCTCTTAGCTGGTGGAGCAGCACCATCCTCCACTGCCAGTGCCTTGGGAAGCAGCCACCACCTCGGCAGAACCAGGTGAGATGGGTTTAAATGCTCTGCTGGGCGCTGAGGGTTGCTCTGGCACCGTCCAGCTCAGCTCCCAAAGGCAGGAGGGTGCCCAGGGCAGGACTGGCAGCTCACGGGCTGCCTGCGCTCCACTGAGCTCACCCTGGCAGTAACACATGTTCCCTCTCAGCACACGCATGCACTGGGACCTGCTGCTTTCACTCGCCCTTTACTTCGTGTTCCTCGCATCCCCCTGGCCCCTGGCTTGCCCATAGCCCAGGCCATGCCGCCCACTCAGGACTGCCTGTGCTCGGCACATCTCTGACATCTCCACATGTCCCAGCCCGGGAAGGAGTGGCGCGGAGGAGTGCTGCAGTGCTCAGACGGGGTGAAGCTGGACATGGCGAGCTGCCACCCCTTTCCCAGAGACAGGGTGGGACTGCTCATAAGGCCACCAAAGGCAGACTGGCCCAAACTCGGGGGAACCTTCACTAAAACTTGTAAGCCAGCAAGCATTTTATACAGAGGGGTGTTTGGAGGGGGATTGACATGTGATTTCAGCCAAGACCACCAAGACGGTGGCAGAGCTGCTGGATATCCCTTGGGAGAGACGGGTAGGGGGCAGGATGCACAAATACCATCCCTGCTCCATCATCCCCAGCAAGCGGCACTGGACAAGCTGCGTCAGTGGCTGGGAGGCTGGCTGCCTCCCCACCATGCTCATGGGGCACTGGGGCCACTGGCTGGGCATAAGCAGCTGCTTGAGCTCCTTCTGCGCAGCAATGTGTCGCTGCCTTTATTTCTTTGGCGGTGGGACCCAGCTGACTGTCCTCAGTAAGTTGCTCTGATGCTCACACAGGGTCTTCCCCATGCCAGAGGCTGTATGGGCTCTTCCTGGGGTTTGAGGTGCGTTGTTTTTTTTCTTTCTTCAACTTCTCCATTTGGTTATAGCGTGTTCTCCATCTGTCTTACCGCACTGAAATGTATTCATGTGCCTTTCCTTGACAGGAGGAAACAAGGTTTTATGGGCTAATTGGGCTTCGCTGCTTGCAAAACAGTTTTGGTCCTTTCAAATCTGCAGACCCTCTACTGATCCTGTGGGTCTCGTTCAACTTGTCTGAGTGCAGGAGTTACTGGGTAAAAATATATCTATGTATTTGCCAGACAGCCAGATTATATTGGAGTTTATGAAACAGAAATTTCTTAACATTTCTCTTTCTCCTAACGAGAAGCTCCCAGTTGTGCTCTATGGTATGATGTGAAAATATATAGGGGGCTGAAGTGGAAGGGCTTCAAGTCTGAGCAGGCAGATTGAGCTTGCTGGCTGAGGACAAGGTTGCCTCTTCATGTCTCAATGGCACTCAGGAGGATGGCTGCTTCTTCAGCCTCCAAAAAGCTGAGTCTTGGCTACAGCTGCACACGTGCGTGGCACAGGGCCAAGGCGTGGGATGCTGGTGCAGGGAATCCTGCAGACGCGCACACTGGGTGTCCTCAGTGAGCTGGGGCCTTTTACCTCCAGGGCAGCCTTTTTAGATTGCTAGGTGACGGCAGAGACCTTGAGCTATTAGCTCCTTTGCTGGTGGTGGGAACTGCACTGAAAGACTCCAGCCAGGACCAAAACCCCGCAGGTACAGCCATGTCTGCACTTTAAAGACCTTCTTCTTTCCACATCCGCCTCCCCACACTGCTCTCTCCCCTCGCAGGCCAGCCCAAGGTCTCCCCCACCGTCCACCTCTTCCCGCCGTCCTCTGAAGAGCTCTCGACGCAGAACAAAGCCACCCTGGTGTGTCTGGCGGGAGGCTTCTCCCAGCGCCGTGCAGGTGGCCTGGACGGCCGATGGCCGCACCCTCTCCAGCAGCATCAAGACCAGCCAGCCCCAGCGGCAGACCAACAACCAGTACATGGCCAGCAGCTACCTGACACTGAGTGCCAGCGACTGGAAGAGCCACGAGACCTACGCCTGCGAGGTCACGCATGAGACTGGCACCATTGAGAAGGTCCTCAATAGATCTGAGTGCTCGTAACCCCACTGGGGAACAGACAACCCTGGCCCTGGAACATCACATCCCCTGGCACACCCTGCTTCACCACCTGCCCCATCCCTGTCCCCTCCTTCTGTGCAAGTCTCCGCCGTCTCTGTCGGCCCTTCCTTCTCCCCATGCCTGAATCCCTCCCATCTCCCCTGCCCCATTCCCTCATCCTGGGCATCATCCAAATAAACCCTGAGCTAGCACTGGCCCTGCATCCACATCTCCCAGTCCTTCCTCCTTGGTCAAATATGATTATGACCCTGCAACAAAACATGGCCCTGTTCGGCTGAGAGCTTAACTGCTTGCTCCCACATCTTGAGCTCGCTGTTGTTGCATTTTCCCCTGCAATGGTCTGCGACTTGTCCTCAGGTGTCCCCAGCTGGCTGCTGCCCTCCCTGCCCGGGCTCCTGCCCCAAATTTTGTGGCACCTGGTGAGCGGAGCAGGAGCCATCTCAGGCGCTGGGGCCTGAGTTTGGTCCGTGGGCACTGGCTTGATCTCCCCCAGCACAGGAGCTAAATTAAGTTGGAGAAAGCAGCCAGTCAGGGCTCCTCTGCTGCAGGGCCCAGTGCTGGCCGATGCCCCTAGACCTCCGCTCTGCCTGCGGACCAGGCCCCCGACCCAGGCAGGACATTAAGCACTGAGCTGAGCTCTGTTAGGGCAGAAGTAAAAACTCCCGTGAATTCGGCCTTCAGTCATCACCCACTGATGCAGTCATAGGCACCTTCAGCCAGCGTCTCCCGGGCGTGATCCTCCGTCATGGCTGGCAGCTTCATTGGCTATGAACTTCCCCCCACACCAGAGCCAACCCTGCACCAGTGACTTTGAGGGCGCCGAGATGCCAGGTGTGACGGAGGGAAGTGCTTATTCACCCTCGGTGGGATGGTCCAGCGCCCCACGCCCAGCCCCGAGCGCAGGGCTGAGCCCTGGCACAGCGGTGGGCGCAGCGCGACGGCAGCCAGGGCTGCACCACTCCCCTGCCGCGGGCTGCTCCAGCACAGGGCACCCTGACACAGCTGCCGCGAGGAGGCTCGCCCGCCCGCCAGGCACTGAAAATCCTGCCCAGGTAGGGATGTGGGCTGTGCCACGGTCCAGTTTTGCCCCGGAGAGCAGAGCCAGGCTGCTGGGTGGCACAGACACCAAGAGGTGGGCTCCCCTATGAAACCACGGCACCTGCGCCAGTGCTGGTGTTTCTGGGCAGTGGGAGGGATGGATGGATGGTTTACTCATGAGGTTTACCCGCACACATACTGTCCGATGGCCAGTGGTCCCTGTTCGCCCTGGCTGCAGCCACAGTGTGGCCCGAGGGGTGGCAGGACGGTGGCTCCCCCAGGGCAGCCCGCAGCCACCTGCGTGGCAGCAGCACGGGTCGAGGCAAGGAGCTGCCTGTTGCGCATTAGGTGCACCCAAAGCCTCCACCAGCCCTTCCTCACCTGGGATTAACGTCCCCACACCACAGGCAAGGACATGGGCTTGTAATGAGCACAAGGCACACGGTCCTGGGTAGCAGTGGGTCCCTGGAGCAGCCAATGACGCAGCCATGGCTCTGGAGAGCCCAGCCAGCGCGGTCCATGCAGGATGGTGGGGCCACAGCCACCCATTTTCCTGTGGCCCCTCCAGCAAGGACACGCAGTTGTCCCCATATGGCTTTCCTGCTGCTCCTGCTCTGCCACATCCACCAGGGCATGTCCAGCACCGTGCATCCTGCCTTCTGTGTCCATCAGGACACCTCCATCCCATCACCTTCATCCTGCTGTGTCCATCGGGACACCTCCATCCCATCACCTTCATCCTGCTGTGTCCATCGGGACACCTTCATCCCATCATCTTCATCCTGCTGTGTCCATCAGGACACCTCCATCCCATCACCTTCATCCTGCTGTGTCCATCGGGACACCTCCATCCCATCACCTTCATCCTGCTGTGTCCATCGGGACACCTCCATCCCATCACCTTCATCCTGCTGTGTCCATTGGAGTATCTCCATCCCATCACCTCCATCCTGCCACATCCATAGGGCGCAAGCCTGCTCCTACCATGGGGCAGGAGGTTTTTGCACGGCCCTGTATCACTGTGTGGTGTATTCGGGGCCGGGACCCTGTTGACCGTCCTAGGTGAGTCGCCGACTTCTTCTCGGTCTTTCCTTCCCCACCGTGAAATTGTGACATTTTGTCGATTTTCGGTCATTTTGGTGGTTTTTCTCGGACTTTGCGCTGGGCTGGGGTGTGCCGCCGGTTTGGGGACGGGCACTAAGCGCGGCGTTGCGGGCTGTGTCTTGTCCCTGTGGACTTGGAGGGCTCTGGTGCACGCCACGGAGGTTTGGGGGGTATTTTCTTAATTGAAAGATCTTAAAATTTGGCCAGGAAATGTGTCTGAGGTCTTAGGGAGCCTATTTTAGAAACTCAGGTTTAGGTCTCTAAGAAAGTCAATTTTTGTTAAAGAAATTAGTCGTTAGTCTAAGGTCTAAGGTCTAAGTCCTCAACTCTTAGTCCTGAGGACTAAGTCCGTCACCCTCAGCGAGGAGCAGGGGCTTCTCTGCAGAGTCCCGCGGCCGAGGGTGCGGGTGCCGTGAAATGGCAGCCTGTCCTCGGCCACGAGCGGGCTGAAGTCACATCCAACTTGGTGTTAAAATGGCACGTCCCTGAGATCTTAACCAAAAGTTTTCAGGGGTGTCTTAAAGAGCCCGTTGTCCAGGTAAGCCGTGTCAAAAATGGAGATTATTGTGTTGAAAATGCTGCTGGGAACATCATTTGTCTGTTTTTGTCTGTGATTTTTAAAAGAATTTGGCCAAAAAAACCAATCTGAACCAAATTACTAGGGGCGTAAGATCATGAAAAATTTAGTTTGCCAATTTCTTCAGCAGAAAGTTTTTAATGGCAGAGTCCTCCTGGTTTTTGAATAGAGAGAGAGATAGAAATAGGTAGATAGAGACGTTGTACATTTGAGGAGGCAGCAGAACCACCTCGGAAAGACCAGACATCTTTTCTCCGTCTTCCTTTGGGTGATTCTTAATTGTACTTTTTCTGAGATAAGTCTGAAAGTGTCTGAAAGCAGAACTGGGCAGAAAACAGGGTGGTTTGTCTTTGAAATTTCGATTTTTAAAAAAATTGTCTTGCAAAAGGGAAGAAATGGGTTTATGGCAACTAACCAGAGATTTTGTTTTATATATATATTACATATATATATATATATATGAATATATATAAAAAATATATATAACATATTTTTATATATATGAGAAATACATAGATACGTAAATATGTATCTTATATGAATTCTATATAATTATATATATATTTATATAACAATATATACTGCATATATATGTAGTATACTGTATATTTTATGTATGTAATATATGAGATATATATGATGTATATTAGCTGTATATAGAGATATCTATAATATATAATGTATATATGCACATATATACACTTATAGTGTATATATAACATATATACAAGTATATATGGGATGTATGTATATGTGTATGTGTATTACACACACACTTTTTTTTTTTTAATATATACACATATATATATTAAAAAAATACGTATAGATGTATCCCAAATCTAAATCTAAATACATTAGGTTTATAAATTATAACCTCTTAGCTGTGGGGGAAGTGAGGAGTTTCTGGGCAGTGCAGCTGGGGCAGGCAGGGCAGGCAGGGCAGGCAGGGCAGGCAGGCAGCGGGCTGTGGCAGGGCATGGAGTCCCCCCTGACCCCGCGCCGCTCTCTCTCCCCTCGCAGGCCAGCCCAAGGTCTCCCCCACCGTCCACCTCTTCCCGCCATCCTCTGAAGAGCTCTCGACGCAGAACAAAGCCACCCTGGTGTGTCTGGTGGGAGACTTCTACCCCGGCGCCGTGCAGGTGGCCTGGACAGCCGATGGCCGCACCCTCTCCAGCGGCATCGAGACCAGCCAGCCCCAGCGGCAGACCAACAACCAGTACATGGCCAGCAGCTACCTGACACTGAGTGCCAGCGACTGGAAGAGCCACGAGACCTACGCCTGCAAGGTCACGCACGAGGCCGGCAACGTGGAGAAGAGCATGAAGAGATCCGAGTGCTCCTAACCCCGCCGGGACCTCCCTGCACCCGGTGGCCCCTCATCAGCCCCCTCCCTCTTCCCCGCGGCTGGGGGCAGCGCCTCCCCCCCGCCACAGATGTCTCTCCGCACGTCCCCCTGTCCCCTGCTCCTGTCCCCCCGCCCTGAGTGTCACACGAATAAACACCGACACTGAACTAGCGCTGGCTCAGCATCCCTGTCTCTGTGTCCTTCCAACGCGCCCGCTCCGCCCGTGCCGGCCAGCATCGTCCCAGTGGCACCAGTATGGATGAGGGTGGGATGGGAACACACATGTATGCACACACACGCACACACACGCGTATTGTTGGGGTGCCCAGGGTTCTCTGCAGCTCTTGCTCACCCCTGGGGACCCTGCTGAACACCCCCGGCACCACCAAGACCAGGGCATGAGCAGCTTGGGGCATCAGCCTGGTCTAAGTTCCCATGCGGGCAGCGAGCACATGGCCCTGGCTGTGTCGGCCTTGTCCCTCGCCCGCTGGTCTCTGGGCACCAGGTGCCTTGCAGGGACACGTGGCTTGCGGTGGGACGATGGCCAGCCGTGTCCCTTTGCTGGCCAGCCCTGGCTGTGTCCCCTTTTCCTTGGTCACCCCTGTGTCCCCCGGGATAGGGGTGCCAGTGTAGCCGCCGGGGCATGCACATGCACCAGTCTGTCCCTTGCACCCTGTGCCACAGCAGCCTGGGCTCCTGTGTGCCACATGCCCTGTCCCCAGCACAGCCCCAGGGACGTTTCCCTGGGGCCCTGCACATAGAGCGACCCACAGCCCCAGCGGTGCCGGGAGCGCCAGTGCTCAGCTCCAGATGCCCCATCAGAGCTGCCAGAAGCCACCCTGGGGACAGGGGATGGGAGCACCTGGCCACGCCGTGTGCAGTTCGGGGGGGAGATGCCCCCTCTCCAGCCTCTTGGTAAACGGGGGACGGCCCCACCACATCCCCCTCCCCAGGCTGTGTCGGTGCCAGTGGGGTGCTCAGCCCCACCAGGCTTTGGGTTGCCACGTGTCCCCTGCAGGGACACACAATCATAGAATCACAGAATGGTTTGGGTTGGGAGGGACCTTTAAAGGCCATCTAGTCCAACCCCCCTGCAATGAGCAGGGACATCTTCAACGACATCAGGTTGCTCAGAGCCCCTGACCTTGAATGTTTTCAGGGATGGGACATTTACCATCTCTCTGGGCAACCTGCTCCAAGTGTTTCACGACCCTCATTGTAAAAAATGTTTTCCTTATATCTAGTCTGAATCTACTGTCTTTTAGTTTAAAACCATCACCCCTTGTCCTATTGCTACAGGCCCTGCTAAAAAGTCTGTCCCCATCTTTCTTATAAGCCCCCTTTAAGTACTGATAAGCCGTGATAAGGTCTTCCCGTAGCCTTCTCTTCCCCAGGCTGAACAACCCCAACTCTCTCAGCCTTTCTTCATAGGAGAGGTGATCATTTTTGTGGCCTCCTCTGGACCTGCTCCAACAGGTCCATGTCTTTCCTGTAGTGAGAGCTCCAGAGCTGGAGGCAGTCCTCCAGGTGAGGTCTCACCGGAGCAGAGTAGAGGGGCAGAATCACCTCCCTCGACCTGCTGGCCGTGCTGCTTGTGATGCAGCCCAAGATACGGTTGACTTTCTGGTAAAGGGGTGGGGGACAGCCCCACCATATCCCCCTCTGTGGGCTGTGTCGGTGCCAGCGGGCTTCCCAGCCCCACCAGGCTCTGGGTTGCCGTCTGTGCCAGCAGGCGCCTTCTGCGGACATCTCTCAGGGCACAGGAGGGATGACCAGACCCCCGGGAGCCTGGCCATGGGAGTGACCCCCAGCGAGACACAGAGGTCAGCCCCACTTGGGGCAGCCCCCGTGCCCATCCCAGGGACCTGGATCCCCACCACCATCACGGCTCCTCCTTGCCTCCTGCTGGCGATCGGCTCCCCAGGAATGCCAGGGGTTCGCCAACACCTTCACCGTGGGACGGGCACTGCCTGCGTTGGCCTTGCTTGGGGCAAAGTCCCCAGCAGCCGGCAAGGAGAAAGCACCGCTCTGTGCAGTGCTGCTGGCTGTGTGTCCTCCCTGCTGCGTCCATCTGTCCTGTCCACTGCAGCGCCTCTGTCCTGTCCACCTCAATGCCTCCATCCATCCTACCCACCTCCACACCTCCATCCGTCCCGGAAAGCTCTGATGGAGCTGCCCACCCTGGCTCCTTGATGCTCTTTTTTACCCAGCCGTTCAGCAACCACTTGAGGATTTCTCAGGAAATGAAGCCAAAATGAAGCCAAAAATCTTCTGCCAAACTCAAACCTACGAGACAAGATTCGAGAGGACAGTTTCTGCTCTCTGCATTGTTCTTTCTCGGGCAAAACATCTAAAAGAGCAGAGCCTCCCAGGGAACGAGCACTGTGGCAGCAACCCCAAACTTACCAGGAAAGCAAATACCAAAGAGAACCTTTGAATGGAATTAAGTTTCTTTCATCCACCCCTTGCTCACATGGACATGCCAGGGTGGGCAGTGACGGCCTGGACATAGCACTGGTTCTGCTGCCGGCGAAAGGAATCCCATGTCCCTCAGTACTGCTGGGGACCTCCCAGCGATAGCAACACAGTGTTTAAGCATTTCAGAAGACTTTATTATGATGGGAAGATGCTGCTAGTTACTCAGATAAGGTGCTTTTCCCAGTGCGTATTTCTGCAGGGTGTGCAGCTCTCCAGCCTGCTCCTGGTCCGTGGTCACATCCGCAGCGCCAGCCCAAGGCTCCCAGCTGGAGCAGCATCCCCGTCTTTGTCCCCATCCCTCCCCATTGCTGCTGGAGACAGCAGCTTCCCATTCCCTGCTGTCCCCATGTCCCCATACCCAAACTGCTCTCCCCTGTCCTGCCTATGTTCCCTGCACCCAGGGGTCACCCAAACAAACACCATGCCACCAAGCTTACGCTGGCTCTGCATGGATGGCCACGTCTCCTGCACCCCCACCCCATTTCCATGCTGGTGTTATATCTCCATGTGCACTAAAATCAGCTTTTGCCAAGCAGCAGGGCTGTTTGCGGCTGCTGTTTCTCTCCAGCTGCCTGGTGACCCTGCAGCCCCTGGGGATGGTGGGGCACTGGGAGGTGCACTGAGTGCCCCAGGCCTCTGCCAGCCTGTCTCCCTGCGGCTCCACGGACATGTGCCAGCCCTGCAGGGATGTGTGCCAGCCCTGTGGGGGCCGTGGGCAGTGGGCAGTCCTGGCAGGGCACAGACCGGGGGGGGCAGGGGGGGATGTGAGCCCTGGTCTGACCCGGCCCTCCTTCCCTCCTGCTTTTTTGCATGGAGCTGGCAGTAGGGCCTGGAACCCACCAGAGGTGCCAAGAGGCACCTCATGCTCTAAAACCACTTTATTGGCTTTATTCTGGCTTTATTCTGGCTTTACTCTGGCTTTACTCTGGCTTTATTCTGGCCCAGCCAGGCAAGGGAGACCCTGCCATGGCACAGCCCTGTGCATGGGCAAACCCCCTTCCCATCGCCCTGCATGGGGGGACTGGGCCGATGGGCACAGTCCCAGTGTCCCTGTTCATGTGTGGGGTGACAGGTTTGGGGTTTTCCCAGGAAAACTCATCCCCACAGAGCAAACCCATGCCCAGGGGAGGAGCCAGCAGCGGGATGGATGCTCAGCCTGCATCGCAGCAG
This sequence comes from Calonectris borealis, assembly GCF_964195595.1. Lineage (NCBI taxonomy): Eukaryota > Metazoa > Chordata > Aves > Procellariiformes > Procellariidae > Calonectris > Calonectris borealis. The sequence goes on from NC_134329.1 coordinate 11,219,828, forward strand.
GGGAAGGAAGGGAGGGTGATGGAGGCATCTGATGTGTTTCAAGATGAGATCCTTTAAGACACAGTTTCCCGGGCAGAGAGAGCCTGCAGAGGCAGAGAGCCAGCAGAGTTGGTCCTGGGGGGCTGCCGGGCTGCGGTGCCTGTGGTAGGGGGTCTGGGTGGCGAGGGTCCCTGCAGCGCGGCCACATGCGCCAAGCCTGGCTCGCTGCTGGGGGACACAGACTCAGAAATGGCACCAGCTCCTCCGCCCTCGTGCTGAGCCCCTTTCCACGGGCAAGCGAGGTTATTCCCCAGCAAACCCCTGCCCACAGCATCCTCATCCCTGTCCTCATGGTGTTGCCAAGGGCTTTCACCAGGGAGAGCTGCTGTCTGGGTTTCTGCCAGCCAAAAATGCCCCAAGGACTGAGACCTGCTGCCAGGAAGGATGCTCACTTTTTTTTTCCGCTGAGAAAGCTGAAGCCTCAGTAATTATTGATTCCCGTAGTCTCAAACCCTTAAGCAGTGGTTGAGACCGGAGTGAATGGTGCGGTAATACAGGAGCCCCCATCCCAGCCGTGCTGCCAGGTTTTACCCTGCTAAATGCCACATTTTGGGGGGGCAGCTGGTGGGGAGGGGGGCGGCAGGGCTTTTGTGGGGCTTGAAATCCATGTCGACATCCCATGGGTAAAGCCTGTCCCTCAGTTACAGGACATCAGACTGAGCTTTTCAGGGGTTCAGTTCAGGGCAGGTCCTGTTGGGCCATGAGCTGGGGTCTCGCTTCGGCTCAGGTCTGGGCGAGCAGAGCACAGGCACATCTCTGCCTCCAGGGGCAGGAAACCTCACTAATTATTGATTAAAAGATTTTGCTAAACCCTTTCCATAAGCAACAACTGGCAAGGAAAAAACCTGCTGAATTATAGATCAATGGCCCCGGCTCCCCCAGGGCCCCCATGTTCCCCTGCCGCTCACAGCACGGCAAATTTCCAGCCACAGTTTTATCCATAACAAGCCCTTCAACGGGGCTGGAGAGATGCCGCTGGGAATCACACTGGGATGCGGGGCCTGATCCAGCCCCCGGACAGGGAGGGAAGCTGTGCCTGGGAAGAAAAGGCCCGTCCCGCTCCCGCAGCCGCCCTCGGCGGGGTTTTCTGGTGAGCAAATGTGCTGAGTGAAACCGAAACCCGCGCCTCTCCCCAGCTGCAGCTCTCGCTCTCGCTCTGCCATCTCCCGTGCTGCAATTTTAAAGTCATTTATTTTTTTGTTTTCCCAGCCTGCCATTAATTTTAAAACGAGGGGGATCTAATTTAGTAAACGAGATGCTTCAGGAAGGCTTTAATTAACTGCGGAGAGAGGCGGTGGGTCCCTCGGCGGGGTCGGGGCTTGGTGAGAGCTGCGCTCCCAGGCTGAGGCTCGCAGGCGAGGGCTTAGTGAGGCCTTCGGGAGGTTTAATAAACCCCGGTGGTTTAAATGCTTTGGGCCTGGAGGGGCCCCATGGCCAAGACCAGAGGGAGGGATGCGGGGATGGAGGCAGAGGGGTGTGAGGCCACGGGAGCTCTTGCAACCCTTGCCCCAAAACATCCCCCAGCCCCGGAGGGCAAAGCTCTGCTCCGGTCCCCAAACCCTGCCCTGGGGCAAGGGCAGCTCCTGCACCCATGGCCTTGCACTTGGGGGTGGCCACGCTGGAACCCCTCCGCAGGGGCCACATCCAGCCAGGTTGCCCCCCCCAAAACAGCCCGCGCTTGACTTTTTGTTATTGCACAACACTCAGTGATTTCCCCAGGCCACAGCGAGCCCCAGCATCTCGTACCAGGACGATTTGGGGGCTCCCTGTGCGGGGACGTGGCGGGATCGGAGCGAGTGCACCTGGGGCTGATGAAACACCTCATCTGGAGAGACATGGGTGACGTGGCGCAGCCGGGGGGGTCCCGCCTGCCCTCCCCGCGGCAGCTGCAGCCACCCTAACAGCCGCCGTTCCTGGAGGCAGCAGGGCTGAAACTCGAAAGCAAGAGCTGGGGCTGAGAATAGCCCCAGTCCAGGCTGGGGGGAGCGGGGGCAGAGCCAGACCCCGCTGGGGTGGCCGTGGGAGGACAGCGCGAGTTCCCCCGCTTTGGCTCTACGGCTGTGCCAAGCTTGGGCAATACGAGACGGCCTCTGCCCTGCCTGAGCCGGGGGGGTGCAGCCCCCGAGCACCCAGGGTGGCAGCTGGTGGCTCTGCACCCCATCCCACTCACGTAGCCGCCGTCTCCAAAGGGTTTGGGGTAAGGTTGTGCAGAGCCCAGGCTGTGCCACGCCAGCCCTGGCCTCCCCCGGCCCCCCGCAGCCGGCACCGCCGCGCAGCTGTGCGGCCGCGGGGCATCCCCCAGCTAAATTTACTCTTTGCCCGCCACAATCTCCAATCAGAAACTCGAAGGGGGAGCCAAAAAAAGGAAGCAAAACCGTCTCCAGTGGGTGCTGACGTGTGAAGGCGAGCGGGTGCCACGCAGACGAGCCCCGAGTTGGCTCAGCCCTGAGATGGCTGCTGGCTCTTTGCTGTGGCAACTTTGCCCCTGCCTCACCAGGCTGTCACCTCACGGGGCCGTCAGCCACCGCAGCAGGGGGACAGGTCTTGGGGGAGCCTGAAGCTGCCCAAAATCGGCAGGGTGGGTGGGTGGTGGGGACCAGGGACCCACTGGGGGCTGGTGCAGCTGCATGCCCATGCCAGGGTGCGTGTCCCCAGCCTGGGGTCACCCCTCCTGTCTCCTGGAGGGTCCCTGGCAGGGCCATTTCCAGTGGGGTCTCGCCCAGCAGAGTGGTCGCTGCCCCAGTGTGGGGTGTCCCAGCTGCTGCATGTGCACACACATGCACACACCTGCAAACGTGTGCACGCACACACAGTTGCACATGTACGCACAAACACACACACACTCATGCACACACACCCCCCCCCCGTGATCCCAGTGCATCCAGGCCCCCACACACATGGGGTTCGGGGCCAGGGCTGACCCTGATACTGCGCAGCTCATGGCCTTGTCCCCCTGTGCCGCTGCCACAGGGGGACCAGGCCGGGGCCTCCTGCTGCCACCCCACTACCGGGTCACCCCAAATCCTCTCTCATTAACTGAATTAAAATAATCAGTCTCTGCCTCCTGCCAGGCAGCCCCTTAGCTGGGCTTATCCATCAGTCCAACCTGCCATGAGATGCACGGGGCAGCCTCCAGACTCCCACAATATGGGGCAGATATCCCCAAATCTGGGAAATAAAATGTAGGTTATGAATGAATAAAATGTGGGTTATAAATTATAAAATACAGGTTCTGAATTATAAAATACTATGAAACACCCCCCGGGCAGCCCCGGGTCAAAGCCCCAGCTGGGGACAGCTACAGAGCCCAAAGCAATTTATCACCCTGCAGTTGAAACGGAATTAAACGAAATAAATAAATGTTTGAGGCTGGCGTGGTCGAAAACACGACCTGAGCAACCAAGCCCACTTGCGAAGAGGAGAACATTTGCATAGCTCTGTCAAAACAGCAACCGCCGGGGCACGCAGCTGGCAGCCGGCAGGAAGGCACCGGGAGGGGCAGCCGGACCCTCGCTGGGGTTTTATTTCTTTGTGTATTAAACCCTAGCCACAGCCTGGGGAGAGGTAAACAGCCCCAAAGATAAACGCTCAGGCTTGTAAACAGGTTGTAAACAAGCTGAACCGACTCAAAAATAAACACCTTTCAGCTGCTTCAAAATATTTATCATCTCAAGTTTAGCGTGATAATAAAATAAACCTCCCAGCAGAGCTTCAGCCCTGGTCTGGGGACCAAGCAAACCCTTGTTTTCTGCTCACGCTGGGTGTAAGCGCCGCCTCTCCGCAGGCAGGTGTGCTGATGGAGAGGTTTTATCACAGGGCTGGTACTGACCGTCTGGGCAAATATGGTCGTTAAGTTTCAGCCCTTCTTAGGACTCCCAAGATGGGGTTTTTTAGCTTAACGTTAAGCAATTTCTAGGTAGGGAACGTTGGTGGCAGGGTGACGGCAAGGCGGTGGCAGTGGTGGCTGATGGGTGTGGTGGGGGCGGCTGCCGCGGTCCCCGCTGGGTTCGGGAGGGAACCGTGGGGTTTGGCTGAACTGGCTAGGGAGGAATTTAAGCCAAATTTGGTTTTCTCCCCCTCCACGGCCTGCGGGGATGAGCGGTGCCAGTGGCACGGCTTTTGTAGTCAGCACGGCGGGGACTGGAGGGGAATGCGGGGTGCACCCCAGGGCCGGGTGCTGCACCCCGGCCAGTGCCACCCTTACCAGCTGCCTTCCTGCCCCGAGCAAATACCGCCAGCCCCAGCCACAGCAGAGCCACGGCCTTTCCCCTTCCCCTGCAGCCCCGGCAGGGGAACAGTGTTGGGTTTAAGCATGTCTGCCATGTTTTTGGGCACTTTTGGCCAGGCACCCTGGGCCGGCCATGGGCAGGGGGGTGCTGACACGCATCGCCGGCCCCCCCAGCTGAGCTGGTGCTCTCCCCCCGCAGCTGTGCCGACCGCAGCCCCGCTGCTCGGGAACAGCCTTCGCTAAAATTACAGCCTGGCCGAAAACAAAAGCCCGCTTTAGCCAAACACCACCTGGGAGCCAGGAATAGCCCCGGCCCCAGCACGCACTGCTTCCTCGGCACAAACTTTCCAGCACGTGGCACCCAGAGCATTGCTGTCCGACTGTGCCGCCGGCAGGGCGGGAGGCAGAGAAAGCCATTTTTTGGCGCCATTTCAGCCATAGCTCTTGGGGCTGGGTTCCAGGACCTTTTCCCAGGCAGCCAGAGGAGCTCAATGCTCCTGGTGGGAGGCACAGCACCTCCCCGTATTTGGGGTCCCAGCAGGCTGTGCAGTGTGGACCGAGCCCTCGGGATGGTGTTGCCGTCCAGCTGTACCAAGGGCTTCAGTTGCCAGACCCTGCCTAGTGCCACCACCTCCCTCTGCCAGGGGCACCGCAGCCGGCAGGGATGGCCCCCCCTGGGGATGGGGTCCCTGAGCACAGGGGTGTCTGCTCCCAGAGCTCCTGCCAGCTGTTTTGGCCCCCACTGTCTTTGGAGAGGTGCAACCCCAAGCCCTCAGGGTCCAACCCAGCTACCTGGGTGCCCCTCATGCCCCAGCCTGCTACTGGGGCAGACTGGGGGGGCTGCAGCCATTTGGGGCCCGCTGTGGCTTAGCAGACCCTGCCGTGCTCAGCGGCTGAACCTGCTGCTGTCGGCATTCAGGCCTGTGACCACCCCAAGCCAGCCCTGGGTGCAGCCATGAGGCAGTCCTGAGGCAGCCACCCCACAGTCTGCGGGTGCGAGGGGCTGGGCTGCACAGCAGGACGTGGGGGGACAGGGGCAGAGGGGGCATGGTGGGACACGGAGGGGCATGGGGGAACAGAAAGCATGGAGGGCACGGGTGGAACATGGGGGGACAAGGGGCACAGGGGCACAGTGGGACACAGGGGGAAACAGAGGGGGGATTGGGGGGATGTTGAGTGGGGGCACAGGGAGCACGAGGACACGAGGGGACAGGGGTACGGGGACATGGGGGCACAGGGGCATGAAGACATGGGGGCATAGGGAGCACGAGGACATGGGGGCACAGGAGCACGAGGACATGGGGGACAGGGGCACAAGGACACAGGGGACAGGGAGCACGAGGACAGGGGGGACAGGGGCACGAGGACGGGGGGACAGGGGCATGAAGACATGGGGGCACAGGGAGCACGAGGACATGGGGGACAGGGGCACGAGGAGAGGGCGGACAGGGGCATGAAGACATGGGGGCACAGGGAGAAAAAGGACATGGGGGACAGGGAGCACAAGGACAGGGGCGACAGGGGCACGAGGACAGGGGGACAGCGGCACTGGGGACAGGGGCGAGAGGGGCACAAGGACAGGGGGACAGCGGCACTGGGGACAGGAGCGACAGGGGCACAAGGAGAGGGGACAGCGGCACTGGGGACAGGGGCGACAGGGGCACGAGGACAGGGGGACAGCAGCACTGAGGACAGGGGGAACAGCGGCACGAGGACAGGGGGACAGCGGCACTGGGGACAGGGGGAACAGGGGCACGAGGACAGGGGACAGCGGCACTGGGGACAGGGGGGACAGGGGCACGAGGACAGGGGACAGCGGCACTGGGGACAGGGGGAACAGCAGCACGAGGACAGGGGACAGCGGCACTGGGGACAGGGGGGACAGGGGCACGAGGACAGGGGACAGCGGCTCTGGGGACAGGGGCGACAGGGGCACGAGGACAGGGGACAGCGGCACTGGGGACAGGGGGAACAGGGGCACGAGGACAGGGGACAGCGGCACTGGGGACAGGGGGGACGGGCACAAGAACGGGGGGACAGGGGCATGAAGACATGGGGGCACAGGGAGCACGAGGACAGGGGGACAGGGGCATGAAGACATGGGGGCGTAGGGAGCATGAGGACAGGGGGACAGGGGCACGAGGACAGGGGACAGCGGCTCTGGGGACAGGGGCGACAGGGGCACAAGAACAGGGGGTACAGGGGCATGAAGACATGGGGGCACAGGGAGAACAAGGACATGGGGGACAGGGAGCACAAGGACAGGGGCGACAGGGGCACGAGGCCAGGGGGACAGCGGCACTGGGGACAGGGGCGACAGGGGCACGAGGACAGGGGACAGCGGCACTGGGGACAGGGGCGACAGGGGCACGAGGACAGGGGACAGCGGCACTGGGGACAGGGGCGACAGGGGCACGAGGACAGGGGACAGTGGCACTGGGGACAGGGGGGACAGGGGCACGATGACAGGGGGACAGCGGCACTGGGGACAGGAGGAACAGGGGCACGAGGACAGAGGACAGCGGCACTGGGGAGAGGGGCGACAGGGGCACAAGGACAGGGGGACAGTGGCACTGGGGACGGGGGGACAGGGGCATGAGGATGGGGACAGTGGCACTGGGGACAGGGGGGACAGGGGCACGAGGACAGGGGGACAGCGGCACTGGGGACAGGGGGAACAGGGGCACGAGGACAGGGGACAGCGGCTCTGGGGACGGGGGGACAGGGGCACAAGAACAGGGGGGACAGGGGCATGAAGACATGGGGCACAGGGAGCACGAGGACAGGGGGACAGGGGCACGAGGACAGGGGACAGCGGCACTGGGGACAGGGGCACGAGGACAGGGGACAGCGGCACTGGGGACAGGAGGAACAGGGGCACGAGGACAGGGGACAGCGGCACTGGGGACAGGAGGAACAGGGGCACGAGGACAGGGGACAGCGGCTCTGGGGACAGGGGGAACAGGGGCACGAGGACAGGGGGACAGCGGCACTGGGGACAGGGGGAACAGGGGCACGAGGACAGGGGACAGCGGCACTGGGGAGAGGGGCGACAGGGGCACGAGGACAGGGGGACAGCGGCACTGGGGACAGGGGGAACAGGGGCACGAGGACAGGGGACAGCAGCACTGGGGACAGGGGGAACAGGGGCACGAGGACAGGGGACAGCAGCACTGGGGACAGGGGGGACAGGGGCACGAGGACAGGGGACAGCGGCACTGGGGACAGGGGGAACAGGGGCACGAGGACAGGGGACAGCGGCTCTGGGGACAGGGGGAACAGGGGCACGAGGACAGGGGACAGCGGCACTGGGGACAGGGGGGACAGGGGCACGAGGACAGGGGACAGCGGCACTGGGGACAGGGGGAACAGGGGCACGAGGACAGGGGACAGCGGCACTGGGGACAGGGGGAACAGGGGCACGAGGACAGGGGACAGCGGCACTGGGGACAGGGGGAACAGGGGCACGAGGACAGGGGACAGCGGCACTGGGGAGAGGGGCGACAGGGGCACGAGGACAGGGGGACAGCGGCTCTGGGGACAGGGGGAACAGGGGCACGAGGACAGGGGACAGCGGCACTGGGGACAGGGGGGACAGGGGCACGAGGACAGGGGACAGCGGCACTGGGGACAAGGGGAACAGGCACAAGAACGGGGGGACAGGGGCATGAAGACATGGGGGCACAGGGAGCACGAGGACAGGGGGACAGGGGCATGAAGACATGGGGGCACAGGGAGCACGAGGACATGGGGGACAGGGGCATGAAGACATGGGGGCACAGGGAGCACGAGGACAGGGGGACAGGGGCACGAGGACAGGGGACAGCGGCTCTGGGGACAGGGGCGACAGGGGCACAAGAACAGGGGGTACAGGGGCATGAAGACATGGGGGCACAGGGAGAACAAGGACATGGGGGACAGGGAGCACAAGGACAGGGGCGACAGGGGCACGAGGCCAGGGGGACAGCGGCACTGGGGACAGGGGCGACAGGGGCACGAGGACAGGGGACAGCGGCACTGGGGACAGGGGCGACAGGGGCACGAGGACAGGGGACAGCGGCACTGGGGACAGGGGCGACAGGGGCACGAGGACAGGGGACAGTGGCACTGGGGACAGGGGGGACAGGGGCACGATGACAGGGGGACAGCGGCACTGGGGACAGGAGGAACAGGGGCACGAGGACAGAGGACAGCGGCACTGGGGAGAGGGGCGACAGGGGCACAAGGACAGGGGGACAGTGGCACTGGGGACGGGGGGACAGGGGCATGAGGATGGGGACAGTGGCACTGGGGACAGGGGGGACAGGGGCACGAGGACAGGGGGACAGCGGCACTGGGGACAGGGGGAACAGGGGCACGAGGACAGGGGACAGCGGCTCTGGGGACGGGGGGACAGGGGCACAAGAACAGGGGGGACAGGGGCATGAAGACATGGGGCACAGGGAGCACGAGGACAGGGGGACAGGGGCACGAGGACAGGGGACAGCGGCACTGGGGACAGGGGCACGAGGACAGGGGACAGCGGCACTGGGGACAGGAGGAACAGGGGCACGAGGACAGGGGACAGCGGCACTGGGGACAGGAGGAACAGGGGCACGAGGACAGGGGACAGCGGCTCTGGGGACAGGGGGAACAGGGGCACGAGGACAGGGGGACAGCGGCACTGGGGACAGGGGGAACAGGGGCACGAGGACAGGGGACAGCGGCACTGGGGAGAGGGGCGACAGGGGCACGAGGACAGGGGGACAGCGGCACTGGGGACAGGGGGAACAGGGGCACGAGGACAGGGGACAGCAGCACTGGGGACAGGGGGAACAGGGGCACGAGGACAGGGGACAGCAGCACTGGGGACAGGGGGGACAGGGGCACGAGGACAGGGGACAGCGGCACTGGGGACAGGGGGAACAGGGGCACGAGGACAGGGGACAGCGGCTCTGGGGACAGGGGGAACAGGGGCACGAGGACAGGGGACAGCGGCACTGGGGACAGGGGGGACAGGGGCACGAGGACAGGGGACAGCGGCACTGGGGACAGGGGGAACAGGGGCACGAGGACAGGGGACAGCGGCACTGGGGACAGGGGGAACAGGGGCACGAGGACAGGGGACAGCGGCACTGGGGACAGGGGGAACAGGGGCACGAGGACAGGGGACAGCGGCACTGGGGAGAGGGGCGACAGGGGCACGAGGACAGGGGGACAGCGGCTCTGGGGACAGGGGGAACAGGGGCACGAGGACAGGGGACAGCGGCACTGGGGACAGGGGGGACAGGGGCACGAGGACAGGGGACAGCGGCACTGGGGACAAGGGGAACAGGCACAAGAACGGGGGGACAGGGGCATGAAGACATGGGGGCACAGGGAGCACGAGGACAGGGGGACAGGGGCATGAAGACATGGGGGCACAGGGAGCACGAGGACATGGGGGACAGGGGCATGAAGACATGGGGGCACAGGGAGCACGAGGACAGGGGGACAGGGGCACGAGGACAGGGGACAGCGGCTCTGGGGACAGGGGCGACAGGGGCACAAGAACAGGGGGTACAGGGGCATGAAGACATGGGGGCACAGGGAGAACAAGGACATGGGGGACAGGGAGCACAAGGACAGGGGCGACAGGGGCACGAGGCCAGGGGGACAGCGGCACTGGGGACAGGGGCGACAGGGGCACGAGGACAGGGGACAGCGGCTCTGGGGACAGGGGGGACAGGAGCACAAGAACAGGGGGGACAGGGGCATGAAGACATGGGGGCACAGGGAGCACGAGGACAGGGGGACAGGGGCATGAAGACATGGGGGCACAGGGAACACGAGGAGAGGGGGACAGGGGCACGAGGACAGGGGACAGCGGCACTGGGGACAGGGGGGACAGGGGCACGAGGACAGGGGACAGCGGCACCGGGGACAGGGGGACAGGGGCACGAGGACAGGGGACAGCGGCACTGGGGACAGGGGGACAGGGGCACGAGGACAGGGGGACAGGGGCACTGGGGACAGGGGACAGCGGCACTGGGGACAGGGGGAACAGGGGCACGAGGACAGGGGACAGCGGCACTGGGGACAGGGGGACAGGGGCACGAGGACAGGGGGAACAGGGGCACGAGGACAGGGGACAGCGGCACTGGGGGCAGGGGGAACAGGGGCACGAGGACAGGGGACAGCGGCACTGGGGACAGGGGGAACAGGGGCACGAGGACAGGGGACAGCGGCACTGGGGACAGGGGGAACAGGGGCACGAGGACAGGGGACAGCGGCACTGGGGACAGGGGGAACAGGGGCACGAGGACAGGGGACAGCGGCACTGGGGACAGGGGGAACAGGGGCACGAGGACAGGGGACAGCGGCACTGGGGACAGGGGGACAGGGGCACGAGGACAGGGGACAGCGGCACTGGGGACAGGGGACAGCGGCTCTGGGGACAGGGGTGCACGGGCGCCCGCAGCCGGTGCCCGCAGCCGGGAGGCGGGCGCCCCCTGGCGGCCACCGCGGCGCTCCAGCAACCGCGCCCTGCCCGGCCCCGCGGCCCCGGCGCCCCCGCGCGGCCCCTGTCCCCCGCGGCGGCGGAGCGGCGCTGGCTGCGGCCCCGGCCCGGGCTGCCCCCTGCCGCTCGCCCGCCGCCTCCTCCTCGTCCCGGCTGCACGGCCCGGGGCGGCACCTGGGCGCGGTGGCAGGCAGGCAAACGCGAGGGGTCTGTGGGGGGACACGCACCGTGCACCCCGATGAAGCGGGGTGGGGGCACGGGGCCAGCCTGAGCCCCCAACACCTGCCGGTTCTCCCCGGCCCTAGCCCCCAGCGCACTAACAAGGTCCTTAACGAAAGGTCAGCACGCGGGCCCGAGCGAGGCTGCCGCTTCCAACCGGCACCAGCCGGAGCCCGGCGGGAATTACTAAGCTGGGCGACGGCCACCTCCATGCCGGCGGCACACGGCAGCCCATGCTCAGCATCCCGCGTGTGCTGCACACCCAACAGCACCGTGGGGCCCGAGCACCGGCTCCGCCCTCTCCAGGACAGGGCAGCTGCTCCGAGACTCCAGACCTGAGCTCCGGGGTGGGTTTATAGAGCCCCAGCACCCACGGGGGTTTGTGAGCACCCCAGCATGGGGATCATAGGCTCTTTAGTTGGACCCCTTCACCCCTGGAGATGCCTCTTCTCTGCTGCGGGCTTCAGAGAGAACCCAAGCCTTGCACCAGGAGGATGCTCAGGCCCCCTGCACCCACGGGTGCTACAGCCACCCCTTTGGCTGGGGGGGCTGGAGCCCTGCGCTGGCAGCTGTTTCACCCCAGAAATGATGAACACTTCAACCCACCCGCTCTGCTCCCAGATGACAACCTGTGCTCTTACACCCATAATTCAGGAGGAGACAGGAACACGCCTGGAGCTTCAGCACATTAATTATGAACCACCCCATTCGCCCGGGCCCTGGCTCTGCCCCTGCCTTGCCAGGCAGCGCAGGATCAGCGCTGGCAGCTGCAGCTATTTCTGCCAGCATAAAATTAGCTCTGTGGAAAGAGCCATCGGTTCCCTGCATCCTGCCCCAGGGCACTGAGGGGTGCTGTGTCCCCCGGGACAGCCCCGTCCCTCCATCAGCCAGCCCCAACCTTGGGGAAAGCAACAGGGCAGTGTCTGCAAGCGCAGGGATTGCAAGGACCCTGAGCCACATGCAGGGCCAGGATTTGGCCCTGGGGATTTATTGCACAGGGAGGAGAGGGGGAGTCTCATACCCGCCTGCGCAGCCATGCGCAGAGCCAGCACCCCCGAGTGCCACCCAGACACGGTCCCCCAGCTCCCTCCCCACTAACCCCACACCCCCCTGCCAAGCACCCTGCCCCAGCAACGCCGAAGGGACACAGAGCCAAAGAGACAGTGACCCGCAGCCACCGGTGAGGACCTCGGCTTTATTCCAGCCCCTCCAGTATCCCCTCCTGGTGGCTCCCACCGCCTGGCTACAGGGACAGCGCAGGGAGGCTCCAGGCTTGCAGAGATTCACCTCTGCAGAGATCCGGGTTTGCAAAATCTTCTCCCAGCTGAGGTCTCGACGTGCTTTTTTTGGTTTTTTTTTTTTTTTTTCCCCATTTACCCATGAACCAGATGTGTTGCCTCCCCGTCACCATTGCAGCGGGGCGATGCTCGTGCGGAGACTGGTGAAAGGCTGGGCCAGACCCTACGGGGTTGGCGAGAAGGGGCCGAGCAGGACCAGGAGGAGCAGGGGGGAGAGGAGCTGGCAGCGGCCCCTGCACGGGGACCCGCCGCTGGCCGTGGCCGCCCTGGAGGCGAAGACCTTCCGGCTGCGGAGGGGCTGCGGCGGGCGGAAGTTGTCGGTCATTTTGAGGAGCATGGGGCCGGTGGCCGGGAAGTGGAGGGTGCTGACGAACGCCCGCAGCTGTGCAGGGGGAGAGGCAGGGGTGGGCAGCCGCTTCGCCGGGCACCCCGAGCCCCCGCCATCTCATGAACCCCCTTTCGTGCCGCTCCGCAGCCAATGGCACAGGACCCATGGCATGGGCCAGCCGGTGTCCTCCTGCCACCCCTCACCGCTCTCCCGAAACCAGACCCAGAGGGTAAGTACATGAACCAGGGCCTTGCAAGGATCGGCTCTTGAGTTTTAAAGGAGCTAATCGTGTTTCACTGCCTGTGCTGGGCACTTAAAGAGCAGCTGGCCCATGACACCCTCAGGGAAATATGTCTACTAAGATACTTGGGCAGCAGGGAACTCCATCCATCCATCCATCCATCCATCCATCCATCCATCCATCCATCCATCCATCCATCCATCTATCTATCCATCCATCCATCCATCCATCCATCCATCCATCTATCTATCCATCCATCCATCCATCCATCCATCCATCCATCCATCCATCCATCCATCCATTCACCTCCTTGGAGCCTCTTCTAAGCGCCAATGGATTCACTCCCATTTCGCTTTCTGAATACCAGGGCTGGGCGGGTGAGCGCTACGGATGGGATTTCTCCCCGCTGGCAGGTGGCCACAGCTCCGTTACTTAACCCTCATAAAATTAATTGCCAGGTTGCCGGGAGCGTTATTATGGAGATGACTTTCCCTGTGCTCTTGCTTAGGGGTCAGGGAGGGCAAGGAGAGGGGCCACGTGGGGGGTCCAGCCCTTCGGGCACCGGAGCATGGGGCTGCGCACGCCAGTACCTGCTCCCGGCCGATCTCCACCGGCTCCTCGAAGACGGTCCAGACGACGACCTCGCTGCAGTCGGGGGTGGTGAGGGAGCCCTGGTAGCGGTAATACCCAGAGAGCCGGCCAGCACGCGGCAGCAGGGTGCTCAGCCGGAAGGTGGAGGCCAAATCCACAGAGTCCCCTGCGGGGCGAGACATAGGCGCTCAGCCCATCCCGTGCCGGGGACATGGCGGGGACAGCAGGGCCACCCCCATCAGTTTCCCTTCAGCCCCACGGACTGACAGGTCCCCCCCCCCAACCCGCTGGGGCGCATCCCTGCCCTCCCGCACCAGAGTCTCTCCCCTTTCCGTCCCTGCCCCGTCGAGGAGGCGACTCACCAGCGTGGGAGACGTTCCTCAGCCCTGCCACGATGGTGTTGTAGTTGGTGTTAGGGGTTTCGGAGACCTGCGGAGGGGGAGAGTAAGTGGCTGGGACAGGGTTAGAGCTGGGTCATCCTGCATTGCCGAGCATCCGTGGGCAGAGCCGGCCCCGGCCCCCCGTCCCTGCAGAGCAGTGGTGGGGATGGGTGAGCTCCAGCCAGCACCCCCTTGCACTAAGTCGGTGGGGGGGTCATGGCACCTTTCCCCACTGAGGTTCCCCAGCACCTCCTGGCCTTGACCCAGCCTTCCTGCCCCTTCTCGCTCCCTCGGGGCAGCCGTACAATGCTCCCCCAGCCGCACCGCGAGCAGCCTGTTCCCAGGGGGTCCCCTCCCACCGGCAGCGTGAGCCCCCGCAGACCCACCTGGAAGAAGAAGCCGAGGACGGCCAGCCCGTTGGGATGCCCCTTGGCCTCTGCCAGCGTCCGGTACTTGACATTGATGTGGACGATGTGCAGCTGGGAAAAGCATGGAGGAGCCAAGCGTGGGCAACCGCCACCAGCCGACCCCCTGGCAGCGGGGCACTCACCCACGGATCTCCCCGGCCAGCCTGGGACGGCCAGATGTTGAGCTAACCACCCCCAGAAAAGCCCCCCCCCCGGTCCCATGGGCGCTTCTGTGGCGCAGCCGCTCGGAGGATCAAAGCACCCCAATGAAGCGAGCATCCTTTGAAGGGAGTGGGGAAAGGGGGCCAGCGGTCCCGGGGCACCCACCAGCCGCAATACATAAATTTTGCTCTCCTCTGGTGGATAATTAATATTTTAGAGGCGCAGAGCCTCTTTCACCCAGAAGGATCCCGACGCACTTGGCACAGCACAATCCCGCACGTTCTTGCTTGCATACACTGACAGCGTGCGGTCCCGGCGGGGCGCAGAGCCCTCCAAACCCTGCTGAGTGCCTCCGACGAGGCAGCTTGGCCCACGCACGGTAAAGAAAAACCTTGCGTCTCACGTCAGCTGCTTTTTAAGCACCCAGGAGCCCTGTGCAGTGGCTGTCCGTATCCCACCATCAGCGTCACTGAGCCCGGTCACGTCGCTGCGTGGCAGCCTTGGGACGCACCACCATCACACCTTCCCATCACGCCAAGGACTTGGACCACCCAGAGAGCGCGATGGGTGCTTTTTCTCACCTACCTCCATGGGGAGCTGGTGCCCATCGAGGGTGTGCTCGGAGCCGTTCCCGGCTGGGCTGCCCCAATGGAAGTGGAGTTGCAGAGCGCGGTACCTGCCGGGGAGGCCCCCGCCGCTGATGGTGATGTGCTCAGAGGCCAACTCGCTCGCCAGGCTCAGCATCACTGCAAGGGCAGCGGGACGGAGTAAGGATGGGGGTAAGGGTAGGGGTTAGGATGGGGGACAGCCCTGGCACATCTGGGCTTGTCCTCCCCAGGCTTCATCCCAGCACTAACACAACCCGGGACCCTGCAGCTTGAGGGCAGAGAGCACCCAGGAGTGGTGGTGGAGCTGAACCCCGGCTAGGACAGTGCCTGGGGAGCCAGGGCAGGGGAGGGTGCCCGGCCGCAGCACGCACCCGTGTGCCCGTCGTTAGCCAGCCTCCACTTGCCCGGGGGGGCCTGGTCGTAGCCCTCGAAGAGGATGTCCCCAAGGCCACCGTCCCGCTGCAGCCGGCGCCTGTCGATGTTCACGGGGGACTGCTTGTCACCGCCGCACGTGGCTTTCAGCTCCTTCCAGTGGCTGGGGCCTGCAGAGGAGGAGCAGGGGCACCACGGGCAGCCACCGAGCCACTGCTGTCCCCAGGCGGGACATGAGACCAAGGGTGGCTCGGTCCCCAGCCAGCCCTGCTGTCCCTGCCAGCCCCGCCATGCTCGCCTGCGTCCCACGGGAGCTGCCCTTCTGCCCAGCCAACCTTCCTCCCTATTGATAAGCGGGGGCTTATTGCAGCCTCATCCATAATTCAGCAGGATTTCCTCGTGGGGCCAGGGGCTATATTTAGCCCAGCAGCAGCGTCCGTCCCTCCACACCGCCGCTGGTGAAGGGCAGGCTTTTCTCCCAGCCCCTTCTGCCTGTCCCTGTAAGCAAACCCCCCCCTGCGGGGCTGCGCCGGCCGCCGTCCCCCGCCATGGCCCTTGGGTTGGGGCTCACGCCGGGGCTGGGCAGGGGGTTGCTCTACGCAGAGGGAGCAAACTACCCCATACAGCGCCCGCGAGGGAAGGAGACTGAGAAGGGGGGGATGGAGGACTTAAGGTCCATTCACAGAACATGCGGTTTGGGTTTTACCACGTTTTAGCCTACCCACGCTGGTTTTGTCCAGTTGTGGGAGGTGACAGCGCATCCTGGCCACATAACTCGTCCTGGGGCAAATCCCACAGGGGGTCCAGCATGACCGCACGATGCCCGTCGGCAGCTGCCAGGGTGGGGGGTCACCGTGGCAGGACCTGGGCAAGGATGCAGCAGCACCAGCAGCCGGCTGGACCCGCTGCAAACCCACCGTGCTGCCTGGGGGCCGTGAGCAGGGGTCCCCACAGCTGCCACCATGGCCAGACCACACACCCCGTACGTGGCTCACTGTCCCCATCACCCCGGCATCATTTCTTCTTGCAACACTCGTTGCTGTCCACAGCAGTCGGACGTAGCTGGCCACCCTGCTGGTCACTGCTCCAATGTGGCTGCCGTGACACCCTGCTCCTTTGCCTGGTGGCCCCGGGCAGCCTGAGCTGCAGGTGCCCAGGGTGGAGGTGTCGGCACTGGGCACTGTCGGCGGCTGGGCTGCAGTCCCGTCGGGGGAATGGGAGCTCCCTTGGCATCTCCAGCCCCGTCCACCCAGGGCACCCGCAGTCCTGGGGGAGCTCAGGACATCCCTCGGTGGGCACCGCTAGCTCTGCTCTGGCACACATGCCAGCTGGGCAGCCCTTGGCTGACCCACACACCGTTACCCCCCGTATCCCCTACAACCAGGGTCTGGGGGGGCCGTTTCCCCATGGCTCAGCTCTCACCTTTCCCTACCTTCCTCTTTGTCTGTGGCAGACAAAACCACAGACACACGCTTACCCCCCGCCCCGGGGCTCAGCCCTGCCTCCTTCCCTTCTCCTCTCGTTACTCCAGGCAGCTTTTTGCCTGGAAACTCCGGGAGCCGCAGTCTGGCCATGCTGCTGCTCCACCAGCTCCCCGGCACGGTGCTGCCGAGTAGCCCCACAAATTATCCGGTGCCTTCATTAAGGGACCGTTCCCTGCGGCCCTGCTGCAGGCGCGTGGCTGGCTCCACGCTGCCCAAGCCGCTTCCCGCTGGCCCCTGCCGAAATCTGCCCTCGCCGCCAGCCTGATGAGGTTAAAGTGCTGGTGCCGCCCAGTGTTGGTCCCGCAGGGACAAGCGGAGTCCAGCGATTCATGGCTGATGTGCCACAGCGGCTGGGCACAGGGCACGTGCACCCAAGAGCTATAAAACAGTTGGGCCGTAACGGCTGATTAAATGCTCGTTGATCCTTAATTAACCTTTTACAAGCTATTTGCATGCTTCCAGACAAAGTGTCCCCAGCCATGCTTGCCCTCCCCGGCGCAGGCAGGTAGGGTTTGCTGCCTGCCCAAACGGAGCCATCCCTCCTTGAGCCAGGCCCCTGTGCCCCATGGCCCCCCCCGATGCCTGCGGCTAGCTGGGGTTGCTAATGGCATATTTTAAATCCAGGCTTTAATTTGCTTCAGGTGAAACGGGGGAGGCTGGTGCTGCCCTGGGAGCACCCGGCCCTGGCTGGGGCAGGGGGCCAGGGCTGAGCTGCTCCGAGGGGCTCAGGCGCTTGTCTCCAGTCTCTACACCTGCACACCTGAAAGTGAAGCTCCTCTAACCATTCCTACCTTGGTGTGACATGGGTGAAATCGCCCTTCTCCAAGCCACGCTCCCCGCTGCAGCCTCGCTGATGCTGCCCAGGGTGCCCTCGGTTGGGGAGGGCACTGTGGGGAGACGTGGGGGTCCGAGCCCCGCACAGCCCCGACACCCCCATCCCGCACATGGCACCACTCACCGCATTTGGGGTCCTGCGAGTTGTAACACCACTGCCCTGCGGGAGAGAGGAGAGCTCAGGGCAGTGGATGGAGACAGGCACCCGCTCCCCAAACCCACCCACAGCCATGCCCGGCCCCCCATCGGCGAGGGCACCCCTCATTGCAGCCGGGGGTCCCGCCGGCGCTCATATTCATCCCAGTTATTCTCGGCGCTGGTGCTTTCACGCGTTCGCACCCTTCCTGCCTCCCCCGGCTGTTCCGCAGGGAAACCTCCCTCGGCATCGCTCTGCTCCACCGCGGCCAAACCTCGCCGCTTGCCGGGCTCCTTCCCCGGCTGCCGCGGGGCCGTCCCCCCCTTACCCACGCTGGGGAGCCAAGGCAGCCCCTCGCCCCACACCGGATGCCTCGCCCACCCCCCAGCAGCCCCGGGAGCCGAGAGGGGGCTGCCGTGGTCCTCCCCTGGTGCTTCCCGTGGCTCCCCACGGGTGGGCTGGCAGCAGAAGGCAGTTGCTGGGGGCTACAGCAGGAAGGGGGTGGCGGTGGGCAGGCCTGCGCCCACGCTGCGGGGACAACAGCTCGCCCCGTCACTCAGGGCCACCTCAGCCAGAGCTGCCGAACTCCCACCAGCGCTGCTGCCTGCGCTCGGGGCGGCTACGGGGGCTGCACGCTCGAAGCCGCCAGGTGCCGGTGCAGCAGATGCAGGGATGCCGAGGGGATGCTGAGGGGATGCTGAGGAAGCCAGAGCCCAGCTCCTGCTGCCTGCACATCCACCCAGGGCCATCAGCTCTGCAATGGGAGCCGGGGAGCGCACCCCTTCCCTCCTCAGCTCCCCGTCCTGCCTCTGGCAGGAGGCACAGAGCAACCCAGTGCTGCCCAGGGCCAGCCTACGCGAGCAGTCCCTGCTGATGGCCAAGGGGCTATGCCAGCGGGCCGGCTGCAGGCAAGCTGAGCCATGCTCTTGCGCCAGCCACGGCCACTCAGACCGGCAGGATGCAGGCAGCCCTGCCTGCCTCCACCTGTGCTGCTCGTGGCCTCAGCCTGCAGCACCGCATCCAAATCCTCGCTACGGTGATGCGGAAGACACCAGCCCCAGAGGAGAGCCGGGAGCGAGATGGTGCAGGACTCAGAGGTCCCCAGGGCAGGGGGGACCTCTGTCCGGGGGGAAGCCGAGCTCCTGGGAGACCTTCGGATCTGCATCCACCAGCCCTTGCCCGACCTCGAGCATCCTCTGGCAGGAGCCAGGGTAGCACTCGCTGCCGCCAGCCTGGCCTGAAAGCAGGTGAGCACCCAGCGCCTCGGCCCCGGGACGGCAGCGCCGGTTTGCTCGGAGGTTTCCTCCTCATTGGTGTTTCCCGGTGATGCAGGTCTGTGGGGCAAATGGGCTGGAGCCCAAGGCCTGAGTGCCTGAACACCCACCCACCCTAAAGGGACCCCGTCCCAGATGCCTCCTGCCAGGACAAACAGCCCTGGGTGGGCTGAGACCTCCCAGAGCCTGGTGGCACAGTGGGGACATCCTCCAGTGGGGAGGAGGATGGTGGGAGGGCAGGCGATGGCTCCTGGGCCAGACCAGGTCCCCCAGTCCCTGCCTCCAGCCCTGCTGGTGTGGCTGCCCCCAGCACCCCGGCCCCACATCACCCCCCCAGCATGTGGGAAAGGGAAGGGAATAAACGGGGCTGGCACATATGCACCCCAGCCCGGCACCCCACGACCCCCTGTCCTCTCCCACCACGGGGACCCCCCGTCCCCTCCGGCCACCTCAGATGCCCAGGAGGAGGGTGGGCAGGCAGAGCTTCTCACCTCCCGCGGCTGCTTGCACGACGAGAGGCAAAGTCAGAAAAGTTATCCCCAGCCCCTGCGTCCCCATGCCGGCGGCAGGGATGGGCAGCAGCGGGCAGGCGGCCCCGCCGCGACGCCCCGTCCTCCTCCGCAGTGCGCCCGGGCAGGCGGCGAGGCTGGGGCGGGAGGCAGCGCTGCCAGCGCCCAGGCAGCCCGGAGAAATCCTCCGCTCCAGCCTGTGCACTGCTGTTAAATATTCATCACAAGGGCTGAGTTTTTAACTCCTCGGCTGCTAGGAGGGAGCGGGGGAGCGGTCCGGCCCCCAGCCAGCCCCTCTGCGCTGTGCCAGGCCCCTGCCCGGGATGCCAGCCCAAGAGCAGGCAGCAGGGACAAGGCAGGGGAGCAGGGGGCTGGCAAAGCCCGGGGGTGCAGCTCCCCTCTAAGGGGCGAGGGGGTGGCCCCCGGGTACCATCCTGCTCTCCATCCCCAAAGTAGGGGTTTGGCAGCATCCTCACTGCACCCCATCCCACCCCCCGCACGGTGCCATGGGGCCACGGATGGGCTTGTGGGGGGCTGTCGGTAGGCAGAAGGGGCTGGGGGCACCAGCTCTGCCCCATTCCCTCCCCACTCTTTGCAGGTACACGCTGTGGGACAGCCTTTGCCACCCCCCACCCCAGCTTTGGCAACCCCCCAGCCAGCAGCGGCTCCTGCATCCCCCGTGCCGGGAGAGCGGCGGCTCCCGTCATGGTCCTGATGTGGGGCGGAGAGTGCCATGGGGATCCACAGCCCAAACCCAGCTCATCCCTGCAAACAGGGGGCACACAGCCCCTCCCCAGGCAAAGGTCAGGGGGTGCCCACGGCGCCTTGGCCACGGTAAGTGCAGCCCCACGGGGCACAGGTGGCCTCTGCAGCTGCGCTGTGGGGGAGACCCTCAGCCCCCCAGGGTCACCGAGGAGCAGCACACTGGTGGGGCAGGATTCGGCCCTTTCCCTTCAACCAGCATGAGGCCGCATCATGCCGCGGCAGCTCAGGGTCTCACAGCCACGCAGCACCGGCCAGCCAGGGGCAGGGGGGCAGCGCCGGGGCAGGAGCCTCGGCACCCACCCAGGCATCACAGGAGGCCGGCGCAGGCGTCCTGTGCCAGGGGACACGGCTGTTCAGCTCCTCAGCACGGAGGCAGCGCACCCCGTCCCCATTGCACCCATCCAGGCAGGTCCCACGGGAGCCGGTATCTCGCCCTACTCCTGCAGCAGGCAGGTAGGAAGGGGGGTGAAAACACACAGGAGCGCGGCGTTGTCACATTCTCCTAAAATATCCCTGCCCTCTTCAGGCAGCAGTGGAAAGGAGGCCACGGGGCCCAGCCCGCAGCTCCTCTCGCCGGCACTCGGCCCTGCCCGGGAGCGCTGCCGGGATGCTGCCAGGATGAACAAACCCAGCAGCAGCGTGAGGGCAGCGGGAAGAAGCCTCCTGCTGCCAGCTTGGCCAGGGACGGGCTCTGGCTCAGCGGAGCTGCTTGGCTGCCATGTGCTGCAAGGGGACAAGACACCCGGTGGGGCTCGTCCTCGTTGGGGGCTCATTGGGGCACCTTCGTCCCCCCCCCCCCCAGGCAGAGCCAGTCCCAGGCAGCTGCCTGGGCAGCACCGAGCCGTGTGTTTGGGCACCGGCGTGGGGCACAGGGCAGGGCAGCAGCGCAGGACTCCCCCAGGCTGCTCTGGATTTGCGCCATGGTTGACGCTTGGCCCCTGCTCCGGGGATGAGGTAGTTTGCAGAGAGCTGCCATCATCCTTCCGGAGCAAGCCGCAAAGGGCGGGCGGGCGAGGCGGAGGGTCCTCACCAGGTCCGCAGCCTGCTACCGATTGCTGCCGGAAGGGAGAGGAGCTGCTCCAGCACCCAGGGGAGACCGAGACCTCCCTCGGAGACGTGAGCCCACCGAGTGGCACAAGCACCTCTCACCCGCTCGTGGTGGTGGCGGGCGGGGGGAGAGAAGTCCAGACCCTCGGGGCTCAGGAGCCAATGGGACCCACTGTCCCTGGCCTATTGCCCCCCAGGGCATTGACCAGGGCAGAGGTGCCCCCCAGGACATCCTTTTAGGTCTTCAGGCTTCTCCGGTGGTGATTTTTGGCAAGGAGGACAAGAGCAGAGACGTCACTGCAGAGGACGTGTGGCCGGGAACACCAGCAGCACGCGACCCAACACGCGGCGGGAACGAGTCCCTTGTCCCACAAAGGGCCCTGCCAGGGCAGGGAGCGGCACGTCCAGCCCGGGGTCCCGCAGGGTCCGGAGAGCCCTGCATGGCTGGAGGGGGATGCAGAGCCTGGGCAGGGCTCAACACGGTACCACCGAGGGGCAGGAGCAGAGCCAGGAAGCAGGCAGAGGGGGCTGCAAGGCACGTGGAAAGGCAGCGGCAGCACCGAGGTGCTGTGCCGTACCCCGCTCCCGCCCGCCCCGGCTGCCCCGCTCCCCGGGACGCGCTGCCGGCTGCTGGCACCGGCACCAGGCAGGAGCAACATCCAGTTTCTATAGGAACCAGATCAAACCTTGAAAGAGCCACTCTGTACTTGCCATGGTGGTGTGGAGCTCACAGCAGATCCTGCAGCTCTGCGCTGTCCTCATGGAGAGAGACCACGTCCATCGTCCTGCCACCACGGAGGCGGCCGAGGTCCCCGCAGACACGCGTGCTCACAGCACCAAGGGCAAGAGCCATGATAGGGGAAAAAATACCGCTGAAAACCAAAAATAGTTACTTAAGCTGCAGCCATCGATCAGTCGTGGGCACGGTGCCACCCTGCTGGGAACCCCCGCCACGTGCACCGTCAGCAAGCGCTGCACCAGCACACAGCGGAGGTGCCAAGATCAGCTCCTGGAGGTAAATCCTGTGCTGCCGCCTGGGAGCCCAGCCGGGGACCTGGGCTGACGGGGACAGTGACAAGGCAAGGACTTGAGCCGCCAGAGCATGGTTCACATCACCCAGGCACGAAGGGTTGTGGGCACCCAGAGAAGCACGTGCAGTGGGGAGGTGAAGTTCAAGGGGAACAAACACTCCAGCCCCTTCTGATTTTCCATTAAAATCTCTGATCTCCGTAATAAGCTGCCATTAGCCCGGGGAGAAAGCCGGGAGCAAGGCAGGGAGTGCAGCCAGGGCCGGCACAAAGGAGGCACTGTGGCCGGCAGATGCGCACTGGCCGCATGCCGCTGCACAGCCCCTTCATTCATCGCGCGCTCCCGCCGTCACCGGGGTCAGCGATGTCTCCCCCCGCCCGGTGAGGTCGGCCAGCCCCCCACGGCCTGGCACCCCCCCCAGGTCACTGCCAGCACACGGCCCCTGCCCGCGTCCAACCCAAGCCCCCAGCGTTCTCCCAGGGGCTGAGCGCCCCGGACACGCCGTGCTGAGCACAGCTGCTAATTACCCTCCCAGGAAAATGCATTTTCAGCTGGTAAGAGCTTCCAGCAGAAGGCTGCCTAGCACTGCCCCTGCCACAGCACCCGACTGTCAACGCTGACAGCTGCCCCCTTTGCACGGGGCGCAGGGGGACACACGGCTGTGAGCGGGAGTGGTGGTGAGCCCCGAGAGCAGTGGCTGTGCTCCGGGCACTCCTGGCTGCTCCCTGCAGCCGCAGCATCGCCCCTGTCCCCAGGCGAGGAGAGGGCAGCAGGGAAGGGCAAGTTGTATCTGCCCAGGGTCTTGCGGTGTCAGCAGAGCCCCACGGAGTCCCTGCCACACTGAGCCCCCCCCAAGCGCTTGCAACGTCACACCGCTGCAATAGAGAGATGCTTGTCCTCCCTGAGACCGGCAGCAAAGGAAGGGCTGCATCCCATTGCCCTCAGCTGAACCAGCATCTCCCGGCCCAGAGATGAAGCTCTGGGATCTGGTGGTTGCACTGGTTCGGGTCCAGCAGCGACGGAGGTGACTGCGGTGTCAGCTGCCCTCTGCGGATGCAGGAAAGGGAGAGCGGAGCCCTCCGCAGCACCCACGGCGATGATGACGCTGCACGCTGGACGGCTTTCAGCAATGAACGCATCCTGCGGCCACAAGCAGGGCACGGGGACAGCCCAGTGTTCTGCAGCACTCGAAGCAAACACTGTGAGCCCAGCACCTCGTAAAAAACAAATAAACCAAACCAAATCAAACCAAAAAAAAAAACCCCAAAAAACAGTGAATGTTTCTAGCACCTGAGCTCCCAGCCCGGAGCGTGGGCAGGCATCACTGGGGCCAGGTCTGGACTGGAGATGCTGCTCTTTCCCCGTGCCTGAAAACAGCCCCTCTCACAGCAGGCTGGGATCAGGAGGTCAATTCAATTTTAATTCTTAAACTACTTCCCCCAGGTAAAGCAGATTTGACCCTGCATGGCTCCAGAAAATCTGATTGCAGCACTTGTACCGCAGGCCATCCGCAGAGCTGTCACCAGGACGGGGCTGAGGACGCAGGGGCTCCGTGGCCCCGTGGCACTGCACTTGCTGCCCAGACTGCTCCAGAAGAGAGGCAGGGGCAGGTGCCAGCAGCACAGCTTTCCCCGCTCCAAAAGGGCCCACGCTCCGACCAGCACACCGACCGTGCCAACGTCTGGAGTCTCCAGCTGTGTTCCTGTAAGTACGTGCTACAGGATTAAGGAACTTCTGCAGCAGCGCCCGGCCCAGGGGAGGAGACAGCAGCAATGCCGAGCACACCTCGCTGGGACAGAAGAGATGCGACTCTGACTTGGAGCTAGTGTTGCTCCATCCCGTATCCCTGCTGGCTCCAGCTGCAAGCCTGCGTTACTAAACCAGCACAAATGTTCAAAGAGGCTTATTTATCCAGCAAGGCCTTTTGGGGGAATATTCCCGGCTATCAGCCAGCTTTATTAAGTAGTTTAGAGTTACAGGCTCTTTCAAGAGAGGCAGCATCACCTCCCAGCTCACTGCAGGCCAAGGGGACTGGGGGGCGGGAGAGCTGCCTCTCCCACCGCACACCCTGGCTCATTTCGTTTCCCCTCGGCTCCAAAGGGAATTGCAATCGCCCGTAATGTAACGCAGCTCGGGGCTGGTGTGAGCAGAAACGCCATCTGCTGCACATCTCCCCGCAAGACAGACGGGTCCTGGCGCCGGACGGGAAACTCTCCGAATGCCCCAAAACACGGCTCTCAGCCACGGCGTCTCCTGCCAGCCCACCCAAGGTCACCCCAGCGCCCTCCCTCCAGCCCCCATACCACGCAGGTAAAACACAACTGAGGGAAGGGTGCGGTACCCAAAACCTTCCTTCAGGAATTGGATGCAAAGTTCGGAGCTCGAATTTTGGAACAGCTGAAGAAGTGGGGACAGCCAGACCTCTCGTCAGGCTTTTCCACCAGCCTCCCCAGTGCCTGCTGGGCGCGCGGAGGCAGCACGGCTCAGTGCTAACACTGTCCCCCTCTGACACCAGGTCAAGTCTCCAACCAACTTGGTTCATTCCCCAAAGCCCTGCTGCCCTGCGCCGGGAGCTGGGGGTCCGGAACACCCCTCCCATCCAACACAAGCACCTGCGCCTCCTGCCTGGAGGCTTGGCATCTTCCCCACAGGTTTGGAGAGGGCGGCAGGAGCATTCCACCTTCTTGGGTATACAGCCAAGACTTTCGCAAAATTACACTAATATAGGTAAATTCCGCTGGAGTTTGTACACAAAGGGACTTTGGCAGCCTCCCTACTTAAAGTTAAATGCATCTATTGATCTTTTTGCAGGATCACAGCTCAGAAGCGTGATTTAACAAGACCTTCCTTCACAACGCTGAGGAACCATATCAATTTGCAGAAATCAGGAGACATTGGAACAGGCCATTTCTCTTACAGAACACAATTTATTTGGCATTTGGATGAAATGTTTCTCACAGCATCTTGAGAAAAAAAGAAAGATTAGTGCCAACCCCAAAGAAAGAAGTTAAAACAAAAAACCAGTGTCACAGGGACTGAATTATTATAGTATCAAATTTAAATTCTACATGGTATTTCACAGAATATCAAAATCTTTTATACACTGCCACAGTTAAGTCCAGTCACAAAACCAACTACACAGGAGAAGCCTGCAAATGCAGCGTTGGCTAAAATTATTTTCCAGGAGAAGGTAAAAAGCAGTTTCTCATTCTCTCTCTCAGCCTCCCAGGCATCCGCCAGCCTGACACTCGGGGTACAGCGCAGCACGGCCACGCACGCAGCCTGCAAGCGCAGCATCTCCGCTGGCATCGACGCCAACCCACTCAACGTTCAAGGTGCACAATAGGGGAAAATTAAAGCTATGTCGTACCGTAGCAGGCAGGTAATGCAGGCTGTTGTTAGGGGAAGCAGATCTTTACTGCCGAAAGCGTCTATTCCAAAGAAACGGGTATTTCATTTGGAACTGGGGAATGTCAGAAGCAAAATGTATGAACTTCGATTTCCCTCCTCTACACTAATCTGCTCTAATTTTAGGGTCCAGCTCCTAGCTTGCAAGGAAAATTTAAAAGACATTTCTGTATATTGCATGTTCCTTAGCTAGGGAGAAAAAAGATGTTTCAGCAACTGGAAAAAAAAAAAACCCGCATGTTATGGATTGTGTGAGGCAACATTAAACTCCAGTGCTTTGCCACTGAAAATCCACATCTGAAAGATAAAAACATCTTTAAAAACAGCTTCAAATTCATTTAACATTAGATGGGAAAAGAACAGTAATTACTGGTCACAAAAACATTTTCTTCCCAAGTGAAACTCAAGACACATCTGAACAGGCCATCACCCCATGACGCCTGCGGAGGCAGAGCACCCGCCGACTATAAGATTAACCCTTCAGAAAAAATTTTCCACTTACTTCATTCTTCTTCTAGATCAGTGTCCTGCCACGAATGGGTAAAGAAATAGTCTGAGGCTCAAAACTAGACAAGACTGAACATTACGCAGACAAGCTCTTTGTACATCTGAATGACAGTTTTGATCTTCTAGCACAGAATGAAACCCACCATCCTAACATTACAATACTCTACAACTTATCTAGTAAAAAAATTAGAGGCTGCTGTGAGACTGTGTACAGGTATCACCAGTAACAGCGCTAGAAGTGAGTATCTAGGCTGTTCTTGAAGGATCAGCAGAGACCTCGATATGGCACCACAGTATGTCGTAAAGATGGGGAATCTGAGGAGCGGTTTTGTCTGAGGCCACAACGGGAGGCGCGAGCCCTGTGCAGAACCGAGTGCTGTGACTTTTCAACGACTGTGGTCAAGGACATCCCAAGAGAAATGCACTCGCTGTTCATGTGGGCTGCTGGGAATGATGCGGTAATGCCATCTCCCCCGCTGGGTCTGGAGGGACATTTGGGATGCACCAGTAGTTAAGAAAAACATCCACAGAAGTGAACAGTGGTGGGGAAAAAAATCAATGCACAAAATAACTCCAAAGATCTCATCAATCTAATGGCAATCAAAACAGAAAGGTCTTCCTCAGGCAAGCATCAACCCTCTGTAATTGGTGCTCAGGACAAACTGCTTGCCGGTCACCTTGCCAAGGGCAAGGAAGGTTTGCTGAGGAGTCAACTACTGTCAAGAAAACTTAACTCTTCCCCAGTCGGTCCAGAAGTCTGAGTAGTTGTGACGTTTTCTGTTACAAAGGTTCCTACTCCAAGAGAAAGTACTCAGTGTGAAAAAGCTACATTAAAAAGGGAAAAAAATGACAATTTTATTGCCAAATTAGAAGCTCACCCAGAGGTAAATGAGCTGTACTTAGTGAACTGCTCTATTCAAGGCAAGATTTCCCTTGTTTACAGTTAAGATGAAGAAGGGTAGGGGAAAAGAGAGAAAATAGCGGCCTCCATGCCAATATACAAGTGGGAAAGGCTCAGAAGCAATGGGGAAAATATCACACCAAGGCTTCTACAAAGAAGCCTCCATTTGGAATAGCTACAACCAGGAGCCACCATGAAGTTGGCAGTTGTTACAGAGCTTATTTTCAAATAAAATTCACCACAGAACCAAAAGTAAAATAAAAAAGTATCGAACAGATTCCCGCAGTGTTAGGAGAAGTGTGAGGTAAGGTATCTGTTCACCTCAGCCACAAAACACAGCTTCAGAGACTAAACCAAGCCAAAAGGCCTTTTGTTATTGCGCTAGGATACTACGAAGAACAAATGTTCCATCTGGATTCAAAAGAAATAGGAAGTTATCTATTTTGCACTGCTAATAAAATATTTTTCAGGAATAGATTGTAGTAGCATAGACTTTGCATCCTACTTAAGTGTACACTATCACAGCCTGTCCTACAACAGGGTGGAGCCAGCTTGACAGAAGTATTAACCCTAAGAGCCTATTTATATCCCAGTGCTTAGCTTCACCTAGCTGGATGCAGCACAAAGGTTACTGTCTACAGTATGTATGTATATATATATATCTATATATATATATATCTCGCCACCCAGAAACACACACACGCACACACGCACTCGTACCTATAAAACTAAAGAAAAATCAGTACATACAATGTATAAAACGTATGAATGTGCTCAAAAACGCACAAAACCCACTTTATTTTCATACTTCAGAAATGCTCAATAATTTGTATGCATGGTTCTGACTACTGCTATCCATCCACTTCATTAGACCAGGACTTGAACTCAGAGGAGGAGACGGTAAGAGATCCCACAGGGTGGAGAATTGCTCCTCTCGTTTTGTACCACTGCTGTTAGAGCCAGTCAAACCAGAGAGCAGGACGCGGGCGGCAGTACAGCTCCAGGCGGAGAGGCTTCCCAACAGTGCTTCCTCCCACTCGTGTGCCAGCAGCGCACCCCAGAACTGTGATTCACGCTCTCCGGTGGATTCAAGATTGTTAGCAAGCGTCTGAATGTCAAGACACCAGATATGATCTCAATAGGGAAACTCAGTTTTCTGTGCAAAAGGAGTTGAATTGTCAAGACCAATCCCCAAGTAGCGTATAAGCCTATAGGCAAGACACAGAATAGAAAGTAGCAGCATATTCAATGGGGAAAGAGTCAGCTGCACTGGGAAACCACAACAGTGGGTTAGATTTGTCATACAAGTATGATTTCTCGTCATTACTAGAAAAATAGATCACATACACACCCCCATGCAGTGTTTTCTTCCCGTCCCTCTAGGCTTATACCCTTCATAAGGTAACAGGAGAACACTCACAAGGGGCATTCTTTACAAATTCCTTATAATTCATCTCATCTGCTGAACGCTGCAGTAAAATCAAGGAGAAGCAGAGGCAAGAGGAGGATGGGGGGAAAGGGTAAATCATTTGTACACTGAAATCTAAACTTAAAATCACCTGTAAAGATTATTTTGCACTCATTATCAAAACCAACAGTGCTTGACATTGGGTTTAGTGAGGGAGTGAATGAACCTTTTTGCCATCTGTAAATTAACTTAAAGAGTTCAATCTGAGGGGGAAATTTAAGATGACATATCGGACTGAAGCAAATGGCTTTATTGATTTAAGTACACTAACCTCACTATAACCCCTCGTGGGACCTGGATAAATGGTTTGGGGGGCACAGGGGAAATCCCTAGAATAGGGTTGGCAATTTATGGGACTCGGATAAGGAATAAGTGTCCAATTAGAATTAAACATTATGTATAGTGTGTGTTGATCACTGTTTTTAAATGATATTTGTAGAACTGTAAAGATGTGAAATGGAGGGGAGGGAACACACTTACATGCTAGATGTAGCATGCAATAAGAAAAGCAAGAACAATGGTCTTTTATCCAGGCCAGTCTTGTGCAACTGTTCACTGTATAGGAGTTAAAGTACAAGGAAAAATACCTCAATCTTCCTTATGGGATTATAAAAAACAGGGGCTTCATATAGTGAAGTAGACTGCATGAAAGTTAATTGCTTCCCATCTCTTCCCTAAAGTACTACCTAACACATATGAGGATTCTACCGAAGGGACACAAACATTACACAGACCCAGTTTTCTTTATGGGCCAGAATTTTACCCGACAATATGAGACTTTGCAGCTACCAACAACAAATAATTGTAATTGCAAATCCTAGTTTTCTTAGTACCCATTTGTCACATATTGCGAAGATCATCCTCCGGTCCCTACGGTGTTCTGAAATAGCAAGGCAGATCAAAACACACAAATGTTTTATACTGTGTAACTCTTACTTGGTGGCATGTTTTAGCTCCTCAGTGCTCCCGCTCTGTAGAACAGGCCCCCAGCCCCTTCCCCTGCAGTTCCATCTTCTCTGCCTTTTCCAAGTGTAGCACTGAAGCAAGAGAGAAAGCAATTGATTGAACGGTGACTGCTCCTACCCTCCTTTTTCCATCGTCTGTTCCCTGGGTCCAGTGGTATCCAGCCAAATCCAAGCAGCTTTTTTCTGATGTACATTTTGTTTCCTCTCAGGTTAAGGAAAAAGAAAAAACAAACCAAACTACCCATACTTTTCACCTCCTCAGAAGTCAAAGGAATTCTCTGCACTCTTTTCCATAGCCAATGGAAAAAAAGAGCAGTTATACAATCCATATTTACAAGACAAACCAATTAGTGAATGAATAACGACAGCCAAAAAACGAGAGGCACAATTCTAATCTAGAACATAAAAGTAGTGTTCAAAAAACAAAGTGGAGATTCCTTCTGAAGTTCAAACCACGGATTAGTGTTTGTCTGTGCAAACAGTTGCTAAAACTATTTCTGACTGGCAGTCGGCTTTTTACTCCTTTATACAACGGTATTGAGAGAACAGTGGCTGTGACGGCTGCCCGTAAGAGTTTCTGCCGGTGTGTTTTCATTTAGTGTTGTGTCAGGAGGGACAAGAAAGGTGCTGCTGTCAGCAGAGTCTTCCAGCTCCATTGGAGAAGGACCAACTGAGGGAGGAAGCGATCCCTCTGTAAGCTGTGGGGATACATCACAGTTTCCTAGTGATGGAGGACTGCTTTGCACAGTCTGAGAAAGAACTCCATCTGCAAAGGACAAAAAACAAGCAGAATCAGAACATGAAGTATATCATTTCACATTCCCAAATAGATTTACTATCTGTATTTCTGGAAGCTCTGAGTTTTTCCTGGTTTTGCATTAATGCACAAAGAGATGACACTGCAAAAGAGGAAAATTATGTAGCAAAAATAAAACTTCGATATATAAATAAGATACTTGCACTAATCAGGCTCCCTTATCTTGTGAGATATGCTGCTATAAAACCCCAAATCGGAATGATTTCTACAGTATGTGAATATCGCAGCTGCAAAACTGAAGAGCACTGGGTGAATCATTAGAAAGTGATATTTTTGGTCAAGTTTTGGGGGTGTGGGTGGGGGAAGTGGGGAGGAGAGAAGACGCTGGATATATTTTATTCAAAATCTCTTGTAGTTGACATTTGTTCTACTTTTTAATACCAATCTCTATAGACCTATCTCCAAAAGACCAGAAAAGGTACCAGCATAGTGGAAACTAGGTAACCAGGTAACCCATCCAAGGTAAGGCTTGAAAATAGGTAAGGTCTAAGAGTTAAACTGCTTGCAGCATGGATTCCACTTGTAATTTAGGTGATCCAAAGAACCTTTGAGAAAAACCAAGCTTAATGACACATTTTAACAAAAGACACTTCCATCGCCAAAATAGGAGATTTTATTGTGAAATGTATTTTCCCATCACAATCACTAAAACACATGATTATAGTTTTTTAAAAAGAAAATTTACCCTCTAGCCAAAATGAAAAAGAGGAAGAAAGGAGAAGTTATTGCCTGCATACCTGTAGTGGAACAAAGGATGCTGTCTGGATTGACAGAAGCCTCATAAGGAGGGGGTGGGTCATCTGGATGTTGAATATCTGGATACTTGTAAGCAGTATAGGGTGGAGGTGGATCATGGAAATGAAATGCCCCACCTTCCCCATCATCTGAAAGATGCAGTGGAGTAAGGCCAGTTCCAAAACCATCGGGACCATAATCAAAACCAGGCATCCTGCGGCCCAAGTTAAAATGGTGCACTATTTCAAGAGAAGAAAAAGAAGTAAGTGACTTTATCCCATGCTTTCTTCTTCAGTCTACGGCAGATCGCAACACCCTTTTCCACTTTTCACACCCAAGGAACTCATGTCTCCTGAAGATCTAAAAAAGTCTACATAACCTATACAAGTCAACTCACTGCAGTTACACACTGATACCCAGGCCCACCTGCTCCCAGCCTGCTTGTCCTGCATCACATCTAAATTTGAATCTAACCTCTTCAAACTTAGGAGATCATTCACACATAGAAGATATTTCAGATTTGGACCACATACAAACAAAAAATACTTTTCCATTATCCATTATTAAAAAAGTTCAAGTCTGAAGAACCTACCAAGACACACACACAGAGGCACAGTCAAGCAAGACCACGACATTTCTCACCTTTACGTACATCAATCTGTCAATAATAAGCACAAGGCACAAGGTAAGTGTTGATATAAAAGATTTTTCTTTGAATGGGGAGTGGTTCGGAGAACCAGAACTTGTACAAATTGTGACCAGTTCAGGCAGCCAGCACAGAGCTACATTTGGGTACAGTACTGACTAGAATCTATAACCAGACTTCCGCTGATATTTTCCACAGATTTGTATTTCTTCTGCTCTCTTTATTCTGAAGCACATACACTACTTAGATCAAGACTTATTACAGATACAGGCTACTTACAATTTGCTCCAATCAAAGACTCTATGCGCTCTCTCCGCCTCTGGCGTAGCCGGTGGACCATGAAAAGCAGCAGAGAGAGGATGAGGAAGGACGAAATGCAGCTAACAATCAGACGCATTCCACCGGCCATTGAGTCAAACAAACTGTTGCCATCTGTTACATAAACCATATAAAAGAAGCCTGTTAGTTTTGTTCAAGACTCATTTTTCTTGATGTTCTCCTGTCAGTAATGGAGAGATAAATGCAGAGTGGAGATTCATTAGCCTGGTTTAACACTTCTCCATATTTCAAAAATGTAAGAAAATTATGAATCATCAGGTGATTTATCTATTTGTTGCAAGAAGATCTAAACGTTTCCAAAAATATCTTAAACAGCAAAAGGGACAAAATGTTGAAGGCTTCATGTCTCTGAAAACGGGAAAAAGGAAAGGTTAATGGCATTTTGCACATCCCCTTGCCTCCCTGCCATGGCTGATGATGCTATTCTAAAGAGGACAGCAGGCCTGGAAGCCACGGGAAAGGCTGGAGAACTGCCATATCTACACACTATCTCTACATGACTTCTGAACATCTTAACTTTTACATTTCCAGCAACAAAATCTCTAAACATTGTCATGTTTAGAGATCACCAAGATGTGGTCATGTAAATTCCATATGTCATTGGTACATTGGTTAGCACCATGAAGTGATAGGAACGAAAAATACCTTAAAAAGGTGAATCAACATGACAATCATCTTTCAGGAACTGAAGAGATCAAGGTAAACAGGAATTACATATTTTCCTAGAATCACACAGAAAGCAAGTGGCA
This sequence comes from Calonectris borealis, assembly GCF_964195595.1. NCBI lineage: Eukaryota > Metazoa > Chordata > Aves > Procellariiformes > Procellariidae > Calonectris > Calonectris borealis. The sequence goes on from NC_134329.1 coordinate 11,252,792, forward strand.
GAACATGAAACAGACCGAGGAGCTTAGGACCTTGACAGCTCTATACCGTTGCTAACCAGATCCACACTTGGAAGGCTGTTGCGAGCAAATTATCACTGTTCTACCAGTGCCAGACACGAGAGCTATTAATTTTTCACAATTCAACTAATCATACTTGGTTATGCTTAAGTAGCATGTGCACATACAGACACTCTACACAAAGAAAAATTACCTAAAAATGACCATGCTGTGTTCTTTGCACCAATTTCCCGTTAAAGAGATCTGAATGAGAAACGCACCCAGGTTAGGTGTGGGTAAGAAACAGACGAAGTGGCTGCACAACCTGGTCACCTACTGCTACAGGACACAAGCACTACCAGGTACGAACCTCTCTCCCCAGCCATCACAGTGCCACTGCACTCCCTAGAGCAACCAGCCAGATCCTGGCCACCTCTCCTTTCCTGCATCCACCACAGCTGCAAAAGCTCTCTCAATACTTCTCCTTTTACTAACAGCAACTAAAGCTGTATCAAAGATTCCTTACAAAAGAAAGCTAAAAGCGTCACACAAATTCTAAGTACTGACTTGCTACAAATGCTAGTAACAGAAAAATCCACCTAATTTATACATCGTTAAAATACATGGCTAACAGGGTGGTATTTATTACGTCATGCATTCTTGGCAACAAAAAATTCATTTAATAGTGCACTATGCATAGAGCTCGAACACTGCACCCTCTCAAATCTGGCTGTGCAGTACAAAAGCCTCTGCGCTGTCAAACCTTTTAGCAACTCTTACTGTCAGAGCTTAAACCGATGCAGTCACACACCTACCAACCAACACACCCTCCTGAACACCACAGACCTGCCGTTGTTCCTCCTCCATTTTATGGCAATGCTGACTTCATGAACGTCATAAATTAGTGCTAATAACTGCCTTAAATAAAGTGACTTAAGTAAAATATACACACATGCAAGCATGATGCAATCTTGTAGGCAGAAAGCCTGACTTCCACGTATTCTCTTTAGGCCAGCTACAACTGCAATTCTTGGACGTTGGAGCGTCTTGGGCCTCTATCACACTGCTCCCAGCCTGTGAGAGCTCCTAACGTTCAACCTGTTTGGCTGGATAAACTATTGTCAATAAAGTCCTAGATTAAAAAAAAGACAAAGACCCAGCTTGTACAGAACAAGATAAGTCATCACAGAGATTTCCAACATAAATACAAATATATTATTTCAGAAAGGCTGTTTTACACTCACTACAGTAGTAATACCCTGTAACTGCACCAGTTTAGTCACTAGAAAAGCTTCTGCACCATCAGCTCTTTCAAAGTATTTTATTTCTTTTATTACCTTTTCACAAATAAGAGTTGCAGGTCTGTCTAAACAAGAGCCACACAGAAGCATTATTTTCTACCACATCCATGGACCAGCAATAGACAGACTACCTCAGTTTCAGCATTAGTACATGAAAGATTTTCCTCTGCTATTTATCTTCAACTAAATGAGGAGAAGCACCTTTCAAGACAGTATAGCTGTGATTGCTCAGCTTACTCCTACCACTGGAAAATTCCCCTACTACCAAGTCCTTGAGTAATATTCGTTATCCACTTGTAATCATTGCTCACCCACTCACACTGCGAGAGCTGATTACCTGCCAACCCAACAGCAGGATTTATTCCCCCCCCCCCCCGGTCTCTCCTTGGGTGATTAATTTACTTACTGTTGATTAGTAAACTGTTTTCTTTCCTTTGCAACAGAGCTTAGGGAAGATGTATGTAAGAATTGTACAAAGATAAATACATGCTGATTAAAGAAAGTAATTCATTAATTTTGTCATCTGGAATAGTCATTTATAAACACCCAGAAGGAAAACTGAAATGCTTCATTTAAAAATTTCAGTGTTTATCACTAGCTGAAGTAACTTCATTATGAAGGAAGTTTGACAACTGCTTGATGATTCTTCTCAAAAACGAAGTTACTAAAAAAACCAGAACACTTCAGGCCAGAGTATAATGAAACAGTCTTATTTAGCATCCGTACAGAAAGAAGAGCTTAAGGATCAGAAAGGATGTGGTAAAATACACTCTCCAAACAGTATTCATGAAATAGTTAAGACCCACGGCAATAAGCAAGGATTAAAGAACATGGCATGAGGTTATCCCAGGTCATCTTATCCTGTCTGCTGGATGATGCTTTGCTGACACTGTTCCTGAAGATAAAAAAAGCGAAGACAAAGTCTTAACTCTGCTGATAAGAGTGGGAGGAAGACTCTCCTGCTTTTTCCCCACTCTTTCACCAATCAACCTGCAACACTAGCTATGAATATCTGTTAAGCTTAACCCTCAGAACAAATGTGAATGACACCAAGGAGGAGCCAGTGGCCTTTAAAGATTAACTTCTGTAGTTAAGACAAGTAAGAAAGACTGCAAATTTGGAAGCCAATAAGCACCGCTTTTTTGTAACAGCCTCTGATGGGAAGAGCTGACCTTCCGTGTTTTCCATAGGAGTTCAGAACAATAGGTTCTTCGTGCACTCCGATAAGATTAGGTTCTTTAAAAATACCAGGAAATAACAGTATCACAGAATGGTTTAGGTTGGAAGGGACGTCCTGAGATCATCTAGTCCAACCCCTGCTCAAGCACTGTCAGCTAGAGCAGCTTGCGCAGGACAGAGTCCAATCGGGCATTGAACACCCCCAGAGATGGAGCCTCCACAAGCAATCTGCTCCAGTATTTGATCCCCTCACAGTAAATTCCAAGAAAGATACATTTCTTTACAGAAAAATACCCCCCCCCAAATCTACATCCCCAAATGGTGACTGACAAACAGTTCAGAGTCAATTGAAGACTTTACTGATCCAAAACAAGAAGCTGCACTGAGATGCCAAATCCAATTAGCAAGGTTGCATGTACTGAAACTCAATATAAACTTTGCTGCCCACATGATCCCTGCATGCAAACTTGCACACACATAAATGCTCATGTCCAGAAAAAGATGCTTAATTAGTGCTCAAGAGAAAAGTCTTTTCTTTTCATGTCAACTAAACATGACAAAGGAACCGTGCAAGACGCACTACTAAAAATCCACAGTAGTGTCAACCTCCATACAGAAAATAAGCTACTGCTTCTCCTATATAAGTAGCATCAAGGATGACTAATTATTTCTAGCCGCAGTCTGAAGCGTCTCATTTCCCATGATTTGAGATCTTTCTCCACAGGGGGTTTGCACCCAGCAATGTCGAGACATTGAAAGGATGCATCATTTCAAACAAAGTTATACCCAAAGATAACCAAGTTGAGCACTGAATTAATTTTTCTTGACAAAACCGTAGCAGTCAACTCTTACCTGGGTCTAAACATGTAAATTTGCAGCACTCCTTAGGGTCTTTGCGATACTGCTGACACCCCTGGGGCCGTTCACACAAAGCAGCCACGCACATTTCAGGTTCACCGTTGTGACATGTGCAGCTCAAACAGGGATCATTCCCTTTTGGAGTGAAATAGTAGCCTTCATCGACAATGTTGTCTTTGATATCAACGCAAGTCTGGCCTAGAACAGAAACACACATCAATATTCAAGTGTCTGTGAGCCTGCCAGACAGGAGTCCAATTTATTCTGCTACATTAAGTGATTTGTAAACATAAGCAGACCACCAGTTAAAAGCCACGCCTTCTCATTAAAGCAACTTTGAAAAGGAATCTCCAAGGAGTGGGGAAAATAATGGATTGTCTGGAGGCATGCAGGGATGATTTACTGCTCAAAATTGACAAAGTGAGTTTTAAGTATTTAATGGAATTGACAGACTTTCAGGCATCCTCTCCAAGACACAGGAAAGCAAGTGGTCTGAGAAGTTTAAGCTTCACTGTCAATGCCTGCTGCAGCTCCCTCCCTCTCTCCTGGTACTTAGGAAAAGCTGGATCTTGTCTGGACCAAACCTGAAGGGCGCTCTTAACAGGCCAGGCCTATAAAAGGAAGCCAAGCAATAATGCTTCCACTGCCCTAGCTGCATCTTGATCCCTGCCCAGCGGAGGAAGTTTAAGTATCTTCCGCCCATGACCTAAAGGGACACACCAAAACCAGAGGGAGGGAACACAGATGGCGCTGGGACCTGCCAGCTGAAGCAGCTGCTCCGGGAGTGTGGCCTGCCTCTTCCAGCCTACACACAGGTCAGCTGGGAGGGTCTGCAGGAAAGCTCAGACTGGAAGAGACCTGAGGAGGTCTCCAGCTCAAAGCAGGGTCAGCTATGACATCCCAACAGGTTGCTCAGGGTTTTATCTAATCTGGTCATAAAAGCCTCTGAGGACAGAGGTTGCACAGCCTCCCTGGGTTGCTGTTCTGCTCTCAACTATCCTCACGATTAAACAGTTTTCCCTGGCATCAATTCAAATCTCTTGTTTCAACTTAACGTCCCTTGACTCCTGCCATGCACTACTGTAAAGAGCCTGGCTCCATCTGCTTGATAACCTCCTTGTAAGTACTGGCAGGCTGCTATCAGGTCCCCTGGAAGCCTTGCCTTCTCCTGGCTTAAGGAGCCCCGTTCCCACTGCCTCACCTCAAAGGACAGGCACTTCAGCCCACATCACCATCTTGCTGGCCCCCACTGAACCCGCCTCAATTTGTCAAAGTCTTGTCAACATTTTTCTTGCACTGTGAGGCCCGAAATTGGACACAGTATTCTTCTGCTCAACTTATACATCTGATACCCTCACCGTCTGGTTAACGTTTTGGCAGAGCTATCACCTTCCTTACAACATCATCCCGAAAAGATGACCAAAAAGGTCATCTTCTGATCATCATTTCGACAAAACACATGTCCTTCAATATCCAAGATTTTATTACACCTCAAGGTAGACAAGGCAATATCCTGTCTTCCTAGTTTTCAGTATTTCAGGTGCAAAGGCAAGGAAGGGCTGAATTTTCCTCCCTTGCCATTCTGTGTCTTTTTCCTGCTTTAAAGAAAAAGCAAACTAGAAACACTTCAAGAACTGCAGTAAAAGTTCAACAACTTTTCTCCTTCTTGCAAATAAGCACCGTCTATATTAGGTATCTTAAATATTACCTGAAAATACTGTCAATACCTCTGTTTGTATAAAGCCTTTTGGAGTAAAGAAATGCAAGATACAGAATGAAAGCCATTTTTTTCACTTTAAGTCAGTAGCTCCACCTGCTTCCCCCCCCCCCCCCTAGTTCTAATAATTGGCTGGAAAGAATTTAATAGAATTTGCTATATTCAAAATAAACCAGACATAAGTGTTTCCTCATTTTCATGTGAAGTTAATCATTTAAGAGTGATATTTACTAATAAGGCACGCTTTTTTTTCCCCAAGTATACTTTATTTTGGGGCTGATACAGTTGCTTAAACAATCATTTTTAAGTGAAAATCTGTACTGTGGCTCTCAATCACACATTATGATGCTCTTATTTATTTAAACCAAGCAGAAATTTAACTCCCCCCCCCTTTTTTTTTTAATTCACGGGGCAAAAGGTAGAAAGGATAACTAACCGATTTCCCCATATTTGTTATATGCATATTTAAACACACAACACAGTTAACACTGAACTAAAACCAACTTACTCCTTTTGCAGAGGAATGAAGATTTCTCATAGCAGTTTTCGGCATACCAGCTGTGTAAACCGTGGTGCCGAAGGGTAGGAAAATGGAAACACTGAAGCTGGGCACAAAGAACGTTTTCATTTTCAGACATAGCCGTACCAAAGATAGGGTCAGGGGGTAAAAATACTTCTGAAGAGCCTAGAACAAGATGCATTGGTATAAGCAGCCTGCGGGCATGCAAAGCTTTAGAAAGGCTCTGTAATGTCACTAATTTCATGCACACCAACTCTGCTACAAGGCTACTGTCCTCTAGCTTTAGCTTCCATTAGCAACATTCCTCCGGGGGAAGGCAAACAGCGGGGAGGGAAGGGGTGACTCACAGAGAGAAGAGGCTGCTGTTTTCAAAGTACTGGGTAATTTTGTCATTCTGCACCAGTAGGAGTGATGTTTTGATATCTCTACAAGTGCTGCTTTCCAGAGTCCCATGGGGCTTGCCTGCCAATAGTTATGCACCCCTTCAAACAACGCAGAGTTTGGCCATGCTTGCTACTAGTGGAGCAAGAACCCATACCTGGCACCCCAAGCACCTACTAGTGCGTCCAAAGATGTGTGTACATCTATCCTGCGCAGTGCACTGCAGAGCCGCTCCCCCACGTCTCACGCCGCTCATTCAGAGTGCAGAGCAGTGCTCTGCAGAAAACAAGGCTGCAATGCCGCTTCTGCTGCTGCAGTGGTGGTATGGACTACTTGGTCCTTCCAACTCACATAATCGTTACGAGACTCTATTGTGATGGGTTCCAAACAGTGCAAGAGGTGTTGAAGGCATTTTATAACTTTTAAAATGTTGTTTCTGACCAGTGTCTCGCTTCGCTGCTAAATCTGCTGGTATGCAAACTTGCAGAGATTAATGGCAGATCAAGACACAGCAGTTGTGAAAATTAGCCTATTTTATACGTTTTCAGAAGCCTACTTTCCAAATCTGTGTGCTTAAACATTGATTTTAACAGCTCTTACAGTTAGCATATTACACAGTCTTCTCACATGATGGTCCTTTCAAATACTGTTAGGTATGATGGGGTTTTTTGTTTGTTTAATTTTTTTAAAATGCAACTAGGTTCTGCTATCATTTTTTTTTTGAGGGCTTACCTTCCACATCTCCCCATAATGGACTAAAATTTCCAAGTTATAGGACCCTAAATCACTTTTCAAACAGATGCTAGGAATTCAGAGTCTGCCTCACTACAAGTCAATGACGCTTAAGTAAAGTTTTTCAGAAGCTACTGAATGCTACCACGTACTACTATGTACTTTATTTCACATAGGTATCCCTTTCTTAAATAGAAAGCTTGCAAACAAAACAATACATGGTATTGAGAAGGCTTAAATTTATATAATGCATCAAATTAAATAAAACTTATGATAAAAACAGGTATCATGATTTTTCTATAATTTATGCCTCCCTGGTTGTAAACACTCTGTCAGCAGATGGCAGTGCAGTCAACTTTCCAAAGAGCAAAGAAAGGTCCTTTTAAGGAGGATTTTTTCTTCTCTTGGGCTTCACAGGAGAAACCTACCTATATAAACAGTATTGTCCAGACCAGAAATCCCTATTATGAGAAAAAAGTTGGACTTTCTTCCCTCCCTTTCCCTTGCTATCCAAAGACATCTTTAGGTGCTCTACTTTAAGGAACTAATGAAAATGTTCCGGCCTCCACAAGAAGGAACAGTTTCCTCTGAATATTCAGTCAACTCTGTTCACTTAAATGACAAAGGAAATCAATATTTTTGTGCATGGCAGCACAGTAAACAAGTGCTGTCATTAGAAAGCTTATGGAGGGTTCTGCTACTTCTCATGTGTTAAAGGAAGTATTTTTCAAGACCCAACCATTTAGCAAAATTCTGTTCATAATTATGTATTTGTACCTAATGGACAGTTTTCCTTCCAGATTTTCCATTACTGAAAATTGTATATGAGAAGAAAACTGAATAGTTTTCAAATAGATTAGTTTTCAAATGCTACACTGGAATTCACAGTGCTTAAAAAAATCGCTTTGTTTTAAACCAGTACAGCATTTAGACGATCAATTCTACGCCTAAGAGTTCATATAATGACTTTAAGATTAACTAATCCCTCAACTGAATTAGTTAAAATTAAAAGGTATAGAAACATAACTCTGCATATTCAGCAGAGGGAGCTGCTTGTTTTGCAACTGAAAAAGTTCAGCCAGTGATGCCTATCAGATTAATGTTCAGTTTTTCATATAAACTGGGATTTATTTCTCGGATTAGGCAAATTTTGTCTTAGTTTAAGAAAACTATCTGAAGGACTTTAAAATGAAAAAAATCTGGGTAATTCTGCAAAACTCAAGATTTTTTTAAGTATATAAAAATCTACCAATTTTTAAAACGCTAAAACCCCCAAATATCCTACACTAGTCTGTGCAAGTACTAGAATCAGGAATCAGCAGTTCATCTAGACGTTCACCACAAAGAACGAGAAACTACAGAGCAGTTTCCTTTTTCTCAGCTTGCTCAAGGGGAAAGCCCAAATGAACTGAAAAACATGTCCTTTCCACAAGAAGTCAATGTGAAAAAACTATTAAACTTCTTACACTTGAAAATAAGACGTTTCGAGTATTAAACTCTTCTGTTTTGACACTGTAAAGCAAAGCAGTTCCTCTCCACTATTTCAACACCAGCACTGAAAGAAGTTATATTGTTCTTGCAAATAATAATCATGCTTTAAGACAGTTTCCATGGGCCATTTATCTAAGTAATAATTTGAGAGGCCTACCTTTATAAGCTACTTCCCAGTGACCTTCTAGAGAGTGATTTCGATTGGTGATCACATACTGATATCCAACCCAGAACCTACAAAAAAAAAAAAATTAAGTTAGATTCTAAAGATACAAGCCAAAGAGATACGAACAAATTAAAATAAATTACACAGAACCTTCCAATGTCTTTATAGTTAAAAGCTAACTTTCAAAACATTCTGATGATTTTTTCCTTAACATTTCAGCCCATATGTTGGCAACGTAGACAGAGAGACTACAGTTGAGGAATAGAGGAAAATACTCGATAGTTTTCTATGTTTACAAATGATAACTCAGTGTCTTTCATTTCTACTCATAATAAGCACCTTATTCTGTTGTTACGACAGCACTTCAGTATCTCGAACCCAAAAACCACACAAAAGCATCCAGAAGTCAAATATTTTATAAACATATACAACTTACGTCAGACTGTTCCGGATTAAACCGTCTAACTCTCCAGAGACAGAGATACACCATTACTGAACCCCTCCTGGTGATCTGTCATGGCAGCCCATGGGACTGACAAAAAGCCCACAGGCAAAAAAAAGGAATTGTTTGTTGTGAACTAACAGAATGAAATATCTAAAGCCACCAGAACACAGTTCTTGCAACTCAAAATGGCTTTTTACTTCATTCTTATCTCAAACTTGCAGTCTTTGTTAGAGCTACTGGTACTTAATGGAAACAAAAATTCCACTGAAAAATTTAAAGAATTATTTCTATACAAGGTAGTGCAGCAGTAAGTCATTGTAGAATCCATCTTCCCTGTTGCAGTTCAAGAATACTAGTACGTTGCTGAGACAACCTGAAGATAAAAAGACTGTTGAATTGTAGCTTATCTGTTAATGCTAATTAAAACATAAAATACAGATAGCCACAACCAAACAGTCAACCAGCATGCTCATACTGGGTTATTAACCTGAAGTAAATTTTACCATGAGATTTTCTAAGCAAGCTGAACTGACAGCATTTGTATCACACAGAAACCATTCTCATGTAATATAAGATCTTGTCCTTTCCTTCCTACTCACCTACGCTGGTCCTTCCTTACAAATGTTTTTTCTTCCAAGTCCCACTCCTGTGCCAGGATAAACCTTAGCTCCTGGTCTGCAGTGAAGGTGGCGAGGGATCCATTCACCCGCTGACATGTTTGCACAGCATCCCAGTAGTTCTCCCCATTTAAATACACTCTGTAACAGCTGGCTGTACCCTCATAGTGGTGCCATCCTGTTGGGCACTTTCCTAGGAAACATGAAGAACAGAAGGGAAACCATTCCCCCCAAATTAGGATCTTCAAGATACTGCATCCCAATCAGTTTATGACAATGCAATGCATAATCACTTGGATGTGTACACACAACATACTGTGTATACTTCACCTCACCAGGAGGAGATGCATGCATTACACATCACAGAAGACTTACTTTACTACAGCTTTTGATAAAGGAAAATTTTTTTAAATGTATTTTAAAAGATGCAACTTCTAGTAATGTTTCATTGTACTGTGACAGCCTTTAAAGTCTTTAATTAAGACTGATGATCTACTGTGGAAGATATTTCCCTGCACATCTTTATAAATCCAATCAGTTCGATCAATCCAAGTCAAAACAAGCAGCAAGAAGCAGGAAGAAAAAACCAGAGGTGGCCAATTTAATGATTCTGTCTGGTGATTAGCAATACATCCAACTTGCTGTGAAGTCTTCAACCTACTTTTACAGTCTCCGTAGTATTCACACAATCTTGCTCCCACAGTCAATCATTAAACACATGGGGGTTCTGGGGCAATTGTTGTTTGCTTTGGAAAAACAGCACTGCAAAGTGGATCTTTAGGAAGTGAGAAGGTGATGGTGTGAACTGCTGTCTTTGCTTTCTCTCAATTAACTCAACTGAGGGAATATACAACAAAAGCCTTAAGGCATTTCCAGATGAAACAGGCCCATGGGCTTTTGACTGGCATTCTTGGGGGTGATGGGTAACCAATAGAGAGCATCACAGAGACAGACGGATAAAGTTTAAAACAGACATGAAATACGATTTTAGCACCTGCATTTGCAGTATTAATTTTGCACAACACCTAAGAAAGGAACTTTAAATTCACAAACTGTTTTATGTTCATTGCATGCATTCACAGAGTTCCTGTTCTCAAGCCTCTTTATTCCCTTCAGAAACAGTGATCTTTATCATCAGATAATGATACACAAACTTAGATTTGAAGCCCTTTAACTAAACATCTTCCCTTATTCTCCACTTATATGGGATCTTTTAAGATCTACTGTTCACATCACTAAGATGGGACAGAACACAGTATCAGATGGCAGAGCATATTAGATATTGCTGTATCAATTTCCAAATTGCTTTATTGTCCTCTATAAATTTTACTAACATAATTTAGCTACTGGAATCCATGAGAAATCACAATATCTATTTTAAAAAGCATTTTTGTTCTTAAAGAAAAAAAATCAACAAAAAGGTAAATTTTTACTTTTGCTAATCACTTGTCTTTTTCAGAAGATCACCATAGTCCAAAGCAATCATCTTCAATTACTGCCATACTGTCTCCCCTCCGTGTCCTCTTCCTAACCTGTCCCATCCCTCCCTCCAAGGTTAATCAGTGCTGCTTCACATTGCCAAATCACTGGATGATGCCTGGAGCAAAGAGGGAACCAAGAGCAGAGGAAGAAGGCAAGGGAGACTTAGACGTTTTGGGCCTGGAGAGATTCAGAGGCAGCAGTTACTACGAGCTATGATCAGTGGGAAGGACACTTGCAGGACATTTATAACACTTTAGATAAGGCTGGGAGATGTGGCACTAGCAGTGCTAAAGGTGAGAGGGTAGGATGACATTGAAGTGATATTTTTGAAGATTCCTGACTGAT